>NC_092337.1:4444500-5803500 GCF_046630445.1 Rutidosis leptorrhynchoides
TATCACTGCAATATAACACCTTCGTGCAAGAATACAAACTCCCCCACTTAGGACTCCGCTTTGTAACCACATCATCGAATAATAGCATCCCGTGGAATGACCACTTATCAACATACACAACCAATATCCTCATTGGTCATAGTCCTTGAATTCTCGATTCGTCCTTAACAATAAATCCCGACGATAAACACATGCTCACTTTCGCAGAAAGAGTGACCACTAACCTAACAACTAATGCGCCAAATCGCATTACCGTAACTCCTATGAGAGAGACGAGGTTCACCCGTCTTGCATCTCTTAATACGCACGTTACCATAATCTTGCTCCAACCTTGAGCATACGAAGGAATTTAACCTATCCTTAAACTCTTTGAACGAAGAGTCTACCACAATTTACACCAACCTTACACTTGCAATAATCCAATTGCTATAGTTTGTCAAATTTCCACCTAGTCACTCATATACCTAAGGGTTTCTATCCGGTACCCTAAGTACAATGTAACCGCAACACCATCGGAGTCGAATACCACGCTAGTAGGTATGAAAGAGGCACCTAACGTTGCGTCCCGTAGACTCCATTTCCAACATACATCGAGACCCAAAACACTCGATCTCAAGGGTTCTATCCACCCGTCGAACCTCATGGTTCAACAACTTCAACACGAAAGCAAAACGCTCTAATAATCGAACACCAATGCACATACCTATGGCTTGGTAGAAACATTTCCTAACACTAAAGAATGCTTGGTTGCACCAAGTCTTACGCCCTTCGCCCGACAACCAAACGTCATCATAGGGTGTTTCCATTAGGAATGCCACCCATACTAATACTACGTATTACCACCATGCATTCGTCCCCAGGGCGCATTTCCACGAGTTAACGACTCAAAAGCTACCCCGGTGCACTATCATCAAAATCGCTAACAAACCGAATCTTCACCGAGTTCACTAATCCCGCACCCTTATGGGTACCTTTGAAACATACACTCACTTGAGACTAATTAGGCCACGAAACAAAGTTTAAGTCTCAAATATATACATGAATCCATCGGCACACAATAAACAATAATAAGGCATATTTGTACCAAAGACGAAAATACCTGAAACATCATCGTTGGACCCTTGCGCTTCACTGACCCTCAGATAGTCACGCTCTAACCTCCTAACCCGATCGACAAACGATTCGGAGCACTCTGACTTACGGTGTCCCTTCTTTTGGCAAATAAAGCACTTGATTGTGCTTAAAGGTACACTCGTACAATCCCGTTCCAAATGACCTCGTCCTCCACACCTAAAGCACGTAGGCCCATAACCTCCCTTAATCCTATTCTTCACTTTTTCAACACCTTCGGGCGTACTTCTCGCCCTCTTACTAGGAGCACCTCTTGATTCCAACTTTCTCTTACCCAAAGAGTGATCCGCAAATTTTGGAGCATGAGATTTAATCCCCATAGTTGCTCCTTTGTCACCGACACCTTGAGGTTTAGGAAACCTCTTTTCTAACTCTCCCTTCATGACCTTAGGCACTTGGTCTCGGACCATCTCGGTCACTATTCCCTCGAACGACTCTTGGAGAACTTCTTTAACCTTGTCGGCGAAAATCGAAATATAGCGTTCGAACTCGGCCTCAATCCTTAACGTTAACTCATCCTTCCCTTCGTGAATAGGCTCATTCGTTCCACATCCATCTTCCGTTTTCATTCTAAGGAATGCAAACGATTAGATCACGAGCGTGTAAACCATACGCACAACACCGTTCCATCTTGCTAAACACTCGTCGTACATAACTTGTTAGACATGATTTGCACCCGTAATAAGGTTTGCAAGTCCTTATTACGCATACACGCCGTATCAACTTGTTAGTACAACGACCGCCCCGCTCGATGATGTAAACAAACACAAACAAATTCTACACGACAAATCACACGCGAGAATTATTATCACAACACAATAATATATTAATAATATCCACATTACTAATATAAACGTTAGTCCACTTACAAACGAGGCACTAACTATAACCCGTTTCGACCCGTAATCCTACAAGTCCCGCAACAAATTAAGCACACACAAAAGTCTAAGTCTAGGCACCTATCTCAAGTCACCTAAATCCCTTAGACCATGCTCTGATACCACTTGTAACAACCCAAACCAACCCGTGAACAAACCACGTGAAAATACAAAATAAAAATAAAAAATTTGCTGCACAGTGAACTGGCGCGGCGCGCCAGGATGGCCGCGCGGCGCGCCATTCGGGTCTGTCCGGAAAGTCTCAAAATGCGAAAAAGATTGACTAGTTCCCGACACTTTTAGACGAAACGCTTTTTACCATACATCCAAATATGTAAAACTAACCTGTTTCAAATATAAAATCAATGTTTAACAAGCGGGGCCCACATCGGCCGTTTTACGAGTTTAATACAATTTACGAGTTTCGACCACCAAAAAGTTTAAGTTCCAAACTACATAATGAGCATGGCGTTTGGGGTTAAACTACCCAACTATCGGTCAAACTCCAAGAGCTACTAAAGCCAAAAGCGTCCCCTAGCATCAAGCGGGATCTCTAGTCCAAAACGATGCCCTTACCTTGTCCAAAACCGAACCTATAAAAATAGTAAACAACGAGAGAGTAAGCAAAGCTTAGTGAATGCAATAATTATACGAATACATATATAATTATACCTACTTGCATACACTTACACACCAAACCGCAAGCACGCTAGCATACACATTTAGCTTATCGTCACAATAACAAGCTATAAATCTCCAATACCACAAGCTAGCATAACAACCGCATATGAATATAACTCGAATAATATAATACGCTTACAACACAAATAACCATGGTTAACCAATAGTACAAGGGAACGGCGCTCGCGAAAACGCCATCGGTGTTCGTAACATCCGTTAGGGCACTTAACACCTCGCACCACTAACCCCTAGGGTGGCACCTTAACACCTCGGCACATCACCCCGAGTGGCATCTTAACACCTCGATGCATCACTCATTATTTTACGGAGTGGTGTCTTAACACCTCGACACTACACTCCTAGGTGGCATCTTAACACCTCGATGCTACACCCGAGTGGCATCTTAACACCTCGATGCTACACTCTTCACGTGAAACGTGGTGTCTTAACACCTCGACACTACACATTTCACGCTACAACAAATAGATACATTATATACCTACACATATAATTATTCCACTCACCTTGTCGCCTTGAAGAATGCTACCGAATAATCTGCCACTCGTCAATGGAAAGTACCTATTCCATTATCACAAATTCAACAACACACTTAGATTGGATTTACAAACCAACCCAATTTGACACTTAGTGCAAATTTGACCCAAATGCACTTCCAAGTACAAACCGCGCCCAAAATTAAGCAATAATCACTAACACAAGTGAGAATGGTCTTAATACGCCAATTAAACCCCATCATAGGTGTTAAATACCTATCTTGCCCAAAATGACACTTAAACCCTAATTTGACCCATAAGAAGTCAATATCACGCCATTAGCAAGTTTTGACACCAAAACATATTTAACTCGGTTCTATGCTTCAACCTAATCCATTTTAAGTTTATAAACCTTATTAATTCGACAATTGGGTCATAATCATCACCAAACCCTAATTTTGACTCAAAGTCAAAATTAGTCAACCAACACACCTAAAAGTGTTCCAACACTTCCATAATCACTAAACCTAGTGATTAAACCCAATTACAAGTCCTAATCAAGGCCAATTTGTTCACCAACCCAAAATCCACCAACACTAACAATAAACCCGATTACTAGCATCACTAAACCCACTTCATGAGTCTAAAAGGGTTTATCAACAAATCAAGTTCAAACCCTAAATTTGAATAGCAAAATCAACAATGAAATTCGGAGTTAGAACTTACCAATATCACCAAAATGATGCCGTTGACGAGTAGAACAACTTTAATGCTTGAGGTTTGACCCGAAACAACCTCCTTCTTCTCCAAATGGAGTTCTCTCTCACTAGAACTCAATCTCTCTCTAGGGTTTGAGGATGGGAGTGTTTGTGTGGGTGAGAAATGAGCTTCAATGGAGTTCTAGGTCAGTCTTGATGACCCTAAACCGACCCTAATTGAAAAGACCAAAGTACCCCTCATTTAAACCTTTTAAAAAGGCTGAAAATTGCCTCTGCAGCAATCGGCGCGCCGCGCCAGAAGGTGGAGTGCCGCTCCAAATAACTGGAAATTGTGGTCGAGCCCAAAACAGGTTTTAGCAACTTGTTTTGGCCATAACTTTTCGACCGTAACTCCGTTTTCGATGAATCAAATATTGTTGGAAACGTAATAAGATATTCTATCCAATGGTAAGGCTTTGAAACATCAATTCAAATTTAATTTGGGGTTGAAAAGATACGTACACACCTTGTCACTTCGGACAACGTCCAGTTTCCTTCGACGTTCGAGCAAGCAACACGTACACTTCATACACGCATCGTACACCATAAATACATTATGTACAATAAATATTTGGGTCTTACAGCACATACAAAGAGTTTCAAAGCTGCAAGCCCCACAACTTTAGCGGTACTGAGGGACCAGTTGGTCTGACTAGGTGGTTTGAGAAATTAGAAGCTGTGTTCCGTGTAACCAACTGCTCAGAGGAGAACAAAACCAAGTATGCTTCATGTACGCTGTCAGATGGCACCCTAACCTGGTGGAACACACTGGCTCAAGCTAAGGGTATTGACGAGGCTTATGCCACTCCGTGGGAAGAATTTAAGGGAGCCCTGATCGAAGAGTACTGCCCCAGAGCAGAGATACAGAAAATGGAGGCTGAGTTCTGGGAGTTGAAGGTTATGGGAAACGATCTTGATGGTTACAACCGTAGGTATCTGGAATTAGCGCTGATGTATCCCACGATGGTTACCCCGGAATTTAAGAGAATGGAGCGATACTTGTGGGGACTTCCCAAGTCCATTCAAGGAAATGTCACCTCTTCTAATCCACCCAATGTCCCGGCAGCTATGCGCATGGCACAAACCCTTATGAACGAAATTATCAGCAAGGAATCAGAAAAGGCAAAATCCGAATCAGGATTCAGTGGTGATAAGCGTAAGTGGGACAAAAATACGGGGAGAGTCTATGATCAAACCCCCGCTAAGAGGCATAACGACGGAAGGAACTCCAACCCGACCCCTAGCTCGAACCCCAACTACAAAGGTAGTCTACCGCAGTGCAAGAGGTGCTACAAGCACCATACTGGGTACTGTAATGTGGTCTGTGAAAAGTGCAAAAGGACCGGGCATATTGGTAAGGACTGCAAGATTCCTACCCCAACGGTGAATACAAACCCTACTGGGCCAAGGCAGTGCTATGAGTGCGGACAACAGGGCCACTTCAGGAATGAATGTCCCAATAAGAAGAAGGATGGTGGGCCAGCACATGGAAGAGCTTTCAATATAAACGCAAGGGATGCCCGTGAGAACACCGACTTGGTTACAGGTATATTCACTATCAACAATCTATTAGCTTCTGTCCTATTTGATACTGGTGCCGATAGGAGCTATGTTTGTAGACACTTTTGCTCTAAGATAGATTGGTCGTTAGTGCCTTTAAAGGAGATTATGCTAGTTGAGGTAGCCAATGGGAAACTTGAGAAAGTCGATCAAATTGGCCGAGGAGCTATTATCAACATAGCTGGTTTGGATTTCGCAATTGACTTGATACCCATCAAATTGGGAAGCTTTGATGTGATTGTCGGCATAGACTGGTTGACCAAAGTGAGGGCCGACATTATCTGTGGAGATAAAGCTCTTCGTATATCACATGGAGATGGTGAGCCACTGATTATTTATGGAGAGAGATGTAGTTCGAAGCTGAACCTCATTAGTTGCATGAAAGTACAAAACTCGTGAAGAAAGGACGTCTTGCTGTTTTAGCACATGTGAAAACGTTAGAAGCCGAGGTGAAGAGTGTGAATGATGTACGAATTATGAACGAATTTCCCGATGTCTTTCCGGAAGAACTGCCTGGATTACCGCCACCGAGAGCAGTGGAGTTCCATATCGATCTAGTGCCAGGAGCTGCACCCGTAGCTCGCGCACCTTATCGACTAGCACCTTTCGAACTGCAAGAGTTGCAGAGTCAACTGCAGGAATTGCTAGACCATGGATTTATCCAACCGAGTTCATCGCCTTGGGGCGCACCTATTTTATTCGTGAAGAAGAAGGACAGATCCTTCCGCATGTGTATCGACTACCGCGAACTCAATAAATTGACGATCAAGAACCGATATCCTCTTTCCCGAATTGACGATCTTTTTGATCAGCTACAAGGATCAAGCGTTTACTCTAAGATCGATTTGCGATCCGGTTATCACAAGTTGAGGGTGAAGGAGAGTGATGTGATGAAGACTGCGTTTAGAACCCGCTATGGTCATTATGAGTTTCTCGTGATGCTGTTCGGTTTAACCAACGCACCCGCTGTATTCATGGACCTCATGAATCGTGTATGCAAGCCATACCTGGATAAGTTCGTTATCGTCTTCATAGATGATATCCTCATCTACTCCAAGAGCGAAGAAGAACATGAGCAACATCTCCGGCTAGTGCTTGAACTCTTGAGACAAGAGCAACTTTATGCCAAATTCTCCAAGTGTGAATTTTAGTTGAAGGAAGTCCAATTTCTGGGACATATTGTGAGTAATCAAGGTATCAAAGTTGATCCCGCAAAGATCGAGGCTATCAGCAAGTGGGAGACACCCACTACTCCAACTCACATCTGCCAATTTCTAGGTCTTGCCGGTTATTACCGGAGATTTATTGAAGGTTTTTCGTTAATTGCGCGTCCTTTGACCGCACTGACTCACAAAGGGAAGAAGTTTGTTTGGGAGAACGAACAAGAAGCAACATTTCAAACCCTGAAGTAGAAGTTAACCACCGCACCTATCTTGTCACTTCTTGAAGGCAGTGACGACTTCGTTGTGTACTGGGATGCTTCGAAAAATGATTTTGGTTGCGTATTGATGTAAAGAACGAAGGTCATTGCTTATGCTTCTCGTTAACTGAAGATACAGGAGCAAAACTACACTACCCATGATCTCGAACTTGGAGCTGTTGTCTTTGCTTTGAAGTTGTGGAGACACTATCTTTATGGGACAAAGAGTACTATATTCACCGATCACAAAAACCTCCAGCACATCTTTGATCAGAAGCAGCTGAATATGAGACAACATCGATGGATCAAGACGCTGAACGACTATGATTGTGAACTCCATTACCATCCTGGCAAAGCCAATGTTGTAGCTGATGCTATGAGTCGAAAGGAGAGAACGGTACCTCTTCGTGTTCGGGCTCTGAACATCACCATTCATTCGAATCTCAACAGCCAGATCCGAGTAGCCCAAGAAGAGGCTCTCAAAGAGGAGAACATATCCCGTGAATACTTGAACATTCTCGTCTCTAAATTCGAGGTTAAGGAGTCTGGACTCCGATGTTATGCCGGAAGAATTTGGGTACCTCGTTATGGAGATTTACGAAGTCTTATACTAGATGAAGCCCACAAGTCGAGATATTCGATTCATCCAGGAGCCGGTAAAATGTACCACGATCTTAAGGAACAGTATTGGTGGCCAAATCTTAAGAAGGATGTTGTAACTTATGTTGGGAGGTGTTTGACTTGTTCGAAGGTTAAGGCTGAACATCAGAGGCCATCTGGATTAGTTCAACAACTGAAAATCCCACAATAGAAATGGGAAGCAATTACGATGGATTTCATCACGAAGCTACCAAAGACGGTGGGCGGATACGATACAATCTGGGTTATCGTTGACTGTCTTACCAAATCTGCTCATTTCCTAGCGATGAAGGAAACAGATACAATGGAGAGACTTGCTCAACTGTACATCAAAGAAGTTGTGTCTCGTCATGGTGTACCTCTATCAATTATCTCATATCGCGATCCCCATTTTGCTTCCAGATTCTGGCGTTCTTTGCAAGAAGCCTTGGGAACTCGACTCGACATGAGCACTGCATATCACCCGCAGACTGACGGTCAGAGCGAACGAACGATTCAGACTTTAGAGGACATGTTGGGTGCCTGTGTTATTGACTTCGGAAATTCTTGGGAAAGGCATTTGCCGTTAGCCGAATTCTCTTACAACAACAGTTATCACTCGAGTATTAATGCCGCACCTTTTGAAGCGTTGTATGGCCGCAAGTTCTGTTCTCCTATTTTTTGGGCCGAGTTAGGCGAAGTGCAAATCACCGGACCCGAGATAGTCCATGAAACGATGAAGAAGATTGCCCAGATTCAAGCGAGACTTAAGACGGCATGTGATCGCCAAAAGAGTTATGCTGAACTTAAACGTAAAGACTTCGAATTCAACGTGGGTGACCGTGTGATGTTGAAAGTCGCACCTTGGAAAGGTGTAATCTACTTTGGAAAGCGTGGAAAGTTAAACCCGCGATACATTGGCTCGTTTGAAATCTTGGAGCGTGTTGGACCCGTAGCTTACCGTCTGGATCTTCCAACTCAATTGAGCGCATTTCATCCTACCTTCCACGTATCAAATTTGAAGAAGTGTCTTGCTCCACCGGAACTTATCATACCACTGGAAGAACTCACAATTGACAAACTCCACTTCGTGGAAGAACTTGTCGAAATTATGGACCGTGAGGTCAAAACTTTGAAACACAACAAGATTTCGATCGTCCGAGTTCGATGGAATGCGAAACGTGGACCCGAGTTCACCTGGAAACGAGAGGATCAAATGATGCAGAAATATCCTCACCTTTTCCCAACTCCAACACCTGCCTCAGCTTAAATTTCGGGACGAAATTTCCATTAACAGGTGGGTAATGTAACGACCCGACTTTTTTGACTTGCTTTTGTGCCTTGTGTTTTAGTGAAACTGCGTATTTGTGCGTACTGTGCTACTTTATACTCTGGAACCTTTATATACATGGTTTACTTTCATTTATATGTTAAAACGTGCCTTAGAGTACGTAGGGTACTTAACTTGTTCACCGGAAGCTTTTATGACCGTTAGTGTCACTTGACGTTTCGAATAAACCGCGAACTGCGCGCACGTTTAACTTTTGTCGTAATCGGAATATTATGACTATGAAATATTAATTATTATTTTATAATAATAATTACTTGGGTTTATGGATGAAAAATTATGCGTAGTAATTTAATAATGCTTACTAGTTAGTCTTGTTGGACTTTCTACCTTGTTGGACTTAAGCCCACCCTACTCTAGCTAGTAGCCCATTTATTTAGCCCACTAATTAATTACTAGTGACCCAATAATAAGTGAGACAAATGCCCATTTATTAGAGAGAACATGCTAGCATTTATGTCAAGTATTATCCTTATTGTTACATGGGATCCCAACATAAGCACCAACTTTATACAACCATTAACCAAAAAGTAACTTTTTGTCCCTCTTGTCCCCCCTTAAATTTTCGGCCACCACCACCATTCCCTCCCTCATTTCCCTATAAATACTAGCCTTATGCATCTCATTTTACACTTGCTTTCATTTGTATTTCACACACACTCACTCTCTAATTCTCTCTAGTTCTTTCTCTCTCTAAAAGTGTAAGTATTTTGATTTTTCTTCTTCTTCTTCTTCTCCTTTCTTTTTCGTGTTCATCATCATCCATGGAGGATCAAGCTTTTTAGCTTTGATTTTGATTACATCTTGTAGATTCAAGCATGAATCCTTCAAGAACATGGAAGATTCAAGTTTTTTAGCTTTGAATCTTCACCCACTTTGTAGATCAATATTTTCTTACTTTAATCTTGCTATTTTATTATAAAGATTCAAACTTGTGTTTGTAATCTTCATGTAACTTAAAGATCCAAGATTTATACTTCAAGATCTTCAAGAACAATCAAGATGCAAGCTTTCTAGCTTGGATCTTCATATCTTTTGTTGGATCTAAGTTTTCTAACTTATGATCTCATTAATTTGTTATAAAGATCAAAACTTGTGTTTATGGTCTTCATATAACTTAAAGATCCAAGCTTTATGCTTCAAGATCTTCAAGAACACTAAAGGTTCAAGTTTTCTAGCTTTGTGACCTTATAACTTGTGTGAAAGGGATCCAAGCTCTCTAGCTTAGGGTTCCATCACCTCATTTGACTTAGATTATGTTCATACTTGTTTGATTGATGTAAAGTTTGTAACTTTGTTTGTAAATAGGGCTTGTATTTGTGTTAAGACTAAGGATACGATGTAACATTGGTTCATCATCCATCTAAGACTCTTAAATGAGTTGTGTTATTACTTGGTCTTAACATATTGTGTATTGATGGTAGAATCTTGGTCAAAAGTGATGCTAAACCATCAACGAGTTGTACACTTGAAGCTACAAGCATCAAGGATGAGAACCGTGATGAGCATCAAGCATCAAGCACCAAGAACCCCACCGGAGCAATTGTTCACTATTTTTCGGGATCTGATCAGTAACCTGGGCTACTGGAAATTTGATTTTCAGTTATTTCGGTTCGAGTAGATGATTTTCCATTTAGACCTCGTCTTAATCCGAGTTACGGTTTAGGATTTATGGCCTTCCGAAAGTCGTTACACCCTATTAACGTTGTGCTGAAATTTCTGACCGACTCGCACTTAAACCGTCGCCATGGTCAAATGAAGGCGAGTTTAGTTCTGAAAATTGGTCAGCAACTAGGGGACTCACATATGGAGCCATAACCACTGATTACGCGTCTTTTCGATTTACGTAGTGGTCGTAACAGCTGACCGAAGTCATCCTATTGTTTCGATCTCTATTCTTGTCAAACTTACTTAGCTTTTATGATAATGAATGATGATGATGATGACACTTAAACTTATTTTATGCACTATTAGAACTTATAAAGACAACCTACTGACCTAGTAACCTTTGATTTAGGTTGACGACCTTTCGGACCGACTTACTACTTGCACACTTTCATTACCGACTTTACCGCTTTTATCACTGTGAGTTATAGCATCCCTTTTTACTTATACTATTTTTGGGACTAAGAATACATGCGCTTTTTATGTTTTACTTACTTGACATGAATACTTAAACTTTACATATGTGTGGGTTATACAACGGCATAAAGATTCCCCTTAGCACGGTAACGTTTAACTATTGGTTTTTTAACCGGTAGACGCGAATATTAGATATGGATCCATAGGATTTGACATCCCCACTCGGGCTAGTTGCGCTAGCATTTAACGGGTGTTTAATACTTCGAGGACTTACGCACTCGCCAGGTGTACTTTTAGGGGGTGATATTTATATTTACGTTAAGTCTAGTTACCATGTGCCCACGGTTATACATATGCTTTTCATACTGTTTTGAAACATTGAAATCTCGTGGTCAATCTTATATTGCTATTACAACTTAAACTATAGCTCACCAACATTATTGTTGATGTTTTTAAGCATGTTTTCTCAGGTGCTTAGAGGTTTGTTACTTCCACTGTTAGACTTGTTGTCATGCTGTTTAGACTTGCTGTTAAGGACCTGTTGTGTTAGATAACCGATGCATAACTTAGAGATGTCTCAATCATGAAACTTTTATTTTACATTCGCAACTTATGTTATTTGAATAATGGCTTTGTAACGACCTCCGTATCACGTTATCTTTTGTAAACACTATGTTTTTATGAATGCAAACTGGTTTTCAAACAGCATGTAGTATTCAACCGTGTAAAGATCCTGTTGTTGACGAATCGTACATGATGATTTTGTAACGGGTGTCACAATTTTTGTTCAAACTCGTATGTAGAATGTTTGTTTTCCTGTACCTGTGTTCACTTAGTAAAAAGAAACGTTTAAGTTCTCTCATCCCAAATGTAAGTTTAAAAGAGTAAAAGTGGGACTATGATCTCACCTTGGTTGCACGAATAGTAAAATGTACTTCACAAAGTAACGTGTACAAGAACGAATGTTAGTCTTGACCTAAACAAATAGGTTTGTATCAATATCGATAAACACGGTGGGTCAAAGTGTTCAATTAGTCCTATGGCTCGTTACGACTCGACTGTATAGCATGTGAGTCAAATTGTCAAGTTTCATGCAAGATACAAGTATAAAAGTATGTTAGAACGATTGCACAAACATTCGGTTAAGTTTGATTAAAAGTCAACTTTGGTCGGGTCAAAGTCAACGAAAAAGTCAACACGTTCGGGTCGGGTCCCGAACTATTTTTCTGAGATTTTTAATTATATATAAGCATGTTAGAACAAGTTACATGTGAATCGGAGGTCCATATCATAGCAAACATTTTTCGTAAAACGACCAAGCAAAACAGTCCCTGGTAGTTCATTTGGACGGCGTCCAGATTTGCTGGACGGCGTCCAGATGTGAAGGCCTGGACGGCGTCCAAAAATCTGGACGGCGTCCAGATCAGTATGCATGCCCTATTTTGCTGCAACAAACAAATGCACGAACCAAACTTCAAACATTCACAATTTATGATTCGCAAATCATCAAAACATGTATCTTATATCATCGAAAAGGTATTTTGTCGAGGAAAACAACTAAGCATATTTAATCAATCAATCTACCACTTACAACAACCAAAACTGCATTAAATGCTCATCCTTAATTGTATCCAAGTTCATAAATCTCATTTCATGATTCGGGCAACCAATTTACATGTATGATATGCCATTTCGAAGGTAATTAAGCATACAATCCAACCAAACACTTACCAACAACCATTCATGGCATTCAATGCATCAAATGTTCATATTTAGTTCTATCAAACCCTAACCAACATCACCAAAATCAATGATCAAGTTTATGAAGTTTTCTAAAGAAACTTACACATCAAATCGAAACTAGTGATACTAGTAACATAATTAAAACATGAACTTTTAACATCTAACAACTTTTAAGCAACTAAATCTCAAGAACAACACACCAAAATTCAAGTTCATGCTAGTTACTTCAAAACAACAAGATCGAGCATACAAATCATATATTCACATTACACTTGAGCCATAGACACTAATTAACACTTTTATAAGTTAAAAACATCAAGAACACAAAATCTAGTGATTTAAGAAAGTTACCCAAATGTAATGAAATTAGTATGGAATCGAAGAGGAAGATGCAAGGATTCCAAATATGTGATATGTTTTGTAAAACACTTGCTAAATCGGGTTTGGATGATGATTCTTTGGATTGAATGTTTGAGAGAAAGTTGAAGTAGTAAAAAGAGAAAGAGGAGAAATGAATGGATGGGAGTGAAGGGTTGACCCTTTGACCTAGTCAAAGGTTTGGTCCCTTGGCGAGTTTGGTCCCTCAAGTTTCATTCGGGTGCGTGAATTACCTAAACGAGTTAATTTAAAATGCGTATCAACGGGAGATGTTATAATTATATAACGGACTTTAAAGATATTTAAACGAAAAGCAAACGGATAAAGGCGGGATGTTACATTACCTACTCCTTAAAAGAAATTTCGTCCCGAAATTTAAGTGGGCGTAGTAGTCGTTGTTTCTTCCTCGAGATCTTGCGTTTCCGCATCCGCGAATAGATGAGGGTATTTCCTTTGCATTTGGTCTTGTCTTTCCTAAGTAAACTCGGGTCCCCTTTTGGCGTTCTAACGGACCTTGACAATTGGAATTCGGCTTTGTTTTAACGTTTTGACGGAGGTGTCCACAATTTCAACCGGTTCCTCCATGAAATGAAGTTTTTCATCAATGGTAAGCTCCTCGAGAGGGATGACGATATCGGGTTCGGCAATGAAATGCCCCGTTCATATACAATATAAATGATTCATAATAGTTGATTACATTGCGAGGTAATTGACCTCTATATGATACATTTTACAAACATTGCATTCGTTTTTAAAAGACAAACTTTCATTTCATCGAAATTTGACAGCATGCATGCCATTTCATAATATATCCAACTACAATTGACTTAATAATAATCTTGATGAACTCAACGACTCGAATGCAACGTCTTTTGAAATATGTCATGAATGACTCCAAGTAATATCTCTAAAATGAGCAAATGCACAGCGGAAGGTTTCTTCAATACCTGAGAATAAACATGCTTTCAAGTGTCAACCAAAAGGTTGGTGAGTGCATTAGTTTATCGTAAACATTCATTTCCATCATTTTAATAGACCACAAGATTTTCATTTTCATTTCTCATAAATATACGTCCCATGCATAGAGACAAAAATCATTCATATGGTGAACACCTGGTAACCGACCTTAACAAGATGCATATAGAATATCCCCATCATTCTGGGACTCTCTTCGGACATGATAAATTCGAAGTACTAAAGCATCCGGTACTTTGGATGGGGCTTGTTGGGCCCAATAGATCTATCTTTAGGATTCGCGTCAATTAGGGTGTCTGTTCCCTAATTCTTAGATTACAAGACTAAAAAGGGGCATATTCGGTTTAATAATCCAGCCATAGAATATAGTTTCGATTACTTGTGTCTATTTCGTAAAACAGTTATAAAAGCAGCGCATGTATTCTCAGTCCCAAAAATATATATTGCAAAAGCATTTAAAAAGGGAGCAAATGAAACTCACAATACTGTATTTTGTAGTAAAAATACATATGACCATATTGAACAATGCAGGGTTGGCCTCAGATTCACGAACCTATATCATTTGTATATATATATTAAAATATATAATGGAAATCACATAAGTCCATCTATTAGTTATATAGTATTTATATATTTAATGTTGTAGTTTATATATAATTTGTATTAAATTCTCATATATATATTTTATTTGTATATTATGTCTTAAATTACATGTTGTATATGCATTTATTTTGTACATACATAATAGAAAGGTTAACATTTTTAATATATAATTATAGGTAATATTAATATAATTTTACTATAACTATATTTTTATATACAAAATTATTTATTTGTTATAATAATATAGTAATGATAATGATAATGAAATTTTTAAATAAAAAGGTAGTTTTAATAAAAATAAAATTTTTAATAATAATGATACTTTTATTAATTATGATATTGATAATAATAATAATAATAACTATAATAATAATAATTTTACTACTAATGATAATAATGATAATAATTTTTAATATTAATAATACTAATAATGATAATTATTTTAATAATGATAATATTAATAATTATACTTATTTTAATAATAATAATAATAATGATAATAATATTTATAAACTTGATAGTAATAATAATAATAATAATAATAATAATAATAATAACAATAATAATAATAATAATAATAATAATAATAATAATAATAATAATAATAATAATAATAATAATAGTAATAATAAAACTACCTTTGAAGTAACAAGCTTTTCTAAAAAAAATATGCACCACTGCCAAGGCTCGAACTCGAGACCTCTCGTTCAATAGTTTCCTTCAAAACCACTAACCACTCTTTGATTTAATTCGCCCATTAATTTATTTAGTCTATCAATGTCACAACCTTCTTCTAAACCCTTCTACATCTTCGTAATCATAATCATCCTAATTACTTTTATCATCATCAACTATTATCATACTCAATTCTAATCATATTTATAATCATAATCTTTATGATTTCATCATCATCAACATCACAATATATATCATCATAGTGACATGTCTATTATCACCATCATAATCACTTCATCATTATCTTAATATCATCATACCATATTGTGATTAATTTTATATCAACTACATCATCGTTATCATTCATATTTATACCCGGTTCACTATCATTACACCCATTGTCATTACCATATCATCATAATCATCTTATTATGAGCATATGTACCCATTTCATCATTCATCATCAATTTATTTGACCCAAAAGAGAAATGGGATATGGTGTCCCAATTTCTTAAAACGATAACTAAATCTCGACCCTAAGATTATAATTGGTCCCACGACCCAATTAGCAGCCTACATAAATTCGGTCCATCTATTTGATTCTCATGTCTTATTTTAGTTCAATCGATAAGGAAAAAAGAGTGGGTCATGCCAATAATTTCGGTTCAATAAAGGAAATATAATCCACCTTTTTAATTTTATAATCCCAATTGCCTATTCAATATGTCAGCAGGAATAAAGGGTGGGTATTACGGTTCCCCTCATCATACTTTACAGCTCTTATAAACACCATGCTTCATTATCATAATATACGAATCTTATTTTAATAGAAGGAACAAAAAAACGTTGCAGTAGCACATCGTTTTAATGTCTGCAAATGGTTCTGACCAAACATCAGTAACAACAAGATGGATTCAGTTTTTGGAGCCTGTTCGATCAGGATTTGCAAGTAGTAGCAGGTTCACTTGAATGATGATGCTGGTTAATGATGATGGCGGGTCGACGGTGAGGTTATGTTAGTGGTGTTCTAATGGATTCATGATGATGAGGTTGTGGTAGTTTATAAGTGGAAACAGAAACAAAGAAGAAAGGAAAAAAAAAAGAAACATAAGATGATGGTGTTTGTGTGACGGTTATGGTTTAATGGTTTGCATAGAGATGGTGGCCACGTGCCCTTGTACTTATGAGTTAATAACGTACCTAACAGAAACACTTGAGGAGAAATTCTATGAGCATGATGATGGTAGTTTCGAACACAAGAAGGTGATTTAAATGGGTTAGACGAAGAAGATAAAGAAAGAATTATAGAGAGAGAACTAATGAGAGAGAGGTGATTGCATCAAGATTTCGTGGTGTTGAGTTAATCCGAATAGCAGCGATAATGATGATAGTTTATGGTTGGTAGTGTGGTGTTTCATCCGGGTGTAGCAAGAATGATCAAAATATGGTAGTTTATTTGACTAATGCCGATTAACATGATAGCTGTAGATTGGCAATGATGATAAAAGTATTGATCATTCTGTAACATTTAATTGTAAATATATAAGATTAAATATTAAATTTATTTATTTGAAAACATATATTTAATGTATTTAATTATATAATAAAACCTAAATCTATATATAAATAAAGTATATTAAAAATAAATATTAAATGATTGTAATACTCGTTTGATGTTTCGATTTATATTAAGCAAGTTAAATTCAAACTTATGTAATTTTAAAATAAACGGTGATACAAAAATGAGTTCTATAAATGTTAGGCTTATTAAAAATATATTTAGGAACTATTCGGTGAATTTTAAAACTTTTTATATTTTACTCCGGGTTGAGAGTAAATAATTAATGTAATTTTTATTTAATAGTTAACGACCGAATTTTATACCATAATGACCAAAATAAATAAAACTATTTAATTTAAAATTTTAGGATTTTTCTGAAGACTTTTATCCCTCATTAATTATCAACGGAGCACGATATTGTAGCCAATAAAAATTGTCGGCAGTCTATTAAATAATTGTACACCCGTGAATTAAACTAGACCCAGTGTTTTGCTTTTTACATCATCATTCAATTTGTATTTATATATATGAATCATGGATATTTGATAAAAATATTACACACATCAATATTGTCTATTTCTATTTCAATTAAGTACTCGTCACACTTTAAACTCCTGTAATCTCCACGACATCGTCCATGTCCACCTGCTACCACCACTGCAACCATCCATTAATGGCTCACCACCATAACCCACCATAACTGTCATCATTGAATTAACCTTCGATTACTAAAAAAACTTCAAACTCAAACTACCATCGTCACTATCATTCAAAATCATCAAACCATCACCTATACCCTTCTCTCAAACGACAGTCATCACCACCATCACCTTGAAACTACCCACCATCACCAACCACCGCCACTTGCCGCCTGTATAGCCGGAAACATCCACCACTACTCTCTCACTTCCCTTTTCTCTCTCTCTCTAATTATCTTCCTCTTTTGTCTTGCTTTCTGTTTCGTTTGCATCATCACTAAATCACCACCATCACTATGACTAGATAACACCACCATCCATCAATTTAGAACTGCTGTTGCACTTAGTTTCTATTTCCGGTTGAAACCGACACCCTTTAATCCTTTCAGCTACTGTTACGTGTGTTTCCTGTTTTCCTTGTGCGAGTAAACGAAATCAACAATAAACTCAATCGAACAACACCATCAATAAGTCCACTTCATCACCATTTTAAAACCTATTTTTTGTTTCTATTACTTCACGCTGCAACTTACATGTTTATAATTCATATTCAAGCCAAAACTCAAGACAAAACTCAAGACAAAACCACATACTAAACGAATGATATTGTCAAGGTTAGATGCCTTTTCTTTTCCTCTTTGTAGCCGACAGTCTCTAGACAAACAAAACCCTACTTACCATTATACTCCGTATTTTACTAATGGAATATAAAGAGAATAATAATTCATTAAAGAAAGGTGCCAATGATTAAAACAAATGAGTCATCCAAAAGTGGCGTTTTTATATTTTCTTTTTGATGATGAATGATCAGGAGTTTAGATGTTATAAATGATGATGTTATAAGAAGATGAAGATGATAACGAACCATTGATGTTGGTACTCGATAGATCACCATGACTAACCCCCGATTGAATTATTTTTGTGTTGCAGCCAAGAACCACCCAAAACCTACCATCTTCAATCACCACCTTCACAGTACCCCCTCCACCACTACCTTCATAGAAACCACCATCTACGATCTTTTTCTGTTTATTTGCTTCAATCTCCATCGCTAAAACATCACCTACTTGCTGCTGCATTTTCTTGTATGAACCGACAAAATAAAGATGATGAATAGAAAAAAAATGAGGATCGATATAATTGATATAAAGTGGTAGGGTTGCTTACCATCGATCTGTGCAGATGGGGTACCCAATTCACTAGCGTTTCCAATTCACCCTATTTTTTTACAACCGCTCAACTAAAATACAATGTATCGGATCCTTTTTATTTCTTTGCAACTTGGGCCACTAATTGGTAATAGACTATTTAATTTGTTGGGCCATGATTTTTTTTGCTTATTGGGCCGTATGTGGTTTGATCAAGTAGGGCCGAGACCCATTCATTTTGCTATGACGATAACGATGAGCTGAGGGGATGTTACTGTCATAACCCGTCCTTAACCGTAAGAACGTGTTAGATAACGTATGATTTCATTGCGAGGTATTGACCTCTATATGCGACATTTTTAAAAGAAAAACTGCATATATTATACATTACAAACCATGATTCTTATTTTTGATACAAGCTTTGGACGAAATAAAGATGATTATCGTTTAGCGATAATCTTCGACTTACAAACTTTACAAATGATGATAACAACACGATTTCTAGCATATTTTACAACACAAGTTCTTGGATATGCAGTCTTATTTTTGACACAAATATGCGTACGCAAGATCCTGCTCAAATTCAACATAATGCAGCGGAAACTTCTAATTATCACCTGAGAATAAACATGTTTAAAACGTCAACATAAAGTTGGTGAGATATAGGTTTAGTGCCGGCAGCAATATATATATAGACCACAAGATTTCATATATAAACAGTTTAATAAAAATATTCTAAGTGGTTGAGCACTTGGTAACCATACTTAACAATTAATCACGTCGCATATTCCCTTTAATATGAAATCTTACTACACTGTACCAAGTGTAGTCACGAAACGAAGTACTGTGCAACCGTTGAATACTGGTCGTCCAGTCCGGCTGGGGTTGTCAAGCCCGATAGATCTATCAACAGGATTCGCGTTTACAATACCGTTGTAAATATTAGTTACCAAGCTACAGGGAAGTATGCCAGTGGTACAACTCAACGTAGAATATATTTTTCAGTTACTTGTGTCCATAACGTAAAACATAAAATACATGTATTCTCATCCCGAAATATTTAGAGTTTAAAAGTGGGACTATATACTCACTTTCGTCTTGAAGATATATATATAATTTGACTTGGTCTCCGGTTGATATCACGAACCTATCCATATATAATATATCAATACCTTTTCTTTTTAAACAAACGTCACATATATATACTTGTTATACTTTTAATACTTTGAATAATTCCTTAGTCCGTAGTTAGCAGTTCGTTGTTAGTAATTCAATTTTAATGGTTCATTTTTAGATGTTTAATATACCCGCAATGAAATAAATAAAACCCCCAACGAAATAAATAAAACCCCATCGTATATGTATTGGTCGAGATTAATCTTGACCCACGGTACCGGTGTTGTCAAATGACGTGTTGCGTACATAAAGTACCGGTGTTGTCAAATGACGTGTTGCGTACAAACATGGGATCTTATGATTAATCTTCTCGTGTTATTTACGGGTGATCCTGAACCATATAAAATTGAATTATGAGTACATATATATAAAATATCATGTTATCTTAAAAATATGTGATTTATTTTAATTTTCTCCAATTAATCCCGAAGTTAAACTAGTCTTGGATAGCCAATTTTGTTTCGGTCATAGTTTCTTCGTTACAACTCCGTTTTCGTTGATTCAACTTGCCATCTCCTTGGATCGAGTTCCTCTTTAAGACTATGAACTGTAAATACCTTAGTTTGTATTCAAAATCACACGGCATAGGTCAAACTTTAGTGAAACTTATGAAGTTAATCATTTTCCATCATGTAAACAACCTTAAATGATTATTTTTCTAAAAATACTTATACTTTGAGTTAAATCATGAAATTTTTATGTGTTATCATATTCATAGTAAAAATCATTTTTCCAGAAAATAAACCTCCAATTCAAAGTTTAAGATGGTTTTTAATTATCCAACCCAAAACAGCCCCCGGTTGCACTCCGACGTCATAAAAACAGTTTTTAAGGTGTTCTTTGAAAAACCAAGTTATACCTTGTTAAATTAGCATATTTTTAAGTTATATTACAGGTCTTGAAGTATTTTAAAAGTTAAGTTAGAAGGATCTATTTAGTTTGCGAACAAGTTTGAAATCATTCAAAATATGTTCTAGTTTATAAACTCTTATATATATAGCTATAAATATATGAATTGAAAAAGAGTTGAAGTAGAGTTTTTACCTCAAGTTTAAAATGTAAAGTTGCTGGAAAGAAGTAGTAAAATAAAAGTTGAGAGAGTTCTTGCAAGTGTGTGTGAAAATTGGAAGTAAAATTTGGAAAATGAATGTGTAAAAATGAGTTAGAAATGGTGCTTATTTATAGGCTTGAAAATTTGGTTTTTAGTGAAAATATCTAAGATAAGTTAAGATTTATTATGTCATGAATGACATATTATTCCAATAATTGAAGATTTCTATTGGTATATACCAATAGTAAATACTTCTAGAAGCTGTGTATAGTACCCTAGATATACGTATAGGATTATTGAGGAAACGGAACGAGAATTCAAATATAACTATCTTTTGTAAATATACTTATATTGTTTTATGTATAAAAGCCCTTTAAAAATGATTAAATACATTACTTATACGATATATGTATAAACATTATAAATCATCAGTATTTATGTCAAATAACGTTACGTATGGTTATTGTTTTGAAAACTTAAGTTAGCAGTTTCAAAATATACTTATGACTTTTTGTTATTAATACAAAATGAGATATTAAAACATCCTTAGATCATGTTAAATATGTATGTATAATTATCATATATTGTATAGTTCGTGATATCATCGGTCAAACTAGACGGTCAAACGTTGTGTAAAACTCTTTTCAAAAACATAAGTCTCAACAATTTGGATTGCTTATCATGTTGGTAAGGTTTAATTTATATAAATATTAATCTTATAAGTATAGAACGATCGAAAAAGTGCGGGTCATTACAGTACCTACCCGTTAAATAAATTTCGTCCCGAAATTTTAAAATTGTACCTATTTTGCGTCATCGGAAAACAAGTGTGGATATTTTTGTTTCATTTGATCCTCTCGTTCCCAAGTAAACTCGGGACCCCTTCGAGCATTCCAACGAACCTTAACGATCGGTATGTTGCTCTGCTTGAGCCGTTTAACTTCACGATCCATGATTTCGATTGGTTCTTCGATGAATTGTAGTTTCTCGTCGACATGGATTTCTTCAAGAGGAATGGTGAGGTCTTCCTTTGCAAGACACTTCTTAAGGTTTGAGACGTGAAAGGTATTATGTACTCCGGCGAGTTTTTGCGGTAACTCGAGTCGATAAGCTACCGGTCCAATGCGTTCGATGATCTTGAACGGGCCTACATACCTTGGGTTTAGTTTACCCCTTTTTCCAAAACGTATTACACCTTTCCAAGGTGACACCTTTAACATAACCATGTCACCGATCTGAAACTCTAATGGTTTCCTTCGAACATCGGCGTAGCTCTTTTGGCGACTACGGGCTGTTTTCAATCTCTCCTTGATTTGTACTATCTTCTCAGTCGTTTCGTGTATGATCTCGGGACCAGTTAATTGTCGATCTCCTACTTCATTCCAACAGATAGGAGATCTACACTTCCTTCCATACAATGCTTCGAATGGTGCAGCTTTAATGCTTGCATGATAACTATTATTATACGAAAATTCTGCTAACGGTAGATACTTATCCCATCCGTTTCCAAAATCGATCACACATGCCCTGAGCATGTCTTCAAGAGTCTGAATCGTTCTTTCACTCTGCCCGTCGGTTTGCGGATGATATGCGGTACTCATATCCAAACGAGTTCCTAGGGCCTCCTGTAGTGATTGCCAGAACTTTGATGTAAATCTACTATCACGATCGGATATAATGGAAATAGGTATTCCATGCCTTGAAACAACTTCCTTTATATACAATCGTAATAGTTTCTCCATTCTATCCGTTTCCTTTATAGGCAAGAAGTGTGCAGACTTGGTGAGACGATCAACAATCACCCAAATGGTGTCGTATCCCCAGGCAGTCTTTGGTAACTTCGTGATGAAATCCATGGTAATACCATCCCATTTCCATTCTGGGATTTCTGGTTGTTGAAGTAACCCTGACGGCTTCTGGTGTTCAGCTTTGACTTTGGAACAAGTTAAACATTCCCCAACATATGTTGCAACGTCTGTCTTTAAATTAGGCCACCAATAATGTGTCTTAAGATCTTGGTACATCTTTCCAACTCCAGGATGTATCGAGTATCTTGTCTTATGTGCCTCATTTAATATCAACTTCCTTAATCCACCCAACTTCGGTACCCAAATACGATTTGCAAAATATCGAATTCCATCTTCCCGCATAACGAGTTGCTTCTCATACTTCTTCATTATTTCATTTCCTATATTTTCTTTAGTAAGTGCTTCTCGTTGAACTTCTTTGATTTGTGAGTTGAGATTCATGCGAATTTTTATGTTCATCGCTCGTACTCGAATTGGTTCTCGTTCCTTTCTGCTTAAAGCATCGGCCACCACGTTCGCCTTCCCGGGATGATAACGAATTTCACAATCATAGTCGTTTATTAACTCGACCCACCTACGTTGTCTCATGTTCAGCTGTTTCTGATCAAAAATATGTTGAAGGCTTTTATGATCAGTAAACACAGTGCATTTAACCCCATACAAGTAGTGTCTCCATATCTTTAATGCAAACACGACTGCTCCCAGTTCTAGATCATGCGTCGTATAATTCCGCTCGTGAATCTTCAATTGTCGGGATGCGTATGCAATAACTTTCTTTCGTTGCATAAGAACGCAACCAAAACCTTGTCGCGAAGCGTCACAATATATTTCAAAATCATCGTTCCCTTCTGGTAACGATAAAATAGGCGCCGTAGTTAACTTCTTCTTTAGTAATTGAAATGCACTCTCCTGCTCAGAAGTCCATTCATATTTCTTCCCTTTTTGCGTTAACGCTGTCAACGGCTTAGCTATTCGGGAAAAATCTTGAATAAACCTTCTATAATAACCGGCTAAACCCAAAAATTGACGTATCTGCGTTGGTGTCTTAGGAGTCTCCCATTTTTCAATGGCTTCAGTTTTTGCTGGATCAACCTGAATTCCTTTGCTACTAACAACGTGGCCAAGAAATTGAACTTCTTTCAACCAAAAAGCACACTTAGAAAATTTAGCATATAGTTGTTCTTTTCTCAACAACTCTAATATCAACCTTAAATGCTCTTCATGCTCTTGCTCACTCTTGGAATAGATAAGAATATCATCAATGAAAACGATAACAAACTTATCTAAATACGGACTACAAACTCGATTCACGAGGTCCATGAATACAGCTGGCGCATTCGTCAATCCAAACGGCATAACCAAAAATTCGTAATGACCATAACGTGTCCGAAAAGCAGTTTTCGGTATATCTTCTTCTTTGACACGTAATTGATGATAGCCCGACCTTAAGTCAATTTTTGAGTACACACATGATCCTTGGAGTTGATCAAATAAGTCGTCAATTCTCGGTAGTGGATACCGATTCTTGATAGTTAACTTATTTAATTCACGATAATCTATACACATCCTAAAAGATCCATCTTTCTTTTTAACAAATAGAATCGGAGCTCCCCACGGTGAAGTACTTGGTCGTATGAATCCATGATCCAGTAATTCTTTTAACTGACTCTGAAGTTCTTTTAACTCGGACGGTGCAAGTCTATATGGAGCACGAGCCACTGGTGCAGCTCCTGGTACTAAATCTATTTGAAATTCTACAGATCTAAATGGAGGTAATCCCGGCAACTTTTCCGGAAAGACTTCAGGAAAATCTCTTGCCACAGGCACGTCATTGATGCTCTTCACTTTTTCCTTTGTTTCGACTTTATTAACATGTGCTAAGATAGCATAGCACCCTTTCTTCAAGTACTTTTGAGCTTTCAAATAACTAATGAGTTTTAGCTTTGAGTTACCCTTCTCTCCATAAATCATTACTGGCGTTTTATCCTTACGAGGAATGTGAATTGCCTTCTTGGCGCACACAACTTCAGCTCCTATTTTGGACATCCAGTCCATGCCGACTATTACATCAAAACTTCCTAATTCTACGGGTATCAAGTCAATTTTAAACGTTTCTCCGGCTAAATTTATTTTACAATCACGGCAAATTTTATCGGCTTTAATTAGTTTACCATTAGCTAACTCAATCATGTACTTAGCATCGAGAGGTAATGATGAACAATTCAATTTAGCGTGAAAGTCTCTACACACGTAACTTCTATCAGCACCAGTATCAAATATAATAGATGCGGATAAGTTATTAATGGTAAACGTACCCGTAACAAGCTCCGGGTCTTCACATGCCTCTTTAGCATTAATAACAAATGCTCTTCCACGTGCAGGTCCGATATTCTTCTCTGGATTCGGGCACTGGCTCTTATAGTGGCCTTGTTTTCCACACCCAAAACAAGTAATGGTAGCCAAAGCAGTTCTATTTGCGTTGGTGGCAGGAGTCTTGGCACCATTTGTATTCGTAACGAGAGCCCTACAATCTTCAGCAAGATGACCCTGTCGATTACATTTGTTGCATACCACACTACAGTAACCAAAGTGATGTTTGTGACATCGGTTGCATAAAGGACTGATGTGTAACGAGGTGTATATAAAATAGCTTATATTTTACTAGGAAATACTATTAAATACGATACAATTTTACACAAGATATTTATTTATTTATAGAATGGATATACTTAAACCTTGCTACAACACTTATAGGCAGTGTACCTAATCGTACAGTAGTGTAGTTTTTAGTAAGTCCGGTTCGTTCCACAGGGAAATCTTTAAACAAAGCTCAACGCTATATTAGTTTACTTTTATAAAAATACAAATATATATATAAGTAATATTATTATTATAAAGGGGGGTTTTTACCGTTTAATGACCGGTTTGTCGATTTTAAAACTTTAGTCGCAGTTAAAACCTAATGTAAAATATTAAATAAATACAAGACTTTAAATTAAAGCGTAAAGTAAATAACGATAATGAAATTGCGAATAATAAAAATGCGATAAAATTAAATTGCGATAATTAAAAAGTACGATAATTAAAAGTGCGATAAAATAAAATAACAATAAATAAAAGTGCGATAATTAGAAGTGCAATTAAATATAAAATAAAGGAAATTAAATATGAAATAAAAGAATTATGCTTATTTAAACTTCCGAAATCATGATGTTTGACGTGTTGATTTTAGTTTTATGCCCATGGGTTAATTGTCCTTTGTCCTGGATTATTCAATATGTCCGTCTGGTTTTTGTCCATAACAGTCCATCAGTCATAAATATAAATTGCAAGTGTCCTTGTCAAATTATTATTATACCCGAAGATAAATATTCCAACTAATTGGGGATTCGAATTGTAACAAGGTTTTAATACTTTGTTTAATGAATACACCAGGTTATCGACTGCGTGTAAACCAAGGTTTTACTACTTTGTTAACAATTACACCAATTACCCTTGAATGTAATTTCACCCCTGTTTTAATTATTCTAGTGGCTATTAATCCATTCCCGTGTCCGGTTAAATGAACGATTATTCGTACATATAAATACCCCGCCCATCGTGTCCGATCGAGTGTATATGGTAATTTATAGGGACGCCCAATTGTAAATCTTTATATTAACATTAACAAACTTTCATTTAGTTAAACAAATATAAAGCCCATTAATAGCCCATAGTCTAGTTTCCACAAGTGTCGTTCTTTTGTCCAAACCCCAATTATGGTACAAAGCCCAATTACCCAATTTTAATAATTAGCCTAACATCATGATTACTTCGTTTTAAACAAGCATAATAATAACTTAGCTACGAGACATTAATATAAAAAGGTTGAACATAACTTACAATGATTAAAAATAGCGTAGCGTTACACGGACAGAATTTCGACTTACACCCTTACAACATTCGCTAACATACCCTTATTATTAGAATTATAATTAAAATTAAAATATAAATTATAAATATAAATATATATTACTTCGTATGAATGAGAAGAAAAAATGATGATGATTTTGATCAGAATTCGGGTTGATTTATAGCCAGACTTGAAATTTGGGGCTCCGCGACTCGCGGCCAAATACCCTTAAAACTCCGCGAGTCGCGGAGAGGTATTTACAGTTTACACCCTTGGAGTTTCCTGCTGCCGACGGTTTTAAATATATATATATAATATATATATAATTAATATAATTAATTATATATTATATTATATTTATATACATAGTTAACTTGTAATTTTTAGTCCGTTGCGTCGAGCGTTAAGAGTTGACTCTGGTCCCGGTTCCGGATTTTCGAACGTCCTCGCGTACAATTTAATATCTTGTACTTTGCGTTTTGAATCTTGTACTCTTGTGATTTCGAGACGTTTCTTATCAATAATTAGAACCTTTTTGATTGTCTTTTGTTCTTTTGAGCTTTTTGGTCGTTTGCGTCTTCAATTCGTCGAATCTGTCTTTTGTCTTCACCTTTTATTATTTAAACGAATATCACTTGTAAATAGAACAATTGCAACTAAAAGCTTGTCTTTCTTGAGGAATAATGCTATGAAATATATGTTCGTTTTTAGCATTATCAAATATTCCCACACTTGAGCGTTGCTTGTCCTCAAGCAATATTGTCTTGAAATACTAGAATCACTTCTTTATTCTTCACACTTTGTACATCAGTGAATTCTATACGGCGGTATAAACAATGGTAGTAACGATATGGTTTACAGTCCCACATGACTATAAAAATTTAGATCCATTAAGGAAATTGGATCTTTATGAAAACATTTGATCTTTTGAAAATTAAATCTAGTTTTTTTTTTTTTTTACCCTAGATAAGTTTTCCGGAATAACCCTTTACCGGTGTTTGCAAAATATTTTTGTGGGTTTGGTGGGTTTCAGATTTGAAAATTTTAGCTCAAAACTTGCGGTTTTGTGTCACCCACTTGCTAACCTTGTATTTGGAAAGCAACACGTCCAGTTTACTTGTTCCGTATATTACCTTTCGGCAAACTACCGTCCGGTTGTAAAGGAAAGCGTTGAACAAGCAACTGTTTAAGGCAATGTCCCGTGACATGCTTTTGATTATGGTCTATAACGTGTCGGACGCAATTACTATCCTTGGTAGGAGCAATAGTAAAGCTCACCCTTATAATTTGTCGGTCTGGCACAAGGTCCTGTCTTTGACCATGTTATGCAACCACCGTTCTTACGGTTGACACCCGATTTAGTTCAGGTGACCTAATGAATTCCAGGTGAATTCCTAGGATTTTACGTTCAATGGTAATGAACGCATTGAAAATAGGGTTTTCAGAAAACAAATCGGTTTATAATTTTGATCAAAATATTTTCTCGTTCAAGCTCGAGTTTAGATATCATTGAATTCCATGAGTTTGTAATTCTCAATCTTTAAGGTCAATCTCTAGGATTGAGTAATATCAGTCTTAAAAGCTGATTTTTAATTTTTAAGGAGATTATCCTTTCTGGGGATCTGACTCATTAGTCTTATCCAGCTAATTTGCATGGTGCCCCCCCATTGTACGAGATAAATCCTTCTCATGGTTAGGATAAATCTGACCACTTGGCGACCCTGTTTAATGCTGAGGTCCGTGGATTTCCTGCTGATTTTAGTGATGACTTTTCTAGATTTTTCGTCAACCTACAGCTGGTCTGGACGACAACTTCATGACCTAAATCAAGAAGCGCGTGTCTTTTTCGGAAGACTTTACTTCCTTTTAGTGAGGGAATTGATTCATCGTGTAGATCCATCTCTTCTTTTCTTTCATCGGGTAAAACAGTTTAGTTTAGTCCAAAGCAAAAGTATTTTTAGTTATTTGTTACAGATATATGTGACATATGTTTAAAATAACTTGGTAAATTTTCCCACACTTGGCTTTTTATTTTTCTTTTTATCGTCCTCTATTCCATTTTAAATGAATTTTAACATTTTAGTTTGTTTCTCAATTTATGTCCTTTCCGAGGTAACAATAATTTCGGTGTTAAAACCTAGTTTTATCGTTCATAAATATGTATAAACATGATTTGAATTTATTTAATTGAAAATTTTTACTAGAATTGGGTAGTCAGAATATAAGACTAGGGCTGTTCTTTTTTATCAGAGAGCACTAGATTCTAATACAACTACTGCTTTACTAGTATTTTTAATGGTAACCAAGTGTATAAAGTAAAAAATTTTAAAATCCGAAAGAATTTAATCCCTTCCCACACTTAAGATCTTGCAATGCCCTCATTTGCAAGAAATCAGTAACAATTTAAATTATTGAGGGTGATTTGTGTGAAAATGATTAAATTTTTACCAAAGTTTCCAGATATATTGGCGTTTGTTTGCTGAATGATAAATGGTGCACATCATTTGTTCATTCCGTCTTGTTGTTATTTCACATATATTTTTCATCTTGTCGTCAAAATTTGTTGCTTTTGCTGAACTTAATGCCAGTCTTTGAAAATGCGTTGTTCTACCCTGTTGTATACATAAGATAAACTGCAAACATATATACATATTTTTGAAGTTTGGTATATTACCCCACATTCAAAAATTATTAAAATCTAATAATAAAAGTTAGATAATTATAAAAATGATTACAATATTAATAAAAGTATTAAACATATCAATAATTACAAATTACAAAATAAAAATAAAAAAAAAAAATAAGTAAACTAAGGATGATATTGGTACCAATAGGGGTTCCAGGCATACCCATACGTGCTATAGAATGCTTCGGCAGGATCATACGTAGGATATGGTGGCTGCATCTCTATCGACCAAGGAGGGAAGACGGGTTTCGGTGTAGGAATATAGTTTCTACCTATATGTTGGCAATGCGCTATGATCTGGTTCTGATGAACTTGCCAATCTTCAAATGCTCTCTGTCTAGCATTTTCGTATTCCTGAGAAGCTATAAACCTATGCATTTCTTGCATCTCATTCCCCCCTCCTACATTACCTTGTTCCTGGTTTCTCTCTACCTGTGGATGTCTACCATTGTATCGTACTGCGGCGTTATTTCGCCGCTTCAAAACTTTCGCACCATGGTACACATTTAAACCTATAGTGTCGCGGGGTTCCGGCTCTTCTACTAATAATCCCCCCCGACTTATATCCACACCGAGATATTCACCAATCAAAGTAATAAAAATACCACCTCCTATTATGCTATGTGGACGCATCCCTCGAACCATAGCTGATAAATAATAACCCACACAATATGGTATACTTACAGCGCTGTGTGGGTCTCGAATACACATATGGTAAAACAAATCTTGTTCATTTACCTTTTCTTTGTTTTTACCCCTTTGTGTAATCGAATTAGCTAAAAACCTATGTATCACTCTTAATTCGGCTCTATCTATATCCAAATAAGAGTAGTTTCCCCCTTTAAAACGGTGATGGCTTGTCATTTGACTCCACACACCGTGTGTATCAAAATTTTCATCTATTTTCCTACCGTTTAGTATCAATCCTCTACAATCGGCAGACGCTAATTCCTCAGGCGTATATATACGTAAAGCCTGAGCCATGTCCAGTAAAGACATGTGGCGCATCGAACCGCCTAACAAAAATCTAATAAAAGAACGATCGGTTAAACTAGCTACCCGATCATTCAACTCTATACTACATAACAACTCTTCACACCATACTTTATATACAGGTCTGCGTATGGTGAATAAACATATCCAGTCATTAAAAGAAGAATTACCATACCTCTGTACCAGTAATTCCCTAATTGGCCCGGCCAATTCTACAGCTTCCAAGGGTCCCCATTCTATGACCCTTGGTACCTCAACAACCTTGGAATGAAGAGTATGCAAACCCCGTTGATATTTTGGATAATCTATCCAAAGTCTGTCAAATCGCAGGTTCGGGTGCAACTGTTCCAAGTGCATATCTGAAAAGGTCATGACTGGATGAGGTACATCCTGCTTGTAGTAGTTATCTACCTCCTGTTGTTCCAAGTTCTCAGCAGGAGCATGGCGGGCTTGGGATGAAGATTCACCCCTTTCATTCTGCAAAACACATCAAACACAAATTTTGTGCATCCAAATATGCATTAGTGTCAGCAAAATCATCAATCAAAATAATTACAATGACATTATCAATTTATATCAAACTTAAGCTTATTTTCACATTTTTATCAAATCTACACTTTTTCAAATAAGCATATACGAAAATTTTCGCCAAGTTCATAAGCATTCAACTCAAATAACATGTCAAAATAATCATTACTAGCAAATAAACAAGTCTCAAATGGCATTATCTTTCAAAAATCAAGTTCATGAATTTTGGACTTGAAAAAGTCCACTTTAATTCTCAAAATCATGTTTAGGCTCAAAGTTTGGATCATTTAACTACCTAGACATGTTACACTACTCAATTTAGCAACAATTCATGACAAAAATCGGCCATAACCTGTTTATATCAAAAAGCCCCAAATTGCTCAAGAACACAAACCCTAGATTATTCAAAATTTGAAGTTTAAGGCTTCTAATCATGTTAAACAGCATCAATCTAGGTTATACAAGCATAATACATAAACAATTTAAGTCTAATTACACTAAAAAGCATCAAAATCAAATTGGGGAAAAATAGCTCAAGAACACTAAAATTCGAATTAAATGGTGTTTAGGTGTAGAAATTTACCGTTTTTCTTGAGTAGTTCTTAGATATCATCCTTCTCAACATGATTTTAGCAAAAAATTTGGTGATTAACGGTTAAAAATTGAGATTTTTTTTTTTGGGTGATTTTCGGGTTTTTTCGAGGTGTTTTCGCAGTATTTTTGCTGTGTTTTTGTTTGTGGGAGTGAACTGATCGTGCAGCTAGTTTTATTTTTTTTTTCTGTAATTTTGTCCCTCCGCGAGTCGCGGAGGTTTGCACTGCAAACTCCGCGAGTCGCGGAGTTTACCCTTTTTTTTTTTTTTTTTTTTTTTTTTTTTATAATCTTTAACTTATAAAACAATTAAGAAATTAATTTTAAAATTTTGTTTCCCTTGTTATTTAGGACGAGGTCGTTTCGGATCGATGTCCTAGTCCGTCCCTCGACAAAATTTTAAAATTTGTCTTTTTGTAGCGATTGTTTTAAAAGCTAAGATTTTTGGGTTTTTTAATGTTTTTGGCATACTTTAAATCAATAAGATTAAAAATAATGATAATAAAAGTTCTCGTCCCTCCCTCGGGTAAAGCAATTTCGGTTCAAAGACCTAGTCTTCAACTTACGACGAATTTTAAAAATCATATTCTTAACTTAATGAGATAAAGTAAATTTTTGTTTTTAAATTCACACAACTTAAATATAAAATTCAAAATTAAAATTAAAAATTCACACCAAACTCAAAATTTAAAATGCATAAAATTAAAAATTAATATTTTAAAAATTAAAAATTCACACCAAACTTAATTTAAAAATTCATATTATAAATTCACACCAAACTTATATTAATTTTTCAAATATTTACAATTTTAAATATATTGTTTTTATAAAGTTTACAGTATTAATTTAAGATTTAAATATCAATTTTAAAAACATGGTAAAAAATAAATTTAAAAATCTTTTTGTCTTTTTATCCCACTTTAATCAATCAAATATTATCAAAAATATGCGCCCCTCTTTTCGGTAAAGTAATTTCGGTTCCAAGACCTAATTTGACTCATGACGAATTTTTGAAATATTTTGGGTTGATTGATTAAAGATATTTATACCTTAAGAATAAACGTTAAATTTCGCAGTGATGTAATAAATTTTTGAACGATATCAATAATTTCGGTCGCCAAACCTAATTTTATTTAATACCAATTTAATACTTTTTAGCGAACAAATTAGCGTTTATTATCAAAAGGTTAAAAATAAAAATAAAAATAAAAACTGTACAGACATACCTGTGAAATAGATTTCTTAGTTATATGATCTATTATATTCATAAGATAGTCGGTTTAATTGGTTTTCCATGGCTGCATAAGCGTAACCTCGAGCATTCATTGTCTTTTCTTCTAAACATATGAACGGTCCGTCTCTGCATAAAGTAACAAATTCGGTATTTGAATAGGTTTGATTATTTGAACATTTACCTCCATGTGACCATTTTCCGCATTTGTGACATTTTTCTAGGTGTCGTGCTCTTCTTTTCGCTGCGGATTTTGATTTTCCTTTACCAAATTGTAACTTATTATCTTCGCATCTGGATCCTTTTCTAACTCCGTCCATTCTTTCTCTGATTACTGATACTAATTCACTCGGTAGTATGTCATTATTTCTTTTAGTGATCAAAGCGTGTAGCATTAGACCATGGTTTAATTCACAGGCAGTCTTCATTACGTAAAAACCTAAAAAAAATAAAAATTCAGAATGGGGGGAGAAGACTAGTTCTTTAGGGTCTGCTAGGGAAAGACCATACGTGTTCCATTTTCGAGAACTACACGAAAACAGACAATCTAACTCTAACAGAAATACATATTATCCTTTAAAGACTTGATTCTCCCCACACTTAGTTAGCTGTGGTGTCGAAATTGTGATTAACTTCGTTGTCGACTTCCATCGGACCATGTATGTAATGTTTAACTCTGTGACCATTAACTTTAAATTCATTCCCATTTGAATTTATTAATTCTATCGTTCCGTATGGGAAAACTCTTTTGACTATGAATGGTCCAGACCATCTTGATTTCAATTTTCCAGGAAATAGCTTGAATCGTGAATTGAAAAGAAGAACTCTGTCTCCTTCTTTAAATTCTTTTGAACTTCTGATTCTTTTATCATGCCATTTCTTCGTTCTTTCTTTATAGATTAATGAATTTTCGTATGCTTCATGTCTTAATTCTTCTAATTCGTTTAGTTGACTTAATCGTAGACGTCCGGCTTCATGTAAATCAAGATTACATGTCTTCAAAGCCCAAAATGCTTTGTGTTCAATTTCTACTGGAAGATGACATGCTTTTCCATACACAAGTCTAAAAGGTGTGGTTCCAATTGGAGTTTTGTAGGCTGTTCTAAAAGCCCAGAGTGCATCCTCCAATTTAATGGACCATTCCTTCGAATTTGATCCTACGGTTTTCTCTAGAATACGTTTTAAAGCTCGGTTGGTATTTTCAACTTGTCCACTTGTTTGTGGATGATATGCGGTGGAGATTTTATGAGTTACTCCATATCTTTTAAGAACTTTCTCAAGTTGATTATTACAGAAATGAGTACCCCGATCACTTATTAAAGCTTTCGGTGTTCCAAACCTTGCAAAAAGACGTTTTAAAAAGTTGACTACAACTCGTGCATCGTTAGTTGGGAGAGCTTGTGCTTCCGCCCATTTAGATACATAATCAATGGCTACGAGTATATATAGATTATTATGAGATTTTGGAAATGGACCCATAAAGTCAATACCCCAAATGTCAAATACTTCACATACTTGGATGACATTTTGTGGCATTTCATCACGTTGACTTATTTTTCCGGTCCTTTGACATGCATCACAGGATTTGCAAAGAAGGTGTGCGTCTTTGTAAATTGTAGGCCAATAGAATCCAGCTTCATAAATTTTTCTTGCTGTTAGTTGAGGCCCATAATGCCCTCCTGTTGGTCCTGTGTGACAATGGTTTAAAATTTTACTAGCTTCATCTCCAAATACACATCGGCGTATTATTCCATCGGGACAACTTTTAAACAGATGTGGATCTTCCCAGAAATAGTGTTTTATATCACTGAAGAATTTCTTTCGTCTTTGGTACGATAATCCTTTTTCAAGGAATCCACAAACTAAGTAATTTGCATAGTCTGCAAACCATGGGATTTCTTTATAATCTATCTTCAATAGATATTCATCAGGAAAGTTGTCTTGTATGGCCGATTCATTCAGAACTTCTAACTCAGGATTTTCAAGACGAGAAAGATGATCAGCGGCGAGATTTTCTGCTCCTTTTTTATCTCGGATTTCAATATCAAACTCTTGTAAGAGTAAGATCCAACGGATTAATCTTGGTTTAGCATCTTGTTTTGAAAATAGGTATCTAAGAGCAGAATGGTCGGTATAGACCACCGTTTTTGCTAGAACGAGATATGATCGAAATTTGTCAAAAGCAAAGACAATAGCAAGGAGTTCTTTTTCAGTAGTTGTATAGTTCGTTTGTGCTCCTTGTAACGTCTTACTAGCATAATATATAGGTTGAAATCGTTTTTCAATCCTTTGTCCTAAAACGGCTCCCATTGCAAAATCACTTGCATCGCACATTAGTTCAAATGGTAGATTCCAATTTGGTGTTATCATGATTGGTGCATTAGTGAGTTTTTCTTTAAGAATATTAAAAGATTTGATACACTCATCTGAAAAGATGAATGGCGCATCCTTTTCTAGGAGTTTATTCATAGGAGTGGCAATTTTAGAAAAATCTTTTATGAAACGTCGGTAAAAACCGGCATGCCCTAGAAAACTCCTAACTCCTCTAACATTGGTGGGATGTGGAAGTTTAGCAATTACATCTACTTTAGCTCTATCCACTTCAATTCCTTCTTTTGAAATTTTATGTCCAAGAACGATGCCTTCTTTAACCATGAAATGGCATTTCTCCCAATTAAGTACTAGATTTGATTTTTCGCATCTAATTAGCATTCGTTCCAGATTAACTAGACATGATTTAAATGTATCACCGAAGACTGAAAAGTCATCCATGAATACTTCCATGCATTCTTCTATCATGTCGTGAAAAATCGCCATCATACACCTTTGAAAGGTTGCAGGGGCGTTACAAAGTCCAAATGGCATGCGTTTGTAAGCAAAAGTACCATAAGGGCACGTGAATGTGGTTTTCTCTTGGTCCTCGGGTGCTATTGGAATTTGAAAATATCCGGAAAATCCATCTAGAAAACAATAGTAACTATTTCCGGCTAATCTTTCCAACATTTGATCAATGAAAGGTAAGGGAAAGTGATCTTTTCTGGTGGCGTCATTTAATTTTCTATAATCAATACATACACGCCATCCTGTTACAGTCCTAGTAGGAATAAGCTCATTTTTCTCATTTGTAATGACAGTCATGCCACCCTTCTTCGGCACGCATTGAACTGGGCTTACCCATGGACTATCAGAAATTGGATATATCAAACCTGCATCTAGCAGTTTAATAATCTCTTTCTTAACTACATCTTGCATATTAGGATTTAGTCTTCGTTGGCGTTGCACATACGTTTTATGACCTTCTTCCATAAGGATTTTATGTGTGCAATACGAAGGACTTATTCCTTTAATATCATGAATCTTCCATGCAATAGCTGGTTTATGAGCTTTCAACACAGAAATGAGTTGTGATTTCTCATTTTCAGTAAGAGAAGACGATATTATTACAGGTAATTCAGATTCACCATGTAAATAAGCGTATTCCAAATGGTTTGGAAGTGGCTTTAACTCTAATTTCGGAGGTTCTTCTATCGATGATTTATATCGATATCTGTCTTCTTCTTTTAGCATTTGAATTTCTTCTGTTGTTGGTTCATATCCATTAGCTATAAGTGTAGCTAACATTTCGGCTTCATCAATTGGTTCATTACCTTCTCCTAAAGAACATTCTCCTGTTCCTTGTAATTCTGGAAATTCTTCTAATAATTCTGCATGTGCATCTATAGTTTGAATATAATAACATGTATCATCTGCAGATTGTGGTTGTTGCATTGTTCTATCAACTGAAAAGGTAACACTCTCATCCTCTATACTTAGGGTCAGTTTCTTACCGAACACGTCTATCATTGCTTTAGCCGTGTTTAAGAATGGTCTTCCTAATATGAGAGGAACTTGAGAATCTTCTTCCATGTCTAAAACAACAAAATCTACTGGAAATACTAAAGTACCAACTTTAACTAGCATGTTCTCCATTATTCCTCTAGGATATTTTATTGATCTATCGGCTAGTTGTATGCTTATTCTGGTTGGTTTCAATTCTCCAAGGTCTAGTTTAGCGTATAGTGAATACGGCATTAGATTTATACTAGCACCTAAATCTGCCAATGCTTCTATTGAACTAAGACTACCCAGAAAACATGGAATTGTGAAACTTCCTGGATCAGATAGTTTTTCTGGTATCTTATTCAACAGCACTGCTGAACAATTAGCATTCATAGTAACAGCCGAGAGTTCTTCCATTTTCTTTCTATTCGTGATTAGATCTTTCAAGAATTTAGCATATCTTGGCATTCCTGAAATCACATCAATGAAAGGAAGATTTACATTTATCTGTTTAAACATATCCAAGAATTTGGATTGCTCGGCTTCAAGTTTTTCCTTCTTCATTTTACTCGGATAAGGAAGTGGTGGTTGGTATGGTTTAACATAAGGTTTATCCTTAACTGTGTTATCTTCATTAACCTTTTCAACTACCGGTTCTTTTTCCTTATCTTGATCAGGTTGTGGTTCTTGTGTAGTAAGAATAGTTTCATCAGAAGTTACAGGTATTTCAGGTGGTTTAAGTGTTGTACCACTTCTTGTGGTAATAGCTTTAGCTGTTTCATTCCGGGGGTTAGCATTTGTATCACTAGGTAAACTTCCCGGTTTTCTTTCACCTATTAACCTTGCTAGGTTACTTACTTCTTGTTCTAGATTTTGAATAGAAGCTTGTTGATTTCTAAATGCTTGAGCATTTTGTTCATTGGTTTGTTTTTGAGATGTGAAAAACTGCGTTTGAGTTTCAACTAGCTTTGTCATCATATCTTCTAAATTCGGCTTTTTATCATCGGTTTGTTGTGGTGGTTTGTTTTGAAAATTTGGTCTTTGCTGATTATAAGTATTATTGGATACTTGTTGATTGCTAGGACCTTGTTGGTTGTTGTATGGGATATTTCGGTTATAATTCTGGTTTTGATTGTAAATCGGTCTTGGCGGTTGATAATTATTCTGATAATTATTTCCAGGCCTTTGGTTTATGTATGAAATATTCTCTCTTTGTTCCATTGTTAATTCAATACTGAGACAATCTTTTGTCAAATGTGGTCCTCCACAATGCTCACAACTAATTCGTATAGCATGAATATCTTTAGTCATCTTTTCCATTCGTCTCTCGAAAGCATCTATCTTTGCGGAAATGGAATCTAAGTCATGGCTAGAATCGGCTCTAGCTGCTTTAGATGATCTAATGATATCTTTTTCTTGGTGCCACTCATGTGAGTGGGAAGCAGTGTTATCAATAATTTTGTAAGCATCAGTTTCGGTTTTCTTCATAATAGAACCACCAGCTGCTATATCTATGTCTTTTCTTGTAGTGATGTCGCATCCTTGGTAGAATATTTGTACTATTTGACAGGTGTCTAAACCATGTTGCGGACATCCTCTTAACAACTTTCCATATCTTGTCCATGCCTCATATAGAGTTTCATTTGGTTTCTGTGTGAACGTAACAATTTCTGCTTGAAGTCTTACGGCTTTAGATGCAGGAAAAAATTGTTTAAGAAATTTGTCAATTAAAACGTCCCATGTATCGATCGCCCCTTCAGGTAACGATTCCAACCAATCTTTGGCTTCTCCCTTTAAAGTCCAGGGAAATAACATGAGATATATTTGTTCATCCTCCACTTCTCGTATTTTAAATAGTGTGCAGATCCTATTAAAGGTACGTAGATGTTCATTTGGATCTTCCTTCGGCGCACCACTAAATTGGCATTGATTAGTTACCATGTGTAGAATTTGTCCTTTGATTTCATAATCTGGCGCATTAATGTCTGGATGAGTAATTGCGTGACCTTGGCCAGTGCGTTTAGCTCTCATTCGGTCTTCCATACTTAAAGGTTCCAGATTCTCCATAATTGAATTTGTTGACTCGGTATCACTAGATGATTCTGATTTAATAGTTCGTTCCTCAACAATCTCTGTTTGAATGATTGGTGGTTCCGGAGGAAAGTTTAATGGTTCAGGATCTATGAACCGTTCCTGAATATTTTCTGGATTCTCAATTGTGAGGTTTGTTTCAAAAACTGGATTATCGGAAATTTGAACTGAAGTACTTGGTCGACTGGATGACGATTCTAAAGAAAAATCAACGGCGGTTATATTTGTTAAACGATGTCTTGATCGAGTTACAGGTGGTGAACGTATTAAAGGTGGTGAACGTCTTGCTCGGTGCATTCACAGAATATCCTATTAGTTTTTAAAAGGAAAGAAAAATTATAATAAGTTATCCAATCAATAGACTTTTCTGATTTTGCCCACGTTTCGAATAGCCAAAAGATGCAGCAGAGGGGCAGGATTCGTTTGGTCTCAATATAATTGAGGACTGTTTGGCTCCAATAACCCGGTCCACGTACAAATCCAACTATTACTACGAACCAGAAAATTTTGATGTCTATCAATTTAACCACTTAAAATAAATTTTTCGTAATTTTTAGAAATTTAGATAAGAAGTAGAATAAAATTCTAAGTCCTAAAACTAGAATGGCGAGAAATAAGAGAGAAAAAGAGTTCGTCGAAAAAGGTTGAAAAAGAAAAAATGGTTGAAAAATAAAAGGTGACGGAAAAATAAAAGGAACTTATCAAAACTTAAAAATACTTAACTAATTTAACCTTATTACTACAACTAACTTAAAATTATAATCGCAAATTGAAATTACTAATTGGAATGATAATTGATACATAGTAAAAGGTCTAAAAATATTAAAGCTTACAGGAAAAACTAAGTCCCAAATGGAAATAACTTAAAAAGAAACTAAAACTTAAAAAGGCGTCGCAAAATTCTAAAGCACCTAAATCTTAGTCTAAAGAAAAAGCACTTAAGGAATTCTACGGCAAAGCCTAAAAATCTAGGAGTAAAAATAACTATAGCAAAAACTAAGTTTAAAATTAAATATGAGCTAAAAATACAAAAGTTACGCTACAACGATTAAAAAGGTACAAAATATAAAAATATACAAAAAATTGTAAAAAGTACAATTTTTATAAAAATATTATTTTATATTATTTATTTTACTAAACTATTAATTTTACAATTTAATAAAAACTTAATTAATACTAAATACATAAATATAAAGTAAAAAGTAAAAATAAAACTAAAATTAATAATAATAATAATATTTAGGTTTTAATAATAATAATAATTAAAAATAACCCGTGATTAGGGTTTTTGTCCGTGTGTCAGAGGGTCTCCGCGAGTCGCGGCAAATAAAGAGGAAAACCCCGCAAGTCGCGGGGTCCAGGAATTCAGTTGACAGCTTTGTCTTTTTACGCGTTTTTCTTTTTATTTTTTTTTTCTTTCTGTTTTTTTATAATTAAAAGATATTAAAATTAAAACTTATATTTTTATAAACTAAAATAAAAATAAAGAAACTTATAAAACTTAAATATTTAATAAAATCTTAAAAATACTTATATTTTTGTTTTTTATATTTTTGAATAATTAAAACGTATTTCTACAAAAGCAAATTTTTAATAAAAGTAACTAAAAATCTTGTTTTTTTTTTTTTTTTATTAGCGTTGCGCTTCCGGCTTTTAAGATGTTCCCCGGCAGCGGCGCCAAAAATACTTGATGTGTAACGAGGTGTATATAAAATAGCTTATATTTTACTAGGAAATACTATTAAATACGATACAATTTTACACAAGATATTTATTTATTTATAGAATGGATATACTTAAACCTTGCTACAACACTTATAGGCAGTGTACCTAATCGTACAGTAGTGTAGTTTTTAGTAAGTCCGGTTCGTTCCACAGGGAAATCTTTAAACAAAGCTCAACGCTATATTAGTTTACTTTTATAAAAATACAAATATATATATAAGTAATATTATTATTATAAAGGGGGGTTTTTACCGTTTAATGACCGGTTTGTCGATTTTAAAACTTTAGTCGCAGTTAAAACCTAATGTAAAATATTAAATAAATACAAGACTTTAAATTAAAGCGTAAAGTAAATAACGATAATGAAATTGCGAATAATAAAAATGCGATAAAATTAAATTGCGATAATTAAAAAGTACGATAATTAAAAGTGCGATAAAATAAAATAACAATAAATAAAAGTGCGATAATTAGAAGTGCAATTAAATATAAAATAAAGGAAATTAAATATGAAATAAAAGAATTATGCTTATTTAAACTTCCGTAATCATGATGTTTGACGTGTTGATTTTAGTTTTATGCCCATGGGTTAATTGTCCTTTGTCCTGGATTATTCAATATGTCCGTCTGGTTTTTGTCCATAACAGTCCATCAGTCATAAATATAAATTGCAAGGGTCCTTGTCAAATTATTATTATACCCGAAGATAAATATTCCAACTAATTGGGGATTCGAATTGTAACAAGGTTTTAATACTTTGTTTAATGAATACACCAGGTTATCGACTGCGTGTAAACCAAGGTTTTACTACTTTGTTAACAATTACACCAATTACCCTTGAATGTAATTTCACCCCTGTTTTAATTATTCTAGTGGCTATTAATCCATTCCCGTGTCCGGTTAAATGAACGATTATTCGTACATATAAATACCCCGCCCATCGTGTCCGATCGAGTGTATATGGTAATTTATAGGGACGCCCAATTGTAAATCTTTATATTAACATTAACAAACTTTCATTTAGTTAAACAAATATAAAGTCCATTAATAGCCCATAGTCTAGTTTCCACAAGTGTCGTTCTTTTGTCCAAACCCCAATTATGGTACAAAGCCCAATTACCCAATTTTAATAATTAGCCTAACATCATGATTACTTCGTTTTAAACAAGCATAATAATAACTTAGCTACGAGACATTAATATAAAAAGGTTGAACATAACTTACAATGATTAAAAATAGCGTAGCGTTACACGGACAGAATTTCGACTTACACCCTTACAACATTCGCTAACATACCCTTATTATTAGAATTATAATTAAAATTAAAATATAAATTATAAATATAAATATATATTACTTCGTATGAATGAGAAGAAAAAATGATGATGATTTTGATCAGAATTCGGGTTGATTTATAGCCAGACTTGAAATTTGGGGCTCCGCGACTCGCGGCCAAATACCCTTAAAACTCCGCGAGTCGCGGAGAGGTATTTACAGTTTACACCCTTGGAGTTTCCTGCTGCCGACGGTTTTAAATATATATATATAATATATATATAATTAATATAATTAATTATATATTATATTATATTTATATACATAGTTAACTTGTAATTTTTAGTCCGTTGCGTCGAGCGTTAAGAGTTGACTCTGGTCCCGGTTCCGGATTTTCGAACGTCCTCGCGTACAATTTAATATCTTGTACTTTGCGTTTTGAATCTTGTACTCTTGTGATTTCGAGACGTTTTTTATCAATAATTAGAACCTTTTTGATTGTCTTTTGTTCTTTTGAGCTTTTTGGTCGTTTGCGTCTTCAATTCGTCGAATCTGTCTTTTGTCTTCACCTTTTATTATTTAAACGAATATCACTTGTAAATAGAACAATTGCAACTAAAAGCTTGTCTTTCTTGAGGAATAATGCTATGAAATATATGTTCGTTTTTAGCATTATCAAGGACTTTGTCCTTTGTAACCAAAACCTGAACCACTACCCGCACCTTTCGGGGTTTCTTGTTTCTTAAAAGTTTGTTGTTGATTACCTCGATCATAGCTTCCATTCCACTTTCTCTTGTTACCTGATACCTTCACATCAGTATTGAATGCTTTCTTATCCAAAATGACCTGATCCATTAGCTCGTTTGCCATGGTTATAGCTTCATGAATTGTCTTAGGTTTCGATGCTGTAACATTTGCCTTGACCTTTTTGGGCAAACCATCTTTGTACATTTCAATCTTCCGTTCTTCGGTTGGAACCAATTCAGGACATAGCAAAACTAATTCCATGAATCGCTGATTGTAGTTGGTGATTTCAGTACCAATAACCTTCAGACTTCGTAACTCATCTTCCAACTTCCTAACCTCGTTCCTTGGACAATATTCATTGATTAACATTGTTTTGAATTCTTCCCACGGAGTATCATAAGCTACATCTCCTCCTACAGCCTTCACATAATTTTTCCACCACGTGAGTGCACTATCTTGTAAAGTGCACGATGCGTATTTGGTCATGTCCTTTTCAACACAACCACTGATTTTGAACACAGTTTCCATCTTTTCTATCCACCGGGTTAAACCGATCGGTCCTTCTGTTCCACTGAATGATGAGGGCTTGCAAGCTTGAAAAGTTTTGTAAGTGCACCCCACACGAGGATTTGGGTTAACTGCAGCACCTCTTGCAGCCTCGACCCATAACATTCTGTCGTTCACTCGCTGATTGATGAGTTCCTGGATTTCTTGTTCCGTCATTCGGTTCAATCGCGCCATATTCTTCTATAAGAATGAAAAGAAAATAATTATTCACATGGAATATTATAGATGTAGTGTATATTTACAGTACATTATAGCTTATTAATAATATGAACCAGGTATTATTATAAAAGCCTTTTCTTCTTATTAGCGTTTTATAATTATATCTAGGGTAGTACCTACCCGTTAATGTTCATACTTAATAGCTTAGTACCGAACCAATTACTACAATCTAAATAATACTTAACCATGGAAAATTATTGCATTTCACACTTCACTATTTTACATATGCTTATCTTACATCGAACATTAAGCAAACCACACTAATAATATTATACAAAACATTATATGATCCCATGGTTTAATACGGCAGCGCATCGTTTGGTCTATTTTCTAGGACGTTTAGTTCCAATGAATGGCCTAACGCTTATCCTAGCTGTCTGCCTATATTTTAGCGGTGGGGCTGAAGAACTAGATGCCGGGACAGCACGAATAGGAATAGCGGGAATAGGGGTGGTAGTGTTTAGTGGAGTTGGTGCCACATCATCCTCCCTAAACTCGAGATTTGAATTTTCTAATTCATTAGCTTTTCGTTTCTTTCCTTGTTCGAATTTGTCTTTCGTAATTTCCTCGGGTTCACTTTCCTCCTCGGGTTCACTTTCCAGATTTTCTATAGTTGGTTCATCCGGAATTTGTGAGTCTTCCCCAAAGATATTATTTTCGTCATCGGATAGGTTAATGACTGGAACACCATCTGAAGATTCTGATTCGGAGTCGCTGAATGTGATAATAAGTTTTGAGCCCGACATCTATCACACCACAACTAACTCATTAGTACTACATAATATTTACATATAAATTTTAACCAACAGTGATAAGCAATGGTTTTTGAAATCAGACCCGGTCAAAGTCCAGACTTACTAATGTATCCTAACGACTTATCAGTTAGACACACTAATGCAAACCTGGTTCGCTAAGACCACCGCTCTGATACCACATGTCATAACCCGTCCTTAACCGTAAGAACGTGTTAGATAACGTATGATTTCATTGCGAGGTATTGACCTCTATATGCGACATTTTTAAAAGAAAAACTGCATATATTATACATTACAAACCATGATTCTTATTTTTGATACAAGCTTTGGACGAAATAAAGATGATTATCGTTTAGCGATAATCTTCGACTTACAAACTTTACAAATGATGATAACAACACGATTTCTAGCATATTTTACAACACAAGTTCTTGGATATGCAGTCTTATTTTTGACACAAATATGCGTACGCAAGATCCTGCTCAAATTCAACATAATGCAGCGGAAACTTCTAATTATCACCTGAGAATAAACATGTTTAAAACGTCAACATAAAGTTGGTGAGATATAGGTTTAGTGCCGGCAGCAATATATATATAGACCACAAGATTTCATATATAAACAGTTTAATAAAAATATTCTAAGTGGTTGAGCACTTGGTAACCATACTTAACAATTAATCACGTCGCATATTCCCTTTAATATGAAATCTTACTACACTGTACCAAGTGTAGTCACGAAACGAAGTACTGTGCAACCGTTGAATACTGGTCGTCCAGTCCGGCTGGGGTTGTCAAGCCCGATAGATCTATCAACAGGATTCGCGTTTACAATACCGTTGTAAATATTAGTTACCAAGCTACAGGGAAGTATGCCAGTGGTACAACTCAACGTAGAATATATTTTTCAGTTACTTGTGTCCATAACGTAAAACATAAAATACATGTATTCTCATCCCGAAATATTTAGAGTTTAAAAGTGGGACTATATACTCACTTTCGTCTTGAAGATATATATATAATTTGACTTGGTCTCCGGTTGATATCACGAACCTATCCATATATAATATATCAATACCTTTTCTTTTTAAACAAACGTCACATATATATACTTGTTATACTTTTAATACTTTGAATAATTCCTTAGTCCGTAGTTAGCAGTTCGTTGTTAGTAATTCAATTTTAATGGTTCATTTTTAGATGTTTAATATACCCGCAATGAAATAAATAAAACCCCCAACGAAATAAATAAAACCCCATCGTATATGTATTGGTCGAGATTAATCTTGACCCACGGTACCGGTGTTGTCAAATGACGTGTTGCGTACATAAAGTACCGGTGTTGTCAAATGACGTGTTGCGTACAAACATGGGATCTTATGATTAATCTTCTCGTGTTATTTACGGGTGATCCTGAACCATATAAAATTGAATTATGAGTACATATATATAAAATATCATGTTATCTTAAAAATATGTGATTTATTTTAATTTTCTCCAATTAATCCCGAAGTTAAACTAGTCTTGGATAGCCAATTTTGTTTCGGTCATAGTTTCTTCGTTACAACTCCGTTTTCGTTGATTCAACTTGCCATCTCCTTGGATCGAGTTCCTCTTTAAGACTATGAACTGTAAATACCTTAGTTTGTATTCAAAATCACACGGCATAGGTCAAACTTTAGTGAAACTTATGAAGTTAATCATTTTCCATCATGTAAACAACCTTAAATGATTATTTTTCTAAAAATACTTATACTTTGAGTTAAATCATGAAATTTTTATGTGTTATCATATTCATAGTAAAAATCATTTTTCCAGAAAATAAACCTCCAATTCAAAGTTTAAGATGGTTTTTAATTATCCAACCCAAAACAGCCCCCGGTTGCACTCCGACGTCATAAAAACAGTTTTTAAGGTGTTCTTTGAAAAACCAAGTTATACCTTGTTAAATTAGCATATTTTTAAGTTATATTACAGGTCTTGAAGTATTTTAAAAGTTAAGTTAGAAGGATCTATTTAGTTTGCGAACAAGTTTGAAATCATTCAAAATATGTTCTAGTTTATAAACTCTTATATATATAGCTATAAATATATGAATTGAAAAAGAGTTGAAGTAGAGTTTTTACCTCAAGTTTAAAATGTAAAGTTGCTGGAAAGAAGTAGTAAAATAAAAGTTGAGAGAGTTCTTGCAAGTGTGTGTGAAAATTGGAAGTAAAATTTGGAAAATGAATGTGTAAAAATGAGTTAGAAATGGTGCTTATTTATAGGCTTGAAAATTTGGTTTTTAGTGAAAATATCTAAGATAAGTTAAAATTTATTATGTCATGAATGACATATTATTCCAATAATTGAAGATTTCTATTGGTATATACCAATAGTAAATACTTCTAGAAGCTGTGTATAGTACCCTAGATATACGTATAGGATTATTGAGGAAACGGAACGAGAATTCAAATATAACTATCTTTTGTAAATATACTTATATTGTTTTATGTATAAAAGCCCTTTAAAAATGATTAAATACATTACTTATACGATATATGTATAAACATTATAAATCATCAGTATTTATGTCAAATAACGTTACGTATGGTTATTGTTTTGAAAACTTAAGTTAGCAGTTTCAAAATATACTTATGACTTTTTGTTATTAATACAAAATGAGATATTAAAACATCCTTAGATCATGTTAAATATGTATGTATAATTATCATATATTGTATAGTTCGTGATATCATCGGTCAAACTAGACGGTCAAACGTTGTGTAAAACTCTTTTCAAAAACATAAGTCTCAACAATTTGGATTGCTTATCATGTTGGTAAGGTTTAATTTATATAAATATTAATCTTATAAGTATAGAACGATCGAAAAAGTGCGGGTCATTACAGTTACAATAAGGAGGATGCAGTTATGGTTACGGTTTGTTGGATAATAACGATAGTGATGATTATAAATATGATTTATGATGAAATTTATGAATATGATTTAGGATGATGAGTATGAACTTGATTTAGGATGATGATTATAATGATTAGATGATAAGAAAATATGGATAGGTGATGACTCTGTGATAAATTAGTAAGGATGAAGATAAACAGTTTGTTACATATTAAATAAATAGTCGAGCGGGTTGTTACTAAAACGAATGAATGGTCCATTGGTTGGTAGTGTGTTTGTTTAAGCGAGAGGTCTTGGGTTCGAGCCCCGTCAGTAGCGTTTTATTTTTAAAGCTTGTTTCTTCAAAGGTTGTACTCTTTTATTATTATTATTATTATTATTATTATTATTATTATTATTATTATTATTATTATTATTATTATTATTATTATTATTATTATTATTATTATTATTATTATTATCATTATCATTAAAAATGATCATTTTTATTAAAAGTATCATTTTACTAAAACTAACATTACTATTAAAATTATTATGAAAAGTGTCTTTTATTATAAAATTAGTATTATTATTATTAATATTTTTATTTTTATTAAAATTAATACTATTATTATAAATATTATCATTACTATTATCATTATTATTATCATTATTATTATAAACATAATATAACTATTAAATTTATTATCATTATCAATATTACTTTCATATCAACAATATTATTATAATAAATAAATATTCTCTATATAAAAATATATTTATTACAAATACCATTATAAATAACGAATTAGTAATTTTAATATAATACTAATCACATATATATAAAACTATATAAATATTAAGTATTTTAAATATATTTAAAAATTAAATATATAAAATATATAATTTATGATATATAAGTTTGTTCGATTATCATTATACATGTTAATATATATATACTTAATATAGGTTCGTGAATCCGAGGCCAATCCTGCATTGTTCAATATCGTCATATGTATTTTTACTACAAAATACAGTATTGTGAGTTTCATTTGCTTTTTTACCCTTTATATTTTTGGGCTGAGAATACATGCGAAATTTTTATATAAATGTTTTACGAAATAGACACAAGTAAACGAAACTACATTATATGGTTGAATGATCGAAGCCGAATATGCCCCTTTTGCTTGGTAACCTAAGAATTAGTAAACCGATCTACTAATTGACGCGAATCCTAAAGATAGATCTATTGGGCCTAACGAACCCCATCCAAAGTACCGGATGCTTTAGTACTTCGATGTTGTTTTATCATGTCCGAAGGATTTCTCGGAATGATAGGGGATATTCTTATATGCATCTTGTTAATGTCGGTTACCAGGTGTTCAATCCATATGAATGATATTTTTGTCTCTATGTATGGGAAGTATATTTATGAGAACTTCGCGCTCGAGTAATCAATTTGGAGAATATGGTGCAAAATTTACCAGCTTCAGCAACATCACCGACACCAATAGTACCATCAATAACAGCACCAATACCATCAACAATCCATGCCTCAACATCTCATTCTGTACCTCGAGCATAATCATCAACCTGCGAATCATTCTACATCATTTATCTTCATTCGACATGGCGATTATGTAATCTCTAATGTTTTAGAGATTATATATTCTTGTTCTAACGGTAAATCAAATGAGTTTAATATCATATTGACTCATTAAATCTAAAGAAAATATATATGTATATATATTTTTTCATAAAGATTGTAATTAAATTTTTTTTCGTACAAACTGTTAATGGTAAAAATATTTTAACGAGTAGGTAATACCCGAGGAATATTTAGATTTCACCATAATAAGTTACACTGTACATTCTTCGAAGCTGATTCAACAGTCATTTACTATTCTACTTACATCCACAGATATACGAATTCGTTCACCACAAAATAACCATTTTCATTCAATTTCATATTTGGATTTTGACCTATCAGAATCCAACAAGTGGCATAATGAAGAAAACATTGGATAAAAAATAAAATTTGTTAGAAACAAACAAATCAACTATGAGAAATTTTGTTAAAAATCCACGCTAACTGTTCCTAGCTAACTGATCCTAGCTAACTGATTACATTTTATTTATTGCAATTTATTTATCGCAATTTATATTCTCGCAATTTTATTTATCGTCATTTAAATTCTGTTATTTATTTTACGCACTTTAAATATCGGGACACGTATACAAGGTTTTGACATATCATATCGACGCATCTACATATATTATTTGGAATAACCATAGACACTCTATATGCAGTAATGATCGAGTTAGCTATACAGGGTTGAGGTTGATTCTATAATAATATATATACTTTGAGTTGTGATCGAGTCTGAGACATGTACACAGGTCACGACACGTATTAATTAATTCGAATATAATATATTAAACTATATATGAATTATTGAACTGTTAACTGTGGACTATCAACTGAGGACTACCAACATTGGACAATTAAAATGAATTAAAATATTGATTATAACATATGAAACTAAACAATTCTTCAAGTTTGTCACTTGATTTCATCTTAAACCTCATTTGTATCTTGACGATTACAATCAGCGTTCAGACCTTTCATGATTCTTGAAAACACCTCAATAGAGAGGATGAACCAACCGCACTTCATTTGTGGAAGGAAAGATTTATGCATATAGTTATGCACCTGAAAACACTCGGAACCTGAGTAAACGTTTAACACATATTTGTGCTAGCTCCTTGGGCATTATTATTACCCAAAATAACTTTACAATCCCTTCTCAAGGTAGCAAATTTTGTCACAGCTCCAGTAAGTCAACTTCAATTTTTCGTTCGAAACAACCTTATTATAACCTTGATATATATGCGTGCTCTTTTATTGTTACGGGGAACTTTTTATATTCCACCATATTACCATCAGTGTTTAATCATCTAAAAACAATTCTCTTGAAACCACCTCGGATTGATAACCGATGATTCAGGTATGGTAGCATTAAATGCAGAGGAAACAGAAAAATTGTAGATGGTCTAAACGGCCAAAAGTTTGATGATAAAGAAGGGAGTGTTAGGAACGCTCGATAGAAAATTTGGTACTGAAAAACAGATTGAGCAAACCATAAAGGAGACCAAGGCCAAATACACGGACCATACCATATATTCAAAGAATCCATGTAATTCTGGATCCGATGAAACCTTCAACGAATACCTTGCTCCGTGCACCTTGCGAAAAATCTTTCTTCATCAACCATCGAACTTAGGAATTCCAAAATATCATCATAAATATCTTCGATATTTTTGAAGATATTTTCATAAATATTCTCGTCCGAAATTATTTATCTCTTCGTGCTATCTATATTACATCATAAAGGAAACTACTTTAGTTTCTAAATTTCTTTAAAATTTGAGTTTGAATTATGAATGATTTTGAAGTAGTGTTGGAAAATGATGCATGAGTTAATATAATATAATGACACTTGATCAACGTGATTATATTACAGTAAGTCATGCTGAGTTTCTAATGGAACGTGATGATTCACAGACCATAACGTCATCATGTGCCATGTTACACGACTCTTACATTCTACCTAATCTCCAAACGTATTAAGATCATATCTTCTTGATAAATCTATTTTTCCAAGATATTCTGGTAATTTGACAAATCAAGATCGTGCCATTACAAGTTCCTTCTTAAAACGTTATTTATGTTCATTCCGAATATCATATCTACAAATTCTGGACCATTATTCGCTTGACTTAAAGTCGGGAAGAGAAAACAAAAGCATGGAGTTCCGAAATATAAGGGAGAATATAAAGCGCAATAACAACACATAAATTACAAACCGTGTATATCAATGTTTATCGCAACATAAAGACACGAGAGAATTAAAAACACTATAACCCCAAGTGTGAAGTAGAAGAAAATAGATTCCTCTGGTGGAAGTTGGAAGAGAAGAATGATTGTTGCGATAGTCAGAATAAGAACAATGATCAGAACTGGATTAAGCATTTTCACAATCTTTTGAATTTGGGAATTTAGTATAGGAATGGTAAAAGTAATGGAACGGAAGAAGTTAATTTATAATGAAATTTCTGATAAAGAAATCAAGGCAGATTTTCACATTAATTAAAGAGATCTTAATTTCCTCATTTACCGAAGAATCATATCTCATTTAGATTTCGAAGATTTTCTTTAAATCCCTTGAATTCTGGAATTCAACCAAGACAACGTCAAAAGTTAAGACGCAACTTATTTTCTAAATCCAAACGTGACTACGTCAAAAGTTATGACGAATCTTTAATTTTCTCATTTCACTATTTTGTGATAGCTTCATTCGTGCTCTTCGAATAATCGAATTGTTTTATCCATATTAATCGATGATGATAAAACTCTATTCATCAACTCATATTCGTCATAAAAACATTTTTATTGTTAGCCATGACAACCTCACTCAAATTTCGGGACGAAATTTCTTTAACGGGTAGATACTGTGACGACCCGGAAATTTCTGACTAAATTTAAACTTAATCTTTATATGTTTCCAACACGATAAGCAAAGTCTGTAATATTGAAATCTCAAAAACTTTGAACTGTGTTCATGTATTCATTTACCCTTCGACCGCTCTTGACGATTCACAAACAACTATTTTATAAATAGATTCATATATATTTAAGTATGTATATATATATATATATGTGTACATGAATATTAATTGTAAATATATAAGATTAAATATTAAATTTATTTATTTGAAAACATATATTTAATGTATTTAATTATATAATAAAACTTAAATCTATATATAAATAAAGTATATTAAAAATAAATATTAAATGATTGTAATACTCGTTTGATGTTTTGATTTATATTAAGCAAGTTAAATTCAAACTTATGTAATTTTAAAATGAACGGTGATACGAAAATGAGTTCTATAAATGTTAGGCTTATAAAAAATATATTTAGGAACTATTCGTTGAATTTTAAAACTTTTTATATTTTACTCCGGGTTGAGAGTAAATAATTAATGTAATTTTTATTTAATAGTTAACGACCGAATTTTATACCATAATGACCAAAATAAATAAAACTATTTAATTTAAAAATTTAGGATTTTTCTGAAGACTTTTATCCCTCATTAATTATCAACGGAGCACGATATTGTAGCCAATTGAAACTGTCGGTAGTCTATTAAATAATTGTTGTGACGATCGCTCCAAATCCATATGGACGAACACGTCATTCATCGATTTCATTGCGAGGTATTTGACCTCTATATGATACGTTTTGTAAACATTTCATTCTTTTGAAAAGGCACACCATAAATGAATATTTAAATCAAAGGTTTTCGACAGCTGATGATTTCTACATATAGACAATCACCGGAAATAATAGTTTACAATAGTACTTCCGTTGGCAATGCAGTCAAAGTAAGATACATGGTAATGATTTGGTGAATGCAACTTTCCTTGAAAAATATGCCATGTAAGACTCCATACACATAGCTTGTCTAACATATAAGCAAACAGCGGAAGACTTCTAGGGAACTTGAGAATAAACATGCTAACAAGTGTCAACACAAAGGTTGGTGAGTTCATAATTTTAATGTTTTGCATAATCTGTACATAAAGGTGGATCACAAGATTTCAGTTGTTTCATCCAGAAACGTTTATCAAAATATTCTACAAGATTGACCACCCTGGTAACTAAGCTTTAACGTTATAATAATACCCCTGTTTTAACATACATGCAACCAACATGTACAATACACGCAAACCAACGTGTACTAAACTCAAATAGCATACGTCTGTTTTATAGTTCAGGCTACGGTTTCTATACCTGGAACAGACGGGGATGTCAAGCCCTATGGATCCATATACAACTACTCGCGCCCACCAGTTCTTATAACTGGCAGTTACTAGTTACCAAAGTTAAGGGATTTTCGGTTCAAACTCGGTGTAGAATTTAGTATGTACTTGTATCCATTGCGTTTAAAATAAAGTGCATGTATTCTCAGCCCAAAAATATAGATTGCAAAAGCAATTAAAAAGGGAGCAAATGAAACTCACTTTAGCAGCATATAAAGTCGTTCACCAAAATGTGACCGAAACTCGGATTACCAAATAATCGTAGATCTCAACCTAGAGAACATATGTTGGTCAATAAATGTTTATCAAGCTAGGTCTGATCATAGTGTATCACAATCCTAATTATCGAGATCGACATACAGAAGTTATTCAAAGTTGTTTCAAAAAGTCAATTTTGACAATAGTTCAACAAAACGAGACATACCTTATATAAGGAGTCATTTACTCGGTTGGTAATATACAAAAATCCATTTTATCAATCTCGTAAACAAGTTGTTTAAATCTTAATTGTAGATTCAAAATCAATTTCAATTAACGTCAATCATAATTCAGTTGATCATATCTATTAATCCGTTCATCAAAACTATTCGATATCTAAATGAAAAGTCATTAATTTTTTGCCAGCTTTCCAAAAACATGCATATCATATACCTTTTACCAGTAATATATGTATTTAATTCGTGATTTATCATAAACTGTTTAACGACGAAATTTAGCATAAAAGCATGTATAAATATATATACTCGAGCATTAGACATGGATACATAATTAATATATAAAAGATAAAATATGAGTGCTTACGTATCAATATTGAGATTCAATATTGTAGGAAAGTACGTAGACGCAACGGAGATGATAAACACTAGGTTTGATTCACAAATATACCCCCGAACATTACCAATAACTTCCTTGGCAATAACCCATAATTTCCTTAGATCTATCCCGCTTGAAAACCATTTTGAAAGTGACACGCTCATAACCTCGTCGTAGTATTTTATATATAATACAATTTAATAATATTAATAATAATAAGATTAATAATAATATTAATCTTAATAATAATAATAATAATAATAATAATAATAATAATAATAATAATAATAATAATAATAATAATAATAATAATAATAATAATAATAATAATAATAATAATAATAATAATAATAATAATATAAATACGGAGTATGATATATGTGTGTGTAAGACAGAGACCAGAATGCTCGAGCTTTATAGTGTGGCCAGATTTCAGACTCCATGCGATCGCATGGTTTCTGTGTGTTATGGCCATGCGATCGCATGGCCTAGGATTCCAGCTCACATCTGATTTGTAATCTAGTTCGTCGACATATTAATTTATTATATATATAATATATTTAATTTATATAATTAATTATATATTATATTAAAGTCACGTGCATAGTTGACTTGTAATTTTTGTTCCTATAAGTCGTACGTTGTCACTCGAATTATGTCCCGGTTCTGGTTTTTCGAACGCCCTTTCGTACACTGAGAAAACTAGTACTTTCCGTTTCGTGACTCGTACCTTTGTCAAAATATAAACTTAAATTATCCATAACTATACCACTCAAAATACAACTTATACATTTGAGTGTTTTGGTCATTTACTTCTATAAATCATCGTCTCGCTATTTGTTAATATATATAATAATAATTCGTTTTATGACCAAGTTAATATTATATTTTATCGTATTGTTAAATATATATTTTCAATATTAATAAACACATTTTAAAACACATATCGCAAGTTATTCATATATCTAATTCCAACAGTTAATATTCCTTATTTATTGTATGTGTTATTTAAACAAATACACTTAATTAATCAATTCTAATATATCAAAAAACGTTCTCGCATGTTTAAAACAAAATCAATTGAATATTATGCAGTTTAGTTATCCACTAACTTTTGTCTAACTTTCATTATCTAACACTTTACCATTTATTCCGAATACCGTTAAAAATGAATGATTTCCCAAATCAACGTGGACCTCACAACAGAGACCCGTAATAATATCATAATCCTTAAGGGACTCAATAAATATCTTTTAATTCAATCGTTTGGTATAATCTTTTAACTCCGTAGTTGAATATATCAATCATAAAATCAAACCAATAAGTTTAATGCACAGTATTATTTACTTAACACTTTGTTACGTTTTCAAGTTACAGTATATGTATCTATTTACATATAATTGTTCGCGAATCGTTGAGAACAATCGAAGGGTAATTGAATAGTTCAAAATTTTGAAATTCAGCTTTATAGACTTTGCTTATCGTGTCAGAAACATTAAATCATATAAAGATTAAGTTTAAATTTAGTCAGAAATTTTCGGGTCATCACAGTACCTACCCGTTAAAGAAATTCCGTCCCGAAATTTGAGTGAGGTCGTCATGCCTAACAATAAAAATGTTTTCATGACGAATATGTGTTGATAATTAGAGTTTTATCACCGTTGAATAATATGGATAAAACAATCCAATTACTCGAAGCGTATGAGAGAAATTATCGTAAAAGAGTGAAATGAAGGAATAGAGATTCGTTTTAATTTTTGACGTAGTAACGATTGATTTCCAGAATTTAAGGAATAGAAAATCTTCATATTCTAAATAAGATTTGATTCTTCGAGAATTAAGGAGATTAAGATCTTCTTTAATTAAATGCGTAATCTGCCTCGATTGCTATGTATGATATTTCACTATAAATTGACCTCTTCCATTTCATTTATTTTTACCACTCCTATAAGCTTCTTCCTTATTTCATACTTCCTAATAGATTGTGAAAATGCTTAATCCAGTTCTGATTCTTGATATTTTCTTGGCTATCGTATCCTTCATTCTTCTTTTTCATCTGCCACCAGAGGAGGTTATTTTCTTCTACTATTACCTTGGGGTTATAGTGTTTTACATTCTCCTGTGTCTTTATATTGCTATACGCATTGATATACACGGTTTGTAAATTTCAGGGTTGTTATCGGGCTTTATATTTTCCATTATATTTCGGAGTTTCATGCTTTCGTTTTCTCTTCCCGACCTTAAGTCAAGCAAATAATGGTCTAGAATTCGTAGATATGGAGTTTCAGATGAACATAACTAATGTTCTAAGAAAGAAATGGTAATAGCACGATCTTGATTTGTCAAATTACCAGGATATTCGAAAAAGACCGAATCATCAAGAAAAATATTTTCTTGATATGTTTAGAGGTTAAATAGAATGAAAGAGTTATGTAACATGGTTCATGATGAGGGTGTGATCTGTGAACCTTTATCACGTTCCATTAGAAACTCAGCATGACTTGCTGTAATATAATCACATTGATCAAGTGTCATTATATTATACTAACTCATGCTTCAATTCCCAACATTACTTCAAACATCCATTTTTCGAAATTTTCAGGATTTAGAAACTAAAATAGTTTCTTTTATGATGTAATACATATAGCGCAAAGAGATAAATGATTTCAGATAAGAATAGTTGTGAAAATATCTTCAGGAATATCGAATATATTTATAATGAAAGATACGATGATATCTTAGAATTTCTAATATTGAAGAATGATGAAGAAGATTTGTTCGTAAAGGTTTAGAGTCAGGAACAAGGTATTCGTTAATAACTTCAGCAGACACTGAATCATTTGGATTCTTTGAAGGCAGGTTTAGTCTTTGTGATTTGTCCACAGCCTCCTTCATGGTTTGCTCAATTCGTTTTCCAGTATCAAATTTTCTCTTTTTCTGTGCTTTTCCAACACACTACTCTTTATCATCAAACTTTCGACTGTTAAAGTCGTTTACAGTTTTTGCTGCTTCATCAGCATTTTTCAAGATTTCGAGAACTAGTTTGTAGTTTAGTGTGTTTTTTAGAAATTTCACATTCGAAGTCTGTAAGTCTTGAAGGTAAACGTTATATGTATATATATAACTGTTGGCGAAAAATTGATACGAAATTCAAAATACTGATTTGCTAATTCCCAGTAGTTGGTATGACAATTGTTATTACAAGTTGTATATGGGTACTTGATAGAGTTTCAATGAATAATTATCGTGATTTTTCGGAGAGGCTTAATGATCAATGAAGTTGTTGATAAGTTTACTGCTAATGTGGTGGAATATGAAAGGTTCCCTGGTAACAATGATGAAGGGGTAATCGTTATAATAAGGCTTATTCGAATGAACAATTGAAGGTGATTTGCTAGAGTGGTGACAAAACTGTCTATTTTGAAAAGGGATTGAAAAGTTATTTTAGCTAATAAATGCCATAGGGTCTGACACGGATACGTGTTAAACTATGACTTTGATTTCGAGGGTTTTTCAGGTACAAGACTGCGGTAACATATGGTTGGACCATCATCTCGATGATTCATTATTAAAAGTGTCTTCAGGAATTTCGAGGGATTTGAACATAGATTGTAATCGTTAATATTCATATGATGTTCTAGGAATTTGAATGATACAAATACTTTTCTGGGTTCTATGATGTTCAAGCACAGTTTTGAAGTCAAAGTATAGCTTCGAAAGATGTAGGAATCTAAGAATGATGTCTTTTGTTAAATCTTGACTTGGATTTTGATTTGTCAAAATCAAAATATGCAATCAAATTTGGATGAGGATGGTTGCTTTGATTTTTATAAAAGAATATATATTGTTGTGAAAGTAGTAAGTATAGTTGATGATTTGTTGAATCAGAATCGAAGAATGTAACATATTAATTGTGAATTTATATATCTCTCGGGTATTACCTACCCGTTAAAATATTCTCACCATTAACAGTTTGTACAAAAGAATTTTCTTAATTACAATCTTTATGAAAATATACCTACATATATATTTTCCTTAGATGTAATCATGGATTTAATGAGTTAACATAATATTAATCTCATCTGGTTTTCGACTAGGACTAGAATATATAATCTCTAAAACTTTTAGAAACTACATATTCTCTGCAAAATATTTCTTCGATGAAGTTATGAATCAATACTTCATCGTTTGTTGTTGTTGGTATTCCTTGGTATCTATGGTGCGTATGACATTGATCTTCGAGGTACAGATTGTGATGTTGAGGTGTGGGATGCGGATGTTGTTGTTGGTGGTGGTGATGGTACTGTTGGTGTTGCTGCCGGTGTTGCTGCTGGTGCTTGTAACCTTTGCACCACATTCTCCAAAGCCACTACCCGAGCGCGAAGCTCGTTGACTTCTTCTATTACACCGGGGTGATTGTCGGTTTGGAAGAGTGGATGAATAAGATCTAGAATTTGAGATAATAATCGTGATGAGACACTCTGGAAATGAGAGAGAAAATGGTGTCTCGAATAGGTTCGCTGGTAAGTGCTTCAGGTTCTTCGCCAAGAGGGCAATGTGTGGATGGAAGGGATCACCTTCTTCTTGTCTCTAATGACTAAGCAGGCTAGGAACCCATCCCCAATTCATCTAGAATAGGTGATGGCTGATTAGTTGATCCATTCCGGTTACACTGTCTTCGGAATTCAGGTGAATATCCATATCGGAATAGCTGTCGGAGTTTAAGGAATTTGAACTAGATACGGGATCCATCTTGTATAATTAGGGAGATGATTTTTGATATGAATTAGATTATAGAATTTAGTTTAGTATTCTTCAATACATATTTTACATATGTATATATAATACCAAATTCCATAAATCACGGAGAAATTTTCGGAAGGTGTCAGGAAAAGTTTACAGTAACAGATACGCTAAGATATGAATATTTGTCTATACACTATTTATGCAATAAATGCAGAAAAATGTGTCTAGACTTAAGAATGATATGCATGTAATTTTTGACAAGAAATGATAAGCAAAACTTTTAACATGCAGGCACGGTCGAAGTCCAGACTTACTAATGCATCTTAACAACTATCAGTTAGACACACTCATGCAAGACCTGGTTCACTAGGACCAACGCTCTGATACCAACTGTGACGATCGCTCCAAATCCATATGGACGAACACGTCATTCATCGATTTCATTGCGAGGTATTTGACCTCTATATGATACGTTTTGTAAACATTGCATTCTTTTGAAAAGGCACACCATAAATGAATATTTAAATCAAAGGTTTTCGACAGCTGATGATTTCTACATATAGACAATCACCGGAAATAATAGTTTACAATAGTACTTCCGTTGGCAATGCAGTCAAAATAAGATACATGGTGATGATTTGGTGAATGCAACGTTTCCTTGAAAAATATGTCATGTAAGACTCCATGCACATAGCTTGTCTAACATATAAGCAAACAGCGGAAGACTTCTAGGGAACCTGAGAATAAACATGCTAACAAGTGTCAACACAAAGGTTGGTGAGTTCATAATTTTAATGTTTTGCATAATCTGTACATAAAGGTGGATCACAAGATTTCAGTTGTTTCATTCAGAAACGTTTATCAAAATATTCTACAAGATTGAGCACCCTGGTAACTAAGCTTTAACGTTATAATAAGTACCCCTGTTTTAACATACATGCAACCAACATGTACAATACACGCAAACCAACGTGTACTAAACTCAAATAGCATACGTCTATTTTATAGTTCAGGCTAGGGTTTCTATACCTGGAACAGACGGGGATGTCAAGCCCTATGGATCCATATACAACTACTCGCGCCTACCAGTTCTTATAACTGGCAGTTACTAGTTACCAAAGTTAAGGGATTTTCGATTCAAACTCGGTGTAGAATTTAGTATGTACTTGTATCCATTGCGTTTAAAATAAAGTGCATGTATTCTCAGCCCAAAAATATAGATTGCAAAAGCAATTAAAAAGGGAGCAAATGAAACTCACTTTAGCAGCATATAAAGTCGTTCACCAAAATGTGACCGAAACTCGGATTACCAAATAACCGTAGATCTCAACCTAGAGAACATATGTTGGTCAATAAATGTTTATCAAGCTAGGTCTGGTCATAGTGTATCACAATCCTAATGCTCAAGATCGACATACAGAAGTTATCCAAAGTCATTTCAAAAAGTCAATTTTGACAATAGTTCAACAAAACGAGACATACCTTATATAAGGAGTCATTTACTCGGTTGGTAATATACAAAAATCCATTTTATCAATCTCGTAAACAAGTTGTTTAAATCTTAATTGTAGATTCAAAAGCAATTTCAATTAACGTTAATCATAATTCAGTTGATCATATCTCTTAATCCATTCATCGAAACTATTCGATATCTAAATGAAAAGTCATTAATTTTTTGCCAGCTTTCCAAAAACATGCATATCATATACCTTTTACTAGTAATATATGTATTTAATTCGTGATTTATCATAAACTGTTTAACGACGAAATTTAGCATACAAGCATGTATAAATATATATACTCGAGCACTAGGCATAGATACATAATTAATATATAAAAGATAAAATATGAGTGCTTACGTATCAATATTGAGATTCAATATTGTAGGAAAGTACGTAGACGCAACGGAGATGATAAACACTAGGTTTGATTCACAAATATACCCCCGAACATTACCCATAACTTCCTTGGCAATAACCCATAATTTCCTTAGATCTATCCCGCTTGAAAACCATTTTGAAAGTGACACGCTCATAACCTCGTCGTAGTATTTTATGTATAATACAATTTAATAATATTAATAATAATAAGATTAATAATAATATTAATCTTAATAATAATAATAATAATACTAATAATAATAATAATAATAATAATAATAATAATATAAATACGAAGTATGATATATGTGTGTGTGTAAGACAGAGACAAGAATGCTCGAGCTTTATAGTGTGGCCAGATTTCAGACTCCATGCGATCGCATGGTTTCTGTGTGTTATGGCCATGTGATCGCATGGCCTAGGATTCCAGCTCACATCTGATTTGTAATCTAGTTCGTCGACATATTAATTTATTATATATATAATATATTTAATTTATATAATTAATTATATATTATATTAAATTCACGTGCATAGTTGACTTGTAATTTTTGTTCCTATAAGTCGTACGTTGTCACTCGACTTATGTCCCGGTTCCGGTTTTTTGAACGCCCTTTCGTACGCTGAGAAAACTAGTACTTTTCGTTTCGTGACTCGTACCTTTGTCAAAATATAAACTTAAATTATCCATAACTATACTACTCAAAATACAAATTATACATTTGAGTGTTTTGGTCATTTACTTCTATAAATCATCGTCTCACTATTTGTTAATATATATATAATAATAATTAGTTTTATGACCAAGTTAATATTATATTTTATCGTATTGTTAAATATATATTTTCATTATTAATAAACACGTTTTAAAACACATATCGCAAGTTATTCATATATCTAATTCCAATAGTTAATATTCCTTATTTATTGTATGTGTTATTTAAACAAATACACTTAATTAATCAATTCTATTATATCGAAAAACGTTCTCGCATGTTTAAAACAAAATCAATTGAATATTATGCAGTTTAGTTATCCACTAACTTTTGTCTAACTTTCATTATCTAACACTTTACCATTTATTCTGAATATCATTAAAAATGAATGATTTCCTAAATCAATGTGGACCTCACAACAGAGACCCGTAATAATATCATAATCCTTGAGGGACTCAATAAATATCTTTTAATTCAATCGTTTGGCATAATCTTTTAACTCCGTAGTTGAATATATCAATCAGAAAATCAAAACAATAAGTTTAATGCACAGTATTATTTACTTAACACTTTGTTACTTTTTCAAGTTATAGTATATGTATCTATTTACATATAATTGTTCGCGAATCGTTGAGAACAATCGAAGGGTAATTGAATAGTTCAAAATTTTGAGATTCAACTTTACAGACTTTGCTTATCGTGTCGGAAATATTAAATCATATAAAGATTAAGTTTAAATTTAGTCAGAAATTTCCGGGTCATCACAATTGTACACCCGTGAATTAAACTAGACCCATTGTTTTGATTTTTACATCATCATTCAATTTGTATTTATATATATGAATCATGGACATTTGATAAAAATATTAAACACATCAATCTTGTCTATTTCTATTTCAATTAAGTACTCGTCACACTTTAAACTCCTGTAATCTCCACGACATCGTCCATGTCCGCCTACTACCACCACTGCAACCATCCATTAACGGCTCACCACCATAACCCACCATAACTGTCATCATTAAATTAACCTTCGATCACTAAAAAAACTTCAAACTCAAACTACCATCGTCACTATCATTCAAAATCATCAAACCATCACCTATACCCTTCTCTCAAACGACAGTCATCACCACCATCACCTTGAAACTACCCACCATCACCAACCACTGCCACCTGCTGACTGTACAGCTGGCAACACCCACCACTACTCTCTCACTTTCCTTTTCTCTCTCTCTAATTATCTTCCTCTTTTGTCTTGCTTTCTATTTTGTTTGCATCATCACTAAATCACCACCATCACTATGACTAGATAACACCACCACCCATTAATTTAGAACTGCTGCTGCACTTAGTTTCTATTTCCGGTTGAAACCGACACCCTTTAATCCTTTCAGCTACTGTTACGTGTGTTTCCTGTTTTCCTTGTGCGAGTAAACGAAATCAACAATAAACTCAATCGAACAACACCATCAATAATTCCACTTCATCACCACTTTGAAACCTATTTTTTGTTTCTATTACTTCACGCTGCAACTTACATGTTTATAATTCATATTCAAGCCAAAACTCAAGACAAAACTCAAGACAAAACCACATACTAAACGAATGATATTGTCAAGGTTAGATGCCTTTTCTTTTCCTCTTTGTAGCCGATAGTCTCTAGACAAAAAAAACCCTACTTACCATTATACTCCGTATTTTACTAGTGGAATATAAAGAGAATAATAATTCATTAAAGAAAGGTGCAAATGATTAAAACAAATGAGTCATCCAAAAGTGACGTTTTTATATTTTCTTTTTGATAATGAATGATCGGGAGTTTAGATGTTATAAATGATGATGTTATAATAAGATGAAGATGATAACGAACCATTGATGTTGGTACTCGATAGATCACCATGACTAACCCCCGATTGAATTATTTTTGTGTTGCAGCCAAGAACCACCCAAAACGTACCATCTTCGATCACCACCTTCACAGTACCCCCTCCACCACTACCTTCATAGAAACCTCCATCTACGATCTTTTTCTGTTTATTTGCTTCATTCTCCATCGCTAAAACATCACCTACTTGCCGCTGCATTTTCTTGTATGAACCGACAAAATAAAGATGATGAATAGAAAAAAAATGAGGATCGATATAATTAATATAAAGTGGTAGGGTTGCTTACCATCGATCTGTGCAGATGGGGTACCCAATTCACTAGCGTTTCCAATTCACCCTATTTTTTTACAACCGCTCAACTAAAATACAATGTATCAGATCCTTTTTATTTCTTTGCAACTTGGGACACTAATTGGTAATAGACTATTTAATTTGTTGGGCCATGATTTGTTTTGCTTATTGGGCCGTATGTGGTTTGATCAAGTAGGGCCGAGACCCATTCATTTTGCTATGATGATAACGATGAGCTGAGGGGATGTTACAACAAGGAGGATGTAGTTATGGTTACGGTTTGTTGGATAATAATGATAGTGATGATTATAAATATGATTTATGATGAAATTTATGAATATGATTTAGGATGATGAGTATGAACCTGATTTAGGATGATGATTATAATGATTAGATGATAAGAAAAGATGGATAGGTGATGACTCTGTGATAAATTAGTAAGGATGAAGATAAACAGTTTGTTACTGATGTCAAAGCTAAGGTATACGAAATAGTTTATATTTTACTAGGAAAAACTATTAAATACGATACAATTTTACACAAGATATTTATTTATTTAGAGAATGGATATACCTAAACCTTGCTACAACACTTATAGGCAGTGTACCTAATCGTACAGTAGTGTAGTTTTTAGTAAGTCCGGTTCGTTCCACAGGGAAATCTTTAAACAAAGCTTAACGCTATATTAGTTTACTTTTATAAAAATACAAATACATATATATAAGTAATATTATTATTATAAAGGGGGGTTTTTACCGTTTAATGACCGGTTTGTCGATTTTAAAACTTTAGTCGCAGTTAAAACCAAATGTAAAATAATAAATAAATACAAGACTTAATTTTAAGCGTAAAGTAAATAACGATAATGAAATTGCGAATAATAAAAGTGCGATAAAATAAACTTGCGATAATTAAAAAGTACGATAATTAAAAGTGCAATTAAATACAATAACAATAAAAATGCGATAATTAGAAGTGCAATTAAATATAAAATAAAGGAAATTAAATATGAAATAAAAGAATTATGCTTATTTAAACTTCCGTAATCATGATGTTCGATGTGTTGATTTTAGTTTTATGCCCATGGGTTAATTGTCCTTTGTCCTGGATTATTTAATATGTCCGTCTGGTTTTTGTCCATAACAGTCCATCAGTCATAAATATAAAGTGCGAGTGTCCTCATCAAATTATTCTTATACCCGAAGTTAAATATTCCAACTAATTGGGGATTCGAATTGTAACAAGGTTTTAATACTTTGTTTAATGAATACACCAGGTTATCGACTGCGTGTAAACCAAGGTTTTACTACTTTGTTAACAATTACACCAATTACCCTTGAATGTAATTCACCCCTGTTTCAACAAGTTTATTAACTATTAATCCATTTCCGTGTCCGGTTAAATGAACGATTATTCGTACATATAAATACCCCGCCCATCGTGTCCGATCGAGTGTATATGGTAATTTATAGGGACGCCCAATTGTAAATCTTTATATTAACATTAACAAACTATCATTTAGTTAAACAAATATAAAGCCCATTAATAGCTCATAGTCTAATTTCCACAAGTGTCGTTCTTTTGTCCAAACCCCAATTATGGTACAAAGCCCAATTACCCAATTTTAGTAATTAGCCCAACATCATGATTACTTCGTTTTAAATAAGCATAATAATAACTTAGCTACGAGACATTAATGTAAAAAGGTTGAACATAACTTACAATGATTAAAAATAGCGTAGCGTTACACGGACAGAATTTCGACTTACACCCTTACAACATTCGCTAACATACCCTTATTATTAGAATTATAATTAAAATTAAAATATAAATTATAAATATATATATATATTTTACGTATGTATGAGAGAAGAAGAAAAAGATTGATGAAAATGATCAGAATTCGGTTTGCTTTATAGGGAGTTTCAAAACTGGGGGCTCCGCGACTCGCGGCCATTTTGGCCTTCAAACTCCGCGAGTCGCGGAGAATGAAATTACAGCTCAGTCCCTTGGAGTATTTCTCTGCCGATGGTTTTTATTTATAAATATAATATATATATATATATATAATTAATATAATTAATTATATATTATATTATATTTATATACATAGTTAACTTGTAATTTTTAGTCCGTTGCGTCGAGCGTTGAGAGTTGACTCTAGTCCCGGTTCCGGATTTTCGAACGTCCTTGCGTACAATTTTATATTTTGTACTTTGCGTTTTGAATCTTGTACTCTTGTAATTTCGAGACGTTTCTTATCAATAATTGGAACCTCTTTGATTGTCTTTTGTTCTTTTGAGCTTTTTGGTCGTTTGCGTCTTCAATTTGTCGAATCTGTATTTTGTCTTCACCTTTTATTATTTAAACGAATATCACTTGTAAATAGAACAATTGCAACTAAAAGCTTGTCTTTCTTGAGGAATAATGCTATGAAATATATGTTGGTTTTTAGCATTATCAAATATTCCCACACTTGAGCGTTGCTTGTCCTCAAGCAATATCGTCTTGAAATACTAGAATCACTTCTTTATTCTTCACACTTTGTACATCAGTGATTTCTATACGGTGGTATGAACAATGGTAGTAACGATATGGTTTACAGTCCCACATAACTATAAAAATTTAGATCCATTAAGGAAATTGGATCTTTATGAAAACATTTGATCTTTTGAAAATTAAATCTAGTTTTTACCCTAGATAAGTTTTCTGGAATAACCCTTTACCGGTGTTTGCAAAATATTTTTGTGGGTTTGGTGGGTTTCAGATTTGAAAATTTTACCTCAAAACTTGCAGTTTTGTGTCACCCACTTGCTAACCTTGTATTTGGAAAGCAACACGTCCAGTTTACTTGTCCCGTATATTACCTTTCGGTAAACTACCGTCCGGTTGAAAGGAAAGCGTTGAACAAGCAACTGTTAAGGCAATGTCCCCTGACATGCTTTTAATTATGGTCTGTAACGTGTCGGATGCAATTACTATCCTTGGTAGGAGCAATAGTAAAGCTCACCCTTATAATTTTTCGGTATGGCACAAGGTCCTGTCTTTGACCACTATGCAAACACCGTTCTTACGGTTGACACCCGATTTAGTTCAGGTGACCTAATGAATTCCAGGTGAATTCCTAAGTTTTTACGTTCAATGGTAATGAACGCATTGAAAATAGGGTTTTCAGAAAACAAATCGGTTTGTAATTTTGATCAAAATATTTTCTCGTTCAAGCTCAAGTTTAGATATCATTGAATTCCATGAGTTTGAATTCTCAATCTTTAAGGTCAATCTCTAGGATTGAGTAATATCAGTCTTAAAAGCTGATTTTTAATCTTTAAGGAGATTATCCTTTCTGGGGATCTGATTCATTAGTCTTATCCAGCTAATTTGCATGGTGCCCCCCCATTGTACGAGATAAATCCTTCTCATGGTTAGGATAAATCTGACCACTTGGCGACCCTGTTTAATGCTGAGGTCCGTGGATTTCCTGCTGATTTTAGTGATGACTTTTCTAGATTTTTCGTCAACCTACAGCTGGTCTGGACGACAACTTCATGACCTAAATCAAGAAGTGCGTGTCTTTTTCGGAAGACTTTACTTCCTTTTTAATGATGGAATTGATTCATCGTGTAGATCCATCTCTTCTTTTCTTTCATCGGGTAAAACAGTTTAGTTTAGTCCAAAGCAAAAGTATTTTCAGTTATTTGTTACAGATATATGTGACATATGTTTAAGATAACTTGGTAAATTTTCCCACACTTGGCTTTTATTTTCCTTTTTATCGTCCTCTATTCCATTTTAAATGAATTTTAACATTTTGGTTTGTTTCTCAATTTATGTCCTTTTTGAGGTAACAATAATTTCGGTGTTAAAACCTAGTTTTATCGTTCATAAATATGTATAAACATGATTTTTAGTTCATTTAATTGAAAATTTTGAAATTTTTTTCTAGAATTGGGTAGTCAGTATATAAGACTAGGGCTGTTCTTTATTATCAGAGAGCACTAGATTCTAATACAACTACTGCTTTACTAGTATTTTTAATGGTAACCAAGTGTATAAAGTAAAAAATTTTAAAATCCGAAAGAATTTAACCCCTTCCCACACTTAAGATCTTGCAATGCCCTCATTTGCAAGAAATCAGTAACAATTTAAATTATTGAGGGTGATTTGTGTGAAAATAATTAAATTTTACCAAAGTTTCCAAATATATTGGCGTTTGTTTGCTGAATGATAAATGGTGCACATCATTTGTTCATTCCGTCTTGTTGTTATTTCACATATATTTTGCATCTTGTCGTCAAAATTAGTTGCTTTTGCTGAACTTAATGCCAGTCTTTGAAAATGCGTTGTTTTACCCTGTTGTGTACATAAGATAAACTGCAAACATATATACATATTTTTGAAGTTTGGTATATTATCCCACATTCAAAAATTATTAAAATCTAAGAATAAAAGTTAGATAATTATAAAAATGATTACAATATTAACAAAAGTATTAAACGTATCAATAATTACAAATTACAAAATAAATAAAACTAAGTATACTAGGGATGATACTGGTACCAATAGGGGTTCCAGGCATAACCATAGGTGCTATAGAATGCTTCGGCAGGGTCATACGTAGGATACGGTGGCTGCATCTCTATAGACCAGGGAGGGAAGATGGGTTTCGGTGTAGGAATATAGTTTCTACCTATATGTTGGCAATGAGCTATGATTTGGTTCTGATGAACTTGCCAATCTTCAAATGCTCTCTGTCTAGCATTTTCGTATTCCTGAGAAGCTATAAACCTTTGCATTTCTTACATCTCATTCCCCCCTCCTACATTACCTTGCTGTTGGTTTCTCTCCACCTGTGGATGTCTACCATGGTATCGTACTGCGGCGTTATTTCGCCTCTTCAAAACTTTCGCACCATGGTATACATTTAAACCTATAGTATCGCGGGGTTCTGGTTCTTCTACTAATAATCCCCCCCGACTTATATCCACATCGAGATATTCACCAATCAAAGTAATAAAAATACCACCTCCTATTATGCTATGCGGTCGCATCCCCCGAACCATAGCTGATAAATAATAACCCACACAATATGGTATACTTACAGCGCTTTGTGGGTCTCGAATACACATATGGTAAAACAAATCCTGTTCATTTACTTTTTCCTTGTTCTTACCCCTTTGTGTAATCGAATTAGCTAAAAACCTATGTATCACTCTTAATTCGGCTCTATCTATATCCAAATAAGAGTAATTTCCCCCTTTGAAATGGTGATGGCTTGTCATTTGACTCCACACACCGTGTGTATCAAAATTTTCATCTATCTTTCTACCGTTTAGTATCAATCCTCTACAATCGGCAGACGCTAACTCCTCAGGCGTATATATACGTAAAGCCTGAGCCATGTCCAGTAAAGACATGTGGCGCATCGAACCGCCTAACAAAAATCTAATAAAAGAACGATCGGTTAAACTAGCTACCCGATCATTCAACTCTATACTACATAACAATTCTTCACACCATACTTTATATACAGGTCTACGCATGGTGAATAAACGTACCCAGTCATTAAAAGAAGAATTACCATACCTCTGTACAAGTAATTCCCTAATTGGCCCGGCCAATTCTACAGCTTCTAAGGGTCCCCATTCTATGACCCTCGGTACCTCAACAACCTTAGAATGAAGAGTATGCAAACCCCTTTGATATTTTGGATAATCTATCCAAAGTCTGTCAAATCTCAGGTTCGGGTGCAACTCTTCCAAGTGCATATCAGAAAAGGTCATGACTGGATGAGGTATATCCTGCTTGTAGTAGTTATCCACCTCCTGTTGTTCCACATTCTCAGCAGGAGCATTGCGGGCTTGGGATGAAGATTCACCCCTTTCATTCTGCAAAACACATCAAACACAATTTTTGTGCATCCAAATATGCATTAGTGTCAGCAAAATCATCAATCAAAATAATTACAATGACATTATCAATTTATATCAAACTTAAGCTCATTTTCACACTTTTATCAAATCTACACTTTTTCAAATAAGCATATACGAAAATGTTCGCCAAGTTCATAAGCATTCAACTCAAATAACATGTCAAAATAATCATTACTAGTAATTAAACAAGTCTAAAATGGCATTATCTTTCAAAAATCAAGTTCATGAATTTTAGACTTGAAAAAGTCCACTTTAATTCTCAAAATCATGTTTAGGCTCAAAGTTTGGATCATTTAACTACCTAGACATGTTACACTACTCAATTTAGCAACAATTCATGACAAAAATCGGCCATAACCTGTTTATATCAAAAAGCCCCAATTTTGCTCAAGAACACAAACCCTAGATTACTCAAAATTTGAAGTTTAAGGCTTTTAATCATGTTAAACAGCATCAATCTAGGTTATACAAGCATAATACATAAATAATTTAAGCCTAATTACACTAAAAAGCATCAAAATCAAATTGGGAAAAAAAATTGCTCAAGAACACAAATTTCGGATTAAATAGTGTTTAGGTGTAGAAATTTACCGTTTTTCTTGAGTAATTCCTAGATAGCATCCTTCTCAACATGATTTTAGTAAAAAATTTGGTGATTAACGGTTAAAAATTGGGATTTTGGGAGTGTTTTTGGGTGTATTTTCGGCAGTATGTTCGCAGTTTTTCTGTGGGTTTTGTGTGGAATGAGCTGGTTCAGCTCTTATTTTTTTTTCTGTAATCCGGTCCTCCCGCGAGTCGCGGGGATTAACCCTCCAAACTCCGCGAGTCGCGGAGTGTGGTATTTTTTTTTTTTTTTTATAATCATTAACTTATAAAACAATTAAGTACTTAATTTTTAAAATTTTGTTTCCCTTGTTATTTAGGACGAGGTCGTTTCGGGTCGATGTCCTAGTCCGTCCTTCGATAAAATTTTAAAATTTGTCTTTTTGTAGCGCTTGTTTTAAAAGCTAAGATTTTTGGGTTTTTTCAATGTTTTTGGCATTCTTTAATTCAATAAGATTAAAAATAATGATAATAAAAGTTCTCGTCCCTCCCTCGGGTAAAGCAATTTCGGTTCAAAGACCTAGTCTTCAACTTACGACGAATTTTAAAAATCATATTTTTAACTTAATGAGATAAAGTAAATTTTTGTTTTTAAATTCACACAACTTAAATATAAAATTCAAAATTATTATTAAAAATTAACACCAAACTTAAAATTTGAAATGCATAAAATTAAAAATTTATATTTTAAAAATTCACACCAAACTTAATTTAAAAATTCATATTATAAATTCACACCAAACTTATATTATGGTTCAAATATTTACAATTTTAAATATATTGTTTTTATAAAGTTTACAATATTAATTTAAGATTTAAATATTAATTTTAAAAACATGGTAAAAATAAATTTAAAAATCTTTTTGTCTTTTTATCCCACTTTAATCAATCAAATATTATCAAAAATATGCGCCCCTCTTTTCGGTAAAGTAATTTCGGTTCCAAGACCTAATTTAACTCATGACGAATTTTTGAAATATTTTGGGTTGATTGTTTAAAGATATTTATACCTTAAGAATAAACGTTAAATTTCGCAGTGATGTAATAAATTTTTGAATGATATCAATAATTTCGGTCGCCAAACCTAATTTTATTTAATACCAATTTAATACTTTTTAGCGAACAAATTAGCGTTTATTATCAAAAGGTTAAAAATAAAAATAAAAATAAAAACTGTACAGACATACTTGTGGAATAGATTTCTTAGTTATATGATCTATCCCATTCATAAGATAGTCGGTTTAATTGATTTTCCATGGCTACATAGGCGTAACCTCGAGCATTCAGTGTCTTTTCTTCTAAACATATGAACGGTCCGTCTCTGCATAAAGTAACAAATTCGGTATTTGAATAGGTTTGATTATTTGAACATTTACCTCCATGTGACCATTTTCCGCATTTGTGACATCGTTCTAGGTGTCGTGCTCTTCTTTTCGCTGCGGATTTTGATTTTCCTTTACCAAATTGTAACTTATTATCTTCGCATCTGGATTCTTTTCTAACTCCGTCCATTCTTTCTCTGATTACTGATACTAGTTCACTCGGTATTATGTCATTATTACGTTTAGTGATCAAAGCGTGTAGCATTAGACCATGGTTTAGTTCACAGGCAGTCTTCATTTCGTAAAAACCTAAAAAAAAATAAAAATTCAGAATGGGGGGAGAAGACTAGTTCTTTAGGGTCTGCTAGGGAAAGACCATTCGGGTTCCATTTTCGAGAACTACACGAAAACAGACAATCTAACTCTAACAGAAATACATATTATCCTTTAAAGACTTGATTCTCCCCACACTTAGTTAGCTGTGGTGTCGAAATTGTGATTAACTTCGTTGTCGACTTCCATCGGACCATGTATGTAATGTTTAACTCTGTGACCATTAACTTTAAATTCAATCCCATGTGAATTTATTAATTCTATCGTTCCGTATGGGAAAATTCTTTTGACTATGAATGGTCCAGACCATCTTGATTTCAATTTTCCAAGAAATAGCTTGAATCGTGAATTGAAAAGAAGAACTGTGTCTCCTTCTTTAAATTCTTTTGAACTTCTGATTCTTTTATCATGCCATTTCTTCGTTCTTTCCTTATAGATTAACGAATTTTCGTATGCTTCATGTCTTAATTCTTCTAATTCGTTTAGTTGACTTAATCGTAGACGTCCGGCTTCATGTAAATCAAGATTACATGTCTTCAAAGCCCAAAATGCTTTGTGTTCAATTTCTACTGGAAGATGACATGCTTTTCCATAAACAAGTCTAAAAGGTGTGGTTCCAATTGGAGTTTTGTAGGCTGTTCTAAAAGCCCAGAGTGCATCCTCCAATTTAATGGACCATTCCTTCGGATTTGATCCTACGGTTTTCTCTAGAATACGTTTTAAATCTCGGTTGTTATTTTCAACTTGTCCACTTGTTTGTGGATGATATGCGGTGGAGATTTTATGAGTTACTCCATATCTTTTAAGAACTTTCTCAAGTTGATTATTACAGAAATGAGTACCCCGATCACTTATTAAAGCTTTCGGTGTTCCAAACCTTGCAAAAAGACGTTTTAAAAAGTTGACTACAACTCGTGCATCGTTAGTTAGGAGAGCTTGTGCTTCTGCCCATTTAGATACATAATCAATGGCTACGAGTATATATAGATTAGATTTTGGAAATGGACCCATAAAGTCAATACCCCAAATGTCAAATACTTCACATACTTGGATGACATTTTATGGCATTTCATCACGTTGACTTATTTTTCCGGCCCTTTGACATGCATCACAGGATTTGCAAAGAAGGTGTGCGTCTTTGTAAATTGTAGGCCAATAGAATCCAGCTTCATAAACTTTTCTTGCTGTTAGTTGAGGCCCATAATGCCCTCCTGTTGGTCCTGTGTGACAATGGTTTAAAATTTTACTAGCTTCATCTCCAAATACACATCGGCGTATTATTCCATCGGGACAACTTTTAAACAGATGTGGATCTTCCCAGAAATAGTGTTTTATATCACTGAAGAATTTCTTTCGTCTTTGGTACGATAATCCTTTTTCAAGGAATCCACAAACTAAGTAGTTTGCATAGTCTGCAAACCATGGGATTTCTTTATAATCTATCTTCAATAGATATTCATCAGGAAAGTTGTCTTGTATGGCCGATTCATTTAGAACTTCTAATTCGGGATTTTCAAGACGAGAAAGATGATCAGCGGCGAGATTTTCTGCTCCTCTTTTATCTCGGATTTCAATATCAAACTCTTGAAAGAGTAAGATCCAACGGATTAATCTTGGTTTAGCATCTTGTTTTGAAAATAGGTATCTAAGAGCAGAATGGTCGGTATAGACCACCGTTTTTGCTAGAACGAGATATGATTGAAATTTGTCAAAAGCAAAGACAATAGCAAGGAGTTCTTTTTCAGTAGTTGTATAGTTTGTTTGTGCTCCTTGTAACGTCTTACTAGCATAATATATAGGTTGAAATCGTTTTTCAATCCTTTGTCCTAAAACGGCTCCCATTGCAAAATCACTTGCATCGCACATTAGTTCAAATGGTAGATTCCAATTTGGTGTTATCATGATCGGCGCATTAGTGAGTTTCTCTTTAAGAATATTAAAAGATTTGATACACTCATCTGAAAAGATGAATGGAGCATCCTTTTCTAGGAGTTTATTCATAGGAGTGGCAATTTTAGAAAAATCTTTTATGAAACGTCGGTAAAAACCGGCATGCCCTAGAAAACTCCTAACTCCTCTAACATTGGTGGGATGTGGAAGTTTAGCAATTACATCTACTTTAGCTCTATCCACTTCAATTCCTTCTTTTGAAATTTTATGTCCAAGAACGATGCCTTCTTTAACCATGAAATGGCATTTCTCCCAATTAAGTACTAGATTTGATTTTTCGCATCTAATTAGCATTCGTTCCAGATTAACTAGACATGATTTAAATGTATCACCGAAGACTGAAAAGTCATCCATGAATACTTCCATGCATTCTTCTATCATGTCGTGAAAAATCGCCATCATACACCTTTGAAAGGTTGCAGGGGCGTTGCAAAGTCCAAATGGCATGCGTTTGTAAGCAAAAGTACCATAAGGGCACGTAAATGTGGTTTTCTCTTGATCTTCGGGTGCTATTGGAATTTGAAAATATCCGGAAAATCCATCTAGAAAACAATAGTAACTATTTCCGGCTAATCTTTCCAACATTTGATCTATGAAAGGTAAGGGAAAGTGATCTTTTCTGGTGGCGTCATTTAATTTTCTATAATCAATACATACACGCCATCCTGTTACAGTCCTAGTAGGAATAAGCTCATTTTTCTCATTTGTAATGACAGTCATGCCACCCTTCTTAGGCACGCATTGAACTGGGCTTACCCATGGACTATCAGAGATTGGATAAATTAAACCTGCATCTAGCAGTTTAATAATCTCTTTCTTAACTACATCTTGCATATTAGGATTTAGTCTTCGTTGGCGTTGCACATACGTTTTATGACCTTCTTCCATAAAGATTTTATGTGTGCAATACGAAGGACTTATTCCTTTAATATCATGAATCTTCCATGCAATGGCTGGTTTATGAGCTTTCAACACAGAAATGAGTTGTGATTTCTCATTTTCAGTAAGAGAAGACGATATTATTACAGGTAATTCAGATTCACCATGTAAATAAGCGTATTCCAAATGGTTTGGAAGTGGCTTTAACTCTAATTTCGGAGGTTCTTCTATCGATGATTTGTATCGATATCTGTCTTCTTCTTTTAGCATTTGAATTTCTTCTGTTGTTGGTTCATATCCATTAGCTATAAGTGTAGCTAACATTTCAGCTTCATCAATTGGTTCATTACCTTCTCCTAAAGAACATTCTCCTGTTCCTTGTAATTCTGGAAATTCTTCTAATAATTCTGCATGTGCATCTATAGTTTGAATATAATAACATGTATCATCTGCAGATTGTGGTTGTTGCATTGCTCTATCAACTGAAAAGGTAACACTCTCATCCTCTATACTTAGGGTCAGTTTCTTACCGAACACGTCTATCATTGCTTTAGTCGTGTTTAAGAATGGTCTTCCTAATATGAGAGGAACTTGAGAATCTTCTTCCATGTCCAGAACAACAAAATCTACTGGAAATACTAAAGTACCAACTTTAACTAGCATGTTCTCCATTATCCCTCTAGGATATTTTATTGATCTATCGGCTAGTTGTATGCTTATTCTGGTTGGTTTTAATTCTCCAAGGTCTAGTTTAGCGTATAGTGAATACGGCATTAGATTTATACTAGCACCTAAGTCTGCCAATGCTTCTATTGAACTAAGACTACCCAGAAAACATGGAATTGTGAAACTTCCTGGATCAGATAATTTTTCTGGTATCTTATTCAACAGCACTACTGAACAATTAGCATTCATAGTAACAGCCGAGAGTTCTTTCATTTTCTTTCTATTTGAGATTAGATCTTTCAAGAATTTAGCATATCTAGGCATTCCTGAAATCACATCAATGAAAGGAAGATTTACATTTATCTGTTTAAACATATCCAAGAATTTGGTATGGTTTAACATAAGGTTTATCCTCAACTGTGTTATCTTCATTAACCTTTTCAACTACCGGTTCTTTTTCCTTATCTTGATCAGGTTGTGGTTCTTGTGGAGTAGGAATAGCTTCATCAGAAGTTACAGGTATTTCAGGTGGTTTAAGTGTTGTACCACTTCTTGTGGTAATAGCTTTAGCTGTTTCATTCCGGGGGTTAGCATTTGTATCACTAGGTAGACTTCCCGGTTTTCTTTCACCTATTAACCTTGCTAGGTTACTTACTTCTTGTTCCAGATTTTGAATAGAAGCTTGTTGATTTCTAAATGCTTGAGCATTTTGTTCATTGGTTTGTTTCTGAGATGTGAAAAACTGCGTTTGAGTTTCAACTAGCTTTGTCATCATATCTTCTAAATTTAGCTTTTTATCATCGGTTTGTTGTGGTGGTTTGTTTTGAAAATTTGGTCTTTGCTGATTGTAATTATTATTGGATACTTGTTGATTGCTAGGACCTTGTTGGTTGTTGTATGGAATATTTCGGTTATAATTCTGGTTTTGATTGTAAATCGGTCTTGGCAGTTGATAATTATTCTGATAATTATTTCCAGGCCTTTGGTTTATGTATGAAATATTCTCTCTTTGTTCCATTGTTAATTCAATACTGAGACAATCTTTTGTCAAATGTGGTCCTCCACACTGCTCACAACTAATTTGTATTGAGTGAATATCTTTAGTCATCTTTTCCATTCGTCTCTCCACAGCATCTATCTTTGCGAAAATGGAATCTAAGTCATGGCTAGAATCGGCTCTAGCTGCTTTAGATGATCTAATGATATCTTTTTCTTGGTGCCACTCATGTGAGTGGGAAGCAGTGTTATCAATAATTTTGTAAGCATCAGTTTCGGTTTTCTTCATAATAGAACCACCAGCTGCTATATCTATGTCTTTTCTTGTAGTGATGTCGCATCCTTGGTAGAATATTTGTACTATTTGACAGGTGTCTAAACCATGTTGCGGACATCCTCTTAACAACTTTCCATATCTAGTCCACGCCTCATATAGAGTTTCATTTGGCTTCTGTGTAAACGTAACAATTTCTGCTTGAAGTCTTACGGCTTTAGATGCAGGAAAGAATTGTTTAAGAAATTTTTCAACTAAAACGTCCCATGTATCAATCGCCCCTTCAGGTAACGATTCTAACCAATCTTTGGCTTCTCCCTTTAAAGTCCAGGGAAATAACATGAGATATATCTGTTCATCCTCCACTTCTCGTATTTTAAATAGTGTGCAGATCCTATTAAAGGTACGTAGATGTTCATTTGGATCTTCCTTCGGCGCACCACTAAATTGGCATTGATTAGTCACCATGTGTAGAATTTGTCCTTTGATTTCATAATCTGGCGCATTAACGTCTGGATGAGTAATTGCGTGACCTTGGCCAGTGCGTTTAGCTCTCATTCGATCTTCCATACTTAAAGGTTCCAGATTCTCCATAATTGAATTTGTTGAATTGGTATCACTAGATGATTCTGATTTAATGGTTCGTTCCTCAACAATCTCTGTTTGAATGATTGGTGGTTCCGGAGGAAAGTTTAATGGTTCAGGATCTACGAACCGTTCCTGAATATTCTCTGGATTCTCAATTGTGAGGTTGGGTTCAAAAAATGGATTATCGGAAATTTGAACTGAAGTACTTGGTCGACTAGATGATGATTCTAAAGAAAAATCAACGGCGGTTATATTTGCTAAATGTCTTGATCTAGTTACAGGTGGTGAACGTACAAAAGGTGGTGAACGTCTTGCTCGGTGCATTCACTGAATATCCTATTAGTTTTAAAAAGGAAAGAAAAATTATAATAAGTTATCCAATCAATAGACTTTTCTGATTTTGCCCACGTTTCGAATAGCCAAAAGATGCAGCAGAGGGGCAGGATTCGTTTGGTCTCAATATAATTGAGGACTGTTTGGCTCCAATAACCCGGTCCACGTACAAATCCAACTATTACTACGAACCAGAAAATTTTGATGTCTATTAATTTAACCACTCAAAATAAATTTTCGTAATTTTAATAAATATAGATAAGAAGTAGAATAAAAATCTATGTCCTAAAACTAGAATAGCGAGAAATAAGAAAGAAAAAGAGTTCGTCGAAAAAGAAAAATGGTTGAAAGAAATAAAAGGTGACGGAAAAATAAAAGAAACTTATAAAAAATTAAAAATACTTGACTAACCTAACCTTATTACTACAACTAACTTAAAATTACTAATTGGAATGATAATTGATACATAGGTAAAAGTCGTCTAAAAATATTAAAGCTTACAAGAAAAACTAAATCCCAAATGGAAATAACTTAAAAAGAAACTAAAACTTAAAAAGGCGTCGCAAAATTCTAAAGCACCTAAATCTTAGTCTAAAGAAAAAGCACTTAAGGAATTCTACGGCAAAGCCTAAAAATCTAGGAGTAAAAATGACTATGGCAAAAACTAAGTTTAAAATTAAATATGAGCGAAAAAATACAAATATTACGCTACAACGATTAAAAAGGGACAAAATATAAAAATATACAAAAAGTTGTAAAAAGTACAATTTTTATAAAAATATTATTTTTATATTATTTGTTTATTAAAACTATTAATTTTACAATTTAATAAAACTAATTTAACAAAAGTATATAAATTAAATAAAAAGTAAAAGTAATTATAATAATAATAATTAGTTAGGGTTATAATAATAATAATTAATAATTAACCGTAATTAATGCTGAATTAGGGCTTCTGTCGGTGTGTCAGGTTATCTCCGCGAGTTGCGGTAATTTATAAAGAAAACCCCGCGAGTCGCGGGGTTCAGAAATTCAGATGACAGCTTATTAAATTCGACGCGTTTTTCTTTATTTATTTTTTTTTTATTTTCTGTTTTCTGTTTTTATATAAATAAAAGATATTTAAATAAAACTTATATTTTTATAAACTAAAATAAAAATAAAGAAACTTATAAAACTTAAATATTTAACAAAATCTTAAAAATACTAATATTTTTGTTTTTCTTTTTATATTTTTGAATAATTAAAACGTATTTTTACAAAAACGAATTTTAATAAAAGTTAACTAAAAATCTTTTTCTTTTTTTTATATTAGCGTTGCGCTTCCGGCGTTTAAGAGTGTCCCCGGCAGCGGCGCCAACAATACTTGATGTCAAAGCTAAGGTATACGAAATAGTTTATATTTTACTAGGAAAAACTATTAAATACGATACAATTTTACACAAGATATTTATTTATTTAGAGAATGGATATACTTAAACCTTGCTACAACACTTATAGGCAGTGTACCTAATCGTACAGTAGTGTAGTTTTTAGTAAGTCCGGTTCGTTCCACAGGGAAATCTTTAAACAAAGCTTAACGCTATATTAGTTTACTTTTATAAAAATACAAATACATATATATAAGTAATATTATTATTATAAAGGGGGTTTTTACCGTTTAATGACCGGTTTGTCGATTTTAAAAATTTAGTCGCAGTTAAAACCAAATGTAAAATAATAAATAAATACAAGACTTAATTTTAAGCGTAAAGTAAATAACGATAATGAAATTGCGAATAATAAAAGTGCGATAAAATAAACTTGCGATAATTAAAAGTGCAATTAAATACAATAACAATAAAAATGCGATAATTAGAAGTGCAATTAAATATAAAATAAAGGAAATTAAATATGAAATAAAAGAATTATGCTTATTTAAACTTCCGTAATCATGATGTTCGACGTGTTGATTTTAGTTTTATGCCCATGGGTTAATTGTCCTTTGTCCTGGATTATTTAATATGTCCGTCTGGTTTTTGTCCATAACAGTCCATCAGTCATAAATATAAAGTGCGAGTGTCCTCATCAAATTATTCTTATACCCGAAGTTAAATATTCCAACTAATTGGGGATTCGAATTGTAACAAGGTTTTAATACTTTGTTTAATGAATACACCAGGTTATCGACTGCGTGTAAACCAAGGTTTTACTACTTTGTTAACAATTACACCAATTACCCTTGAATGTAATTCACCCCTGTTTCAACAAGTTTATTAACTATTAATCCATTTCCGTGTCCGGTTAAATGAACGATTATTCGTACATATAAATACCCCGCCCATCGTGTCCGATCGAGTGTATATGGTAATTTATAGGGACGCCCAATTGTAAATCTTTATATTAACATTAACAAACTATCATTTAGTTAAACAAATATAAAGCCCATTAATAGCTCATAGTCTAATTTCCATAAGTGTCGTTCTTTTGTCCAAACCCCAATTATGGTACAAAGCCCAATTACCCAATTTTAGTAATTAGCCCAACATCATGATTACTTCGTTTTAAATAAGCATAATAATAACTTAGCTACGAGACATTAATGTAAAAAGGTTGAACATAACTTACAATGATTAAAAATAGCGTAGCGTTACACGGACAGAATTTCGACTTACACCCTTACAACATTCGCTAACATACCCTTATTATTAGAATTATAATTAAAATTAAAATATAAATTATAAATATATATATATATTTTACGTATGCATGAGAGAAGAAGAAAAAGATTGATGAAAATGATCAGAATTCGGTTTGCTTTATAGGGAGTTTCAAAACTGGGGGCTCCGCGACTCGCGGCCATTTTGGCCTTCAAACTCCGCGAGTCACGGAGAATGAAATTACAGCTCAGTCCCTTGGAGTCTTTCTCTGCCGACGGTTTTTATTTATAAATATAATATATATATAATTAATATAATTAATTATATATTATATTATATTTATATACATAGTTAACTTGTAATTTTTAGTCCGTTGCGTCGAGCGTTGAGAGTTGACTCTAGTCCCGGTTCCGGATTTTCGAACGTCCTTGCGTACAATTTTATATTTTGTACTTTGCGTTTTGAATCTTGTACTCTTGTAATTTCGAGACGTTTCTTATCAATAATTGGAACCTCTTTGATTGTCTTTTGTTCTTTTGAGCTTTTTGGTCGTTTGCGTCTTCAATTCGTCGAATCTGTCTTTTGTCTTCACCTTTTATTATTTAAACGAATATCACTTGTAAATAGAACAATTGCAACTAAAAGCTTGTCTTTCTTGAGGAATAATGCTATGAAATATATGTTCGTTTTTAGCATTATCAGTTACATATTAAATAAATAGTCGAGCGGGTTGTTACTAAAATGAACGAATGGTCCATTGGTTGGTGGTGTGTTTGTTTAAGCGAGAGGTCTTGGGTTCGAGCCCCGGCAGTAGCGTTTTATTTTTAAAGCTTGTTTCTTCAAAGGTTGTACTCTTTTATTAATATTATTATTATTATTATTATTATTATTATTATTATTATTATTATTATTATTATTATTATTATTATTATTATTATTATTATTATTATTATTATTATTATCATTATAATTAAAAATGATCATTTTTATTAAAAGTATCATTTTACTAAAACTAACATTACTATTAAAATTATTATGAAAAGTGTCTTTTATTATAAAATTAGTATTATTATTATTAATATTATTATTTTTATTAAAATTAATACTATTATTATAAATATTATCATTACTATTATCATTATTATTATCATTATTATTATAAACATAATATAACTATTAAATTTATTATCATTATCAATATTACTTTCATATCAACAATATTATTATAATAAATAAATATTCTCTATATAAAAATATATTTATTACAAATACCATATAATTATAAACATTATTCATATAAATAAATACATATAACGAATTAGTAATTTTAATATAATACTAATCACATATATATAAAACTATATAAATATTAAGTATTTTAAATATATTTACAAATTAAATATATAAAATATATAATTTAAGATATATAAATTTGTTCGATTATCATTATACGTGTTAATATATATATACGTAATATAGGTTCGTGAATCCGAGGCCAATCCTGCATTGTTCAATATCGTCATATGTATTTTTACTACAAAATACAGTATTGTGAGTTTCATTTTCCTTTTTACCCTTTATATTTTTGGGCTGAGAATACATGCGAAATTTTTATATAAATGTTTTACGAAATAGACACAAGTAATCGAAACTACATTATATGGTTGAATGATCGAAGCCGAATATGCCCCTTTTGCTTGGTAACCTAAGAATTAGTAAACCGATCTACTAATTGACGCGAATCCTAAAGATAGATCTATTGGGCCTAACGAACCCCATCCAAAGTATCGGATGCTTTAGTACTTCGATGTTGTTTTATCATGTCCGAAGGATTTCCCGGAATGATAGGGGATATTCTTATATGCATCTTGTTAATGTCAGTTACCAGGTGTTCAATCCATATGAATGATATTTTTGTCTCTATGCATGGGACGTATATTTATGAGAACTAAAAATGAAAATCTTGTGGTCTATTAAAATGATGGAAATGATTATTTATGTTAAACTAATGAACTCACCAACATTTTGGTTGACACTTTAAAGCATGTTTATTCTCAGGTATGAAAGAAATCTTCCGCTGTGCATTTGCTCATTTTAAAGATATTACTTGGAGTCATTCATGAAAAATTTCAAAAGACGTTGCATTCGAGTCGTTGAGTTCATCAAGATTATTATTAAGTCAATTATAGTTGGATATATTATAAAATGGTATGCATGCTGTCAACTTTCGATGTAATGAAAGTTTGTCTTTTAAAAACGAATGCAATGTTTGTAAAATGTATCATATAGAGGTTAAGTACCTCGCGATGTAACCAAATGTAATGTATTCATCCAGATGGATTAGGACGGGTCCCTACAGCAAGTGCTTATCCCAAGCTTTTCCAAAGTCGATAACACAAGCTCGTAGCATGTCTTCCAAAGTTTGAATTGTGCGTTCGCTTTGTCCGTCGATTTATGGATGATATGCGGTGCTCATATCTAAACGCGTTCCCAATGCTTCTTGTAAAGTACGCCAAAATCTAGAAATAAAACGGCCATCTCGGTCGGAAATAATCGATAAGGGCACACCGTGACGGGCTATGATCTCCTTAATGTAAAGTTGTGCAAGTTTTTCCATGTTGTCGGTTTTCTTCATAGCTAGGAAATGTGCGGATTTGGTGAGTCGGTCAACAATGACCCAAATAGTATCGTAACCACCCAACATCTTTGGTAGTTTGGTGATAAAATCCATCGTTATCCTTTCCCACTTCCATTGCGGGATTTCGGGTTGTTGAAGTAGTCCGGACGGTCTTTGATGTTCGGCTTTGACTTTGGAGCAAGTTAGGCATTTTCCAACATAAGTAGCGACGTCCCTTTTAATGTTCGGCCACCAATATTGTTCCTTGAGGTCGTGGTACATCTTATTGGAACCGGGGTGAATCGAATATCTTGACTTATGGGCTTCGTCTAAAATAAGGCTTCGTAGGTCCCCATAACTATGTACCCAAATTCTTCCGGCGAAATATCGGAGTCCGGTTTCTTTAACTTCGAATCAAGAGGTGAGGATGTTTAAGTGTTCGAGAGAGATGTTTTCATCCTTGAGATCCTCGTCTTGGGCTATACGAATTTGGCTATTAAGGTTGGTGTGAATGGTGATGTTTAAAGCTCGGACACGAAGAGGCACCGCTCTTTCTTTTCGACTTAAGGCATCGGCTACTACGTTTGCCTTCCCGGGATGGTAAAGAAGCTCACGATCATAATCGTTTAAAGTTTCAATCCACCGTCGTTGTCTCATGTTTAGTTGTTTTTAATCGAAGATGTGTTGGAGGCTTTTGTGATCGGTAAAGATGGTACTTTTGGTCCCATAAAGATAGTGTCTCCACATTTTAAGTGCAAAGACAACGGCTCCGAGTTTGAGATCAATGTGTCGTATAGTTTTGTTCATGAATTTTCAATTGTCGAGAGGCATAAGCAATGACTTTCTTTAAGTTGCATCAATACACACCCAAAACCATGTTTCGAGGCATCGCAATATACAACAAAATCATCATTGCCTTCGGGAAGTGACAAGATAGGAGCGGTGGTTAGCTTTGTCTTCAAGATTTGAAACGCGGATTCTTGCTCAGTCGCCCAAATGAATTTTTTTCCCTTGTGAGTTAACGCGGTTAGAGGACGAGCAACCAAGGAGAAGTTTTCGATGAATCTACTATAGTATCCGGTGAGACCCAAAAATTGACGAATGTGAGTAGGAGTAGTAGGAGTCTCCCATTTACTAATGGCTTCGATTTTCGTGGGATCGACTTTAATACCTTGATTGCTTACAACATGACCAAGAAATTGAACTTCCTTCAACCAAAATTCACATTTGGAGAATTTGACATAGAGTCGTTCTTGTCTCAAGAGTTCAAGCACAAGTTGGAGATGTTGTTCGTGCTCTTCTTCGCTTTTAGAATAGACTAAAATATCATCGATGAAAATGATAACGAATTTGTCGAGGTATGGTTTGCACACGCGGTTCATGAGGTCCATGAACACCGCCGGTGCGTTAGTGAGACCAAATGGCATTACAAGAAATTCATAACTACCATAACGAGTCCGGAAAGTGGTTTTGGAGACATCTTCCCCCTTAACCCTTAATTGATGATAACCCGATCGGAGATCGATTTTCGAATATACACGAGATCCTTGTAGTTGATCAAAGAGGTCATCGATGCGAGGAAGAGGATATCGGTTCTTAACCCTCAATTTATTTAGTTTACGATAGTTGATACACATTCGTAGGGATCCATCTTTCTTTTTAACAAACAAAATCGGAGCGCCCCATGGTGAATGGCTAGGTTGGATAAAACCACGGTCAAGTAGTTCTTGGATTTGACTTTGCAACTCTTGCATTTCGGAGGGAGCAAGTCTATACGGTGCACGTGCTACGGGTACGGCTCCCGAAATAAGATCGATTTGGAATTCTACTGATCGATGAGGTGGAAGACCCGGCAATTCATCGGGAAATACATCAGAAAAGTCACGAACAATTGGCACATCATTGATACGCTTCTCATCGGACTCGACTTTCTTAACATGGGCTAGGATCGTAAAACAACCCTTACTAAGTAGTTTTCTAAATTTAAGGCACGAGACGAGGTTGATTCCAGTGCAACTCTTATCGCCATAAACAATCAAAGGTTCACCATTCTCGATAGGAATTCAGATTGCGTTAAGATCACAAAGGATGTGAGATTTTGTTTTTGCTAACCAATTCATACCAATTATTACATCGAAGCTCCCTAGTTCCATAGGTATCAAGTCAATTTCAAATTCCTTACCCAATAAGTTTAACGTACACCCCCGATAATATTTGTCGGCACTCAATAGTTTCCCGTTGGCCACTTCAATGGTATAAGTGGTATCTAGTGGAAGTGGTGGAGTGCTAAAAGAATGAGTCAAAGTCTTGGATACAAAACTCTTATCGGCACCCGAATCAAATAAACAAGAATATATATATATATATATATATATATATATATATATATATATATATATATATATATATATATATATATATATATATATATATATATATATATATGTTGAGAAGAAACGTACCCGTGACTAGTTCATTGTCATCTCGGGCTTCCTCGATGTTGATGTTGAAAGCTTGGCCGCGCGTATTGGGGTTATCTATCTTCTTTGGGCATGCATTTCTATAATGACCCGTTTGCCCACATTCGTAACAAGTGACCATCTTTGGTGCATTGGGCCCCTTTCGAGCGACGGGGGCGGCACTTTTGAAATGTCCCGTTCTTATTGATTAAAAACGTTCCATATTAATTGAATTCGTTGCGAGGTTTTGACCTCTATATGAGACGTTTTTCAAAGACTGCATTCATTTTTAAAACAAACCATAACCTTTATTTCATAAATAAAGGTTTAAAAAGCTTTACGTATATTATCAAATAATGATAATCTAAAATATCCTGTTTACACACGACCATTACATAATGGTTTACAATACAAATATGTTACATCGAAATCAGTTTCTTGAATGCAGTTTTTACACAATATCATACAAACATGGACTCCAAATCTTGTCCTTATTTTAGTATGCAACTGCGGAAGCTCTTAGTATTCACCTGAGAATAAACATGCTTTAAACGTCAACAAAAATGTTGGTGAGTTATAGGTTTAACCTATATATATCAAATCGTAACAATAGACCACAAGATTTCATATTTCAATACACATCCCATACATAGAGATAAAAATCATTCATATGGTGAACACCTGGTAACCGACATTAACAAGATGCATATATAAGAATATCCCCATCATTCTGGGACACCCTTCGGATATGATATAAATTTCGAAGTACTAAAGCATTCGGTACTTTGGATGGGGTTTGTTAGGCCCAATAGATCTATCTTTAGGATTCGCGTCAATTAGGGTGTCTGTTCCCTAATTCTTAGATTACCAGACTTAATAAAAAGGGGCATATTCGATTTCGATAATTCAACCATAGAATGTAGTTTCACGTACTTGTGTCTATTTTGTAAATCATTTATAAAACCTGCATGTATTCTCATCCCAAAAATATTAGATTTTAAAAGTGGGACTATAACTCACTTTCACATATTTTTACTTCGTCGGGAAGTAAGACTTGGCCACTGGTCGATTCACGAACCTATAACAAATATGTACATATATATCAAAGTATATTCAAAATATTCAACACTTTTAATACATTTTGATGTTTTAAGTTTATTAAGTCAGCTGTCCTCGTTAGTAACCTACAACTAGTTGTCCAACGTTAGATGTACAGAAAAAAATTGATATATATTATCTTGAATCAATCCACGACCCAGTGTATACACGTCTCAGGCTAGATCAAAACTCAAAGTATATATATTTTTGGAATCAACCTCAACTCTGTATAGCTAACTCCCACATTACTGCATATAGAGTGTCTATGGTTGTTCCAAATAATATATACACATGGGTCGATATGATATGTCAAAACATTTGCATACGTGTCTATGGTATCCCAAGATTACATAATATATTAGAATACATGTATAATACAATATAAGTTAGCTAGGATATGATTAATATAGATTTGTTACCAATTTTCACGTTGCTACAACAAGAAAAATTATCCAATCTTGTTTTACCCATAACTTCTTCATTTTAAATCCGTTTTAAGTGAATCAAATTGCTATGGTTTCATATTGAACTCTATTTTATGAATCTAAACAGAAAAAATATAGGTTTATAGTCGGAAATATAAGTTACAAGTCATTTTTGTAAAGGTAGTCATTTCAGTCGAAAGAACGACGTCTAGATGACCATTTTAGAAAACATACTTCCACTTTGAGTTTAACCATGATTTTTGGATATAGTTTCATGTTCATAAGAAAAATCATTTTCCCAGAAGAACAACTTTTAAATCAAAGTTTATCATAGTTTTTAATTAACTAACCCAAAACAGCCCGCGGTGTTACTACGACGGCGTAAATCCGGTTTTACGGTGTTTTTCGTGTTTCCAGGTTTTAAATCATTAAGTTAGCATATCATATAGATATAGAAAATGTGTTTAGTTGATTTTAAAAGTCAAGTTAGAAGGATTAACTTTTGTTTGCGAACAAGTTTAGAATTAACTAAACTATGTTCTAGTGATTACAAGTTTAAACCTTCGAATAAGATAGCTTTATATGTATGAATCGAATGATGTTATGAACATCATTACTACCTCAAGTTTTCTGGATAAAGCTACTGGAAATGAGAAAAATAGATCTAGCTTCAAAGGATCCTTGGATGGCTTGAAAGTTCTTGAAACAGAATCATGACACGAAAACAGTTCAAGTAAGATTTTCACTCGAAATAAGATTGTTATAGTTATAGAAATTGAATCAAATTTTGAATATGAGTATTACCTTATATTAGAAAGATATATTACTGTAAATAAGAAATATTTCTTGAGGTTGGATGATCACTCTACAAGATTGGAAGTAAGCTAGCAAACTTGGAAGTATTCTTGATTTTATGAAACTAGAACTTGTAGAATTTATGAAGAACACTTAGAACTTGAAGATAGACCTTGAGAGAGATCAATTAGATGAAGAAAATTGAAGAATGAAAGTGTTTGTAGGTGTTTTTGGTCGTTGGTGTATGGATTAGATATAAAGGATATGTAATTTTGTTTTCATGTAAATAAGTCATGAATGATTACTCATATTTTTGTAATTTTATGAGATATTTCATGCTAGTTGCCAAATGATGGTTCCCACATGTGTTTGGTGACTCCCATGGGCTGCTAAGAGCTGATCATTGGAGTGTATATACCAATAGTACATACATCTAAAAGCTGTGTATTGTACGAGTACGAATACGGGTGCATACGAGTAGAATTGTTGATGAAACTGAACGAGGATGTAATTGTAAGCATTTTTGTTAAGTAGAAGTATTTTGATAAGTGTCTTGAAGTCTTTCAAAAGTGTATGAATACATATTAAAACACTATATGTATATACATTTTAACTAAGTCGTTATGTCATCGTTAGTCGTTACATGTAAGTGTTGTTTTGGAACCTTTAGGTTAACGATCTTGTTAAATGTTGTTAACCCATTGTTTATTAAATCAAATGAGATGTTAAATTATTACATTATCATGATATCATGATGTATTAATATATCTTAATATGATATATATACATTAAATGTCGTTACAACGATAATCGTTACATATATGTCTCGTTTCAAAATCATTAAGTTAGTAGTCTTATTTTTACATATGTAGTTCATTGTTAATACACTTAATGATATATTTACTTATCATTTAACATAATTAACCAAGTGTATCAATATCTTAATATGATTCATATGTACCTAGTAAGACGTTATAACGATAATCGTTATATATATCGTTTTTGAGTTTCTTAATTTAATAGTCTCATTTTTATGTATATAACTCATTGTTAAAATACCTAATGAGATACATAATTATAATAAAATCATGTTAACTATATATATATAACCATATATATGTCATCGTATAGTTTTTACAAGTTTTAACGTTCGTGAATCACCGGTCAACTTGGGTGGTCATTTGTCTATATGAAACCTATTCCAATTAATCAAGTCTTAATAAGTTTGATTGCTTAACATGTTGGAAACACTTAATCATGTAAATATCAATTTCATTTAATATATATAAACATGGAAAAGTTCAGGTCACTACAACTTTTACATTCGTTGGCCTTATGACCAATTCCTTGGCACCGATGGCAAATTAGCTTGCCACATTCACCAAAGTGATGCTTGTTGCATTTGTTGCAAAGTGGTAGGTTTCCAGCATAACCCTTCTTGCCATTGAAGGTGAAAGGAGTAATGACCCAACCCGTATTAAAACCGGCCCATAATTTTTTTTTTCCTTTTAATACGCTTTAAATAACACTTTAGGTCCCAATTGTGTTTCCATAAACATCTTTAATTACAATAGAAGGTTTAATAACCTTAAAACATTTAATACATTAGTTAATTGTCCAAACGGACATACACGACCCGACTAGTTTAGTTTCCAACCAAAACCGAGCATGGTGATTTGGGACTATGCTACCCAAATCCTAATCGAATACAAAAGCAAGATCTTCTTAGCAACATAGCCAAGATCTCTAATCCCCAAGCTTACCCGAGCCGCCAAGCATGCGAACCTATAAAAATATCAACAATGAGAGGGTAAGCTAACGCTTAGTGAATGATAATATACTACATACATATATATGTATAAATGGACACGCCACATAAATATCAAATACCGCATACCGAAGCATCCATGTATAAGGCAACTACACTAAGCATACCGTACGATCTCTAAGCAACAAGCTAAAGATATCAACAAGGTATAAGTTCACCAACGACGATGTGAACAACGCCAATAAGCTACACCCAGAGGGTTAGCTACAACACAACATTACATTAATATATACAACAATATAAAACAAATAAGGTTAACCCCTTAACCCATACCGAATACCAAACGCCACAATGAAGATTGGCCGAGCTACACGAGCCTTAGTAATCCGAACCTATACGAGATTACTATCTTCACAACATCGAGGTTGGCCGAACTACACGAGCCTTAGCAATCCGAAACCACACGAGATTACTACCTCAATAAGATGACCGAACTACACGAGTCATCGTGAATCCGAACTACACGCGATTCACTTCTCAACATCAAAACCCACGGTCACGGGATTATAAAATCCACCACATCGGGGTCATCCACTTCACGACAATATCAACCCTTCGCCATTGGGGTTATAACATCCAAATCACAACCACGTGTGATAACGTACACACAAGCGTGTACCTCGCCAAAGGTGGTCAACCAAAATGCACAAACGTGCCAATTGGACCTATACACAAGTCCATCAATCCACTTATATGTGAAGTGAGCTCTATGACCGAGAACCACTTCACCTGACCCGCACCCATCCTACACATACATATGCACATAGGATATTAACACTCACCTTGTCGCCTTGAAGAATGCTTCCAAGTAATCCGCAACTCGTCAATGGAAAGTACCTATTCCATTATCACAAATTCAACAACACACTTAGATTGGATTTACAAACCAACCCAATTTGACACTTAGTGCAAATTCGACCCAAATGCACCTCCAAGTACAAACCGCGCCCAAACTAACCAATAATCACTAACACAAGTGATAATGGTCCTAACATGCCAATTAAACCCGAACACAAGTGTTAAACACTTATCGTTCTCAAAATCGCCCATAAACCCTAATTTTGACCCATAAGGTCAAAATCTCACCATTTACAAGTTTTGACACCAAAACATGTTTAACTCGGTTTTATCCTTCAACTTAATCCATTTTAAGTTTACAAACCTCATCGAATCGACATTCGGGTTATAATCCTCAACAAACCCTAATTTCGACTCTAGTCAAAGTTAGTCAACCACGAAAACCCTAAAAGTCTCCAAAACAACAATAATCACTAATGCTAGTGATTGTACACCATTCTCAAGTCTTAAACATGGTTAAATCATTAACCAACCCAAAACCCGCCTTTAACAACAATAAACCCGAATATTGGTGTTAATCTCCAATTAACAACAAAATGGGTTTCACCTATGAATCATACAATCAAAAGCCCCAAATTTGAATGATGAACACGAAAATAAAATTCGGAGTTAGAGCTTACCACTAGTATCACCGTGTAGCTAAGAACGAGGAGAACAAACTTGTCAACTACGCCAAAGATCAAATCCCGCTTCTTCCTTTCCAAAAATCCCTTTGAAATCAAATGGGTGTTTGAGTTTTGAGAGAAAAATGAAAAGAAAAGGAAAATGAAATTAGGAAAATGAATGAGTGGATGAGGTTAAAGCCTCAAATCTGGCTCAAACATGAAAAGACCAAAATGCCCTTGCTTCTCATGTAATATTACAAAAATCCGGCACCAGTTTGCCCAGAATGCCGCGCCGCGGCCTTAATCGTCGCGCCACGACATTTGCTTAGGTCTGGGATCATTTTTTGTCATACTTCTGATCTCAATTTCATTCCATTGCCGAGCCGCGGCCTCCTTTGTCGCGCCGCGACACAAAGCACGATCTGAGTCATTTTCTCCTCACACAAGACTTAACACTAGAAAATGTCCCGAACCCTTCATACGCCTATCGTACATACCCAATTCACCTATAAATCATGTACGGGGAAAAACGGGGTGTTACAACTCTCCCCCACTTAGACTCGATCACATCCTCGTGATCCTAGTCACGAACCCAAACGGACTCACACTCAATGGTCGTCGAACATGCATTTCAAACCGACTTCTACCACAAATTCGCTAACCCAATGGTTAATCCAATGATAAATTACACACTTGATTGCATCCCGAGACGTACAATACATGTAACAACCGAAGTCTACAACGATCCCTTAGACAATTCTTCTCAAAGGGTTACCCTTAACAGCTAAATCGTCACCCGCGATTTATCAAATTCCATAATTTCGAGCACTAGCACTAACTCAATCCCTCACATCGGGAAAACTCAACCAATCTCGTACCGAGATATCAATTCCTTAGCATACCCTTACCGAGTACGACGCTAAAAACAACCAAGTCTCAACCTAAGGTCAACAACCCGAAGCGATGAAGACCGAACCAAACGAATCCTGACGGATAACACCAATCACTAAACATCCCTTGTAGTGCGCAATACGACCAATACGCAACTACCGTAACATCATAACAAACGGTTAAGACCGATAACGCCCAAAACGACTATGGTAACGTTAATCCCAAGGTGTAAAAAATCGACTATCGTCACACCCGTAGCAACATGTGAGCAAAACACGGCTATCGCCTCACTAATCATACAACATGGTCCTCACGACCCCACCATCGGCATATAAAACAACCGATAGTTCAAACATCACGGTCCTTACGACCCCACCATCGGTGTATAAAACAACTGACAGATCACACAACACGAAGGTTGGCCGAAAACACGCGCGCCTTAGTGAATCCGAACTACACTCGACTCACTACCTTCACCACAACAACAATCGGGATTGGCCGAACTACACGCGCCTTAGTGAATCCGAACTACACGAGAGTCACTATCCCGGAGGAATGACCGAACTACACGAGTCATTTGTGAATCCAAACTACACGAGACTCACTCCTCAATACAATGACCGAAACCACACGAGTCATTTGTAAATCCGAACTACACGCGACTCACTTCCACAATAAGATGACCGAAACCACACGTGTCATCGTGAATCCGAAACCACACGCGATCCACTACCATGATGAAGTCAGCGGACCCGAAGATCATGCTTCACCAATCTCAACACCGAATGAAGTCAGCGGACCCCGTCAACGGTCATGCTTCACCGATATAACACCTCGCTCATGATGAAGTCAGTGGACCCCGAAGGTCATGCTCCACCAATCGCATACTCGCATGATGAAGTCAGCGGACCCTAAAGGTCATACTTCATCAATCACCAATACCATGATGAAGTCAGCGGACTCCGAAAGTCATGCTTCATCAATCAACGCCCTTTTAGCCTCGAACGACGAGTAGCATAACATTGCGCTCTGCTACGCCATAGTGAATCCTAACGGATACCACTAACCATTCACACACTTGAGCAAGAACCACCTATATCAAACATAGGCACAAAACAATAATTCTCTAGAAGAGAATCCGACACACACCTCCCTTAACCGAAGGATTTCACCTTGCTCACCAAACACGTCCATTATCTCTCAACGAGATTTACCACATTACCACCTCGGTGATAATTTAAATCCAAACCATAAGTACAATTTATTCGAAATTGTAATCTACCACAAATCGACCAAATCCAGGTCTCGACAACATTTTCTGGATCTACCAAAAGCATAATCCGAAATCTCACACTAAAACTTCCTCGTGCGGGAGTGTAACTCCCCCACTTGGAACTACGTCCCATATCCACAACTCGTACAACCGTACAATGCTACCAAAGGTAGACTTTACAAACGATTGGACTCACATGACCCATCACCATATCTTGCTCCAGCCTTGAGCACACGAAGGATTTCAATCAATCGTTAAACACTTCGAACAAAAAGTGTACCACGATTACACAAACCACACCCTCGCAATCATCCAATTGCTCTAGTTTGTCAATTTCCACCTAGTCACTCATGTACCTAAGGGTTTCACTCCGGTACCCTAAGTACAATGTAATCACAACACAATCGGAGTCGAACACCACGCTAGTATGTATAAAAGAGGCACCTAATGTCGCGTCATGTAGGCTCCATTACCAACACACATCGAGATTTTAAACACTCGATCTCTCGGGTTTCATCTCACCCGTCGAACCTCATGGTTCATCGACCTCCACACAAAAGCGAACACACGCTTAACAACCGAACACCAAAACCCATTTCCATGGCTTGGTAGAAACATTTCCTAGATACTAAGGAATGCTTGGTTGCACCAAGTCTTACGCCCTTCACCCGACAACCAAATGTCACCATAGGGTACTTCCATTAGGAACGCCACCCATAACAGCAATATGCACAACACAAGGCATTTTACAAACTCAAATTCAATTGCACTTAATAAATAATCAAAGGACATATTTATTAAAACAAAACGTACCTTAACGTCTCTTTGCTGCCCCCGTCCCCGCTAACTTGGGACATTCTGACTTACGGTGTCCTTCTTCTTGGCAATTGAAGCACACCATGCCATCACCCTTTGGTACCGAACATTCCCAAGACTTGTGACCCCTCATGCCACAATTGTAACATCTAGATGCACTAGAATCTGGTATACCCGTCCGCGTACCACCCGTGCTCACACTCGGACCCTTAGTCCTCTTACTCGGAGCACCATACGAAACAACCCTTCTCTCACTTGAAGGTTCACCAATCTTTGATCGCGTATACGACTCGAAACCTCTAGCCACGGCGAATAATTCCGCAAACGATTTCGCGTGACCCCGGCTAATCTTATTCTTCAAGTCATCATTCAAGGTTCGATAGAAATCTTGCATCAACAAATTATCATCCCCAAATACTCCGGGCAAAAACGAGCCTTCGCCATAAAGGTCGTCTTGAGAGTATTCAAATCCATAGAACCCTGTTGCAAATTTCGCAACTCATTACGCATTTCCGAAAAATCGGCTGAAGTTCGGAACTCCTCGAAGAATTCCTTCTTAAACTCGTCCCATGATAACGCCATAAACGTTTCACCACCGACAAGATCAATCTTACCATCCAACCAATCCTTTGCCCTACCCCGCAACAAACTAGTAGCGAGTCTTGTCCTCTTCTCAGGAGGGCATTCAATAGTACGAAAATACCCTTCGACATCCGAGATCCAAGTTGTGCTTATCAAAGGATCCGGTTTCCCGTCATACATCGGAGGTTTAGTCCTCATGAAGCTCTTAAGACAACGCTCCATTTCACTACTACCCCGAAATTGGGAATACTTCCTATCCATTTCTTCTCGTAACGCACCCACTTGCTCCGCTACGGCGGCCGCAACTCTAGCGTTAAACTCCAAATCGTTCGTCTCAATCCCGTTTCCTGTCGCCATTCTAAGGAATGCAAAGCGATTATATCACGAACGTATAAAGCACACACACAACACCGCCCTATCTTGCTAAACACTCGTCGTACATCACTTGTTTGACACGATTTGCACCCGTAATAAGGTTTGCAAGTCCTTATTACGCACACATGTCGTCTCAACTCATTAGTACAACGACCGCCTCTCTCGATGATATAAACAAACACAAACGAAATTCTACGCGATATAAACACACGCGAGAATTATCATCACAACACAATCATATATTAATAATATCCGCATTACTAATATAAACGTTCGTCAACCTATAAACAAGGCACTAACTAAACCCATTTCGACCTGTAATCCTACAAGTCCCGTAACAAATAAGCACACACAAAAGTCTAAGTCTAGGCACCTATCTCAAGTCACCTAAATCCCTTAGACCATGCTCTGATACCACTTGTAACGACCCAACCCGTATTAAAACCGGCCCATAAATTTTTTTTCCTTTTAATACGCTTTAAATAACACTTTAGGTCCCAATTGTGTTTCCATAAACATCTTTAATTACAATAGAAGGTTTAATAACCTTAAAACATTTAATACATTAGTTAATTGTCCAAACGAACATACACGACCCGACTAGTTTAGTTTCCAACCAAAACCGAGCATGGTGATTTGGGACTACGCTACCCAAATCCTAATCGAATACAAAAGCAAGATCTTCTTAGCAACCTAGCCAAGATCTCTAATCCCCAAGCTTACCGGAGCCGCCAAGCATGCGAACCTATAAAAATATCAACAACGAGAGGGTAAGCTAACGCTTAGTGAATGATAATATACTACATACATATATATGTATAAAATGGACACGCCACACAAATATCAAATACTGCATACCGAAGCATCCATGTATAAGGCAACTACACTAAGCATACCGTACGATCTCTAAGCAACAAGCTAAAGATATCAACAAAGTATAAGTTCACCAACGACGATGTGAACAACGCCAATAAGCTACACCCGGAGGGTTAGCTACAACACAACATTACATTAATATATACAACAATATAAAACGAATAAGGTTAACCCCTTAACCCATACTGAATACTAAACGCCACAATGAAGATTGCCCGAGCTACACGAGCCTTAGTAATCTGAACCCACACGAGATTACTATCTTCACAACATCGAGGTTGGCCGAACTACACGAGCCTTAGCAATCCGAAACCACACGAGATTACTACCTCAATAAGATGACCGAACTACACGAGTCATCGTGAATCCGAACTACACGCGATTCACTTCTCAACATCAAAACCCACGGTCACGGGATTATAAAATCCACCACATCGGGGTCATCCACTTCACGACAATATCAACCCTTCGCCATTGGGGTTATAACATCCAAATCACAACCACGTGTGATAACGTACACACAAGCGTGTACCTCGCCAAAGGTGGTCAACCAAAATGCACAAACGTGCCAATTGGACCTATACACAAGTCCATCAATCCACTTATATGTGAAGTGAGCTCTATGACCGAGAACCACTTCACCTGACCCGCACCCATCCTACACATACATATGCACATAGGATATTAACACTCACCTTGTCGCCTTGAAGAATGCTTCCAAGTAATCCGCAACTCGTCAATGGAAAGTACCTATTCCATTATCACAAATTCAACAACACACTTAGATTGGATTTACAAACCAACCCAATTTGACACTTAGTGCAAATTCGACCCAAATGCACCTCCAAGTACAAACCGCGCCCAAACTAACCAATAATCACTAACACAAGTGATAATGGTCCTAACATGCCAATTAAACCCGAACACAAGTGTTAAACACTTATCGTTCTCAAAATCGCCCATAAACCCTAATTTTGACCCATAAGGTCAAAATCTCACCATTTACAAGTTTTGACACCAAAACATGTTTAACTCGGTTTTATCCTTCAACTTAATCCATTTTAAGTTTACAAACCTCATCGAATCGACATTCGGGTTATAATCCTCAACAAACCCTAATTTCGACTCTAGTCAAAGTTAGTCAACCACGAAAACCCTAAAAGTCTCCAAAACAACAATAATCACTAATGCTAGTGATTGTACACCATTCTCAAGTCTTAAACATGGTTAAATCATTAACCAACCTAAAACCCGCCTTTAACAACAATAAACCCGAATATTGGTGTTAATCTCCAATTAACAACTAAATGGGTTTCACCTATGAATCATACAATCAAAAGCCCCAAATTTGAATGATGAACAAGAAAATGAAATTCGAAGTTAGAGCTTACCACTAGTATCACCGTGTAGCTAAGAACGAGGAGAAAAAACTTGTCAACTACGCCAAAGATCAAATCTCGCTTCTTCCTTTCCAAAAATCCCTTTGAAATCAAATGGGTGTTTGAGTTTTGAGAGAAAAATGAAAAGGAAAGGAAAATGAAATTAGGAAAATGAATGAGTGGATGAGGTTAAAGCCTCAAATCTGGCTCAAACGTGAAAAGACCAAAATGCCATTGCTTCTCATGTAATATTACAAAAATCCGGCACCAGTTTGCCCAGAATGCCGCGCCGCGGCCTTAATCGTCGCGCCGCGACATTTGCCTAGGTCGGAGATCATTTTTTGTCATACTTCTGATCTCAATTTCAGTCCATTGCCGCGCCGCGGCCTCCTTTGTCGCGCCGCGACATAAAGCACGATCTGAGTCATTTTCTCCTCACACAAGACTTAACACTAGAAAATGTCCCAAACCCTTCATACGCCTATCGTACATACCCAATTCACCTATAAATCATGTACGGGGAAAAACGGGGTGTTACAAAAGGCTTCTTGGCAAAGTTGTTGTTGCTTGATTGGGGGGCTTCCCATTTTCTTTTGTTGTTACCCGACTTATCCTCGGCTTTAGGTGCCGGCACTACAATTTCATCCACCGTTTCTATCAATTTGCGGGCCATGTTCAAAGCTTCTTGATGATTAGTGGGTTTGGATGACATTAATCCGTGTTTGATGCTCTTTGGAAGACCATCCGTGTAAAGTTCAACCCTTAAAGATTCGGGGTTCACAAGGTTTGGGCACATCAAGGCTAGTTCGAAAAATCGTTGATTATAGGCCTTGAGATCGTTTTCGACCGCTTTCAAAGTTCTTAGCTCTTGTTCGAGCCTTCGGGTTTCTTCACGAGGGAAATATTCGACGATCATCTTTTCCCTTAAGTCGGCCCAATAGAGGGCGTGAGCTTCATCGGTACCCACCGATTGTACATAGGTGTTCCACCATGTGAGGGCGACACCGGCGAAAGTGTGAGTGGAGTATTCAACGTTATCTTGGTCCTGACAACCGCTTATGCTAAAAACGGCCTCCGTTTGTTTGAACCATCGAGTGAGAGTAACCGGTCCCCAGGTCTCATCAAAAGTATGAGGTTTGCACCCCATGAAGGCTTTATAGGAGCATCCCTCATTTGAATTACCGGCTCCATTGTTGTTGTTGTTGTGGTTGTTATTATTATTATTGTTGTTGTTGGATGAATGTCCGGCCATGGCCGCATCCACGGCGGTGGCTATCATTCATTGTAGAGCTTGTTCGGGTGTTTCATGGCGTGGTACACGGCGAGGAGGCATTGTTCCTTCAAAACACAAGAATACCGTTGATTAGTATTTTCAATAATACTAATCATGATATGGAAAAAGGATAGAGAGAAAATTTTCCTTGACTCGCCTTAAATTCTTTATGTCATAATGTCGTAACGTTCATATGAGTCACCGTAATATAATCCCGAAAATTATATTACCTTGATTCATATGTGCATTCGACATTATTTCATATAGTCAAGGTGGCTTGTCAATCAAATTAAACAACGTGATATTAAGATGAAATAAGAGTAGATATGAGTAGAAACGTTCGAGTATAAATGCACAAGTAGTCAAGTAATTCCTACTTCAAGTCTATATGCCGGTTGTAGTCTAGACTCACTAATGTACCCTATGACTCAGGGTTGACACCAATGAACTCTAAATCCCTACAACCAATGCTCTGATACCATCTGTAGCGACCCGACAAAATCGTCATTGATGGCGCCGTCTACTTAGGTCCCGTCACGTGGTCATAAGTCTTTAAAACAACGTTTGACCAAAATATGTCGCATTCATTTCAATTATAAAGATGTTTTAAGGTTTACAAAGTAGGTTCGACGACCAAACATGTTACAATGTTATAAGTACAATTGAAACCTATGCGACACAAATTAAGTTAAGTCAAAAGACGCTCCACGTATGCATGTATACTCAACATCCAAGCAAATATCAAAAGTAATGAGCGGAAGCATGTATCACAAAACGTTTAAGGACCTGAGAAAAACATAGAAATCTGTCAACGAAAATGTTGGTGAAATCATAGGTTTAAGTAAGTAAGTACAAATGAACCACAAGATTTATATCATTGAAATAATAGTAAACCATTCTAAAATTATTATCACGAGCACCCAATTATCAAGGCTTAACTTTTCATCCATAGATACCCATCACAATAGTGTTAGAACATACACTGTTTCTCAAAAATATATTTCATCCGAATAACGGTAGCGAACCGTCCGAATGAGGGTTTGTCAAACCCATATGGCCATACAACATAAGTTCTTGCTTACACCCGACAAGTGTAACTAATGATAATCGAATTGAGGATTTTTGTTCAAACTCGTATGTAGAATGTTTGTTTTCCTGTACTTGTGTTCACTTAGTAAAAAGAAACGTTTATGTTTTCTCATCCCAAATGTAAGTTTAAAAGAGTAAAAGTGGGACTATGATCTCACCTTGGTTGCACGAATAGTAAAATGTACTTCACAAAGTAACGTGTGCAAGAATGAATGCTAGTCTTGACCTAAACAAATACGTTTGTATCAATATCGGTAAACACGGTGGGTCAAAGTGTTCAATTAGTCCTATGGCTCGTTACGACTCGATTGTATAGCATGTAAGTCAAATTATCAAGTTTCATGCATGATACAAGTATAAAAGTATGTTAGAACGATTGCACAAACATTCGGTTAAGTTTGATTAAAAGTCAACTTTGGTCGGGTCAAAGTTAACGAAAAAGTTAACACGTTCGGGTCGGGTCCCGAACTATTTTTCTGAGGTTTTTAATCATATATAAGCATGTTAAAATAAGTTACATGTAAATCGGAGGTCTATAGCATAGCAAACATTTTTCGTAAAACGACCAAGCAAAACAGTCCCTGGTAGTTCATCTGGACGGCTTCCAGATTTGCTGGACGGCGTCCAGATGTGAAGGCCTGGACGGTGTCCAAAATCTGGACGGCGTCCAGATCAGTATGCAGGCCCTGTTTTGCTGCAACAAACAAATGCACGAACCAAACTTCAAACATTCACAATTTATGATTCGCAAACCATCAAAACATGTATCTTATATCATCGGAAATGTATTTTGACTAGGAAAACAACTAAACATATTTCATCAATCAATCTACCACTTACAACAACCAAAACCGCATTAAATGCTCATCCTTAATTGTATCCAAGTTCATAAATCTCATTTCATGATTCGGGCAACCAATTTACATGTATGATATGCCGTTTCGAAGGTAATCAAGCATACAGTCCAACCAAACACTTACCAACAACAATTCATGGCATTCAATGCATCAAATATTCACATTTAGTTCTATCAAACCCTAACCAACATCACCAAAATCAATGATCAAGTTTATGAAGTTTTCTAAAGCAACCTACACATCAAATTGAAACTAGTGATACTAGTAACACGATTAAAACATGAACTTTTAACATCTAAAAACTTTTAAGCAACTAAATCTCAAGAACAACATACCAAAATTCAAGTTCATGCTAGTTACTTCAAAACAACAAGATCGAGCATACAAATCATATATTCACGTTAGACTTGAGCCATAGACACTAATTAACACTTTTATAAGTTAAAAACATCAAGAACACAAAATCTAGTGATTTGAGAAAGTTACCCAAATGTAATGAAATCGGTATGGAATCGAAGAGGAAGATGCAAGGATTCCAAATATCTAATTTGTTTTGTAAAACACTTGCTAAATCGGGTTTGGATGATGATTCTTTGGATTGAATGTTTGAGAGAAAGTTGAAGTAGTAAAAAGAGAAAGAGGAGAAATGAATGGATGGGAATGAAAGGTTGACCCTTTGACCTAGTCAAAGGTTTGGTCCCTTGGCGAGTTTGGTCCCTCAAGTTTCATTCGGGTGCGTGAATTACCTAAACGAGTTAATTTAAAACGCGTATCAATGGGAGATGTTATAATTATATAACGGACTTTAAAGATATTTAAACGGAAAGCAAACGAAAAAAGGCGGGATGTTACAGTAATAAACACTCGAAGACAATTAGATATCAATTGTAGGTCTCTACTTGATAATTTGTAACATTTAATGAATACATGAGACTTGCAAACAAAATATACATACAAAGGAACTCGTTATTGTCAGCGACAAACCGTTATGTTTGCTAAAGTTGCTGGTATTAAATACACATGTTATACTTTTCAAATAAGTTACTACATATGACAAATATGGGAATGCAATACTAATTGTACATGTAAGTGAGGTAAGTGATGTAACTAAAACTACAAAAGACAACCCATGGCAATGTGGTTCAGCATACGAAGTTCCATTTTGACATCAATTTAAGTCCTGCTTATACCCGACAATCACAACTATAGAATATACCATTTTGAAGCTTGTCGGGTCTACTTTCTAAATGAATTATTAGTTTTTACCAAAACTTAACTATTTCAACCAGTAAGACCGCAAAGTAGGCTCGAGAGTCATTTTTGACACGTTTACCAAAATGGTAAAAACTTTCATGTTGATGACTCAAAAATCTAAACTAACTAACTTGGGCTGACCCATTGATACCATAAGCCTATAATGACATTTTAGAAGTGTTGACGACTTCCGTTTTTCATAAATTACGCATGTGGGTCAAAGTAGACACGTATGACTCAAATGGATTATAAATTTCGATTTCAATCAAAATACACCCACATCTCATTTTCAAGACCACAAAATTTCCAAACTCACTTAACTCAACATATGGGACGTGTCTACATTGATCGTTATCCAAATAGTTAAAACTATGACTTTTCTTCATTTTGGTTATAGTTTTTTAATCAATATCAATAAAACACTTACAAAACTGAACGTAGTAACATCCGACCCAAAAGTTTTAGTATTAACTATTTGGTTTGCGGTTCCCTGCAATTCGTATACGATTTTCATTAATCAACTATTCAAAGATTTGTTGTTGTACACGGCTCTAGTTATTTCGACAGCAAGCGTCGATTTATTGGCGACTTGACTGACTCGTAGAACCTAAATTAAATTTCAGGCAGGATTTAAAACCCCTGGAAATTTGATTTTTACTATTTTCATGACGTCTCAATTTTATTTTTAATTTAATTTTATTTTTAAATATTTTTTCCTACTTATTGGCCGGGGTCAACAATCTCTCTATCCGTCAAATAGAGAGAGATGACTTTCTCTACTTTTGATAGTGTTTTCACTCTGAGTGGAGAAATGACTTGTTTTTATTCTCGGATAGGGGAAGGATTGTCTACATCTCACCTATCCCATACACCACTTATGTGGTATTGAGTTTTGTTGTTGTTGTTTACTGTTGTTGCTGTTGTTGTTGTTGTTATAATGGGCCTCGTTTTGACACTTTTAACAGTAGTTACAGAATAACTTACAAATTTGTAAAATCTTTAGGCTATGGTTTCACTTTCTTTAATGTCGAGGAGAATACAAACTTGGCGTTGGATTGTTTGGTTTTTTGCTGTAACAACCCAACCTATTATCCAACCGCAAACTAATTTTTTTTATTTTTTTTTTATACTCAGTAGGGTGCGCGGCGCGCAGCCCCTTGTGTACGCGGCGCGCACAAGGCCTGGTAGCCCGCTGTCCAAAATATCCAATTTTCGTTTAAAGATCTCCCACTTCCCGACACTTTTAGACGAAACGCTTTTCACAACACAATATAATAAGTAAAACTAACACATTTCAATGATAAAACAAGTTTTACGAAACCGGGCCCACATATTCCGAATTACGAGCTTCGTACAAAATATAAGTTTCGACCACTTTAGTTTAAATTTCAAATTACACTTTGAGCATGGTGTTTGGGGGTTAAACTACCTAAATCTTGGTCAAATTTCAAAAGCTAAACTTCCAAAAAGCGTCTCCTATCAAAACAAAGCGGGATCACTAGTCCAAACGAATACCCTTTACCTTGTCCACGCTGGAGCCTATAAAAAGGTAAACAACGGTAAGCAAAATCGCTTAGTGAATGCAATAATTATACACATACATATATAATATACCTACTTGCAAACACTTATACGTTTACCGCATACACACTAGCAAACTAAATAGCATACCATCTCAAGTATAACGCTATAATCCAAACACTATAATATGCTATACTTACAATACAAACCATGGTTAACCAATCGTACAAGGGAATGACGCTCGCGAAAGGCCATCGGTGTTCATAACATCCGTTAGTGTACTTAACACCTCGTATCACTAATCCCCCGGGTGGCATCTTAATACCTCGATACTTCACCCCGGATGGCGTCTTAACACCTCGACACTTCACCCGTTAATTTCTTGGAGTGGAATCTTAGCACCTCGATACTTCACTCTTGGTGGCGTCTTAACACATCGACACTTCACCCCGGGTGGCGCCTTAACACCTCAACACTTCACCCGTCATATTACGGAGTGGTGTCTTAACACCTCGACACTTCACCCCTGGGTGGCATCTTAACACCTCGATACTTCACCCCGAGTGGCATCTTAACACCTCGATGCTTCACCCGTCATATATTTCTTAGAGTGACATCTTAACACCTCGATGCTTCACTCTTTGTAGTTTTCGGAGTGGTGTCTTAGCACATCGACACTTCACTCATCGCGTGAAACGTGGTGTCTTAGCACATCGACACTTCACATCTCACGCTACACAAATAAATACATTATATACCTACGCATATAATTATTCCACTCACCTTAAGGATTCGGTGACAGTTTATACTTCCACAAGCTTCAAAGCAAAGTACCTAATACAATAAGTACTCAATCAACACACAAACTAGTTGGACTAAACACCAACAATTTACTCATGCGCATTTAATGATCTACTTGCATTAAATGACTCATTTATATCAAAACCGCCCATTTAAGGTCAAGACCACCATAAATCACTAAAAGCTAGTGATTAAGGTCCAACAACACAAACTAATACACAATTAGGGTATTTCATACCCATCTTTCCCAACTAGGTCAATTATTACCCATTTGATCATTTTAAAGTCAACACACCAATTTCGGGTCATCCTCTAACCCAAATAACACCCATTTGCTTAATAACTAGGTGTGCTAGTAATTAACTAACCAATTATGACTCAATAACCTCAATTATCACTTTGAAACCCTAGGTTAGTTACTATTGAGTCTTCATGACTCAATCTTACCCAAGAACACCCAAAATAACTAAAGATGGGTTTTATGTTCACCATTTACCCAAACCCTAACCCTTATATAAATTAAAGTAAGGAAATCAAGATTAGAACATACCACTACAATCACAACGTAGGTAGTGATTAGATGAACAACTTTAATACACGCGTTTTGGCCCGAAATCAACTTCTTCCTCCTTGATTTGAGCTTTCTCTCTCTCAAAGTGTTTCTCACTCTAGAACTTTAATTTGGGAGAGATGGTGTGGTTGGTGATAAGGTTGAATGTGTTTCAACCACCACCCAACTGGTCATTACAGCCCCAAACTCGTTTTCATGTGAAAGGACAACAATGCCCTTCATTTAACTTTAATTTAAAAAAGCAGGAATCTGTGCACAGGGCTAGTGCGCGGCGCGCACACTTAACCCTGCGCGGCGCGCACAAGGGTCTGGGCAGCTTCTGACTTCTGTTTAACTGCACAATGATACCCACACTCTATGTACCATATTTACACTGTTGTACAATAGACAATCGGGTCTTACATTTGCTACCCAAAGTCTATTCACCACTACTTCAATCACTAGCGAATCCAGAATGAAAATCTAATGGGGTTCTGAAATTTTTTTCAAAGCTAATTATGTTTGAAGGGTATTTTAATGGTTGTTTACCTCCAATAAATCATAAGTTTTTTTTTAAAATACGGGATTCCGTACTTAAATTTAGTGGTGTCCTACACAACTTAAAGAGTAAGTCGTATAAAATATTATCTTTCGCTTTAGGTTCTCCACTGGCTTCAGTCGTTTTTAGCCTGTCTCCCGGTTGAAGATTCGTGATTGGTCACTTGTGCTTGCTGCTCCATTCCGTAACACACAAAAAAGTGCATAAATATTAATGCATTATAATATACTTTATAGACATTTTCTTATTAGGCATTATAAAACGTATTAACAATGACTCTCAATACCGACGACTAAACAATAAAGGCAACATATAGACAACAAAATCAATTTCACAATAATACAAAACAATACAAAAATAAATATCAGCTTAAAAATCTAATAAGTCGAAAATGTACACCTAATTAAGAAATCGTAAACATACGACTCTTCAAATAATATACAACACTATTAAATTTAATTATATGACTCAATATATTTTTAAAATTTATGAATGTTTAAAGATAAAAAATTACTACAGTACCTCTAAATATAGTTAATTTTTAAAAAAGAGATTTAAAATCCCATTGAATTTTAATCTTAGAGTCATCCAAAATTAAGTTTAACACCTAATATATATATATATATATATATATATATATATATATATATATATATATATATATATATATATACTAATAAATTATTTTTTACTTCAACTTTTTGTCATATTTTATGTGTGTTGATGATGTAATAAAAAATGAGTAGCAACCACAAATTGTAGGTATAAAAAACCCCCAATTTGTCCCTCCGTCTCTCCTTGATCGGTTTTCAAAAAGGTTGTTGCACTCACTAACGAATTCTTTTTTCTTTTTCCTTTTCACTTGCTCCGTATTATTAACGTCTAAATTTCACTACAAAACTATCTGTATATTAATTAATTAATGATTCCTTTCTAAACTAGGGTTTGTTTGTTTTTTTTTCTTCCAGTAATTGATTGATGTTATTTATTCTTAAGGATCATCATTTTATATGTAAAACAGATATTGATCAGAAAGAAACAACAAGATAAGAATGGCGACGTTTGAATTATACCGGAGATCAACAATCGGAATGTGTTTGACTGAAACATTGGATGAGATGGTTTCCAATGGCGTTCTTAGTCCAGAGCTTGCTATTCAAGTCCTAGTTCAGTTCGATAAGGCATCTCTCCCCTTTCATACCCTATAATTAAAATTAATTAATTGTATCTATTTACTGATACGTTTTTTGTTTGTAATAATTTATATATGTATATGTATGTATAATTCAACTCCTTGTTGTGATACTTATTTACTTTCCTTTGTGGATCTGACCAAATGGAATCTGGTTTTGAACTGAAAAAGATTGTAACTGACTACTTATTGTTACATTACATTACATTACAGTAGTATATAAAAGAAACTTGATTTATTTATTTATTTATTTATTTATTTATTAGGAATGAAGGAAATGTTACGTTTTTACTATTTTTCATGATCTCAAGATGGCTGAGACTTGAGTTTTACAGTATTAATTAGAAAGAAAGCTACTAGAAAAAGTTTATTACTTATACTTATGGTAGCTTTCTCTCAAGATCCTACAAAAGAGAGAGAGCTTTCCACGCTTGGAGGAAAGTTGTGAAAATAGTAAAAATAGCCAAAGCTTTTTATATCACAGACTCGTGAAAGAGGTGTCATTGTTAGTATGTTACTTTCGTCATGTTAAAATTAACGAATTTGTACATCATTTTGTCCCACGTCAAGCTTGGCTTTTAGTGAGGAAAACCTGGGTACAAGCTAGCTTGACCCCGACAAGTGATAGCGTGGGATGTGTTTTGGGTCGTGCTTGGGTTTGGTCCAGGAACAACCGGTGTGTAGAGGCACCAAAGAGGACATTATCTTGCTATAATGGGCCGGTTTGAGATTCGAGTTGAAGTTGTAGCTTTTCTTTGTTGTTGTTATTGTGTGTGTGTGTGTGTGTGTGTGTGTGTGGGTGTGTGTGGGTGTGGTATTTGTGTTCTTCTTCATTTAGTTCAATGTATTATGTATTGTGTGAGGTTTGCGTATCAGTTCGTGATTACATTGTTTTTACTAATTGCAGTCGATGACAGAAGCTCTTGACAGCCAAGTTAAAAGCAAGGTGACCATCAAGGTACGAATTTATTTAAAATTTAACATTTCTCTCTAACTTTGTTACTTCTTTCCTAAAAATTACTTCACTACTCCATATAATTTTATGTAGTAAACACGAGACCACTATCCAAATACGTATGTTTGCTATATTTTTGGCAAGTGTTATTAAAAAGTTGTCACTTTCATGATAATAGGGGCACTTGCACACCTACAGATTCTGCGACAATGTGTGGACCTTTATAGTTCAAGATGCCACTTTCAAGTATGACGAAACCCAGGAGAATGTTGGTCAAGTTAAAATAGTGGCATGTGACTCGAAGCTGCTTACACAGTGATTCGTGCTCAGCATGTCATGTGTAGTGGCTGATAAAAGACGGTAGTTAATAAGTATTGTAGAAAAAGGGTACGACTGTATAATATAAAAAAGCGTGGGGAGGAGTTATGTTCTGTCATTGTACTTGCTACAACATGGCACGCAACAGAACCTCAAATAATCCTTTCAGCCTCTACTTGTGTAATACTTTGTCATAAGTGGTCCTTTTTTCTCTTTTTTGTTGTTGCTTCTGTTCTATGTTGTATTTAATGTAATATGGAGTAGAAGAAATGTAATGTCGCCTCTGTCTATGCTATGATTATTTGAGCCTTCATTTTAGTACAAGTTTCTTTTATTCCCCTTCAATTATGCAAAAACAAATTTGGTTAGGCAAAGCAAGTGTGGCCTACAAAACGGAAATCATGAACGAATGTTACTGTAACTACATACTTACAGAATGGTCAATTAAATAAAATAAAATATTAGGAGTATTTCCACCAGAGTTATAGAGAAGGTGATTCTTTGCCCAAGGGTTGAGTCTTTTAGGAATATTTCTTTCTTTTTCATCTGCCTTGTTAAATACTTCAACTTGCAGTATTATCAGAATCTCAGCTATGTAAAGTGTGAGTTTGCTTATTGCACCGCCTAAAGTCGTACTGTCCCACTATGGCATCCTTCAACTCAGGAAAATGTAATGAGGTGAAAAAAGTCGAACTTCCCAACGGAATGCTACTTCAGGTAAAAAGTTCACTTGTAATCAGATATTCTCCATAAACACGTGCACATATTAAATTTCAGGTCGAATATATATGATGTTATTTTCAAAGATGGTATGAAGGTATCACAAATTTAACTGTAACATTCATCTTTATGTATTATTCAATATTGGTAGTTAACAATATCGGTAGTTAAAAAAAAAAAAAAATTAAAAAAAAAAAAAAATTTTGCGACTCGGATAAAAGAGGCACATGGTTTTTAACATGTAAAGTTAAAAGCTATTTTGACATTAGAATCTAATACATATTACTGATTACTGATTTTTGAACTTCTGTTATGTTTGATTAGATCTATGTATCTGGATTTCTAAGTGGTCGCAATGCAAAAGTGAAGCTTCAACTTCAAAATTGTTCACATTCATGGATTCTCCACTGGGGTTGCATTTCCGATGGAAACAAGTTACTGGAACTTATTGGACATTATAGTTTTTGCTTTCTAAGTAGACATGGCAAAATGGGTGGTTCGGGTTAATGGATGAGACGTCAAAATGCATGATGGGTTGGGTTGTTCTCTAAGAAAGGGTCGGGTTGACATGAAACACTTGTATGATCAAATTGAAGATTCCTGTTAATAGATGGTGACTCAAATATGCTAAAAAAAAAAAAAAAAACAAAGTTATGTTATTTCGACAAAAATCTAACTAGTGTAAACCCCATGTGTACCTAGAAGCCGTTTTATTATAACTACAAATTGAGGGAGGTTTAATCAATAACAACTACACTATGTGCTACCTCTTTGACCCGTCAAGCTACACTTTATACCTGTTTGATTATTAGAGTCTTTGAGATAAAATATAGTAACCTGAATATCAATACATTTATAAGTAAATGGTTGGAATTTTCATGTCTATTGTGAATTAGTCATTTTTTTATTTTATGGTGTTTTTCTGTTGCAGAAAATGGGCTGTTCCCTCCTATATTCCTTGTGGAACATCGGTATATAAGAAAATGGCACTACGTACTCCATTTGTCAAGGTTGGTTTGTCCTCCGTCATTGTTACATTGTTCAGTAGATTTAAAGGGCTGCTTCTTAATTAGCTGATAATTTGACTTGTAGGAAGGAGATGCATTCGTAGTTGACATTGAGTTAAGGGACCCTAAGATGCACGCGATTGAATTTGTTCTTAAAGATACCAGACACAATAAATGGTTTATCTGAGTTTTTTATATTAAATCTTATGCTACTATGGACGGGCCTTGTTATTTACAATTTTTAGGTTCTGATTACTTTTTTTTTTGCATTGCTAGGTTAAAGATGAATGGAGCTAGCTTCTGCATCAACTTACATGAAGAAATTGATGTGCATCTCTATTTTTAGCATCTATCTATCTTCTTTTATCTGATTATTATTATTATTGTTATTATTATTATTATTGTTATTGTTATTGTTATTGTTATTGTTATTGTTATTGTTATTGTTATTGTTATTGTTATTGTTATTGTTATTATTTTTATTTTTATTTTTATTATCGCAGGTTGGCAATGATGGTACAGATTATGGTAAATGCTTGCTGAATGAAATGTCTGATAAGAAGGAGAAGGATGTTGAAAAGTCATTCAGATACAGGTACCTACAAATTTACTTGAGAACTGGGATGTAGTTAGTTAGTATAGACAAGTAGGTTTGTGAAGTTTTTTAGTAAGACGTTGGCTCACTGAAAAAACCGACAAACTTGAATGTGTTGGTTCATCTGACTGAGATGGATCGGCTTTGATATTATTTGAAAGGTTAAATTTGGATTTTGCGTGCAAAGCTGAGTGCAGACAAACACAAGTATTAGAAGGGCACATTTTATTCATGAACTCTGCAATATCTGTTTGATTAAATTTATATTTCATCTTCTTCTTATGTAATTGGTGATAGAAAAGAATCCTATAATTACCACCCGTGGCCTGCAGGTCTGGTTTCATTCCAAAACTCTCTACTACCTCTTCCACCTTCACTTGGAAAGGACTTCCTCCTCGAAACAACAATAAAAACAACACTTGGAGCAATATGTATGCAATGTCACTTCAAGAAGAAGAAGAAACCTTCTATAGTCACATGGTATGTGTGTACGTGCGTGCGTGTGTAGTTATTAAGTTGTTTTAATCTCGATCCAATGATATAATTAATTGTGTGGCAGCACAGAGTAAGTGGAACTTTACTTATCTTAATTGTATATTTCTTGAATGAATAGCACAAAACAGGTAACGCCATCCCTAAGTTTTCATAATTACTATCCTGGAGAACATCTCTAGACAATTACATGAATCTTATTATCTTTAGTAGCACATCTATTGGAATTCATGTAGTAGCACTGTAGCAGATGTTTCAGTTATCAGGGGATGGATGGAGTGTGTATAATTGTTGTTAGTTAGTGACTAAACTCAATACTTGATCTCATAGTTGTGTTCAGTTATTTGTACAACTTGATCTAATCCATTATTTTCCGAGTGTTGTAATAGGTTGGCGAAAAGTCATGCAGCATTAAATTCTTGAGTAAAGAGGTACCAGCATGGATAAGACTTCCTGCATCTGTTGTCATACCTTTGGGAGTTTTTGAGAAAGTATTGTCACAAGACATAAACAAGGTATATGAACATCATCTTTTTGAAATCTTTGTAATTAAGCTTTTAATTTCCACCTTTTTATTTGGTTGGTTTCTGTTAGTGCATGCATTTTACTTGATAGTTTCGATTTAGTAATATAAGTTGATAGAATAGAGGAAGAGAGATATTGAACTTGTATGTTCTGGTACATTTGATATCACTACATAAGCTTCCATTATATAGGAAGAACAATTACATAATATATCCTTATACTATAACTAGAGTATAACCTTATACAATTATAGTTGTCTAATATTCCCCCGCAAGCTAAGGACGGGTAACAACCTGTAGCTTGGATCGTAACTGGAGAAATCTTGGTGAGGACAATGGCTTGGTGAAGATATCAGCAATCTGATCATCAGTAGTTATAAACTGAACTGAAAGTTTTTGTTGAGCAACTCTTTCTCGAACAAAGTGAAAATCAACTTCTACATGTTTTGTACGTGCATGAAAGACTGGGTTAGCTGAGAGATACGTAGCGCCAAGGTTATCACACCATAAGGTAGGAACCGATTTAACAGGAACACGAAGTTCACGTAATAGATCTTGAAGCCATGTTAGTTCTGCAACCGTGTCAGCTAGGACTTTGTATTCAGATTCTGTTGAGGATCGAGAGACAGTCTTTTGTTTTCGAGCAGACCATGATACTAGGTTTGAACCAAGATATATAGCATATCCTCCCGTGGATCGACGGTCATCTGGACAACCTGCCCAGTCAGCATCAGAGAAGCTAGTCAGCGAGTTGTATGCTGAATCGGTATAGGCATGAAGCACTGTTCCGGAGTCGTGCATAAATCGTAAACCATAATTGGCAGTGCCTTGTAAATAACGGAGAATTCGTTTAACTGCTGACCAATGATTTATCGTGGGACAATGCATGTACTGACACACTTTGTTGACTGCGAAAGTGATGTCCGGTCGAGACAATGTAACATATTGAAGGGCACCCACAATTTGACGATATTGAACAGGGTTGTCAAATGTTGCACTATCACCAAGAGCAAGTTTGGCGTTGGTTGTCATTGGAGATGAAACTGGTTTAGCATTAGATAAGTCGGCGCGTTCCAAAAGTTCACGGATGTATTTGCGTTGTGATAGAATCATGTCATTACCATTCCTTGTGACTTCAATCCCTAGAAAATAAGATAAGTTACCCATGCCTTTAATAGCAAATGAGCGGCTGAGACTTTGTACAACCTTATCTATTTCCTTTGTATCGTTCCCTGTTAAAATAATGTCATCAACATACACAAGCATATATAGAAGAGTGTTCCCATTAGAGTAGATAAATAAGGAAGTATCCGTTTTCGACCCATGAAATCCAAGAGAATGAAGTGCTGTAGAGAGTCGATGAAACCATGCTCTAGGTGCTTGCTTTAATCCATATAAGGCTTTGTGAAGGAGGCACACATGATTTGGTGTAGCTGAATTGACGAATCCCGGTGGTTGTTGTAGATAAACTGTTTCGTGAAGATCACCATGTAAAAAGGCATTTTGTACATCAAGTTGCCTGAGGGACCATTTCTGAGACACAGCCAAGGAGAGAACAACACGAATGGTTGTTGATTTTACAACGGGGCTAAATGTTTCCTGATAGTCGATGCCTGGTTGTTGTCGAAACCCTTTAGCAACTAAACGTGCTTTGTAACGTTGTACTGCCCCTGTTTGATCCCGTTTTAATTTGTATACCCACTTGCAATCAACCACATTAGAATTTGGAACACGAGGTACTAGTGACCAAGTACCATTCCGCACCAACGCTGAATACTCTTCAGTCATGGCTTTACGCCAGTGAGGATCTTTGTTAGCAATGGTAAAATTTGCTGGTTCAGTGTCGGACGAGGGACCTCTTGTATGATAGGAGGTGACCTTATGTTGGTGGATTTGTTTTGGATTGGGGCGAAGATTGGCTGGTCGAGAACGAGGAGGTGGCTCAGTGTTTGTGGTAATGGTGGTAGTCGTAGCAGTAGTCTGAGGTAGTTGGTTGTGACTTTGTTTAGGTAGTGATGAGGAGGTTTCTGAGCGACGATGATATGTGTGAATGATAGGTGGTTTGATCGTGCCGTGTCCAAGCGGTGTAGTGGTGGTATTTTGTGGTTCTGGTGGGACAGAATGAGTTTTAGGAACTGTGGAAGGTGAATCTTTAGTTTGTGAGGTAGGATTTGGATATTTAGAGATGTAGGGATTGACTGGATGTGTAGAAATGGTTGTATTAGATTGTGTAAAAGGAAAAGATTGCTCATTGAATCGAACATGACGGGCTATATAAATATGATCCGACTTTGGGTCGAAACATCGATAGCCATGATGGGCAGTACTGTAACCAAGAAATACACAAGGTGTAGATCGAAAATCCATTTTGTGGTTGTTGTATGAACGAAGATGAGGGTAGCATTGGCACCCAAAAACTCGAAGAAATGAAAAATCAGGTTTATGTTTGAACACATGTTCAAAGGGTGAGGTTGCTGAGTTTGTTCTGGATGGCATTCGATTGATAAGATATACTGCAGTTCCAAAAGCAAAATGCCAAAAACGTTGTGGTACATGTGATTGAGCGAGTAGAGTAAGACCGGTTTCAACAACATGGCGATGTCGTCTTTCAACCAAACCATTTTGTTCACTTGTATGAGGACAGGAAAGACGATGATTGATGCCTAGTGGAGAAAAGAATTGAGAGAGATTTCTAAATTCACCTCCCCAATCAGTTTGGACAGATTTGAGTTTGGTCTGAAATTGTCGTTCAACCATTGCAACAAATTGCTTAAAGGTGGCGTAAACATCAGATTTGAGTTTTAATGGGAAAAACCACATAAATCGTGAAAAGTGATCAACACACAGCAAAAAGTATTTGTGACCATCGAAGGAGGTAATAGGCGCAGGTCCCCATACATCACAAAAGACTAAATCCAAAATGTGCGAACTTTTATAAGTAGATGGTAATAGATGAAGTTTAGAGGATTTTCCAACATTACATGAATCACAAAAGGTGGTTGTAAACTTATTTTGTAAAGGCAAATGATATTTAGATAACATGGACTTCAAAAGTTGTGGATGTGGATGTCCGAGTCTTTGATGCCATGTAATTGAAGATGCACGGGTAGTGGAGAATGCTACTTTGTGAACTTGTGAAGACTGAGGAAGATGGAAGGAGTAAAGACCACCATTACTTGGACCCATGAGGAGGGTAGTGTGTGTAATCTTGTCCTTCACAGCAAAGAAAGTCGAGTGAAATTCAAAATACACATTGTTATCAAGACAAAACTTTTGTACAGAAAGTAGTTTATGTTTTATTTCAGGAACATGAAGTATGTCTTTGAGGGAAAAGGTTTTGTTTGGAGACGAAAATTGTGAGGAACCAACGTGTAGAATGGGTAAACCCTTACCATTGCCAACATGAAGATTGTCCTCACCGTAGTAGACCTCGGAGTTGCCAAAGTTGGATAGGTCTGGAGCAACATGGTGACTAGAGCCTGTGTCTGGGATCCAAGAGGTTGACGCTTGGGAGCGATAGTCTGTAAAGTTGGCTGAAGGTGACTGTCGTCTCATAGCAGCAGGGTTACGATTAGGACATTGAGATGGGATGTGCCCAATCCCACACCTGTTGCATGTGCCAAAAACTGTGTTTTGATTAGAAGCCCAGTTAAATGAATTTCGATTACCTGCTTGATTTCTGTTGTTATAGTTGCCTCTTCCACGTCTGTAATCACGTCCACGATCACGGTTATTGCCAGATCGGTTAGTGTACATGGCTTGTGCAGCCGGTGTATGGGCAGGTTGAGCTTGTAGTCCAAGTTGAGATAAAAGCAATTGTATGGCTTGAAGCTGATCTGTTTGTGAAGCGGGCAAGACATTATTAGGAGCTGGTGAATTGCGACTTTGTGTGCTAGTCGTGAATGCTTGAGCTGAAGGAATGTCGGGTACAGATTTCTTGATCATGTAGTCGTGGTCTGATAGCCGACCATGAAGGTCTACAAAGGTAGGTGGCTTTTCGCGGCCCAGAAGGCTTGATTTTAAACCGTTGTATTCCTCTCGTAGTCCTGATATAACTAGCATCACCAAATCTTTTTCTTTCATCTTTTCACCTATGTTAGCGAGCGCAACATCGTATTCTTGAGTCCTAGTTAGGTAGTCTGCGGTTGTTTCATCTGGCTTCATCTGTAGTCTGAGAAGCTGGGTTTTCAAAGTGTATTCTCGAGAGGAAGTGTGAGGAGCGTAGGCACGCTCAAGGGACAACCAGAGATCACGAGACGTTACTCCTTGAACATGTTGGAATGATGCTTCGGATATGGTAGAAATGAGGAGCATTCTTATATGAGCATCATTAGAGACCCAATTAATGTAATTGGGGTTTGGTGTTTGAGACTGTGTTTCTTCATCTTTTTCTGATGATGGGACATTTTTAGGTGGACAAGGGATTGTGCCATCAATATAGTCAAATAATTTGTTTGTGACGAAGAACGGTTGAACCATTGTCTTCCAGTAACCATAGTTTGTGGGAGATAAGGTGAAACCAAATTTGTGAGAGTTGTGTGCGGCTTTCTCTGTTGGAGTAAAGGTAGCTAACATTGTCATTTTCAGAAATAGATAAAAGATAAGGTAATAAATTTTTATTTTTATTTTTTTTTTCTGGCTTTTTTTTTTTGCCTTTTTTTGCCTTTTTTTTTTTTTTTTAATAAAAAGTATAAATTAAAAATATAAATATAAGATAACTATAACTATTAGAGTTAGATAGGAAAGAGAGTACGGAGTAACACTGTATAAAAAAAGGAAGGATGAAAGTTAAAAGACTTAATTTTTTTTTTTTCGTTCCACAGCTGAACAAACAAGACCGTAGGTGTACAGTTGTGAAAGGCGGCGGTTGACGGTGGTTCGGAGCCGGAAAAATCTGAAAATTTCAGGGATTGATCGGAATTTGATTCCTAACGTAGTGGTGTTAGCGGTTTTCTCTGATTTTGTCCGGATCGTTCTCGATCGAAAAAGAAAGTCGAAAATATCCGGCAACTGTGGTGGCGCGTGGAGGCGCGTGTACTGGCGGTTGTGGCTGAATCTTCTGTGCGTGTGTTCGGAAATTAATTCCGCATGTAGCTGGGTTGTTAATTTGGCCGATTAAGGTTGTATTGAGTTGCGGTGATTTTGTGGGTTGACCGGATTTAGTTGTTATGACCTGAAAAGCTCGTTTCTGATGTGAACGTTCCGACAATGCTGCATTCACAGAGCATACTTTGATTTTTAAAGGTCAGTTTTTTTTTTTTTTTTTGTTCCGGGACTGTTGCTGCCGGAATAGTAGCTGCCGGAATTGTTACCGGAATAGTGGCTGCCGGAATTGTTGCCGGACTTAGGCCTTTACAGCTCTTGATACCATATAAGTTGATAGAATAGAGGAAGAGAGATATTGAACTTGTATGTTCTGGTACATTTGATATCACTACATAAGCTTCCATTATATAGGAAGAACAATTACATAATATATCCTTATACTATAACTAGAGTATAACCTTATACAATTATAGTTGTCTAATAAGTAATACAACTGTCATAAATTTTTAAAAAAGGTCTGTACTGGTACAAATGAATAGTATAAAAAGGTGTACTGTATGTGCTTTGGAGGAATTCATGCCTCCTTTTTCTTCATAGCTAGCTTTATCAGTCAGTCTGATCCCGGCTTATTATATTTCTCACTTTATATCTTTAGTCAGTCTCGTGAAACTACAAGTTGCACGCACACACGTATGTACGTATGTATGTATGTATGTATGTATGTATGTATTAATTATTATTATTATTATTATTATTATTATTATTATTATTATTAGTATTAGTATTAGTATTATTATTATTATTATTATTATTATTATTATTATTGTTGGTGGTGGTGGTGGTGGTGGTGGTGGTGGTGGCCGTGGCCGTGGCCGTGGCGGCGGCGGCAGCGGCAGCGGCAGCGGCAGCAGCAGTTGTAGCAGTAGTTGTAGTAGTAGTTGTTGTAGTCAGTCCACTAAATTCATTCCTCAGGAAGTAGCAAAGAAAATTGTGTCCCTTCGTGAACATCAACATACATGGGACGTTTCAAAGACTAAGATGATTCAAGAAACTATTATGCAAATGAAAGCTCCTCGCAGAATGGTAATATGACTATAGCACCCTGCTTCGTCATAGCGTGCGTGTGTTCATAGCTTGTTTTCATTAATCATATATTCATATAGTTACAGAATGGTTGTATTTTAATAGGACATTGATATATCCACCATTATTTTTTATACATCCACCATAATTATGCATTAACAAGTTGTACAGTACAACATGTTCGTGCATATTTTATTTTATGGTGGATGTATCAAAAATGGTAGTGGGTATATCACCACCCATTTTAATATGTTCAGATTTCCATCCTCTTCTCATAATCTTTCTAAATGAACAGTTTACTTTCAAGTTTATATTATGTTAATTATTTTTGAAAAGACTGTATTACCCTTAAATTAAATAGAAGTTGGTCATGATAGACAAAATCCTAACATTGGCGAATCTACATGTAAGGGTGTGGGGTCCTATGACCCCACTACTTTTAAAATTTTTTATAACATGCACTCTTTAAATTATGTAGGACACCACTAAATTAAAATATAGGACCCCATATATTTTTAAAATTTGTAGTTTTTTGAAGGTAAACAACCATTAAAGTATCCTCTCAAATGTAGTTAGAGTTAGCTTTGAAAAAAAAAAAATTTAGGACCCCATTTAGTTTTCATCCTGGATTCGCCACTGAATCCTAATAAACTTTTTTTAAAATTTGGAGAACATTGAGGTTAGGAGGAAAATGAAGAGTTCAAAAATACCTTGGCCTCGATGTCCCGGAGAGGATACTTGGAATCACATTTGGTTAGCAATCAAGAAGGTATGTAATGTATGTTTCTCATCTTAAAAGTGGTTCGTGAATTTATACTTTTATATTTATTATAATCTTAAACATCCAAATTAAAATTTGGGTAGTTTTTTTTTTTACTTCAGAAAATTTTGTCCATAAATTTGGCCTGTATCTCTTCTCTTCAAGATATCAAAGGCATTTTTGTTTTAACATTTGCTCTCTTACCCATCCATATCCAGGTTTGGGCTTCTAAATGGAATGAAAGAGCATTTATCAGTTGCATAAGAAAAAACAAAAATCACGATGAACTATGCATCGGTATATTAATTCAGGAACATATTAGAGCTGATTATGCCTTTGTGACGTACACAACTCATCCTGTATCTCGAGACTCATCTGTGATATACACAGAGGTGCATACGATTCCAAGTAAATCTTAGAGTATGAGATTTTGCCAATGGGGTTTTCATTGTGCTACACGACGTTCTTTAAATCATTCACATGATAAATTGAAACAAACGAGGCTATTTATACAAACGGACTTGAAACTTCTACATTTAGTTGTAAATGAGTCGGATACTTGGATTTGGGTTATGTTATATATCCAACAGGTCAAATGGGCCAAGTTTAAGCACCTAAACAAGAAGATAACAGGGTGATGTACGGGTCAAACCGGTTGAATGTCATCCAAAGTCTGTATCCAGATATATTAAATCCTGAAAATTGCCTTTTGAAATTGGTTTGCATTGTATTTTCATATCTCAGTGTTTTAATTGTTTTTGGCCGATAATAATAATAATTAATATGTAGAATTCGAAAGTGGATAAAAAGATGTTTTGCAGATTAGGTCAACTTGTTTAGACCTGCACTTAAAATTATACATTCGGACTCATTGTTTGATCCAGCCATTTTAATATTTCCAAATTAACTAGACCGTTGATTGCTAGCTGCTAATTATATTGATCCATGAACAGATTGTCAAGGGCTCGGTTGAAACTTTAGTTGGTCCTTCTGTGGGGCGTGCCATGAGTTCTTTCACTAATAAAGATGATCTTAATTCTCCCACTGTAAGCATGTATATATTGTTACGTTATATACCAATATAGATTTCATATTTGCACGTGAAGCTGAATTTCCTGTCCATTTTATAATGTGACTTTTAGGTTACTTGTTACCCAAGCAAATCTACTGGATATTACACCACAAATAACAAGAGGTCGATCATCCTTAGGCCAGATTTAATATCTGAGAACACGAATGGATATACCGAGGTGGACGGTATATATGACAGGTATGTATGTTATCTGGAAATTCAGTTTTTATGAGTCTCAAGAAACTTAGTACGTATGGCTTAGTGTCTGTCCAAAAGTCTGGGTATGTAACTGAAGATGTTTTAATAGTAGTTTTTATTGTATGTGCCTAATAAAGTGAAGAGTTTAGTTGAGTCCAAAATATCCTAAGTATGTATGTGTGCGTAGACCCCTGCACAATGAAATTGAGCCAAAGCTCAAGCGTATGTAATGGACAAGTGTAGAGACCAAGCCTAGCGAGAGGCTTGAGCCTTAGATGAGCATGCCCCAACCACATACTTATTTCACGAGCTGATGTTTGAGGCAACCACATTCGATCGGTCAGTTACATACGCATGGATGTTATTTTGCAGTGTGTCATTAACGGAAAAGAAGGAAGAAGTTGTGGTGGATTACTCGAGAGATCCAATGGTAATTGATGTGCATTTTCAATCGTTGATTCACTCAAGAATTGCAGAAGCTGCAAAGATTATCGAGGATTTGTATGGATGTGCTCAAAACATTGAAGGGGTGGTGCGTGACGGACAAGTATATGTTCTTCAATGCAAGCCTTTATTATTGTTTTGATATTCAATTCAAGTAGCTTAAACGGTTAACCACATAATCTCTTAATTAATATGCATGTGTAATATAATGGTTACAACTTTATATTTATTATTATTATAATGATAATGATGATTTATTAGTACAAAATCTTTGTATTAATATTGATTCTAATTTATATATACTCCGTAATGCATTATTACATTATTAATTAAAGTGTATTCAAGAAGGTGATTCATCTTGCTAGCTTCATTATTAATTAATAGTATCGATTTATATACTTATATGCTAAATATAAAGAGAAAAAAAATGATACAATTCAGGTTCAGAGTCAAAACATCTAGTTGATTGAGCTAGATATGAGATGTGTTGAAACATATTCTAAAGGTCAAGTTTTGTACGAAGGTGACATATCCACCAATTAAGTAATTGTATTATAATAACAACATGTCAGGAAAATCAGACAGATGATGTACAGACTGTACAGTATGCTTTCAAAACAAAGGGTTACTCACTTGGTCGCATACTTGGTGGCTACTGACCGGACTGGAGTGGCTACAGAGTTAAAAGCAACATTTTCAGACCATAACATAAATGGGCTCACTATTTGATTTACCACTAGAAATTAAAGAAGGAAGTTGAATCTATATGTACGTTACGTACGTACATAGCTGCTGATGTAACTTCTTGCTCACAAGGAAATCAACAACATATCTATCTATGGTTACACCTAAATAAACTCAGTAACTAATACACATATTCTAACTAGAAACATAAAGAAAAAAGTAATAATAAAAAGAGTACATATTGTACGATGTAGTTGAGTGAATGTGTGTGTTAATTTTCAACAACACATAATTTCAAACTGAATCTTTGAGACCATGGACCACTTCTATCATCAACTGCCTTTTCCCTTCAGGTACCAGCAGCAGAAAAAACAAGGATGATATTTATAATAATAATGAATACAGTGCGTGCATGTCTTTCTTTGTCTTGTCGCTATAAGTGTTGAAAGCCCCAATAAAAGCATTGATCATTGACATGTATTTGGAGCAAACACCCCGATCCGAAGACATTGAGACAAACCTTAACCCACGACACTAAAACCACCGATAAATTAAGGAACATGCCATCACTCTGCTCGGGACTAAAAAGGTATGAGCCTCGAAGACAAAAACATGTCAAGGGTTGTTTGTAGTCGCTAATTGATGCTTCTCATCTTAAAATAGCTTGGCATTATAAAGTGCAAAAGTGGTATATGAACTATAAGATTCTGCCATATGTAGCTTTGCCCACTGTTGTAACTTGTAAGAAAGCAGATTACTTCACGATTAATTCCTGATTACTCATATTTAAGAGCAGTCTGTTCGGATTTTCAAAATTCGTTTACTTAATCAGTCAACATCGATTGATGGGTCAAAATCGAATTTGGTAATCGAAGTCGGTCAAAGTCAAAATTGGTCAACATTTTAACATGAAATTAAACTAGAACTTCAGAATTTTTGAACAAAATGGACAATTTTAGACAATTATGTTAAAGTTTATGTTTATGGTTTTCTTCTATATTTTTACATATAATTTTTGAAATTTAATATTTAAATGTATAAATTACGATCCGATTAATCTCCGAATTGCCGATTAGGCGATTACTCCTTCCAAAGTTCAACCAGTTAATCCCCGAATAACGAATTTTGAAACCTTGGTTTTGCATATCTATGGGGTGGTATTGGCTCTTTATATGTTTGAAAGTCAATCTAAATAGGTCCAGTTATTTGTAAGTTGCTTATTGTATGATTAGCAATTGTGGAGGTGTTGTTCATGTTGATGGATGGTGTGTAGATTGATTGTAGCTGGTTAATCACGCTTTGATTTGGTGATTCATATTGATAAGTTATGTGACAAATGTGTGAAGAATAAAAGTTATAATCAAGAGTTTGTTGCTGTATTTAGAGAAACTGGAAGTTGAAATCAGTTATAGTTAAAACATCATCTTGATGCGACTAGTTTGATTTGCAGTCTAGTTGATTGTAATAGTTGCAAAGAAATAGTTTTCATTTAGGCTCTGTGATTCTTTGGTGTTGGTTAATTAGTGTTTGAAGATAGTTCTAGCAACTACCTGCTACTAATGTATATTCAAAAATACAATTGGGTTAAGGAATTAACTATTTAGTGGAAGCGATCGTCACGTTCAAATTAATGCATTAGATATAGTAGGTCGTCGATTTGTTGATGTGGACGCTCCATGAGGGTGGTGTTGATAGATACATGATGACAGTTGTTATGTTCTATATGCCGCAAGCCTGCAACTCATATATATGACTGGTATGACTGGTATGGGTTGGGTGGTCGTCTGATCTCGAATTCCTCAAATTCCTTGGCCGAAAGTCGATTTGCTGGATGTTCATAGGCATGTAAAAGTGAGTTCCTTCACGGTCTCCACCTCTAATTCCTTAGTCTCTCGTGTCCATATCCACATCAACCTGTTATAGATGTATTTCTTGTTAGCCAAAATTTTTGATTTATCTAATAATTTTATTTTCATTTCTTTCTTTCCCTTTTAATCCATGTAATCTCAGTTCTATCAGTTTTATATTTGTCAACCAAAAACCTGATGAAAGCACAAGTATACAAGTTCAAACAGAATATAACACACATCAATCGCAATAACGAGGCGGTGTTCAGCGTTCCATCAAAATAATTATCTATTTTCAATAAAATGACCAACAATTTATAGTTTCACTTGCAACAAAGAAAGGGTATCACAAAGTGGTCAACGATGAGATCCAAATCAATCATCAATCAATACATCTATAATAGCTACGACATTATTATTGTATATACAATATAAAAAACAAGCACACAAGTTTATGTTCTAACACACTACTTTATATATACAAGTTATATGGATTCAGGTTATTTTTCGAGCATATAGGTTTGCATCTAAACCGTCTCCAGACCTGAACCCGACCAAAAGTGTAAGGTTTCGGGGACGGGCCTTTTTATCATCTCTAATTAAACGGGTCAAAACCGTCCCAAAAAAAAGAAGATACATTTCAAAACTTTATTTTTCATGACTACAACTCATCTTTTAACGTTTCTAAATATGCTTATTTTTGTTTTCTTTAAGATTTGATGAAAGATGAATGAACCTCTAGAGGGTACGTTTGGAAACAAGGTTTGAACCAGATTCCACAACAATAGTGGAAGACTCGAGTCGCAAACGGCAACGACAAAAGTGGGAGAGCCGAATATGCACTAGCGCCACTTGTCGTAATCAGATTTCTCATCAAGAGCACTTACTTGTACTAAGGCTCCCTATCATCCGAGTATAGATGTACGGACAGTAACCAACGTATTGAAATGTCATTAACGGTAAACGAAAATAAATTCAAAATTAAATATGACAAGAACATTGAAAGTGTCTTCTTTTACTCCGTAGTATATTATATAATTACGATTACTATTGCGAAGTATTTTGGTGGTAGCATTACGAATTCCATTTTGTTGAAAAAAACATACTGATGATGAGAACCACGAACCATATGGCAGCTGCATATGTAACATTTAAGTTCTGAAAAAGGATGCGCCCATCACAAACTCAAGAATGTGGTTAACCAATTCGACCCCACAAATGCGGGATATATATTGGAAACATATAAGGATTACATCTCTTTCGTTCACCTGGTAAAAGATAATACTACCAAGTGTATTCTTTCTAAGAAGTTCATCTACACGGCTCTGTGATTTCTGTTGTAAAGCATATCACTAATCACCTACTCATTAATCAACGGTATGTAATGTCTTTAGTATTATTTTAGGTTATCATTGTACATCAAATATATCTTGTTGTTGAAGTTATTAATGAATATATATACACGAGAACAGTGACATATCGGGTCTACACACTTACAGTACTTATTCCAACAATCAAGCTGAAGATCATGGCGTGGCCTTTTCCCTAGTTTCTTCTCAAACATTTCAAATACGAGTGATGAGTGTAGCCTGAAAGTATCATTTCTTCGTTGTCAACGAGTTCGTAGGCTACAATACCACTCCCCTTGCGACGCTTGACTTGTTCACAATTAAATCCCTGAAAAAATACGTTTTTCTGCCCTTCAAAATCCCTGAAACATGTCAATCAAATAAACTTCAATTTAATTCAATAAAATTATACATATATGTGCATTTATAAACTAGTATTACATAAAGGTATGCTCATCTTTTTATAGGGCAATTATGTCATGTTATATGACTTTAACACATTGGTACTTATATATACATTAGTAATGCGGACATGAATACAACTAAATCTACTCCCCGTGCATCCATTAATCTCAGTTCGCCCCTCAGAAGAAATCTCTCTTGGAAATAATATCAGATATAGAGGTTTAAATCGCAAAAACTCTAACGTCATTCTTGTCCACCCATCCAACATTGTATAAGTGATAAAATAGGTAGCCACATATTCAATGGGTGAGTGAACAGAAATGGTGTTCGAGTTTTTGCGACTTAAACCTCTTATATGGCATCATTTCCAAAAGAGATCTTTTCTGAGTGACGAACTGAGATCAATGAATGCACATGGGGTAAATTTAGCTGTAGATGCATCCACATTTCTAATGTATCAATAAAAATGTCAAAATCAGATAACATGACATAATTACCATTTATAAAGACATGCATACCCTTATATAATACTCATGTACAAATGCACATACATACATATAATTTTGTTGAATAGAATGAATTAAATTGAAGTTTACTTAATTGAAATGATTCAGGTTTTTTAAAACAAGAAAAATATACCATTTTAGGGATTTAATTATGATCAAGTGAAGCGTCACAAAGGGGAATTGCAATGTAGCCTAGTAACCCGTTGGCTACAACGAAGAAATGATACTTTCAAGCTACACTATCTGTCATTCGTATTTAAAATGTTTGAAAAGAAACCGGGGAAAAGGTCACAACATGATTCGCGTGTATGTATTTATTAATCACTTCAACAAAAAAGATAGGACTAATTTACAATGATAATTTAAAATAATACTAAAGACATTACATACCATTGATTGATGTATAAGTGATCAATGATATGTTTTACATTTAAGTCGGAGACGGGTAGATGAACAGCCGACAAAGAATATAATACGTAGTATTAACCTTCGTCGGGTGAAAGAATGAAAAATCGTCCCTATATTCTTCCAATATATGTCCCGCATTTAGGGGAACGAACCGTACAGAGTGACACAATTTTGTGCTTTGTATCGATATGCTAATCGATTATGTATTTACTACCGATAGAAAGATTAGGGAAAAGAAACAGCGCTTATAAATATAAAAAATAAAAGGTAGCCCAATGTGTCTGACCTGAAAACATAAAAAAGAAGAGCCTTCGGACCAACACAACAACTACAAATAGCCGGTAACCACAAACAAAAGAACCAGACCAACATCAGAAAATCGAACACGGTGTTCGCCGCCTACACCACATAAAGAGAATAAAGACCGGAAATGGAAACCGGCGAGATCTAAAACAGGTCTGAAGGACCCAAATCCGGTAAGATAACGAGAGATCCGTTCATCCAATACATAAAGACTCATGTTCAAAGAATGCCAGAGAAGATCTCGGCATTCGCCGCGGTGAACTGAACATTCGAATGTAAGCAACCGGAACAAAACAAGAAAAGAAATAGAGAAAAAGAACCCAGACAAAGGCGACAATACCAACAAACCACCAAGAGCTGTCGAGAAAAAGGGGACAAAAGAGAGATGGTCGGCCGGAAATCGCATCTGGTACCGGAAAAAAGAGTAAAAATGAAAAGAAAAGTCCAAACCACCGGTGAGACGCCGGTGGCCGGAGAAGGAGACTTACCAAAGGCTACAAAGCGGCGGAGGAGCAGGAGCTACGCTGGGAGAGGAGCTAAATGCGAGGTGGAGAAATCGTCTTGCGTATAGTTTTGGTTGGTATTTATTTCCGGGGTACCTTTTCCAAACCCTACAAAGCATTCTATGGGTATGTTGGGCCTTCCTAATTCTATCAAATAGGCTCGGGTTTCTCTTGTTTAGGATTGGGAGGCTCGGAGCCTTCTCATTGTACTGGGCCACAACTTCTTTTCTATTTAGCCCACCTAATACACCTTTCTTTGCAATGGTGATTTCTAAATCATATTGGGGACTTGATGTTTACAATGCCAAAAACTTCCCTATCTACTCAGCTGATTTGTTTACTCGGAATGGGCAGCCTTACAATATCTGCCAAAATAGATAATGATGAATATGTAAAGCAAGGGAAAGTTAATCTGAGTACGTCTTTCGCTTTGACTTATGGTTTTGGATTTTCTAACATTGCATCAACGCTCACTCATGTTCCTCTTTTTTACGGAAGGTCAGTATCTTAATTCATTTATCATATATTTTCAAAGGGTAATATATTTCCCTGTAAATAATAATTAATAGCATATGTATCTAGCTATATATTAATGTCAAATGTCGACGTACTATATATATATATATATATATATATATATATATATATATAGGGGAAGGATCAATGGGGAAGTAACCATTCGGGGGGAAGCGGGGGGAAGCAAAATAAAAAAAAAAAAATTTCATTTTTTTTGAATTTTTTTTTTCCGGCATCAAGATCACTCGAAAATATGAACATTTAGAAGAGACACTTCGTGATGAATGTTATTATTTAGGCGAAAAAACGATCGACAAAAATAACATTCAAGATAATATTGTTCGTGAAGAATATGAACGTTTTTTTTCCATGTTTTGTGAAGTAAAATTTAGCCCGATTTAGAGTTTAGGGTTTAGGGTTTAGGGTTTAGGGTTTGGTGTTTTGGGTTTATTCCATAAACCCAAAACACCAAACCCTAAACCCTAAACCCTAAACTCTAAACCGTTCGTGTTAAAAACTCAATCTAAATCGTAAATCTAAACCCTAAACCCTAAATTTCTAAACCCTAATATCTAAACCCTATAAACCCTAATATCTAAACCCTAATATCTAAACCCCAATAGCTAAAACCTCAACATACGCTCGAAAAACACGATAATTGTTATATATTACTTCTTCGAGCGTTTTCCCGCCAAAATAAAAACATTTATCACAAAGTGTCTCTACTAAATGTTCATATTTTCATCTCATCTATAATGTTCGTGAACAAAGTTTTTTCAAAAAACGAAAAAAAAAAAGTTTTTGCTTCCCCCCGCTTCCCCCCGAATGGTTACTTCCCTCTTGATCCTACCACTATATATATATATATATATATATATATATATATATATATATATATATATATATATATATATATATATATATATATATATATATGTCTAGTAGTACGTCGACATTTGACATTAATATATAGCTAGATACATATGCTATTAATTATTATTTACAGGGAAATATATTACCCTTGGAGAGCATCAGTTAAAGGTAAGGTTGATGTGCACACGAGACTAATGAGGAAGAACTACAAAGATACACCACAATTCTGGTTCTACATACTTCTTACCCTCACACTTTTGGTTAGCCTCTCACTATCTATCTTGATGCCATTAGTCTCACTAATATATAGCATATATTGGCCACGCTCATATGCAATTGCATATGCTTTTAATAATAATTTGTATTTTGTGTACGTAATAAAATGAAAGGTTTAGGTGAGTCCAAAATATACCTAAGTATGTATGTGCTCGTAGACCCCAGCACAATGAAATTGAGCCAAAGCTCGAGTGTATATGGGCATGGGCAAGTATAGAGACCAAGCCTAGCTATATGGGCCAGACAGACACGCTTGACCCGTAAATGAGTGGCCCCAACCACATACTTTTTCCATGAGCTGATGTTCAAGGCAACCACATTTGATCAGTTTGATTAGAAATGGAAACGTTTAATTTGCAGTGTGTCAACAGAAAACAAGGTAGAAGTTGTGGTGGATTACTCGAGAGATCCAATGGTAATTGATGTGTGTTTTCAAGCATTGACTGACTCAAGAATTGCAGAAGCTGAGAAGATTATCGAGGAATTGTATGGATGTGCTCAAAACACTGAAGGGGTGGTGCATGATGGACGACTATATGTACTTCAATGCAATTCAAGTAGCCTAAACCAGCCACATCTCTTTACAGTAATCAATTACTATGCATGTCTAATCTAACGGTAACAACTTTATATATTACTATTATGGTTATTATTTATTTATTAGTACAAAATATCTGTATTACAATTGATTCTAATATCTACAGTAATATATACTATGTAATACATTATTAGTTACAATGTATTCAAGAAGATGAGTAATCTTGCTTGCTTCATCATCAATCAATTAATATCAATATATAATATGTCCTAAATATACAGAAAAAACAAAAAAATGATACAATTCATGTTTAGAGTTGAAACATCTTTTAGTTGATTGAGCCAGATATGAGATGTATTGAAACATATTTTAAGGTCAATTTTTGTACAAATATCCACCAATCAAGTGATTGTATAACGTGCGAGGAAAATCAGACAAGGAGGATTTGAAAACAAACGATTTACAACCAGAATTTAAACAGCAGCAGGAGTTGACAGACAGGAGACTTTCAAAACAAGCAGTTACCTGGTGGTTACTTGATAGACAGGAGGTTTTGAAAACAAACGATTTACAACAAGAATTTAAAAGAGGAAGTTGATCCCCATATGTACGTTACGTACGTACATAGCTGCTGATGTAACTTCTTGTTCACAAGGAAATCAACCATCATATCTATCTATATATCTATCTATGGTTACACCTATAATCAGTAACTAATACACATATTCTAACTAGAAACATAAAGAAAGAAGAAGAAAAAAAAGAGTACATATTGTACGATGTAGTTATGTGAATGTGTGTGTTAATTTTCAACAACAGATGTGTCAATTTGAATCTTTAAGACCACGGACCACTTCTATCATCAACTGTCTTTTTCCCTTCACGTACCAGCAGCAGAAAAACACGGATGATATTTATTTATAATTATAGTTATATATAATGAATGCGGTGAGTGTGTTTCTTTGTCTTGTCGGTATTTCACGTGCTCCTGCAGTTCAAACACTAGTAAAGTCAGAAACAAAAACCCAGGAATTGAACCTATTGTAACTATCTATCTACTGTAATCCATTAAAGGATTCCTTAATAAATAGAAATTAAGTATTCTTTCTAGCTTCAACTTCGAGTGGTTTTGCCAAGTCTTGAAATGGCTACGGATCAGAAAACATATTTTCCACAACAAGCTGGCAAACATTCCATATCCCTTAATCTGCGCCTAATATTGTAGCAAACTAATTAATGTGATCAGTATGATTTAGATGGAAAACTAAGTCATTAAAATACAAAATATTCCCCTAATAACACGATTCAACAGTAGTTATTGCAAAATGGATCCAAATTCCATAATAGGTAAAATATATATAGCCTCAACTACCCAACTCTGCGTAAACAGATACAAATTCCACGTATATTAAACCTTGGAAATAGGACACATGCACCTTTAACGACAAAAAAAATAATGTCAAAACGCAAAAAAAGGAACATTCTGTCATCTTTTCAGAAGTTTGCTGACCCTCATATTCAGTATTCTGAACTCCTATATCATAGAAATCAGCAAAACCCTAATCCATTTAATTTTAGCCCACAAAATATTAATTAATATTCATGTGTCTGACAAACAAAGAAAGCAGTGAAAACCAGTGATGAGATGTAGAAGGGAAGAACATATTTAAAATAAAGCCAATAAAAAGATTAAAAATATATATATATATATACTTGTACCTCAATGTAACGTAATGAGCATGACTGTCGGCGGTAGCGATTATGACGTCGCAGGAGGTTTTGATTTGAGGGTGCTCCGAGAAGCAGTAATTCTACTAGTAGTACTGGTACGAAGTTGAGGGTTTTGTATGGAATACAAAAGAAGAGTTCCATCTTTGGTCCCTGCTAACACACATTCCTCTTGTGTAACAGTGAGTGATGTTATAATCTTGCCAGCACCACTATATCTTCCTACTATCTCAAGTGACTTCATCGAACGTACAACAATCTGTCCTTGATCTCCTGCTGCACTAACCAAGAACTCACCACACCTGCTTAGCTCAATACAGTTCAACCGTCCATTCGATTCACATGAACTAAGGTGTTTTCCATTTATGGTGTACAGGTGTAAATTCAGATCATCATCACCATAAACTACAATTCTTCCATGTTGAGATGCAACCAATTTCGTTATACAACAACCAGATGGATGTTGAAGAGATCTTAAATATCTCCCTTTTCGTAGGGTGTGAAATACACAAGTTCCATCTTTTGATCCACTTATAACCACATCAAGCTCTACACTTGCATATAAGCATGTGATTATATCATCGTGTCCACATAATATATGGAAAGGAGTGTCTGCAACAACACCACCCCAGTCTTCTTTACGGTGGTGGTGATGGTTGTTAAACTGATCTATTGGTGATGGTATGTGCCGTCTTCTCTTTTCTGGGTTTCTACTACGCAAAATCTCCCAAATCATAACTGTCGTATCATAACTTCCAGTAGCAAGGATGCTCCCATCCGACGTAACTGCAAAATTAGTTTAAAAATGAGAACCTTAAACAGAGTGTAGATGATAGTTTTTGACGTTTATCCAAGAGAAATACAGCAGGAAAACCAACTGTCGTGGTGAGTAATACAGCAGGAACACACAAGTCCTTCCAAGGTCCTGACCGACAAGACTCCGTCAAGCGTCTTTACAAAACTTGAGTAAAAGAATTATTTGGTTTTATTTTTTTTATAGAGCAATTTAGGAAGTCGCAAGTACTTGAATGTACTTTTGTTTAACTGTTAAATTGTACTACCTGTTTCTCTTCGATATATTATTAAGTTACCTATCGAGCTGTTAGTGTTAAATTATAACTTGAATTGATCCATTTACAGATAATTAAGTAGAAATAACGTCAGAAACTATCCACTTTATGAGCATGTAATAAATGTTTAAAAACGAAACAGTCATGGAGCTATCCTGCTACAGATATCAGAAATAAAGTTTACTAGAGGGAAATACATATACCGTAAACACAGCTAACCACGTCTTTATGCTGTCGGACACTCTGCACCAATCTTCCATCATTGAGGGCTATGAGCTGAAAGCTATTTTCCCAGTTGCCACATGAAACCAGATAATTTCCAGATGGTGTCTGCATTGTCGTAAAACATTGGGCTCCCACTTCAATATTTTCAGCCAAAGGGCTTCCAATTCGCCGAGGAGAAACCACATCCGCACCAATAGCGAAGTAGGGATCCTGCAAACTTTGATGATTAATAACATTGTATTGATTCACAGGACCCTGATACTTGAAGGGGGAATTTAAACCCACAAAAATGCTTATCAATGGGGCCAAACTGGGATATGATTAACCCCTAAAGTGTCAAATAGGTAAAAGAATATCTAAAAAGGAAATCGATTAGATGGGTTGAAAGTCACATAAAGTGACTTTTTTTTTAATGCAAACCCATCGATCATATTCTTCGAAACAAGTAGACTACTACTGAAACAATAATAACGTTCGTTATCATATTTCAGACACCAAAAGATAATATTACTACTGAGTAAAAAACACTTCATAAAAGGTGCTTCAGGTTAACCGAAACCACCTGCTCTGTTTTGACCTATATAAAAAAAAGTTTGTTGTAACATGAACCTGTTTTCAGTTTTGACCCATTAATCAACCCGCCCACCAAGCCCATTTTGCTGCAACCACTACTTGATATAGAGACCAATTATCAAACCTGTGAGCTAGAAAAAGTGAAGTTCCCACCAGATTGCAATTGGGTCGTCAACCATGACTTAACTGACAAGGTGAGTCCCTGATTTACAAGGACAACATTCGTATCGGAAATACCGACATATAACACAGTTGAAGGTAGTGCACTTGTACTAGAAACTATTGAAGTCAAATTGATAGAAGAAGGAGCAAATCGTAAAGGATGGGCGATTGGAATTGGTGGGCCTCGCCGTGGGTGTTTCTTCCGGAATAGTTGAATTGGCGTCTGACCAAAATTAGCAATCTGGTCTTCAATAGCAGACCTTTGCAATTCATCTTCCATCGTCTCCAAATCAACAGCTCCTTCATAAGTTAAATAGTAGAAAATATTTGCTGCCTGTAAAACACACAAGTTTCCACAAGATCACTAAGTAAAATTACGAACCTAACTTACACTGGATTGTTATAATAAAGTTAAGACTTAGTGGTGTTGTAACCTCCACAGCTGGTTTTCCACGTTGCTTGTAACCGAACACCAAATCAATCCAGTGGTGAAGATTTGAACTAACATATTCACTTTCTAGGGCTTCTCTGTTTATACTTATGAACTCTTCAGGAGACCCCTGAGAGCCAAAATACATATATATAAACTAATAAGCACAGCTTCATATCATCATCTTATAAAAAACATTCAATAAGACTAAATAAGATTAAATTTTATTTGCCTGCTTTTAGTTATTTAGATCAGTGTAGAGATAACAATATACTCAAAATGGAAATGCAGCACGAAATTTAGAGAAAAAAACACCAGTTACAAAAGTGGACAGGAAATACATACCTTGGCCCAAGGAGGGAGACCAACATCGTTCAAAGGTTCACCATCTTGTTTCACTCCAAAATGGTATGAGTTTGAGTTAACAAGAAACTCTGGCATGTAAAAGAATTCAGGAACTAGCTCCTTCACATCACTTGTATTAGAAAGACAATTCCGATATGTGCTTTCCATACTTTGAAAAAGCCGGTCTGCATGGTCAAATTTCCCACCCTGTTACGAATAACACATGAGAAAGAATGGATCAAGCTCAGTTAACCTACAAGAATCCAATGCCGAGTGAATACCTAAACTGATTAAATGTCTAGGATTAAATGAGAAAAGGGTGCAGAAACAAGAAAAAAGTTCATAATGTAGACAAATAGTAGCACATATATAAGCATATATGACAAACACTAACATACCTGAAGTGTACGATGCAGGCTTGTAAAAGGCTCTAACCTAAGAAGATAATATAACACAATACCCATGCTTGAGTAATGAGATCCATAATAGAAACTGCAAAAAACAAGTATGTTTGTTAAATTATTTTTTCTCTATCAAAAGAGAAAAAATAACCTGGGAATACACTGGTGTATTTGAAGAAATATCAACTTAAAAATAACCTGGGAATATCAGGGTCAGAGAAGTTTAGGTATCTGTCTTCGAAAACCTGGAAAGATAGACATAACAGTTTTTTTAACACAATCAAACTTGCCATTGAAAGTGATTTCAACACATAAAAGTTGACTAACCTCAAACCGTTTTTGATCCAGTGCTCCGACAGGCTTTGAAAGATCGCGAAAAGTAGAGGACTTGTTAAAATCAAGATCCTCCGATGTGTAATCAGCCAGTACCCAAGGAAAAATTGGATACTGAGTCAAGTCATTATATGAGCGGCCAGAAAGGGTATTAAGAATCATGAGATATTCAAAGTTTGTAATGTCTCTTCTTCTCCAACTCTCTCTGGCAGTTTCAGCAAGCTCCAATGAAACACGTCTATCAACAAATGAAATAATTCCAGCCTTGTCTCGGTGCCCCTTTGGAATATTATCATTTCTAGTGGAAACAATCAAGCTCCCAACATCTTTGGCTTCTTTATTTGATGCAAAATTAAAAAATACCGGGGCAGATGAATCGTTGAAGTAAACCTCTATGGCAGTGTATCTCAACAAATAGCGAGTCCAGTGAACAGCCTTTATCTATTATTACATAGAGTACACAAAAGCTCATACTTTAAATGAAATATGACAGGCTCAAATAAAGAAATTATTATGTCATTTTCATTTCCATAATCAAGAATTTTGGTATTTTTTTATACAGTAGCTTTATATTAGTAGGCATACCAGTTTGGTTAATCGTATTTTTCTAATGTAAAAGTTGTCTGGGTCCTACCGGCCTGTCAAAATTCTAATAAATGCGAACGAAATGGATGATTAAGATATAATAATTTACCTTGCCAATTTCCCACCTTCTATGGCGCTTAATGCTTTCAGATTGCTTCTTAAGAAGATTACCCAGAACTGCATTTATGTTATGTGAGGCTTCTCCCTCAGAAGTTAAATCTAAATTAAGTGGCCATTTGATAAACGACTTTTGCTTCTGCATCACAAAATTGTCAACTTTACTTGAAGAATCAAAATTTCTGAAAACGGATGACCCCCCTGTGCCTTCAACCAAGAACTCGCCAAAGAAATGTAGAACCTTCTTCATGACAGCCAAACGCCCAGCTAGTTTTCTTTTCGGGGTCACAAGTACACATGGAAGAGACATGAGGACCTGAAATTAAGTACATAATAATAATAATTAAACATGCTCTAGCTATATGTTCATTTAATAAATAATACCTCTTTTTGTAAAAAAAGAGGCATACCTCACTATCTTCTTCAGACTCAATTGAGGTTGAGGCATGATCATGGAAATCTTTTGGATCACTTTCATCTTTTAAACCACCACCACCACCCTCTAACAGGAGAACCTCACTGGTAGAGGAGGAGGCCTTCTTCTGGTCAGTGGTCTCATCAGCAGTATCGAGTTGTTCTACAGAAGATTCTAAGAAACTTTCATCTGTTATCCTTCGAATTTCTTTAAGCAAAAACAGCTTCATTTGCTGGGGGATGTGAGCAGCAAACCCCGATGATTTTGTTTCACTTGTGGAAGGCATAATAGCCCCCCCACTGGTCACAAGAGCGGAAGGAGGATGACAAAGCTTATCATTAAAATAGTAATTTTGCCTTAATTTCTGCCTGCGACGCCACGTGTCTTCAGTCTTGTCAAGTTTCCAGTGTGTAACTATATTGTTAGGAAATGGATTAGCTGACCACGGACCTCTTTCATCAATCAGAGTTCGAAGCATGTGTATCCAGTTTTCCTGCAACAAGTCAATTACTAAAATATGTAAAAAGGAACTATATATAAAGAAAAGGCGTAACAATGTAAACAACAAGACAGTAAAGGTGGCAAAATACGTGGATTGGGTAATGAATTTCAGTTAAGATGTTGGTCTAAGCATGTGAAGTTTTCCACAAACATCTTTTATCTTCTTTAAATACTTAATTTAATATAAATGGAAAAACCTATAATTACAATTCTTTTAATAAAACCATTTGGAACGTTATAAAATTTATAAAAACACTTCCGGGTGAGTTTCGACACCCACTTAAATTTAATGGTTTGCATCAAACCCAAATCAACCCATTTACCTATAAAAGGTCGAAAATGCCTCCTACACAATGCAACATGGATGGTATATAGGTGTTGTAATCTTACCGCAGTCACTTGTTGTTCCTCATCATGAGTAAGCTGGAAGGAAGCTCGTCTGTTATCATCTGAGGCTAAAATGACAGTCAAGCTACTGCGTAATCCGTCTTCAAAAGTTCCCAATTGGCTCAAATCAGAAGACATAATCTCATCTATCCTAACACGCAACACATCCAGTTGACTTGATCGCTCCACAGTAGCATTTCTTAGATACCTAGCCTCATCATAAACCTGAACAAATTATATAAAATATGATTAAAAAAGTTTGTAATATTCAAAATAAAATAAACAATTAGGTCCTAATTAGCAGTAGTGTATCACACCCTCGTTATCATTTTTAGAAATTAGTTGATACGACTAAAGCATGAAAATAGAAACTCATACTTTGTTTTATAAAATTGCCTGAATTGCAAACGATACCAGCTCATTTATAAGCTTAGAAGTCAGTGGAAAAAATTGCCTTACAAACTGCCTAAGCTGGCAGATACACGTAACCGCAACAACAAAAATTGTAAACAATGAAGTTTGAGTATGGTAGGTAACGATGAGAGTTAGAATAAAAGTAAGAATAAGAAATACCGCAGCAAGCACACGATCCTTTTGTATTAGATTCTGAATAGTTCCTACTTCCTTTGAGATGCTTTCAGTATTTGATGTATCATCTTTTCCAACAAAACCAGTTGCCAACATCAACTTCCCACAGTCGACTGCTTCCCGGATCAAGTGTGCGATAACATGAAACCTCGCACCATCATCCAACATGCCAAACTGGGATCTAACACCAAGCAAGGCCCTACGTGGAGAGTGTACAATGTTATATTCACTGACACCGATACATGTAAGTATAGATGACATATTTATATGACAACATGGGAAGGTTACAGGGCTGGATTCCAGGTTCAACCGGTTTGAAACGAGGCAGTGTTTAGTACAAGTCGAAGCAAACAAGGTTAAAAATAAAATGACCTGCAAACTCCTTATGTACACTTTGAAAACAATCTTTGTAAACTGAAAATAATGACTTTGTAGGTTGTACGCACTAAACACAGATGATTGAGACCCTAAACCTGTTTGATATGTCTGGCCCATTTGACATTTTATATTTGTAACTTACTCTTTATTTATATGATCCGTTTAAGTTATAAAAAAACCAACCGACCCATTCACAATGTCACAAGATGCTACAAAAGTGGGAAACAAAAAAGAAGGTATACCATATAAAAAGTTGTAGTCTATTTTTGCTTTGCTCATCATCAGCAGTGAGAAGAGATGGTAATATGGGAATGAAGCGTTGGACACATCGGGATGCTCTTTCAAGAGAAGACTTGCAGAGATAAACAATCATAAGCCGAAAAGCAATTCTTGAGCACTTTTCAGGTCTTAGCAGCATGGCTTTATCAATTACTTTGTTAGGCTTTCCACCACCACCACCACCAAGTGCATTGCTGATACCACCAGATACAACCACAGCAGCCATTTCAGCAGCTGGAATATTCAAGGACTCGACCAAACCTCGTGCTCTTTGCCCAAAAGATGGTCCTCCTATGGTTGATAATGATTTATTTAGCAACTGGCTTGGCCCTTTCCCATGCATCTCGCTAATGACAACCCACAATTTGTCATATAGATTCCACCATGAATCATCAATGCTTTTAACTTCATCAACGGAAAGCGGTATGTGAACCTTTGGAACCCTGAAGAAAAAAAAAAAAGGACTTGTAATCATATTTGCATGTACCAAAACAGCATCCGAGTATTCAGCATCGAAAAAAATCAAGCAAATTCATTATTTTGCAATAAATCAATCACAAGAAAAAGGTCATAATAGTATAAATAAATATACACCATATTGTGCCTTAGGATCAAGTCTTTATCTGTGATAGTTATAGATGAGCACATGGAGGACATATATGAAGAAGCAACGAAGTGTAAGCTTTCACAGACGTTATCACATTTATAGAAGAGACTACAATGGAGCCAAAGTTTCAAAAAAGCAATTTAGCATTCTGTCTACTTAAAGAATTCAAATGAATCTATTGCCTATTCCTCAATTTGATATACAAAAAAGTGCCTGAAGTCGTGTAAACCAGAAATGAATTAACAAATATGAAGCAAGACCTACTAATCCCCACTTCACTCATTACGTTGAAAACCAACCTTGAGTTGTTTTTTAACTACATTCCTTCAGGGATTAGAGTTGTGGGTTATTTATGTAAGAACAGTTGTTTGGTCATAGTAAATAGCTTCTTTCTCTTGTTAGTCAATATGTATGTACAAAAAACAATAACAATTCAAAGAGAACATCATCCTAGCCGTACCTTGAATTAAGATCGTGATTTTCACCTTGAAGGGCTTCGTACAAAGCAGAGACAAGATCTTTATCATTTTCCAACTCAATGCTTTCAGGAGAGAACTCGAAGCCACATGCTGGGAACTACAAAAGAATAACAAACAAAAAACTAACAAGCTTAAACAAAGTGCCAATTGCCTAGGGACGATGCTAAATCAGACCTGTCTAAGTAGTAATGACCTCAACATAAGAAAGATTCTGCATATAGATACTGTCTATTTATCAGTCTACTAAAAAGCATAGTCATCACTATTGTGGACAGAACATAAAGTACCACAGCATGTCTCAAGAGTTTCAGCTGTATTTAAGCACCTTATTCGGGTACCTAGATCAATCATAATTACAAACAAGCCACAACAGAACATCCCTTGCCAATCCTCCCCTTTTTTATTCTTTCACTAATAATATTCTTTTATTATTACTTGTATTGAAGACACTGTTACGAATAAGAGAGTGCCCCAATAGGGTAAATCCTATGTGCCTAAAGAACAAACCAATGAAACATGTCTGACCATCACAGTAAACGGCCCAAGCAAATAGAAAAGTGCAATGTAAATAATTCAACTAAATGAAATTAAAAGACTAGAAGTGTAAGAGCATACCGGAAGCTTGCTATCAAGTTCAGAAACAAGCAGCTCATCAACTAGCTTCAGAAGGTACAATGTGTTGTCACGACATGGTTGCAAGGATATAATATTTTCCTTAGAGGACAATTCCACAAGAGACGTCATCAAATCCTCATATATATCCCGAAGGAGATACCAATATGATTTACCACCCTATACAAAAAAGATAAAGGGAAGACAAAAAATTAAGATGTGTGTGTGTGTGTGTGTGTGTGTGTGAAATCAAACAAAGAACTTTCTAAGTCAAGAACAAGTTACAGGAACATGGAAGAACATACATGTTCACATTGCATGAGAAGAAAGTTCACAGTTTCTTCCAAATGTTGCCAGCCACTTTTTATCGACTGTACACAGTGAGAAAGAACCACAGAGAATAAGGCCCTCACAGAGTTCTGTTCAACTAATTCTCGGTCACCATCAGCTCGTGACTTTATTTTATAGTTTCTCAATACACCAAGTTCCTTGGATGCTATTAACCATGATTGCCATCCATATTCCTATCAATTAGCTAAGGTATTTAGAAAACTGGCTGTCAAAAATGAAATGGGAATAAATAACAGATGAATCCTTACCATAAGTGCTTCAATGTTTGAGATATTTGATTTTAGTAACTCAAGCAGATTTTCAATAATCTTTATTCTCGCGTTCACATCCTCACAGCCAGACAAAAGTTTAAAAATAAGAACCAATATTTGAGGTAGGATAAACTGAGAGTTGTTTCCTCTGCTTCTTTGCATCTCAGCCTGATTATATTTCTGTATGGCCTGCAAATCGATTAGAAGAGTTTTTCACCTACACTGCATCCTTAAAAGACAGATTTGAGTATTTTGATAGAAAAGAGATAACTGCTCTCACGTGAAGACACAAATTTGGTACAAAATAGTCACGCTTTTGATGGTAATACAACTAATTTTCTTGCATAAAATATTTCTGACATTGGATACATGCGTACTAACACCAACAGTAAATAGTTGAACGTGTAAAAAGTCCATGAGTTTACATCACCTGTTTTGGGCTAGCACCGCCTAAAAGAACATCAAAAAAGGTTGCACACAAAGCATCTGTCTGAGGAAATCGGAATAGCCTGTCTGAAATAGCAATAAATATGGGTTGCAATCTTGACTCAGCCCTCTTTGGGCCTTCTAGGACCGATTTCGATCTTCCTATAGCCAAAGTAAAAAAACTTGATGCTTTCTTCTCAGATGGGATACCAACCAAAAGTCTTCCCAACAATTGCAAACCAAGCAATCGAACCGGTTCGTAGTCCCTACATTGAAAACATAAAAAGATCAAATAAATTAACGTTAATACAATAGAACAGGCTATGTTTCGAAAACAATTTCACAAGTTGATATGCTTGGAGCCTGTCAAAGCGATAGCATATTTCAGATAGATGCGGCCTCACGCCAACCACTAGGTGTGGTTTAATGCATCAGCTGTTCCAACTTTAATACTTTATGTAAATAAGTTTGTACTTTTACGATGTTATGCTTCAGATTATATATCATTTTGATTATCACCCTTTATTAATAGGACACACAAAACCACATTTTTACGATAAACACTGATAAATAATATACATACTCTAGGGTTGTACGCCTCTCATAGTTGCAATTACTAACTCCACAAGACCTTAATTTTGCCTATATGAACTAACTTGATACCATGCATAGAGGGTAGCGTGATATACTCATTGAATATAAATCTAATGAATAGAAAAGAAGGATCAAATTAGTAGGCTCCTATGAATCCCTTACTTCATATATTTGACCACATACAAACCTGAATCAAACTTAAAAGGAAAAATGGAACATGCCATTCCCATTAAACAGGCATATAAAAAAGCACGATGATGCAACAGCTAAACATTATAAATTGAGTCTGCAGATACAAATTATAAAGTATCCCCCCACACAGTCAACTTATTTAGGGCCACACAGCATACATACCTTTGAAGCAAATTGAGAAAAAGATGACATCCACCAACTAAATTGACTTGATCAAGAAAAGACTCAAGTACTGATATTTGAGAAAGAGCTCGAATAATCATATGTAATATATCCTCAATGCATATAATGTCCTGACTTGTCTCAAAAAAGGATACAAGGGATTCAATATCTGAAACTGCAATATGTTCCCTACAAAATCAAGTCATGTTCACTGAGAATTGTTATGGGACCCAAAGATCATGTTGATATCCATAACCAAAAAGGCTTAACCTAAATTTAATGGGATAACTGACAAAACAGACAGGTAAAGATTCATGCTTATTGACAACAGTAAATAATCTACCTCAGACTCATCTCACCAATACTAAGCAAAAGTAAGCGTATTTTTTGTATTTCTTCCCTGTTAGGCCTCTCTCCAAAATCTTTGTTTTTTATAGGTTGCAAGAGAGGTTTGCTTCCAGAAGTGGGATAAGATGTCATGTTATCCCAGTAAAATTGATGAATTATATCAAGAACGCGTGGAAAGCGACATAAACTCTTGAGAAGCCTTGGATCATTATCAAATTGTTGAATCAGAAACATGTATAGTTCTCGTTGCACGTTGTACCCAGCATATACCCAGATTAAAGGATTGAGAAATACATGCGAGATTGCATCCTTTACAAGGACTTCAGCCAAACCTGGAAAGCCATCAAACATAAAACATTATATTTATATATCATATATTATTATGTGAGATACTCCGTAATATAATAGATAAGCAATTAATCCACTAAGTTTTAGAGATTACATACCACAATTTGAAATAACAATTAGCATGTGTTTCAGGGCTGATACGGTTTCCATATTAATCTGTTGTGAAGGAACAGACTGCAACAAAAAACCAAGAATTGAGAATCCAGAAAGATTGAGCATTTGTTGTTGATTAGACAGGTTGTCGTCTAGAACAGAGGCAATAAGCTCAATAATTTCAGCAGTCAAACGATCTTTTGTTATAGGTGTAAGCAAATTGTGTCCAGTTTGTTGACTGTCGTCTTCATACAAATCAATGCGCGTGAAGAGAGGGAAAAAGACAGAAACACCCCCAGCACAGTAGATAATTTGTTGCAACAAGCGGCGAGAACATAGTTGGGTCCCATTTTTGACAGTTGCCTCAAAACAACTTTTATCAAGCGCATTATCAACCAAGGGTGAAACATTAAACAATGTCCTACGGTTACTAGCCTGAAAAAAAAAATTAACAGATGTAAAACGGTTTAACTGACCAGCAGCTTTTGATAGGTCACAAAAGAAAGAAAAAAAAAATCAGGAACTTATTAAAAAAAAAAAAAAAAAAACCTGTGCATTAAGTCCAAATACAATCTTGGAGGCAAGACCATCTGTGGCATCAAGAACTCCAGTGGGCAAAGGGTTATTGGCAGAAACTGAGAATTCATTATCAAGAAACGAGTACATATAGCTGGGTCCTAGGATATTGATTCCTTGAACTTGTTCATAAGTGATGACATCATTAAATAGATACACTGGACCAATCTGACCAAAAAATGGAGAAGACTCTCTGGTGGAAGAAAAAGCACCATCTTCTTGCAAACAATAATTAACTGGTGCTCCTATCATGCAACTGGTCAAAGGTTCAGTGACTTTGGCATAGCTGAGAAAATAAACATAAAAAAAAAGCAAAATCATTACTATATTGTAAGAGAAATGTAGAATAAAAATGATAAACAGATGCACAAGATTATTTTAAAAACCATAATGATGAACAAGATATAAGAGAAAGGACCTGCACTTCTCTGAGGAGACAAGAACTCCATCAAGGTAACATCTTATTAGGCTTCCTCCAGAAAAAGCTCTGCCAATACTATGAGTTATGCACAGAAAATGCCATTTCTTAGCCACAAGGCTGATGGGAAACGAAACAAACTGGCGTTTTTGGTTACAAGACTACAAAAAAATAAAGAAGAAATAATTAAGGGGTGCTAGACCTTGAAATTTCAGATAAACAGGCAGTAAAAGATATAAAAAACAAAAAAAACAAAAAAAAAAAAAAAAAAAAAAAAAAAAGCCACAAATAATGGAAGTGTGCTTGACATTCTAAAAGGAAAACCAAATAAAATATCATCCAGTGCAAAGTTGTAATAATATGCAATAAAAGTGCAACTTGAATAAAGAACGTAATAAAAACAGAAAATATCTCTAGTAGAAATATGAGTGTACCTCAAAAAATAACCTATCCTGTGCAAGGACAGCCAAACATCCTCTTCTAGTTTCTGAAAGAAAACTGAAGAGTCCCATTGCTCCTCCACTTGTGGGAAAGCTTTCTACCCGAAGCCAACAAGTAAAAGAAAACCCCTTATAAACAGGCCACTGCACTGGCGTATTGATTACTATTCCCTGCAAATATATTCAAATTACTAATAAGATTAACAAACTTTGAAAAGAAAGCTACTTCAGGGTAGATCCATCATCTGTTGTTACCAAACTTACAGAATCATGTCCGTCAAAATTGAAGAAGGCTGTGGGTCCTTTTTCATTTAACATTGATGAAATATTAGTTAACAATAGGGAGCAATATTGTTGGCGAGTCCCCACTTGCTCACTTCGGAGTATTGCAAATATTTTTCGAATTTCCTTTCCAGAAACACTATGACCACCGGTGACCTGAATTAACTGGCCAATTTTGAGGACTACACTCTCATTATCTTCGAGCGGAAACCAGTCAAGAAGAAAGCTAAGCATTCCCACTCTGACGCATGAAGCTCTATTTGATATGGAATCTCTAAGCAGATGAAGGAAAATGTTTAGCCCTTCATTCCGCATTGAGTCACTGCTCTGCCCAGTTTTAAGATCCAAAAAAAAAAAAAAAGATGATTCACAATAAATAACAATCCATGTGTAATGATAATAAATAAACTATTGTAAGTAGCTCTATTAATACAACAATACAAAGTTGAAGATTGTTAACTGACCTTCTGCAGTACATTCAGATAAAGCAAGATAACGTCTTCATTCTGATGCCAAAAGATAGAGAAAACGGAAACATCAGATGCGGAAACAAAGAAAGAAAACACTTTAATGAGAAGCAAAGCAATGTAACACAGTTTTCAAAGACCCGTGAGGATATGCATGACATACAAAGAGCTTAGATTGTTACGATTAGGGATGCAATCGAGCCATCAAGATGAAACTCCAAAACTCGAGCTTGATGAATTAGTCGATACGTACCAGCCTAGTAGACTCAGTTCTAAGTACTAAATGTATAGTATCTATGAATGTTATTGAGTGACGATGTACAAATACTTTCCAGATTGGCTAGTGGCTACTATATGTGTTTCGAATTTAAAGAGTTTTAGTTTATATAGTACGATATAATATATATGTGTGTGAGAGAGACACTGTGTGTAGACCTCTATATACGCACAAAGTGTAAAGATGTAAGTTAACACAAGCTAGATAAGCCGCGTGAGCTTTAAGCATCAAGTAATTTAAACACGAGCTTGATTCAACTTGAATTACGATTTTATTTTTAGTGTTATTCATGAGTGACCCGCAAGTTGGCTTGACATAATTGCACTCCTGAATTAACATCAGAGAGATCTAGAAAAAGGTTTTGGTAACATACCCTCATAATTGGACTCTTCTTTATATCAAACTTGCCATCGACAAGCATATCGAGCAGAGATGTTAAAAGAGCTGCATTTGGTCGTCGGTGACAGAAGTCTAACAGCAAGCTTTGCATTGTCTGATAACCCTTGCCGACCAGGGCTCGAAAAGCAATCTAAAAAGATCCAGTTATCAAAAGAGTTAAAATTAGATAGCCCAATAAACAAGATTAAGCACGACATAGTTGTTCTACTATAACTAACATCTGCACCTTGGTATGTCACAAATTGGCAATAAACAAAACTTGTAAACAACCAAACGATAAACTAGCATAACAAAATTATAAATTCAATGTAAAACACACTTGCAACAAAATCATGAAATCAAAAAAAAAAAAAGATGTTACAACTATATAAAATTTTAAACTTAAATAAACATAACAAGTCCTTACAAAAATTTTAAAAATTACTAACGTATTTAAATGATGTGTGAATTCATTTTAATAAATACATATAAACCGTAGTTATGGCAATCTTACCATTTTGTATGGTCCGTGAATTCATTCTAAAAAATAGATAAATTGTTACTATAGCCATAGAAATTATCTGATAAGTAGATCACAGTTTACGAGGGTTTCAGTCGAAGGCACGCAGAAAAAAAGAAAAGAAGAAGCTAGTACCTTGGAGGCATCATTACCAGTAAGCAGAGAAGTAAGAGTTTGTAGAACATTCAGAACCAGCTTTTCACCCTCCTCATCCTCAACGTTCCCATGCAATAAAGATACGACATGCAGAAAACACTCACCATCACGAAACAAACTCTGGAAGTACTGAAATTATACAATACAATAATAATTGTAAGACACATTTTAGCAATTCTGCGATACAAAATCCCACATAATGAAATGCATGACCAACAAAATATACCACTCGGTCTTTCACAAGCATGTCTCTCATCCCAACCAGTAGATCAACTGATAGTTTTGCAAAGTTTTTCTCTCTTTCTTTGATATGAGTAAATGTTTCCAAGTACTTCGAACATAAATACAACTTTGCCTTTCGGTCGTCTTCAGAAGAAGAAATGAACTGCAGAGCACACCCATGCAACCAGGTCAAATACAAATACCGACACGGCACCAGGCATATATATTTTTAAATAGAAACAACACTCAAAATTCATAGATAACACGACAAGGATAATATAACAAAGTGATGATACCTTCATCAGAGCAAATATATAAGAAAGCATGGAACTTCTCAAACATTCTTCCCAGAAAAGATCGAACAAACAATCAATACAAGTTGAGCTATTCAAAACCAAACATTTTGCTTCTTCATTAACCGAATAGTACTCTGCAAACAGCTGCACACAAGCTTCCATACAATCACGCCAACGATGAACCTTCTCTAGCGAATATGATTTTTTTAACGGTTGTGATGGAATCCTTTCACTGCAGTTTCCTGGATCAGTTAATGCACGTCTTTTGGACTCTTGAGCTTGAATGCAAGCAACTTTGAGCACTCGAGGGATTGCGTCAAGCGTCTTAAAAGAGGAAGCAGTTTTCTCAGGTGCAAGCTGCAAAATGTGGAGTAGACACCTTGCTAGACCAGTGGCAACCTCAAGATTACATGCAAACAGCTCGAGGGAGTTTAAAAGAACGGAACATTCAGGCTGCCCAAACAATAGCATTATACATCAACAATACTTTATGACAAATTGATATAAAAGAAAAATAGGAAAACGGCTCAAACTAAATAAAGTTCCCTTTTCATTATCATTTAGGCGTACTCTGGTAACACATATACCAAGTTTCCATTATCGTTGTAATGTGCACATGAATGTTAACTTTATTTGAAAAGAAGATCAAAACATGTTTGGCATGACTTCATTGTTTTCAACGGGTATATGAAGAAAGAACTACTAAAACAATAAATAGAAATATCTTCTACAACACTTAAATCTCAATATAATTGTCATACAGTGGCCACCTGTTCTTCTTGTACACCAGTTTCATACACCATAGAAACATCATTATCAAGTTTCAGATTGATATGTAGAAGCAGTAGTGCAAACATACAACAACTGGTTTTGGGTTTTAGTTTTACACAAAAAAGGTTGAGTTGTGCTAGAATGTACAAACTAAAATGCACTAGGGAAGACCAACAAGTACCACAGACACGGTAAAAACACATAACACATGAGAACAATATGTTTCAGGATGATATGAATGAACGAGTAAAAAAAAATTTCAACCTAAAGTGTTTCAGTGAACATAATACTTCTAGCACACCAGGCATCAACCAGCATATGGAAATTTTAAAGAAAAGGGAAGCAAAGCAGGCTACCAAGTACTTAAATTAAGTAACAATGTTAACAAATATTAACTTCAAAAGTTTAAACCCTCTGTATCATGCACTCATTTTCTGTAGACAAGAGCAATATTTGACAGCTTAATGGGGAATCTTCACTTGGTATAAAATTGTTAGAGGGAAACTAAGAATGAACTGACCATATTATGAGTAGTTGCATCCAGGGTTGCAGCAAACTCAACAACTGAAATCACGTTAGTTTGAAGGATATCAACTTCATTACTGGGAACTTGTTTGTTAGTGGATTTTGAACGGGTATAAGGTTCATTGCTCAAAGGACGCACATCACTATAGTTAATATAAGCTTCAGGAATTACTGCTGAACCACTTCCAAAACAAAAGTGCTCTGAAAAGATAAAATCCCACACCCCTTCGGACCGGAACACATCCAACAATGACGGGGATAAAACCAGGATCTTTCTAAATATGAACAGCACATAATGTTGAAGCGAATACAAAAATACTCTGCAATCGGATATAAAGATAAACAAAAAATATATTAAAAAACTGAATGAGGTACCAAGCACATGCAAGCAATATATTAGAAAAATATTCTGCAAGTAATCGGATTCTTTTATTTTACTTTTATGCTATACACATATCAAATATAGTCACCACATGGATAGTTGGTGAAAAACTATAGTTGTGAGAGAAGTGATCACCTTAAATGGCTCGGAAGCTCGTTTTGATTTGAAAAGGCTTTAATGCTCGGAAATATTGTTAGAAGAACCCTCATGATGAACTTGATTGAAAGTTCCCCATACACAGAAGAAACTGGAAAAGCACTTCGACCATATGATTGCACTTGATGTGATCTTAAATCCTCTGATGTGAGAACAAATGAATAAAGGGCTTTGCTTAAATTGACAGTATGATTACTCCAATATTGGCAAGTAGGTATATTCATAGACGTAGACGTTTCTGCTATTCCTGTACTTTGACTATTTGTATTGCTGTCACTATCATCAGAGGAACATATCTTCGAATCATTCTCGGCCAACGAGTTGCTTCTTTTCTGCATGAACTCTTGAAACACGAAGGCAGGCAAACAAAAGCTATTTGCAAACTTGTGCACTCTTCCGTTTTCGCACAGAAACTGCAAATTACTCAAATTACCAAAGCTTCCGAATGGTTAAGTGCATCAAATCATAATGAATAATCACACTAACACACCAACTTTAAGAGTCTCACATTCACCACCCTGCCCTATCCCCATGTCCACAACCAATAAGATATACATTCTTTAAGAAGGATGCCACTCAATTTAAGTATCCCAAAACAAATTACATAGAACTTGCCAAGTAAGAGCCATTCTCAAAGAAGTACGACACATAATTATTAATTATAATTGTAAAAGTGGGTGCAATGATATGGCATCTAATTCATTCTGGTTTCTCAATAAAAGAGAATTTATGTAAGGATACACAGCTTCCCTTAGGACCTCCAAAGAAAGAAGATGCAGCTGCAAAATCCACATTAAAGATATTCCATCTCCGCTAAAGCCATCAAAACCAAAATATTAGGCCAATAATACATTATTAAAATTATCAAACAAAGAAATATCCAAAGTAAATATAAAATGACACAAGCATAAATTGATACGTAAATGACAAAGACAAACATTACTTAATGTTTTCTAGTGCATAAACTGAGAAAAAAAATTATTTCTAAAACACCAACCATGTCATCAAATTTTTTTCATTAGCTATATATCATTAAAGTTAACGTTTTGTAGATAGCTGAACATGTGACAATTATTAAACTTTCAGACAAGCTTGCCTAGTTGTCTAATTTTTGTATCCATTTTATTATGGTTTGGGATGTCAATGTGTAACTTCAGACTAGCATAGTAACAAGGCTGCATGAGGATCCATCTTAAGCTTTTATGCATTATGAATATAAATCTTAAATTAAAAAAAAAAAAAAAAAAAAAAAAAAAAAAAAAAAAAAAAAAAAAAAATAAGAGGGTAGATCTTAACACAGATGTTACCTTCCATTATCATTATCAAATGAAGAGGATTTCTTTAACCTCAAGGAGTTTAATGATGAAACTCCCAAACAATCCAACAACACCTCAAGTCCCCCAATGCTCCGAAAATGGTTCTGACCACGTGGGTTATCAGTCAATGCCAGCTGAAGACTTCTTAAAGTTACGTACTGAAGAGATGGATTCGTCCATTGTTCTTTCAAACTTAACCTTCTGATCACACGCAACAGCTCTGAAAACACGACCCACATTATTTCCCCAAAATAAAAACCTTAATAAATAAAAAGGCAAACAAGATAGGCAGAAAGGTTTTATGTCCAAAGCGAGAGTCGGATATTTTTTTGTTAATGACTGTGGTCAATAGTTTAGTTATTTATGGATGGCAGATCATTCCAATTCTGTAAGCAGATATTAATATTAGTGTTGTGTATATAGCCATCACCTACCAAAACTTTATGTTTGTTAACGAAGCACTAGCAAAAGCGATATGTTTCAGCAGCACAACTTCATAGATCTCAAATATATTCAACTATATATATGGCTCTCAGCAAAATAACCATCAAGACATTAAAATCTGAAGATGCATACCTTACCTACTAACCAATTAAGACCACCAGCTTCCATCACTGATATGACTGCCTTCTGATGCCACTGCACTTTTTTATCAGAAAGAGCGTCCCTTGAATTGACGAAAGGTTCTGGAGTTGTGGCAATTCTTTCAATAGAAGCATCCAAGCTGTCAATGTCTATCAGAGTCTTTTCATTTACATCTACTCGCAAATTGATAAACCCACATACAATTGAAATCACATGTACAAGTATCTTTTGTAGATAACCAGCTTTCTCTATATTAGAACTTGATAAAGTTTCATCAGCTGAAAGAGATCCAGCAATAGTCTTCAACTGGACAACAGCCGCTGAAACAAATATTGATATATCAAAAACATGAACAAGAATGAAATTGCAGTTTAAAACAAGCTCACCTCATAAAGGACATTATAAACAGCACATGGGCATTAGATTTTTTCAACTAAGATAACACACAAGCACACATAAGGAAACAGACAAAAACAATGCCCAACAAAAATGTGTTATCCAGTAGTAGCACAAAAACTACCTACCTAATTACCTCATATAGATATACATAATACAACTATGACCTACATCGATGCAAGAGCAAACAGAGAACATATATGCATTTACTGGGGGAAAAACACCTCATAAAAAATTTATAAACTTAACCATCCCAAGATAACCTAGGGGTCCTAATATCCTCACAAGAGGTCTCGGGAGCTAGCAGCATATCAAAACATACTTTTAGTTTTTTTCATTGATGAGGTTAATAATATGTTAATTGATTATTATAAATAAAATCAGTACTAATATATGTGTCTTGTTCTACTAATAGAGGCTAACAACCGACAGAACCAAAATTAACTATAAACTTCAGCTTAATTGCAATATCAGTGGTTACGTTCAAGTTCAGCTTTTTGGGCAGACAATATAGTTAATAAACTCAAAGATAATTTACTAAAAGAGCAGTTGATAAACCCTAATATTAGCTTTCACATATCAAATTACAGATACTTAATAATAAGTTCCAGAATAAATCTGGCATACGACCACAACAGGTCACAAACAATGACAGACAAAAATATGCAACAAAATTGATCGAATACCTTTCATTAGTGCTGTCAGCTTTTGAATACCACCATAATAGCCCAGAACTTTACAGTTATGCATGGACCGGGTCATGATAATCAAAGCATGCAAGACAGCAAAACCTTCAGATGTGATGGACAAGCTATTTGAAGTCCCGGATACGTCTGTTTAAAATATTAACAGAATAACAGATTAACGATTATTAATTCAATTAAAGTAGAAAACTTTATGCACGCAAATAAAAAATCTCCATGAACTTAAATTAAGTTCCTAAGACCACTTATCTATGTAAGTTATTATGCAGTAAGTTCAGCATTAACTGATTCGATGGGACTAATGATAGGTAAAACAATGATACAACACATGCAAACATTGAACGAACATTTTTTGTTTAGAGAGAGAGAGAGTGTGTGTGTGTGTGTGTGTGTGTGTAAATTTGTGGCATTCTTCCTGTTATATTGAAATATACATACATATCTATACATATTACATGTAATTAAAAAAATAAACGAAGGGTCGAGATTTTGCCACGTAGCTGCAATGCAACATGGCAATCTTGCTTAATCTATAGTTAATAGGAGTAAATGGTATGAAATAAATTATGAATAAATAATCTAGATAACCATACAAACAACAGAAAAGAGTGTGTATCAATGACTAACACAAAGAAACTAATATGGTTTGTGATATTTTATTATAATAATATATATTACCATTGAGAATTTGAGAATTTGAGAATCTGAACGTTAACTTACATTCAGTGAGAACAGCTGTTATGTGTGTAACTTCTTCAATTAAGTTTACTAAGATTTCAGCAGGATGTGCAGCAGAGCAGCCGCTGATAACCTCGTCAGGATTTTGAGAATCCTCTGAAGAACTGTCCGAGTCAAACGGCTCCCAGTTTTTGTATATTACTAAAAACTGTTTAAGAAATATATGAAAAGCCATTTGTCTTTCAGCCTGGAAATTCAAACAAGTCATTAAGTTATGTCTGACATACTTCAACACTAACTACTAAAAAATTCATGAAACAAAATCATGGTAAGTTTTTCTTGAGAGTACGTACTAATATGCATAAACCTAATTTTTGTAACATAAAAATATGGATGAGAAACAGAGTTCTCACAATGACATGAATATATATGTATTATCTTCACTTATATCATTGTTTTCACCAGCAATTTACTCCTTGATAATGGTTTTTATAGTGACAAAGATGGACAGAAAATTTTATCATAAAATGATGACTTTTCCCTCTTTCATACAATGATATAAATAATAAATAATCATGAAACGGACACAATAGCAAGTGGTGGTGCCAAGCTTAAACCTGAGACCTAACCCGTGGCTAGTGTATAGGGATCCTCACGAATACGAATGAAACAATAACAAAAAACAACATAAAAAGATCGTACTGTCAAACCAAACACAGAAAAAAGCCAAAAGAAACGCAACAACATTAGAGTGATTGAAATCTTGCCATAGACACATCGATACTGTGCATATAGTATCGAAGTACCATGAAAGCTGAACATCAATTTACACTTAACAAAGATTATGCCAGAAATAAATACCTTATCAGAGGCATTTTGATATCTCTGCCATAGCGCCGATAAAATTGCCTCATCACCGCTATCACTGGAAGAAAAAGAAAAAAGAAAACTAATTGGAAGCCATTCTTGACAAGAAAAAGTTGATTCATATAAGCACAACTTAACTTAGCACATGGCATATCGAAAGGCGTTGTTACATAATGAGATTGATTATTTTAGAAAAAGAAGTGTTTTATATGTGTGGATACAAGTGTTTTCCATGAAAGAAGCCCCTCACATGCTTGTCTACGATAGCAGAGTTTATTTTACAAACACAACTCGTTATTTCGCCTTAATTGCTGCTTTTAGACAAATAGTACAGGTTGCTCCTGATAGTGGATATTGTACTGTTGGGTGTGAAAGAACACATTCCATCAATAACAAGTTTCTCAGTCAATCATACATACTTAAAAATGATCCCTTGTCTCATAGGGAATGAGATGAGATAATTGTTACCATCTTATCATGAGTTCTAATATAACTTTCACCATGCTTTAATAAACCAACCTTAACATAACTTCTAATCTACTACCCTATGGAGAATTCTCAGTTACATAAACTTTCTTACTTTCGTATCTCAGTTTATAATATTTATATTTATAATAATTTATAATAAAATAATTTAAAACAACCACCGCAAGGATCCTACAGCTTAGCATACCTAGACATTACACTGGTGATTTACCATATATCTAAGAAACCTTCTGACAAAACAAATACCAAATTTAGGTACTGAGACAACCTATGTAGGTTTCAAAACGTCTGATCATTTTACAAGGCTATCATGTATCTATATGAACTCAAGCCTGATCTGAAACTCCTTAATGTCGGTCACTTAATTGGTGTTACACTAGTAATTAAGCAGTTCTGATGTTGGCAACAACTTTATCGTGCCATCTGGGCTAGTGAAGAAAAAACTCCAATATGAGGAGCCAAGACCTGTGCGGAGATCATCTTTTCGCACTATATGGCTAACTCTTATTAAGACAACCTCTAAAAAATTTATCAACAAGCGTTAACAACAGGTGATAATAACAATAAGTTTTAACACTGTCGTAACATTGAACTAAATGTGATGGGGTTTGGTTACGCAACAATAGAGTATACAACATAAGAGTTGACAATAATTTGCAGGCAACATAAGAGTTGATAACGTAAATACTTCCATATCATATGCTTCTACACGCGCGTCATTCTGAAACCTAATATAAAATCCAACATATAAGTACTGTTTTGATATCTTCATACATTAATAAGAAAATACCTGAATATAACTTTAGGAGTCGGAACAGGAAAGATGTGAGATGGCGAACCTACTCCATACTCGCCGCCATAGCCAGATGTCCTCCGAATAAGACCGGCAACACCTTTTACAATATTCATTCTTCCACAGCCAATATCATACACAATCAAGACTTATACCCGTCAAACTTCAAAACAACAAAATCAAATTAAAACAAAAAACTACTACGTATTTAAATTCAACATAAGTGATCAGTGCCTAGTGAAATACGCAGTAGCACATTTGGAACTAAAATATTTACAAGCTACGGCCAAATTAATTATTGTAGACCTGGGTCAAAATGGGTGCAGGAACTGATTGGATCAACTAACCACCTATCCCAGTCAATTGATTGACAGATTACTTAAAAATGAAGCACATATATCGATCCGAATACCTGATTCGACGAAACTTGGATGCCTTGCGGTTGCGGATCATCGCGAAACCATCGAGAAACTGGAATTACTAGAAATAATTCTTCTTATTTTTCTCGTAAAAGGTGTATATAGATCTACTAGGGTCTCTTGCTATGTGATTTTAATTTTATTAACTAACTGCGATCATCATTAAAACGCCTGATAATAATAATAATAATTTAATTAATAGAAGAAGAAAAAATGGATTGGGGATTTGGGATCGAGGAACGTCGAGGTTGAAGATGCTCTAAATTAAAGTTTGACAAATGTACACGAATAGTCCCTCGAGTTTGTACCAAATTGCAAGAATAGTCAAAACAAAAGTTTTTGACCGGATAGTCCTTATAGTTTGCACACATTACAAAGATGGTCCAAATCACTAACGTCGTTATTTTTCTGTTAAATCATAGGCATGCGCAAAACATGTGATGGTATTTTCGGTTATTTGCATCTTCTTCTCCTAAGAGTCTATAATTTGTTATTTCGAAATTCAAAAATTCAAAAACACAAGAAACCTAAATCCATATACTTTATTATCATCAAATCCACAATATCAAAATTACACCAAAATTTAAAATCAATCACAAATAACAGGCGCATTATAATTTTTAAATGAAGGCATTATCTCTTTTCGATATATCCTTTCAAACGCCATAAACACAACAATAACATGAATTCAAGCATATGTGTACACAAGCTTTATACAATAATAACACTTTAAGACTATCACCACTACACTTACATGTTATTACACAAGCATGTCCCAATTTCAAAAAACACAATAATACATACATGTACACGATAATTTTAAACCTACACGCACAAGTAAACTTCACACAAACGTGTATCATATTAATTTTTACTTGTAAACACAATCACACATGCACGCTAATTTCATAAAACAAACGATTTAGAACAAGATACAGTGGAGCAAGGTGCGGTTGGGCGAGGTGTAGTGACCCGAACTTTTCCATGATTATATATTATATGAGATTAATATTTGCATGAATAAATGTTTCCAACATGTTAAGCAATTAAACTTGTTAAGACTTGATTAATTGAAACAGATTTTGTGTTAACATTTGACCACCCAGTTTGTCCGATGATTCACGAACGTTATAACTTGTATATGACATGATATTATATATATGAACATATATATATGTTTAACATGATGAAATGATAAGTAAGTATCTTATTATGTATATTAACAATGAGCCTTATACATAAAACAAGACTACTAACCTAAGAAATTCAAAACGATATCTATACGTAACGATTATCGTTGTAATAACGTCTTAATATTTATATATCATATTAAGATATATTAGTACATCATGTTATCATAATAATGTAATAATTTAACATCTCATTAGATATAATAACAATGAGATTAATTACATTTAATGAAATCGTTAACTTATAGGTTCCGAAACAACATGTACATGTAACGACTAACGATGACTTAACGGCTCAGTTAAAATGTATATACATGTAATGTATTAAGATGTATTGTTACACTTTTGAAAGACTTCATGACACATATCAAAGTACTTCTACTTAACAAAAATGCTTACAATTACATTCGCATTCATTTTCATCAACAATTCTACTCGTATGCACCCGTATTCGTACTCGTACAATACACAGCTCATAGATGTACATACTATTGGTATATACACTTCAATGATCAGCTCTTAGCGACCCTTAATGAGTCATCAAGCATGTGGAAACCATTCTTTGTAATCTAGTATGAATTATTTAGCAAGATTACAAAAATATTATTAATCATTCATGACTTATTTATAAGAAAACAAACTTACATATCCTTTATATCTAATCCATATATCACGACCTAAAACACATACAAACACCTTCATTCTTCAATTTTTTTCATCTAATTGAAATCTCTCAAGTTCTATCTTCAAGTTCTAAGTGTTCTTCATAAATTCTATAAGTTTTAGTTTCATAAAATCAAGAATACTTTCAAGTTTGCAAGTATATTTCCAAGCTTTCTAATCCATTCCAAGTAATCATCCAAGATTAAGAAACCTTTGTTATTTACAGTAGGTTATCTTCCTTATTCAAGGTAATACTCATATTCAAACTTTGATTCAATTTCTATAACTATAAACTATCTTAATTCGAGTAAAAATCTTACTTGAACTTGTTTTCGTGTCATGATTCTACTTCAAGAACTTTCAAGCCATCCAAGATCCTTTGAAGCTAAATCATTTCTTGTCACTTCCAGTAGGTTTACCTACTATAATTGAGGTAGTAATGATGTTCATAACATCATTTGATATATATATATACATATGTATATATATATATACATATGTATATATATATATACATATGTATGTATATATATATATATATATATATATATATATATATATATATATATATATATCTTATTTGAAGATTTAAGCTTGTAATCACTATAACATAGTTTAATTAATTCTAAACTTGTTCGCAAACAAAGTTAATCCTTCTAACTTAACTTTTTAAATCAACTAAACACATGTTCTATATCTATATGATATGCTAACTTAATGATTTAAAACCTGGAAACACGAAGAACACCGTAAAACCGGACATACGCCGTCGTAGTGAACCCGGGGGCTGTTTTGGGTTAGATAATTAAAAACTATGATAAACTTTGATTTAAAAGTTGTCCTTATGGGAAAATGATTTTTCTTATGAACATGAAACTATATCCAAAAATCATGGTTAAACTCAAAGTGGAAGTATGTTTTTCAAAATGGTCTGCAAGACGTCGTTCTTTCTACTGAAATGACTACCTCTTACAAAAACGACTTGTAACTTGTATTTCCGACTATAAACTTATACTTTTTCTGTTTAGTTTCATAAATTTCAGTTCATTATGAAACCATAGCAATTGGATTCACTTAAAACGAAGAAGTTATGGGTAAAACAAAATTTGATATTTTTGCTTGTTGTAGCTACGTGAAATTTGTAACAAATCCATACTAACCATAATTTAACTAACTTATATTGTATTGTATTATACATGTCTTGATAGACCATAGACACATATACAATGTTTTGACATATCATATCGACATCATATATATATATATATATATATATATATATATATATATATATATATATATATATATATATATATATATATATATATGTATATATATATATTATTTGGAACAACCATAGACACTCTATATGCGGTAATGATCGAGTTAGCTATACAGGGTTGAGGTTGATTCCAAAATAATATATATACTTTGAGTTATGATCGAGTCTGAGACTTGTATGCACTGGGTCGTGGATTGATTCAAGATAATACATATTGATTTATTTTTGTACTACTAACTGTGGACAATTATTTGTGGACTACAAAAGTTGAACTGTCAACTTAACAAACTTAAATTATTAAAATGTAATAAAATATGGTATAATTATATTTCGATCATAATTTGATATATATATATATATATATATATATATATATATATATATATATATATATATATATATATATATATTTGTTATAGGTTCGTGAATTAATCCTTGGCCAAGTCTAATTCTCGACGAATTGATAATCTGTGAAAGTGAGTTATAGTCCCACTTTTAAAATCTAATATTTTTGGGATGAGAATACATGTAGTTTTATAAATGTTTTACAAAATAGACACAAGTACGTGAAACTACATTATATGGTTGAATGGATCGAAACCGAATATGCCCCTTTTAGCCTGGTAATCTAAGAATTAGGGAACTGGCCCCTAATTGACGCGAATCCTAAAGATAGATCTATTGGGCCCAACAAGCTGTGACAACCCGAAAATTTCCGACCAAATTTAAACTTTATCTTTATATTATTCCGACACGATAAGCAAAGTTTGTCAAGTTAAATCTCAAGAATTTTAAACTGTGTTCATACATTCATTTGACCTCGACCAGTTTTGACGATTCACGAACAATTAATTGTAAATAGATATGTATTGTATGTAACTTTGAAGTGATATAACATAATATAATTGTTACGCTAATCTTGAAAGCCTAACATATGCCCATCTTTCCAAACAAATGAATTGAGTCTAAGTTTTAGTGTTAATAAGCCCAAGTCCAAATTAGCAAAGGAAGAAGTCAGAAGTAGTTATGGATTAAATTGGGTTTGAAGAATGATAACTAGTCATACATTCGTAATACATGGCACATTACATGCATATATCACATCTCCTTTAATTCTTTTCTACTTTATGACTTTTAAAAACCATTCCAAAAAATTTTCGTTTGCATCTTACCTACTAACTTATTATATATAGCAACCATGCACAGTAGTACATATTACAAATAATATAAAAAGCGATAGGGTAGCCTTTATGTATATTGCAGATTTTAAAATTATTTAATCTATTTACGTTAAACGAATTCAATTATTTAACATCATGTTTATGTGCTGTAAAGGGGTACCTACTTACTTGTTTGTTTGTGGAACACACAAGGATATTATTATCATATCTCTGTGTATACATATTTAACTTAGAACACCCACAACCTATCTCTTTTTTCTTTGTTAAACCATCACCCATGTCCACCTCCTACCATCTAGCACCGCCATCGAGCACCACAATCAACGCATCGTGAACCTCTCAATCACCACCATCTAGCTTCCCACACGATCAACCACCTTCAACCGTCTTCATCAATACACCACCTTTGAACAACCGCCACTCAATATCACTATCTCGGCTGCTACATAATTGTTTCTATTTTTGACAAGTAAAACAACAACTCACAAACCATTTACCTTACAAACCCACCAAGAACCACCGCTACCTTTACACCACCATCCCTCGCTATATGTATTTATATTTGTTTCTTCTTTCTTCTCTTTTGATCATAACTGAGAACAAACACCCAACAACCAATCACCATGAAATGCTACACCCTCATATGTGAAACCACGTCGATTGCTATTGTTGCTGTTTCGGTTAGAATAAAACGAGTAAAGATTTTTAAAATAAAAGATGATGATGGTTACGTGAAGGGATGAGTAATGATAATGATATATGATAAAGACTGCTCCACTTATCTTTTCTTTATGTTTTCTTTTTCTGATCGAACCCCACATAAAATAACAACTTTACAGCTGTTTTAAAGATCACGATATACCTACAGTTTTTGTGACATTTATGCAGGCCGTAATCCCTTCTAACTTAAATACATATTGGGCCAATTGAAGGTTGTTAGATCAGGTCATTGTTGGGCCGAGCTTGTAAACCGTTCATATTGTTGTTCGATCACCAAAACCAAAACAACACCATTCCATGTTCATCGTTTTCTTCTCCAACATCTACAAACCCATCGAATTGCTGCAAGTTATTTAATTATTTTCTATTTCTGTTTCAATTGTGAACCACAAAAGAATACATCAATAACCCTACTGCTACATGTTTTTTATTTTCAAAACAGACCCGTAACTAAACCATCAAAATCCATTACTGTAATCAGGTTTCTGGTTCAGTCGAGCAAAAAGAAATCGAAAACCTGTCGTTGCTATTACTGCACGTCTTCTGTTTCTGGTTCAAGATAAAAACCAAACTCACGAAAACTGTATTGGAACCTGCTTCGTGGTAGGGTATGCAAACAGAAATGTAACATCCCAATTAATTAGGGTATTATTTTATGTAATTTTATTATTATATACATGGATGGTATGATTTAGTATAAATAAATGGACAAGAGTTAAGTTTATTAGTTAAGTTAGAAGGGACTAAAGGTGCAAGGTTAGAACTAAGGACCTCCCTCATTATAGTTTTGGTGGGGAGGGTAGAAAGTGCAATTTGAGCAAAGTTATTTTTAATAAAAGAACAAAAATACTGATAAATCATTATCAGTTGTAAAAAAAAAAATACAGAACGTATGTGTGTGTGCTGTGGGTGTCGACTCAACAAGGAGGAAGAAGAAGGAAGCTCCAATTAAGAAATTGTGTTCATGCAATTATAAGTTAGTGAAATCTAAGGCACACTAAGCATTCTAGCAAGTTTTATTTCTTCAAATTCTTCTCCTTTGTGCACAATTAGGGTTCTTGAACCCTTAAAGACAAGGTATGAACTTTTGTAACTATGTATCACTAATATTGGGTGATTGTGATGAATCTCTAGCTTAAAGGTTGTTGTTTGTTGAAATTGTGCACACTTGCTTGATTGAAAACAAATTTCTTAGTAATTATGGAAGTAAGTTCATGTATGAACTTGCATTTTGAGTGAATGATATGTATATGGTGAATTTGGTGATGTTTTAGCTTAGAATCAAGTCATGCACACTAGGTGTTTGATAAAATGTCTCAATGAAATATTTATGTGATTTAGTTAAGAATTTTAAAGAAGAAAGTTTATATGTGAATTGTTGTTGTTATTGTAAGTGATGGAATTTGGATAATTGATGATTTAGGGTTGCTAGTAATAGAAATGGGTTTATGCACATTTGATGTTTAATGGAATATTTGGAAGAATTGCATGTTATGATTGTAAGAGATGAACTAGAGAATTGTGTGATTAAGGAAGTAATGTTGGCATGAAAATGTGGTTATATTGGAAAAGGTGAGATTAAAATGCTATGTATGTAAGTGTTTATGTGTATATTGGAGTAAATAGGGGGTTAAGTCAATGTGCAAGTGTATGAATGTGTTGAAAGCTTGTGGAAATTGTAATTTTGTTGAGATATGTTATTGATGAGATTAGCTCATGTATAGGTGCTAATCAAGGAAAAGGAACGTCAAGTGACCAAGGAACTCTATTTAATCAAGGTGAGTTTATAGGGGGTAAAATGGGCGGGTCGAGAGTGGCTTAGTGTTCTCGGATTGCATCCGTGCAAGAGAGCAACGGCTAAGTGCACTAGTTGAATAGCTTAGATGGAATTATTAGGTTCACCTAATAATTGTATCTATGGTGGATGTTTAGCTTAGGCAAGATTATTAAGGTTGCTTGGTAATCTTGTCTATGGATGGTTTAGCTTAGACACTTTGGATGTCTATGTGCATATGTATGATTGAAATGTGATTAAAGTAGCTTAGGCATAAGAGTATGCCTATGGATAGCTTAGACATAATTGCTAGGGTCGGCCTAGTAAGTTATGTCTATGGTAAGTGATGGGTCGGATCCGAAAGTAAGTAAGCAACCGTTTGGTTGAAAGGCAATGTAATGAAAAGATTATGCCCGGCATTGTATATTTAAATATTCGCCTATAACTCACTAAGTGTAAAAGCTTACCCCCGTGTTGTTTTATATTTTATAGGGACGAAAGGTCATCGTGAAGGTAAGGAACCCGTTTGAGGAAAGTGGAGCATTGGCATTAGAGTAAGTGGTAATGCAAGTCTCTATTTTGAATCAAGCTCTTTTGGGTACCGCTTATCAACGCCAAGCCTTTTGTATTTAACGATTATGTTTTCGTTATGCTTTGGGACCAAATGATGTTGTTAAATTGTGTGAACACGTGTTCTTAATTCAAAAGATTTTAGTAATGTCGAATGATGCTTGAAACTGGTTTAGTCAAGTTTAAATATGTCTTGTGATGTTAAAAATGTGTTTTGAGCTATTGAATTGGGTAAAGTGTGATTTTGTTAATAAGTTGCAGGTTGGTGCCAGTTCGTGGGTTATGTCGCGCCGCGACATTTGGTGTCGCGCCGCGACATTTGGTGTCGCGCCGCGGCATTAAACGCATTTTGGTAACAGAAAGGCAGCTAAACATAAGATAAAAACCCTTTATATGTCGCGCCGCGACAAAAGGAGCCGCGCCGCGGCAAATGCCTTGACCTGGGCAGGCACCCCTTTTTAAAAAAAAAAAAAAAAATTCTATCGTTTTAATGGCGTTAAAAGTTGGTATCAGAGCTAAGGTTTAAGGGACTTGGATAACCCACTATAGGGATTATCTAGGCTTAAACCATTGTTGTTGAAGGATAAGCGGTTTAGGACTTGCATGATAGTTAAGGTTGAATGATTGTGCCATGCTCCATAGGATAGAGTCGTTGACGAGACTTGTAGTGTAATGCTAAAATCATGGTTGATTTAAGTAAGGAGTTTAATACTCATTAACCATGGGTCATAATGGATTAAGTGCGTAATAAGATGGTGTAATGACAACCGGCCATTGTCATTACTTCATTTTAGTACGCATGAATGTTTACTATGGTCATGGTGAAATGAGTTAGGAATTCCTTCGGTTTTCTTGGTTATGGTAAGTAATGATGCAGGTATTTGAACTAATGAGTTGGATGTTTTGTTTCAGAATGGCTATCGTATCCCCAAACAGAAATAATGATGAGGACGATGAGTACGTCCTCACCCCGTCAATGGAGTCTATAGAAGGCTCACACTCCGAATCTGATGAGGTTACTATGGCAAACGATATATCGGGACAAATAGGACAAGCTTTGATACGATACACCCCAACCCTTTTAGAGAAGATTAAGACATTGATTAATGATCAATTGGATGAAAAGTTAAAGACTCTTATGACTAATAATCCTACTTTAAGAGGAGAAGGGGGAAGTGGGGTAAGACAGGAAGAAGTAGAAGCACCGAGAAAGAAAGATGAGCGCTTTGAGTACAAGAATTTTGCTAATTGTCATCCACCGGAGTTTCATGGTAAGGTTGATCCGATTATTAGTCAAAGGTGGATTGATGAGTTAGAAGAAACATTTATGTTGTGTGAATGTCCCTAGCACTTAAAAGTAATCTACACGGCTCACCAAATGAATGGAAGCGGTTATGAATGGTGGAATTTCATAGTTAAGTCTCATGGGCGAGACGTAGCGACAAGTTTTTCATGGGAAAAGTTTCGAGGGATGTTTATGGATCAATTTGCTCCACCCGTCGAGGTTAGTAGGTTAAAGTCCGAATTCATGAACATAGAGCATGGGAGTAAATCGGTGACCGAGTTTAATGCCGAGTTTAATGATAAGTCTCGTTTTTGCCCGGACTTTGTGTCAAGTCCTAAGTTGATGATGGATCACTATCACGAGAAGTTAAGCCCCGAAATAAGTGAGTTTATAGATAAGGGCACGTATAAGACCTTAGCCGAAATGATGAATAGGGCTCTTGTGAGAGAACATGAACTTAGGAAGAAGGCCGCGTTTAAGCGGAAGTTAGATCAAGACTCAAAATCAATGCAAAGTATGAGCCCGAAGAAGGGTAAGTTTAATTCTGAATCTCCTCACAAATCAAAAGGGGGTTTCATGTCGGGAAAGAATGGTGGTAAAGAAGTGAAGTCATGTAATAGGTGTGGTAAGAATCATGCGGGTGAATGTAAAGCGGGTACTACCGATTGTTATTCATGTGGGAGGCCGAGTCATAGAGCCGCCGAGTGTCCTAAGAGGGGAAAACAATGTTACTATTGTTTTGAAAAGGGTCATTTTCAAGCCTAGTGTCCGGAGTATAAGAAAGACTTGGCAAGTGGTAGTGTTAAGAAAGAGGTTAAAACAGAACCAAAGACTAGTGATAGCCGACCAAGAGCCCGAGCTCATTAGATTACCGCACTCGAAGCGAAGGAGTCCCAAAATGTGGTGTCAGGTACCTTTATTGTAAATTCTTTACCTGCGCATGTTTTGTTTGATTCCGGTGCTACGCGGTCGTTTGTTTCTTATTCTTTTTGTAAACATTTTAACATGACCCCAAGTATGTTAGAGCACCCTTTAGAGGTTGAGATAGCGGATAATAAAACCGTTATGGTGTATAGTATCATTAAGGGATGTAAAATTATTTTAGATGATGAAAAGTTTGTTATTGATTTAATACCCATGCATATGGGAGAATTTCAAGTAATTGTGGGTATGGATTGGCTAGATGACAATGAAGGGATAATTTTGTGTCGTAAGAAAATTGTATTAGTTCAATCACCAAGTGGGAAAGTTATATGGATTTACGGGGAACGGGCTAGGCGTGTTATTCCTATATGCACGTATGCTAGAGCTAAAAGATTTTTGTCTCATGGGTGTTGTGCGTTTTTGGCACATGTGGTAGATGATTCAAAGAAGGTTGTTGAAATAAATGATGTACCGATAGTTAATGAGTTTCCGGATGTGTTTCTGAATGAGTTGCCCGGTGTACCTCCCGAACGAGAGGTAGAGTTTAGAATAGATTTGATTCCCGGAGCCACGCCAATTGTCAAAGCACCTTATCGATTAGCTCCGTCAGAAATGAGAGAAATGATGACTCAACTACAAGATTTGATAGATAAGGGTTTTATACGTCCTAGTAGTTCACCTTGGGGAGCTCCGGTGTTGTTTGTGAAAAAGAAGGATGGGACAATGAGAATGTGTATAGATTATCGTGAGTTGAATAAGGTCACTATTAAGAATAAATATCCATTACTGAGAATAGATGATTTGTTTGATCAATTACAAGGTGCATGTTTCTTTTCAAAGATAGATCTAAGGTCGGGTTATCATCAATTAAAGGTGAAGGAAGAAGATATCTCCAAAACGGCTTTTCGTACGAGGTATGGTCATTATGAATTCGTAGTTATGCCTTTTGGGTTAACTAATGCTCCGGCCACGTTTATGGATTTGATGAATAGGGTTTGTCGACCGATGCTCGATAGGTTTGTGATTGTATTCATTGACGATATTTTAGTATATTCCAAGGGGGAAGAGGAGCATGCGTTGCATTTACAACAAGTGTTAGAAACCTTAAGGAGAGAAAAGTTGTTCGCTAAGTTCTCTAAATGCGAGTTTTGGCTTCGTGAAGTCCAATTTTTGGGACATGTCATTAATAAGAAGGGTATTTGTGTCGATCCGGTAAAGATTGAGGCGATAATGAGATGGGAACCACCTACGAATCCCACCGAAGTTAGGAGTTTTCTAGGATTAGCGGGGTATTATCGACGGTTTATACAAGATTTTTCTAGAATAGCCACCCCACTCACAAAGTTGACTCGTAAAAATGTGCCATGGAGATGGGAAGAAAAGCAAGAACAAGCGTTTTAACTCCTTAAGGAGAAGCTTGTTCAAGCTCCTATACTAGTTTTACCGAAAGGGAATGAGAATATGACGATTTATTGCGATGCTTCTAAGAAAGGTTTAGGGTGTGTGTTAATGCAAAATGGGAAAGTCATAGCTTATGCGTCCCGACAATTGAAGGAACATGAAAAACGTTATCCCACCCATGATTTAGAATTAACGGTCGTGGTTTTTGCTTTGAAAATTTGGCGTCATTATCTTTATGGTGTTAAGTTCTCTATTTATACCGATCATAAGAACTTAAAGTATTTATTCGATCAGAGGGATTTAAATGATAGGCAAAGGAGATGGCTCGACTTGGTGAAAGATTATGATTGTGAAATTTTATATCACCCCGGGAAGGCTAATGTGGTGGCGGATGCTCTTAGTAGGAAGTCGAGTCACCAACCGATTAAGATAACGAGTTTGGCTATGGTAATATCACCACATATATTCGATAGTATCTGAGTAGCACAAGATGAAGCGTTGAAACCCGAAAACGTGAGAAAAGAAAGGATCAAGGGGCAAGTTGATAATTTTATGTTAGATTCTCGTGGTCTACGGCTTAGATATGGAAGAATTTGGGTACCTTTACAAAATGGTGTTAGAAGTGAGCTCCTTGACTTAGCTCACAAATCTAAGTATTCGATTCACCCCGGTGCCACGAAAATGTATAGGGATCTAAGGAAGGACTATTGGTGGCCGGGAATGAAGAGGGATATAGTAAAATATGTTCATAAATGTCTTACTTGTCTTCAAGTTAAAGCTGATCATCAAATGCCTTATGGTAAGATGCAACCATTAGAAGTACCGGCTTGGAAATGGGAACACATTACAATGGATTTAGTGACTAAGTTGCCTAAGACACCTCGACAACACGACGTAATTTGGGTTATTGTTGATAGATTGACAAAGAGCGCGCTATTTTTGGCAATAAGAGAAGCTTCATCATCGGAAGCAATGTCTAAGTTATATATGAAGGAGGTTGTTGCAAGACATGGAATACCGATTTCCATTGTTTCGGACCGTGACACTCGATTCACCTCACGATATTGGAGAAAGTTTCAAGAAGAGATGGGCACTAAGTTACATGTGAGTACCACGTTTCACCCACAAACGGATGGCCAAAGTGAACGAACTATCCAAACTCTTGAGGATATGTTAAGAGCATGCGTCATTGATTTTGGTGGTAGTTGGGATACTCATCTACCTTTAGTGGAATTTTCGTATAATAATAGTTATCACTCTACTATCGGAATGGCGCCTTATGAGATGTTGTATGGAAGGAGATGTAGAACCCCAATATGTTGGGGTGAAGTGGGTCAAAGGGAATTAGGAAGCACGGAAGTTGTACATCAAACCACCGAAATGATAGATCAAATTCGTGAAAGAATGAAAGCGACACAAGATCGACAAAAGTCTTATGTGGATAAAAGAAGGAAGTCGATAGAATTTCAAGTGGGTGATAAAGTAATGCTTAAAGTTTCCCCGTGGAAGGGTATTATTCGTTTTAGAAAAAGGGGAAAATTGGGTCCAAGATTTGTGGGACCATTTGAGGTAGTGGCAAAAGTCGGGAAGGTAGCCTATCGTTTGGCCTTGCCCGAGGAATTAAGTAATATTCACGACACTTTTCACGTGTCACAATTGAGGAAGTGCTTGGCGGATGAATCAACTTATGTTCCATTGAATGAGATTGAGGTTGATGATAAGTTAAGATATGCGGAGAAGCCAATAAAGATTTTGGATCATAAGGTGAAGTAATTAAGGAATAAGTCGATTATGTTATTGAAAGTGTTATGGCAATTTAGAAAGGGCTCCGAATGTACGTGGGAACCCGAAGAATGGCTTATGAAGTATTATCCATCGTTGCATCAAGAATGGTTCGCGAGGACGCGAACAATCCAAGAGGGGGAGAGTTGTAACATCCCAATTAATTAAGGTATTATTTTATGTAATTTTATTATTATATACATGGATGGTATGATTTAGTATAAATAAATGGACAAGAGTTAAGTTTGTTAGTTAAGTTAGAAGGGACTAAAGGTGCAAGGTTATAACTAAGGACCTCCCTCATTATAGTTTTGGTGGGGAGGGTAGAAAGTGCAATTTGAGCAAAGTTATTTTAATAAAAGAACAAAAATACTGATAAATCATTATCAGTTGTAAAAAAAAAATACAGAACGTATGTGTGTGTGCTGTGGGTGTCGACTCAACAAGGAGGAAGAAGAGGGAAGCTCCAATTAAGAAATTGTGTTCATGCAATTATAAGTTAGTGAAATCTAAGGCACACTAAGCATTCTAGCAAGTTTTATTTCTTCAAATTCTTCTCCTTTGTGCACAATTAGGGTTCTTGAACCCTTAAAGACAAGGTATGAACTTTTGTAACTATGTATCACTAATATTGGGTGATTGTGATGAATCTCTAGCTTAAAGGTTGTTGTTTGTTGAAATTGTGCACACTTTCTTGATTGAAAACAAATTTCTTAGTAATTATGGAAGTAAGTTCATGTATGAACTTGCATTTTGAGTGAATGATATGTATATGGTGAATTTGGTGATGTTTTAGCTTAGAATCAAGTCATGCACACTAGGTGTTTGATGAAATGTCTCAATGAAATGTTTATGTGATTTAGTTAAGAATTTTAAAGAAGAAAGTTTATATGTGAATTGTTGTTGTTATTGTAAGTGATGGAATTTGGATAATTGATGATTTAGGGTTGCTAGTAATAGAAATGGGTTTATGCACATTTGATGTTTAATGGAATATTTGGAAGAATTGCATGTTATGATTGTAAGAGATGAACTAGAGAATTGTGTGATTAAGGAAGTAATGTTGGCATGAAAATGTGGTTATATTGGAAAAGGTGAGATTAAAATGCTATGTATGTAAGTGTTTATGTGTATATTGGAGTAAATAGGGGGTTAAGTCAATGTGCAAGTGTATGAATGTGTTGAAAGCTTGTGGAAATTGTAATTTTGTTGAGATATGTTATTGATGAGATTAGCTCATGTATAGGTGCTAATCAAGGAAAAGGAACGTCAAGTGACCAAGGAACTCCATTTAATCAAGGTGAGTTTATAGGGGGTAAAATGGGCGGGTCGAGAGTGGCTTAGTGTTCTCGGATTGCATCCGTGCAAGAGAGCAACGACTAAGTGCACTAGTTGAATAGCTTAGATGGAATTATTAGGTTCACCTAATAATTGTATCTATGGTGGATGTTTAGCTTAGGCAAGATTATTAAGGTTGCTTGGTAATCTTGTCTATGGATGGTTTAGCTTAGACACTTTGGATGTCTATGTGCATGTGTATGATTGAAATGTGATTAAAGTAGCTTAGGCATAAGAGTATGCCTATGGATAGCTTAGACATAATTACTAGGGTCGGCCTAGTAAGTTATGTCTATGGTAAGTGATGGGTCGGATCCGAAAGTAAGTAAGCAACCGTTTGGTTGAAAGGCAATGTAATGAAAAGATTATACCCGGCATTGTATATTTAAATATTCGCCTATAACTCACTAAGTGTAAAAGCTTACCCCCGTGTTGTTTTATATTTTATAGGGACGAAAGGTCATCGTGAAGGTAAGGAACCCGTTTGAGGAAAGTGGAGCATTGGCATTAGAGTAAGTGGTAATGCAAGTCTCTATTTTGAATCAAGCTCTTTTGGGTACCGCTTATCAACGCCAAGCCTTTTGTATTTAACGATTATGTTTTCGTTATGCTTTGGGACCAAATGATGTTGTTAAATTGTGTGAACATGTATTCTTAATTCAAAAGATTTTAGTAATGTCGAATGATGCTTGAAACTGGTTTAGTAAAGTTTAAATTTGTCTTATGATGTTAAAAATGTGTTTTGAGCTATTGAATTGGGTAAAGTGTGATTTTGTTAATAAGTTGCAGGTTGGTGCCAGTTCGTGGGTTATGTCGCACCGCGACATTTGGTGTCGCGCCGCGGCATTAAACGCATTTTGGTAACAGAAAGGCAGCTAAACATAAGATAAAAACCCTTTATATGTCGCGCCGCGACAAAAGGAGCCGCGCTGCGGCAAATGCCTTGACCTGGGCTGGCACCCCTTTTTTTAAAAAAAAAAAAAAATTTATATCGTTTTAATGGCGTTAAAAGTTGGTATCAGAGCTAAGGTTTAAGGGACTTGGATAACACACTATAGGGATTATCTAGGCTTAAACCATTGTTGTTGAAGGATAAGCGGTTTAGGACTTGCATGATAGTTAAGGTTGAATGATTGTGCCATGCTCCATAGGATAGAGTCGTTGACGAGACTTGTAGTGTAATGCTAAGATCATGGTTGATTTAAGTAAGGAGTTTAATACTCATTAACCATGGGTCATAATGGATTAAGTGCGTAATAAGATGGTGTAATGACAACCGGCCATTGTCATTACTTCATTTTAGTGCGCATGAACGTTTACTATGGTCATGGTGAAATGAGTTAGGAATTCCTTCGGTTTTCTTGGTTATGGTAAGTAATGATGCAGGTATTTGAACTAATGAGTTGGATGTTTTGTTTCAGAATGGCTATCGTATCCCCAAACAGAAATAATGATGAGGACGATGATTACGTCCACACCCCGTCAATGGAGTCTATAGAAGGCTCACACTCCGAATCCGATGAGGTTACTATGGCAAACGATATATCGGGACAAATAGGACAAGCTTTGATACGATACACCCCAACCCTTTTAGAGAAGATTAAGACATTGATTAATGATCAATTGGATGAAAAGTTAAAGACTCTTATGACTAATAATCCTACTTTAAGAGGAGAAGGGGGAAGTGGGGTAAGACAGGAAGAAGTAGAAGCACCGAGAAAGAAAGATGAGCGCTTTGAGTACAAGAATTTTGCTAATTGTCATCCACCGGAGTTTCATGGTAAGGTTGATCCGATTATTAGTCAAAGGTGGATTGATGAGTTAGAAGAAACATTTATGTTGTGTTAATATCCCGAGCACTTAAAAGTAATCTACGCGGCTCACCAAATGAATGGAAGCGGTTATGAATGGTGGAATTTCATAGTTAAGTCTCATGGGCGAGACGTAGCGACAAGTTTTTCATGGGAAAAGTTTCGAGGGATGTTTATGGATCAATTTGCTCCACCCGCCGAGGTTAGTAGGTTAAAGTCCGAATTCATGAACATAGAGCATGGGAGTAAATCGGTGACCGAGTTCAATGCCGAGTTCAATGATAAGTCTCGTTTTTGCCCGGACTTTGTGTCAAGTCCTAAGTTGATGATGGATCACTATCACGAGAAGTTAAACCCCGAAATAAGTGAGTTTATAGATAAGGGCACGTATAAGACCTTAGCCGAAATGATGAATAAGGCTCTTGTGAGAGAACATGAACTTAGGAAGAAGGCCGCGTTTAAGTGGAAGTTAGATCAAGACTCAAAATCAATGCAAAGTATGAGCCTTAAGAAGGGTAAGTTTAATTCTGAATCTCCTCACAAATCAAAAGGGGGTTTCATGTCGGGAAAGAATGGTGGTAAAGAAGTGAAGTCATGTAATAGGTGTGGTAAGAATCATGCGGGTGAATGTAAAGCGGGTACTACCGATTATTATTCATGTGGGAGGCCGGGTCATAGAGCCGCCGAGTGTCCTAAGAGGGGAAAACAATGTTACTATTTTTTTGAAAAGGGTCATTTTCAAGCCGAGTGTCCGAAGTATAAGAAAGACTTGGCAAGTGGTAGTGTTAAGAAAGAGGTTAAAACAGAACCAAAGACTAGTGATAGCCGACCAAGAGCCCGAGCTCATCAGATTACCGCACTCGAAGCGAAGGAGTCCCAAAATGTGGTGTCAGGTACCTTTATTGTAAATTCTTTACCTGCGCATGTTTTGTTTGATTCCGGTGCTACGCGGTCGTTTGTTTCTTATTCTTTTTGTAAACATTTTAACATGACCCCAAGTATGTTAGAGCACCATTTAGAGGTTGAGATAGCGGATAATAAAACCGTTATGGTGTATAGTATCATTAAGGGATGTGAAATTATTTTGGATGATGAAAAGTTTGTTATTGATTTAATACCCATGCATATGGGAGAATTTCAAGTAATTGTGGGTATGGATTGGCTAGATGACAATGAAGGGATAATTTTGTGTCGTAAGAAAATTGTATTAGTTCAATCACCAAGTGGGAAAGTTATATGGATTTACGGGGAACGGGCTAGGCGTGTTATTCCTATATGCACGTATGCTAGAGCTAAAAGATTTTTGTCTCATGGGTGTTGTGCGTTTTTGGCACATGTGGTAGATGATTCAAAGAAGGTTGTTGAAATAAATGATGTACCGATAGTTAATGAGTTTCCGGATGTGTTTCCGAATGAGTTTCCCGGTGTACCTCCCGAACGAGAGGTAGAGTTTAGAATAGATTTGATTCCTGGAGCCACGCCAATTGCCAAAGCACCTTATCGATTAGCTCCGTCGGAAATGAGAGAAATGATGACTCAACTACAAGATTTGATAGATAAGGGTTTTATACGTCCTAGTAGTTCACCCTGGGGAGCTCCGGTGTTGTTTGTGAAAAAGAAGGATGGGACAATGAGAATGTGTATAGATTATCGTGAGTTGAATAAGGTCACTATTAAGAATAAATATCCATTACCGAGAATAGATGATTTGTTTGATCAATTACAAGGTGCATGTTTCTTTTCAAAGATAGATCTAAGGTCGGTTTATCATCAATTAAAGGTGAAGGAAGAAGATATCTCCAAAACGGCTTTTCGTACGAGGTATGGTCATTATGAATTCGTAGTTATGCCTTTTGGGTTAACTAATGCTCCGGCCACGTTTATGGATTTGATGAATAGGGTTTGTCGACCGATGCTCGATAGGTTTGTGATTGTATTCATTGACGATATTTTAGTATATTCCAAGGGGGAAGAGGAGCATGCGTTGCATTTACAACAAGTGTTAGAAACCTTAAGGAGAGAAAAGTTGTTCGCTAAGTTCTCTAAATGCGAGTTTTGGCTTCGTGAAGTCCAATTTTTGGGACATGTCATTAATAAGAAGGGTATTTGTGTCGATCCGGTAAAGATTTAGGCGATAATGAGATGGGAACCACCTACGAATCCCACCAAAGTTAGGAGTTTTCTAGGATTAGCGGGGTATTATCGACGGTTTATACAAGATTTTTCTAGAATAGCCACCCCACTCACAAAGTTGACTCGTAAAAATGTGCCATGGAGATGGGAAGAAAAGCAAGAACAAGCGTTTTAACTCCTTAAGGAGAAGCTTGTTCAAGCTCCTGTACTAGTTTTACCGAAAGGGAATGAGAATATGACGATTTATTGCGATGCTTCTAAGAAAGGTTTAGGGTGTGTGTTAATGCAAAATGGGAAAGTCATAGCTTATGCGTCCCGACAATTGAAGGAACATGAAAAACGTTATCCCACCCATGATTTAGAATTAACGGCCGTGGTTTTTGCTTTGAAAATTTGGCGTCATTATCTTTATGGTGTTAAGTTCTTTATTTATACCGATCATAAGAACTTAAAGTATTTATTCGATCAAAGGGATTTAAATGATAGGCAAAGGAGAGGGCTCGACTTGGTGAAAGATTATGATTGTGAAATTTTGTATCACCCCGGGAAGGCTAATGTGGTGGCGGATGCTCTTAGTAGGAAGTCGAGTCACCAACCGATTAAGATAACGATTTTGGCTATGGTAATATCACCACATATATTCGATAGTATCCGAGTAGCACAAGATGAAGCGTTGAAACCTGAAAACGTGAGAAAAGAAAGGATCAAGGGGCAAGTTGATAATTTTATGTTAGATTCTCGTGGTCTACGGCTTAGATATGGAAGAATTTGGGTACCTTTACAAAGTGGTGTTAGAAGTGAGCTCCTTGACTTAGCTCACAAATCTAAGTATTCGATTCACCCCGGTGCCCCGAAAATGTATAGGGATCTAAGGAAGGACTATTGGTGGCCGGGAATGAAGAGGGATATAGTAAAATATGTTCATAAATGTCTTACTTATCTTCAAGTTAAAGCTGATCATTAAATGCCTTACGGTAAGATGCAACCATTAGAAGTACCGGTTTGGAAATGGGAACACATTACAATGGATTTAGTGACTAAGTTGCCTAAGACACCTCGACAACACGACGCAATTTGGGTTATTGTTGATAGATTGACAAAGAGCGCGCTATTTTTGGCAATAAGAGAAGCTTCATCATCGAAAGCAATGTCTAAGTTATATATGAAGGAGGTTGTTGCAAGACATGGAATACCGGTTTCCATTGTTTCGGACCGTGACACTCGATTCACCTCACGATATTGGAGAAAGTTTTAAGAAGAGATGGGCACTAAGTTGCATGTGAGTACCACGTTTCACCCACAAACGGATGGCCAAAGTGAACGAACTATCCAAACTCTTGAGGATATGTTAAGAGCATGCGTCATTGATTTTGGTGGTAGTTGGGATACTCATCTACCTTTAGTGGAATTTTCGTATAATAATAGTTATCACTCTACTATCGGAATGACGCCTTATGAGATGTTGTATGGAAGGAGATGTAGAACCCCAATATGTTGGGGTGAAGTGGGTCAAAGGGAATTAGGAAGCACGGAAGTTGTACATCAAACCACCGAAATGATAGATCAAATTCGTGAAAGAATGAAAGCGGCACAAGATCGACAAAAGTCTTATGTGGATAAAAGAAGGAAGCCGGTAGAATTTCAAGTGGGTGATAAAGTAATGCTTAAAGTTTCCCCGTGGAAGGGTATTATTCGTTTTAGAAAAAGGGGAAAATTGGGTCCAAGATTTGTGGGACCATTCGAGGTAGTGGCAAAAGTCGGGAAGGTAGCCTATCGTTTGGCCTTGCCCGAGGAATTAAGTAATATTCACGACACTTTTCACGTGTCACAATTGAGGAAGTGCTTGGCGGATGAATCAACTTATGTTCCATTGAATGAGATTGAGGTTGATGATAAGTTAAGATATGCGGAGAAGCCAATAAAGATTTTGGATCATAAGGTGAAGCAATTAAGGAATAAGTCGATTATGTTATTGAAAGTGTTATGGCAATTTAGAAAGGGCTCCGAATGTACGTGGGAACCCGAAGAATGGCTTATGAAGTATTATCCATCGTTGCATCAGGAATGGTTCGCGAGGACACGAACAATCCAAGAGGGGGAGAGTTGTAACATCCCAATTAATTAAGGTATTATTTTATGTAATTTTATTATTATATACATGGATGGTATGATCTAGTATAAATAAATGGACAAGAGTTAAGTTTGTTAGTTAAGTTAGAAGGGACTAAAGGTGCAAGGTTAGAACTAAGGACCTCCCTCATTATAGTTTTGGTGGGGAGGGTAGAAAGTGCAATTTGAGCAAAGTTATTTTAATAAAAGAACAAAAATACTGATAAATCATTATCAGTTGTAAAAAATAAATAAATACAGAACGTATGTGTGTGTGCTGTGGGTGTCGACTCAACAAGGAGGAAGAAGAGGGAAGCTCCAATTAAGAAATTGTGTTCATGCAATTATAAGTTAGTGAAATCTAAGGCACACTAAGCATTCTAGCAAGTTTTATTTCTTCAAATTCTTCTCCTTTGTGCACAATTAGGGTTCTTGAACCCTTAAAGACAAGGTATGAACTTTTGTAACTATGTATCACTAATATTGGGTGATTGTGATGAATCTCTAGCTTAAAGGTTGTTGTTTGTTGAAATTGTGCACACTTGCTTGATTGAAAACAAATTTGTTAGTAATTATGGAAGTAAGTTCATGTATGAACTTGCATTTTGAGTGAATGATATGTATATGGTGAATTTGGTGATGTTTTAGCTTAGAATCAAGTCATGCACACTAGGTGTTTGATGAAATGTCTCAATAAAATGTTTATGTGATTTAGTTAAGAGTTTTAAAGAAGAAAGTTTATATGTGAATTGTTGTTGTTATTGTAAGTGATGGAATTTGGATAATTGATGATTTAGGGTTGCTAGTAATAGAAATGGGTTTATGCACATTTGATGTTTAATGGAATATTTGGAAGAATTGCATGTTATGATTGTAAGAGATGAACTAGAGAATTGTGTGATTAAGGAAGTAATGTTGGCATGATAATGTGGTTATATTGGAAAAGGTGAGATTAAAATGCTATGTATGTAAGTGTTTATGTGTATATTGGAGTAAATAGGGGGTTAAGTCAATGTGCAAGTGTATGAATGTGTTGAAAGCTTGTGGAAATTGTAATTTTGTTGAGATATGTTATTGATGAGATTAGCTCATGTATAGGTGCTAATCAAGGAAAAGGAACGTCAAGGGACCAAGGAACTCCATTTAATCAAGGTGAGTTTATAGGGGGTAAAATGGGCGGGTCGAGAGTGTCTTAGTGTTCTCGGATTGCATCCGTGCAAGAGAGCAACGGCTAAGTGCACTAGTTGAATAGCTTAGATGGAATTATTAGGTTCACCTAATAATTGTATCTATGGTGGATGTTTAGCTTAGGCAAGATTATTAAGGTTGCTTGGTAATCTTGTCTATGGATGGTTTAGCTTAGACACTTTGGATGTCTATGTGCATATGTATGATTGAAATGTGATTAAAGTAGCTTAGGCATAAGAGTATGCCTATGGATAGCTTAGACATAATTACTAGGGTCGGCCTAGTAAGTTATGTCTATGGTAAGTGATGGGTCGAATCCGAAAGTAAGCAAGCAACCGTTTGGTTGAAAGGCAATGCAATGAAAAGATTATGCCCGACATTGTATATTTAAATATTCGCCTATAACTCACTAAGTGTAAAAGCTTACCCCCGTGTTGTTTTATATTTTATAGGGATGAAAGGTCATCGTGAAGGTAAGGAACCCGTTTGAGGAAAGTGGAGCATTGGCATTAGAGTAAGTGGTAATGCAAGTTTCTATTTTGAATCAAGCTCTTTTGGGTACCGCTTATCAACGCCAAGCCTTTTGTATTTAACGATTATGTTTTCGTTATGCTTTGGGACCAAATGATGTTATTAAATTGTGTGAACACGTGTTCTTAATTCAAAAGATTTTAGTAATGTCGAATGATGCTTGAAACTGGTTTAGTAAAGTTTAAATATGTCTTGTGATGTTAAAAATGTGTTTTGAGCTATTGAATTGGGTAAAGTGTGATTTTGTTAATAAGTTGCAGGTTGGTGCCAGTTCGTGGGTTATGTCGCGCCGCGGCATTAAACGCATTTTGGTAACAGAAAGGCAGCTAAACATAAGATAAAAACCCTTTATATGTCACGGCGCGACAAAAGGAGCCGCGCCGCGGCAAATGCCTTGACCTGGGCAGGCACCCTTTTAAAAAAAAAAAAAAAAAAAAATTCTATCGTTTTAATGGCGTTAAAAGAAACCCTTTTAATTATCGAGGAAAATAACCGGTTTATTGAACTGATTATGATTTGGACTATTATTTAGTGGACTTTCTGATTGGGCCGTTGTGACGACTCGGGAATTTTCGACCAAATTTAAGCTTAATCTTCATATGATTTTGATACGATAAGCAAAGTCTGTAATGTTGAGTCTCGAAAATTTTGAAACTTTGTTTATATATTCAGTTGACCTTCGATTGTTCCCAACGATTCACGAACAAATATTTGTAAATAGATTCATATATTTAAGTATGTATATGCATATATATATATATATATATATATATATATATATATATATATACATATATATTAATTGTAAATATATAAGATTAAATATTAAATTTATTTATTTGAAAATATATATTTAATGTATTTAATTAAATAATAAAAACCTGAATCTATATATATATAAAGTACATTAAAAATAAATATTAAATGATTGTAATACTCGTCTGATGTTTCGATTGATATTAAGCAAGTTAAATTCAAACATATGTAATTTTAAAATAAACGGTGATACGAAAATGAGTTCTATAAATTTTAGGCTTACTAAAAATGTATTTAGGATCTAGTTATTAAATTTTAACTCTTTTTATATTTTACCCAGAAATGAGAGGGACAGTTGATGTAATTTTTATTTAATAATTTATGATCGAATTTTATACCATGATGAACGAAGTAATGAAAGATAATTACTGTAAAAATTTAGGATTTTTCTGAGACTGTTAATTGTTACTGTTTAACAACGGAGTACGAGATAATACCCGTATTTAATTGATGTCGGTAATATAAATCCAATTTTGGCGATGGCTTTACTGTTTTAATTAAGACTTTTGTTATTATTATTATTATTAATTAATTAATTATTAATTATTAATATATTATATTATTATTACGTACTCAACATATATATGAAGATATCAAACCTCAACACCACATACAGCTCTCCATCATCAATATTTTTTTTTTACGAGCTACTACAGCTCCACCTAGAGTCACCACCAATGACCGCCTTCCATCACCCCACAACCACTAACGTTCGCCACCATACACCTTTAACCCATTCATTCACCGAATTATCACCACCCATCAACACATTTTAATAGTTATTGCCGTAATGCTGTGATATTCGAAACCATCAAACAACCATCCGTATCACCACCATAGCAACCACTTCGACCACCTTGATCTCCGACAATCAACCACCACCGGTTACCATAATCACCGACAATGAACCACCACCTTCATCACTCTCTCTCTATCTATCTCTCTTAATTTTCTTCATGAACCCACAACATTCTGGTACTCGTTTTCTTTACAGCACATTTACATGCTGCTGCTACAGCTTGTTTCCTGTGTAAAACCGACACCTCTCTCTCTCCTTTATATCTCTCATATTTTTTTTCTTCAGTTGATAATCGCTGCTATAGGCCTGTTCAAGTCGACCATAACACCACAACCCCTTTATAACTTCTGTTGCTATTAGTGAAATAAGATTGCTGCTTCATGATTTCTGTTTCTGTTCCCAGTTATAACAACAAAGAAGATGAAGATAGTACATAAAATAATGATAACGAATAATGGGAAAGATGATGATACCGTGGAGTTAGAACAATTAAGATGACGATGTGATTATGAGATGATGATGATCGTGAATGTTAGTGACAATGAAATGGAAGATGTTGATCACAAGTATAAAGGATGATGAATGATGTCGATTTAATGTGACGAAGGAGAAGTATACAACAAATAGTTTATAGCATTTAGTTTGAGTATTAAAACAGAAAGAGTGAGATGGAGGGACGGTTCTAGGTGTTTATGAGTATTTAGAGGTCCTGGGTTCGAACCCAGGCCACTACCATTTTTTTTTATTAATTATAAGAGAAAACTGATGTGGGCCGTGATTAATCATTGTTGGACTGAGATCAAATCGCTAAACAGGCCGAAGCCTTTTTAAATTGCTGTTGGGCCGTGAGTTGCACTTGGGCCGAGAACACACAATCACATAGTTGGGCTTGAGTGTTGGGTCTAATGGAAATCTTACGGGTTAAATTGTGTTAGTCGGAAATTATAAACAGAAATGTCATCCAAGAGCAGTGGTTAAGTGGGTTATCGGGTGAGCGAGAGGTCTTGGGTTCGAGTCCCGTCATATGCATTTTTTTTTAACAAATCCTTTTGAAGGTAGTTTTCTTTTAAATTATTAATATTATTATTAATATTATTATTATTATTATTATTATTATTATTATTATTATTATTATTATTATTATTATTATTATTATTATTATTATTATTATTATTAAGTATTAGTAATGTTGTTATTATTATCAACATTATTATTATTATTAAGTATTAGGAATAGTATTGTTATTATTATTATTATCATTAGTATTAGTATTAGTATAAGTATATATAATTGTTATTATTTTTAGTATTATTATCACTTTTAGGATTATGATTATCACTATTAATTAATGTTATTACTACAAGTATTATAATTATTAATACTATTATTACCACTAATATAGTATTATGATAAAAAAATTTATTTATTATGATTATAAATACAAATATGAATATTATTATTATTATTATTATCACTCACAGATGTATTATTATTATCATGATTAAGATCATTATTATTATCATTATTATGAAAATAATACAACTTATCATTATTTTCATTAATATTAGTATTAGTAACACCTTTGTAACTATTAGTATTATTATTAATAATATCAATATCATTATTATTAATATTATCATTTTTAATAAGGTTATTATTATGATTATTAGTAAATCATTAATATCAACACTATCATTTTTAAGCAGATAAATATTTTGTACATAAAATATACTTATTACGTAAACTATAATTATATTAAAATCTCACATAACTATATATATATATATATATATCAAACTTACTAATATTATTTATATAAATACATATAAATAACAAACTATCGATTTTTAAATATAACATTTAAACAAGTATGGATATATTAATATAATTATATAAATAACAACTATTTTGAATATAAACACAAATTAAATATATGATATATAAATTAAGATATTATAAATTGTTCGATTACGAATATACGTTTTAATATATACATACCAATGATATAGGTTCGTGAATCTGAGGCCAGCCATGCATTGTTCAATATAGTCATATGTATTTTTACTACAAAATACAGTATGGTGAGTTCATTTGATTCCCTTTTACTCTTTACATTTTTGGGACTGAGAATACATGAGCTACTTTTACAACTGCTTTATTAAATGCTTTTGAAATATATTTTGAACAGCGAATACATGGAATGCTTTTATAAATGTTTGACGAGATAGACACAAGTAAAACATTCCTCGAATGAATTATGTGGACGTGATAATTGCCACCATTGAATTATGTGGACGTGATAATTGCCACAATTGATATGAATATTTTTCCTCTGATTAGTATTGCTTGGTAACCTAAGAATTAGGGAACATCACTAATTTTGAGAATTAGTGCACGCCTAATTGACGCGAATCCTAAAGGTAGCTACCGGGTTTAACACCCTCACCTAGAATTTTCACTAGACGGAAGGGCTAGTGGGCGTGGTGTTTAGTACTTCAAAGTTTATATGATTATTATACAGACGAGATGTTCTGTTTTGGGGATATTATTATGCGCATTATATGTTAAGGTCGGTTAGCAAGCCAAGCTATGAAAGAAATGAAAAGTGAATGTTATGTATCAATAGAATGATTTTATACACAGATTATGTGTATGTTATTTTTGTGCACAAGATATGTGTACGGTTAATAAGATTTATGAAAGATGATTTCGTACACGAGAAAGGTGTACTGTATTTAAAAGATATCGCATGTACATTACAGGTGGGTATAGGATTCGGGCCCATTTGTACCAATGCAGGATTTAAATCTTGTGGTCTATCAAAATGATGAATTTTATTGTTTTATGATAAACCTATGAACTCACCAACCTTTTGGTTGACACTTTAAAGCATGTTTATTCTCAGGTATGAAAGAAATCTTCCGCTGTGCATTTGCTCATTTTAGAGATATTACTTAGAGTCATTCATGACATATTTCAAAAGACGTTGCATTCGAGTCGTTGAGTTCATCAAGGTTATTATTAAGTCAATTATAGTTGGATACATTATGAAATGGTATGCATGTCGTCAACTTTCGATGTAATGGAAGTTTGTTTTTTCAAAAATGAATGCAATGTTTGTAAAATGTATCATATAGAGGTCAAGTACCTCGCAATGAAATCAACTATTGTGAATCGTTTATAATGTATATGAACGGGTCATTTCAGTTGGTATCAGAGCGGTGGTCTTAGCGAACCAGGTCTTGCATTAGTGTGTCTAACTGATAGTTGTTTAGATGCATTAGTGGGTCTGGACTTCGACCGTGTCTGCATGTCAAAAGTTTTGCTTATCATTTAGTGTCGCAAATTAATTGCTTATCATCCTTAAAGTCTAGACACGTCTTACTACCTCTATTGCATAGACATTGTATAGATAAATTCATATCTTAGCGTATCTGTTATTGTTACCTTTGCCTGACAGTTTCCGTAGATTCCTCCGTAACTTATGGGATTTTAGTATTATATATGCATATGTAAATTATGTATTACAGGGTACTAATCTACATCCTATAATCTATTTTCTTACCGAAAATCCATCATCTGATCATACGAGATGAATCCCTCAACCAGTTCGAGTCTCTCAAATTTCGATAGCTATTTCGATAGTTATTCCGGCAGCTATTCCGACATGGATATTCACCTAAGCTCCGAAAGCAGCGTAAACGAAATAGATCAACCAATTAGTCATCTTCCATTCTGGATGAATTGAGGATGGGTTTGTAGTCGACTTAACCGATGGAGACGAGAAGAAGACGATCCTTTCCACCAACCAAATTGCTCTCTTGACAAAGAACCCGAAGCACTTACCGACGAACCAGTCCGAAACACTATTTTCACCCTCATTTTCTGAATATCTCACCACGATTATATTCTAGCTAAAATTCTAAACCTTATTCATTCGCTCGTTCCGACCGACAATCATACCGGAATAATAGAAGAAGTCAACGAACTTTACGCTCAAGTAATCAATTTGGAGAATATGGTGCAAAATTTACCAGCTTCAGCAACATCACCGGCACCAACAGTACCACCAACATCAACACCAATATCCCCAACAACCCAAGTTTCAGCATCACACGCTTCCATATCACAATCAATACCTCGAACTTAATCATCGTTTTACATATCGTTCTATATCGTTTATCTTCATTCTATCTATCGTTCTATTTACTTTATCTTCGTTCTACATCATTATCTTCGTTCCTTATGGAAATTATGTAATCTCTAATGTTTTAGAGATTATGTACTCTAGTTCTAGCCATAAATCAGATGAGTTTAATATCATATTAACTCATTAAATCTATATTACATCTGAAGAAAATATATATGTATATATATTTTTATAAAGATTGTAATTAAAAATTCTTTTGTACAAACTATTAATGGTGAAAATATTTTAACGGGTAGGTAATACCCGAGGAATATTTAGATTTCACATTAATAAGTTACACTGTACATTCTTCGAATATGATTCAACAGTCATTTACTATCCTACTTACGTTCACAGGTATATGTATCCGTTTACCACAGAATAACCATTTTCATTCAATTTCATATTTGGATTTTGACATATCAGAATCCAACAAGTGGCACAATGAAGAAAACATTGGACAAAATAAAATTTGTTAGAAACAAACAAATTAACTATGAAAAATTTTGTTAAGAATCCACGCTAACTGTTCCTAGCTAACTGATTACATTTTATTTATCGCAATTTATTTATCGCAATTTATTTATCGCATTTTATTTATCTCAATTTTAATTCTCGCAATTTTATTTATCGTCATTTAATTTTTGTTATTTATTTTACGCACTTTAAATATCGGGACACGTATACAAGGTTTTGACATATCATATTGACGCATATATATATATATATATATATATATATATATATATATATATATATATATATATATATATATATATATATATATATATTATTTGGAATCACCATAGACACTCTATATGCAGTAATGATAGAGTTAGCTATACAGGGTTGAGGTTGATTCTCAAATAATATATATACTTTGAGTTGTGATCGAGTCTGAGACATGTACACGGGTCACGATACGTATTAATCAATTCGAATATTATATATTAAACTATATATGAATTATTGGATTGTTAACTGTGGACTATCGACCGTGGACTACCAACATTGGACAATTAAAATAAATTAAAATATTGATTATAACATATGAAACTAAACAATTATTCAAGTTTGCCACTTGATTTCATCTTGAACCTCATTTGTATCTTGACGATTACGATATGCGTTCAAACCTTTCATAATTCTTGAACACACCTCACTCGAGAGGATGAACTAACCGCACTTCATCTACAGCAGAAAAGATTGATGCATATAGTTATGCACCTGAAAAACACTCGGAACCTGAGTAAACGTTTAACACGTAGCCGTGCTAATTCCTTAGTGTTATTATTACCCAAAATAACTTAATAATTCCATTCAAAGTAGAAAATTTTGTCACAGCTTCAGCAAGACAATTTTGACTTTTCATTCGAAACAACCTTATTATAACTTTGATATATATGCGTGCTCTTTTATTGTTACCGGGGAACCTTTCATATTCCACCATCGTTTAATCATCTAAAAACACAATTCTCCTGAAACCACCTCGGATTGATAACTGATGATTCAGATATCGTAGCATTAAATGCAGAGGAAACAGAAAAATGGTAGATGGTCTAAATGGCTAAAAGTTTGATGATAAAGAGAGGAGTGTAGGAACGCTCGATAGAAAATTTGGTACTGAAAAACAGATTGAGCGAACTATGTAGGAGACCAAGGACAAATACAAGGACCAAACCCTATATTCAAAGAATCCAGGTAATTCTGGATTCGATGAAATCTTTAGAGAATATCTTGCTCCGAAGTCATGTTAAAATCTTGCGGAAAATCTTTCTTCATCAACCATCGAACTTAGAAATCCTAAAATATCATCATAAATATCTTCGACATTTCAGAAGATATTTTCATAAATATTCTCGTCCGAAATTATATACCTCCTCGTGCTATCTGTAACACATTATATTGGAAATTTCTGTAAAACTGTCGAGTTTAAAATATGAATGATTTTGAAGTAGTGTTGGGAACTGATGCATAAGTTAGTATAATATAATGACACTTGATCAACGTGATTATATTACATTAAGTCATGCTAAGTTTCTAAATGGAACGTGAAGATTCACAGATCATAACGCCATCATGTGCCATGTTACACGACTCTTACGTTCTGTCTAATCTATAAACATATCAAGAACATATTTTTCTTGATAGTCCTATCTTTCTTTGAATTCTGGTAATTTGACAAGTCAAATTATGCTATTACCGTTTCTTTCTTAGAACATTAACAATGTTCATTCTGAAACTTATATCTGCGAATTCTGGACCATTACAAGAAATGCCCAATCGCAAGAAGAAGAAACGAAGGGACAAAGCTCTGAAATAGAAATTGGAGTATAAATCGCAGCAAATAGGGGGAAGTATTAACTGGGGATGACGATGATTATAGAGAACAGAAGCAAGGACTTCGAAGTATAAGAGAAGATATAAAGCCCGATAACAATACATAAATTACAAACTGTGTATATCAATGTTTATAGCAGCATAAAGACACGAGAGGATTAAAAGCACTATAACCCCAAGGGCAAAGTAGAAGTAAGCAGATTCCTCTGGTGGAAGTTGGAAAAGGAGAATGATGGTTGTGATAGTAAGGATAAGGACAAGGATCAGAACTGGATTTAGCATTTTCATAAACTTTTGAATTTGGAAATTGGGTATAGGAATGGTAAAAGTAACGGAATGGAAGAAGTTAATTTATAGTGAAATATCTGATAGAAAAATCAAGGCAGATCTCCGCATTTAATTAGAGAATCTTAATTTTCTTATTCGCCGAAGAATCAAATCTTTTAGATTTAGAAGATTTTCTTTAAATCCCTGGAATTCTGGAATTCCACCAAGACAACGTCAAATGGAAAGAAGCACCTTATTTTCTAAATTCAATTGTGACCACGTCAAAAGTTAAATCTCTATCCCAATCTTTTGTGATAGCTTCATTCATACTCTTCGAACAATCGAATTGTTTTATCCATATTACTCGGTAATGATAAAACTCTATTCATCAACTCATATTTGTCATTAAAACATTTATATTGTTATCCATGACCACCTCACTCAAATTTCAGGACGAAATTTCTTTAACGGGTAAGTACTGTGACGACCCGGGAATTTTTGACCAAATTTAAGCTTAATCTTCATATGATTTCTATACGATAAGCAAAGTCTGTAATGTTGAGTATCGAAAATTTTGAAACTATGTTTATATATTCAGTTGACCTTCAATTGTTCCCAACGATTCACGAACAAATATTTGTAAATAGATTCATATATTTAAGTATGTATATGCATATATATATATATATATATATATATATATATATATATATATATATATATGCACATGAATATTAATTGTAAATATATAAGATTAAATATTAAATTTATTTATTTGAAAATATATATTTAATGTATTTAATTAAATAATAAAAACCTGAATCTATATATATATATAAAGTACATTAAAAATAAATATTAAATGATTATAATACTCGTCTGATGTTTTGATTGATATTAAGCAAGTTAAATTCAAACATATGTAATTTTAAAATAAGCGGTGATATGAAAATGAGTTCTATAAATTTTAGGCTTACTAAAAATGTATTTAGGATCTAGTTATTAAATTTTAACACTTTTTATATTTTACCCAGAAATGAGAGGGACAGTTGATGTAATTTTTATTTAATAATTTATGATTGAATTTTATACCATGACGAACGAAATAATGAAAGATAATTACTGTAAAAATTTAGGATTTTTCTGAGACTGTTAATCGTTACTGTTTAACAACGGAGTACGAGAAAATACCCGTATTTAATTGATGTCGGTAATGTAAATCCAATTTTGGCGATGGCTTTACTGTTTTAATTAAGACTTTTGCTATTATTATTATTAATTATTAATTACTAATATATTATATTATTATTATATACTTAACATATATATGAAGATATCAAACCTCAACACCACATACGGCTCTCCATCATCAATATATATTTTTTTACGAGCTACTTCAGCTCCACCTAGAGTCACCACCAACGGCTGCCTTCCATCACCCCACAACCACCAACGTCCGCCACCATACACCTTTAACCCATTCATTCACTGAATTATCACCACCCATCAACACATTTTAATAGTTATTGCCGTAATGCTGTGATATTCGAAACCATCAAACAACCATCCGTATCACCACCATAGCAACCACTTCGACCACCTTGATCTCTGGCAATCAACCACCACCGGTTACCATAATCACCGGCAACGAACCACCACCTTCATCACTCTCTCTATCTCTCTCTCTTAATTTTCTTCATGAACCCACAACATTCTGGTACTCGTTTTCTTTACAGCACATTTACAAGCTGCTGCTACAGCTTGTTTCATGTGTAAAACCGACACACCTCTCTCTCCTTTATATCTCTCATATTTTTTTTGTTCCGTCGATAATCGCTGCTATAGGCCTGTTCAAGTCGACCATAACACCACAACCCCTTTATAACTTCTGTTGCTATTAGTGAAATAAGATTGCTGCTTCACGATTTCTGTTTCTGTTCCCAGTTATAACAAAAAAGAAGATGAAGATAGTACATAAAATAATGATAACGAATGATAGGAACGATGATGATACCGTGGAGTTAGAACAATTAAGATGACGATGTGATTATGAGATGATGATGATCGTGAATGTTAGTGACGATGAAATGGAAGATGTTGATCACAAGTATGATGAAGATAAAGGATGATGAATGATGTCGATTTAATGTGAAGAAGGAGAAGTATACATCAAATAGTTTATAGCATTTAGTTTGAGTATTAAAACAGAAAGAGTGAGATGGAGGGACGGTTCTGGGTGTTTATGAGTATTTAGAGGTCCTGGGTTCGAACCCAGGCCACTACCATTTTTTTTATTAATTATAAGAGAAAACTGATATGGGCTGTGATTAATCATTGTTGGGCTGAGATCAAATCGCTAAACAGGCTGAAGCCTTTTTAAATTACTGTTGGGCCGTGAGTTGCACTTGGGCCGAGAACACACAATCACATAGTTGGGCTTGAGTGTTGGGTCTAATGGAAATCTTACGGGTTAAATTGTGTTAGTTGGAAATTATAAACAGAAATGTCATCCCAGAGCAATGGTTAAGTGGGTTGTCGGGTGAGCGAGAGGTCTTGGGTTCGTGTCCCGTCCTATGCATTTTTTTTTAACAAATCCTTTTGAAGGTAGTTTTCTTTTTAATTATTAATATTATTATTATTATTATTATTATTATTATTATTATTATTATTATTATTATTATTATTATTATTATTATTATTATTATTATTATTATTATTATTATTAGTATTATTATTATTATTATTATTAATGTTATTATTATTAAGTATTAGTAATGTTGTTATTATTATCAACATTATTATTATTAAGTATTAGGAATATTATTGTTATTATTGTTATTATCATTAGTATTAGTATTAGTATAAGTATATATAATTGTTATTATTTTTAGTATTATTATCACTTTTAGGATTATGATTATCACTATTAATTAATGTTATTACTACAAGTATTATAATTATTAATACTATTATTACCACTAATATAGTATTATGATAAAAAATTTCATTTATTATGATTATAAATACAAATATGAATATTATTATTATTATTATCACTCACAGATGTATTATTATTATCATGATTAATATCATTATTATTATCATTATTATGAAAATAATACAACTTATCATTATTTTCATTAATATTAGTATTAGTAACACCTTTGTAACTATTAGTATTATTATTAATAATATCAATATCATTATTATTAATATTATCATTTTTAATAAGGTTATTATTATTATGATTATTAGTAAATCATTAATATCAACACTATCATTTTTAAGCAGATAAATATTGTGTACATAAAATATACTTATTACGTAAACTATAATTATATTAAAATCTCACATAACTATATATATATATATATATATATATATATATATATATATATATATATATATATATATATCAAACTTACTAATATTATTTATATAAATACTTATAAATAACAAACTATCGATTTTTAAATATAATATTTAAACAAGTATGGATATATTAATATAATTATATAAATAACAACTATTTTGAATATAAACACAAATTAAATATATGATATATAAATTAAGATATTATAAATTGTTCGATTACGAGTATACGTTTTAATATATACATACCAATGATATTGGTTCGTGAATCCGAGGCCAACCCTGCATTGTTCAATATAGTCATATGTATTTTTCTACAAAATACAGTATGGTGAGTTCATTTGATTCCCTTTTACTCTTTACATGTTTGGGATTGAGAATACATGCGCTACTTTTACAACTGCTTTATTAAATGCTTCTGAAATACATTTTGAACTGTGAATACATGAAATGCTTTCATAAATGTTTGACGAGATAGACACAAGCAAAACATTCCTCGAATGAATTATGTGAAAGTGATAATTGCCACCATTGAATTATGTGGACGTGATAATTGCCAAAATTGATATGAATATTTTTCCCCTGATTATTATTGCTTGGTAACCTAAGAATTAGGGAACATCACTAATTTTGAGAATTAGTGCACGCCTAATTGACGTGAACCCTAAAGGCAGCTACCGGATTTAACACCCCCACCCAGAATAGACGGAAGGGCTAATGGACGTAGTGTTTAGTACTTCAAAGTTTATATGATTATTATACAGACGAGATGTTCTGTTTTGGGGATATTTTTATGCGCATTATATGTTAAGGTCGGTTACCAAGCCAAGCTATGAAATAAATGAAAAGTGAATGTTATGTATCGAGAGAATGATTTTATACACAGATTATGTGTATGTTATTTTTTTGCACAAGATATGTGTACGGTTACTAAGATTTATGAAAGATGATTTCGTACACGAGAAAGGTGTACTGTATTTAAAAGATATCGCATGTACATTACAGGTGGGTATAGGATTCGGGCCCATTTGTACCAATGCAGGATTTAAATCTTATGGTCTATCAAAATGATGAATTTTATTATTTTATGATAAACCTATGAACTCACCAACCTTTTGGTTGACACTTTAAAGCATGTTTATTCTCAGGTATGAAAGAAATCTTCCGTTGTGCATTTGATCATTTTAGAGATATTACTTGGACTCATTCATGACATATTTCAAAAGACGTTGCATTCGAGTCGTTGAGTTCATCAAGGTTATTATTAAGTCAATTATAGTTGGATAGATTTTGAAATGGTATGCATGTCGTCAACTTTCGATGTAATGGAAGTTTGTCTTTTCAAAAAAGAATGCAATGTTTGTAAAATGTATCATATAGAGGTCAAGTACCTCGCAATGAAATCAACTATTGTGAATCGTTTATAATGTATATGAACGGGTCATTTCAGCCGTAGCTATCTGTTGGGCTGTTTAAATGAAGGCCAAGCCCAATAAACCAATTAATGGACTGCTATTTTCTGTTGGGCCTGTTGGGCCGCAGGGTACCAGTGCCTATGTTGGGCCGTTTATATTGTAAGACTTCTGTAAAACAAACAGGGTTGATACGCAATAATTGATGATGATGTTATGATCATCATGAAGAAGAAGCTAGAATATTTAGGTTAAATTAATTTCGGGAATTAATTGTAACAGAAAAGTAACTGGTAGCTTGATGGTTGGTGTTGTGTTGTGATAGTGAGAGGTCTTGGGTTCGAGTCCGGTCCAAGGCATTTCTTTTTAGAAAAAGCTTTTAAAGGGGTATACACTCTTATTTTTATTTCCAACATTATTATTATTAGTTACTAGCTTATAACCCGCGATTTCGCGGGTTTTTAAGATAAAAGATTATGAAAACTTAATTTGAGAAGTATCACAAATGTATTAGAATAAATAATCATTGGCAATGAAAAAGATAAAAATGGTGGAATATAAATTCATAATGTTATAGAAGCACTTACAGTAAATCAAACAATTAAGTAACACGGAATAGAATACAATGGTTGTGGTTAAAAAAATAATACAATGGTTGAATGAATCAAGAGTATGAAAATAAAGTGAATAGTAAAGAAACAAAAATAGACATTTCATGTTTGTGAACGCGATTGTCAAACATAGTTATTGTTTCTAGTCTCTTGTAAAATGCATTAATTGCCAATAATATTTCTATGAATTGTTTAGTTGTTAGCCTTTCTTGAAGGTTAGTCAAGTATTTATACGCACCCTGAAATGTGTCAAAAGAAGATGTATGTTAAGACTTGAAAACTTAGTCAGATTAGTGATGTTATTATTGGTAGAGTTTTTAAAAAACTAAAATAATTAAATTTAGTTCGTTAATATGTACATGCTCAAACTAATATTAAATTTAAAAGCCATGAAACATATATCTATTGTGCATCTAGTTTCAATTCATACTTATCTGTAAGAACTCTCATAACTTTCATTTTTAAGTTTATTTAAATTCATACATACAACTTGATTGTACAATATATTTTTTTTCCTTTCGAAATGATAGACATGTATTAGACAATCTTGATACATCCAAGTCCTTATCCTATTCTCAAATCATTAACAAAGCTAATCTTAAACGCTATAAAAAAGAACATGGCATGAGTAAATATGTACATCCATTCCTGCCATTTCTTCAATGTTTTTCCTCTTTGTTGTAGCCACCTGAATAGACAATTATTTTCCTTATAACGTTTTCCTCTTTGCTATAGCCACCTGAATAGACAGTTAACCCTTATACTTGATAAATGGCGGGAACTAAATATCATTCTGACTAAGAGTACCATTGGCATTGCAATTGGGATACACCAATTAGTATCACAAGAAGGTTATCAGTTCCTTGCTAATATATCCCCTTTGTTGAAAAGCATATATTTTGACAAATTTGAAAGCAAGTCTAAGGCAACTGAACAAATGCATAACTTCAATATTTTAGTCAAAACATGTTTCCAACACAATGATTACGATGTTAGTAGTAGCAATAAGTTTTACTAATCATGGATTTGCATAAGGGTAAGATCAACATACATGTAAATAATACAACTCAAGAACTCCAACTGAAAATTGGGCGTGTATACACAACTAACTAAACACATAAATAAACAAATCATTACCCACACAAATATGAAGGGTAGAGCTTACATCATAAACTTTTGAGCATACTATTGAACAATGGACCAGTTTCTTATCCAACAATGGAGCATATTAAATGCGGTGATAAAGTATGTAATGAGTCAAAACAACAATGTTGGCCCGTTTGTAAAAGAATGACTTTGAAACAGTTCAAATCGGGTTGTGTTTTATATTAAAGGAATGCATGAAAGAATAAAGCTTGCTAAAGGTATGATCACCAAATACCCTACAATGATACTACAAGTAGTATACTAACAAATTACCTTGAAGACATAAGAACCTTGTAACTGTTTGATCTTATTTGACTATTAAAGACGATTCATAAGAATCTTCATGTTCTTCAATGAGTTCACATATGTTGAAGGTATTTCGTATGCCCGAGAGACATATTAAATTAATGTGGCTAATATGTTATGATCCAAGTCGGGTCATACCCAATAACAAACTTACCGACACCTTATACGTATTTGATCTTAACGATTGGATCATTAAACAAATACGCGACACTTGGATTTTAGAAAATCGGGTTTCTAAAATATTATAACTTGAGATAAATTATTTGGATAATTTATATATAATTGTTTATGGGTTTAAATGATTATATTGTGTTATATTTTATAAAAGGTTTTATAAAATATATATGTAACAAAATAATACATAAGTTTATAACAAGTTTATAAACTTTTATAAACTTACAAGTATTATTATTAAAAGATTATGTGTTGCAGAATTTTGGGTCTCCAAGAATGACAAACACATGCTCCTTTGTTACTTTTAATACTACACAACTCCTCATAAGCATGCCTAACACTTCCACCAAGGTGAGACTTATTCTTTCAAGTGATAACTACAAATTTAAGCTTAAGAAAACTGTCCAAAATATAGCATTCTGTGCTGCTGTGGCCGTGGCCTTTTGGGGTCAAAAAGAGGATCAATTTACTTCTTTGCAAGCTAGTTTTCAAGTGTCAATTAATCCTAACAAAAGTACTTGGTGTTGGTATAAAGTTTGGGGTATTATCTCTTGAGGTTTCATGCTTTTGAAGCTTGCATTCTCATCATCTTTCTAGTTGCTTCTGTCCAGTTTTTCAAGTGCAATCAAAGGGGTTTTGAGCTTGGTTAATTAGTTAGTTAAGTGTCTAAATCTTAACTAACTTAAAGAGTGGTGTTGGTGCATCAAAGGCTCGGGCTTTTACACAATTTGTTCATCACTTTGTTCTTCAAACACACCCTCAATTAACTTGAGGAGGTAATACTTCTTCCTCCTTCTCTATACTTATATATGTAAGCATGATTCCAAGACTTGATATTACATGGAATTCAATTAAAATGGTTATGCACATAAGCTTGTTTTCTTAGTTATTATGCTTCCGCTTGTTATAACTTAACATGAATTGGTTTCATGATTCTATTAACATTTAGAAACTTGTTTTTATGTTGAATTCTATCAATGGTATCTAGAGCTGAAGTCTATGGATTATGCTTCTTATATGGTCTTTAAACCCACTATATTTGCATTCCATGTGCATGCATGAAAATGGAATACAAAAATTGTTGGGTTTGGGTGGGTTTGATATGGTGGCCGAATTCTTGGAGGTTCCAAGAGGGTTTGGAACTTGCAAATTGGTCATATTTGTTCATATGTTGTTGTTCACAATCATAGCCAAGACCTTGTGGTTGAATGAATTTTGTTTGGTTGATTTGTTAATTTCAATATGGTTGTAATTATTCATTCAATTAATTAATTTGTAATAATATTCATTTGGTTATGTAATTTATTTTATATTTGGCATGTAAAATAGATTAGGTTGTATTTTCATTTTCTAGACAAAATGTATTAGGATATATTTTGTAACAAGATGAAGATGCATGAAGATCACAAGGAAGAACACAAGATGCATGTGGATGCAAGGTTAAGTGGGAGGTTAAAACCTCTTACTTTGTGTTTTACCCATTTACCGGTGGCATTTTGTTTTCGGCTAAACAAAATGTCTACCAAAAGGCTTGATTGTGAACATTTGTTTTGCATGCGTGGTTGTTTTAATTTCTTGTATGATTATGGATTGTGTATGTTACTACAACAAGTTATCACACAAGTTAACAACAAGCAAAACTACAATTTAATTGGTTAAATTATTAACTATATGCAATGAACAAAACTACAATTTAATTGGTTAAATTGAAATGGCAAAAGACGTTAATAAATGATTATTGTGAACTAGAAACGGATTGCACATACAAAATGGTTTATATCATAGTAATAAAATTGGCATTATTACATGACATGAAAATGGATTTTCATAAGTACCATACACTAAATGCATGTTGGTGTATGGCATAAAAGTTTTCTCAAACTAGAAATAACGAAAACTTAAAAATCCCTTTTAACAACAAGGTAAACAAGTTTAACGCCATCCTATTGTGTGACACTTAGGCGTATTAGGGAACTCATGATGGAATAAAGGTCACCTAACCGTTATGAGCGAACTAATATGATTAAGGTAAATTTTGCACACTTGTGGAATAAAGGTCACCTAACCACTTGTATGTTAAGTTTACACGTTTACACAAGTAGGACGACTTGATTTGGAAATCATGAACTTAGGGTCACCGAAGCATGATGAACAAATAGGCGTTGATGGGATAATATGCCATGCAAAAGGATTGCATGATCCCATAACTTAGAAGTTGCAAAAGGATTGCAACTGTCATATAATGACTATCTAGCTAAATCAAATGACGGGATAAAGGTCACCTAACCGAAATTTGGTTTACCGTTGGATTTTAAAATTTAATAAATATCAACTGGATTTAAAGGGTATTGATTGTTAAATTAAAATTAATACTTAAACAACTTTGTTAAATTTTGTAGATGGCCGCCAATAACAACAACAACATTCCAAACGCACCTATCAACTTTAACAACCTATCGTTGAGGTCAATCCTCGAAAAGGAAAAACTCAACCATACGAACTTCATGGATTGGTTTCGCAATCTAAGAATTGTCCTCAAACTTGAGGACAGGGCGTATGTGTTGGAAGACCCCATTCCCGATCAACCGGATGAGGATGATACGGAAGGCATGGCATATTGGGAGAAATATTGCACCGATTCGTTGCAAGTTTCTTGCCTCATGCTTGGGACTATGATACCCGAACTCTAAAAGGACTTCGAGCATTATAGTGCTTATGACATGATCACGCAGTTGAAGGAGATGTTCCTTCAACAAGCTCGTGTCGAGCACTTTGAAACGGTCCGAGCGCTTCATGCATGTCGGATGGACGACACCCAATCCGTTTCATCTTATGTCCTTAAGATGAAAAGCTTGATTGATCGAGCAAACCGTCTAAATTGCAACGTGTCTAATGAATTAGCCACAGACCTTATCCTTAACTCATTGTCAAAGAGGTTTGACACATTCGTGTTAAATTATAACATGAATGGTTGGGATAAAAGCATTGGCGAATTACATGCCATGCTTAAGACGACCGAAGCAAGCATGGGTAAAAGGGCTTCACCCATGTTTATGATCAATGAAGGTGGGTCCAAAAACAATAACACTTCTAAGCCAAAGGCGGCTAAGAGGAAAGGACCCGCCTACCAAGGCAAGGGCAAAGGGAAAGGGAAGATGGTTACCCCAACCAACAACAACAAGAAGCAAAAGGTTGCCGGAAAAGCTAACCCCAAGGAAGATCCGTGCTTTGGTTGCGGTGAAATGGGTCACTGGAAACGCAACTGCCCGGTCTACCTTAAGGAGTTGAAGGAAAAGAGGGATGCAGGGCAAACCTCAGGTAATATATATATGGTATACATTAAGCTTAGTATTACTTCTTCTAATACATGGGTATTAGACACAGGATGTGGAACTCATATTTGCAATTCTTTGCAGGGGTTCAAAAGAAGTAATCAAGATGCGGGAACAACAAGTCTCTTCATGGGAAATGGAGCAAGGGTGCAAGTGAAAGCTCATGGAGACTTTGTTTTAAAGCTTCCAAGTGGTTTGGAGCTTATTTTGAAAAATGTTTTGTATGCACCAGATTTATCTCGAAACATTATTTCAGTATCCCGTTTGAAATAAAATGGTTTTAATCTTAATTTCATTAATGATGATATCCATGTTTCTTTAGATAATGTGTTCTATTTTAAGGTTTCGCCTTCAAATGGAATTTATGAATTGGTTCATGATGACACATCATACAATAGCTCAATATACCATGCAAACACCAAGAAACTCAAAAGGGATTTGAGTGATTCCTACTTATGGCATTGTCGCCTTGGTCACATAAATAAGAATTGAATGCATACACTTCAAAAGAATGGCCTTTTGAAATCAAATGAACTAGACTCATTTGATGTATGTGAATCTTGTTTACAAGGCAAAATGACTAAAGCACATTTCAAAGGGACCTATGAATGGGATAAGGACTTATTGGGATTAATACATTCGGATGTATGTGGACCCTTTAGGCCCATAACTAGGAATGGTGAAAGATACTTCGTTACTTTCATTGATGACTTCAGTCGTTTCGGATATGTCTACTTATTAAGACACAAGGACGAAACTTTTGAAGCATTCAAGGAATATCAAAACGAAGTACAAAATCAACTCAATAAGACAATCAAGGTACTTCGTACCGATAGAGGAGGTGAATACCTAAGCGATGCTTTCCAAGATCATCTTAAAAGTTGTGGGATTATCTCACAACTCACTCCTCCTAGAACACCCCAACTTAATGGAGTTTCTGAAAGGAGGAACCGAACCCTAATGGATATGGTTCGATCTATGATGGCTAGAAGCACGTTACCTCTATCATTTTGGGGTTATTGTTTATGCTCCGTGGCTCGTATTTTAAATATGGCCCCAACCAAGAAAGTGGAACGAACTCCTCATGAGATGTGGTTTGGAAAACCTCCATCTCTATCATACTTAAAGTTATGGGGATGTGAAGCTTACCCTAAGCGTTACGTCCCTAATAAGTTGAATGCTCGATCCACGAAGTGTATCTTCATAGGATATCCCAAGGATGATATGAGATACTATTTCTATGATCCAATCGAGCAAAATGTATTTGTTGCTCGAAAGGCTGAATTCCTTGAAACTAAGTTCCTAATGGAAGAAAATAGTGAGAGGAAGATAGATCTTGAAGAGGTTCAAGATCAAGTAGATGATACACAATTGGTTGACACTAGCACTCAACTTGAAAATGTTGAGAGGGATCAAATGGATGATCAAAATACACAAGACGTTCGCAGATCTGGTAGGATTAGTAATCCACCTGAAAGATATGGGTTTCTCATGGATGGTTGCTATGTGGTTGATTTGGATGAACCAACAAACTACCAAGATGCTTTATCAAGGATTGATAAAGATAAATGGCAGGAAGCCATGAACGCTGAGATGCAATCCATGTATGACAACCAAGTTTGGGAACTTGTTACACAACCTACTGGCTCAAGGCTAGTTGATTGTAAATGGCTTTTCAAAATGAAAACCGACATACATGGAAACTTGGATTCATATAAAGCTAGACTTGTAGCAAAAGGTTTCACTCAAACTCAAGGGGTTGACTATGATGAAACTTTTTCGCCTGTGGCAATGCTAAAGTCTATTAGGATATTACTTGCCATTACTGCTCATTATGATTATGAAATATGGCAAATGGATGTCAAGACCGCTTTCCTAAATGGACATCTTGAGGAAGATGTCTATATGGTTCAGCCTGAAGGTTTCGTTGATCCGAAATATCCTAAAAAGGTATGCAAGTTAAAGAAGTCAATCTACGGATTGAAACAAGCATCTAGAATGTGGAATCATCGTTTTAATGAGGAGGCCAAGAAATTTGGCTTCATTAAAAATGGTGATGAAGCTTGTGTATACAAGAAAGCTAGTGGGAGTACTATCATGTTCCTTGTACTATATGTGGATGATATATTGTTATTTGGAAATGATATTCCGGTAATGGAAGGTGTTAAAACTTGGCTAAGTAAATGCTTCTCCATTAAGGATCTTGGAGAGGCACAATATGTTTTGGGGATTGGGATCTATAGGGATAGATCCAAGAAACTGATAGGTTTGAATCAAAGTGCATACATTGAAAAGATCTTGAAAAGGTTCAAGATGGAGAACTCTAAGAAAGGATTGGTACTTATTCAAAAGGGAACACTTCTCAGTTCATCTCAGTGCCCTACCACGAAAGATGAACAGGAGAGAATGAAGAAAGTCCCATATGCGTCTGCCATTGGGTCAATCATGTATGCAATGATATGCACTAGACCGGATGTGTCATGCGCTCTTAGCTTGACAAGTAGATACCAGAATAACCCAGGCAACAGTCATTGGATTGCTGTCAAAAGTATATTGAAATACCTTAGGAGGACTAAGGATATGTTTATAATATATGGGTCTGGTGAGGAGGAACTCGCTGTAAAAGGTTACATGGATGCGAGTTTCCAAACTGATCGAGATGATTCTCGATCACAGTCCGGTTATGTCTTCAAGTTAAATGGAGGTGCGGTCTCTTGGAAGAGTTCAAAACAGGATGTTGTTGCATTATCCACTACAGAGTCGGAGTACATTGCCGCCTCATTGGCAGCTCAGGAAGCTGCATGGATGAAGAAATTCATCGACGACTTAGGAGTAGTCCCTTCCATTCAGGACCCTCTTGAGATCTTTTGTGACAACGAGGGTGCGATTGCTCAAATCAAGGAACCTCGTGCTCACCAAAAGACCCGTCACATTGAGCGGAGATTCAACTACATAAGGGATGAAGTTGAAAAGGGAAAGATATGTATTCGCAAAGTTCACACAGATCTTAACATAGCGGATCCACTTACGAAGCTCTTACATGGATCAAAACATGCAGGACATGTTTGTGCTTTAGGGCTTCAATATTCTAGTGATTGGTCATGATCTATTTTAAGTATTGTAACGGAACGAAATTGGTCAAACTCATTAATATAATTATGGCATTAATTTATTTTGAGTTATGTTCCTATTTTGCATATTTTATCCATGAATAAGTAATTATTCTAAATTCCGTAGTCGATCACATTTGTGGGAGCAAGTGTGAGGTTTAGACTATTATGAACTTGGATTGGTATACATTCACGGACTGAATGTGGGGCAAGGTTGCTACCAAGGTTCATAGATATTTGTGGGATACAAATATTGGAAGACCCGCTCTCAAGATTCACTAAATGGAGCCTTTGTGGTTGATCACATGTAATCTTGAGTAAAGGTGAATATCATTGTATCCTCTGGCCTGAGATACATATTGGGTTCGGATATTTACCAAGTATTGTGCCTTGATTCTTTCCTTCGCTATTCTGAAATATGGTAGTTCACAAGGAAGAGCTCAGGCATAATGCAAGGTACATATTTAGGACGTATGTAATCAAGATGGAATTTGTCCCTCTTATTCGTTGAGAGTCAGATGTCTAAGGCCTGATAAAGTTAAATCTAGAAGAGAGTGATCACTCTGTATCTCTTGGATTTAACATGACATCTAGGATGAAAGGATATAATGAAAAGATTCACCTATTCATATTCGTGATGGGTACTCGAAAGGGATGATGTTATTGAATGGCACAAAGTCATAACATATTGGGGGTGATGGACGGTCGTTAGGTGGTATCCGTCACTTGCATTAATTTCTTATGTTCCTCGTGCAAGTGGGAGATTGAAGGTATTTCGTATGCCCGAGAGACATATTAAATTAATGTGGCTAATATGTTATGATCCAAGTCGGGTCATACCCAATATATGTAACCTTCACAATCACCATCACATCCATATTTGACTTCGGTCGACCCGAACCATTACTCTTTTGCTACAAAATAGACAAATATTTAATAAATACTTATTTGGTGAAAAAGTTATTAATTTTATATGAATGTAATTTATTAAATAAAAGTGATCTTGAAGGTTTTAAACATTAAGAATTTAAGTAACACTCTCGTTAATTCTCGACCCGTTTGGATCCTCTTCTTTTAACATATACTTTTTACATTTTTGTGTTTGACCCACTGGAATGTAAATGGGACAAATAATGATCTACAATCCTTACCCATGTATCAACACATGAAGAGGATCTGTATCATGTTCCAAATATTCAGCAGCAACTTCATGTCCGTGAACAGGGCTGCGTTTGTAGATTAGCAATAACATGAGTGATATTTGTCGACTCAGCAAAAATAAAATAAAAATAAATAATAGCAGCAACTTAATATTTAAAATATTCAATATCAACAATGAATCAAAGTAAAAAAAAATTAAGAAATTTTGAAGAATGACTTGCATTTATTAGAGAATATACAATGAAATTCGGATAACCTAATCATATATCGTGACTTATATATTGCAGCACTGATAGATTGTAATGGATTATAAGAAATGGAATTTTTCCTCTCCAATTGTAAATAGTCATACACCAGATTGGGTTCATTTGGGGTACTGATGTGCAAATAGTCATACAAAGTCAGCAAATTCATACAAAGTTAACAAAGTCATTTGGTTATGTTTGTATGACCTTGAATTTGGTTTATTTGGGTATGTTTGACATCGGTATCATACAAAGTCATACAAACTGAATTTTGTTCATGTCGGTTAGAAGGAAGTTTGTCAAAGTCACTCTGTTTATGACTTTGTATGAATTTTGTTCACTTTTCTACCTACGAAACTAATAACATAACTCATAACATGACACTATTCAAAAGCCATAACCACAAAAAGTTGTTATATCCTTTATGAAATGTAGTAAAACTATATAGTGACGAAATAAAAGGTTTGAAGTCATCTTTTTCAAAAATTATTGAATTACCTAAAACTAATTAAATGTGAAATTTCTGCTTTTCTTATCTTTCCATGAAATTTTCATCAACAAATTGATCATGATTTTCAACAATTAACCCTCAGTTATTAGGTGCTTTTTAAAATCATATAATCAAATGATGTAGAACCTTTATACACCAAAAATTTTGGGAAATTTTCGACAACCAATCTGACTCGATTCCATTTACCAAATATTTTGTTTTATCTAGAGAAAAAGTGGATCCATAATTGACCTAGTAGTAAGTAAATGGGTCCAAATCAGAACTTTAATACACTATTACTTGAACTCGCATGAACAAAATTCATAAACTAAATTTGGTTCATTTATGTACTAATATGCAATTGTAATACAAAGTCATACAAAGTCATAAACTGATGTACATAAAAAACTGTACAATCTAGAAATTAAACTGATGTAATAACATGAATCTGAACAATTTGGACTTTGCATAAACTTGATCAGACTTTGTAAAACAAACTGACGTAATAACACAAATCTGAACAATTTGGAAACTATAAACACAAACATAATTCATGTACAACCCTTAAACACAATCTGGAAATTAAAAACATAAATCTGATCATAATAATAGATTCAAATACATTGTGACATTTTCCTTTTAAATCGATTATATGTACGTAATACCTTTAAACACAATATCACTCAACCCTTGCGATGAGTTCAATTTGAGCATATTTTGTTGGGTAATAGATTCGTCATGTATACGTTTATGATCATCTTCCTGAAACCAGATGCAAAACCCTCAAATAGAAAAATTAATCTACATTAATAATAGTGTAAAATGAAACCAATTAACAGCAATCTTACGCACCTGAAAGAAAAAAGATCAAGTTTATCATACCTGCGTTGAAACCCTAGGATGCTATGCATATCTGTCTAAAGAAGGTTTCGTTCTAACGATTATCATGTTTCCTAATTATTTGCTGAAATAATCCATGATATAAAATTATAGGGCTGTTGGAAGTGGAGGATCCGATTGTTGGTGGGAGTGGATTTTTGAAAAACCTAGAGTTGTTTGTGAAAAATCTCTACCATCGTATGACCCCATATTTTTTCAGAACCGCGACATTGAGAGGGGTATATTTGTCAGTAAACAATGAAAATAGATGAGAGAGACAATTGATGAGTGATCAAGATAATCAACGGTGGTTATTGAATGTTGAAATTGTATCTAAGGGTCCTTTTTTGCCATGTCATCTTTTAAATCAATGATTAGCTAAAAGTGACTTTGTTAGTATAGATAATATAGTTATAGATTATTATGTTTATTATTATTATTATTGTTATAATTATTAACACTAGTATTATCATTAATTTGATTAGGATTATTATTAGAATTATAATTATTAGTATTATTATTATTACTAATATTGAAGTTATGGCGATTATTAGTATTATTATTAATTATAGTTAATATTAATAAGTAAATTATTATTATTATTAACATTAATGCAAGTTATATCATTATCATTATTATGTTAGTTATTATTATCAACTATATTAGTATTATCATTTAGTATTATCACTACTAATATTATTATTTATAGTATTATTATTATATTATTATTGCTAGTAATATTATAATGATTTCAAGAATACTAAACATGTTAATATATAATAAAAAGTGTTATAATAAAAATTAGGAAATTGATTATAATTATATGAATACATGTAGATTATGATTATGATTACAAACTAATATTATAAGAAACTATATTCATAAGTTATAAATTAAACACGAAAATTATGATTTTTATGACTATGAATATAAAGGTTTTAATAATACAGTTAAGATATCAAATATAGAAAGTTTAGATACAAATATTATTATGAAAATGATTAAAAGGAATTGTTACAACTATTACAATTATTGTTATCATAGTTACTATAATACAACTCAGTAGCATTATTATTAATAATATCATTAATTTTATCATTATTATCACCTTTATCATTATTATTACCAATATTAGTATCATCATAATTATTAATTTCACAAACAAATGATTTTCATATAAAAATATATTTAATATATATAACTTGACTATATTTATATTTTTATATATAAAAAGGATTTATTTAATTAAATAAGGAAATATATAAGTTATTAATATAAAAACCATATCAATAATAATAATATGTATATTAGTTTGATTACGAGTATATGTTTTAATATATAAATGAATGATATAGGTTCGTGAATCCGAGGCCAAACCCTGCATTGTTCAATATCGTCATATGTATTTTTACTACAAAATACAGCATTGTGAGTTTCATTTGCTCCCTTTTTGAATGCTTTTGCAATATATATTTTTGGGACTGATAATACATGCGCTGCTTTTATAAATACTGTGACAACCCGAAAATTTCTGAACAAATTTAAACTTTATCCTTATATTATTCCGACACGATAAGCAAAGTTTGTTAAGTTAAATCTCAAGGATTTTAAAATATGTTCATACATTCATTTAACCTCGACCAAATTTCAATGATTCACGAACCATTATATGAACGAATATGATTATATATGTATATGTGTATATATATTATAACTTGAAAACATTAACAAAGTATTAGACGTATAATACTTTACATGAACGTATTTGCTTCAATGTGTCTATAGCTGGAATTATAAGATAATATCAAATGATTGAGTTATCAGATACATTGAATTATGATTACGAGTCTCTGTTGAGAGGTCCACTTTGATTTAGGAAACCTTTCCTTTTTAACGGTATTCGGAATAATTGGTAAAGTAAATTACATATAAGAACAAAGTGTCAATTAACGAGAACTAGACAAGAGTTAATAGAGATTTCTATTTGATTTTCAATTCATGCTATACAACAGTTTCCTCGTGATTTTAATAAGATAACTATCTTAACTTTCATCATAAAGTTGGAACGAGAAATGTAAATAACTTAGACGTTGGATATCGACGGTTTACATTAAGATGATTTCATACGTTTATCTAACCTTTGGACTTTATATTCCGTTTCACTAACAAACGTTAAATTAAAAACTTGAAACCTATTAAGAGTATATTTAATCTTACTTTTCTAAAACGTTTTACGATATAACAAATTCTACTATTATAACCAGTTTAGTAAAATGATTCTTAAATATATTTAGTTTTGGGAAAAACAAAGTTTTCATATTTATTTAATATTATTTCAAACATACAAAAACATTTCTAAAAAGAACTTCATTAGTAAAACGTTTTATAAGATAATTTGTTCATAAGTTTTAAAGAATTTAATTAAATCTTTGTATTATAAATTATATATATATATATATATATATATATATATATATATATATATATATATATATAGTTTCAAAAACGTAAATGTGATACGATATAATATTTCTATTACGTAAAAAATTTTTGAAATAAAATTAGCATTGAAAAACTAAACGTTATATTATTAAATTATAAGATGTACAAAAATTATATTTTTTAAATAAGAAAATATATATATATATATATATATATATATATATATACACACACACACAGATATATATATTTTACAATGCGTTAATGTATAAATACGTTTCAATTTTATTTAACGTATTTTAATAAACAACGAGATATTGATTTGTAGAAGTAAATGACCACAACACTCATATAAAGAGGTTATACTTTGGGTAATATAAGTTATAGATGATTAAGTTTAATTATTTATAATAGGTACACGTCGCGTAACATAAAGAGCTAGTTTTCTAAGCGTACGAATATGCGTTTGAAAAATCGGAACTAGGACATAAGTCGAGTTACAACGTACGAGTCATCTATATCTATATCTATATTATCTATAATAACAAAGTCACTTTTAGCTAATCATTGATTTAAAAGATGACATGGCAAAAAAAGGATCCTTAGATACAATTTCAACATTCAATAACCACCGTTGATTATCTTGATCACTCATCAATTGTCTCTCTCATCTATTTTCATTGTTTACTGACAAATATACCCCTCTCAATGTCGCGGTTCTGAAAAAATATGGGGTCATACGATGGTAGAGATTTTTCACAAACAACTCTACGTTTTTCAAAAATCCACTCCCAACAACAATCGGATCCTCCACTTCCAACAGCCCTATAATTTTGTATCATGGATTATTTCTGCAAATAATCAGAAAACATGATAATCGTTAGAACGAAACCTTCTTTAGACAGATATGCATAGCATCCTAGGGTTTCAACGCAGGTATGATATACTTGATCTTTTTTCTTTCAGGTGCGTAAGATCGCTGTTAATTGGTTTCATTTTACGCTATTATTAATGTAGATTAATTTTTCTATTTGAGGGTTTTACATCTGGTTTCAGGAAGATGATCATAAACGTATACATGATGAATCTATTACCCAACAAAATATGCTCAAATTGAACTCATCGCAAGGGTTGAGTGATATTGTGTTTAAAGGTATTACGTACATATAATCGATTTAAAAGGAAAATGTCACAATGTTTGTGTTTGAATCTATTATCATGATCAGATTTATGTTTTTAATTTCCAGATTGTGTTTAAGGGTTGTACATGAATTATGTTTGTGTTTATAGTTTCCAAATTGTTCAGATTTGTGTTATTACGTTAGTTTGTTTTACAAAGTCTGATCAGGTTTATGCAAAGTCCAAATTGTTCAGATTCATGTTATTACATCAGTTTAATTTCTAGATTGTACAGTTTTATATGTACATCAGTTTATGACTTTGTATTACAATTGCACATTAGTACATAAATGAACCAAATTTAGTTTATGAATTTTGTTCATGCGAGTTCAAGTAATAGTGTATTAAAGTGCTAATTTGGACCCATTTACTTACTATTAGGTCAATTATGGATCCACTTTTTCTCTAGATAAAATAAAATATTTGGTAAATGGAATCGAGTCAGATTGGTTGTCGAAAATTTTCCAAAATTTTTGGTGTATAAAGGTTCTACATCATTTGATTATATGATTTTAAAAAGCACCTAATAACTGAGGGTTAATTGTTGAAAATCATGATCAATTTGTTGATAAAAATTTCATGGAAAGATAAGAAAAGCAGAAATTTCACATTTAATTAGTTTTAGGTAATTCAATAATTTTTGAAAAAGATGACTTCAAACCTTTTATTTCGTCACTATATAGTTTTACTACATTTCATAAAGGATATAACAACTTTTTGTGGTTATGGCTTTTGAATAGTGTCATGTTATGAGTTATGTTATTAGTTTCGTATGTAGAAAAGTGAACAAAATTCATACAAAGTCATAAACGGAGTGACTTTGACAAACTTCCTTCTAACCGACATGAACAAAATTCAGTTTGTATGACTTTGTATGATACTGATGTCAAACATACCCAAATAAACCAAATTCAAGGTCATACAAACATAACCAAATGACTTTGTTAACTTTGTATGACTATTTGCACATCAGTACCCCAAATGAACCCAATCTGGTGTATGACTATTTACAATTGGAGAGGAAAAATTCCATTTCTTATAATCCTTTACAATCTATCAGTGCTGCAATATATAAGTCACGATATATGATTAGGTTATCCGAATTTCATTGTATATTCTCTAATAAATGCAAGTCATTCTTCAAAATTTCTTAGTTTTTTTTACTTTGATTCATTGTTGATATTGAATATTTTAAATATTAAGTTGCTGCTATTATTTATTTTTATTTTATTTTTGCTGAGTCGACAAATATCACTCATGTTATTGCTAATCTACAAACGCAGCCCTGTTCACGGACATGAAGTTGCTGCTGAATATTTGGAACATGATACAGATCCTCTTCATGTGTTGATACATGGGTGATAATGCTAAAAACGAACATATATTTCATAGCATTATTCCTCAAGAAAGACAAGCTTTTAGTTGCAATTGTTCTATTTACAAGTGATATTCGTTTAAATAATAAAAGGTGAAGACAAAAGACAGATTCGACGAATTGAAGACGCAAACGACCAAAAAGCTCAAAAATACAAAATACAATCAAAGAGGTTTCAATTATTGATAAGAAACGTCTCGAAATTACAAGAGTACAAGATTCAAAACGCAAAGTACAAGATATTAAATTATACGCAAGGACGTTCGAAAATCCGGAACCGGGACCAGAGTCAACTCTCAACGCTCGACGCAACGGACTAAAAATTACAAGTCAACTATGCACATAAATATAATATAATATTTAAATAATTCTTATAATTATTTAATATATTATATTTATTTATAAAACCGTCGGTAAACAAAGAGCCAAGCTCGTGTGAGCTGTAAAAGCAAACTCCGCGACTCGCGGAGTTTGAAGGCCAAAAGGGCCGCGAGTCAAGGAGCCCCAAGTTTTGAAAATCCCTATAAAAGCAAACGAATTCTGATCGCAAAAATTACAAAAAAAATCCATCCATCTCTCTATCTATATCGTAAAATATATATATATATATTTATAATTTATATTTTAATTTTAATTATAATTCTAATAATAAGGGTATGTTAGCGAATGTTGTAAGGGTGTAAGTCGAAATTCTGTCCGTGTAACGCTACGCTATTTTTAATCATTGTAAGTTATGTTCAACCTTTTTACATTAATGTCTCGTAGCTAAGTTATTATTATGCTTATTTAATCCGAAGTAATCATGATGTTGGGCTAATTACTAAAATTGGATAATTGGGCTTTGTACCATAATTGGGGTTTGGATAAAAGAACGACACTTGTGGAAATTAGACTATGGGCTATTAATGAGTTTTATATTAACTAAACAATACCTTGTTAATTTAATATACAAACTTATAATTCGACGTATTTATATATAACCACATACGCTTAATCGGACACGATGGGCGGGATATTTATAAGTACGAATTAAATTGACCATTTGACCGGACACGGGGATGGATTAATAGTCAATGGACTCATTAAAACAGGGGTGGATTACATTCAAGGGTAATTGGTGTAATTGTTAACAAAGTAGTAAAACCTTGGTTTACACGCAGTCGATAACCTGGTGTATTCATTAAACAAAGTATTAAAACCTTGTTACAATTCGAATCCCCAATTAGTTGGAATATTTGACTTCGGGAATAAGAATAATTTGACGAAGGCTTTCGCTCTTTATATTTATGACTGATGGACTATTATGGACAAAATCCGTATGGACATATTAAATAATCCAGGACAAAGGACAATTAACCCATGGGCATAAAACTAAAATCAACACGTCAAACATCATGATTACGGAAGTTTAAATAAGCATAATTCTTTTATTTCATATTTAATTTCCTTTATTTTATATTTAATTGCACTTTTAATTATCGCATTTTTATTGTTATTGTATTTAATTGCACTTTTAATTATCGTACTTTTTAATTATCGCAAGTTTAATTTATCGCACTTTTATTATTCGCAATTTCATTATCGTTATTTACTTTACACTTTAAATTAAGTCTTGTATTTATTTATTATTTTACATTTTGTTTTAACTGCGACTAAAGTTTTAAAATCGACAAACCGGTCATTAAACGGTAAAAAACCCCCTTTTTATAATAATAATATTACTTGTATATATATTTGTATTTTTATAAAAGTAAACTAATATAGCGTTAAACTTTGTTTAAAAAGATTCCCTGTGGAACGAACCGGACTTACTAAAAACTACACTACTGTACGATTAGGTACACTGCCTATAAGTGTTGTAGCAAGGTTTAAGTATATCCATTCTCTAAATAAATAAATATCTTGTGTAAAATTGTATCGTATTTAATAGTGCTTCCTGCTAAATTTAATAACTATTTTATACCACTCTGCTCAACCATCAAGTATTTTTGGCGCCGCTGCCGGGGAACTCTTAAACGCCGGAAGCGCAACGCTAATATATAAAAAAAAAAAAGATTTTTAGTTTACTTTTATTAAAATTCGTTTTTATAAAAATACGTTTTAAATATTCGAAAATATAAAAAAGAAAAACAAAAATATAAATATTTTTAAGATTTTGTTAAATATTTAAGTTTTATAAAGTATCTTTAGTTTGTAAAAATATAAGTTTTATTTAATTTATTTTATAAATATATTTTATAAATATAAAAAACCGAAAAAAAAAATAATATAAATATATATAAATCTATTTTTTTTAGATTGTTATAAAGTATTTTATTTTTATCTTAGTTATTAAAGATAAGTTTTATCTAAATTATATAAAAAAAAATTTAGATTATATAAACAGAAAATTAAAAAAAATAAAAAAATAAAAAGAAAAACACGTCGAATTTTAAACCTGTCAGTTGAATTTTGGAACCCCGCGAGTCGCGGGGTTTGATGCTTTGAATACTGCAAGTCGCGGAGATAACCTGACACGCCGACAGAACCCTAATCAGGCATTAATTACGAATAATTATTATAATTATTAATATAAAACCCTAATTAGGTTTTAATTAAATAATTATTTTAGTTTTGATTAATATTTTGTTTAATTAGTTTAATTAATTTGTAAAATTAGTAGTTTTAATAAATAAATAATATAAAAATAATATTTTTATAAAAATTGTACTTTTTACAACTTGTTGTATATTTTTATATTTTGTCCCTTTTCAATAGTTTAACGTAATATTTGTATTTTTAGCTCATATTTAGTTTTAAACTTAGTTTTTGCCATAGTTATTTTTACTTCTAGATTTTTAGGCTTTGCCGTAGAATTCCTTAAGTGCTTTTTCTTTAGACTAAGATTTAGGTACTTTAGAATTTTGCGACGCCTTTTTAAGTTTTAGTTTCTTTTTAAGTTATTTCCATTTGGGATATAGTTTTCCTGTAAGCTTTAATATTTTTAAGACGACTTTTACCTATGTATCAATTATCATTCCAATTAGTAATCTCAATTTGCGATTATAATTTTAAGTTAGTTGTAGTAATAAGGTTAGGTTAGTCAAGTATTTTTAAGTTTTATAAGTTTCTTTTATTTTTCCGTCACCTTTTATTTTTCAACCATTTTTCTTTTTCGACCTTTTTCGACAAACTCTTTTTCTTTCTTATTTCTCGCTATTCTAGTTTTTAGGACATAGATTTTTATTCTACTTCTTATCTAAATTTCTTAAAATTACGAAAATTTATTTTAAGTGGTTAAATTGATAAACATCAAAATTTTCTGGTTCGTAGTAATAGTTGGATTTGTACGTGGACCGGGTTATTGGAGCCAAACAGTCCTCAATTATATTGAGACCAAACGAATCCTGCCCCTCTACTGCATCTTGTGGCTATTCGAAACGTGGGCAAAATCAGAAAAGTCTATTGATTGGATAACTTATTATAATTTTTTTTTCCTTTTAAAAACTAATAGGATATTCAGTGAATGCACCGAGCAAGACGTTCACCACCTTTTGTACGTTCACCACCTGTAACTAGATCAAGACATTTAGCAAATATTACCGCCGTTGATTTTTCTTTAGAATCGTCATCCAGTCGACCAAGTACTTCAGTTCAAATTTCCGATAATCCATTTTTTGAACCCGACCTCACAATTGAGAATCCGGAGAATATTCAGGAATGATTCGTAGATCCTGAACCACTAAACTTTCCTCCGGAACCACCAATCATTCAAACAGAGATTGTTGAGGAACGAACCATTAAATCAGAATCCTCTAGTGATTCAGATTCAACAAATTCAATTATGGAGAATCTGGAACCTTTAAGTATGGAAGATCGAATGAGAGCTAAACGCACTGGCCAAGGTCACGCAATTACTCATCCAGACATTAATGCGCCAGATTATGAAATCAAAGGACAAATTCTACACATGGTGACTAATCAATGCCAATTTAGTGGTGCGTCGAAGGAAGATCCAAATGAACATCTACGTACCTTTAATAGGATCTGCACACTATTTAAAATCCGAGAAGTGGAGGATGAACAGATATATCTCATGTTATTTCCCTGGACTTTAAAGGGAGAAGCCAAAGATTGGTTGGAATCGTTACCTGAAGGGGCGATTGATACATGGGACGTTTTAGTTGAAAAATTTCTTAAACAATTCTTTCCTGCATCTAAAGCCGTAAGACTTCAAGCAGAAATTGTTACGTTTACACAGAAGCCGAATGAAACTCTATATGAGGCGTGGACTAGATATGGAAAGTTATTAAGAGGATGTCCGCAACATGGTTTAGACACCTGTCAAATAGTACAAATATTCTACCAAGGATGCGACATCACTACAAGGAAAGACATAGATATAGCAGCTGGTGGTTCTATTATGAAGAAAACCGAAACTGATGCTTACAAAATTATTGATAACACTGCTTCCCACTCACATTAGTGGCACCAAGAAAAAGATATCGTTAGATCATCTAAAGCAGCTAGAGCCGATTCTAGCCATGACTTAGATTCCATTTCCGCAAAGATAGATGCTGTGGAGAGACGAATGGAAAAGATGACTAAAGATATTCACTCAATACGAATTAGTTGTGAGCAGTGTGGAGGACCGCATTTGACAAAACATTGTCTCAGTATTGAATTAACAATGGAACAAAGAGAGAATATTTCATACATAAACCAAAGGCCTGGAAATAATTATCAGAATAATTATCAACCGCCAAGACCGATTTACAATCAAAACCAGAATTATAACAGAAATATTCCATACAACAACCAACAAGGTCCTAGCAATCAACAAGTATCCAATAATACTTACAATCAGCAAAGACCTAATTTTCAAAACAAACCACCACAACAAACCGATGATAAAAAGCCGAATTTAGAAGATATGATGACGAAGCTAGTTGAAACTCAAACGCAGTTTTTCACATCTCAGAAACAAACCAATGAACAAAATGCTCAAGCATTTAGAAATCAACAAGCTTCTATTCAAAATCTAGAACAAGAAGTAAGTAACCTAGCAAGGTTAATAGGTGAAAGAAAACCGGGAAGTCTACCTAGTGATACAAATGCTAACCCCCGGAATAAAACAGCTAAAGCTATTACCACAAGAAGTGGTACAACACTTAAACCACCTGAAATACCTGAAACTTCTGATGAAGCTATTCCTACTCCACAAGAACCACAACCTGATCAAGATAAGGAAAAAGAACAGGTAGTTGAAAAGGTTAATGAAGATAACACAGTTAAGGCTAAACCTTATGTTAAACCATACCAACCACCACTTCCTTACCCGAGTAAAATGAAGAAAGAGAAACTTGAAGCCGAGCAATCCAAATTCTTGGATATGTTTAAACAGATAAATGTAAATCTTCCTTTCATTGATGTGATTTCAGGAATGCCTAGATATGCTAAATTCTTGAAAAATCTAATCTCAAATAGAAAGAAAATGGAAGAACTATCAGCTGTTACTATGAATGCTAATTGTTCAGCAGTGCTGTTGAATAAGATACCAGAAAAATTATCTGATCCAGGAAGTTTCACAATTCCATGTTTTCTGGGTAGTCTTAGTTCAATAGAAGCATTGGCAGACTTAGGTGCTAGTATAAATTTAATGCCGTATTCACTATACGCTAAACTAGACCTTGGAGAATTAAAACCAACCAGAATAAGCATACAACTAGCTGATAGATCAATAAAATATCCTGGAGGGATAATGGAGAACATGCTAGTTAAAGTTGGTACTTTAGTATTTCCAGTAGATTTTGTTGTTCTGGACATGGAAGAAGATTCTCAAGTTCCTCTCATATTAGGAAGACCATTCTTAAACACAGCTAAAGCAATGATAGACGTGTTCGGTAAGAAATTGACCCTAAGTATAGAGGATGAGAGTGTTACCTTTTCAGTTGATAGAGCAATGCAACAACCGCAATCTGCAGATGATACATGTTATTATATTCAAACTATAGATGCACATGCAGAATTATTAGAAGAATTTCCAGAATTACAAGGAACAGGAGAATGTTCTTTAGGAGAAGGTAATGAACCAATTGATGAAGCTGAAATGTTAGCTACACTTATAGCTAATGGATATGAACCAACAACAGAAGAAATTCAAATGCTAAAAGAAGAAGACAGATATCGATACAAATCATCGATAGAAGAACCACCGAAATTAGAGTTAAAGCCACTTCCAAACCATTTGGAATACGCTTATTTACATGGTGAATCTGAATTACCTGTAATAATATCGTCTTCTCTTACTGAAAATGAGAAATCACAACTCATTTCTGTGTTGAAAGCTCATAAACCAGCCATTGCATGGAAGATTCATGATATTAAAGGAATAAGTCCTTCGTATTGCACACATAAAATCCTTATGGAAGAAGGTCATAAAACGTATGTGCAACACCAACGAAGACTAAATCCTAATATGCAAGATGTAGTTAAGAAAGAGATTATTAAACTGCTAGATGCAGGTCTAATTTATCCAATCTCTGATAGTCCATGGGTAAGCCCAGTTCAATGCGTGCCTAAGAAGGGTGGCATGACTGTCATTACAAATGAGAAAAATGAGCTTATTCCTACTAGAACTGTAACAGGATGGCGTGTGTGTATTGATTATAGAAAATTAAATGACGCCACCAGAAAAGATCACTTTCCCTTACCTTTCATAGATCAAATGTTGGAAAGATTAGCCGGAAATAGTTACTATTGTTTTCTAGATGGATTTTCCGGATATTTTCAAATTCCAATAGCACCCGAAGATCAAGAGAAAACCACATTCACGTGCCCTTATGGTACTTTTGCTTACAAACGCATGCCATTTGGACTTTGCAATGCCCCTGCAACCTTTCAAAGGTGCATGATGGCGATTTTTCACGACATGATAGAAGAATGCATGGAAGTTTTCATGGATGACTTTTCAGTCTTCGGTGATACATTTGAATCATGTCTAGTTAATCTGGAACGAATGCTTATTAGATGCGAACAATCAAATCTAGTTCTTAATTGGGAGAAATGCCATTTCATGGTTAAAGAAGGCATCGTTCTTGGTCATAAAATTTCAAAAGAAGAAATTGAAGTGGATAGAGCTAAAGTAGATGTAATTGCTAAACTTCCACATCCCACCAATGTTAGAGGAGTTAGGAGTTTTCTAGGGCATGCCGGTTTTTACCGACGTTTCATAAAAGATTTTTCTAAAATTGCCACTCCTATGAATAAACTCCTAGAAAAAGATGCTCCCTTCATCTTTTCAGATGAATGTATCAAATCTTTTAATATTCTTAAAGAGAAACTCACTAATGCGCCGATCATGATAACACCAAATTGGAATCTACCATTTGAACTAATGTGCGACGCAAGTGATTTTGCAATGGGAGCCGTTTTAGGACAAAGGATTGAAAAACGATTTCAACCTATATATTATGCTAGTAAGACATTACAAGGAGCACAAACGAACTATACAACTACTGAAAAAGAACTCCTTGCTATTGTCTTTGCTTTTGACAAATTTCGATCATATCTCGTTCTAGCAAAAACGGTGGTCTATACCGACCATTCTGCTCTTAGATACCTATTTTCAAAACAAGATGCTAAACCAAGATTAATCCGTTGGATCTTACTCTTACAAGAGTTTGATATTGAAATCCGAGATAAAAGAGGAGCAGAAAATCTCGCCGCTGATCACCTTTCTCGTCTTGAAAATCCCGAATTAGAAGTTCTAAATGAATCGGCCATGCAAGACAACTTTCCTGATGAATATCTATTGAAGATAGATTATAATGAAATCCCATGGTTTGCAGACTATGCAAACTACTTAGTTTGTGGATTCCTTGAAAAAGGATTATCGTACCAAAGACGAAAGAAATTCTTCAGTGATATAAAACACTATTTTTGGGAAGATCCACATCTGTTTAAAAGTTGTCCCGATGGAATAATACGCCGATGTGTATTTGGAGATGAAGCTAGTAAAATTTTAAACCATTGTCACACAGGACCAACAGGAGGGCATTATGGGCCTCAACTAACAGCAAGAAAAGTTTATGATGCTGGATTCTATTAGCCTACAATTTACAAAGACGCACACCTTCTTTGCAAATCCTGTGATGCTTGTCAAAGGGCCAGAAAAATAAGTCAACGTGATGAAATGCCACAAAATGTCATCCAAGTATGTGAAGTATTTGACATTTGGGGTATTGACTTTATGGGTTCATTTCCAAAATCTCATAATAATCTATATATACTCGTAGCCATTGATTATGTATCTAAATGGGCGGAAGCACAAGCTCTCCCAACTAACGATGCACGAGTTGTAGTCAACTTTTTAAAACGTCTTTTTGCAAGGTTTGGAACACCGAAAGCTTTAATAAGTGATCGGGGTACTCATTTCTGTAATAATCAAATTGAGAAAGTTCTTAAAAGATATGGAGTAACTCATAAAATCTCCACCGCATATCATCCACAAACAAGTGGATAAGTTGAAAATACCAACCGAGCTTTAAAACGTATTCTAGAGAAAACCGTAGGATCAAATTCGAAGGAATGGTCCATTAAATTGGAGGATGCACTCTGGGCTTTTAGAACAGCCTACAAAACTCCAATTGAAACCACACCTTTTAGACTTGTTTATGGAAAAGCATGTCATCTTCCAGTAGAAATTGAACACAAAGCATTTTGGGCTTTGAAAACATGTAATCTTGATTTACATGAAGCCGGACGTCTACGATTAAGTCAACTAAACGAATTAGAAGAATTAAGGCATGAAGCATACGAAAATTCGTTAATCTATAAAGAAAGAACGAAGAAATGGCATGATAAAAGAATCAGAAGTTCAAAAGAATTTAAAGAAGGAGACAGAGTTCTTCTTTTTAATTCACGATTCAAGCTATTTTCTGGAAAATTAAAATCAAGATGGTCTGGACCATTCATAGTCAAAAGAGTTTTCCCATACGGAACAGTAGAATTGATAAATTCAAATGGGAATGAATTTAAAGTTAATGGTCACAGAGTTAAACATTACATACATGGTCCGATGGAAGTTGACAACGAAGTTAATCACAATTTCGACACCACAGCTAACTAATTGTGGGGAGAATCAAGTCTTTAAAGGATAATATGTAAATCTGTTAGAGTTAGATTGTATATTTTCGTGTAGTTCTCGAAAATGGAATCCGAATGGTCTTTCCCTAGCAGACCCTAAAGAACTAGTCTTCTCCCCCCATTCTGAATTTTTATTTTTTTAGGTTTTTACAAAATGAAGACTGCCTGTGAACTAAACCATGGTCTAATGCTACACGCTTTGATCACTAAACGTAATAATGACATACTTCCGAGTGAATTAGTATCAGTAATCAGAGAAAGAATGGACGGAGTTAGAAAAGAATCCAGATGCGAAGATAATAAGTTACAATTTGGTAAAGGAAAATCAAAATCCGCAGCGAAAAGAAGAGCAAGACACCTAGAAAGATGTCACAAATGCGGAAAATGGTCACATGGAGGTAAATGTTCAAATAATCAAACCTATTCAAATACAGAATTTGTTACTTTATGCAGAGACGGACCGTTCATATGTTTAGAAGAAAAGACACTGAATGCTCGAGGTTACGCCTATGTAGCCATGGAAAACCAATTAAACCGACTATCTTATGAATGGGATAGATCATATAACTAAGAAATCTATTTCACGGGTATGTCTGTACAGTTTTTATTTTATTTTATTTTTTTTAACCTTTTGATAATAAACGCTAATTTGTTCGCTAAAAAGTATTAAATTAGTATTAAATAAAATTAGGTTTGGTGACCGAAATTATTGATATCATTCAAAAATTTATTACATCACTGCGAAATTTAACGTTTATTCTTAAGGTATAAATATCTTTAATCAATCAACCCAAAATATTTCAAAAATTCGTCATGAGTTAAATTAGGTCTTGGAACCGAAATTACTTTACCGAAAAGAGGGGCGCATATTTTTGATAATATTTGATTGATTAAAGTGGAATAAAAAGCCAAAAAGATTTTTAATTTTATTTTTACCATGTTTTTAAAATTAATATATAAATCTTAAATTAATATTGTAAACTTTGTAAAATCAATATATTTAAAATTGTAAATATTTGAAAAATTAATATAAGTTTGGTGTGAATTTATAATATGATTTTTTTAAATTAAGTTTGGTGTGAATTTGTAATATGAATTTTTAAATTAAGTTTGGTGGGAATTTTTAATTATTAAAATATGAATTTTTAATTTTATGCATTTTAAATTGTAAGTTTGGTGTGAATTTTTAATATTAATTTTGAATTTTATATTTAAATTGTGTGAATTTAAAAACAAAAATTTACTTTATTTCATTAAGTTAAAAATATGATTTTTAAAATTCGTCGTAAGTTGAAGACTAGGTCTTTGAACCGAAATTGCTTTACCCAAGGGAGGGACGAGAACTTTTATTATCATTATTTTTAATCTTATTGAATTAAAGTATGTCAAAAACATTAAAAAACCCAAAAATCTTAGCTTTTAAAACAATCGCTACAAAAAGACAAATTTTAAAATTTTGTCGAAGGACGGACTAGGACATCGATCCGAAACGACCTCGTCCTAAATAACAAGGGAAACAAAATTTTAAATTAATTAATTAATTAATTGTTTTAATTAGTATAAGATGTTAAAAAAAAAAAAAAAAAGCAAACTCCGCGACTCGCGGAGTTTGAAGGGGAAATCTACGCGACTCGCGGAGGGACCAAAACCCAGAAAAAAAATATAACGTAAAAAAACAGATCAGTTCATTCCCCACACCACAAAACACAAAACTGCCGAAAAACCTGCGCGAAAAACCCGAAAAATACACCCCAAAATCACAATTTTTAACCGTTAATCACCAAATTTTTTACTAAAATCATGCTGAGAAGGATGCTATCAAGGAATTACTCAAGAAAAACGGTAAATTTCTACACCTAAACACCATTTAATCCGAAATTTGGTGTTCTTGAGCAATTTTTTCCCCAATTTGATTTTGATGCTTTTTAGTGTAATTAGGCTTAAATTGTTTATGTATTATGCTTGGATAACCTAGATTGATGTTGTTTAACATGATTAGAAGCCTTAAACTTCAAATTTTGAGTAATCTAGGGTTTGTGTTCTTGAGCAAATTTGGGGCTTTTTGATATAAACAGGTTATGGCCGATTTTTGTCATGAATTGTTGCTAAATTAAGTAGTGTAACATGTTTAGGTAGTTAAATGATCCAAACTTTGAGCCTAAACATGATTTTGAGAATTAAAGTGAACATTTTCAAGTCTAAAATTCATGAACTTGATTTTTGAAAGATAATGCCATTTGAAACTTGTTTAATTGCTAGTAATGATTATTTTGACATGTTATTTGAGTTGAATGCTTATGAACTTGGCGAACATTTTCGTATATGCTTATTTGAAAAAGTGTAGATTTGATAAAAATGTGAAAATGAGCTTAAGTTTGATATAAATTGATCATGTCATTGTAATTATTTTGATTGATGATTTTGCTGACACTAATGCATATTTGGATGCACAAAAATTGTGTTTGATGTGTTTTGCAGACTGAAAGGGGTGAATCTTCATCCCAAGCTCGCAATGCTCCTGCTGAGAATGCGGAACAACAGGAGGTGGATAACTACTACAAGCAAGATATACCTCATCCAGTCATGACATTTTCTGATATGCACTTGGAAGATTTGCATCCGAACCTGAGATTTGACAGACTTTGGATAGATTATCCAAAATACCAAAGGGGATTGCATACTCTTCATTCCAAAGTTGTTGAGGTACCTAGGGTCATAGAATGGGCACCCTTAGAAGCTGTAGAATTGGCCGGGCCAATTAGAGAATTACTTGTACAAAGGTATGGTAATTCTACTTTTAATGACTGGGTACATTTATTCACCATGTGTAGACCTGTATATAAAGTATGGTGTGAAGAATTGTTGTGTAGTATAGAGTTGAATGATCGGTAGCTAGTTTAACCGATCGTTCTTTTATTAGATTTTTGTTAGGCGGTTCGATGCGCCACATGTCTTTACTAGACATGGCTCAGGCTTTACGTATATATACGCCTGAGGAGTTAGCATCTGCCGATTGTAGAGGGTTGATACTAAATGGTAGAAAGATAGATGAAAATTTTGATACACACGGTGTGTGGAGTCAAATGACAAGCCATCACCGTTTCAAAGGGGGAAATTACTCTTATTTGGATATAGATAGAGCTGAATTAAGAGTAATTCATAGGTTTTTAGCTAATTCGATTACACAAAGGGGTAAGAACAAGGAAAAAGTAAATGAACAGGATTTGTTTTACCATATGTGTATTCGAGACCCACAAAGCGCTGTAAGTATACCGTATTGTGTGGGTTATTATTTATCAGCTATGGTTCGGGGGATGAGACTGCATAGCATAATAGGAGGTGGTATTTTTATTACTTTGATTGCTGAATATCTCGGTGTGGATATAAGTCGGGGGGAATTATTAGTCGAAGAACCAGAACCCCGCGATACTATAGGTTTAAATGTATACCATGGTGCGAAAGTTTTGAAGAGGTGAAATAACGCCGCAGTACCATACCATGGTAGACATCCACAGGTTGAGAGAAACCAACAGCAAGGTAATGTAGGAGGGGGAAATGAGATGCAAGAAATGCAAAGGTTTATAGCTTCACAGGAGTACGAAAATGCTAGACAGAGAGCATTTGAAGATTGGCAAGTTCATCAGAACCAAATCATAGCTCATTGCTAACATATAGGTAGAAACTATATTCCTACACCAAAACCCATATTCCCTCCCTGGACTATAGAGATGCAACCACTGTATCCTACGTATAACCCTGCCGAAGCATTCTATAGCACCTATGGTTATGCTTGGAACCCCTATTGGTACCAGTATCATCCCTAGTCTACTTAGTTTTTATTTTTTTTTATTTTGTAATTTGTAATGTTGATACGTTTAATACTTATGTTAATATTGTAATAGTTTTTATAAATTTCTAACTTTTATTCTTAGATTTTAATAATTTTTGAATGTGGGGTAATATACCAAACTTCAAAAATATGTATATATGTTTGCAGTTTATCTTATGTACACAACAGGGTAAAACAACGCATTTTCAAAGACTGTCATTAAGTTCAGCAAAAGCAACTAATTTTGACGACAAGATGCAAAATATATGTGAAATAACAACAAGACGGAATGAACAAATGATGTGCACCATTTATCATTCAGCAAACAAACGCCAATATGTTTGGAAACTTTGGTAAAATTTAATCAATTTCACACAAATCACCCTCAATAATTTAAATTGTTACTGATTTCTTGCAAATGAGGGCATTGCAAGATCTTAAGTGTGGGAAGGGGTTAAATTCTTTCGGATTTTAAAATTTTTTACTTTATACACTTGGTTACCATTAAAAATACTAGTAAAGCAGTAGTTGTATTAGAATCTAGTGCTCTCTGATAATAAAGAACAGCCCTAGTCTTATATACTGACTACCCAATTCTAGTAAAAATTTTCAAAATTTTCAAATTAATTGAACTCAAAATCATGTTTATACATATTTATGAACGATAAAACTAGGTTTTAACACCGAAATTATTGTTACCTCAAAAAGGACATAAATTGAGAAACAAACCAAAATGTTAAAATTCATTTAAAATGGAATAGAGGACGATAAAAAGGAAAATAAAAGCCAAGTGTGGGAATATTTACCAAGTTATCTTAAACATGTGTCACATATATCTGTAACAAATAACTGAAAATACTTTTGCTTTGTACTAAACTAAACTATTTTACCCGATGAAAGAAAAGAAGAGATGGATCTACACGATGAATCAATTCCATCATTAAAAGGAAGTAAAGTCTTCCGAAAAAGAAACGCGCTTCTTGATTTAGGTCATGAAGTTGTCGTCCAGACCAGCTGTAGGTTGACAAAAAATCGAGAAAAGTCATCACTAAAATCAGCAGGAAATCCACGGACCTCAGCATTAAACAGGGTCACCAAGTGGTCAGATTTATCCTAACCATGAGAAGGATTTATCTCGTACAATGGGGGGGGCACCATGCAAATTAGCTTGATAAGACTAATGAATCAGATTCCCAGAAAGGATAATCTCCTTAAAAGATCAAAAATCAGCTTTTAAGCCTGATATAACTCAATCCTTGAGATTGACCTTAAAGATGGAGAATTACAAACTCATGGAATTCAATGATATCTAAACTCGAGCTTGAACGAGAAAATATTTTCATCAAAATTATAAACCGATTTGTTTTCTGAAAACCCTATTTTCAATGCGTTCATTACCATTGAACGTAAAATCCTAGAAATTCACCTGGAATTCATTAGGTCACCTGAACTAAATCGGGTGTCAACCGTAAGAACGGTGGTTGCATAGTGGTCAAAGACAAGACCTTGTGCCAGACCGAAAAATTATAAGGGTGAGCTTTACTATTGATCCTACCAAGGATAGTAATTGCATCCGACACGTCATAGACCATAATTAAAAGCATGTCAGGGGACATTGCCTTAACAGTTGTTTGTTCAACGCTTTCCTTTACAACCGGACGGTAGTTTATCGAAAGGTAATATACGGGACAAGTAAACTGGACGTGTTGCTTTCCAAATACAAGGTTAGCAAGTGGGTGACACAAAACCGCAAGTTTTGAGCTAAAATTTTCAAATCTGAAACCCACCAAACCCACAAAAATATTTTGCAAACACCGGTGAAGGGTTATTCCGGAAAACTTATCTAGGGTAAAAACTAGATTTAATTTTCAAAAGATCAAATATTTTCATAAAGATCCAATTTCCTTAATGGATCTAAATTTTTATAGTCATGTAGGACTGTAAACCATATCGTTACTACCATTGTTTATACCGCCGTATAGAAATCACTGATGTACAAAGTGTGAAGAATAAAGAAGTGATTCTAGTATTTCAAGACGATATTGCTTGAGGACAAGCAACGCTTAAGTGTGGGAATATTTGATAATGCTAAAAACGAACATATATTTCATAGCATTATTCCTCAAGAAAGACAAGCTTTTAGTTGCAATTGTTCTATTTACAAGTGATATTCGTTTAAATAATAAAAGGTGAAGACAAAAGACAGATTCGACGAATTGAAGACGCAAACGACCAAAAAGCTCAAAAGTACAAAATACAATCAAAGAGGTTCCAATTATTGATAAGAAACGTCTCGAAATTACAAGAGTACAAGATTCAAAACGCAAAGTACAAGATATTAAATTATACGCAAGGACGTTCGAAAATCCGGAACCGGGACCAGAGTCAACTCTCAACGCTCGACGCAACGGACTAAAAATTACAAGTCAACTATGCACATAAATATAATATAATATTTAAATAATTCTTATAATTATTTAATATATTATATTTATTTGTAAAACCGTCGGTAAACAAAGAGCCAAGCTCGTGTGAGCTGTAAAAGCAAACTCCGCGACTCGCGGAGTTTGAAGGCCAAAAGGGCCGCGAGTCGCGGAGCCCCAAGTTTTGAAAATCCCTATAAAAGCAAACGAATTCTGATCGCAAAAATTACAAAAAAAATCCATCCATCTCTCTATCTATATCGTAAAATATATATATATATATATTTATAATTTATATTTTAATTTTAATTATAATTCTAATAATAAGGGTATGTTAGCGAATGTTGTAAGGGTGTAAGTCAAAATTCTATCCGTGTAACGCTACGCTATTTTTAATCATTGTAAGTTATGTTCAACCTTTTTACATTAATGTCTCGTAGCTAAGTTATTATTATGCTTATTTAATTCGAAGTAATCATGATGTTGGGCTAATTACTAAAATTGGATAATTGGGCTTTGTACCATAATTGGGGTTTGGATAAAAGAACGACACTTGTGGAAATTAGACTATGGGCTATTAATGGGTTTTATATTAAATAAACAATACCTTGTTAATTTAATATACAAACTTATAATTCGACGTATTTATATATAACCACATACGCTTAATCGGACACGATGGGCGGGATATTTATAAGTACGAATTATTGTTCATTTGACCGGACACGGGGATGGATTAATAGTCAATGGACTCATTAAAACAGGGGTGGATTACATTCATGGGTAATTGGTGTAATTGTTAACAAAGTAGTAAAACCTTGGTTTACACGCAGTCGATAACCTGGTGTATTCATTAAACAAAGTATTAAAACCTTGTTACAATTCGAATCCCCAATTAGTTAGAATATTTGACTTCGGGAATAAGAATAATTTGACGAAGGCTTTCGCTCTTTATATTTATGACTGATGGACTATTATGGACAAAATCCGTATGGACATATTAAATAATCCAGGACAAAGGACAATTAACCCATGGGCATAAAACTAAAATCAACACATCAAACATCATGATTACGGAAGTTTAAATAAGCATAATTCTTTTATTTCATATTTAATTTCCTTTATTTTATATTTAATTGCACTTTTAATTATCGCATTTTTATTGTTATTGTATTTAATTGCACTTTTAATTATCGTACTTTTTAATTATCGCAAGTTTAATTTATCGCACTTTTATTATTCGCAATTTCATTATCGTTATTTACTTTACACTTTAAATTAAGTCTTGTATCTATTTATTATTTTACATTTGGTTTTAACTGCGACTAAAGTTTTAAAATCGACAAACCGGTCATTAAACGGTAAAAAACCCCCTTTTTATAATAATAATATTACTTGTATATATATTTGTATTTTTATAAAAGTAAACTAATATAGCGTTAAGCTTTGTTTAAAAAGATTCCCTGTGGAACGAACCGGACTTACTAAAAACTACACTACTGTACGATTAGGTACACTGCCTATAAGTGTTGTAGCAAGGTTTAAGTATATCCATTCTCTAAATAAATAAATATCTTGTGTAAAATTGTATCGTATTTAATAGTATTTCCTTATAAAATTTAATAACTATTTTATATACACCTCGCGAAACATCAATGGGTAAGGATTGTAGATCATTATTTGTCCCATTTACATTCCAGTGGGTCAAACACAAAAATGTAAAAAGTATATGTTAAAAGAAGAGGATCCAAACGGGTCGAGAGTTAACGAGAGTGTTACTTAAATTCTTAATGTTTAAAACCTTCAAGATCACTTTTATTTAAGAAATTACATTCATATAAAATTAATAACTTTTTCACCAAATAAGTATTTATTAAATATTTGTCTATTTTGTAGCAAAAGAGTAATGGTTCGGGTCGACCGAAGTCAAATATGGATGTGATGGTGATTGTGAAGGTTACATATGTGAACTTATTGAAGAACATGAAGATTCTTATGAATCGTCTTCGATAGTCAAATAAGATCAAACAGTTACAAGGTTCTTATGTCTTCAAGGTAATTTGTTAGTATACTACTTGTAGTATCATTGTAGGGTATTTGGTGATCATACCTTTAGCAAGCTTTATTCTTTCATGCATTCCTTTAATATAAAACACAACCCGATTTGAACTGTTTCAAAGTCATTCTTTTACAAACGGGCCAACGTTGTCGTTTTGACTCATTATATACTTTATCACCGCATTTAATATGCTCCATTATTGGATAAGAAACTGGTCCATGGTTTAATAGTATGCTCAAAAGTTTATGATGTAAGCTCTACCCTTCATATTTGTGTGAGTAATGATTTGTTTATTTATATGTTTAGTTAGTTGTGTATACACGCCCAATTTTCATTTGGAGTTCTTGAGTTATATTATTTACATGTATGTTGATCTTACCCTTATGCAAATCCATGATTAGTAAAACTTATTGCTACTACTAACATCGTAATCGTTGTGTTGGAAACATGTTTTTACTAAAATATTGAAGTTATGCATTTGTTCAGTTGCCTTAGACTTGCTTTCAAATTTGTCAAAATATATGCTTTTCAACAAAGGGGATATATTAGCAAGGAACTGATAACCTTCTTGTGATACTAATTGGTGTATCCCAATTGCAATGCCAATGGTACTCTTAGTCAGAATGATATTTAGTTCCCGCCATTTATCAAGTATAAGGGTTAACTGTCTATTCAGGTGGCTATAGCAAAGAGGAAAACGTTATAAGGAAAATAATTGTCTATTCAGGTGGCTACAACAAAGAGGAAAAACATTGAAGAAATGGCAGGAATGGATGTACATATTTACTCATGCCATGTTCTTTTTTTATAGCGTTTAAGATTAGCTTTGTTACTGATTTGAGAATAGGATAAGGACTTGGATGTATCAAGATTGTCTAATACATGTCTATCATTTTGAAAGAAAAAAAATATATTGTACAATCAAGTTGTATGTATGAATTTAAATAAACTTAAAAATGAAAGTTATGAGAGTTCTTACAGATAAGTATGAATTGAAACTAGATGCACAATAGATATATGTTTCATGGCTTTTAAATTTAATATTAGTTTGAGCATGTACATATTAACGAACTAAATTTAATTATTTTAGTTTTTTAAAAACTCTACCAATAATAACATCACTAATCTGACTAAGTTTTCAAGTCTTAACATACATCTTCTTTTGACACATTTCAGGGTGCGTATAAATACTTGACTAACTGATGTGTGTAGCGTGAGGGTACGAAATAGTATTATTTTTACTAGGAAATACTACAAAATATGACACAAGTTTTATTAATTTACGGATGGGATATACCTAAACCTTGCTACAACACTATAGGCAGTGTACCTAATCGTAGAGTAGTGTAGTTTTTAGTAAGTCCGGTTCGTTCCACAGGGAGCTGGTGATACTTACTATATTTTTAACAACTATATTTATACAAAATATATATAATTATATAAGTAGTAATATTATTATAAAAGGGGGGTTTTACCGTTTAATGACCGGTTTGTCGATTCTATATTTTAAGCGCAAAGATAAATGACGATAATTAAAGTGCGTAAAATAAATAAATGACGATAAATAAAATAACAATAAATAAAATTGCGATAGAATATGAAATAAAAGGATTATGCTTATTTAAACTTTCGTAATCATGATGTTTAACGTTTTGATTTTAATTAATTGTTACTCGGGTTAATTGTCCTTTGTCATGGTTTATTTGATACCTATCTGGTTTTTATCCATAATAGTCCATCGGTCATAAATATAAAGTGCGAGTGTCCTCGTCAAATTACCCTTATACCCGAAGTCAAATATTCCAACTAATTAAGGATTTAAACTGTGACGCAGTTATCACTTCTGTCAACAATTACACCAGTTATCACTGTATGTAATCTACCCCTGTTTTGATTAGATATGAATATTAATTTACCCACTTGATCAGTTTGAATAATCAATTACCCAACCCGAATAATTAATTAAATGATTATAATAGATTCCATATGAACGTCACTAAATAGGACAACCATAATCATTATTAATTATTAGGATAATTAATTTGAAGATAGGTTCGACAGACTCCAATGAGTTGTCACTCAATTAGACAATACCCTCCATCTATTAATAGTCAATAGTCCAATTTCCACAAGTGTCGGTCTTTTGCCCAAACCTTAATTATGGTACAAAGCCCAATTACCCAATTTTAGTAATTAGCCCAACATCATGATTACTTCGTTTTAAATAAGCACAATAATAACTTAGCTACGAGACATTAATATAAAAAGGTTGAACATAACTTACAATGATTAAAAATAGCGTAGCGTTACACGAACAGAATTTCGACTTACACACTCAAACGATCTCTATCATAAATCTTATTATTATCATAATTTAAAATTAAAATTAAGATTATTGTTATATCTTATTACATTAACATTATGATAGAGATTTTTAGATATTGATATTGATAATAGATTTTTAGGATAGAAAAAGGGATGCTTTTAAATTGATCGATAATCATCGCCTTTTATAGGCAAAATATGAAATTGAATTTTCATTTACGACCCCTGAACTATGCTAAATTAACAACTTTTTATTATTTAATATTATTCTTATTATGAATTATTTAAATATTATATTTTATTCTTGTGCATAGTTGACTCGTAATTTTTACACCGTTGCGTCGAGCGTTGAGAGTTGACTCATGTCCCGGTTCCGGATTTTCGAACGTCCTTGCGTACTATTTTATATCGTGTACTTTGCGTTTTGTAACTTGTACTCTTGTCATTTTTAGACGTTCTTCATCAATAATTTGAACCTTTTTAATTGTATCTTGTACTTTTGAGCTTTTTGGACCTTTTTGTCTTCAATTTGTCGAATCTGCCTTTTGTCTTCGCACTTATTTAATATAAACGAATATCACTTGAAAATGGAACAATTGCAACTAAAATCTTGTCTTTCTTGGGGGATAATGCTATGAAATATATGTTCCTTTTTAGCCTTATCACTAACCTTCAAGAAAGGCTAACAACTAAACAATTCATAGAAATATTATTGGCAATTAATGCGTTTTACAAGAGACTAGAAACAATAACTATGTTTGACAATCGCGTTCACAAACATGAAATGTCTATTTTTGTTTCTTTACTATTCACTTTATTTTCATACTCTTGATTCATTCAACCATTGTATTATTTTTTTAACCACAACCATTGTATTCTATTCCGTGTTACTTAATTGTTTGATTTACTGTAAGTGCTTCTATAACATTATGAATTTATATTCCACCATTTTTATCTTTTTTCATTGCCAATGATTATTTATTCTAATACATTTGTGATACTTCTCAAATTAAGTTTTCATAATCTTTTATCTTAAAAACCGGCGAAATCGCGGGTTATAAGCTAGTTAGAACTAAAATTATAGGTTAACTATGCACGTAAATATAATATAATATATAATTAATTATATAAATTAAATATATTATATATTAAATAAATATATAAACCGTCGGCAGCCTTGAAATCATTGGAAATGAACTGGAAGGGGAGCTCTGCACTCGCGGAGCATATAGGCACAAAAACTCCGCACGTGCGAAGGTGCCAGTTTCAGGATTTGAGTATAAATCTCGCATTTTTTTCTGTCGAACCATCATCCAATCTATCTCTCTAATTTCAGTACTCCATAAAATTTATATATATTATTATATTTGTTATAATTATTAAGATTAATATTATTATTAATCGTACTATTATTATTAGTAGTATTATTACTAATATTATACATAAAATAATACGACGAAGTCATGTTCGGGTTATTTCAAAAAGGGTTTTATGAGCGGGATAGAGCTAAGAAAATTATGGGTTATCGCTATGGAGGTGATGGGTATGGTTCATGGGTATGCTCGTGAGGTCAATCTAGTGTTTATCGTCTCCGTTGCGTCTATGTACTTTTCCTACAATATTGAATCTCAATATTGATACGTTTGTGAATCTGAGGCCAACCTTGCACTTGTTCAATGATGTTATATGTATTTTTACTACGAAATACAGTATGGTGAGTTTCATTTGCTCCCTTTTTAAATGCTTTTGCAATATATATTTTTGAGACTGAGAATACATGCGCTATTTTTATAACTGTTTTACGAAATAGACACAAGTAATTGAAACTACATTATATGGTTGAATGGATCGAAGCCGAATATGCCCCTTTTAGCTTGGTAGTCTAAGAATTAGGGAACAGACCCCCTAATTGACGCGCATCCTAAAAGTAGATCTACGGGAACTAACAACCCCCATTCTAGAATTTGGAATGCTTTAATACTTCGATTTTATCATGTCCGATGGGTGTCCTGGAATGATGGGGATATTCTATATACATCTTGTTAATGTCGGTTACCAGGTGTTCAATCCATATGAATGATTTTTGTCTCTATGCATGGGACGTATATTTATGAGAACTGAAAATGAAATTCTTGTGGTCTATTAAAATAATAGAAATGAATGATTTTGATAAACTAATGAACTCACCAACCTTTTGGTTGATACTTTAAAGCATGTTTATTCTCAGGTGTTAAAGAAATCTTCCGATGTGCATTTGCTCAATTTAGAGATATTACTTAGAGTCATTCATGGCATACTTTGAAAGACATTGCATTCGAGTCGTTAAAATTCATCAAGATTATTATTAAGTCAATTATAGTTGGATGTATTATGAAATGGTATGCATGCCGTCAACTTTCGTTGTAAAAAAAGTTTGTCTTTTAGAAACGAATGCAATGTTTGTAAAATGTATCATATAGAGGTCAAATACCTTGCGATGAAATCAACTATTGTGAATCGTTTATAATGTATATGAATGGGTCCTTTCAGTTGGTATCAGAGCGGTGGTCTTAGCGAACTAGGTCTGCATTAGTGTGTCTAACTGATAAGTCGTTAGGATGCATTAGTGAGTCTGGACTTCGACCGTGTTTGCATGTCAAAAGTTTTGCTTATCATTTCTAGTCAGAAATTATCTGCTTATCATCCTTAGGAAATTACCTGCTTATCATTTTTAGTCTAGACACGCCTTGCTACATTAATTGCATGAGTAGTGTATAGATAAAATTCATATCTTAGCGTATCTGCTAAATCATATCTTATCGTATCTATTACTGTAAACTTTGCCTGACATATTCTGTAAATTCTTCCGTAATCTATGAAACCTTTTGCTCTATATATATAGATATTCTATGTAATTAGAATACCATCCGATAGCCGGAAGATCATTTCATATCGAAAAATTCTTTATTCAATCGTACGAAATGGAATTCGTCATTAGTTCAAGTCACTCGAATTCCGATATGGAATCCCACTCAAGCTCCGGAAGCAGTGTGACCAGAATGGATCAACCAATCAGTCATAATCTATTCTGGATGAATTAGGTATGGGTTCGTAGCCTCCTCAATCATTGGAGACAAGAAAAAGGTGATCCCTTCCATCCACCACATTGCCCTCTTGACGAAGAACCTGAAGCACTTACCGACGAACCTGTCCGAAACACCATTTTCTCTCTCATTTCCAGAGTATCTCATCACGATTATATATTACATCAAATTTTAGATTTTATTTATCCGCTCGTCCGAACCGACAATCACCCCGGTGTAATAGAAGAAGTCAACGAGCTTCGCGCTCGGGTAGTGGCTTTGGAGAATATGGTGCAGAGATTACAAACACCAGCATCAGCACCATCATCATAACCAGTACCACCATCATCAACGCCAACAGTACCATTACCACCTCCAACCACAACCGCGTCGTAAACCTCAACTTCACAATCTATCCCACGAGCATCAACGTCATACGTACCATAGATACCAAGGAGTACCAACAACAATAACTGACGAAATATTAATTCATAACTTCATTGGAGAAACATTCCGCGGCGATTATGTAATCTCTAAAGTCTTAGAGATTATCTAATCTGGCACTAACCATAAATCAGTTAAGCGAACCAAAATGATAGAAGGAAGAGTAGAAAACCTGACAAAAATGGTGTGTGGTTAACAAGCTAAACTTGTTTTACCAACAGCATCAACAGTACCGTCAGCGTCACCAGCATCGTCAGTACAGTCAGCATAAGAATCAACAACACCTATAACATCACAAACTCTGTCAGTTTAAGAATCACTGTGGACATCATTACGAATCAATATATTGTATCAATGAGTTATGAAGAATTAACTCATTCCCTCTCAAGAAATTATATGTATATTTTATATATATATATATTTTTAAAAAATAAATAAATCTTTTCGTGCTAAGCTATTGTGTGTGAATCTTAACTACTCGGTTAATTCATATTACAAATATGCAATAATGTACGTCCTTCGCCCGCAACTTAACCATCGTTAACTACAATCTCTGTCTCAATTCAACAAATTCCAATTCATAATAAATCAAGTATATATTTGATTTTACACTTTCATCATCAATGTACCCGAAACTTTTCAGATAACATCATTCGTACTTTGCGAAGTTCACAAGAATTTAACGAAAACCAACATCACGCCTCAACAAATAACGAAGTATTGATTCATAATTTCAATATTATTGAAGAAATACTTATGTAATCTCTAAAGCCTTCTAGGGATTATTCAATTCTAGTTTCAACCGTGAATTGAATGAGTTTAATTTAGTATTAACTCATTAAAATCTATGTTACATCTGAAGAGAATATATACATATATATTTTTAGAAAGACTGTAATAAATTCTTTTGTACAAAATATTAATTGTGAAATTTTTTTTTAACGGGTGGGTAATACCCGAGAGATATATATATATAATCACAATTAATATGTTACATTCTTCGAATCTGATCAAACAAATTATCAACTATACTTCCTACTTTCACAATAATATACATTCTTTCATAGAAATCAAAATAACCATACTCATTCAAACCCAATTACATATTCTGATTTTGAAACCTCAGAATTCAATTCGAGGTATAACCGGTATCATCACTTTTAGATTCCTACATCTTTCAAAACTATACTTTGATTTCAAAACTGTGTTAGAACATCAAATGTATATTAACGATTACAATCTGTGTTCAAACCCTTCGAAAATTTCTGAAGACACTTCAAATAATGAGCAATTGAGATGATGATCCAACCATATATTACCCACAGTTATGTACTTAAAAAGCTCTCGAAACCAAAGTCATAATTCAACACATATCTGTGTCAAATCTTTTGACATTTATTAGCAAAAAAATGACTTTTCAATTCCTTTCCAAAGTAGTCAGTTTTGTCACAGCTCCAGCAAGTCAACTTCGACTCTTCATTCGACACAACCTTATTATAACCCTGATATATGCGTGCTCTTTTATTGTTACTAGGGAACCTTTCATATTCCACCACATTAGCAATAAACTTATTCACAACTTCACTAATCTTTGACCTTCCAAAGAATCATTATATTTATCGAAACCCCATCATTTACTCATTCGCATCTTGTAACGAGAATTGCCATAAGAATCATCAGGAATTAGAAATCAGTATTTTGAAATCTCACAACATGTCTACGCCAACAGTTATATGTGTATGTACAACGTCTATCTCCTGGACTTACATACTTTGAATGTGAAGTTTCTGAAAAACACCTTGAACTGCGAACTAGTTCTTAAAATGCTGACGAAGCAGCAACAACTATAAACGATCTTAACAGTAAAAAGTTTGATGATAAAGAATAGTGTATTGGCAAAGCTCAGAAAAAGAGAAGTTTTAGAACTGGAAAACGGATTGAGCAAAGTATGAAGGAGGCTGTGAACAAATCACAAAGACTGAACCTGACTTCAAAGATTTCAAATGATTCAATACCTGTTGAAGTCATTAACGAATACCTTGCTCCTGACTCTAAACCCCCGCGGACAATATTCTTCATCATCCTCTGATATTAGAAATTCTAAGATATCATCGTATCTTTCATTATAAATATCCTCCATATTTCTGAAGATATTTTCATAATTATTCTTATCTGAAATCATTTACCTCTTCGCGCTATCTGTATTACATCATAAAAGAAACTATTTTAGTTTCTAAATTCTGAAACATTCGAGTTTAACATAGGAATATTTTTGAAGTAGTGTTGGGAACTGAAGTATGAGTTAGTATAATATAATGACACTTGATCAACGTGATTATATTATAGTAAGTCATGCTGAGTTTCTAAATAGAATGTGATGATTCACAGATCATAACGTCATCATGTACTATGTCACACGACTCTTGGATTCTATTTAACCTCTAAAATATCAAGAAAATATTTCTTGATAATTCGGTCTTTTCCAGGGTATTCTGGTAATTTAACAAATCAAGATCGTGCCATTACCATTTCTTTCTTAGAACATTAACAATGTTCATTCTTAAATTTATATCTGCGAATTCTGGACCATTACAAGCGATGCTTAATCGCAAGAAGAAGAAACGAAAGGACAAAGCTCCGAAACAGAAATTGGAGTATAAATCGCAGCAAATAAAAGAGAGCATTAACTTGGGATGACAATGATTATAAAAGACAGAAACAGGGACATCGAAATATAAGGGAGAATATTAAACCCAACAACAACCCAGATGCTATAAACCGTATATATCGATGCATATAGCAATACTAAAAACACTATAAAACTAAGAGTATAGTAGAAGTAAATAGATTCTTTCGGTGGTAGATGAAAAAGAAGAATGACAGATATGAAAGTGAGGAATATATCAAGAAGCAGAATTGGATGAATCATATTGATAAATGCTATAAAGTATGAATTAAGGAGAAAGAATAGGAGTTGTGAGTTGTAAGGAAACGAAGGGGGTGGATTTATAGTAAAATATCCGACAGTGTAATCAAAACGGATGATCGCATTAAAAGCGGATCTTAACTTCCTTATTTATCGAAGAACCAAATCTTATTATGAAGATTTTCTCTAAATTCCTTAAACTCCAAAAATCAACCCCATCTATGTCAAAAGATATGACGAGTCTACACTTACTCATTTCACTTTTTTGGAATAGCTTCACTCGTACTCTTCACTTAATCAAATTGTTTTATCCATATTACTCGCTGATGATAAAACTCTAATTTTCAGCTCGTATGCGTCATGAAAACATACTTATTGTCAGCCATGACCATCTCAATCAAATTTCGGGACAAAATTTCTTTAACGGGTAGGTACTGTGACAACCCGGAAATTTTCGAACAAATTTAAACTTTATCCTTATATTATTCCGACACGATAAGCAAAGTTTGTTAAGTTAAATCTCAAGGATTTTAAAATATGTTCATACATTCATTTAACCTCGACCAAATTCCAATGATTCACGAACCATTATATGAACGGATATGATTATATATGTATATGTGTATATATATTATAACTTGAAAATATTAACAAAGTATTAGACGTATAATACTTTACATGAACGTATTTGTTTCAATGTGTCTATAGATGGAATTATAAGATAATATAAAATGATTGAGTTATCAGATACATTGAATTATGATTACGAGTCTCTGTTGAGAGGTCCACTTTGATTTATGAAACCTTTCTTTTTTAACGGTATTCGGAATAATTGGTAAAGTAAATTACATATAAGAACAAAGTGTCAATTAACGAGAATTAGACAAGAGTTAATAGAGATTTCTATTTGATTTTCAATTCATGCTATACAACATTTTCCTCGTGATTTTAATAAGATAACTATCTCAACTTTCATCTTAAAGTTGGAATGAGAAATGTAAATAACTTAGACGTTGGATATCGACGGTTTACATTAAGATGATTTCATACGTTTATCTAACCTTTGGACTTTATATTCCGTTTCACCAACAAACGTTAAATTAAAAACTTGAAACCTATTAAGAGTATATTTAATCTTACTTTTCTAAAATGTTTTACGATATAACAAATTCTACTATTATAACCAGTTTAGTAAAATGATTCTTAAATATATTTAGTTTTGGGAAAAACAAAGTTTTCATATTTATTTAATATTATTTCAAACATACAAAAACATTTCTAAAAAGAACTTCATTAGTAAAACGTTTTATAAGATAATTTGTTCATAAGTTTTAAAGAATTTAATTAAAGCTTTGTATTATAAATTATATATATATATATATATATATATATATATATATATATATATATATATATATATATATATATATATATATATATATATATATATATTGTTTCAAAAACGTAAATGTGATACGATATAATATTTCTATTACGTAAACAATTTTTGAAATAAAATTAGCTTTTAAAAACTAAACGTTATATTATTAAATTATAAGATGTACAAAAATTATATTTTTTAAATAAGAAAATATATATATACATATATATACATATATATATATATATATATATACACATACAGATATATATATATTTTACAATGCGTTAATGTATAAATACGTTTCAATTTTATTTAACGTATTTTAATAAACAACGAGACATTGATTTATAGAAGCAAATGACCACAACACTCAAATAAAGAAGTTATACTTTGGGTAATATAAGTTATAGATGATTAAGTTTAATTATTTATAATAGGTACACGTCGCGTAACATAAAGAGCTAGTTTTCTAAGCGTACGAATATGCGTTTGAAAAAACCGAAACTAGGACATAAGTCGAGTTACAACGTACGGGTCATTAGAACTAAAAATATAGGTTAACTATGCACGTAAATATAATATAATATATAATTAATTATATAAATTAAATATATTATATATTAAATAAATATATAAACCGTCGGCAGCCTTGAAATCATTGGAAATGAGCTGGACATGAAATGTCCCGTTCTTATTGATTAAAAACGTTCCATATTAATTGATTTCGTTGCGAGGTTTTGACCTCTATATGAGACATTTTTCAAAGACTGCATTCATTTTAAAACAAACCATAACCTTTATTTTATCAATAAAGGTTTAAAAAGCTTTACGTAGATTATCAAATAATGATAATCTAAAATATCCTGTTTACACGCGACCATTACATAATGGTTTACAATACAAATATATTACAACAAAATAAGTTTCTTGAATGCAGTTTTTACACAATATCATACAAGCATGGACTCCAAATCTCGTCCTTATTTAAGTATGCGACAGCGGAAGCTCTTAATAATCACCTGAGAATAAACATGCTTAAAACGTCAACAAAAATGTTGGTGAGTTATAGGTTTAACCTATATATTATCAAATCATAATAATAGACCACAAGATTTCATATTTCAATACACATCCCATACATAGAGATAAAAATCATTCATATGGTGAACACCTGGTAACCGACATTAACAAGATGCATATTTAAGAATATCCCCATCATTCCGGGACACCCTTCGGATATGATATAAATTTCGAAGTACTAAAGCATCCGGTACTTTGGATGGGGTTTGTTAGGCCCAATAGATCTATCTTTAGGATTCGTGTCAATTAGGGTGTCTGTTCCCTAATTCTTAGATTACCAGACTTAATAAAAAGGGGCATATTCGATTTCGATAATTCAACCATAGAATGTAGTTTCACGTACTTGTGTCTATTTTGTAAATCATTCATAAAACCTGCATGTATTCTCATCCCAAAAATATTAGATTTTAAAAGTGGGACTATAACTCACTTTCACAGATTTTTTACTTCGTCGGGAAGTAAGACTTGGCCACTGGTCGATTCACGAACCTATAACAAATATGTACATATATATCAAAGTATGTTCAAAATATATTTATAACACTTTTAATACATTTTGATGTTTTAAGTTTATTAAGTCAGTTGTCCTCGTTAGTAACCTACAACTAGTTGTCCACAGTTAGATGTACAGAAATAAATTGATATATATTATCTTGAATCAATCCACGACCCAATGTATACATATCTCAGTATTGATCACAACTCAAACTATATATATTTTGGAATCAACCTCAACCCTGTATAGCTAACTCCAACATTCACATATAGAGTGTCTATGGTTGTTCCGAAATATATATAGATGTGTCGACATGATAGGTCGAAACATTGTATACGTGTCTATGGTATCTCAAGATTACATAATATACAATACAAGTTGATTAAGTTATGGTTGGAATAGATTTGTTACCAATTTTCACGTAGCTAAAATGAGTAGTTTTTACCAATTTTGTTTTGCTCGCCATTTCTTCGTTTCTAATCCGTTTTGAGTGATTTAAGCGGACACGGTTTCGTATTGAACTTGACTTTATGAAACTAAACAGAAAAGGTATAGGTTTATAGTCAGAAATACAAGTTACAAGTCGTTTTTGAAAGAGGTAGTCATTTTCGTCGAAAGAACGACATCTTGATGACTGTTTTGAAAAACATACTTTCACTTTGAGTTTAACCATGATTTTTGGATATTGTTTCATGTTCATAAGAAAAATCATTTTCCCAGAAGTATAGATTTTAAATCAAATTTTTTCATAGTTTTTAATTATCCAAACCAAAACAGCCCCCGGTTGTAACTACGACGGCGTAAATCCAGTTTTATGGTGTTTATCGTGTTTCCGGGTTTTAAATCATTAAGTTAGCATATCATATAGATATAGATCATGTGTATAGTTGATTTTAAAAGTGTAGTTAGAAGGATTAACTTTATTTGCGAACAAGTTTAGAATTAACTAAACTATGTTCTAGTGATTACTAGTTTACCACTTCGAGTATGATAGCTTTTTATGTATGAATCGAATGATGTTATGAACATCATTACTACCTTAAGTTCCTTGGATAAACCTACTGAAAAAGAGAAAAATGGATCTAGCTTCAACGGATCCTTGGATGGCTCGAAGTTCTTGAACAGAATCATGACACGAAAACAAGTTCAAATAAGATCATCACTTGAAATAAGATTGTTATAGTTATAGAAATTGAACCAAAGTTTGAATATGATTATTACCTTGTATTAGAATGATAACCTACTGTAAGAAACAAAGATTTCTTGAGGTTGGATGATCACCTTACAAGATTGGAAGTGAGCTAGCAAACTTGAAAGTATTCTTGATTTTATGTAACTAGAACTTGTAGAATTTATGAATAACACTTAGAACTTGAAGTTAGAACTTGAGAGAGATCAATTAGATGAAGAAAATTGAAGAATGAAAGTGTTTGTAGGTGTTTTTGGTCGTTGGTGTATGGATTAGATATAAAGGATATGTAATTTTGTTTTCATGTAAATAAGTCATGAATGATTACTCATATTTTTGTAATTTTATGAGATATTTCATGCTAGTTGCTAAATGATGGTTCCCACATATGTTAGGTGACTCACATGGGCTGCTAAGAGCTGATCATTGGAGTGTATATACCAATAGTACATACATCTAAAAGCTGTGTATTGTACGAGTACGAATACGAGTGCATACGAGTAGAATTGTTGATGAAACTGAACGAGGATGTAATTATAAGTATTTTTGTTAAGTAGAAGTATTTTGATAAGTGTCTTGAAGTATTTCAAAAGTGTATGAATACATATTAAAACACTACATGTATATACATTTTAACTGAGTCGTTAAGTCATCGTTAGTCGTTACATGTAAGTGTTGTTTTGAGACCTTTAGGTTAACGATCTTGTTAAATGTTGTTAACCCAAAGTTTATAATATCAAATGAGATTTTAAATTATTATATTATCATGATATTATGATATATTAATATATCTTAATATGATATATACATTTAAATGTCGTTACAACGATAATCGTTACATATATGTCTCGTTTCGAAATCCTTAAGTTAGTAGTCTTGTTTTTACTTATGTAGTTCATTGTTAATACACTTAATGATATATTTAATTATCATATTATCATGTTATATATAATATAACAATGTATTAATATAACGATAATCGTTATATGTATCGTTTCGAGTTTCATACGTCAATAGTCTCCTTTTTAAGTATATAACTTATTGTTACTATTTTTAATGAGATACTTGATGATCATTATATCATGTTAAACATATATATTTATTCATTTATGTATCATCATGTCATATACAACTTATAGCGTTCGTGAATCATTGGTCAAACTGGGTAATCAGACGTTTACAAAATTTCCGTTTCAATTAACCAAGTCTTAACAAGTTTGATTGCTTAACATGTTGGAAACATTTAATCATGTAAATATAGTTTTCATTAAACATATAATCATAGAAAGGTTCGGAAAAGTTCGGGTCACTACAGGACAGGGGAGCTCCGCACTAGCGGAGCATATAGGCACAAAAACTCCGCACGTGCGGAGGTGCCAGTTTCAGGATTTGAGTATAAATCTCGCATTTTTTCTGTCGAACCATCATCCAATCTATCTCTCTAATTTCAGTACTCCGTAAAATTTATATATATTATTATTATTATATTTATTATAATTATTAAGATTAATATTATTATTAATCGTACTATTATTATTAGTAGTATTATTACTAATATTATACATAAAATAATACGACGAAGTCATGTTCGGGTTATTTCAAAAAGGGTTTTATGAGCGGGATAGAGCTAAGGAAATTATGGGTTATCGCTATGGAGGTGATGGGTATGGTTCATGGGTATGCTCGTGAGGTCAATCTAGTGTTTATCGTCTCCGTTGCGTCTATGTACTTTTCCTGCAATATTGAATCTCAATATTGATACGTTCGTGAATCTGAGGCCAACCTTGCACTTGTTCAATGATGTTATATGTATTTTTACTACGAAATACAGTATGGTGAGTTTCATTTGCTCCTTTTTTAAATGCTTTTGCAATATATATTTTTGGGACTGAGAATACATGCGCTATTTTTATAACTGTTTTACGAAATAGACACAAGTAATTAAAACTACATTATATGGTTGAATGGATCGAAGCTGAATATGCCCCTTTTAGCTTGGTGGCCTAAGAATTAGGGAACAGACCCCCTAATTGACGCGAATCCTAAAGGTAGATCTACGGGAACTAACAACCCCCATTCTGGAATTTGGAATGCTTTAGTACTTCGATTTTATCATGTCCGATGGGTGTCCCGGAATGATGGGGATATTCTATATGCATCTTGTTAATGTCGGTTACCAGGTGTTCAATCCATATGAATGATTTTTGTCTCTATGCATGGGACGTATATTTATGAGAACTGGAAATGAAATTCTTGTGGTCTAGTAAAATAATGGAAATGAATGATTTTGATAAACTAATGAACTCACCAACCTTTTTTGGTTGACACTTTAAAGCATGTTTATTCTCAGGTGTTAAAGAAATCTTCCGCTGTGCATTTGCTCAATTTAGAGATATTACTTGGAGTCATTCATGGCATACTTTGAAAGACGTTGCATTCGAGTCGTTAAAATTCATCAAGATTATTATTAAGTCAATTATAGTTGGATGTATTATGAAATGGTATGCATGCCGTCAACTTTCGTTGTAAAGAAAGTTTGTCTTTTAGAAACGAATGCAATGTTTGTAAAATGTATCATATAGAGGTCAAATACCTCGCGATGAAATCAACTATTGTGAATCGTTTATAATGTATATGAACGGGTCCTTTCAAATGCTTTACGAAATAGACACAAGTAATCGAAACTACATTCTATGGTTGGATTATCGAATCGAATATCACCCCTTTTAGCTTGGTAGCCTAAGAATTAGGGAACAGACACCCTAATTGATGCGAATCCTAAAGGTAGATCTACGGGCACTAACTCCCCCCATACTGGAAAATGATATGCTTTAGTACTTCAAGTTATTAATACAGATGGATTTCTGTTTTGGGGATATTCTATATGCATTATGTTAACGTCGGTTACCAGGTGTTCAATCTATATGAATGATTTTTAAACACTTGCGAGTGTATGATTATTGAATAAAGGAAATCTTGTGGTCTATTAAAATTATGGAAATGATTGATTACGATAAACTAATGAACTCACAAATCTTTTGGTTGACACTTTAAAGCATGTTTATTCTCAAGTATTATGGAAATCTTCCGCTGTGCATCTGCTCATTTTAAAGATATTACATTGGAGTCGTTCATGACATATTTCAAAAGACGTTGCATTCGAGTCGTTGAGGCCATCAAGATTATTATTAAGTCTATTATAGTTGGACATATTATGAAATGGTATGCATGCCGTCAACTTTCGATGTAATGAAAGTTTGTCTTTTAAAAATGAATGCAATGTTTGTAAAATGTATCATATAGAGGTCAAGTACCTAGCGATGTAACCAAATGTAATGTATTCGTCCAGATGGATTAGGACGGGTCGTCTCACAAGCCCCATCCATTGTTGCGGATGCTTTAGTACTTCGAATTTATCATGTCTGAAGTATGTCCCGGAATGATGGGGATATTCTATATGCATCTTGTTAATGTCGGTTACCAGGTGTTCACCATATGAATGATTTTTATGCAGATTGCATGTTATTGAAAGATGAAATCTTGTGGTCTATTATTACAATTTGATAAATATATAGGTTAAACCTATAACTCACCAACATTTTTGTTTACGTTTAAAGCATATTTATTCTCAGGTGATGATTAAGAGCTTCCGCTGTTGCATGCTAAATAAAGACAGGATTGGAGTCTACATGCTTGTATAATATTGTTTAAAAATTGCATTCGAAGACTTAAGTTGTTGTGTAATATTATTGTAAACCATTATGTAATGGTCGTGTGAAAATGCTATATTTTAGATTATCATTATTTGATAATCTTTGGAATGTTTTTAAACCTTTATCGATAAAATAAAGGTTATGGTTTGTTTTAAAAATCGAATGCAGTCTTTGAAAAACGCCTCATATAGAGGTCAAAACCTCGCAACGAAATCAATTAATATGAAACGTTTATAATCGATATGAACGGGACATTTCACGAGGTACTAGTGTCATAAATTTAACGATGGTCATGACGACAGATCCAAGCTTCTGATCCGTCAAACGATGGTGACTCCGTCATATCCGGTAATTAGGGCTGTAAATGAGCAGAGCTACTCACGAGCTACTCGAGCTCGACTCGCTAAAAGCTCGATTCGAGCCAAGCTTAAACGAGCTCGAGCCCGAGCTTGAACTTTATTTAAAGCTCGTTTAGTAAACGAGCTCGATCTCGAGCTTCATATCTCGAGTTTGAACAAGCTCGCGAGCTTAAACGAGCTTTTCACTTATATACAACAAAATATTAACTATTTTAATAATATAATATATAATCATAACAATTACTATTATATCGATAATAGTTGAAAGAATAATATATTAAATCTTATTATATGTGGCTAAAAATTACAAAAAAAACAAATATGAAATATAATACATTAAAATTATATAACGAAAAATAAGATTATACGTTAACGAGTCGAGCTCGAGCCGAGCTCGAGCTTGTAAAATATCCAACGAGCCGATCTCAAGCTTAATATATTAGGCTCGAATCGAGCCGAGCTCGATCTTGAGCTATATGAAACTCGAACGAGCCGAGCTCGAGCCTAGCAGTGTTCGGGCTCGGCTCGTTTACAGCCCTATCGATAATACATACATACATGCATGCATACATACATACATACATACATACTGGGTGGTTGTTCAAGGGATGCTGGTTCATAAGTGTTTGTGATTTTAATAGTTTACAAAAATTGGTGTCGTTCGCATGTTTTGGTGTTAGGTTGCTTGTGGTTATGTTGGTTTGCTGGTCTGTGTTTCATGTTAGGTTGTCTATCTCGTTTCTAGACACTTCTTTTATCTCTATTATCGGAGTCACGGGCGGTAAATACTTTGGTAGTGGCACACTAGGTAATCTTTATTTTTTGGTGGTGGTTTAGACGGTGATGGTGGATGCTTTTTGATGACATTGCTTTTTGTCACTTGGGTTAACGTTTTTAGCTTACTAGTTTGAGATTGTCGATATCATTTATCATTGGAGATCACATTATCACCATCATTTTCCACCATTTGGAGTTTGTTACCTTGTGCTGACGTCGTTTATAATTTTAGGCTTTGCTTTGCTACCTTGTGCTGATGTCGTTTATAAGTTTAGACTTTGCTCGCCTCTTCTGTTAGGTTCTTATTAATGTTGTCATCTCAGTTCACTTGCGGTTATTGACCAACTATTGACCAATTGGATTAGTAATTAGTACATTTGAGCTTGCTCTATTTATATTACAAAGCCAAACAATTATAAGACAATAGCAGTTTAAGGTTGTTATTTGGTACTCTAGAGGTGATGGAATTTTATTGTTGGTTTTTAATTTGTTAGGACCCAAATAAATATATTTGACAATGAAACAAATACAAGAGGAATTGAGCTTATGATATATGTGTAAGTATTTTTTTTATGGACACTTTTAAAATTGATTATTGTTAGCCTTTAGAGTTATAAATATACTTAAGAATGATTTTCAAACTTTATTGACTATACATTAGAAGTAGTGAAATAGTTATTTGAGGTGATTTTTAATTATATAAAAAAAATTGACGCATGTATTAACTTCTTAAGCATAATTATAAAAGCTATGTTTAGAAAAATTCCTCTTAAATTAACAATGTTAAGAAATTAACGTTACACTACATCTAACAAACACCATTAATTTTTTTTTTCAATTAGTTGACCACTGTATTAATTTTTTTAAAAATGTTCGATTATATATGTAAAAACTACGTTAAACTATATATGTACAAATATTGTTTTCATTAAATAAATATATAGAACTGATCTTATTATTTTGAGAAAATTGCGCGGATAGCCCCTGTGGTTTGTACCACCCAGCTAGGATAGACATAGTTGTGGATTTGAGGGTGGATAGTCATTATGCTTGAATTCTTGTGCAAGGATAGCCCAAGTGACGGATTCTGTTTGCTTCTCCCGTTAACCCATTCCCACGTGATCTTCACATGAGGGTAATTTGGTCTTTATACGTTTCCCTCCCTCTTGTTATCCCCACCAACCCACCCACTTTTTCATTTATTCCCAATTTATTAAATACTTCTCTCATCTCTTCAATTTATTATTCTAGTTCTTCATCTCCATTCTTAAAAAAGTATCCAAGATGAATTCTTGTGATTGTGGTCGACCTTTGATTGAACAGATAGCATGGACAGAGGGCAACGCTGGTTGTCGATTCGTTTCTTGTCAGGTAAACAATTTGTGAGTATAACCCTAATTTATCCATTATTTAATTGAACAATAGATTAGTTTTTTTTTTTTTTTTTTTTTTTTTTTTTTTTTGGTATTTAGATTCACAATTGTGGGTTTTTTGAATGGGTTGATCCACCAACCCCTGTTCGTCTACTGGCTATAATTCGTGGATTGTTAAGATCAAAAAATGCAGCAGAGGCGAAGGCCAAAGACTGGAATGCCATGTAAACATGCTGTTGCAGCCCTGAATAATATGGCTTTACATAGTGAAAACATTCAGGTGCCTGAGCAATGGGTTCATCCAGTGTATTGGTTGGAAACCTGGAAAAAAACATACAACTCAACAATCAAGGCAGTGAATGGAAGTGCTTTATGGGAGAAAGCAACTGGGCAAACCACTCTGTTACCACCAATTAGAGTAGCATGTGCAGGAAGGCCAAAGAAAAACAGTAGGAAAGTTGTCAAGATTGGGAAAGACCTTGACTTGTGGTAACTGTAGAGGGGATGGTCATAACAAGAGGACATGTACAGAAGGTAAAAGTGGCAATGATGGTGCAACTGGCAGCAAAAATGGTGCAGGTAGCAAGAAAAGGAAGAAGGATACCAATGTTGCAAGTGGTACCAAGAAGTCAAGAGTTTGAGTGTTTTAGTTTCATGTGTTGTGTTTTGGATGCTTTAGGACCTGTGTTTGTGTTTGATGTAATCTTATGTTAAGACTAAAGTTTAAAACTTGTGTTGTGTTTTGGATGTAGGACTAAAGTTTAAAACTTCTGTTTGATGTAAACTTTGGTTTGTAATAACTTGTAATGTCTTTTGTGTTTGATGTAATATCTTTATAACTTGTGTTTGTAACTGTTTTTTGTGTTTCAATGGATATTACTATATAACTTGTGTTTCATGTAAACTATTGGATGGTTAAAACTTGTGTTTCATGTATAACTTATAATTGTTATTTGTAACTGTTTTTGTGTTTCAATGGATATTATTATGTAATTCACTTGCACCTATTATTATGAACAAACTAAAAGTAAATAAACCGAATTCAATAAAAGATAGAACATAATCCATCATATTTCATGAGTTGTTCACCAAATACAGAGATGTCAAAAAAGAAGAACAAAATTACATCTGCTGGTCTCTACTTCATACTACTTAAAAAAACACAAGATAACCAACTACCATCGACAAGACCATTATCATCAACTGATATCTCCACAATTTATGTTCAAGCTCTTTGGCCTTCGCCTCTGCTGCATTTTTTGATCTTAACAATCCACGAATTATAGCCAGTAGACGAACAGGGGTTGGTGGATCAACCCATTCAAAAAATCCACAATTGTGAATCTAAATACCAAAAAAAAAAAACAAAAAAAACGAATCAATTGTTCAATTAAATAATGGATAAATTAGGGTTATACTCACAAATTGTTTACCTGACAAGAAACGAATCGACGACCAGCGTTGCCCTCTGTCCATGCTATCTGTTCAATCAAAGGTCGACCACAATCATAAGAATTCATCTTGGATACTTTTTTAAGAATGGAGATGAAGAACTAGAATAATAAATTGAAGAGATGAGGGAAGTATTTAATAAATTGGGAATAAATGAAAAAGAGGGTGGGTTGGTGGGGATAACAAGAGGGAGGGAAACGTATAAAGACCAAATTACCCTCACGTGGAGATCACGTGGGAATGGGTTAACGGGAGAAGCAAACAGAATCCGTCACTTGGGCTATCCTTGCACAAGAATTCAAGCATAATACTATCCACCCTCAAATCCACAACTATGTCTATCCTAGCTGGGTGGTACAAACCACAGGGGCTATCCGCGCAATTTTCTCTATTATTTTATATAAAGTCAATCGTTGATGTGCGAAATATATATTATGGATTGTCAACCATAATATTTGATACATCTATTATGATAGTACTGTTATAATTCTGTAGGCTTATAACTACCTTTAGTGGTTTGATTCTTGATGTTATAATTCAGTAGGCTTATAACTACCTTTAGTGGTTTGATTCTTGATGTTATAATTCAGTAGGCTTATAACTACCTTTAGTGATTTGATTCTTGATTTAGAATACTAATAATGAAGTGTAAGAACAAAGATGATAATGGAGAGAAAGAAAGAAACACTTTGTAAGTGTGAGAAATGGTGCAAGTTTAATGCTTGCATTCATGAGTATTTATAGCCTAAAATCTCAATATAAAAATACATACTTTGTGTACCAAAATTGACTATATGTATACACCAAAATTGACTATCCATATCTATATTATTATTATTATTATAACACTCCCCCTTGGATAGCAATTTTATTTTGTTGAAGATCAACTATAAATTACTGCCTCGTTAAAAACCTTGCTAAAGAAAACCCAGTGGGAAAAAAACTTTAGCTAAGGGAAAAAGAGTGCAGCATGGAGTTGACTCCCCCTCAAGTAGACATCGCTTCAGCTGTTACATCTTTTGAACATGTCTCATGCCAATGTTATGAACGTGTGTTCTGAAAATAGCAGTTGGAAGTGCTTTCGTGAAAAGATCAGCAGAGTTTTTGCTAGATTGCACATATCTCATTTCAATCTGGTTGTCCTTAATGAGATTTTGAGTGTATGAGAAGAATCTAGGTGGTATGTGTTTTGTTCGGTCACTTTTGATATACCCTTCTTTCATCTGTGCTATGCAAGCTGCATTATCTTCAAAGATAGTTGTTGGACTTTTATCGCGTTCTAGTCCACAAGAATCAGTAATGAGTTGTGTCATTGATCTCAACCAAAAACATTCTCGAGTAGCTTCATGTAATGCAATCACTTCGGCATGATTTGACGATGTAGCAACAAGTGTTTGTTTTTGAGAACGCCATGATATTGCAGTACCTCCATTTAGGAATACATATCCAGTTTGAGATTTAGCTTTATGTGGATCAGATAAATAACCTGCATCTGCATAACCAACCAAATCTTGTTTTGATTCGTTAGAATAAAATAATCCTAAATCAGTAGTTCCTCGAAGGTATCGAAATATGTGTTTGATCCCATTCCAGTGTCTTTTGGTAGGAGCAGAGCTGAACCTTGCCAACAAATTAACTGCAAAAGAAATGTCAGGTCTTGTACAATTTGTAAGATACATAAGAGCTCCAATTGCACTAAGATATGGTACTTCTGGTCCAAGAATGTCTTCTTGATCTTAACATGGACGAAATGGATCAGCTTCAACATTGAGTGATCTAACAACCATAGGAGTACTTAATGGTTTTGCCTTGTCCATATTGAAACGTTTCAAAATCTTTTCAGTATATGTTGTTTGATGTACAAGTAAACCATTAGGCATATGCTCAATTTGTAAACCAAGGCAATACTTGGTTTTTCCGAGATCTTTCATTTCAAATTCTTTCTTTAGAAGTTGAATGGCTTCATGGATCTCTTTATTTGTACCTATGATGTTAAGATCATCAACATAAACAGCTATGATCACATATCCGGATGTTGTTTTCTTAATGAAAACACAAGGGCAAGTAAGATTATTTGTATACCCTTTGCTTATCAAGTAATCACTTAATCGGTTATACCACATACGTCCCGATTGTTTTAACCCATATAAAGATCTTTGTAATTTAATCGAATACATTTCTTTGGGTTTTGCATTTGATGCTTCTGGTACCTTAAATCCTTCAGGTATCTTCATATATATATCACTATCAAGTGATCCATATAGATAAGCAGTCACAACATCCATGAGATGCATTTCTAAATTTTTAGAAACTGCCAGACTGATTAAGTACCTAAAAGTAATTGCATCCATAACAGGAGAATAAGTTTCTTCATAATCAATTCCCGGTCTTTGAGAAAAACCTTGAGCTACAAGTCTAGCTTTATACCTTGTAACTTCATTTTTCTCATTTCTTTTTCGGACAAAAATCCATCTGTATCCTACAGGTTTCACATCTTTAGGAGTGAGAATGATGGATCCGAAAACTTTTCTTTTATTGAGTGATTCTAATTCAGCTCGTATTGCTTCTTTCCATTGAGCCCAATCATGTCTATTTTGACATTCAACCATAGATGTTGGTTCTGGATCATCATCATTATTCATGATGTCATATGCAACATTAAATGAAAATTTCTCATCAAGATTTTTCATTTCATTTCGGTTCCATAATATTTTTGAATATGCATAATTGATTGCAATTTCTGTATTGACATCATCAATCTCCTCTGCAGTAGGAGTACTGATTTGTGGTTCTTCTTGAACACTTTCTTTTACTTCATTATCAGCTGATTTTCTTTTTCGAGGATTTTTATCCTTTGAACCGATTGGTCTTCCACGTTTCTGACGTGGCAAAGATTCATGAGTGACGTTATTGCCAGCTTTTGGAATTTCAATTCGAGCTGGAGTATTTACTGCTGGTATATATGATTTTGTCACCGTTTTTGTATCTGTAAATGCATCAGGCAATTGATTTGCAAGTTCTTGTATATGCATTATCTTTTGAACTTCTGTCTCGCATTCTTTTGTGCGAGGATCAAGATACTTTAATTGAGGTTCACACCATGAAACATCATTTTCTTTATTTTTCATTTCTCCCCCTAATTTAGGGAACAATGTTTCATTAAAATGACAATCAGCAAAACGTGCTGTAAAAACGTCACCTGTCATAGGTTCAATATACCTTAATATTGAAGATGTTTCATATCCAACATATATTCCCAACCTCCTTTGAGGACCCATTTTTGTACGTTGTGGTGTCGCAATTGGAACATACACTGCACAACCAAATGTTCTAAGATGGGAAATATTTGGCTCTTGACCAAAAGCAAGTTGTAGGGGGGAATATTTATGACTTGCACTTGGTCTGATGCGAATCAATGCAGCAGCATGTAAAATTGCATGACCCCATATAGATACAGGGAGTTTTGTTCTCATTATCAATGGTCTAGCGATTAACTGTAAACGTTTAATCAATGACTCGGCTAAACCATTTTGTGTATGCACATGAGCAACAGAATGTTCAACAACAATTCCTATAGACATGCAATAGTCATTAAATGCTTGAGATGTAAATTCACCAGCATTATCAAGTCTCACCCATTTAATGGTGTAATCAGGAAAATGAGCTCTCAATTTAATAATTTGGGCAAGAAATTTTGCAAATGCCACATTACGGCTTGATAACAGACAAACATGAGACCATCTGCTAGATGCGTCTATTAGAACCATGAAATATCTAAATGGTCCACATGGTGGATGAATTGGTCCACATATATCACCTTGAATTCTTTCAAGAAACATTGGTGATTCTTTCTCAACCTTAAGTGGTGAGGGTCTAGTTATCAATTTTCCAAGAGAGCAAGATGTACATGGAACCATTGTATCATGATGGATTTTTCTATCCTTTAGTGGATGTCCATGAGTACATTCAATAATCCTTTTCATCATTGTTGATCCTGGATGGCCTAATCTGTTATGCCATAAACTGAATACACCAGGATCAATATATTTTTCGTTAACTACCATATGTATTTCTGGTACATTTATATGTGTATAATGTAATCCAGAACTAAGTCTTGGCAGTTTTTCAACCACATGACTCTTGTCAGTGATACTTAAATATTTCTCATTTTCTGTTGTCACTGACTGATAATCATACCCGTTAAGGTATATGTCGGAGAAACTCAATAAATTTCTGCTTGACTTGGGAGAAAATAAGGCATCATTTATTAAAAATTTTGTACCATTTGGTAGTATGAAATTTGCCTTTCCTATCCCTTTTATCAAGTTAGCAGGTCCTGATATTGTATGTATAGTTCCTTCCGTTGGTTTTAGATCAATAAAATATTTCTCGGATTTAAGTATAGTGTGTGTAGTTCCACTGTCTGCTATACAGAGATCTCCACCACTTGATTGATGTTGTATTCCAGCAAAATTCATATTGAACTTCATATATAAGAAATAAATAGTGAATACATTAATATTACACAATATTTTAAACGCAAATAGATAGTACTGAAACATTTAGCAAACATAATGACAAAGACAGACGATATTAAATCGTTTATTTTTCAAAAGACACACAACTTAAACATTCAAGAAATCTTCATATAAATCAGATGGTTTCTCAGTGACTGTTGGATCAATATTATCCACAAAATTTACTTCCTTTTCTTTACCTTTCAGCGAATCCTGATACATCTTAACAAGATGTTTAGATGTTCGGCAAGTATTAGCCCAGTGGCCCATTCTACCACATCTGTAGCAAGATTCTTCAGAATTTTTAGAAGAATTTTCTTCAACATCTTGTTTAATGGGCTTGTTTTGTGGTTGATATTTATATTTTCGTGGATTACTATTTCTTTGACCACCACGGCCACGACCACGACCACGTCCACGCCCATTACCATTACCATAAGGATGGTTTCTACCATAGTTATGGCTTTTGGCATGATGATGGTGATGGTTATTATAACCACGACCTTGCCCGCGTCCTTGTCCCTGTTTATAATTATTTGCAGTATTTGCTTCAGGGATTGCAAGTGTACCAGTAGGACGGGATTGCTGATTTTTCATTAATAGCTCATCATTTTGCTCTGCAACTAAGAGATATGAATTAAGTTCAGGATATGTTTTGAACTTTAGCATTCTCAAATTTCTTTGCACTGTGATGTTTGCAGCATTCATTGTGGAGAAAGTTTTCTCCATCATGTCTGCATCACTAATTTCATGTCCACAGAATTTAGGTTGTGAACATGTATTATACAGAGCTGAGCTGTATTCATTTACTTTCTTAAAGTCTTGGAACCTTAATGTTCTCCATTGTTCCATTGCAGCTGGAAGTAAAATTTCTCTTTGATTATTGAATCTGCTTTTGAGACCTTCCCATAAAACATGGGGATCTTCTACAGTCACATAATTATTTTGTAAGCATTCATCAATATGTTGATGAATAAAGCAACATGCCGTAGCTTGTTCTTTTTCAGAACAAGCGTTGTTTTCATTTATGGTTTCAAGAATGCCCATTGATTTAAGATGCATTTTTACTTTTATAACCCATGGCATGTAGTTGTTTCCAGTTGATTCTAAAGGAGTAAATTTAAGCTTTTCCAGATTCGACATTTTCTATTATCAAAAATTAAAACAAACATCATGATAAATTAGAGTCAATTTATATTCATAAGTATATAAACATTAAACATAAATTTAATATAACATAAATGATAAGTAGGTGACAGTGTCGACCATGTGTAAGCAATCATAAATAAATGTTATATAACAAAAATATAAATATTAGTAAACATAAATGAAAATTTGGCGACAGTGTCGACCATATATTTTTTCAGGTGGTATAACCGACCTATATCATTCTGGTGGTATAACCGACCATATATCATTTTGGTGGTATAACCGACCATATATCATTTTGGTGGTATAACCGACCATATATCATTTTGGTGGCAGAGCCAACCATATTTAGTATTAAGATTATCGTGCTGATAACGTGTTATAATTCTGTAGGCTTATAACTACCTTTAGTGGTTTGATTCTTGATGTTATAATTCAGTAGGCTTATAACTACCTTTAGTGGTTTGATTCTTGATGTTATAATTCAGTAGGCTTATAACTACCTTTAGTGATTTGATTCTTGATTTAGAATACTAATAATGAAGTGTAAGAACAAAGATGATAATGGAGAGAAAGAAAGAAACACTTTGTAAGTGTGAGAAATGGTGCAAGTTTAATGCTTGCATTCATGAGTATTTATAGCCTAAAATCTCAATATAAAAATACATACTTTGTGTACCAAAATTGACTATATGTATACACCAAAATTGACTATCCATATCTATATTATTATTATTATTATAACAAGTACTACTATTTTTATAATACAACTCGCTTACTTATTATATAATTATAGTGATGATGATGATGATGATGAATGATGATGATGATGATGATGATGATGATGATGATGATGAAGAAGATGATTAGTAAATTACCATATTATCTAACAGACAAAAGCTATGAATAGTACTTAGGGGCATTTTCGTCCTTCAATTTTTTTTGGTACTTTTAACTAAATTTCATTCCATCAACAAAGTTCCCACACTTTTTTCACAAATTTAAATCGACCTCTCCAACATGATAAAATGTCAAATAATCATTTTGATAAAAAATCTTAAATAAACTCTACTCAAATATTCAACGGGTCATATCTTCTCGCTCGCAACGAGTTAAATTTTTCTGACACCGTCGTTAAACTCGAAATAATTTTAGGAACACAATGTCACTAACTATACGCAAAACGGACGTTTTTTAAAAAACGCTAAATATTTGGGGTACTTTTCATACACGTCGATTTAGCGTTAAATTTTTAAAAGTCGACGATTTCATAGTGAAACGCGGAGATGCACATATATTGTTAATTTAAAATAACATTTAAATTTTTCACGGGTTATACCTTTTAGTTCGACTCGAGTTGCGCTTCAACGACATCATCGTTAGCCACGAAATAATTTTAGAAACTAAACGCAATAAAATACATTGAAAACCAAAACCCGGTGCGAAGTTAGGGTTCGAAAACTAGTTTAGTACAGTAGTCGATATATGATTGGCCATCATTATTCGATACAGCGTCGTAACCAAGTCAAGTGAATAGGTTTTTTTTTTTTTCCTCCTAGAAACAACCTGTCCCAGACAGCATTAGGGTTACAATTCAAAACGTCCTATACGCGTAATTAACCTTTTTCCACCCACCATCCCAACCCAACTCAAAATGCCACCTATATATTCCACCCTCAATTCAACCCATTTTCACACAATTCAAACCCTAATTTTATATGTCTCACAGATCTATTGTTCCCCATTTTTCTTCCATTGCTTTTCACCATCTCCTCGTTTCTAGTAATTTGAAACCTAATTGGTCTTCTTAACTCACTTTCAATTTTTCAAAATTTATTTATTATTTTATTCTTTTAATCACCAACAAGACTTTAAGAAACAAATTATGGGTGCTAAAGGTTTTGTTGAAGGTGGTATCGCTTCAATTGTTGCAGGCTGTTCAACTCACCCGTTAGATCTAATCAAAGTTCGTATGCAACTACAAGGCGAATCACCTAACCCTAACCTTCGCCCTGCTTTTGCTTACAACGTCGGCTCCGCAACTGCCATAACTCACCAGATGCCTGCTCCTGCACCGGTAACGGTGGCGAGGTCCGGACCGGTTTCTGTTGGTGTGAAGATTTTTCAAACCGAAGGTGCTGCCGCCTTATTTTCCGGCATATCCGCCACCGTTCTCCGGCAGACGTTGTACTCTACAACCAGAATGGGACTGTACGAAATATTCCGTGAAAAATGGACTGATCAGACCACTGGAACGTTTTCTCTGACTCGCAAAATCACTGCTGGATTATTGGCCGGTGGAATTGGCGCCGCCGTCGGAAACCCGGCGGACGTGGCAATGGTGAGAATGCAAGCCGACGGTAGGCTTCCGATTAGTCAACGCCGGAACTACAAAGGTGTCGGTGACGCAATCACTTCAATGGTGAAAAATGAAGGAATCACTAGCCTGTGGCGCGGTTCATCTCTAACGGTGAACCGTGCGATGATCGTAACAGCTTCGCAGTTAGCATCGTACGATCAGTTCAAGGAAATGATAATCAACAAAGGTGTTATGAGTGATGGATTAGGTTTACATGTGACTGCGAGTTTCGCTGCGGGATTTGTGGCGTCAGTTGCATCAAATCCGGTGGACGTGATTAAGACACGTGTGATGAATATGAGGGTGGTGGAAGGTGTAGAACCGCCGTATAAAGGGGCAATTGATTGTGCCGTGAAAACTGTTAAGGCGGAAGGGCCCATGGCTCTTTATAAGGGTTTCATACCCACAATTTCAAGACAAGGACCTTTTACTGTGGTCCTGTTTGTGACACTTGAACAAGTACGCAAGTTGCTTAAAGATTTTTAAAGCTTAATTTTTGGGAATAATATATAATTTCCGTTAATTAAACTTAATTACTCGGTAAGACTTTTATGATGATAATGATGAAAATTGTACTCTATGGTTAGTATGGAATGGTTTTAATATTAGCTACTATTGAATTATTTGTTTTTTTCCCTTAAAAAAAATGATTACTATAAATCATCAAAAGATGAAGAAACTGAACAAGCATACAACGATAAGACCTAAGGCTCGAAACTAGAAAACGCGACATGTATATGCTATCTAAACCTGAGCCAAATCAAACTATGAAACAAGCCCACATAACAAACCAAAAAATGACTCACATTACACCTACAGATTACAAACCAAAACATCATCATCAAACCATAAAAACAAGCTTTGTCTATAGTTATATAACTGATCATATGTATCATATGTATGATTCACTACCGACACCATAAGATATGAAGACAATTAACATTAGACGAAGGTTAAAAGTTGCTTCTAATGTTAAACGAAGTATTTTTTATATTATGTCGTTAGGACTTGTTGACAGAAATCACATTCTGTCACAGAATGTGCAACATTTCAACTTTTTAAAATGTTCAGTTAAAATATAAGGACGGCAACATAGCAGCCATTCCCATAAAATAATGGCAAAATCCTGTTTGTACTTGTAAACAAAAACATGCTCTACAAAATATATAAAACTCCAAAAGAGAAATGCCTACAATGTCATCCCGGCAGCATAACAACTAAAAACATATAGAACTCGCTCTAACCATCTCCTGCATTCAGATCTTGGTGGAGGTCTGCAAGTGGCAGCTAACTTCAGGCCTACAATATAACGGTTTCCTTAATAAGACCATTCAAAACCGCCTTGTTATACCTAAAATTAATTAATACTTATTCATGAAGTATAAACTCATCTGAAGTCACAACAAAAGTCTCATTTCAGAGTATATATATTATGTATGTATGTATGTTCTTGGTAACTGTAAATAAGCTTCTTTTATTTTGATCTTCTAAACTCATCTCTCCTTATTTGTGTGGGTCTGGGAGTTATTGGTTATCTGGCTTCTTTTCAGATGATCCTATAAGTTGAAACGAACTGTCTATGAAAGTTTGGTTGTCTTTTCAAGTGATAGAATATCATGCTTTCGGGATTATTGACTTATTATTTACGCCTCCAGTTAATGTGTAATATGTTTGCGTTGTTATTTTTAACCTTGCCGAGTTTGTACTAGCTGCCTGGTACATGATCAAAGGTTGGTTAGATCATACTAATTCTGACACTAAATACTCTATTAATGGGTCATATGTTCTATCACTAACGAGTGCAGCGCGATTATTGAAGAGAAAAGGGCTAAAAAATGAGCCAAATGGGTCTAGACTCCCAAAGTATTTAACACATTTATGGTAAAAGATACTCGGTATAACCTTTTAAGATGATGTGTACCAGGTGTACCTAACTTGATCAGACCAATTTCTATCCTCACAAGACCATTCGTTATGGGAGGTGGGGCGTGGGTGGGGGTTGTGGTTTTTTTGATTACGTGACGGTATGGGTTGAAAATGTGAAGTTATGGTTGTGTGGGTGAGAGGTGTGGTGCTGATGTGGTAAAATATGATTGGGCGTCGAGTAAAAAGGCGATAAAAATAATTTATCAAAAACAATTAATATAATTTTTTTTTTCTTTGGACCAATCAAAACCACTCAAGGCATTTTGTTCCTTACGTGGCTTTCCCACGTATTCCCTTCCCACACCCCTTAGCAACGCACCATAACCCCAAAAAATGGGCGTGGCTTTTGCCAAGTAAGGTAAGCAAGCCACGGTGTGGCTTTATATCCGTAACAATTGGTCTAACAGAAACTCTTTTTTAACCTAGATTATCCTTGAGGGTGTGATGTAGCTTCATTTTATAGAATCAATTAGAAAATCTGATATACTAGTAGTATATGTGTACCTCAACCCTTGAGTTACATCTTTTAACAGTGGTTGAAGACTTGCTCATGCTGAGTTCCTCTTTGCTTGCTTGTAGTATCAGATAGATGGTTTAGATGCTTTTTACTAGAAAAAAAAAATTGGAAACGATGTTTCTCCTAGTGTTCTGTTAGTACGATTTTCCGTATAGCGGCTGTAAGGTACTAGTACAGAAAGTTAGCTGCTCAGCGTGTGGCGTATACTGTTGATTGTTGTTTGCCCTTGAGAAATAATCTCTGCAGACCCGGAACACAGATGTGAGATATGTGGGGTGGCCTCAATCAATCTGTGGATCAATCTGTAATGATCCGTTTAGCGCACTGCTGCTAAGCGGCTAATGTTATTTTAGAGTGAGAAAGAACTGTGTGAGAGAGAAAGTGTACTTCTCTCTGACTGAAGTTCAGATCAGAATGATGTGAAATGTGGTGACCCAGGGGGTCTATTTATAGGCGTAGAATGTCCGAAATTCACGGGATACACGTGTCAATCACTGAATGGTTCTGTTACGTGAAGTATCCTGAATGTCGGTGGCGTGTGCTGACGTGGCTGCGTGCCGTTCACGCGCTGAGTTAAAGGGCTTATGCATAGAAGCTGCCTGCAGGGCTTACGCTTGGCGCTGGGCGGCCTGCTGGACGCTGGGCTGCAAGTGCTGAAAACTGCTAAATTTCATCATGTCTTGTGTTCTTTGATCTAGTTTTCTGTATAAAAATGATGTTTTTATGCGTGTATCTCCTAGGATACACCATTAAGTCCCCCCAGTTTAATGTCTTTATTTTTGTAAAAAATAAAGTCATTAAACTAAAAATAAAAGATTTTCTGCTCTGACGTCATTTTATCAATCATGAATTTGCCCCCAAAATCTTTTTAATTTAATTTCGAAATTCAAATTGTTTGCTCTATTGATCTGTCCCATACACGTGTTTCAATCTTGTCCCTTTATTATCTGTTTGCTTGACTATAAATAGCCCGACCTTTTACATTTTTTCTTTTCCGAAAACTAATTATCTGCTGTGAAGATATCTTGCAATTTATTCAATTTAGCAATCCGTGAAGTGCAAGGTCAGTGATTGTTCACCTTTTCTTCTGTTTGAATTTTTCATTTTTTCGTACTACCATGGCCGAATCCAGCAGCACGTCTTCTCAGAGAGAAAATCGTGACGTCAGCACCATCCCTTCTAGTATCACTGAAGCCGATATAGAACAATTATGTGAGAAGCACAGATATCTTAGGTTGTTGAATCCTATTGTGCCTTTGCCTAGCGATAGGGCCAATAAACCTCCGAAAAAGATGATTACCCTCTATAAATTGCAATTAACTGTAGGAAACCTCCATATTCCTCTTTCTTCCTTTCTTCAACAAATTCTAGCCCATTATAGGATAGGTATTAGTCAAGTTCATCCATTAGGTTTACAGAAAATTATTCTTTTCGAAATGTACTGTAATTCTGTAGGAGAAGCTCCTAATGTGAATATTTTCCATGAATTATTTAGAACTAGATTAGTTAGCAAATGCTGGTATACATTTGATTGTAAGCCGAACAAGGCGTTTATTGGGGTGAAGGAAAGTTCGTTAAAGAACTGGAAAGATCCCTATTTCTTTGTTAATGAAACGGTTGTTCATGATGCCTGGGCATGTGTTCGTGGTTGGAGAAAAACTACCATAGGAGTTGGCAAATCCACCACATTGTCTGAAGATGAAAGTTTTATTCTTGATACGTTGAAGACATTCAAATTTCCACAACGGTCATATGATGATTATGAAGCCATACTGGTTCTCTGTAAAATGAGTAACAATTGGCGTTCTGGATATACACCGGTGCTGCGCTGGGAAGGTCGTGGTAGGCACCTTTGTTGATATATTCTGTTATTTGATATGCTGTTCTTAATTGTGTATATTCTTATATATATTTCTGTTTGTTTGTATATTATCTGATTGCAGGAGAAGTAATGCAGGTTTACAGAACTTTCAAGAAGACCAATCTTGATCCTTTGGTTGTGTCTGAACGGCCCAAAACCCCTACTGAAATTGAGGCGGAGAAAGCCCAAGATGCTGCTTTTGAACAACAATTAAAAAGCCCAGAGCGGTCTGTTGAGGGCGGAGATAGTGGTGCTGTTCAACCATCTTCTGATGTTGAGATTATTGAATTTACCCCTGAACCGTCTGGCGCCAAGAAGGCTGGTAAAGGTTCAAAGCGTGAGGGGAAACGTCCAATAGGTGAAACTGCTGACAAACCAAAAAGGAGAAGTATGAATTTTAGCTGCATCTGTATAAGTGGATTAATAATTTTGTGTCGAAGCTCTATTGTATATTTATCTGCTTCTTTATTTTATAGGATTGGTTCCTCAAGATGATGTTGTTGATACTTCTACTTGGAAGGATCCTGAGAGCAATAAAACTGTTAATGTTGAAGATGACAATGATGATGATAATGAAGAAACTGATGATGTTGATTCTTTTGAGACCCCTCCATTCAGAACTCTGCATACCCCTAAAGGGACTGATACAACCCAATCTTCTGCATCTACCCAACCACCATCTGTACCACTGGGTGGTTTACAGGCTTTTCTTGACGATCCTGCTAACAAATCTGATAGTTTTGCTGAGTTTTTGAAGGTAATCCTTATAAGATTTATAATCTTAGAACACTATTTCACTAATAATTGCTTTCTTATCAGAATTACTGAATTCATTGTAGGCAAACACCATTACTGATTTTTCTTCCTCTCTGACCACCATGACGCATAAACAAAGCTATCAATCCACTGCTGCAACATTAGTACTTCTGAATCAACATGTGATTCATGGTCTTAAGATGCAAAAAGCTCAAGACACTATTGTTGCCAATGTCGTTCATAATGCCAACAAGGTAAAGGGGCTTGAAGTTGACTTGAAAGATGCCAGTTCAAAGTTGAAGACTGGAGAGGATGCTGTTAAGAAGAAGGAGGAGTTGTTGCAGGTGGTGGAAACAAAATGTGTTGCAGAGAGGGTAGAAAAAGAGAAATGCATGGAATAGAAGGATAAGCTGGTGAAGGAAAATGAAGAGTTGAAGAAAATGTTAGAAGAAAAGAATCAATTGTTGGAGGAAAAGACTACTGCTGCTGCTGATGTTAAGAAAAACTTTACTGATTTAAAAGCCGGTATCCCTGGTCTTGTGCATAGGGTGTTGGGTTCTAAACTTGTGGGTGAAACTTTCAATAGGTATTTAGTGGCATCTACAGAAAGTGATCTTGCAGATGCAATGGAGGAAATTTTGAATGCCCTGCCTGTGAAGGCAGATGCTATTTCAAAACACATAAAACCAGATACTGATGCCAAGCTGCAGTTGGCCATTGCTGAAGTAACATCCTTGAAAATTGATTATATAAGTGAGGTTTGTGCTAGGGAGGAGGTGTCAGTGAAGGATATTTTGGATGTGCCCATTTAAGAACATATTTTCTCTGTAATAACAATATGTAATAACTTGATGTTGATAATTTGTTTGTATATACTGTTGTTATGCTTAATGTTAGCATGCTCTGTTGCTTTTTATTATATTGCTGCTATACGTATGTGAATTTCATATATCATGTCATATGAAATGATGTTTGTCTTAAACTGATTTTTGATTATGTATTGAACTGTTATCCGTCATTCGTTGTCCGTAATGCACCATCATAGAATTCCCCTTTATGGATCTAAAGTATACTGCTACCTAAATGTCATTGTATATTCAGGTTAAAAATTGTATATCTGGTTTGTATTGAGCAAATCATGTATAATTCTATGATTGCTGCGTAAACAATGTATCCGTTCTCCGCTCTGCTTTAGCTGAATTATTTTATGAAGAAATATCGAGAAGTCTTCTGAAATAGGATATGAATGAATCATAATGTTGGTATTCTGTCTATATGTTGTAATATTTGGTAGATGTGTTGGAGAAAAATCTGTTTATGGAACTAGCGATGTTCCGTCTAGCGTGTTGCGCTTAGGTTTTGTGCGGCTTACAAAATACACTTGTATTTAATGTTTTCTGTTTACAAGTTATAAATGGATTTATGCCGTTGTGATAAACCATTCTGTATGTCATGACATTATGAGATCTTTAGTTTTGCCTCGGTGCCCTCTAGCGAAGTAAATACTTTACGCTAGCCGATCCCTTGTGTCTATAATGTTGACACAAGAGCTTCTACCATCGGGGGCATAAAAATGCTTTCCCTTATGTGGGTAGGAATGAATGCCATGCTTTACATTCGAACGCGTAATGTTGTGCGTAAGAAAAATTTAAAATTTTATTGATAATACTGTCACACATACAACATTTTTGTGTAATATCTTCGCATGGGGTGATCAAGTCCCAATTAGAAAATTACAAAAAGTGTATTGTGTTGTTGCCTGAACTGATGAAAATTAAAAATGTGATAAAAACTGTTCTGCTAGATTCATGTTGTTATACTGTCTTCCGTGTACCGTGTTGCGTCCTGCTTTCAATGTTGCCACATTTTAGGTGGTTTGAAGTACCCGTTCACATCATTTCTACTGAACAACTGCCTTGATGATTCCCCCCTGACAAAATTCCCTGGAGCTTCATGAACAACTGATCTCTCCCTTGGTGGTCCAACATATTCAGAGTGTATTACTGTTACACCATTTGGTGTTGGGAACCGCAATCCTGCATGCGGTGTAGAAGTAATTGCTCCGAATTTGCGAAGGGTCCGTCTACCGAACAACGCACTGAACCGTGATCTGCCATCAAGAACTGTAAAGTCTACAATTTATGCGCGGACTAAAGGGTGTGTTCCCAGTGTGACATCCAGTTTCACTTTACCAACTGCTCTTATTGATTCACCCGTGATACCAGCAATCTTTAAGTTCGTGTAGCGTAGCCGATCCTTCACGCTGAACGGATATTCCTTAAAACAATGTAAATACAAAATATCTGCTTCACTACCTGTGTCAGTATAAATGCGAGTGATGTTTCTGTTTGCTATTACAGCTGAAATGACCACATGCTCTTCTGACAGGTGCCAATTTTGAATGGTATGAAATATGATTGGAGCATACATCCAGCTCTCCGTTCTGCGTTCTCCGTCTGCTTCATTTTCCTGCTCCTCATTCCATATGACCTTGATGTGCATTTCTGGAGTTGGATCCCTTTCATCATTCCGCTCTTCCCTTCTGTTCCAGTCACGTCGTCCACCGTGACGCACTTTTCCCTGCCAAACAAAACGTTTGTTTGGATCATTTCGCCGATACTTTTTTCCTGGCAACAGATGATTCAGCTCGCCAGCCTTGATCTTTGCAATGATCTCTCTCATTAATGACTTGCAATTATCTGTTTCATGTCCATATGCCTCATGGAAGTCACACCACTTGTCACTATGTGGTCCCTGACGCTCTTCCTGTAACACCCTAGGCAAATCCCACATCGCCCACGAACATGAGTGATCATGGGATTATAAGGTAATACTCACGCTTAAATGACACAACGCGTTTTGGGATCACAGGCTGAGTATAAGTGCGAGTACGTTGTGGTTAAGCGTGCTCGGGCGAGAGCACTACCAGGATGGGTGACCTCCTGGGAAAGTGCTTCTCGTGTGTGGTCGTCAAGAAAAAGCCGTGCGCCTGCGGGCAAAGCGGACAATATTGTGGTCATGTTAAGCTGGGGTGTTACACTTTCATCGGCGGTGGAGGGTGAAATGATTCCTTAATTGGCTCTGTGAACAAGATTTCCTTTGGAGTTTTTGTAATGCCATAATAAGTGGATGCCTGTCTAATGGCTTTCGATGGTGATAATTGTCATTTGGATGATTATTTCCTCTCCAACCGCTCTGCTGTTGCTGGTAATTATTGTCATAACCCCGTTGCCTCTGATAATTGTCATTCCTGTTCCGCTCTCCGCCTTGCTGCCTGAAGTTTCTCTGGTAATTATCCACTCTTGGATATCCCATTTCACCTGCACGTAAATGCTTCTGAGCAATACCCAACGCTTGATGTAATGTCTTTGGAATATCATAACGCAAAGCATGAATTAGTCGTCCAAAACGTCGCTGATCGAGACAAAATATAAATCCTGAAACAAGCTGAGACTCTGGTATGTCTGGTATTTTCTGACATTCAACGGTATAACGCTTCATGAAATCACTCAATGATTCATTCTGACGCATTGTTATCTCATGTGCATCAAGATGTGACAACATGCAGCTTCTCAAACTCTGATACTGCATCACGAACTTTGCCCTCAAATCAAGAAAACTGGTAATACTCCTTGATGGCAAACTAGCAAACCAGCCATTTTCTGTAGTACCATTGGAAACATGTGACACGCAGTTTCATCTTCCCAATGCTGTAACCTCATAACACCTTCAAACATAGTCAAAAAATCCTCTGGATCTGTTGTACCATCATAAACTCCGATTGATGAAATTCCCAAATTTCTTGGTAATGGATAATCTGCAATTCGAGGAATAAAACACTGTGTTGATTCTGCCATTGCCAGTGGTTTGATAGCTTCATCACCAGTAATCAAAGCAAACAAATTGTCCACAGCTGTTGCACGGATGGTTGGTTGTGCTATTGTTTAAATCGTGATGGCGCTGTTTTAGTTAAAATTCCATCCAGTAACTTGCTTGCCATTTCTTCAGTCATAAAGAACTGTTCACCTTCTTCTTCAAAATTCCAATCATCGTCCAAAAAACCTTCATCACTGTGTTGATTGTCCGTATCATCAACTAAGGCATTCAACTGATTGAATAGCTTGGACAATTGTGATTTGGAAATTGACTTTCCTTTGCTGTTATGCCTAGCGTTCACATCAGAAGTCTTCTTGAAAGAGACATTATGTGTTCCTCGCCTGGCCTTCCACATTCCTGTGCTGGAACCTCCCATCAATGGTTTTCTCAATCATGGTATGGTTTCATGAACTTGACCATCTGCTGTGTCGGAGTTCAAATGATCTTCTTCTTCAATGGAAGTCTCTTCGAGAGTTAACTGATCAACTGGTATATTTTCAATGAGGTTTTCATCGACTGGTTCAAGTGTTGTTTTCGATGAGGTTGTTTCAGTTGCCTTCGTGCTCTTGGTGGTTTTGGTGGTCTTTGAGACGGGTGGCGCCATCTGTTAGTACGATTTTCCGTATAGCGGCTGTAAGGTACTAGTACAGAAAGTTAGCTGCTCAGCGTGTGGCGTATACTGTTGATTGTTGTTTGCCCTTGAGAAATAATCTCTGCAGACTCGGAACACAGATGTGAGATATGTGGGGTGGCCTCAATCAATCTGTGGATCAATCTGTAATGATCCGTTTAGCGCACTGCTGCTAAGCGGCTAATGTTATTTTAGAGTGAGAAAGAACTGTGTGAGAGAGAAAGTGTACTTCTCTCTGACTGAAGTTCAGATCAGAATGATGTGAAATGTGGTGACCCAGGGGGTCTATTTATAGGCGTAGAATGTCCGAAATTCACGGGATACACGTGTCAATCACTGAATGGTTCTGTTACGTGAAGTATCCTGAATGTCGGTGGCGTGTGCTGACGTGGCTGCGTGCCGTTCACGCGCTGAGTTAAAGGGCTTATGCATAGAAGCTGCCTGCAGGGCTTACGCTTGACGCTGGGCGGCCTGCTGGACGCTGGGCAGCAAGTGCTGAAAACTGCTAAATTTCATCATGTCTTGTGTTCTTTGATCTAGTTTTCTGTATAAAAATGATGTTTTTATGCGTGTATCTCCTAGGATACACCATTATACCATTATGTTCCTTTTTATCCTGTCACAAACAGCATATTATATTTTCATTCAGGTTGGTGGAGCTGATCCTTTTAGATAGCATATTTAGTTACTTAGACACCGAAAAGGTTACTAAACTAGTATACTCCTCATCTATCCTGGTTACAGGTGCCAGCAAATTCTTTTTACCCATTCAATTATGATGAATGGGGTTGTCTTTTGGTACGTGTTTAAATTAAATAGCCGAAAGCAAGCTCCATCAGGACCACCTAGACGACCAAACGACCAATCTATATCTATATGTTTAATCATTCATTTCCACATTTTGATTTGATAGCATATTTATTGTGTGAGATGAAATGATGACGTGAATAGGGGTCCGTATATTGTAGGTACCAACATGTAAAGTAGTAGAAAAATAAAGGTAGATAATGAAAGCAAGTGCATTACATGTATCAAGGGCACTGCCAGGACTATAAACCATGCTGCTAGTGCTATACTTTACTCTTACGTGAACTTGAAGCTTCACGATCCATCCCTTTATCTTTTCTGTACCCAAAGAACACAAAAAGTAAAACTTACAAGACAAAACAAGCTTTAGAAGGAGATTTTATTAAATACCTTACTCATATGTAACTAAAAACACTCATCTGCATTAAAATATTCTTGAAAGAACAAATACGAACAATTTGATGTATACTTATATCATTGATGTAACATCAATACGTGAACGGGAATCAATAATATGTAGCTGTCAGAAAAAAGGGGCTCAAGAGTGAGAGTGAGAAGGGATGCTTACACTTTTCCTTGATTTAGCTGTATGTCAAGATCATCAAGTTTCTGTTGTAAACTAACGACTTCAGCCTCCGCTTGGGCGATATCCTCAAGATCTGATTTGGTCTTTACAACATCCAAAAGTTAATAATTTACATACAAACCCCAACGCCCAAAAAACAAGAGAGCGCCAATGGAACATAATATAATATTATAATATAAATAGAGGTGGCAAGTTTGGGGAGGGCAGTCCAGTTAATGGGTCACTTTTTATTAAATTCGAAACAGGTCAGGTTGATGATCAGATCTAGGTTCATGACACTTTCAGATAAAACAGAGCCAGTCGACCCGTTTCATAAGTGAGTAACTTGGTTTTAATTTCCACCTCAACTAGAAACATACCTTTTCATCAATGCAGCCTGGTAAAGGTAAGACCTTCTTTGACATCGTGAGTCCAGCCTCTAGTACCTTCCGCAATTCTCTCTCCCTCTTCAACTGTTCCTTTAATGTTGCCACCTGCATGCATGTATAAATTCATTTAATGCAAATGCCATTTATATTAATTGATACACTTCAGAAGTAACACGTTACCTGCAGTAATAAATTAACTAAAGGACAAAAGGGAAGAATACATTCTAGAGGTGGCAAATTGGGCAAGACTGACAGGTTGGGTAATGGGTCAAAGCGATTTCCAGTTAAAGCAGGTGTTTATTATACATAGGGCTAACCAGGGTTTGGTTGGCAAGCTTTTGCTTCTTCATAAACTTTACAAATAACTAAAGAAGATTAATCACGATTAGCAACAACATCCATTCAAATACTAAGCTAATATTCTAGAAATAAAGCAATCTAAGAGGGTTTTACTACCTTTTCGAAGTTTATCCATCTAACCATTAAAAAGTAAATATAACCCAATAAATTATTTATGTGGAGTATACCTCATGCTCAAGAGATACATGACGGTCCCCTAAAGCATCCTTTTTGCTCAACAATTCCTCCTTCAGAATTGAATTGTGTCTTGTCTGTTGTTGCCAGAATGAGATTATATTCTTGGAATTAGCCTTCAGTAATAACAATTAGTAATATTTACTGAAGACATGGATGTGGAAGTAATTTTATTACCTCTGCTTCAATTTTCTTCATCAGATCAGCTTTAAGGTTCTCAAGCCTGAAGATTTCATCCCTATAAACATTGGGGTAAAATCAATAATTAGAGTTCAGAGTTCATTGTAACACATTCAAGTAATGATTATATCTTTTATCATTCATGTTCATCATGCTTATACCCTTATATAGGCTTATATCGCTTGAAACGGATGTAAAAAATAAACGTTATTATCTATGTTTATCTAGTCATGTGCTAGTTCAGGGGTCATCAACCTAGACACTTGTGTTTCTAAGGCTAGTATTCTGTTATATATATTATCAATTAACACAATTTGCAAGAATTTTTGTTATACCACTCCATTAAGAACCTGCTTTAGAGCACTAAGCTTTCAGTTTATATTTATGCTAGGCAGCTCCCATCATATCATTGTTATATATCATTTCGTAAAATATGATGAGTTTAAGTTTCGGGAATATCTTTATTGAAAAAAAAAAACAGTTTCGGGAATATATTAAAGTTTACATTTTTCTTTATCGAATGTATTGAACCTTCTAATATGTCTAATGTGTACATTAGACATATTAAAAAACTAGGAATATCATAAAGTTTAATACACACAGTTTTTGATAACTTACATACATACATTAGTCATTTATAGAAGTTTCATACACAATAGAGTCTAAGAAACTTATGAACATATAATAGCAAATACATACTCAGACATTAACCCAATTATGAATCACACAACCATCAATATATGACGTTTGTTAAGGTACCAATATAATATATAATACTAAATGGTAAACCCCTCGTATTAGTTTTACAAAAACATATTTTCAGTCTCAAGAAAAAATCACATAATGTGAAGGAACAGCATTTATCACAACGTATATGGTTAACCCTACAATATTTATAGTCTTATATCGTTTCACTAATTGAAATAAAGATTACAGTAACTATTCATGAAGTGTGATGCTAACATCGTAAGCACGTGTGGCAACAGTTTATGCATATGAATTACCTTTTTTCAGCTACCACGTCGATGTTGTCGATAGGCATTTTCTTCTTTGCCTGCACTCAATTAAATAAAAAAAATAGTACATAAGCTAAACCTTCAAGGTAATCATACCTACATTGATGGAAATATATAGCACACGTATGATAACAATTACTAGATAAATAAGTGAAAGAATCTAACTTTGCTGTCAGAATCACGAGAACCCTCAGATGTATAATCACCGTCCTCGGACTCATCATCTTCATAGGCATCATCACTAAGCTCCTCACTCTCACTTCCACTTTCATCAGAGTCTGAGTATAGATCAGATAACATGTCCCCCTCCTACAAATCATATTAATATCAATCAGTTATTTCCAGAAAAAAAAAAAAATAATAAATAAGATTATGACAACGTGTGTAAAAGCTAAGTAGGTGATATACCATGCTGCATTAAGTTTATGTATTGCATATATTTTCGTATTATAATATCTGATTCATATAATATACAGTTCTTAAAATATACAGTTCTCCATACCAAATATGCCAAAACAAGTGAGATGGATGATAATAAATAACAATTGTGCTTGCTTATAGAGCACATCATACACATAACAATCCAAAAGTAGACATATAGAGCTTGTTGAAAGACAAAAAATATAAGACCTACACATACGCATAAATACAAACAGATACAAGTGCATCTCGATTTATATTAGAAAACAACAGAAAAAAGAAAATGTGTAAAGCGTACCCCAAATATATTGTCATATTCCTCTAGCAGGGTGATGATGATGGCTTGAGCATGATTGGCTGCTGCAGCTGCTTGCATAAGTTGAGCAGATCCATCACCACCCCCACCCATATTAAACTCACTATCAAGTTCAACTTCACCAGCCAAAAGGGGTCGAAGAAGTAGTGGTGACATGCAAGCAGCAACAGCTGAAACACTCATGCGGTTCACATCCTTGTTCTCAGAAACAGCTTCCATTGTCATCAAAATTCTGTACCCATCAAATGATACGAACTGAGAGCACATACATATTAAAAGAAACTTGATGAAAGACAACACTAATCCAAAAGGTTATATTGTAGCTATGAGAGGGAGAAGAGAACCAATTCATCACATAAAAGCCAGGTCATGTTATCACCTACCTTTGCAACAGACGGCGGTTTGGTTCGGGAAAGGTGTCGCATATAGCTGCACGCATACAGTTGACTCTTGAGCCTCGATCAGTTCCTAACCATAAGTGGTTGATTAGAATAAGCAAAAATAAATAATATAACACAAGATAATAACTAAATGTGAAGGATGAAGAAAAAAAAACTCTTACAACCAAATAAAGAATCTTATTTAGCGTCAAAAGAGTTACTACAAATTTTGTCTGATTTATTTCTTTAAAAAATGTTTGAGTCCGGCAACAAATGACGAAGGTACTTCGGAGCAGATAAGCTTTCACGGATAAATAACTGCTAGATACCATATTACCAATTGCGAGTTTTAAAATACCAACAAGATTATTACTAATATTTTTTTCATTCCTGTTGCAATTTTGTAGGACTGTTGTAAAGGATGCCTATGTTATATTGCTTTTGTAAACTCCAATGACCAATCACATGCACTTGTCATGTTAAATTTTCATTTAAAGTGAATCATTGGCACATTTACTTTTGGTAAAAGCAATAAATGTAACAAACGTACGATATGCTTGTAGCAAAGCTTTGCAGCAAGATGCTGGAACTGGAGATGAGGGTAACTCTCGTAAAACATACTGCAACAGTAATGTAGACGAACATATTAAATACTAACAATTAAACGAAACCAACTGTCAAAAAGAAGTAAAACATATGTGATACGTACCTTGATACAGTCTCCAATAACATGTCCATCCTCGTTTTCAGTGAACTCTGTTTTCCCTGTACATCAAATCGTATAAATTCTCCCTTAAATTAGAACATCTGAATATGTCCATGCTTTTTATAATTATGATTATCATAAACCATCATAAGTATGCCAGATTAGTCTGCCACATTGATAAATCTTATTATGCCTTTAAGGGAAAAGATACAAGTCTTCTTGTTCAACACTCCATTAGTAGTAGGTAGTTGCCTTCATAGCTATAGTTTTCACTTTAATATGAACATTTTGTTATTGTTATATGGAGTAATATATATGCAAACACACACATAGACACGTATGTGTGTGTGTGTGTATTAAGAGTAGCTGTGAGGAGTGTCTCTGTTTGCCATTACACAGGTCCAAAGTTACCCACCTTGTTCATATTCTCGAATCCTGCGCTCAACAAGTTCTACATCTGCAGCTTGTCGCAAGATCCCTTCTACTTTCACTCCTGAAACATTACTTTCATTTGGTCAGTTATTTGAACATATAATTCTTTTAAGGAAATGTACGATAATATTAATGAATAAATTCCTTGGATCTAATGATCAATATATAATAGAAAACTTAAAAGATGAAGGGTACTGGAAAATCTATAAGACAAAGAACAAATTATACATGAAAGAACTGTCAAAAGCTTACCATAATCTTCTACGTATCTCAGGGCTTTCTCCAGGAAAGATGGAGTCCCATCTATATCTTCCAATGCAAGTAAGACAGGTCGACCAAGTACAGTAGACATTGGGGACGCACGTTCTTTAGCTGCTTGAAGAAACCAAACAAGCGATATAACTAAACTTGAGTTTGAATGGTCCTCTCTTATTGCAAATGAATATGTTGCACACACACACACACACTAAAGAGTGAACTGAAGTTCAAAATCCATAGAAAAACATATAGCATTTTACTTTGACATGTAACCATGATAAAGAAAAGCTTACACTGTTCATGTGAACCATCAGCAGCATTCTCACCCTTGTCATTCTTACATATTCCAGTTTGTCGCATCCCAGTCACAACAGTAGGCGCATTTTCCAAAGCTTCCTCCAATGCAGTCTTCCACTCATGTAAATCCTCTGAGGTTTCAGCCTGTAATAATTAATAATAATAATAGTCTGTGAGCCTAAAATCCCTTGAAATGAAAACAAACATGAGGGTACTATAATGAAAGAGGTTCGTATATTTCCATCTGTTCACATTGCACAAAACTGAAAAGACAATAGAAAACAAAAAAATAAAAATAAATAAAAATAGAGAATTTTACGTAGTGGTAATTTCAAAGATCTTACTGTCAACTATACAGAACGTTAGCTAGTGGTAATTCCAAATATTCATTCCAAATTCTTAGTCTACTTATCTACATAAATATACGGAACTATCATGTGTTCCATATATTTCAACTACTCCTCATGTAATCTCATACAGTCTATATTACAGAACCTTTGATAATCTAATGAAGTGACACTAGAGATTTCAAGGATTCTGGCCAATAGATTAAAATCGAGAGTTAATATGGTAATCAGAAGAAAGCACCTTAAGAGTAAATGATCTCCCGTCTCGACCATCAGGGAATAGAACTGTCAGGAGCTTCTTATCTGCTTTCACAACTACGCTGAAATTCACATAAAAGTATCACTACCAGGTAGACGAATACATACATTATACATCAAAACACCAACTCTGCAAAAGACAACTAATGTGACTGAGGATGAGATGTAAAAAAGCATGCCAACCTGCCTGAGCTGTTGAGGTCTATGCCACCAAGGGTCAGATTTGCCTCACCTCCCTTTTCTGAAGTAGCATTCTGTTTAACAAAAATTTGAACCATCAACCTTCAATAGTATGAAAATTAAATCAGAGCTACGACTGAGTATTTTAAATGAATCAACTACACAAACATCAGGTGACTAGATGAGTTAAAGTTACGTATGGTGATGTGGCACATATTGATAATCTATACATCTTCCTTATCATTGTGATCATATCATTTGTACCTTTTAGAGTTCAAAGACGTGTACAGAAAAATATATATGCAGTATATTAACAAGGCTTTTGAATTTCCATGAGAATGAAGCAAGACATCACTAGAAATTTTGGAACTTACTGGATCACTTCGGAAAAAAACCAGTGAGGTTTCTGTCAGAATAAACCATCTTTTCTTCCATGAGGTCCAGCCAATCCCTACATAAGTGTAAGTAGAGAATTAAACATGACAGGATAATACGGAAACGTGCATGTCATAATCAAACTTGTGTTTGGAAAATGAAAACTAATATCTGCACACCAATAGATACAAAATCAAAACCTTCGAGAACTTTACTTTAAGGTTGTGATGCCCATGATCTATCAAAGACATGGCAAAGGCAATCAACAGAACTCTAGTATAGTATAATAGAACATGCATATTGCTAATTGCTAATAAGCAATCAGTTATTAATATAAGTCCCATTCAAGAAAGATATACTAGTCGAGAACTGTTGGACACTTAAAGATATTAAAAGAACTCACCTTTTGATGATAGAAACAGTGGACCACTCTTGTAAACCTGTCAATCATCAATTATAGATGCCTGAGGTATTATAGTTAAACAATGGATTTCTATTTAATAATAATAACATTTATGCAAATTTCAAACGAACAGAACCAGATAGAATAAACGATGCAAATAAGCATTCGAAGCATAAATAGCTTCGATAAACAAAAAGTAAAAAGACCTTGTTGCCAGCGCGAGAAGTTTGCCGCTCCAAGTATTGGGTTGCACCTGAAGGAGGTGCCAAGTTTCCACTATCGCCCTCTCCCTAAGGTAACATGTAACAAAACTTTCAATAAATTCCTTTGGTTACGTCAATCAATCAAATCTAAACACACAATTACTACTGCGGCCACTTTATACATAACCTATGAGATGGATAACTGAATTATAATCAATAATTAGTTGTATGGTGAGCTTTTTACTCGAACCTGAGAATGAAGAGGAGCATCAGCATTAGTTTTTGAATCAGCATTGGCTTTGTTTAAAGTAGAATTGTTTTTTGTTAAATCAGCAGCATTGTTGTTTCTCTGATCAGGATTGCTAGTTTTCGTATCAGTAGTCTCATTCTTTGATGCGGAATTATTAAATTTCGAATCACCGCTGTTTTTAGGATCAGAACTGCTGGTTTTTGAATTAGGCATCATATAACCTGATTGCATAAGATTACATCACCGTTGAATGATTCAAACAAAATCATGAAATAACCTGCAATCAGTAATGTAAATTAAATCCACATTTTCAGCTTAAAATGATACTGTTAATAATAAAACTAAATATTCCTTTCACTATATCAATAACCTGATATCAGAAAAACAAATAAACAAAAAACTATTTCTGATAACATTCATCTTAAATGAATAGGTGACATGCTGATTAGGACAATGACTAGCCAAATCAATCTAACACGCATAGAGATTCAAAACATTAATGTAACCTACGATCATCCTATCCTAAAGCAACGAATTTTATGTCTTCAATCATTCAATGCATTGGTTAATCAGATCAGATTAATAATAATTAGCCAAATGTATAATCATACAAAACCGTAGTTTGATACGAATAATAATAACATGAGTAATGAAATAAAAGACTTACATCAGATGAGATGAAAGAAATTGCAAAATTGACAAGAAACATGACGATAGAAATGACGATGAGAAAAGAGGGCAAGTTTTGGGTGTGTGTCTTGAGTTTTCTTGTAACGGAAACCACCGAGGATCATGGAAAAACGTCCTTCCAAGCTGTGAAATGTACGAGTAATTATTTTACAACTATTAAATATTTTTTCACGGACCGAAATGACCCGTGAAATCACGTGGTTGTTTAAACGAAACAATGATACCTGTTAGGTATTAAGTGAATATAATTACTAAAGTCGTTTAGTTTAATGAACCGTGGAACAAGGATTTCGATGAAAAAACTTGTCATTATTTTTAAAAAATATATTGATATACTTAATTTGGTCAGAATAAATGAATTACATTTATTCTCCCACCACCATCTTTCAATTTTCATAACAATTACTATTTTTTTTGTTATAATAAAAGCCAACATTACAACATTTTATTAAGACAAGTATTTCACATACATATGTAACGTAATTAATCTAGTAAAGAGAACTGATATTTGAATAATATAATAATAATATAATAATTATAATTATAATAATAACGTTTGTTTTATAAATGAGTATTTGTTATATTTCAGTAGGCTTATAACTACCTTTAGTGGCCTGGTTCAATATATTCAAATTGAAAGAACCAATAAAAGAGAGATGTGTTGTAGAAGATATAGGAGAGAAAGAGGTTGAAGAGGTGTGATGTATTTAATGTATATGTGTATTTTTGTAACTTACATTATGCACATATATATAGTACAAATTTTACTATCCATATTTGACTAATTACCATCCATATTTAACTACTAAATTTACAACACTCCCCCTTGGATGGTAATTTTTTTAAAGAGCAATTAATACTGCCTCGTTAAAAACCTTGCTAAAGAAAACCCAGTGAGATAAAACTTTAGCTAAGGGAAAAAGAGTGCAGCATAGAGTTGACTCCCCCTCAAGTAGACAACGCTGAGTCGTCACATCTTTTGAACTTGCCTCATGCCAATATTGTGAACGTATGTTTTGAAAACAGCGATTGACAGTGCTTTGGTATAAAGATCAGCAGAGTTGTTGATTGAACGTATCTCATTTTAATCTGGTTGTCTTTTACGAGATCTTGAGTATATGAGAAGAATCTGAGGTTTTCATCTGAAACTGTATCATCTAAATCTTTTATGTACAAGTTTGACCCATGTGATTTGTCTACAGTCTCCTTCATGGTTTGCTCAAACTGTTGTTTCAATTCCTATTCCCTTTCAGTCTTTTTCTGAGCCTTACCAATATACCATTCTTTTCCATCAAACTTATGACCGTTAAGACCGTTTATAGCTTTAGCGCCTCGTTAGCATTTATGTTTTGTTCTGTCATTTTTGATACTCTTCTTTCATTTGTACTATGTAAGCTGTATTATCTTCATAGATAGTTGTTGGGCTTTTATAGCGTTCTAGTCCACAAGAATCAATAATGATTTGTATCATTGATCTTAACTAAAATCATTCCCGAGTAGCTTCATGTAACGCAATCACTTCGGCATGATTTGATGATGTTGCAACAAGTGTTTGTTTTGAGAACGTCATGATATTGCGGTGCCTCCATTTAGGAATACATATCCAGTTTGAGATTTAGCTTTATGTAGATCAGATAAATAATCTGCATCTGTATAACCAAACAAATCTTGTTTCGAGTTGTTAGAATAAAATAATTATAAATCAGTAGTTCCCCGAAGGTATCAAACTATTTGTTTGATCCCATTCCAATGTCTTTTGGTAGGGGCTGAGCTGAACCTTGTCAACAAATTAACTGCAAAAGAAATATCAGATCTTGTATAATTTGTAAGATACATAAGAGCCCCAATTACACTAAAATATGGAACTTCTGAACCAAGAAGATCTTCATGATCTTCTAGAGGATGAAATGGATTAGTATCAATATTAAGATCTAACAACCATATGAGTACTTAATGATTTTTGTCTTGTCCATATTAAAATATTTTAAAATCTTTTCGGTATAAGTTGTTTGATGTATAAGTAAGTCATTAGTTATATGCTCAATATGTAAATCAACGTAATACTTGATTTTTTTTTTTTAAATCTTTCTTTAGAAGTTGAATGGCTTCATAGATTTCTTTATTTAAGATAATTGATATAAACAGCTATGATCACATATCCGAACATTGTTTTTATAAAACACACGTGCAAATAAGTTTATATGTATACCATTTTCTTATCAAGTAGTAATTTAATCGATTATACCACATACGTCCCGATTGTATAAACCCATTTAGAAATCTTTGTGATTTAATGGAATATATTCCATTGGGTTTTGCATTAGATGCTTATGATACCTTAACCCTTCAGGTATATTCATATATATATCATTATTAAGTGATCCATACAGATAAGTAGTAACAACATCCATGAGATGCATTTAAATAACTACCAGGTTGATTAAGTATCTAATAAGTAATTGTATTCATTATAGGAGGATAAGTTTTTCTCCTAATTCATTTCTGGTCTTTGTGGGAAATCTTGAGTTACAAGTCAAGTTTTGCCTTGTAACTTCATTTGCACATTTCTTTTCGGATAAAAATTCATTTGTATCCCATTGTTTCACATCTTTAAAAGTGATAACGATTGATCCAAAAACTTTTCTTTTATTGAGCGATTCTAATTCAGCTCGTATTGCTCCTTTCCGTTGAGTTCAATCACGTCTATTTTGATATTCAATGACAGATTTTGGTTCCAGATCATCATCTTTATTCATGATGTCATTGTAACATTATATGAAAATATTTCATCAAGATTTTTCATTTCATTTCAGTTTCATAATATTGCATAATTTATTGCAATTTATGTATTTACATTTATCAATATCCTCTGCAGAAGGAGTATTGATTTGTGGTTCTTCTTGAACACTTTCTTTTACCTCATTATCAGCTGATTTTCTTTTTCGAGCATTTTTATCTTTGGAACCAATTGGTCTCCCACGTTTCTGCCGTAGCAAAGACTCATAAGTGACATTATTGCCAGCTTTTGTAATTTCAATTCTAGCTGAAGCATTTACTGCTGGTATATATGATTTAGTCACTTATTTTTTGTATCTTTAAATGCATAAAGTAATTAAATTGCAAGTTCTTGCATATGCATTATATTTGAACTTTCTTTTCGCATTCTTTTGTGCGATGATCAATATTCCTTAATTGATGTTCACACCATGAAACATCATTTTATTTATATTTCATTTCTCCCCCTAATATAGGGAACAATGTTTCATTAAAGTGACAATCGACAAAACTTGCTGTAAAAACATCACCCGTCATGGGTTCAATATATCTTATGATTGAAGATGTTTCATATCTAACATATATTTCAATCCTTCTTTGAGGAACCATTTGTTGTGATAGTTCAATTAAAAATACACTGCACAACCAAATGTTCTAAGATGGAAAATATTCGGTCTCCACCAAAATTAAGTTGGTAATGGAGAATATTTATAACTTGCACTTGATTTAATGCGAATTAATGTCACATCATGTAAATTTACATGTCCCCATATAAATATTGAGAGTTTTGTACTCATTTCTAATTGTCTAGTTATTAGCTGTAAGCGTTTATCTATTGATTCAGCTAAACCAATTTTATGTATGCACATGAGCAACTGGATGTTCAACAACAATCCTTGTAGACATATAATAATCATTAAAAGCTTGAGATGTTAACTCACCAGCATTATCAAGTCTCATCCTTTTAATGGTGTAATCAGAATAATGTGTTCTTAATTTAATAATTTGTGCAAGAAACTTTGCAAATGCCATATTACGGCTTGATAACACACAAACATGAGACCATGCGTTAGATGCGTCTATTAGAAAAATGGTCCACATGATGGATGAATTGGTCCATATATATACCCTTGAATTCTTTCAAGAAACATTGGTGATTATTTCTCAATGTGCTTTTCATTAATCGCCATATGTGCTTTTCATTAATCACCATATGTGTTTTTCGTTAATCACTATATGTGCTTTTCATTAATCACTATATGTGCTTTTCATTAATCACCATATGTGATTTTCATTAATCACCATACGTGCTTTTCATCATATATCATTTTCACCATATGCGCTTTTAATCATATGTGCTGCGCTTTTCATCATATGCACTTTTCATTATATGCGCTTTTAATTATATGCGCTGCGCTTTTCATCATATGCGCTTTTTATCATATGCGCTTTTCGGTGCTACATAGATATTTCTCATTTTCGATTATCATTGACTGATAATCATATCCATTATGATATATATCAGAGAAACTTAACAAATTTCTCTTTGATTTGGGAGAAAACAAGACATTGTTTACCAAAAAATTCGTACCATTTGGTAATATGAAATTTTGCCTTTTTCGTTCCTTATATCAAGTTTGCAAGAGTTGATATAGTATTTATAATTCCTTCATTTGATTTAAATCAATGAAATATTTCTTAGATTTGATCATAGTGTGTATATTACTACTATCTGCAATACATAGGTCTTTACCATTTAATTGATGTTGTATTTCAGCAGGATTCATACTAAAACTTCAAATAAGATAAGCAAATAATGAGTTATATTTCAGCAAGATAATCAAATTATATTACCTGCAAACAAGTTATAATCTGAAGTACATAAAAGATAACACTTAATAAAACATATGCGTTATGGTCTAAAACCATTTATTTATGAGTGATACATAAAAAAAACTAGGCATCTTAGAAAATTCAAACCATTAAAGTCTCAAGGTAGCTCAGGGTTAATTTAATCAAGATTTGTCAACAGATTCACTCTCGTTTTCTTTTCTTTTAGGACTTATTTGTAGAGCTAAACAAGATGTTCATGTATTCAAGAAATACTAGACTGATGATCCACGTTACCAGATCATTAATAAGAATATCCGGAATTCTTATAAGAGCGTCTACTAATATCTTTAATTTTATTCTTTCATGGATCACCGTTATTATTATTATTATTTTTTTTTGATAATTAATATCGTATCTATCTTTGAGTATTTTTCATAATACACTTGGATTTTCGATCATATAATATGTAGATTCTAAGGACTCGTCAATTTGTTTGCTAAGAAAAATACTTACTATTGCTTTCTCTTGTTCGGAATAATTGTTATTTTCATTCAGGGTTTCTAAAATACCGTTTGATTCGAGATGTTTTTCTACATTCATAACCCATGTTAAGTAGTTGTTCCCACTTGTTCTAAATGAGCAAATTTAAGCCTTTTCAAATTCGACATTTTCTATTATCAAAAAGATGAATAACATAAATCATAATCATAATCAACTTCTATTCATAGACAAATAATAAAATGAAATTAGAATCATTTTAAATTCATAAGTAGCAAACAACAGAATAATGGTATGATTACAAATAATAAAACCACAAGGGCATGATAGAATATAGGTTCACCCGGTAGTATATTAGCAACAATGATGATAGTTAATATGACCAATACAATAGAAAAAATCATCCTTGTGTGAATCATTTTTACAAAAACTTTTTGACAGTAGTAATCTGAAAAATGAAGATTGATTTGTGAAAATGTGAAAACGGAGATGTTTATTTTATATTTGAAAAATATAGTTGTTGTAACGTCGTCAGTTGACGTTAACAACCGTTATGTATATATGACCGTTGTAACGTCGTTAGTTGACGTTAACGAATAAAGTCACTATATCAAAACGCATATGAGTAATATAAAGGACAAGATTTTTTTTCTTCTTATTTTAACTTTTAAGATTTACTTTTAATAAAAATACAAACTACTTTTTCTTATTTTAACTTTTAAGATTTACTTTTAATAAAAATACAAACTACTTTTCTTATTTTAACTTTTAAGATTTACTTTTAATAAAAATACAAACTACTTTTCTTATTTTAACTTTTAAGATTTACTTTTAATAAAAATACAAACTACTTTTTCTTATTTTAACTTTTAAGATTTACTTTTAATAAAAATACAAACTACTTTTTCTTATTTTAACTTTTAAGATTTACTTTTAATAAAAATACAAACTACTTTTTCTTATTTTAACTTTTAAGATTTACTTTTAATAAAAATACAAACTACTTTTTCTTATTTTAACTTTTAAGATTTACTTTTAAGAATAAACATTAGTATGCATGAAATAAATAATGATTAATTGCATAAGTAATCATAAATGTTAGATAACATATAAAGACCCCATCGTATTCATATTGATCGGAATTAATCTCGACCCATGGTACCGTGTTGTCAAATGACGTGCTGCGTACATAAAGTACCGTGTTGTCAAATGACGTGTTGCGTACAATCATGAGGTCTTATTAACATAAATATAAATGTTAGTGAAGTTAATAAGAGTTAGATTACAGAAAATATAATTCAGGCGGTATAACCGACCATATATAACTTAAATAACATAAATATAAATGTTAGTGAAGTTAATAAAAGTTAGATTACAGAAATATAATTCAGGCGGTATAACCGACCATATATAACTTAAATAACATAAATATAAATGTTAGTGAAGTTAATAAAAGTTAGATTACAGAAATATAATTCAGGCGGTATAACCGACCATATATAACTTAAATAACATAAATATAAATGTTAGTGAAGTTAATAAAAGTTAGATAATTTTTTACCTTGATTAGTGACGTGTGCTTGCTTAGAAAAACCTTGATTATACGGAGCACTTCGTGCTGATAACGTGTTATATTTCAGTAGGCTTATAACTACCTTTAGTGGCCTGGTTCAATATATTCAAATTGAAATAACCAATAAAAGATAGATGTGTTGTAGAAGATATAGGAGAGAAAGAGGTTGAAGAGGTGTGATGTATTTAATGTATATGTGTGTTTTTGTAACTTACATTATGCACATATATATAGTACAAATTTTACTATCCATATTTGACTAATTACCATCCATATTTAACTACTAAATTTACAACAATATTTATATTTTTAATAATAATTTTAGTAATAACAAATGCCTCTTGAATATTTCTTCAAAAACTATTACTCGTATTATTATATGAAAATTGTACAATATGCTTCAAAGTTTTACATGTGTTCATGGGGTATTTTGTAAAAAAATTGTACAATTTGTTTTTAAGTTTGTACATATGGCCATGACAGTGTTTTATTATAAGATTGTACATAATGCTTCAAATATTATACATATGGTTATGGTTATGGGGTGTTTTACCATAAGGTTGTACATAATGTTTCAAATATTATTCATATGATCATGATGTGTTTTATTATAAGGTTATACATAATGCTTTATATATTATACAATTTACATGTTAATTTTTGTTAGATATAATTAATTATTTTAATGACATCATCATGGAGGCTTAGATGTTTTCTATTTATTTTTGAATTTTGTTTAAGCTTGAATAATCTCTATTTATGACATCATCATTTTTAGAGATTTATATGATACTATAGAAGATTAATGTTAATAAAATTATTTTTTATTAATTTTTAAATAACCTCAAGCTTGTTAAATCGTTGTATGTTTGAGAATTTACAAAGAAGACCATGTTCATTTTCACTAGTTACACTTTAAAGTCTTACATTAATTTTTTTTATAAAGCTATAAAAGTTGTTTAATAACATCCATTTTTAATTAGATAAATACGGAGTAACTATTATGTACAAGGTTATTTCCTTGCCCAACAAGTTGTTTTTCTTGTTCAAAACTAGAGAAAGTTTGGACCGCGCGTTGCAGCAGTTTCATTTAGATATACGTTGTTTGATACCCGTTTTTAGTATCAGACGATATTTATGTACAAAATGAGTATGTAAAAAGAAAGAAAATGTTAGGAGGACTCGAACCCAAGTATTTTCCCTTACAAACTCATGAACTTATCACTTACTCTAGTCATCCATTTGATAAAATTATATATATACACATACGAAGTATAATTTATCCAAAATAAAAAAAAGCTCCGTTTTGAAATAATTAGTTGCATTTTTTCGTAAAATTATTTCGAGTTGAACGATGGTGACGGAGAAACCTAACTCGCGACGGGAAAAAAGATAAATCCCGTAAAAAAAAATTGGGTGAGTTTATTTAGTTATTATTATAATAAATTGTAGAGGTAAATTTTAGTCCCTCAAATTATAGCATTTACCCCAATAAACTTACAAAATTTACCCCTAAATTATTGGCTATATGACAAAAGCCTTCCTTGGCCAAAACACAAATGGTTGGGAATGAAACGACCAATTTTTTGGTTGTTATTAGTAGATATTAAAATTATGTTACGAATGTGTGCTAGAAGTATGGTGTTGAGAAGGTTATGATGAATGTCAAAGGGTTCTTTTTCTGTAAGTTCTCTTCGGATAGTGGTTTAATGGATGTTTTACAAAATGACTCATCGATTATTCATAATGTTCCAATTATATTGAATAAGTGGTCATCTAATTTGTCTTAACGAAAGAGAATCTCACTAAGGTACCCGTTTTGGTCAAGATGTATGATATATCATTGGCAGGGTTTACTAAAGATGACCTAATTGTGATTGCTTCGGAGATTGGTAAGCCTATGACTTTTTTTTTAAAGCCAAGTTGTTGGCATCGAATACTCTCATTTGCCACGCACGCACGCGCTTTCGAGCAGGAAACCCGAACCGCATTACAGGGATCTAAACCTTATACCGTCTCGAAGGGCAGGCGGCCGGACCTGGGTCCTGAATACGGGTCAGTAAAACCTTCCCCGGGGCAATTCGGCTTTCAGGAAATAAATCCCACTAATATTTTTAAGGGGAAGGACTCGAACTTGAGACCTCCCCACCCCCATCCCAATGCACAAGTGCAAAGGGGTGAACCACTGGACCACAAGGGTGGGTTCAATTGGTAAGCCTATGATGCTTGATTCTTATACAAGCACTATGTGTACGGAGGAGTGGGGAAGGCCAAATTTTGCTCGAGCCATGATTGAGGTTAGTGCGGAATATGAGTTACGGGAACAATTAAAGGTTGCAACTCCTAGTCTAGAGGGTTCTAGGAATACGATTGATGTCATTCGAGTGGAGTATGAGTGGAAGCCTCCTCGTTGTTCTTGTGTTTTTGAACATTGGGATTCTCAATGTCACAAGTTGAATATTGTCATGGAAAACAGTGACAAGCAACTGATGATGGGTTTTCGCTATATCAAAAATTTAAAAGACAAAAATCATGCATATTTTTTTTAACAATGAATGTCATTAAGAAAAAATAATTATAGCCTTAATCTAAGAATAAACCAACAAACAAATTACAAAGACTTTAAAAGTCAAAAGTTCCAAGAAAAACACTTGTTACTTATAGCCTTAATCTAAGAATAAGAATACAATTTAATCTAAGAAAAAAAAAATACAATTGAATACAATAAAAAACATATTTTTCTTCAAGGTATTTGAGCAAAAGGGAACACCATTAACGAAACGCCAAAGGAACCACAACAAGAAGCCACAATACCACGTAATGAATCCTTAGCCTCCTTTCGCAACATACAAACTTCGAACCATTGATAGCATGGGCTGGATGAAGTAACCTGCAGAGAATGGATATAAAACCAAACACAAATACGGGGCTAAATAGCGAAAGCCAGATCGCATTCAAAGAAGATGTTCTAACATGTGGTAGTGGCATGTCTCTCTTAGCGAGAGGTCAGGAGTTTGACTCCCGTGGAGTGCAACATTGCACACAAGGTTAACCGTTTACCCTTGAATTCCACCCAAGGGAGCCTTCCGCACATCGTGTTGCGGGGGCAGTGGGGGAGGGGGTTTTACTGCCCATGCCCTCGGATTGAGCCGAGTTTCCTCCTGCACAGCAGTTGAGGGCGTGTTATGCAACTGCAGGGAGATTAACGCATGTGTGCTTAAGTCCCCTGCGTGATCTCGTACTTCTGTTAAAAAAAAAAAACATGTGTTCGCCTTCAAGTTGCAAACTGAACACAAAATAACATCCAATTTGGTACCCCTTCTTGACAGATTCCAGCAAAAAGGGAGAGCATCCAAAGAAAGTTGCACATGAAACTCTTTCCTCGGGATTAGATTGAACCATTTCGATCGAGTGATCCAACGTAGAGAGAAAAGAGTCGATACGATATTGAGCACTTTGAACCTGGTAAGACCATTGTTAATGGTGATTATGAGGTGGAGTGGATAAGGTGTACTTTTTGGGTATAGCCGCTGATATGACCATGACATAAGAATGAGAGAGTTGTAATGGGGGGTTTTAGTAAGAAGTTTGATGGTGATATGTTAAAATTTAATTGGTATTTGAAGTGTGAATAATTTAAAGTTGGAGAGAGAAGATATTTAAGACCAACCATGGGTTGCCACCTCACATCAATTCTCCCTCCCTCATGCGTTTCCTTTTGACAAAAGCCCCTATACAAACGCCCCATTCTAGGAGTTTGTAGGGCGTTTCTCTTGACATGTAGGAGTGAGTGGGGAGAGAAACACTGCATTATCCATGGTCAAATGGCCATCATTAGTAAGCATCCAACACTAATTATACAAACCCAAGATATGTTTGTAACATCCCGCGTTTTTCCGTTAAATTTATTTTCAACACTATCTTTTTTTTTTAAATAATACCTTTCGTGATTTAAATTCGTGGTTTCCATTGACTAACGTTCATAATATTCCCGTTATTTAATTATAACATCACTCGTTTACTCGAGCGTTTTTAAAATATTCGTTTGGTTAATTCCCGCACCCGCTTTGAAACTTGAGGGACCAAAGTTGGCTAGTGGGCAAACTAGTTGACTAGGTCAACTAGTCAACCCACCACTACCACCACACATTCAATCCCACCTTCTTCCTCTTTTCTCTCTACTTCCCTTTCATGAACTCAAACACCCATCTTCATAAAATCATCATCTAAATCCGGATCGAGAAGCAAACTTCAAAACAAATTACATTTTCGTGATCCTCTCTTCATCCTCTACATTTTGGTACCAATTTCTTCACATTTGGGTAACATTTATAAAACTCTAGATTTTCTCTAAATTCGTTTATATACTTGAAATGGTGTTAGTTAGTGTCTATGGCTCGTGTATAACATGAATATATGTTTTGTTTGTTCGATTTGTTGATCTGAGTAACTAGTTTGAACACTTGAAAATGGGTTTGCTTAATCTTTGATTTTGGAAGATTAAAGGTTGTTAAATTGTTAAAGTTCATGTTTTAATTGTGTTACTAGTATCACTAGCTTCAATTTGATGTGTAGGTTGTTTTAGAAAACTTCATAAACTTGATTATTGGTTTTGGTGGATTTGGGTTAGGGTTTGATGAACTTGAAATGAACTTTTGATGCTTTGAATGACATGAAATGTTATTTGTTAGTGATTAGTTGTATTGTATGTTTCATTACCTTCAAAACGGCATATCATATGTGTGAATTGCATTCCCGAATCTTAAAATGCGTTTTGTAAACTTGAAACGATGGTTTTGAACATTTAATGACCACTTGACGAGATTTCGGCTATTGTAAATGATGTTTTTGCTTGGTGAAAAGTAGTTAGTTGTATTCCTTGTCAAAATACCTTTCCAACGATATAAGATACTTGTTTTGGATGTTTACGGTTTAGGATTTATGGGTATTTGAAGTTGGATTCGTGCTTGAGTGTGAAAACTGCCAGAATTCTCTGCACAGGTAATGGCGCGGCGCGCCATACACCCGCGCGGCGCGCCAAAGTGGGCTGTCCAATTTTGTCAATTTTCGAATAATGTTTGCTATGCTACGCACCCCCGATTCACATGAGACTTGTTCTAACATGCTTATACATGAATAAAAACCTCAGAAAAATAGTTCGGGACCGAACCCGAACGTGTTGACTTTTTCGTTGACTTTGACCGACCAAAGTTTGACTTTTTGTCAAACTTAATCAAATGATTATGCAATCTTTCTAACATGATTCTTTACTTGTATCTTGCATGAAACTTGATAATTTGATTCACATGCTATATAATCGAGTCATAACGAGCCATAGGACTAATTGAACACATTTCACCCGACCTTGTGTCGTAACCGGTTAATTGATACAACTTATTTGTTTAGGTCAAGGCTAAACAACTATCATGCACACGTTTACTTTGTGAAGTACTTTTATACTCGTGCACTCGAGGTGAGATCATAGTCCCACCTTTTCAACAACTTTTTATACTTTTAAATTGTGGGCTGAGAAACATATACTTTGTTACATTTTGTACTACTTACTTTTATACTTTGAACACAAGTACAAGGAAAACAAACATTCCACAGCGAGTTAGAACAAAAATCCTCAATTCGATTATCATTAGTTACACTTGCAGGGTGTAAGCGAGAACTTATATTGTGTGGCCATACGGGTTTGACAAACCCTCATTACGGACGGTTCGCTACCGTCTACGGATGAAATATATTTTCGAGAAACAGTGTATGTTCTAACACTATTGTGATGGGGTTCTATGGAAGGAAACGTTAAGTCTTGATAATTGGGTGCTCGCGAACAATACTTTTGGAATGCAAACGATTTTGATAATCAACTTTGGGAATACTAAATCTTGTGGTTCAAAAACAACGTTTACAAATACACCTATGATTTCACCAACGTTTTTCGTTGACAGTTTTCTATATGTTTCTCAGGTTCATACTCGGCTACTTGATACATGCTTCCGCACACTTTGATTTCTTGCTTGAGGTCAAGCATACATGCATACGCTAGTGATAGCACTTTTGGATTAAACCTTAAAGCATACATACTTACGCTATTTATAGCAACTGTGATTTTCAACTTATATTATGTCGCAAGTTATTTCATTTATACTTTACAATTTTTGTAATCTTAAACTTGTTGTCGAATTGTTTGTAAACTAAACTTTGCAAGTCGTGTACGTTTCAAATGAATGCGACATAATTTTGGTCAAACGAGTCTCATATAGGGACTATGACCACGCAACGGGACCTAAGTAGTCGGCGCCGTCAATGACGATTTGGTCGGGTCGCTATAGATGGTATCAGAGCGTTGGTTGTAGGGAACTAGGATATGCATTAGTGTGTCTGACAGAGTTGTTAGGACGCATTAGTGAATCTAGACTACAACCGGATAGTTAGCCATTGCATTCTGACATACATTTGCTATAGATAGCACTTACTTGAATACTTGTGCATTATACTTGAATCATTCTTAGGCAAACTTTTTAATGGTACCCAACCTTCATCATACGAACTCGTATTCCGCCACTTTTTGGTAACACACGTGAATTCAAGGTTTATACGCGTACGGATGACCACGACTTCGTTAGTCACTCTAGTTCGGGAATTCTGACTCCTTGGTTGTTATCCACCCCGTCTCAGCTTACTATCCACAAGTGTTGTAAAGTTACCACCACCACTCTAGATGAGTATCGTCATCACTATTTATCACTACGGTTGCGTACTACTCGTTATCATGACTCGTTACTCTTTTCATACCTGAATACATTTTTGTCTGACTCGAACCGCATTGACGTGAACAATCATTTATACACTTCCCTCGGGGAACGCTTCCTTAGAGTTGCAGAAATTCTTTCGATTTAATATGAGTCACGTTTGAGACGTCGTTACACTTTGTTCATTTTAAAACTTTATGATTATACGAACTTGAATCTATGGATTGATGTGGGAATGGAGGTATGAGTTAGCGTAATATGACGACACTCGATCAACGTGGTTATATTACGGTAAGTCATACCAAAGTTCTAATGACACGTGATGGTGGTTGGACTCGATCAACCTAATCACCACCATGTGCCATGTACATGACTTCATCTATTCATGTTTGGACATCTGAAAACTCCGAAAGTACTGACAACAACCATACCGGGGACACACCTTCGAATATTGTCGAACCATATTTATGCTTCCGAATGAATGACCAATTCTTTCAACTTCAAACATACGTTATACATGAATACTATCTCGTCCTCGCACAGTCTTATTGATTAACTACAATTTACTCGTTATGCTTACAGCGGGGCGGAAATTTCTCTTGCATCACCCTCATAATTCCGGTTCAGGAAATCTTTTATTCTAAACTCTCAACGGAGAGAGAGACTCTCCACGTTATACTAGTATTCACCTCGAGGGTGAATAGTCCCGACGAATATTTTTGGAAAACGATAAATCTTCCGCGGCGCGAATTTCTTGAGAAACTTGTTCTATCTAACGTTTTCAAGTCCTAACAAACTTTTTCAAACATACCTTACAGAAATGTACCTCATTTCAGATCGAGATTCTTGTTTCACTTCTAGATTTCGGAGTGCCTTACAAAAAGTCTCGGGACCACGCTTAAACATGAGTACAACACATCAACCACAACCCGACGGACCGAGCAAACATATGATTCAAACTTTGGAAACCATAACACGAGTTCGTGTTATCGACTTCAAATTTACTTGAGAAAAGTACTTGCCTTTAGTCAAATTCTCTTACTACAATAAAATTTCATTCGAGTATTAACGTCACACTTTTCGAGGACCCGTATAGCCGTGAATGTCATTTTATTAAATTGTTAAACCGAAGTAGATGATAATCAAACCACCGAACCCGAGCTAATTCACGGAACAACCAAGAAACTTCTTTAACCTCAGAAAGGCTCGAGACGACCGTAGTCGCCAAAGGAGCTATGCCACTGTTAGACGTAAACTTTTCAAATTCCATGTGAAAAACCACGTAACGTTAAAAGTCGCACCTTGAAAAGGTGTAGTCCGTTTCGGAAACGTAGAAAGCTAAATCCGCGATATTTTTAGTCCTTTTGAAATTTTGGGGTGTGTTGTGCCCGTTGCTTACCGCTTCGAACTTCCGACTCAAACAAATTCCGTTCATCCTACATTCTATGTATCAACTTAAAGACGTGTTTTGCGAAACAAGAACTTGTTATTCCTTTTCGATGAGCTTACTAACGACGATAAACCTCACTTCCAAGGAGGACCGGTTGAAACTATAAATCGTGGAACCAAACTTTAAACCAACGTAAAATCGCGACTGTCGAAGTTCGTTGAAATACCCGAAGGAGTACCTTCACTTATTCGTAGAACCGACAACGCAAGATCTCGAGGAAGAAACAACGACTACTACTTCCAACTAAATTTCGGGACGAAATTTCTTTTAAGGTGTAGGTAATGTAACATCCCGCGTTTTTCCGTTAAATTTATTTTCAACACTGTCTTTTTTTTTTTAAATAATACCTTTCGTGATTTAAATTCGTGGTTTCCATTGACTAACGTTCATAATATTCCCGTTATTTAATTATAACATCACTCGTTTACTCGAGCGTTTTTAAAATATTCGTTTGGTTAATTCCCGCACCCGCTTTGAAACTTGAGGGACCAAAGTTGGCTAGTGGGCAAACTAGCTGACTAGGTCAACTAGTCAACCCACCACTACCACCACACATTCAATCCCACCTTCTTCCTCTTTTCTCTCTACTTCCCTTTCATGAACTCAAACACCCATCTTCATAAAATCATCATCTAAATCCGGATCGAGAAGCAAACTTCAAAACAAATTACATTTTCGTGATCCTCTCTTCATCCTCTACATTTTGGTACCAATTTCTTCACATTTGGGTAACATTTATAAAACTCTAGATTTTCTCTAAATTCGTTTATATACTTGAAATGGTGTTAGTTAGTGTCTATGGCTCGTGTATAACATGAATATATGTTTTGTTTGTTCGATTTGTTGATCTGAGTAACTAGTTTGAACACTTGAAAATGGGTTTGCTTAATCTTTGATTTTGGAAGATTAAAGGTTGTTAAATTGTTAAAGTTCATGTTTTAATTGTGTTACTAGTATCACTAGCTTCAATTTGATGTGTAGGTTGTTTTAGAAAACTTCATAAACTTGATTATTGGTTTTGGTGGATTTGGGTTAGGGTTTGATGAACTTGAAATGAACTTTTGATGCTTTGAATGACATGAAATGTTATTTGTTAGTGATTAGTTGTATTGTATGTTTCATTACCTTCAAAACGGCATATCATATGTGTGAATTGCATTCCCGAATCTTAAAATGCGTTTTGTAAACTTGAAACGATGGTTTTGAACATTTAATGACCACTTGACGAGATTTCGGCTATTGTAAATGATGTTTTTGCTTGGTGAAAAGTAGTTAGTTGTATTCCTTGTCAAAATACCTTTCCAACGATATAAGATACTTGTTTTGGATGTTTACGGTTTAGGATTTATGGGTATTTGAAGTTGGATTCGTGCTTGAGTGTGAAAACTGCCAGAATTCTCTGCACAGGTAATGGCGCGGCGCGCCATACACTCGCGCGGCGCGCCAAAGTGGGCTGTCCAATTTTGTCAATTTTCGAATAATGTTTGCTATGCTACGCACCCCCGATTCACATGAGACTTGTTCTAACATGCTTATACATGAATAAAAACCTCAGAAAAATAGTTCGGGACCGAACCCGAACGTGTTGACTTTTTCGTTGACTTTGACCGACCAAAGTTTGACTTTTTGTCAAACTTAACCAAATGATTATGCAATCTTTCTAACATGATTCTTTACTTGTATCTTGCATGAAACTTGATAATTTGATTCACATGCTATATAATCGAGTCATAACGAGCCATAGGACTAATTGAACACATTTCACCCGACCTTGTGTCGTAACCGGTTAATTGATACAACTTATTTGTTTAGGTCAAGGCTAAACAACTATCATGCACACGTTTACTTTGTGAAGTACTTTTATACTCGTGCACTCGAGGTGAGATCATAGTCCCACCTTTTCAACAACTTTTTATACTTTTAAATTGTGGGCTGAGAAACATATACTTTGTTACATTTTGTACTACTTACTTTTATACTTTGAACACAAGTACAAGGAAAACAAACATTCCACAGCGAGTTAGAACAAAAATCCTCAATTCGATTATCATTAGTTACACTTGCAGGGTGTAAGCGAGAACTTATATTGTGTGGCCATACGGGTTTGACAAACCCTCATTACGGACGGTTCGCTACCGTCTACGGATGAAATATATTTTCGAGAAACAGTGTATGTTCTAACACTATTGTGATGGGGTTCTATGGAAGGAAACGTTAAGTCTTGATAATTGGGTGCTCGCGAACAATACTTTTGGAATGCAAACGATTTTGATAATCAACTTTGGGAATACTAAATCTTGTGGTTCAAAAACAACGTTTACAAATACACCTATGATTTCACCAACGTTTTTCGTTGACAGTTTTCTATATGTTTCTCAGGTTCATACTCGGCTACTTGATACATGCTTCCGCACACTTTGATTTCTTGCTTGAGGTCAAGCATACATGCATACGCTAGTGATAGCACTTTTGGATTAAACCTTAAAGCATACATACTTACGCTATTTATAGCAACTGTGATTTTCAACTTATATTATGTCGCAAGTTATTTCATTTATACTTTACAATTTTTGTAATCTTAAACTTGTTGTCGAATTGTTTGTAAACTAAACTTTGCAAGTCGTGTACGTTTCAAATGAATGCGACATAATTTTGGTCAAACGAGTCTCATATAGAGACTATGACCACGCAACGGGACCTAAGTAGTCGGCGCCGTCAATGACGATTTGGTCGGGTCGCTACAATGTTGTTATCAGAGAGCTTAAAGAAGAGCTAATTTGGACACCACTTATCGGATGAATTCAGCTCCAACATGACCATACAATCCGAAAGCAAATACTTTAGAGATTCCTTTATATGGAAGAGACAATTGTACTTAAAGAGATGATGAATTGCATCTTGAACAATAAAGACGGTTAGAATATTGAAGAAACTTATGTGTAAAAGAGTTGATAAATTGCATCCTGAGCAATAAAGACAGTAATAATATTGATGTCAAAATGTGAAATTGTTTTACGAGGATCGTTTAATTAATCACGTAATTTTGGGATAATGATATTATTGATAGATTCAAGTTTGTATCAGTCCGTCTGTTATGTAAAAGAGTTGATGAATTGCATCTGAGCAATAAAGAAAGTAATAATATTGAATTGATGTCAAAATGAGGATCGTTTAATTAGCACGTAAAATGAGATTCTAGATAGATTGAAGTTTGTATTAGTCCGCCTACATGTGAAATATCGTATCACAGTCAAGCAAAATAAAATTAAAAAGAGATATCGTCGCCTGAGAGATTCGAACTCTCGCGGGGAAACCCCATGTACTTAGCAGGCACACGCCTTAACCACTCGGCCAAAGCGACTTTTGATTTATTTTTCACTTCGATTATTTAAAATTAGAAAATATTCCATTTCAATTACTCATTAATAAGCTCTTATCTCAAACATGAAAAACGAAAATTTATTTGGATTGAAGATAAATAAATTTATTTAATTTAAATATATTAGTAATTAATAAATAAATGGATCTTACATAAGGGTTTAGTTGTTAACAATGACATTAAGAATGAAGCAAATAAGCCTCCAACGTGACTACGAGTTTGTGTTCACTCAAAAAGGCAAAGAAGATTTTGCTGATAAGGTTCTTAAAGTCAAAGGCATTATTATGTTCATCCAAACAAAGGCCCACTCTCCAGATGCTTTCAGACCCTTTCAAAATCCCTCAAACTAAGAATACGTTTCCCATGAACATTATGAACCAAGACTTAATTATGTTACGATCATAGCCATGCACGAGGATAACAAAAATGATTGATGACGATAAGAATGATGGTAACACAATTCCACACCGCCGCTTCAAGTTTGAACTATAGGAAGCAGAAGCTAAGTTATCAAAAATCTTGAGAACGTTATCTTATGCTTTGTTCCCGAGTTATATTTTGAGACGAAAAAGAAAGTAACTTTAGAGAATCTAAAATGAAATGGTGTTCTCAAGTTCTTGTTTCAGAAGAAAAGAAAGGAAGAGGATGAAAAATTTGATCTAATTTTTCATCCCAACTCTTCTTCCATTTTGGAAGGATCCTACTTCCCTCGCATCAACTTCTCTTCATCTCATTCCTTTTCTTTCGTATAATAACTCGGGAACAGAGCCTTACAACATCCAAGAAAAAGTTGTCAAGAAATTAAACTCTTTATCGACTTGATGGAAGATTCCCTTGAAGACTACCCACAATTAGTGTTCACTAATGTCAATGAAGACATATGGTGGTTCACAAAAACTAACCAACAAGGAAAATAACGTCTTTGAGATCTATCAAATGGAAACAACCAAAGTAAAATCAGCGATATTGATGTTGAGCCAAACAATATACTAATGAAAGCCGAAATAAAGAAAACGTGAAGAAGGGGAGTATGTGGTGATGAAAGCAGAGGCGGATGTTGTTGATCGAAGAGCTGATTAACAATAATAAATCAATAGAGTTGGTTGATGAGTTGTTTACGGAATGCAAATATCAACGCAAGATGAAATGCAAATAAAGTGCAAGGAACCATATTAGAATTGTTTAGCTTTGTATGCTCAATCAATAGGTCTAGTGCTGCAGTTAATCAGAGTGTGATATTTGTTTTGCTTGTGACAGTTATGTTTAAAAATATAAGTAATAATTCAAAGAGAATGTGGTTTACAGTTTAAGTTTAGGGTAATTGTTGAAAATACACTTTTTTTTTTACTTCAAACAAAATACACTTTTTTTTTAAAAATTGTCTTTTTACACCATTCGGTAGATGGGATTTCCGTCTACCACCTTTATCTGTCGTCTACTACCATTTTTACAAAGTAGTCGACGGTGAGATAAAGGTGGTAGACAGAATTTACAAAGTAGTCGATCGTCTACTGCCTTGTTGTTGCTGTCTACTGCCTTGTAGACACTAACAAGGGAGTAGACAACAACAACAAGGCAGTAGACAGCAACAACAAGGCAGTAGACGGTCGACTACTTTGTAAATGTCTGTCTACTGCATTGTTCTCACTGTCTACTAACCCTGCCAGTAGACGGGAATTCGTCTACTACCTTTATCTCACCGTCGACTACTTTGTAAAAATGGTAGTAGACGACAGATAAAGGTGGTAGACGGAAATGCCTTGTAGACACTAACAAGGGAGTAGACAGCAACAACAAGGCAGTAGACAGAAACAACAAGGCAGTAGACGGTCGACTACTTTGTAAATGTCTGTCTACTGCTTTGTTCTCGCTGTCTACTAACCCTGCCAGTAGACGGGAATTCGTCTACTACCTTTATCTCACCGTCGACTACTTTGTAAAAATGGTAGTAGACGACAGATAAAGGTGGTAGACGGAAATCCCGTCTACCGAATGGTGTAAAAAGACAATTTTTTTAAAAAAAAAGTGTATTTTGTTTGAAGTCAAAAAAAAAAAAGTGTATTTTCAACAATTTCCCTTAAGTTTATATTGCTAAGGTGGCTCTAAAACTAATGCATCATTGTCATGGTTATTGCACAAAATTTTGTACAATTACCTACCCCGTATTTTTTAAATTTAAACAATCATTATTACGATACGATATTTCAAGGCATTACCACGTCTGATCTTTAGTTAAGATATTAACCAAAGAAAGTACGTACATCTCTCTAGTTCTGACAACAATGATAATCTAATACTTTACAACAAAGCATGCACCACAAATGGATGTGCAGCTTAAGAAGCATATACCCCAAACAGCAGTGTACAACTGAAGAAGCATAAAATAAACAGCTCAAGAAACATACCTCAAACAACAGTGAAGAACAGAATCTTAAGTGGAACAACCATACACAACACATAAAGCATAAGATATACTTGCCCTGACCCTGGTAGACTGGCACCATACAGTACTGCACGCAAAGCAACGGCGACTAAGAGTGGATTATTGACACCTAAATTCTGTAAAAGCAAAGCACGTAAAGTGAGTACATGGTATGTACCTCTCTAGATAAAATGGATCATCGTTCAAATTCTTAAAAGTGGTAGATTAGGTAATGACTTGAATCGGGTAACTTTTGCTAAGTGTTACGTTGCGTAGAATTGATTTACAAACACGTTTTTTTTTTTTTTTTTTTTTCCTTTTTTCCTGTTATAGATTTAATCAAGAGGGGAACACTTTTTTGGGGGGAAGTAATTTTTTTTTTTGTTTGAATTTATTTTTTCAGGCATCAAGATCACATGAAAATATGAACATTTAAAAAAGACACTTTGTGATGAATGTTATTATTTTGGCCGGAAAACGTTCGAAGAAAAACATGAAAACATGCATCATGTGTAATGTTTTTTGCCGAGTTTTCTTTTTTAGGGTTTAAAAATTGGGGTTTAGTAATTAGGGTTTAGAAATCAGGGTTCAAAAATTAGGGTTTAGCTATAAGGATTTAGAAATTAGGGTTTAGGGTTTAGAAATTAGGGTTTAGATTGAATTTTTAACACGAACGATTTAGAGTTTATGGTTTAGGGTTTAAGGTTTAGGGTTTTGGGACTAAACCCTAAACCCTAAACCTTAAACTCTAAATCGGGCTAAATTTTGAAAAAAAAAAACTTCATATAAGATGAAAGAAAACAACGTTCCAAATATATTATTAGGAATAACATTACTCATGATGAATGTTATCAATTATTTCTTCGATCGTTTTTCCGCCTAAATAATAACATTCATCACAAAGTGTCTTTTTTAAATGTTCATATTTTCACCTAAACTTGATGTGTGAAAAAAAAAGAAAAAGAAAAAAAAGAAAAAAATTTACTTCCCCCACTTCCCCAAAAAAGTGCTTCCCTCTGATTATGACTCTTTCCTGTTATATATATTATAGATATAGATATAGATATGATCAAAAATGTTATATCATTTACAAAAATTATCTATATTTGGAATAAACTGGTTCAGGAGATTGTGTGCAGAGTTAAATTATACACCTTAACTCCTTGAGCAACTGATGTGGAACTGAGTACCCGACACACAATTTGGATCGGGCTAGAAGTCGAGATTGCTTGCTGGCAAAGAAAGATATCTAATTTATCTATTAGTTTAAATTTAAGTTATTTTGTTTAATTGTTAGCTTATCTTGTTTCCATATTAACAGAGTAAGAGTTATAAGTCGTTTAGGAGTCGTAGTCCTTTACCAATCGTGTTTCTTTGATTATTATATATATACACAAGATATGTACGTGAGATCTAGCTATCTCTTGAAGAATAATAAAAATATTGAGTTTGTATACTCCTTTTCTTTTGTACGTAAGTTTTTACGTGCATATTTTACCGGATTAATTCACGTTTGTGTTTTAATTATTGTTGCGAAGAGCGTTTGTCTTCCAACTGATCCTCTGATCTTCATCAATTGGTATTCAGAGCAATCGATCCACCCTATCATCATTCCGATTAGTTGGGTCTCTCCCACGTTTGAATTTTGATAGTTTATCCCACATATCTTAATTCGATTACTTGGGTCTCTCCCACGTTTGGGTTTTGATATCCTATCTCAAAAAAAAAAAAAAAAATTTTCGAAATCACTGTTTACGGTACTGTTCACGTGTCAGAATTTTACTATTTGATACTGTTCATCAGAAAATAAAGATTTTTTTTTCTTTTCTTGTTCAATGGGCGATAAGGGTAATCAAAGTCGCGATCTCGCTACCGCCCTCAAAAGATTCAAGAACACGTCAGATATAGTAAACAAATCCAACGAACGTGCAAAACAACGATGGCTTGAAGAAGAAACCCGAAGAGCTACTTATGATGATTGGGTCGAATCACAACAATACTATCAATATGAACTCCCACAATACCACTAACGCTCCGTCTACTATCAACCACAACCCTACCATCCACCATATTATCAACACACCATCTTCTACCAACAACAACCACCCCGAAGAATTCGACGACCAACACATCATCATTGGCGCTTATATGATGATTATTCATACTCAAACTATGAATTTCAAGATATTTACAACGAGGATCACATCCCTTATGAGCCGGAAGTATTATCACCATTGTACGATTTAAATGATGAAGAGGAATCATCTTCAAATGATGTGCTTACAGGAGTTTCGGAAGAAGAACTAAAAGTTGAACAATTATTGAATGTGGATGTTCCTACTCCAGTAACACAAGATGGAGATTTAAACCCGATTTTTAATGAGCATGAACAATTACATGAATCACAAATTGTCAATGAAGATGAGTTGTCGCCACTACAACTAACTTCAGTGGGCAATATAGTTGATGAATTAAATATTATCGCTCAAGATGAAGTCAAGGAGGAGAAGAGTGATGAAGTTGTTATTAGTGTTGACGAAGGTAAAGAAGAGAAGAATTTAGCCATATGTAAAGTAGTCGCGAGTTCCGAATGTATCGTTGCTAAAAGTGACGATGTAACAGTTTCAAAAGATAACGGAGGAAATAAGATTTTAATTGCTTCAATGAATAACTCCCTGGATGCAAGCAAGAAGATTAATAAAGGAGATTTGCTTGTGTTTAGCATTGAGAACTCGAGGTCGAGTTCTTTTCAAGAAGGGGAGAAGGGTCAAAGAGTTTTAGAGCATAATAATTTTGCAAGAGATCGTCGCAAACAAATTTGGAGTGGCAACGATGAGTTTGTCATTGATGTGTTTATCTTTGACCCGGGCATATCATTTTATTTGAGTTGCATTGTTCACCGAGTTGTCCTTGATTGGTTTGTCTTTGACCCGGGTATATCGTCTTATTTGAGTTGGAACTCGATGGCGAGTTCTTTTCAGGTAGGGAAGACTGATGTGGAACTGAGTACCCGACACACAATTTGGATCGGGCTAGAAGTCGAGATTGCTTGCTGGCAAAGAAAGATATCTAATTTATCTATTAGTTTAAATTTAAGTTATTTTGTTTAATTGTTAGCTTATCTTGTTTCCATATTAACAGAGTAAGAGTTATAAGTCGTTTAGGAGTCGTAGTCCTTTACCAATCGTGTTTCTTTGATTATTATATATATACACAAGATATGTACGTGAGATCTAGCTATCTCTTGAAGAATAATAAAAATATTGAGTTTGTATACTCCTTTTCTTTTGTACGTAAGTTTTTACGTGCATATTTTACCGGATTAATTCACGTTTGTGTTTTAATTATTGTTGCGAAGAGCGTTTGTCTTCCAACGGATCCTTTGATGTTCATCAGCAACCTTCAAACCATCTGACCCATTTGACCTGATCCTTTTTTAGCTAAACTCTTTTCATGACCAGAATGAGATATAATAACTTAAATCAACCCATTTAGAGGTAATGGTCAACTTTACGACTAATAGTTGCTCAAAAATTAGTTACATGAGACCAACAAAATTAAACACGATGTCTTTTACATGTCTTGGCAATTTGGATGCATAGTTTATTTTTATAAAATAAATGGAATTGTGAGAGAAAATCATACAAACTATTTGGATTAACAACATTTGACCCTGTAGATCCAAACTTTAGTGTCCCAGTTAACAATCCAAATCAAGTTTAGTACATGACATTTCTAGGATTTTCTAGATTAATGTTTTTGGATGTTTAGTAAGTGGTATCCCGCTCGATGAAAAGAGAAGTGTAAGGACAGATCAAGAAAAGTAAGAAAAACCCGAAGGTACAATACTTTGAAAATTATACTCTTTCAATATTCATGAGACAGATACAAGTGATTAGCTAATCGGTGAGAAGCAGGAAGGGGGAGGTCTTAAATTAAAAGTATGTATATTCATGGGAGTTAAAACATAAGAGCACTAGGAGTCGTATACATTTTTCGGCGTTAAAGAGATTCAACACTGGGGACACCGGTGCGCACGACTCCCCTCCGGTGTTAAATCAGTGTTAAATCCGGTGTTAAATTTCAGCATTGGATGGGTAACGCTGTGGTTAATTTTTTTTCCTTCTCTTTCTTCTTCTCTTTCTTAAAATAATATGATTAAAGTATTAAAAAAACAATTAAATAATGAATTAGACACTGAAATTTAACACTAAACGATTTCCCCTGTTTTGGCCTCGATGTTAAATAGCTTAACACTGAGATTTAACACCGAGCCCAGTGTCACGACTCCTGGTGCTCTAATAATATATTTATATATTGCATTAAAAATTAATGATACAAAAGCTATTTATGAATAATCGTAGAGTTTACCTCAAACTTTGGCAAGCAGGATACGACAGTGGTAACTATAAAAGTTGTCTTAAGTAGTAGTGCCTTTAACTATCATGACAGGGCATGGCACATGGTTGGAACAATAGTTACTTACACTTCCCAAAAACATCCTGTGTTTGGCAGACCGGTCAGTTATGTCTAGTTAATGAAATTACTAATCATCAAGTATGAACAAAATTATGCATATTAGACATAACACAAGGTTTAACGGAGTATGTGGCCAAAATGCCCTTGGAGAAAGAAGAACCTCATTATGGATTGAAAGCAATGTAAAGCAGCACAGAAACTTAAAGCAAAGGAGGTGAAATAGGTAATACCGTGATATGATAGTTTAACAAGATACAGTTGTTGGATATGCAATAGGGTAGTAAAGTTACCTCTTGATTGGGCCAAAAGAGCGACATCCCATTACAAGTAAATCAGCATGTAACTCCTCAACAGCTTCACATAATTTCTCCTTAGGATCCCCAATCAGTATTTGTGTCTTGACATCCGCCTGCTGATAGATTTTAAATATATACGTATATAAGTATATAATTGATACATGGACCGACGCACAACAACAGAGCCACAGGGAAGCGCATCACATGACGACGCTTCACCGTTATAGTTGTTCAACATGCAGATTAAAGCACGTCACGTAATAAACTTCTTCTCGATACGATAACGAAGCATGGTAGTTGACAGAAAACTTGCCTCTAATATTGCCACACAAATTCAGAGCAACTATGCTTAACATGCATATAAGTACTTATGGCAATGAAATTTTTAAAATGTTAACCCCCCTCCAAAAATGTAAAACGAAAAGGAACTTTATTCTTTACTATCTCCTTTCCAAAATAAAATGATTAACTCAAAATGACTCGATACAAATCAGTAAGACAATAGCTTCTCATCACTGTTCTCACAAACAGAATCGATAGCTTTGCCCAAATCCCAAACCAACCTTGGTAGTTTATTTATGCGGTTAATGATACATCTCTAAAGAACCTTATTGCACATTTGCATTAATCGTTATCATTTATTATTAGCTATATAAATATAACTTACTATTCACAACCCAAATTTGGCACAACAAGAACCAATATTACCATCTATCTATTATGTGGATTAAAGTTAAACTATGCAATTACTATATCAAACCATAAACATTCATTAAGAGAAGCTAACATTCTTATCAGTACAGATCTTCATAGCATGAGTTATGATAGCATCAGTTATCCGCCGTTGATGGGCCTCAATTGCCGCAGCAAACGCCGGCACCTCCACATCACCTAAATTTTCATACAATCAATTCAATTCAATCAATCATCAATCAATATATATAATAATTAAATTAAATCATAAACATATATAAACACAGATCACACACAGGAAATATAGATAAAATTGATCCGGCGACTGCAGAAACTTAACTAGGACCACCGAAGGGGATAGCACCGGGATTGAGACCGGCGGCGATCGAGGGTGGAGATTGAACGTGAATAATGACTAGAGATCCTTCGGGACGAAGCTTGACGTTATCGAGTGCCCAATTTAAAGCGTTCATACTCTCATCGCTGCCGTCGACGGCAACGAGCACGCAACCTAGGTTTTCAGGCATGATTTTGGCACACAGAATAGATTTCAGAAATGCGGTTGAATGTGATTTTGGATACGAGTGGCGGTGTACGTGTCATCGCAATCCTATGATTGAATCAATGTTAGTCAAAACGATTTTCTTACTGACTGTGAATTTTTTAAAGTCAACTCCGTATCCAAAAATACTGTACTGTTGTTTGACTTTGACTTATTCTTGAACGCCATGCTTCTCGTAGTTGATCACAACGTGTTATAGTTGACCGAACCATGAGCTAGCTCCTACACCTACTTCACGAGTCAAATATTACTCGGTGGACATTTTACCCTACACCACGCATTTGTCCGAACGAAATCTGTACTTATGTAACATAAACCGAAACTGACAACACGTGGAGTCAAACAAAAAAGAGAAACAATAATATAGAGCCTAAGAACGTCTCTAGCTGATCACGTTTGAAACTCGCCAACCTCCACGTTCTAATTGAAGCTATATATCGTCACATTCCTTTGATGGTAATAAGGTTAGATGTATCGAATTAGCAATTTCAAACGCACCAAATGTACTTCACACTTATGTATAGTACTCTGAAAAGGATGATTTGGTGTCCACGCTCTATTGTCACGTGATTGTTTATTTGTTTATGCCTTATTACAACAACAACAACAACAACAACAACAAAACTCAATACCACATTAGTGGTGTATGAGTTGTTTATGCCTTATTGCGCGAATCTAATTGTGCATGTCTTAGTACGTATATATGTTTGTACATACTTTAGTGCGCACACCTGATCGTGCATACCTAATTGTGCATACATTATTGTGAAAAGTACCCAAGCTAAGTGATTCGTTATGGGGTCAATTGACCTCATTCAAATATTTTCTATTGGTCTATGCAAAGCTAACTATTGCGGTGTTTGTTTCATAAAATGGTACCTTGCCTAACCCCATTGACAATTCTTTTATTTAACGCTATTTTACGCCCATGGACCAATTTACCCTTAAGCCCAACTGATCATAATTATTGTTATGTAACTAGAAAGAGTTCGATCGTGCGTGCAACGGTTGCATTTGAATACACGTTGCTTGATACATGTTTGTAGTATCAGATGATATTTATGTAAAAATGCCTATGTGTATGTTTACTACTTATTGAATACATACATAATGTTGTACATTTGAAAATTATGAAAACACAATATTGTTGACACCATGATGCATTATAGTGTTGTCTTTAACACTCTCAAAAAAAAAAAAAAAAAAAACAAAGATACCTAATGGCATGCGTGTTGTGGTGGAACATTTCAACGTCTTTTATGAAACTAATATTGAGTGAGAATTGAGAAAAAAAAAATTGCGAACAAAACGAAAAGAAAAAAAAAAGGCAAGAGGACTCCAACCTAGGTATTTTCTCTTACAAACTTATGAACTTACCATTTCCTCTAGTCATCCACTTGATGTAAAAATATTTCATTAGATTGATAAAAAATAAAAATACAAACAATTTTTTTTAATAATTTAGTAAAAGAAAAAAAATGAGTTAATTTAAAAAAAGTGGAAAAATAATTTAATTTAAAATTGATAAAGAAAAAGGAAATTATAGAATATAGTGTGAAAGCAATCTTAAAACTACAATCTTAAATAACTAAAACTACAAAATCCTAGGTGCGTATCAGTATATATGTAATTGATAAAGAAAAAGAAAATTATAGAATGTAGTGTGAAAGCAATCTTAAAACTACAATCTTAAATAACTAAAACTACAAAATTCTATGTGCGTATTAATATATATGCATGTAGATGTAAATGTGTTTTACATCAATTATCTCAGAAAGCTCATTAAACATATTTATGTAGTTGGTGTGCATTTTCTTATTGAAAGAATGCTATGTGTATATATTTAAAGTAATTAAAAGTTAAGGGCGTGATTTTATCTTTTAACTGAATGGTTCAACGCTGAATGTTAAATCATTCAACATTCAACGTGTTTGTTTCTGACCTCTGAAGGACATATGATGCAGGACGGTTCAATATTTGGTGCTGAACCAGTCAGAGTTGAACATTCTCTTAACCATGAAGCACATAATATTTCTACAATATACTCTCAAGTCATATTCAAAACATTTAACATCCAAGTATATTAAATTTTTTCTATTAATGTAACACGTTAATAAAGTAACTTTATCCAATTCATATCGTTCATATAAAATAATTATCAAATAGCTTATTTTAATTCAGAACCAAGTTTATTTAGAGACTCTGAATCATGCAGATTATGAACCATTCAACGCTAAATCATTTAATTTTATCAAACGCACTCTATTTTGTTCTAGAAGTAGTATTTTTGATTGTATTAGATTACTTATTTTTCGTTGGATTAAAAATAGGGGTCATCTAGTTTCTAATTGGAACTTATGGCTCGCTATGCCCTTGTAATTCTTCCCTTAACGCCTTGCTAGGGAGCGTTTTTGTTTTTAAATATTGATTCTTTGGCCGTTAAAAAAAAGTGTATCGTATTTAAATTTTAAATTAATTATTCTCAAATGGAGTAGTATTGTTTATGTCAAACTTTTAACAAATTTTACAAGGTATAATTATGTTGCTTCAATACTAAGTTTTTTTATATAAACGCTTTTCTTTGAGATTTCTCAAGAAAAACAAAAATATTAGACTTACAGTATAATGAAACACTAGTGAAATGACCTGTGGAACCACGGGTTTGTATAAACAAAACAATTTAATGATATGTTTTATGTATTAAGTGAATGTGAATGTTAAAGTCATTTATTTTAATAACCCGTGGAACCATGGATTCAACTAAAAAACTTATCGTTGTTTTAAAAAAAATATATGCATTCCATATCAAGAATCATAGAAGAAATGGCCCAAAGAAACACATAGAACCTGATACTTTGCACCAAAGATTTTCATCGTCAGAATTTTTTCAAAAATTGCTTTATTTCTCGAATTCTAAATAGAAAATGCCGGTCCAATAATGCAGTCTTCAAATATTAAAAGAAAGATGTTAAGAAGCTAAATTACATTAGTAAAAATAAAAGTTAAAAAATACAGCTACTCTCAAACTCAAGAGACATACTTAAACACAAACAATCTAAAATGTCTGATCAGTAAGGTTGATAACATCTCATGGTCACATGATTGTAGCCCATAACTCCATATTATACTTGCAAATGCATAGCCCTCTATAAAGGTTAAAATAAAATTCAACAATTTATATAATCGTTTACCTGAAAATGGTGAAGAATTGTTATTGCAATCATTTCCTTATAATACATATATATCAGCTTTGTTAGTTCTGTTAACTCCTTTTTTTAAAAAAACATGGCCACTCTTAATGGTTTAAAGAAATCATGTAAACTGCTAGAATTTGATAAATATGTTTTGGCCTCAACCTTGTTCTTATACATTGCCGTAATGAGTTAGTTCGTGTCCTATTCATTTCCAACTCAACCCATTTTAAAAAATTTCCCTTTTAAACCTATACCAACATTGTCATTTTGACCCATTACTTTACCCACTCTTTTGGATTTGTAACCATCTAGACTCATTTTAATGTATTTGAGAGGATCATCTGCTATCAAAAAATTTAGCAACCGGTACCTCCCATTGCCTCTACAATCTGTCCCTTATTAGCAACTCTGAATTTCTTCAAAAATTGCTTTATTTCTCGAATTCCAAATAGAAAATGCCGGTCCAATAATGCAGTCTTGATATATTAAAAGAAAGATGTTAAACATTGTTTAGTAATACAATAACTCTCTAAATTGGCATACAACATTAAGTGTTTTTCCAAAGGAGTTAATCATTCATAGATAATGCAATACATACAAAATACAGTTTACATCTCGTGGTTGATTTCAAAGGAGTTACAAAATACAGTTTACATATTAAGGTTCATTACATAGCAGTTATAAGGTTTAGTACAAATTCACATGTACCTGCATAAGTTTGGTGAGTATGCTAACCACAATTACAAAAGCTATGTGGGCAATAGTACAAAAGTTACATATATATGGTTAGCTTGCTAACTAACAATTTCAAAAGCTAGGTGGGTAATAGCATAGACAAAATTACAAAAACTAAGTTTATAGTAGTTAGTTACTTTGCATCATACGAAGATAAGTTGTTGTTTTTTACAAAAGACTTCATGTTTTGAGTCTAAAAGATTGCTTTGAGTTTCCGCTGACATTAGTCCTTTTTCTTTGCATCACTCACTTCTATTACATTCTCCATATACTATAGCTCCTATAGCATTTGAAACAGGAAGTTCATAATGTTTGTTGCCTACAACACTGAATAGCCTAACTTTATATTCGGGAATTTCAGCATCAACAAATGTATCCCTAGCTATTAAAATCGCAAAATACCCATCCTTGATTCGTACACCCTCACAAATAGTCTGTCTTTAGCCCAATAACACACAAAAAAAAGTCAACAAAATTTAATGGTAATTTTCATGAAGGGGTCAGGGCATACCAGAGGCAATTCTTTCTCAAGAATCCTCCACTCTTCTGTATCCTTGTAGCCCAATTTTTTGGTGGCTGAACATATGAATATTATGTCCACAAAACAAAAAAAGTGTACACAAAAAGATTAAAAGTACAAACATATTTTCGAGAAGTAATTGTCGTTTACAATTATAGTCGAAGAGACCATCTGTTTACCATAATATCACTTAATATAAAATTTCAAGTCTACTCAAAAATAATCAAAACCCAAATATTGGTTAAAACAATAAAAAATAACAAATATAAAATTAGTCACCTACTCACAATATTCGGCTTTTAAATTCTCCCATAAAGTACCACTCACTCTTAATTGTCAAGGTTAACACACATTCAAGCCTGATCATAAACATAAACATTTAATTAATAAACAGCAACTACATACATGATATGCAAATCAATGAGCCGTACGGTAAACCAAAAGTGTTTGTTAAAGTAAGATCAAACATCAAGTTTCTTGATTTAGCAATTAACACCATAATCAATCTATACTACAGTAAAAAAAGAAAAAAAAAAAGAAAAAAAAAGAACAGTTAGTTGAAACTTTAAGAATATTGAAAAGCAACATACCATTGAAGCCACTTTAAAAGATTTGTGGGAAAGTTCATAAGGATCCTGCAAAACATCCAAATGATCCCTTGTATTACTAAAAATAATTAGAAAAACATACATAAACAAAACTCTTAATTCATTAGTTAAACTACAATCAATAATAAGAGGCAACTGACACCTGCAACCTCCAAGAAACTTCCCCTAATATCCACCGGAGAGGTGCCTGCAACTACAAACATAGTCAAAAAAACTTCAATAAAATCCATCATTAGCCCTTTTTCACTTGGACAATTCAATCAAACAATTAGTGTGCATCGTGTAATGTTAATCAAGAAACAGAACCCATCAAAAATAATACATCTGTAACATCCAAACTCTCATCAATTACTCAGTTTGTTGAATATCGAATAGCAAAATAAAACCCTAAGATTACGAATCAGAAGAATACATATGCGATTAAAACCATAATATAGAATCGAAGATAAGATTAAACTGTAGACAATTTCTTGGATTTAAAACCTAAAAATCTATGAATCGGGTAATTATTAAAAAAACAAAGAAACAATATATAATAATTTCAAATCGAAACTGAAATATAACCTGAAGACAGACACGATATTGTCGGTAATGGTGGCGGAGATGGTGGCAGGTGCAGATGGAAGTGGTGGTGGTTTGTTCTTTAAGGGTGTTGAAAGTGACAGAAGCTGTAGATGCAGTCGCAGGGGTGTTGCTTGTAGATGATGGCGGAGATGGTGGCGGTGCAAGTGGTGGCGATTGTTTAAATTTTCTGGTTGTGGTATTGTTCCAGTCAGAGAAAAGGCGTGATATGTGCTGCAAACCCTAAAGCTTTTGATGTGAAGAAGAAGATGAGAGGCATGCGCAGTTTGGAAGAAAAAAAGATTTAGCGTGTTTTTTTTAGAGGAGATTAATACTCCGTAATAATAATGTTTTTAATTTAAATAATATTCTTTATGACATCATCAACATAGCCTCAAATTTTTTTTTTTTTTTTAATTTCTTTTAAAAAAGAAAATTGTGTTTTTATGATGTCATCATTTTAGAATTTTAATAGAAACTATAGATACAAAACCATTAAATTTCATTTGAATACATTTTTAACTATGTAGTTGTTTATATTCAGACAAAAGTAATATTCAAAGGTCGACGTCTTATGACACCAACGATTTAATAATTTTGCTTCGCCGCTGATTGTGCATGCCACATTGATTATTTTAGAAGCATGAGCTTCATCTATAAATATGGGTCATAATCTCTTATTTGAAGGTCAACACATATTGTTACTTATAATTTGAAGATTTTGAAATTTTAGCACATGTGGTACTTATAATTTGGTAAGACCTAGTTTATATCTATACTTTTTAAATTTCAAGTTATGTTAAATTGATTTTAATCTTTAAATTTGAGTTGGAGAAGATAATGAAATAGATGAAGATTAATAAAAATGCAATAATGTTTATATCCTCATGTGATTAGTACATGACAATTGTAATGAGAATTGTTAACGGTTGTTAGAGTCAGTGACTAACGGGGCAACATGTTTAAACATTTGGAGCATCTGTTAAAGAAAAACGTCCATATGTGCATATTGAACAAGATTCAAGGATCAACCGTGTAAATTTGTCATAGTAAATGACGAATTTCGGGGAGCTGAGGTTAACTAAGATAGGTGTGGATGGTGGCCATATAAACTGCTTGTGACTCTACCATTATTAATGGTGGTGTTGATGACCATAACGATTTTTAGGACTCAAACGACGCATATGATCTTGGCAAGATCATTCAACCACAACAATGAATGAAAGAGTAAACGTGAAAATTAAATCGACACAAGATACTAACGTGATTATATGTCATCAATTTGGTTACTACTCCATTGCCAAACTAGAGAGACTTTATTGATAATTTCGTGCATAAAATGCATGGGTTACATATGATCTATCTGTAGTGCAAAGAAAAAAAGAAGAATCGGAAGCAGACGAGGAGTCTTTCTCAATTTCCAATTCCAGCCCGTCCCGACGCTCCTCTCGACCGCAAGTACTTGTTTCGCGACCATGAGCCCATGGCCAAAACATGATCGATCTTCTGTTTGCTTTTCGCAACCGTAACACAACATCTTCCTGTCGCGAAGTGGTCTCGCGACCGCGAGATCTTGTAATCCTGTCACGAGATTTGGTCAGTAGCAGCAGCATGCCTTTTTCATTTAAATCTTTTTCACTCCAACAATCTCACACTTGAAGGAGAATTTAAACAAACTCAATCTTCGTCAACCCATTAACCATACAATCTAACCAAGAACGGTAAACCACCATTTATAACGCCAAACACCATTTGGGACACGCACACTCTCATCACACTTTTTGAATAAGCAGACTTTGAAACAATGTCTTCAACGCTACTTCTTAGAATCGAAAATATAATCATATCTCTCTAGTCGGCATCTTCTCACATCAATTCATGAAAATACCGGTTAAGGCAATGCAAAACCTCAACATATCAGTCGTCACCACCCTAGTAAACAGATCGGCGGAATTCTTGGTACCAAAGACTTTCTCCAATATTAAAGTACCTTAATTTATGAGTTCGCAAGTAAAATGATACCTTAAATTAATGTGTTCCGTACGAGTATGAAACACTATATTCTTCCCAAGATGAACCACACATTGGTTGTCACAATATAAGACGTAATAGTCTTGATTCGTACTAAGATCACCAAGAAGTTCTTCAACCAAACAAGATCTTTAGAAGCTTCCGCAACCGCCATATATTCGGCCTCGATAAGTGATGTGAGCAGCGAGGTGTACGAAATAGTATTAATTTAAATACGAAATACGACGAAATATTACACAAGTTTTAATTATTTATTTACAAAATGGATATACCTAAACCTTGCTACAACACTATAGGCAGTGTACCTAATCGTAGAGTAGTATAGTTTTTAGTAAGTCCGGTTCGTTCCACAGGGAGACAGTTACACTATATTTTTATATAATTACATTTGTACAAAAATATATAAATATATATATATATATATATATATATATATATATATATATAATAATATATAAAAGGGAGTTTTACCGTTTAATGGCCGGTTTGTCGATTTTATATTTTAAGCGAAGCGTAAAGTAAATGACGATATTTAACTAACAATATAAAATAAATAACAATAATTAAAATGACAATAAATAAAAGTACGAGGAAATATGAAATAAAATATATTATGCTTATTTAAACTTCCGTAATCATGATATTTGACGTGTTGATTTTTAGTTTATTCCCATGGGTTAATTGTTTTTTGTCCTGGATTATTTAATATGCCCGTCTGGTTTTTGTCCATAACAGTCCATCAGTCATAAATATAAAGTGCGGGTGTCCTCGTCAAATTATCCTTATATCCGAAGTCAAATATTCCAACTAATTGGGGACTTAAACTGTAACAAGGTTTTAATACTTTGTTTAATAATTACACCAGGATATCGACTGCGTGTAATCCAAGGTTTAATACTTTGTTAACAATTACGCCAAGTGTCCTTGTACATAATTTTACCCCTGTTTTAATAATTTCATAGACTATTAATCCATTCCCGTGTCCGGTTAAATGAACGATTATTCGTACATATAAATATCCCGCCCATCGTGTCTGATCGAGTGTATATGGTTATTTATAGGGACGTTTGTAAATCTTTATATTAAAATTAACAAACTATCATTTAGTTAAACAAATATAAAGCCCATTAATAGCCCATAGTCTAATTTCCACAAGTGTCGTTCTTTTGTCCAAACCCCAATTATGGTACAAAGCCCAATTACCCAATTTTAGATATTTTTAGCCGAACATAATGATTACTTCGGTTCAAATAAGCATAATAACAACTTAAGTACGAGACATTAATTTAAAAAGGAGAACATAACTTACATTGAGTATTTATCGCGTAGTGTTACACGGACAGAATTTCGACTTCAAAAACCCGTAAAATAACCTTTACATAACCCGAACAAATCTAATATAAAACTAACCTATACTATATATATATATATATATATATATATATATATATATATATATATATATATATATATATATATATTATATATATTTATTTATTATTTATTACAGAATATTATTATTATTATATTTTTTTATATTAAAATCGAACGAATGCATGGCCTTTTATAGGCATTTTGATTTCTGACAGCTCCGCGAGTCGCGGCCCATTTGGCCTTCAAACTCCGCGAGTCGCGGAGTTCGATTTTCTAGCTCACATGATTTTGGATCTTTGCTTGTCGACGTTATTAAATAATAATATAATATATATATATATAATTTTTAAGAATTATTTATATATTATATTTTATTTATGTGCATAGTTGACTTGTAATTTTTGCACCGTTGCGTCGCGCGTTGAGAGTTGACTCATGTCCCGGTTCCGGATTTTCAAACGTCCTTTCGTACTATTTTATATCGTGTACTTTGCGTTTTGCGTCTTGTACTCTTGTCATTTTCAGACTTTTCTCATCATTAAATTGAACCTCTTGGATTGTACTTTGTACTTTTGAGCTTTTTGGATGTTTTTGTCTTCAAATCTTTGTTTCCGCCTTTTGTCTTCGCACTTATTTAATATAAACGATTACAACTTAAAATAGAACAATTACAACTAAATAATTTACATATTGGGAGGATATTGCTACAAAATATATGTTCATTTGGAGCACTATCAAATATCCCCACACTTGAACGTTGCTTGTCCTCAAGCAATACATAACTTGAAATAATATAATACATTACACGAATCACTTCTTTATTCTTCACACTTTGTACATCAGTGATTTTGATATAGCGGTATAAACAATGATAGTAACGATGGTTAAAGGTGGGTGTGTCATCCACAGTTGCCTCGGGTTTAGGTCAACGACACTTGCAATCAAATGGCTGATTTACTTTCGGTTTCCAAAGCAAAGTACACATTTGAAAGGCGGTTTACAGTCCCACATGACTATGAAAATGTAGATCCTTAAGGAAATTGGATCTTTATGAAAACATTTGATCTTTTTGAAAATTTAATCTAGCTTTTACCCTAGATAAGTTTTCCGGAATAACCCTTCACCGGTGTTTACAAAATATTTTTTTTGTGGGTTTTGTGGGTTTCATATTTGAAAATTTTAGCTCAACACTTGCGGTTTTGTGTTACCCACTTGCTATCCTTGTATTAGGAAAGCAACACATTCAGTTTACTTGTTCCGTATATTACCTTTCGGTAAACTACCGTCCGGTTGTAAGGGAAAGCGTTGAACAAGCAACTGTTAAGGCAGTGTCCCGTGACTTGCTTTTAATTATGGTCTATAACGTGTCGGACGCAATTACTATCCTTTGTAGGAGCAATAGTAAAGCTCACCCTTATCATTTTTCGGTCTGGCACAAGGTCCTGTCTTCGACCATGCTATGCAACCACCGTTCTTACGGTTGACACCCGATTTGGTTCAGGTGACCTAATGAATTCCAGGTGAATTCCTAGGATTTTACGTTCAATGGTAATGAACGCATTGAAAATAGGTTTTCAGAAAACAAATCGATTTTAATTTTGATCAAAATATTTTCTCGTTCAAGCTCGAGTTTAGATATCATTGAATTCCATAAGTTTGTAATTCTCAATCTTTAAGGTCAATCTCAAGGATTGAGTAATATCAGGCTTAAAAGCTGATTTTTAATCTTTAAGGAGATTATCCTTTCTGGAGATCTGATTCATTAGTCTTATCAAGCTAATTTGCACGGTACCCCCCCATTGTACGAGATAAATCCTTCTCATGGTTAGGATAAATCTGACCACTTGGCGACCCTGTTTGATGCTGAGGTCCGTGGATTTCCTGCTGATTTTAGAGATGGCTTTTCTAGATTTTTCGTCAATCTACAGCTGGTCTGGACGACAACTTCTTGACCTAAATCAAGAAGCGCGTGTCTTTTTCGGAAGATTTTACTTCCTTTTAATGATGGAATTGATTCATCGTGTAGATCCATCTTTTTTTTTCTTTCATCGGGTAAAATAGTTAATTTAGTCCAAAACAAAAGCACCTGCAATAAACTTTACAGAAACATGTGCTAGATAGTTTTTAATTGAATAACTAGGTACATTCTCCCCACACTTAGTTTCTTTCTTTGCCTTTTTATTCTCCTTTATTCCATTTTAAATGAATTCAAGCGTTTTAGGGTGTTTCTCAATTTATGTCCTTTCCGAGGTAACGATAATTTCGGTATTAACACCTAGTTTTCACCATTCATAAATATATATAAACATGATTTTAAATTCATTTAGTTGAAAATTTTTCAAATTTTCATAAAATTTGGCAAATAAACCAAGTATAAACCCGAGAGAATTTATAACCCTTCCCCAACTTGAGATCATGCAATGTCCTCATTTGCATGAAATCAGACTCTAATTATAAATTCATGAGGGTGATTAGTATAGAAAAGTGATTGAAAATACCCAGTTTGTAATTACAAAGCTCGTCGAATGATAGATGGCGCGCCTCATCGTTCATTCCTTCTTGTTTTATCACACATGTTTTTTTTCAAAAACGGCTGCTTTTCTGAACTGTTTACTAATATTTGAAAAAACGTCTTTTACCTTAATCATGCATTTTTATTAACGAGTTATGCACTAACCCGAACCCCTAATTTAACGTTAAGTGGGGTTAGACTTCTCCACACTTAGCTGACGACATGTGAAGTCGGTAGAATAAGTTCCACGAATTAAAATAGTGAGCCACTTATTTACATTTCGGGTGGTATATATTATATCAATGGGTTTAAAGTTTAGACCCACCCGATCGTCACTACCTAATTCTTTTTTAAGTGTAGCTTTTAGTAAATGGATATGTCTCTTTTCTGTTTCTTGGTCAAATGGATCGATATACACCGACATACTTATTTCTATAGGGTGGACAATTCCTAATATTTCCTTCCTTTTATTCTCGTGATCAAAGTTTTCACCTCTATTACCCGATTGGGTGAAATCCGAGGTGTCATTATCTATTACAGCTCGTAGTTCATCTTTGGTAGATGACTCGTCTATTGAGAATATTGGGTTGGAAAGTTGTGGAATAGTGAATTTCGGGATCGAAGTAGATTCTTCTTCATTAACGGTACTTATCGGTCCCACTATTTTTGTCTCGGGGGTAAAATTTTCAACGTTATCGTTTTTTCAAGAGTACCAATTTGCACCCTTACTTCTTCTTCATTCATTGATTGGTCGATGATTTCGTCGGTAGAGGCTAATGTGTCGATATGTTGTGAAATTGGTAAAGCTGAATAAAAAGTATCATCGGGATAGTTGGTGATTTTGGAGCTCTCGAATTCATCAAAATTCGATGATATGAGATTTTCTTGCACACGACTCCTCAGATCAACAGGTGTGTAATCTGATAGAGTTTCAGCTTGCCGATTTACAAACTCTCTCATTTGTTCATTTTGAGCATCAAGTTCTTCGAGTTTGATTTCCATATAATCTATAGAATTTTCAGGCACATAATTTTTCTCGTCTACTGGTTGTTGAGTTTGGATATATTCTTAGGAATAATCCCAATTAGAATTGTATTCCTCATAATCATTCCATTCAGGTTCTATGGGTGCGTAATTTTCCATAGGAACGTAATAATAACATTCCCATGTTGAATGATAATCTCCATAGATTTCACAACCAGTTATTGTTTCGTCATTCGTGATCCAAGATTGACTGAACGAATTGTCATCAACACCCGTTTGAGAGTATTGATTAAATTGATTTCGGATGTCATAAAGAGTTTCCAAAATATTCTCGAGATTTTCCATAATGCGCTTATTACCAAATTTTAGCTACAATGTGGTGCATTTACTTAATTATCCTATTAGTTATAAAAAAATAAAAATTATATAAGTTATCAAATTAATAGACTTTTCTGCTTTTGCCCACGTTTCGAATAGCCAATAGATGCAGCAGGGAGCCAGAACCCTTTAAATCGGAAGCTCACAACTCAGCCACTAACAAATATGATAATGCTAAAAATGAACATATATTTCATAGCATTATTTCTCAAGAAAGACAAGCTTTTAGTTGCAATTGTTCTATTTACAAGTGATATTCGTTTAAATAATAAAAGGTGAAGACAAAAGACAGATTCGACGAATTGAAGACGCAAACGACCAAAAAGCTCAAAAGTACAAAAGACAATCAAAAAGGTTCCAATTATTGATAAGAAACGTCTCGAAATTACAAGAGTACAAGATTCAAAACGCAAAGTACAAGATATTAAATTGTACGCAAGGACGTTCGAAAATCCGGAACCGGGACCAGAGTCAACTCTTAACGCTCGACGCAACGGACTAAAAATTACAAGTTAACTATGTATATAAATATAATATAATATATAATTAATTATATTAATTATATATATATTATATTTATAAATAAAAACCGTCGGCAGAGAAAGACTCCAAAGGGACTGAGTTGTAAATTCATTCTCCGCGACTCGCGGAGTTTGAAGAGGATTTCACCGCGAGTCGCGGAGCCCCCAGTTTTGAAACTCCCTATAAAGCAAACCGAATTCTGATCATTTTCATCCATCTTTTTCTTCTTCTTCTCATACGTAAAATATATATATATATTTATAATTTATATTTTAATTTTAATTATAATTCTAATAATAAGGGTATGTTAGCGAATGTTGTAAGGGTGTAAGTCGAAATTCTGTCCGTGTAACGCTATGCTATTTTTAATCATTGTAAGTTATGTTCAACCTTTTTACATTAATGTCTCGTAGCTAAGTTATTATTATGCTTATTTAATCCGAAGTAATCATGATGTTGGGCTAATTACTAAAATTGGGTAATTGGGCTTTGTACCATAATTGGGGTTTGGACAAAAGAACGACACTTGTGGAAATTAGACTATGGGCTATTAATGGGCTTTATATTTGTTTAACTAAATGATAGTTTGTTAATGTTAATATAAAGATTTACAATTGGGCGTCCTTATAAATTACCATATACACTCGATCGGACACGATGGGCGGGGTATTTATATGTACGAATAATCGTTCATTTAACCGGACACGGGAATGGATTAATAGCCACTAGAATAATCAAAACAGGGGTGAAATTACATTCAAGGGTAATTGGTGTAATTGTTAACAAAGTAGTAAAACCTTGGTTTACACGCAGTCGATAACCTGGTGTATTCATTAAACAAAGTATTAAAACCTTGTTACAATTCGAATCCCCAATTAGTTGGAATATTTAACTTCGGGAATAAGGATAATTTGACGAGGGCACTCGCACTTTATATTTATGACTGATGGACTGTTATGGACAAAAACCAGACGGACATATTAAATAATCCAGGACAAAGGACAATTAACCCATGGGCATAAAACTAAAATCAACACGTCAAACATCATGATTACGGAAGTTTAAATAAGCATAATTCTTTTATTTCATATTTAATTTCCTTTATTTTATATTTAATTGCACTTCTAATTATCGCACTTTTATTTATTGTTATTTAATCGCACTTTTAATTATCGTACTTTTTAATTATCGCAATTTTATTTTATCGCACTTTTATTGCAATTTCATTATCGTTATTTATTTTACGCTTAAAATTAAGTCTTTTATTTATTTAATATTTTACATTAGGTTTTAACTGCGACTAAAGTTTTAAAATCGACAAACCGGTCATTAAACGGTAAAAACCCCCCTTTATAATAATAATATTACTTATATATATGTTTGTATTTTTATAAAAGTAAATTAATATAGCGTTGAGCTTTGTTTAAAAAAGATTCCCTGTGGAACGAACCGGACTTACTAAAAACTACACTACTTTACGATTAGGTACACTGCCTATAAGTGTTGTAGCAAGGTTTAAGTATATCCATTCTATAAATAAATAAATATCTTGTGTAAAATTGTATCGTATTTAATAGTATTTCCTGCTAAAATAATAACTATTTCGTATACCCCGCTGCACACATCAAGTATTTTTGGCGCCGCTGCCGGGGAACTTTCTAAACGCCGGAAGCGCAACGCTAATAAAAAAAATAATATTTTTAGTTTACTTCTATTAAAAATTCGTTTTTGTAAAAATACGTTTTAATTATTCAAAAATATAAAAAGAAAAACAAAAATATAAGTATTTTTAAGATTTTGTTAAATATTTAAGTTTTATAAAGTTTCTTTATTTTTATCTTATAAAAACATAAGTTTTATTTAAGTATTTTGTTTTTATTTAAAAAACATAAAAAAAAATATATATATATAAATCTAGTTTTAAGCATTTTATTTATTAAAATTATAAAGTAATTCTATTTTTATTTAAGTTTTAAATATAAGTTTTTATTATACACATATTTTTTTTTATATATAAACAAAAAAAATTAAAAAACAAAAAAAAAATTAAATAAATAAAGAAAAAACGCGTCGAATTTAATAAGCTGTCATCTGAATTTCTGAACCCCGCGACTCGCGGGGTTTTCTGCATTAATTACCGCGACTCGCGGAGTGACTCTGACACGCGACAGAACCCTAATTCAGCATTAATTACGGGTTATTTAATAATTATTATTATTATTAACCCTAATTATTATTATTATTATAATTAATTTTATTTTAACTTTTACTTTTTATTTAATTTATGTATTTAGTATTAATTAGTTTTATTAAATTATAAAATTAGTAGTTTTATTAAATAAATAATATAAAAATAATATTTTTATAAAAATTGTACTTTTTACAACTTTTTGTATATTTTTATATTTTGTCCCTTTTTAATCGTTTTAGCGTAATATTTGTATTTTTAGCTCATATTTAATTTTAAACTTAGTTTTTGCTATAGTTATTTTTACTCCTAGATTTTTAGACTTTGCCGTAGAATTCCTTAAGTGCTTTTTCTTTAGACTAAGATTTAGGTGCTTTAGAATTTTGCGACGCCTTTTTAAGTTTTAGTTTCTTTTTAAGTTATTTCCATTTGGGATTTAGTTTTTCCTGTAAGATTTAATATTTTTAGACACCTTTTACTATGTATCAATTATCATTCCAATTAGTAATTTAAATTTGCGATTATAATTTTAAGTTAGTTGTAGTAATAAGATTAGGTTAGTCAAGTATTTTTAAGTTTTATAAGTTTCTTTTATTTTTTTTCGTCACCTTTTATTTTTCAACCATTTTTCTTTTTCGACCTTTTGCGACGAACTCTTTTTCTCTCTTATTTCTCGCCATTCTAGTTTTTAGGACTTAGAATTTTTTCTACTTATTATCTAAATTTTCTTAAAATTACGAAAATTTATTTTAAGTGGTTAAATTGATAGACATCAAAATTTTCTGGTTCGTAGTAATAGTTGGATTTGTACGTGGACCGGGTTATTGGAGCCAAACAGTCCTCAATTATATTGAGACCAAACGAATCCTGCCCCTCTGCTGCATCTTTTGGCTATTCGAAACGTGGGCAAAATTAGAAAAGTCTATTGATTGGATAACTTATATAATTTTTCTTTCCTTTTTAAAAACTAATAGGATATTCAGTGAATGCACCGAGCAAGACGATCACCACCTTTTGTACGTTCACCACCTGTAACTCGATCAAGACATTTAGCAAATATAACCGCCGTTGATTTTTCTTTAGAATCGTCATCCAGTCGACCAAGTACTTCAGTTCAAATTTCCGATAATCCATTTTTTGAACCCGACCTCACAACTGAGAATCCGGAGAATATTCAGGAACGGTTCGTAGATCCTGAACCACTAAACTTTCCTCCGGAGCCACCAATCATTCAAACAGAGATTGTTGAGGAAAGAACCATTAAATCAGAATCATCTAGTGATACCGATTCAACAAATTCAATTATGGAGAATCTGGAACCTTTAAGTATGGAAGACCGAATGAGAGCTAAACGCACTGGCCAAGGTCACGCAATTACTCATCCAGACGTTAATGCGCCAGATTATGAAATAAAAGGACAAATTCTACACATGGTGACTAATCAATGCTAATTTAGTGGTACGCCGAAGGAAGATCCAAATGAACATCTACGTACCTTTAATAGGATCTGCACACTATTTAAAATCCGAGAAGTGGAGGATGAACAGATATATCTCATGTTATTTCCCTGGACTTTAAAGAGAGAAGCCAAAGATTGGTTGGAATCGTTATCTGAAGGGGCGATTGATACATGGGATGTTTTAGTTGACAAATTTCTTAAACAATTCTTTCCTGCATCTAAAGCCGTAAGACTTCAAGCAGAAATTGTTACGTTTACATAGAAGCCAAATGAAACTCTATATGAGGCGTGGACAAGATATGGAAAGTTATTAAGAGGTTGTCCGCAACATGGTTTAGACACCTGTCAAATAGTACAAATATTCTACCAAGGATGCGACATCACTACAAGGAAAGACATAGATATAGCAGCTGGTGGTTCTATTATGAAGAAAACTGAAACTGATGCTTACAAAATTATTGATAACACTGCTTCCCACTCACATGAGTGGCACCAAGAAAAAGATATCATTAGATCATCTAAAGCAGCTAGAGCCGATTCTGGCCATGACTTAGATTCCATTTCCGCAAAGATAGATGCTGTGGAGAGACGAATGGAAAAGATGACTAAAGATATTCACTCAATACGAATTAGTTGTGAGCAGTGTGGAGGACCACATTTGACAAAAGATTGTCTCAGTATTGAATTAACAATGGAACAAAGAGAGAATATTTCATACATAAACCAAAGGCCTGGAAATAATTATCAGAATAATTATCAACCGCCAAGACCGATTTACAATCAAAACCAGAATTATAACCGAAATATTCCATACAACAACCAACAAGGTCCTAGCAATCAACAAGTATCCAATAATAATTACAATCAGCAAAGACCAAATTTTCAAAACAAACCACCACAACAAACTGATGATAAAAAGCCGAATTTAGAAGATATGATGACGAAGCTAGTTGAAACTCAAACGCAGTTTTTCACCTCTCAGAAACAAACCAATGAACAAAATACTCAAGCATTTAGAAATCAACAAGCTTCTATTCAAAATCTGGAACAAGAAGTAAGTAACCTAGCAAGGTTAATAGATGAAAGAAAACCGGGAAGTCTACCTAGTGATACAAATGCTAACCCCCGGAATGAAACAGCTAAAGCTATTACCACAAGAAGTGGTACAACACTTAAACCACCTGAAATACCTGTAACTTCTGATGAAGCTATTCCTACTCCACAAGAACCACAACCTGATCAAGATAAGAAAAAAGAACCGGTAGTTGAAAAGGTTAATGAAGATAACACAGTTAAGGATAAACCTTATGTTAAACCATACCAACCACCACTTCCTTACCCGAGTAAAATGAAGAAAGAAAAACTTGAAGCCGAACAATCCAAATTCTTGGATATGTTTAAACAGATAAATGTAAATCTTCCTTTCATTGATGTGATTTCAGGAATGCCTAGATATGCTAAATTCTTGAAAGATCTAATCTCAGATAGAAAGAAAATGGAAGAACTCTCGGCTGTTACTATGAATGCTAATTGTTCAGCAGTGCTGTTGAATAAAATACCAGAAAAACTATCTGATCCAGGAAGTTTCACAATTCCATGTTTTCTGGGTAGTCTTAGTTCAATAGAAGCATTGGCAGACTTAGGTGCTAGTATAAATCTAATGCCGTATTCACTATACGCTAAACTAGACCTTGGAGAATTGAAACCAACCAGAATAAGCATACAACTAGCCGATAGATCAATAAAATATCCTAGAGGGATAATGGAGAACGTGCTAGTTAAAGTTGGTACTTTAGTATTTCCAGTAGATTTTGTTGTTTTGGACATGGAAGAAGATTCTCAAGTTCCTCTCATATTAGGAAGACCATTCTTAAACACGGCTAAAGCAATGATAGACGTGTTCGGTAAGAAACTGACCCTAAGTATAGAGGATGAGAGTGTTACCTTTTCAGTTGATAGAGCAATGCAACAACCACAATCTGCAGATGATACATGTTATTATATTCAAACTATAGATGCACATGCAGAATTATTAAAAGAATTTCCAGAATTACAAGGAACAGGAGAATGTTCTTTAGGAGAAGGTAATGAACCAATTGATGAAGCTGAAATGTTAGCTACACTTATAGCTAATGGATATGAACCAACAACAGAAGAAATTCAAATGCCAAAAGAAGAAGACAGATATCGATATAAATCATCGATAGAAGAACCTCCGAAATTAGAGTTAAAGCCACTTCCAAACCATTTGGAATACGCTTATTTACATGGTGAATCTGAATTACCTGTAATAATATCGTCTTCTCTTACTGAAAATGAGAAATCACAACTCATTTCTGTGTTGAAAGCTCATAAACCAGCCATTGCATGGAAGATTCATGATATTAAAGGAATAAGTCCTTCGTATTGCACACATAAAATCCTTATGGAAGAAGGTCATAAAACGTATGTGCAACGCCAACGAAGACTAAATCCTAATATGCAAGATGTAGTTAAGAAAGAGATTATTAAACTACTAGATGCAGGTTTAATTTATCCAATCTCTGATAGTCTATGGGTAAGCCCAGTTCAATGCGTGCCTAAGAAGGGTGGCATGACTGTCATCACAAATGAGAAAAATGAGCTTATTCCTACTAGGACTGTAACAGGATGGCGTGTATGTATTGATTATAGAAAATTAAATGACGCCACCAGAAAAGATCACTTTCCCTTACCTTTCATAGATCAAATGTTGGAAAGATTAGCCGGAAATAGTTACTATTGTTTTCTAGATGGATTTTCCGGATATTTTCAAATTCCAATAGCACCCGAAGATCAAGAGAAAACCACATTTACGTGCCCTTATGGTACTTTTGCTTACAAACGCATGCCATTTGGACTTTGCAACGCCCCTGCAACCTTTCAAAGGTGTATGATGGCGATTTTTTACGACATGATAGAAGAATGCATGGAAGTATTCATGGATGACTTTTCAGTCTTCGGTGATACATTTAAATCATGTCTAGTTAATCTGGAACGAATGCTAATTTGATGCGAAAAATCAAATCTAGTACTTAATTGGGAGAAATGCCATTTCATGGTTAAAGAAGGCATCGTTCTTGGACATAAAATTTCAAAAGAAGGAATTGAAGTGGATAGAGCTAAAGTAGATGTAATTGCTAAACTTCCACATCCCACAAATGTTAGAGGAGTTAGGAGTTTTCTAGGGCATGCCGGTTTTTACCGACGTTTCATAAAAGATTTTTCTAAAATTGCCACCCCTATGAACAAACTCCTAGAAAAGGATGCTCCATTCATCTTTTCAGATGAGTGTATCAAATCTTTTAATATTCTTAAAGAGAAACTCACTAATGCGCCGATCATGATAACACCAAATTGGAATCTACCATTTGAACTAATGTGCGATGCAAGTGATTTTGCAATGGGAGCCGTTTTAGGACAAAGGATTGAAAAACGATTTCAACCTATTTATTACGCTAGTAAGACATTACAAGGAGCACAGACGAATTACACAACTACTGAAAAAGAACTCCTTGCTATTGTCTTTGCTTTTGACAAATTTCGTTCATATCTCGTTCTATCCAAAACGATAGTCTATACCGACCATTCTGCTCTTAGATACCTATTTTCAAAACAAGATGCTAAACCAATATTAATCCGTTGGATCTTACTCTTACAAGAGTTTGATATTGAAATCCGAGATAAAAGAGGAGCAGAAAATCTCGCCGCTGATCATCTTTCTTGTCTTGAAAATCCCGAATTAGAAGTTCTAAATGAATCGGCCATACAAGACAACTTTCCTGATGAATATCTATTGAAGATAGATTATAATGAAATCCCTTGGTTTGCAGACTATGCAAACTACTTAGTTTGTGGATTCCTTGAAAAAGGATTATCGTACCAAAGACGAAAGAAATTCTTCAGTGATATAAAACACTATTTCTGGGAAGATCCACACCTGTTTAAAAGTTGTCCCGATGGAATAATACGCCGATGTGTATTTAGAGATGAAGCTAGTAAAATTTTAAACCATTGTCACACAGGACCAACAGGAGGGCATTATGGGCCTCAACTAACAGCAAGAAAAGTTTATGATGCTGGATTCTATTGGCCAACAATTTACAAAGACGCACACCTTCTTTGCAAATCCTGTGATGCATTTCAAAGGGCCGGAAAAATAAGTCAACGTGATGAAATGCCACAAAATGTCATCCAAGTATGTGAAGTATTTGACATTTGGGGTATTGACTTTATGGGTCCATTTCCAAAATCTCATAATAATCTATATATACTCGTAGCCATTGATTATGTATCTAAATGGGCGGAAGCACAAGCTCTCCCAACTAACGATGCACGAGTTGTAGTCAATTTTTTAAAACGTCTTTTTGCAAGGTTTGGAACACCGAAAGCTTTAATAAGTGATCGGGGTACTCATTTCTGTAATAATCAACTTGAGAAAGTTCTTAAAAGATATGGAGTAACTCATAAAATCTCCACCGCATATCATCCACAAACAAGTGGACAAGTTGAAAATACCAACCGAGCTTTAAAACGTATTCTAGAGAAAACCGTAGGATCAAATCCGAAGAAATGGTCCATGAAATTGGAGGATGCACTCTGGGCTTTTAGAACAGCCTACAAAACTCCAATTGGAACCACACCTTTTAGACTTGTTTATGGAAAAGCATGTCATCTTCCAGTAGAAATTGAACACAAAGCATTTTGGGCTTTGAAAACATGTAATCTTGATTTACATGAAGCTGGACGTCTACGATTAAGTCAACTAAACGAATTAGAAGAATTAAGACATGAAGCATACAAAAATTCGTTAATCTATAAAGAAAGAACGAAGAAATGGCATGATAAAAGAATCAGAAGTTCAAAAGAATTTAAAGAAGGAGACAGAGTTCTTCTTTTCAATTCACGATTCAAGCTATTTCCTGAAAAATTGAAATCAAGATGGTCTGGACCATTCATAGTCAAAAGAGTTTTCCCATACGGAACGATAGAATTGATAAATTCAAATGGGATTGAATTTAAAGTTAATGGTCACAGAGTTAAACATTACATACATGGTCCGATGGAAGTCGACAACGAAGTTAATCACAATTTCGACGCCACAGCTAACTAAGTGTGGGGAGAATCAAGTCTTTAAAGGATAATATGTATTTCTGTTAGAGTTAGATTGTCTGTTTTCGTGTAGTTCTCGAAAATGGAACCCGAATGGTCTTTCCCTAGCAGACCCTAAAGAACTAGTCTTCTCCCCCCATTCTGAATTTTTATTTTTTTTAGGTTTTTACGAAATGAAGACTGCCTGTGAACTAAACCATGGTCTAATGCTACACGCTTTGATCACTAAAAGAAATAATGACATACTACCGAGTGAACTAGTATCAGTAATCAGAGAAAGAATGGACGGAGTTAGAAAAGAATCCAGATGCGAAGATAATAAGTTACAATTTGGTAAAGGAAAATAAAATCCGCAGCGAAAAGAAGAGCACGACACCTAGAACGATGTCACAAATGCGGAAAATGGTCACATGGAGGTAAATGTTCAAATAATCAAACCTATTCAAATATCGAATTTGTTACTTTATGCAGAGACGGACCGTTCATATGTTTAGAAGAAAAGACACTGAATGCTCGAGGTTACGCCTATGTAGCCATGGAAAATCAATTAAACCGACTATCTTATGAATGGGATAGATCATATAACTAAGAAATCTATTCCACAGGTATGTCTGTACAGTTTTTATTTTTATTTTTATTTTTAACCTTTTGATAATAAACGCTAATTTGTTCGCTAAAAAGTATTAAATTGGTATTAAATAAAATTAGGTTTGGCGACCGAAATTATTGATATCATTCAAAAATTTATTACATCACTGCGAAATTTAACGTTTATTCTTAAGGTATAAATATCTTTAAACAATCAACCCAAAATATTTCAAAAATTCGTCATGAGTTAAATTAGGTCTTGGAACCGAAATTACTTTACCGAAAAGAGGGGCGCATATTTTTGATAATATTTGATTGATTAAAGTGGGATAAAAAGACAAAAAGATTTTTAAATTTATTTTTACCATGTTTTTAAAATTAATATTTAAATCTTAAATTAATATTGTAAACTTTGTAAAAACAATATATTTAAAATTGTAAATATTTGAAAAATTAATATAAGTTTGATATGAATTTATAAATTTTTAAATTAAATTTGGTGTGAATTTTTAATTTTTAAAATATAAATTTTTAATTTTATGCATTTCAAATTTTAAGTTTGGTGTGAATTTTTAATATAAATTTTGAATTTTATATTTAAGTTGTGTGAATTTAAAAACAAAAATTTACTCTATCTCATTAAGTTAAAAATATGATTTTTAAAATTCGTCGTAAGTTGAAGACTAGGTCTTTGAACCGAAATTGCTTTACCCGAGGGAGGGACGAGAACTTTTATTATCATTATTTTTAAATCTTATTGAATTAAAGTATGCCAAAAACATAATAAAAAAAAACCCAAAAATCTTAGCTTTTAAAACAATCGCTACAAAAAGACAAATTTTAAAATTTTGTCGAGGGACGGACTAGGACATCGATCCGAAACGACCTCGTCCTAAATAACAAGGGAAACAAAATTTTAAAATTAATTACTTAATTGTTTTAATAAGTTAATGATTATAAAAAAAAAAAAAAAATACCAAACTCCGCGACTCGCGGAGTTTGGAGCTTAAATCTCCGCGACTCGCGGAGGGGTCGGAAATCAGAAAAAAAAAATAAAGAGCTGCAAACTGATCAGTCCACACCCCCAACAGCAAAATAACTGCGAAAAACACTCCGCAAAAACACGAAAAAACCCCCAAAATCACAATTTTTAACCGTTAATCACCAAATCTTTTGCTAAAATCATGTTGAGAAGGATGCTATCTAAGAATTACTCAAGAAAAATGGTAAATTTCTACACCTAAACACCATTTAATTCAAAATTTGATGTTCTTGAGCAATTTTTTTTCCAATTTGATTTTGATGCTTTTTAGTGTAATTAGGCTTAAATTGTTTATGTATTATGCTTGTATAACCTAGATTGATGCTGTTTAACATGATTAGAAGCCTTAAACTTCAAATTTTGAATAATCTAGGGTTTGTGTTCTTGAGCAATTTGGGGCTTTTTGATATAAACAGGTTATGGCCGATTTTTGTCATGAATTATTGCTAAATTGAGTAGTGTAACATGTCTAGGTAGTTAAATGATCCAAACTTTGAGCCTAAACATGATTTTGAGAATTAAAGTGGACTTTTTCAAGTCTAAAATTCATGAACTTGATTTTTGAAAGATAATGCCATTTGAAACTTGTTTAATTGCTAGTAATGATTATTTTGACATGTTATTTGAGTTGAATGATTATGAACTTGGCGAACATTTTCGTATATGCTTATTTGAAAAAGTGTAGATTTGATGAAAATATGAAAATGAGCTTAAGTTTGATATAAATTGATAATGTCATTGTAATTATTTTGATTGATGATTTTGCTGACACTAATGCATATTTGGATGCACAAACTTTGTGTTTGATGTGTTTTGCAGACTGAAAGGGGTGAATCTTCATCTCAAGCCCGCAATGCTCCTGCTGAGAATTTGGAACAACAGGAGGTAGATAACTACTACAAGCAGGATATACCTCATCCAGTCATGACCTTTTCTGATATACACTTGGAAGAATTGCACCCGAACCTGAGATTTGACAGACTTTGAATAGATTATCCAAAATATCAAAGGGGTTTGCATACTCTTCATTCTAAGGTTGTTGAGGTACCAAGGGTCATAGAATGGGGACCCTTAGAAGCTGTAGAATTGGCCGGGCCAATTAGGGAATTACTTGTACAGAGGTATGGTAATTCTTCTTTTAATGACTGGGTACGTTTATTCACCATACGTAGACCTGTATATAAAGTATGGTGTGAAGAATTGTTATGTAGTATAGAGTTGAATGATCGGGTAGCTAGTTTAACCGATCGTTCTTTTATTAGATTTTTGTTAGGCGGTTCGATGCGCCACATGTCTTTATTGGACATGGCTCAGGCTTTACGTATATATACGCCTGAGGAGTTAGCGTCTGCCGATGGTAGAGGATTGATACTAAACGGTAGAAAGATAGATGAAAATTTTGATACACACGGTGTGTGGAGTCAAATGACAAGCCATCACCGTTTCAAAGGGGGAAATTACTCTTATTTGGATATAGATAGAGCCGAATTAAGAGTGATACATAGGTTTTTAGCTAATTCGATTACACAAAGGGGTAAGAACAAGGAAAAAGTAAATGAACAGGATTTGTTTTACCATATGTGTATTCGAGACCCACAAAGCGCTGTAAGTATACCGTATTGTGTGGGTTATTATTTATCAGCTATGGTTCGGGGGATGCGACCGCATAGCATAATAGGAGGTGGTATTTTTATTACTTTGATTGGTGAATATCTCGGTGTGGATATAAGTCGGGGGGGATTATTAGTAGAAGAACCGGAACCTCGCGATACTATAGGTTTAAATGTATACCATGGTGCGAAAGTTTTGAAGAGGCGAAATAACGCCGCAGTACGATACCATGGTAGACATCCACAGGTGGAGAGAAACCAGCAGCAAGGTAATGTAGGAGGGGGGAATGAAATGCAAGAAATGCAAAGGTTTATAGCTTCTCAGGAATACGAAAATGCTAGACAGAGAGCATTTGAAGATTGGCAAGTTCATCAGAACCAAATCATAGCTCATTGCCAACATATAGGTAGAAACTATATTCCTACACCGAAACCCATCTTCCCTCCTTGGTCTATAGAGATGCAGCCACCATATCCTACGTATGACCCTGCCGAAGCATTCTATAGCACCTATGGTTATGCCTGGAACCCCTATTGGTACCAATATCATCCTTAGTTTACTTATTATTATTTTTTTATTTTGTAATTTGTAATTATTGATACGTTTAATACTTTTGTTAATATTGTAATCATTTTTATAATTATCTAACTTTTAATCTTAGATTTTAATAATTTTTGAATGTGGGTTAATATACCAAACTTCAAAAATATGTATATATGTTTGCAGTTTATCTTATGTACACAACAGGGTAAAACAACGCATTTTCAAAGACTGGCATTAAGTTCAGCAAAAGCAACTAATTTTGACGACAAGATGCAAAATATATGTGAAATAACAACAAGACGGAATGAACAAATGATGTGCACCATTTATCATTCAGCAAACAAACGCCAATATATTTGGAAACTTTGGTAAAAATTTAATCATTTTCACACAAATCACCCTCAATAATTTAAATTGTTACTGATTTCTTGCAAATGAGGGCATTGCAAGATCTTAAGTGTGGGAAGGGGTTAAATTCTTTCGGATTTTAAAATTTTTATCTTAAACACTTGGTTACCATTAAAAATACTAGTAAAGCAGTAGTTGTATTAGAATCTAGTGCTCTCTGATAAAAAAGAACAGCCCTAGTCTTATATACTGACTACCCAATTCTAGTAAAATTTTTCAAAATTTTCAATTAAATGAATTCAAAATCATGTTTATACATATTTATGAACGATAAAACTAGGTTTTAACACCGAAATTATTGTTACCTCGGAAAGGACATAAATTGAGAAACAAACTAAAATGTTAAAATTCATTTAAAATGGAATAGAGGAGGATAAAAAGGAAAATAAAAGCCAAGTGTGGGAAAATTTACCAAGTTATCTTAAACATATGTCACATATATCTGTAACAAATAACTGAAAATACTTTTGCTTTGGACTAAACTAAGCTGTTTTACCCGATGAAAGAAAAGAAGAGATGGATCTACACGATGAATCAATTCCATCATTAAAAGGAAGTAAAGTCTTCCGAAAAAGACACGCGCTTCTTGATTTAGGTCAAGAAGTTGTCGTCCAGACCAGCTGTAGGTTGACGAAAAATCTAGAAAAGTCATCACTAAAATCGGTTGGAAATCCACGGACCTCAGCATAAAACAGGGTCGCCAAGTGGTCAGATTTATCCTAACCATGAGAAGGATTTATCTCGTACAATGGGGGGGGGCACCATGCAAATTAGCTGGATAAGACTAATGAATCAGATCCCCAGAAAGGATAATCTCCTTAAAGATTAAAAATCAGCTTTTAAGACTGATATTACTCAATCCTAGAGATTGACCTTAAAGATTGAGAATTCAAACTCATGGAATTCAATGATATCTAAACTCGAGCTTGAACGAGAAAATATTTTGATCAAAATTATAAACCGATTTGTTTTCTGAAAACCCTATTTTCAATGCGTTCATTACCATTGAACGTAAAATCCTAGGAATTCACCTGGAATTCATTAGGTCACCTGAACTAAATCGGGTGTCAACCGTAAGAACGGTGGTTGCATAGTGGTCAAAGACAGGACCTTGTGCCATACCGAAAAATTATAAGGTTAAGCTTTACTATTGCTCCTACCAAGGATAGTAATTGCGTCCGACACGTTATAGACCATAATTAAAAGCATGTCAGGGGACATTGCCTTAACAGTTGCTTGTTCAACGCTTTCCTTTCAACCGGACGGTAGTTTACCGAAAGGTAATATACGGGACAAGTAAACTGGACGTGTTGCTTTCCAAATACAAGGTTAGCAAGTGGGTGACACAAAACCGCAAGTTTTGAGCTAAAATTTTCAAATCTGAAACCCACCAAACCCACAAAAATATTTTGCAAACACCGGTAAAGGGTTATCCCGGAAAACTTATCTAGGGTAAAAACTAGATTTAATTTTCAAAAGATCAAATGTTTTCATAAAGATCCAATTTCCTTAATGGATCTAAATTTTTATAGTCATGTGGGACTGTAAACCATATCGTTACTACCATTGTTTATACCGCCGTATAGAAATCACTGATGTACAAAGTGTGAAGAATAAAGAAGTGATTCTAGTATTTCAAGACGATATTGCTTGAGGACAAGCAACGCTCAAGTGTGGGAATATTTGATAATGCTAAAAACGAACATATATTTCATAGCATTATTTCTCAAGAAAGACAAGCTTTTAGTTGCAATTGTTCTATTTACAAGTGATATTCGTTTAAATAATAAAAGGTGAAGACAAAAGACAGATTTGACGAATTGAAGACGCAAACGACCAAAAAGCTCAAAAGTACAAAAGACAATCAAAAAGGTTCCAATTATTGATAAGAAACGTCTCGAAATTACAAGAGTACAAGATTCAAAACGCAAAGTACAAGATATTAAATTGTACGCAAGGACGTTCGAAAATCCGGAACCGGGACCAGAGTCAACTCTTAACGCTCGACGCAACGGACTAAAAATTACAAGTTAACTATGTATATAAATATAATATAATATATAATTAATTATATTAATTATATATATATTATATTTATAAATAAAAACCGTCGGCAGAGAAAGACTCCAAAGGGACTGAGCTGTAAATTCATTCTCCGCGACTCGCGGAGTTTGAAGAGGATTTCACCGCGAGTCGCGGAGCCCCCAGTTTTGAAACTCCCTATAAAGCAAACCGAATTCTGATCATTTTCATCCATCTTTTTCTTCTTCTTCTCATACGTAAAATATATATATATATATTTATAATTTATATTTTAATTTTAATTATAATTCTAATAATAAGGGTATGTTAGCGAATGTTGTAAGGGTGTAAGTCAAAATTATGTCCGTGTAACGCTACGCTATTTTTAATCATTGTAAGTTATGTTCAACCTTTTTACATTAATGTCTAGTAGCTAAGTTATTATTATGCTTATTTAATCCGAAGTAATCATGATGTTGGGCTAATTACTAAAATTGGGTAATTACTAAAATTGGGTAATTGGGCTTTGTACCATAATTGGGGTTTGGACAAAAGAACGACACTTGTGGAAATTAGACTATGGGCTATTAATGGGCTTTATATTTGTTTAACTAAATGATAGTTTGTTAATGTTAATATAAAGATTTACAATTGGGAGTCCTTATAAATTACCATATACACTCGATCGGACACGATGGGCGGGGTATTTATATGTACGAATAATCGTTCATTTAACCGGACACGGGAATGGATTAATAGCCACTAGAATAATCAAAACAGGGGTGAAATTACATTCAAGGGTAATTGGTGTAATTGTTAACAAAGTAGTAAAACCTTGGTTTACACGCAGTCGATAACCTGGTGTATTCATTAAATAAAGTATTAAAACCTTGTTACAATTCGAATCCCCAATTAGTTGGAATATTTAACTTCGGGAATAAGGATAATTTGACGAGGGCACTCGCACTTTATATTTATGACTGATGGACTGTTATGGACAAAAACCAGACGGACATATTAAATAATCCAGGACAAAGGACAATTAACCCATGGGCATAAAACTAAAATCAACACGTCAAACATCATGATTACGGAAGTTTAAATAAGCATAATTCTTTTATTTCATATTTAATTTCCTTTATTTTATATTTAATTGCACTTCTAATTATCGCACTTTTATTTATTATTATTTAATCGCACTTTTAATTATCGTACTTTTTAATTATCGCAATTTTATTTTATCGCACTTTTATTGCAATTTCATTATCGTTATTTATTTTACGCTTAAAATTAAGTCTTTTATTTATTTAATATTTTACATTAGGTTTTAACTGCGACTAAAGTTTTAAAATCGACAAACCGGTCATTAAACGGTAAAAACCCCCCTTTATAATAATAATAATATTACTTATATATATGTTTGTATTTTTATAAAAGTAAATTAATATAGCGTTGAGCTTTGTTTAAAAAAGATTTCCTGTGGAACGAACCGGACTTACTAAAAACTACACTACTTTACGATTAGGTACACTGCCTATAAGTGTTGTAGCAAGGTTTAAGTATATCCATTCTATAAATAAATAAATATCTTGTGTAAAATTGTATCGTATTTAATAGTATTTCCTGCTAAAATAATAACTATTTCGTATACCCCGCTGCACACATCAAAATCCAACTATTACTACGAAGCAGAAAATTTGGATGTCTATCAATTTAACCACTTAAAATAATTTTTCGTTTGGAATTATTAGAGAAGAAGTAGAGAAAATTTCTAAGTCCTAAAAACTAGCGTGTCGAGAAATAAGAAAGAAAAAGAGTGCGCGTCGAAAAAAAAACGTCGAAAAATAAAAATAAGAAAGAAAAACGTCGAAACTTAAAAGTCTAAAAATTAAATCTAAAAAGATGCGCCTAAAGGTATTAAAGCTTAAAGGAATTCTATATCCAAAACGGCAATAACTTAATTAGGCACTAAAATCTAAAAACTGCGTCGCAAAATTCTAAAGCGCCTAAATTTTAATATAAAGAAAAAGCACTTAAGGGCTTTTATGGCAAAGCCTAAAAATCTAAAAATAAAAATAAACTACGGCAAAAACTAAAACTTAAAACTAGCTACGAACAATAAAAATACAAATATTATGCTAAAAACAAATAAAAATAAACAAAAAAATAAAAATAAACTTAAAGTTATAAAAATTACAATTTTTATAAAAATATTATTTTTATCTTTATTATTTTATAAAACTATTAATTTTTATTTATAATAAAACTAATTAAAATACAAAATACAAATTAATTTAAAAACTAAAACTAAATATTAATAATAATAAATTAAATAGGGTTTATAAATAATAATAATTAATAATATTCCGTAATTAATACGAAATAGGGTTTCTGGTCAGGCTGGTCAGGGCGGCTCCGCGAGTCGCGGTTCCACGTACCAGCAATTCTCCGCGAGTCACGGAGTTTGCAAAACGTTTTTTTATATTTATTTTATATTGTTTTTCTAAAAATATATACAAATGTATTTATACAAAAATAAATTAAAAATATAGCGTTTCGCCGATTTCCCCGGCAGCAGCGCAAAAAATACTTGATGTGTGCAACGGGGTGTACAAAGTAGTATTAATTTAAATACGAAATACGACGAAATATTACACAAGTTTTAATTATTTATTTACAAAATGGATATACCTAAACCTTGCTACAACACTATAGGCAGTGTATCTAATCGCAGAGTAGTATAATTTTTAGTAAGTCCGGTTCGTTCCACAGGGAGACGGTTACACTATATTTTTATATAATTACATTTGTACAAAAATATATAAATATATATATATAATAATATATAAAAGGGGGTTTTACCGTTTAATGACCGGTTTGTCGATTTTATATTTTAAGCGAAGCGTAAAGTAAATGACGATATTTAACAAGCAATATAAAATAAATAACAATAATTAAAATGACAATAAATAAAAGTACGAGGAAATATGAAATAAAATATATTATGCTTATTTAAACTTCCGTAATCATGATGTTTGACGTGTTGATTTTTAGTTTATTCCCATGGGTTAATTGTTCTTTGTCCTGGATTATTTAATATGCCCGTCTGGTTTTTGTCCATAACAGTCCATCAGTCATAAATATAAAGTGCGAGTGTCCTCGTCAAATTATCCTTATATCCGAAGTCAAATATTCCAACTAATTGGGGACTTAAACTGTAACAAGGTTTTAATACTTTGTTTAATAATTACACCAGGATATCGACTGCGTGTAATCCAAGGTTTAATACTTTGTTAACAATTACGCCAAGTGTCCTTGTACATAATTTCACCCATGTTTTAATAATTCCATAGACTATTAATCCATTCCCGTGTCCGGTTAAATGAACGATTATTCGTACATATAAATATCCCGCCCATCGTGTCCGATCGAGTGTATATGGTTATTTATAGGGACGTCCAATTGTAAATCTTTATATTAAAATTAACAAACTATCATTTAGTTAAACAAATATAAAGCCCATTAATAGCCCATAGTCTAATTTCCACAAGTGTCGTTCTTTTGTCCAAACCCCAATTATGGTACAAAGCCCAATTACCCAATTTTAGTTATTTTTAGCCCAACATAATGATTACTTCTGTTCAAATAAGCATAATAACAACTTAAGTACGAGACATTAATTTAAAAAGGAGAACATAACTTACATTGAGTATTTATCGCGTAGTGTTACACGGACAGAATTTCGACTTCAAAAACCCGTAAAATAACCTTTACATAACCCGAACTAATCTAATATAAAACTAACCTATACTATATATATATTATATATATATATTTATTTATTATTTATTATTTATTACAGAATATTATTATTATTATATTTTTTATATATTAAAATCGAACGAATGCATGGCCTTTTATAGGCGTTTTGATTTCTGACAGCTCCGCGAGTCGCGGCCCATCTGGCCTTCAAACTCCACGAGTCGCGGAGTTCGATTTTCCAGCTCACATGATTTTGGATATTTGCTTGTCGACGTTATTAAATAATAATATAATATATATATAATTTTTAAGAATTATTTATATATTATATTTTATTTATGTGCATAGTTGACTTGTAATTTTTGTACCGTTGCGTCGCGCGTTGAGAGTTGACTCATGTCCCGTTTCGAATTTTCGAACGTCCTTTCGTACTATTTTATATCGTGTACTTTGCATTTTGCGTCTTGTACTCTTGTCATTTTCAGACGTTTCTCATCATTAAATTGAACCTCTTAGATTGTACTTTGTACTTTTGAGCTTTTTGGATGTTTTTGTCTTCAAATCTTTGTTTCCGCCTTTTGTCTTCGCACTTATTTAATATAAACGATTACAACTTAAAATAGAACAATTACAACTAAATAATTTACATATTGGGAGGATATTGCTACAAAATATATGTTCATTTGGAGCACTATCAAATATCCCCACACTTGAACGTTGCTTGTCCTCAAGCAATACATAACTTGAAATAATATAATACATTACACGAATCACTTCTTTATTCTTCACACTTTGTACATCAGTGATTTTGATATAGCGGTATAAACAATGATAGTAACGATGGTTAAAGGTGGGTGTGTCATCCACAGTTGCCCCGGGTTTAGGTCAACGACACTTGCAATCAAATAGCCGATTTACTTTCGGTTTCCAAAGCAAATTACACATTTGAAAGGCGGTTTACAGTCCCACATGACTATGAAAATGTAGATCCTTAAGGAAATTGGATCTTTATGAAAACATTTGATCTTTTTGAAAATTTAATCTAGCTTTTACCCTAGATAAGTTTTCCGGAATAACCCTTCACCGGTGTTTGCAAAATGTTTTTTTTGTGGGTTTTGTGGGTTTTGTGGGTTTCATATTTGAAAATTTTAGCTCAACACTTGCGGTTTTGTGTTACCCACTTGCTATCCTTGTATTAGGAAAGCAACACATCCAGTTTACTTGTTCCGTATATTACCTTTCGGTAAACTACCATCCGGTTGTAAGGTAAAGCGTTGAACAAGCAACTGTTAAGGCAGTGTCCCGTGACTTGCTTTTAATTATGGTCTATAACGTGTCGGACGCAATTACTATCCTTTGTAGGAGCAATAGTAAAGCTCACCCTTATAATTTTTCGGTCTGGCACAAGGTCCTGTCTTCGACCATGCTATGCAACCACCGTTCTTACGGTTGACACCCGATTTGGTTCAAGTGACCTAATGAATTCCAGGTGAATTCCTAGGATTTTACGTTCAATGGTAATGAACGCATTGAAAATAGGTTTTCAGAAAACAAATCGGTTTTAATTTTGATCAAAATATTTTATCGTTCAAGCTCGAGTTTAGATATCATTGAATTCCATGAGTTTGTAATTCTCAATCTTTAAGGTCAATCTCAAGGATTGAGTAATATCAGGCTTAAAAGCTGATTTTTAATCTTTAAGGAGATTATCCTTTATGGGGATCAGATTCATTAGTCTTATCAAGCTAATTTGCACGGTGCCCCCCATTGTACGAGATAAATCCTTCTCATGGTTAGGATAAATCTGACCACTTGGCGACCCTGTTTGATGCTGAGGTCCGTGGATATCCTGCTGATTTTATAGATGACTTTTCTAGATTTTTCGTCAACGTACAGCTGGTCTGGACGACAACTTCTTGACCTAAATCAAGAAGCGCGTGTCTTTTTCGGAAGATTTTACTTCCTTTTAATGATGGAATTGATTCATCGTGTAGATCCATCTCTTCTTTTCTTTCATCGGGTAAAATAGTTAATTTAGTCCAAAACAAAAGCACCTGCAATAAACTTTACAGAAACATGTGCTAGATAGTTTTTAATTGAATAACTAGGTACATTCTCCCCACACTTAGTTTCTTTCTTTACCTTTTTATTCTCCTTTATTCCATTTTAAATGAATTCAAGCGTTTTAGGGTGTTTCTCAATTTATGTCCTTTCCGATGTAACGATAATTTCGGTATTAACACCTAGTTTTCACCATTCATAAATATATATAAACATGATTTTAAATTCATTTAGTTGAAATTTTTTCAAATTTTCATAAAATTTGGCAAATAAACCAAGTATAAACCCGAGAGAATTTATAACCCTTCCCCACACTTAAGATCATGCAATGTCTTCATTTGCATGAAATCAGACTCTAATTATAAATTCATGAGGGTGATTAGTATAGAAAAGTGATTGAAAATACCCAGTTTGTAATTACAAAGCTCGTCGAATGATAGATGGCGCGCCTCATCGTTCATTCCTTCTTGTTTTATCACACATGTTTTTTTTCAAAAACGGCTGCTTTTCTGAACTGTTTACTAATATTTGAAAAAGCGTCTTTTACCCTAATCATGCATTTTTATTAACGAGTTATGCACTAACCCGAACCCCTAATTTAACGTTAAGTGGGGTTAGACTTCCCCACACTTAGCTGACGACATGTGAAGTCGGTAGAATAAATTCCACGAATTAAAATAGTGAGCCACTTATTTACATTTCGGGTGGTATATATTATATCAATGGGTTTAAAGTTTAGACCCACCCGATCGTCACTACCTATCTCTTTTTTAAATGTAGCTTTTAGTAAATGGATATGTCTCTTTTCCGGTTCTTGGTCAAATGGATCGATATACACCGACATACTTATTTCTGTAGGGTGGACAATTCCTAATATTTCCTTCCTTTTATTCTCGTGATCAAAGTTTTCACCTCTATTACCCGATTGGGTGAAATCCGAGGTGTCATTATCTATTACAGCTCGTAGTTCATCTTTGGTAGATGACTCGTCTATTGAGAATATTGGGTTGGAAAGTTGTGGAATAGTGAATTTCGGGATCGAAGTAGATTCTTCTCCATTAACGGTACTTATCGGTCCCACTATTTTGGTCTCGGGGGTAAAATTTTCAACGTTATCGTTTTTTCAAGAGTACCAATTTGTCACCCTTACTTCTTCTTCATTCATTGATTGGTCGATGATTTCATCGGTAGAGGCTAATGTGTCGATATGTTGTGAAATTGGTAAAGCTGAATAAAAAGTATCATCGGGATAGTTGGTGATTTCGGAGCTCTCGAATTCATCAAAATTCGATGATATGAGATTTTCTTGCATACGACTCCTCAGATCAACAGGTGTGTAATCTGATAGAGTTTCAGCTTGCCGATTTACAAACTCTCTCATTTGTAAATTTTTACATAAACTTTCTAAATTTTTTAAATTTGAACTTATTTTGAGTGTTAAATGTTAGTAAATTATAGTAACAATCATAATGATGAAAAACTCAACGTGCTAAAATTTAGCTTTGCCAAGATATGATTTATTAACAAGTTAATATTCATCATGATTAATACGGAGTAGTATTTTTATGTTTGAGAAAACAAATGTAATGACTAAAATACCTAGTCGCCTAGTTTAGAGAGGGAAAAGATAGGGTGAAATTAATAATATATCATTAGAGTATATCAATTTACTATTCACAACATTAAAATATTATGAAATGGTGTTTTGGTCTTTTCCCACTTTTTGATATTTGTAGATTACGGCTTATAAACTGATATCTCGATCCTTCCAAACCTGTTTCTGGTCATACACCCATGTCTCCATCCCCACCTACCTTTCACTTTCTTCTGCCAATTTTTCCCTTCCAGCTCACCATAAGACGCTGCCTCTCCCCGGTTTTCTGCTATCGATCGCAACCGTCGCTGCAGTGACAGCCATCGCCACCTCTCGCTGACCTTCGACCACTATCCACCATCGTCACCCTGTTGCTGTCTGATTTGTTTTCTAGGCTTCATATTGTTGTTGGGTTTTTTCCTTCTTGACATATGTGCCTTCTTCAGTGATTGTTTCGATTTTGTGAGTAACTATTGTTAATTGTATAATCGATCATCATCTTTATTGGATATAGTTTTGTTATTTACTTATCTTTAATTCGCTGAATTACTCCTTCCTGTTACACACTCAAAATCGTTTCCTCTTTTTTTTTTCATGTTAGGGTTTAAAAATTCCTTGCTAATTGATTGTGGTAAGTGACGATTTTGTGTTTGATGTTTAACCTAAAGTTTTGGGGGGGGGGGGCGCAGAAAAGTTGAGCTGCGAGGGCCACAAAATACAGTTTTTAGGGTTTATAGCTGAATTTAGGTTTCTTCTACTGCATTTCTTTTTTAATTATATATTGTTGGGTGTTTAATTAGAGACCACGCTACATAATCTATTTCTCGAGCGAATATTGTTCATCGATTTTCGTTTACTTATACAATTTGAAACATGAAGTTAGTTTGACTATATCTGTGATTGTTCTAAATAGAACTTCAAATACGTTAATGCTTATATGGGTGATCAACATAAACAGAATTATGTGATTGTTCAGTTTAAAATTTTGTAACATGTTACCATTATTCAACAAAACTAACGAAAACATACTTGGAACTGCTGCTACTTCATTTTATTGCAGTTCATTACTGGAGATAGGTATAAATGGAGCCTGAAATTGTGGTAGCGCTTACCAGATCGCATCACATGAAACAAAAAAACAAATGACAGTAGTGAAAAAAATGGCAGCAGTGAAGCAAATACCAGGTATTTTACAAATGGTTGTTGTATACGAGTGCTGATTTGCTATAGGTTTCAACCCGAATGCCTCACTCTACTACGAGTGTATTTGGATTCCCAAATTTGAATGATGGTTTCACTATCAGGTCCTTATTATTCGTAGTTTAAACCATCATTCATCTATAACTATAAAACAATAGGTTTATAAGCACTTAGTAGGTGCTTTAAAAGTGTCTGATTCGTAGTTGAAGTTAATTGTGTATGAGATTCAACTACATCGATTGTGTACTTTGTATATGCTCTTTTATAATAGGGCAAACTATCATTTGATAGTCCCACAAGTAGTTCGAACAATCACTACTTACGGATCTGAAATGAAGAATCATTAAAGGTGGCAAAGTGGGTTTAGTTGGGTAATGGGTCACAACTTACAAACGCTTCGAGCCAAACATGTAGTGATTATTTGTGTTGACCACCCATAGACCAGTAGGCATTTTTTTATTTATAGTATTTGCTGCATTTTCTCCTGTTTTTGGTGCTCTTTTTTTATGTGGTAGCTCGAGTGTTGAGTCGCTGTTTTATAATAGGCTTTGCGTTCGTCTTTATAGAACCCACACATTAGGCATTATGCAACTTTGACATAACTAGGAACACTGTATTTATGGAGTAGGGCGTTTAGAGATGTTTGGAGTTTTGAAATTTTATTTTACGTTATCTCTTTTTCTTTATATTACGGTTTATCTGTTGCTTTTCTTAGCAGTTACGAGAATTTCTTAATCTATCTAAAGTCCGCATTTTAAGTTTATGAGGAGGACGTATCAACCTGATAAGAAGTTTGGTTTATGAAAAGCACCGGATACACAAGATTATAAAACTCTAAAGATTTAATTGATCATAACGAAAAACAGAAGAAACCATTGATGTTGAATGTGGACTCTACACCAAAAGATACAGATTTTGTTCAAAGATCAAGAATTTGGAATTATTGGATTATTCAGGTTAGTATGTCAGCATCTGATACTATTTTATTGTTTTTAGTTATTTCTCTAAAGTCAGTGTGTTTGGTAAATGTTTAAAAGGGCTGTTGAAAGTCAAAGGCAACTACAGACCTCAATAAACTTGCACAAAAGTTGCTCATTTCTAACCAACTTAATGTGAAATAAAATGCCACCAATGTTTCTGGCAAAAATCACATTAATAAAATTACTTGGCCAAAACTAGCCATGGAGCACATTTTGGTTTCATTGTATGTAGATGCTCACTATGATTTGGATATCACGAAACATGTATTTGATGAAATGTTTAATATCTTGATGGTGATTTACTAGGTGGACATGTTTACATGAACGGATGCATCTGTGCCGATGCAGTGGTAAGCTATATCAACATTTCTTTGTCTTAGCTACCATTTTTTATAGTAGCAAGTATGCGACTCAAGTGGGTTGAGTAATGATTCAAAACATGTTTACATTCGAACGTTTTGTTTTGCGTTTGTGGTTTGTTGTACGTTTGTATCACAATATGTAATCGATATGAACCTACGTAATGTATGTCACTATCAGCAGCTTTCAACCAACTTCTTTCTACGTAATGTATGTGAGTAAGTGACAACAACGTTTTGTAATGTATGCAATGCTATAAATTATGTAAGAACTTCTGTATACAGCCATTGACAATAAATAAAATTGGTCACCGCAGCAGCGCGCGGTCGACCAATAGCTTGTTAAATTCATTCGGAATATTTATGAGGTAAATATATTAAAAACTACAAAAAGGGTAATATATTAAATACTATCTATTAGACAAAACATTGTAGCACTATTCATCAATAGTATCAGGGGTATTTTTGTCATTTTGCCCTTTTTATTGTCTTTTCCTTTCGCTTCTATATTCTTCCGGATTCCTCTTTTCTCAACCACCCTCTTCTTAATCACTCTTTATCTACCCAATTTTTCCTTTTTCTGAATTATTTCATCTTCATCTTTCACCATCGATCTTTATCTATTAGACAAAACACTGTAGCACTATTCATCAATAGTACCAGGGGTAATTTTGTCATTTCGCCTTTTTTTAATTGTCTTTTCCTTTCTCTTCTATATTCTTCTAGATTCCTCTTTTCTCAACCACCCTCTTCTTAATCACTCTTTATCTACCCAATTTTTCTTTTTTCTGAATTATTTCATCTTCATCTTTCACCATCGATCTTTCACGAATGACTTTAGGATTTCCCTAATTCTGATCTTTCGCGGGTGGTTTCATTGACGCATTGGTTTTGGCTTTGCGCTTTTCTATTTATTAATGTTTATGACGATGGTTGTTGGAGCTGATTTTGGGTTTCCCCTATGTTGTTGACCACAAAATTTAATATCCGCATCTTTGGTGAATCCAAATTGGTTAGTCGTTTTCCCAAGTTTCAGTTTCATGGTCATTAATTTTTCTAAATTATTTCTATTAAGGTTGCCCTGATTGAGTCAATTCGAGTGAAGATTTGTACGGTTAGGGTTTCGATCGATTAAATTAAAGTTTTAGGTTGTTGTAGTAACCATCGCTGCTGTATCACGGTTCAACCGGTTCACGTTATTAGTTCTTTAACGATTTTACTTGATTGGATGTTTTATTACTTTATTTCATTTCATAACTAATTTGATTGTCAAAAAATTTCAAATTATGCACTTGCTTGCTGCAACATGTTTATCACTTACATCAAAATGGAAGAGACTGAGATGCCCACTATTACAGACATGTAGGTCACTTTAGTAATAAATGTTACAAGTAATTGATTGAGTGCAATGTAAAAATAATTTGACTTTTTGAATACATCAAACTAATAAAGTTTGATTAAATATTTGCAGGAACTCAAAAAATGGAATCGATTGTATTGAGCACATTGAATTGAAGAATGCAATCATTTACTATTTTTTCCTACATTCATTCATTTATTAGGAAGGTTATTGATGATGGTCAAAGTCAAACCAACTCAAGATCTTTGATATTGAAGTAAACTCAACTTACAATCAAAGGTATGCAATACATATGTGTATCCACGCTTGAGTTTGTTGATGATAATATGGGTAAAGTTGTAATTTGACAATGCAGGAATTGTGTGACGACCCGGAAATTTCCGACCAAATTTAAACTTAATCTTTATATGATTTCGACACGATAAGCAAAGTCTATAATGTTGAGTCTCAAAATTTTTGAAATATTTTCTTGCACTCATTTAACCTCGACTAGTTTTGACGATTTACGAACAATTAATTATAAATAGATACGTGTGTGTGTATATATATGTATAATTTCTATTCATAGTTATTAATATATTAAAATGTATAAATAGTAAATATTCAATATATGATATTATGTATATATATATGTTATATAATATTACATAATTAAAGTTGAAATATTAATATATGAAATTACAAGTTAAAATATAGTTATTATATTATATTAATATTGTTATTAGTACTTCCATTATTATCATTAAAATCAATATCAATGTTGATATCAATATTATGAATATTATTAATTTAACATAATATAGATATAAAATTTAAAATATTGTTATGTCAGTATTAATATTACTAATATTATTGTTATTATTATTGTTAAGATATATATTAATTATCATTTATTATTAATATTGTTTTTACTATTATTATTATAAATATGATTTTAGTTATTAATATAATTATTATTAGCATTATTTGATATTATTATTATTAATATTATTAATATTTCTATTATTATTATCACTGGTATTTTTATCATATAATAATACTGAAAAATAATAATCAGATAGAGCAGAAAATTTGTACAAATCAATTAGGAATCAATATCTGATCTTTTCAATTTGTTTGATTAATTGTACTAATCGATTCTATATTCAATACAAAACCAAAAATCAGTTTCCCATCCCTTTCTGCTTTTATTTATATATTTTTGTTATTATCTTCCTGAGTGATTCTGACAACCAAATTACTCACTACAATCCAATCTAAATCAACTCTTGTTACAAGTATCAATTAACCACATGCACTACAAAATCTCTGCTATTTTTTGCGAATGAAAAGAGAACAGAAAAGAAGAATGAAACAAATATTAATGTTATTTATATAAAATTATATATAGTGATTTAGAATCAGAATCAGTTTCACGTACCAATCAAAACAATATTTGATTTGTTCCTGTCTGCAATGGGTTACCAATCGATCTCCATTCGCAGATACAAATCAAAATATGTTAGTTATCAAAGTCATAAATCGTACAAATTAGAATTTAATAATAAGGATCAAACAAATTATATTGGAGGTGTAATTTACTTTTCTATTTTTTTCTTCTGACAGAAGATATGTTGTTGAACGAATCAAACTTTACTGAGTGTGATTTCCTGTCTAATTTATTAAATATCTGTACCATATATTGTACAATTCTATTTTCAATCCCCATATTCTTTTAAATTCTTGTTTTATTCTTCCTGGATTGATTCTATCTGTCGACACCTATTCTCTACATAACAAGGATTCTTTCATAATTGATAAACGCATTCTAATTTTCCATTTCATTGAACCATTACCGAGAACCTAATCATCATCTTCAATCTTCATCACCACTTTTAACTTCTGTTTGTTTTAAATTCGTAACCACAATCTAACTCATATTCATATACATCTACAAATACAAAGAATGATATATATATATGTGACGACCCGGAGATTTTCAACCAAATTTAAACTTCATCTTTATATAGTTTCGACATGTTAAGCAAAGTCTGTAATGTTGAGTCTTAAAATTTTTGAACTTTTTCATATATTCAATTGACCTTCGACTACTCTCGGCGATTCAAGAACAATTAAGTATAAATAGATATGTGTCTATGTATATACAAATAATAAATTGAAATATAACTTGAAGTATTAAATGTTGTGGTTATTAAAATTAATAAAATAAAAATAGGATATTATAATAATTATTATTTAAAATATATCTCTATATATAAATAAATTATATTAAAAATAAATATTAAACGATTGTAATACTCGTTTGATGTTTCGATTGATATTAAACAAGTTAAATTCAAACTTATGTAATTTTAAATTAAACGGTGATACGAAAATGAGTTATATAAGTTATAAGCTTATTAAAAGTATATTTAGGATCTAAATATTTAATTTTAACAATTTTTATATTTTACCCATTTATGAGAGGGACAGTTGATGTAATTTTTATTTATTAAATTAATGATCGAATTTTATACTATTATGACTAAAATAAATAAATATAGTTAATTTAAAAATATTAGATTTTTCTGAAGACTTTTATCCGTCACTGATTAACCAAGGAGAGTGATATATTGGTCCATGAATTAAACTAATTGTCGATTAGTAAACTGACAAGTTCAATGGATGCTAATTTTTTTTTAACACATGTGTTAAAGTTTTTGACTTATTTAATTTTTATTACAGTATTATAAATTATCAAGTTGTTTTAGTGCTTCACAATACATATATGCATCTTACCATTTTCAACAACTTACAACTTCTACTTAACACTCAATTTATATTTTTGTTTGTATATGACTCCCCTTTTGATCCCTACAGTAAACATACACCTTAAACTTCTTTTGAAACCACATCATGATTACTACTAGTTTTTTTTTATTCACACAATTGTTGGATTATCGATTATTATCAATATTCATATTCATATTATAATTAAAGTAGGTTGCTTTTTCTCCCACAAGTTTCATTTCATTCCCGTGAACTAATTTGAATATATTATTGATCACTTTGGAGTATTCACTAAAAAAACTATATCTATATCTATATATACATATACATATGTTATGCATATTGATACATTGAATCCATTAACCAAACCCAACTGGAATCTCATATATATAAAAGAATACATATACATATAGTGAGAAGATGATATTCACATTGTTAACTGATTCTTTAATTCTATGATTGATTAATTAATAGGACAATTGGGTATTCACTGTGTAATTCAATTATCATTTTGCTTTTGATGCTGTCCACGAACCGATTATATTATATGCACCCTACATATACATAAACAATGCAAGAGTTATCCATCAATCCTCTTCTTCTTCTACTTATTTCCTGTCAAACGGCCACAATCATATCTATCTCTCTTTCTCTTAATTCTACAACCAAGAACATCACCACCATCAAAACAGTTTGAGTTGTTAACAAACCCATGATGTTACATGTTATACCACTCGAACCACCACTTATGTCTTCCCACTGAAACCCGCAATCAAACCCCATTAACCAACCTATACGAACATATCTGTTATCTGATATTTTCGAATTAACCACCGGGATCACACTTCCTACAATTATCATGAACCGGCCACCCTACTCTCACCTTTAAAACCGCCACCTTCCACCTTTGGATTCGTCACCACTTCACTGGATCACCACCCTATCACCTTAGAACCCACTTGAATCGTTATCACTCCAAAACAACCGAACACCCTTTTCTTTTGTTCCTTTCCTTCCGAGTAAATCACTCACATGGTATTCTCGTGTTTGTTAAGCTTATGTTTACTGTTGTCGTTCAAGATCAAATCACCATCACTTTTGTTTAAGATCACAAAACCAACGACCATTGTTGTAAATTGTAAACCGCAAAAGCATCACCAATCTTGGGTTCTATTTTATTTATTGAGCTACACAAATCTTCACCATACCACCACTACATCGCTACCAACAGCCGGCCACCATCAATTTGCACCACCACCTCTGTGAACCACCAAGAACCACCATGAAATAACACCCATCGAACTAGTCTAATTAGCTTCTGTAATCGTTTTCTTTTCTACTGCTACGACCGAGCAACCACCATAACCATCGAGTTAATTTTTTGTTGTTGTTTTGTTTCCTCCTATTTCGTTCACCATAATCACCACAACCCATTTGTTACTAGCTACTACCGTTAATATGTCGTATTCACTGTTTTGTTCTATTAAACCCAAAACCAAAAACCATCTTGATATTAAGCAACGAAGGTGACGATGACTAGTGAGGTTGCGAGGAAGAAGAGGATTCTAACGTTCCTTTCTTTTCTGTTACTGCAGCCTTTCAAAACCCAGAACCAATCGCTAAATAAATAATACTGCTTTCTTTTATTTATTTTTTCCGAATAAAGCAGCTATAGCTGCGTGAATGTTCAATTTCTTTGACAAAATCATGATAATGATGTTGAATGATGAAGATAATTATGATGTGGTGATGATTGTCGATGTATGTTGCTCATGCGTACATGATGATGAACGATATGGACAGGTTGTTTCCCTTCATTATTTAAAGAAATGAAAGTGGGAATCCATATATTGGTTGTACATGTAAATATAATAAGCTAGATAAATATTAGTGGGAAGCAAGAGGGACCAAATTCTTTTGGCTTATGATCGATCAATAAAGCATACAAGGGGGGAGATGATTAAGATAGTGATTTAAGAATATGATACATAAATGATGTTAAATAAGATGATGAAGAAGGAACACGAAAATGTTGAGAATTATGGTTAAATAGATTTCGGGTACTAAAAATATTAGAAAGAAACAGGTGGAGGAGTGGTTTGGGTGGTGTTGGTGTTGAACGAGAGGTTGTGGGTTCGAGCCTGGGCTATGACAGATTTGTTTTAGAAAGCTTATATTTGAGGTAGTTACAATTGTTATTATTATTATTAGTATTATTATTGTTGTTGTTAAAATTATTATTGTTATTATTATTAATTATTAGTATTATTGTTATTATTAAGTATTAGGAATATTATTGTTATTATTATTATCATTAGTATTAGTATAAGTATTATTTATATAATTATTATTTATAGTAATATTATAATTTTTAGAATTTTGATTATCATTATTAATTAATGTTATTACTACAAGTATTATAATTATTAATACTATTATTACCACTAATATAAGTATTATGATAAAATTTTCATTTATTATGATTATAAATACAAGTATGAATATTATTATTATTATTATTAATATTATCATTTTTAATTTTTTATTATTATTATTAGTAAATCATTAATATCAACACTATCATCTTTAAGCAGATAAATATTTTGTACATAAAATATATTTATTATATATACTGTATTATATTAAAATTTCACATAACTATATATATCAAACTTACTAAGATTAATTATATAAATACTTACAAATAACAAATTATCGATTTTTAAATATAATATTAAACAAGTATGTATCTAAATATATTAATATAACTATATAAATACTAACCATTTTGAATATAAACACAAATTAAATATACATAAGATATAAGTTAAGGATATAATAAATAAATTGGTTCACTTACGATTATGTGTTTTAATATATATATACAAATGATATAGGTTCATGAATCCGAGGCCAACCCTACACTTGTTCAATATAGTCAAATGTATTTTTACTACAAAATACATTAGGTGAGTTTCATTATTCCATTTTTATATATATTTTTGGACTGAGAATACATGCAATGTTTTAATAACTATTTTACAATATTTATATGCGTGAGTTTCATTTGCTCCCTTTTTAAATGCTTTTGCAATATATATTTTTGGGACTGAGAATACATGCGATGCTTTTATAAATGTTTTACAAAATAGACACAAGTACTTAAAATTACATTTTATGGTTGGATTATTAACCGAATATCGCCCTTCAAGTCTGATAACCTAAGAATTTAGGGAAATGGCCCCTGATTGACGCAAATCCTAAAGATAGATCTATGGACCTTGACAAGTCCCATTCGGAGTACGAATGCTTTAGTACTTTGAGATTATTATACAGACGGGAGGTTCTGTTTTGGGGATATTCTATGCATTAAGTTAACGTCGGTTACCAGGTGTTCAATCCATATGAATGATTTTTATCTCTATGCAGTTTGCGAAATGCCCGATACGAGAATGATGTTTATGAAATGAAATCTTGTGGTCTATTATACTATCTGAAATGATTATTTATGATAAACTAATGAACTCACCAACCTTTTGGTTGACACTTGAAAGCATGTTTATTCTCACGTATGAAGGAAATCTTCCGTTGTGCATTTGCTCATTTTAGAGATATTACTTGGAGTCATTCATGGCATATTTCAAAAGACGTTGCATTCGAGTCGTTGAGTTCATCAAGAATATTATTAAGTCATTTATAGTTGGATATATTATGAAATGGTATGCATGCCGTCAACATTCGATGAAATGAAAGTCTGTCTTTTAAAAACGAATGCACTGTTTGTAAAATGTATCATATAGAGGTCAAGTACCTCGCAATGAAATCAACTATTGTGAATCATTTATAATATATATGAACGGGTCCTTTCAGTTGGTATCAGAGCGGTGGTCTTAGTGAACCAGGTCTTGCATTAGTGTGTCTAACTGATAGTTGTTTAGATACATTAGTGAGTCTGGACTTCGACCGTGTCTGCATGTAAAAAGCGTTGCTTATCATTCAGTGTCAAAAAATTATTTTCTTATCATTCTTAAAGTCTAGACACGTTTTACGGCCTCTATTGCATAGACAGTGTATAGATAAATTCATATCTTAGCGTACCTATTATTGTTACTGTTGCCTGACAGCTTCCGTAGATTCCCCTCTAACTTATGGAATTTTAGTATTATATATGCATATGTAAATTATGTATTGCAGGGTACTAATCTACATCCTATAATCTATTTCTTATCGAAAATCCTTCATCTGATCGTACGAGGTGAATCCCTCAACTAGTTCGAGTCCCTTAGATTCCGATAGCTATGCCGATAGTTATTCCGACAGCTATTCCAACATGGATATTCACCTAAGCTCCGAAGGCAGTGTAACCGGAATGGATCAGCCAATCAGCCATCATCAATTCTGAACGAATTGGGGCTGAATTCGTAGTTGACTGAATCAATGGAGACGAGAAGAAGGTGATCTTTTCCATCAACCAAATTTCCCTCTTGGCGAAGAACCTGAAGCACTTACCGGCGAACCTGTCCGAAACACCATTTTCTCTCTCATTTCCAGAGTATCTCGTCACGATTATATACTATACCAAATTCTAGATCTTATTTATCCGCTCGTCTGAACCGACAATCACCCCGGAGTAATAGAAGAAGTTAACGAAATTCGTGCCAGAGTTGTAGCCTTGGAAAATATGGTGCAAAACGTACCAGCTTCAGCAACATCTCATTCTGTACCTCGAGTATAATTATCATTCTACGAATCGTTCTACATCAATTATCTTCATTCTACGTGACGATTTTATAATTTCTAATGTTTTAGAGATTATGTATTCTAATTTTAATGGTAAATCAAATGAGTTTAATATCATATTAATTCATTAAATCCATGATTACATCTGATGAAAATATATATGTATATATATATATTTTCATAAAGATTGTAATTAAAAATTCTTTTGTACAAACTGTTAATGATGAAAATATTTTAACGGGTAGGTAATACCCGAGGAATATTTAAGATTTTACATTAATAAGTTACACTGCACATTCTTCGAATCTGATTCAACGTTCATTTACTATCATACTTACATCCATAGATATACATATCCGTTCATCGCAGAATAACCATTTTCATCCAATTTCATATTGGGATTTTGATTTATCAGAAATCCAACAAGTGGCATAATGAAGAAAACATTTGACAAAATAAAATTTGTTAGAAACAAATAAATTAACTATGAGAAATTTTGTTAAGAATCCACGCTAACTGTTCCTAGCTAATTGTTCCTATCTAACTGATTACATTTTATTTAGACTTAAATGCGCCATTAGTCCTTAAAGTTTCCTTTTTTTTTTCATCCTTGTCCCTGAAGTTTGTTTATCTCTTTCTAACTCTTAAAGTTCTGTTATAGTTTCATTTTCATCCCTACTCCTTACTACTGTTATATCAGCTCCGTTAAGTCAATATCACGTGATTACCACGTGAGGGTAATATTGTCTTGTTGCATGTATGTGTAATATTATATTATATATTTATATATAGGAGTATTCAATCGTTATTCCAACTGTAGGTTCAAGCGTCCTTTTCCAAACCCTAGTTCCCAATTTTCAATCGTCCATTCGATAACCCTAGCTTTCAAATTACGAAAACGGTTAATTGTTGGTGTGGTAGACAAGTTGTTCTTCGCACATCAAAGACTTCGAAAAACCCTGGAAGGAGATTCTATGGTTGCCCAATTTTGGTACGTAATTTGTTTTTTATTTATAATTGTAATTTTGGGTGCAAAATTGTTGTAATTATGAATTGTATTTGAGTTAATGTAAGTATTTTTGTATATAATTTCAATTGCAGGTTTGTACAATGGTATGATCCACTTGTGATGGATCGAGAAGCATTATTGGAGTTGAATTTATTGCTTGAATTGAAGCTCAAGAATTAGGAACAAAAACGAAGACGTCTACAGTTGATATTCATAGTTTTATGTTTAGGAATTCTGTACTAGATATTTTTTTAGAGTTGGTTGATGTACTGGATATTGTTTAGGTATCATGTTAAGGTATATTGTAGTGAAGAAAATGATTGTACTGTTCCATTTACAGTTTGATTCATCAATGAAGAGTTTATGTTTGTGACTTCAATAAATCGCATTTGTTGTGACATTACTTTGGTGTATCCATTCTTGGTTCATAACAGTTTGTGCATACATTGTATCCATTTTTGCGACAGAATTTTTATATCCATTTGTTGTCCCTTACAGATTTGTGTCTACATTTTTGGTTTAGTATGTGACATAGTGACTTTGGTTCAGATTTGGTACAATATGAGGCATTGCGACTTTGGTTCAGATTTGTTTTAGGTATCATGTTCAAATTTGACCCAAAGAAGCAATGTTGACTCAAAAAAGAACTTTATGGTCAAAGAAGCAATATTGACCCAAAGAAGCAATGCTGACCCAAAAAAAAAAAAAAAAAAAAAAAAAACAACCTTTAACCAAGTTATGAACTTCAGTTTTGCATTGCCAATAATCAATTACATAAGAAAACAAGTTTATGGTCAAAGAAGCAATGTTGACCCCAAAAAAAAGAGCAATCTTTAACCAAGTTATGAACTTCAGTTTTGCATTGCCAATATTCAATTACACCAAAAAAACAACTAAAACAACTGAATATTTTTGGCACACAAACTAGCATCATTTTAAGAGCTGCTCGTTACCTCTATTTGTACACTGAATATTTTTGGCACACAAACTAGCACCAATTTAAGAGCTGCTAGTTATAAACATCCACTTTGATAATTGCAAGAATATAATAACCAAATAAGAGTACTTTAAAATAACTTTAAAATAACCAAATAAGAGCTGCTCGTAGTCAACGTTATAAATAGAGTTTTCTATTGTTTAATACTAAAAGACTGAATTACCCTTGCTTAGTAATCAGGTGACAAGTATTAAACTGTTTGGACTTAACGGCAGTTAAACATGGGGACATAAATGAAACCATATTATAACTTTAAGGGTTAGAGTGGGAAAAAAATACTTTAGGGAGAAGGATGAAAAAAATATAAAAGTTTAAGGACCAATGGCGTAATTAAGTCTTTTATTTATCGCAATTTAATTATCGCAATTTACGTTCTCGCAACTTTATTTATCGTCATTTAATTTCTGTTATTTTTTTGCGCACTTTAAATATCGGGACACGTATACAAGGTTTTGACATATCATATCGACACATCTATATATATTATTTGGAATAACCATAGACACTCTATATACAGTAATGATCGAGTTCTCTATACAGGGTTGAGGTTGATTCTATAATAATATATATAGTTTGAGTTGTGATCGAGTCTGAGATGTATACGGGTCACGACACGTATAAATTAATTCGAATATTATATATTAAACTATATATGAATTATTGGACTGTTACTGTGGACTATCGACTGTGGACTAATAACATTGAACAATTAAAATGAATTAAAATATTGATCTATAACATATGAAACTAAATATTCTTCAAGTTTGCCACTTGATTTCATCTTAAACCTCATTTGTATCTTGACGATTACAATCTGCGTTCAAACCTTTCATGATTCTTGAAAACACCTCAATAGAGAGGATGAACCAACCGTACTTCATCTATGGAAGAAAAGATTGATGCATTTAGTTATGCACCTGAAAACTCTCGGAAACTGAGTAAACGTTTAACACATAGCTGTGTTAATTCCTTTAGTGTTATTATTACCTAAAATAACTTTGCAATCCCTTTCCAAATTAGCAAATTTTGTTACAGCTCCAGCAAATCAACTTCGACTTTTTACTCGGATTAGCCTATTATAACCCTGATATATAAGTTTACCTTTCGTCATCAATACCGAAAAACCGTTTATATCTCACTACATTAGCAGTAAACTTACCAGCAACTTCATTGATCTTTGACCTTATGAAAAGTTATTATATTCATTGAAATCCTATCATCTACTCATCTGCATCTGATAACGAGAATTTCCGTACCAAATACCGAGAATCAGCAATCAGTATTTTGAAACCTCGCAACATGTCTACATCAACAGTTATATGTAAACATATAACATTTATCTCTTAGAGTTATGATCTTTCATTCTGAAATTCTGAAAAACACCCAGTCTACAAATCAATACCACAAATTCTAAAGAAAAAAAAAAGCTGAATACAGCAGCAAAAACTGTACACGACCTTAACCGTTGAAAGTTTGATGATAAAGAATGGAGTATTGGAAACACTCAATAGAAAATTTAGTACCGAAAAGCGGATTATGCGAAACTATGAAGGAAACCGTGGACAAATCACAAAGAATAAGTTTGAATTAAAAGAATCCAAAAGATTCAGTGCCTACTGAAGTCTTTAGCGAATATCTTGCTCCTTACTCTAAACCCTTGCGGACAATAGTCTCCATCATCCTCTGATATTAGAAATTCCAAGATATCATCGTATCCTTCATTATAAATATCCTCCATATTTCTGAAGATATTTTTATAACTATTCTTATCTGAAATCATTAATCTCTTCGTGCTATCAGTGTTACATCATATAGAAACGGTTAGTTTCTATATTCTGTAAACTTTCGAGCATTAAAATATGAATGTTATTGAAGTAATGTTGGGAACTGATGTATGAGTTAGTATAATATAATGACACTTGATCAACGTGATTATATTACAATAAGTCATGCTGAGTTTTTAAATGGAACATGATGATTCACAGATTATAACGTCATCATGTGTCATGTTACATAACTCTTTCATTCTGATTAACTTCTGAACATATCAAGAAAGTATATTCTTGATAGTTCTATTCTCAATGATTCTGATAATTTAACAAATCAAATCGTACGATTACGTTCTTTCTTGGTTAGAACATTAAATTCATTCGAAAACTCCGTACTTACAAATTCTGGACCATTGCTCACTTTACTAGAGGTCGAGAGGATAATAAAAAGGCAAAGAGATCCAAAATATAAGAGAAAATATAAAGTCCAATAACAACACAGAGGTTACAAACCATGGATATTAATATGAATAGCAATATAAGGACACGGTAGAATTAGGAATAGTATCACCCCAAGGTAATAATAGAAGTAAACAGATTTTTTTGGTGAAAAGATTGAAAAGAGGGATGACAGAAATGATAATTAGAAAAATATCAAGGATTAGAAATGGATTAAGCATTTTCACAAATCTTTTGGATGTATGAACTAAGAAAGAATGTATAGGAATGGTGAAAATAATAGAACGGAAGAGCTTAATTTATAATGAAAATATCAGACAGAGAAATCGAGGCAGATCACCGTATTTAATTATAGAGATCTTAATTTTCTTATTCGCCGAGGAATCAAATCTTTTAGATTTCGAAGATTTTCTTTAAATTCCTTGAATTTCGGAATTCAGCCCTCTACGTCAAAAGTTAAGACGCACCTCATTTTCTAAATTCAACCACGTATACGTCAAAAGTTATGACGAACTTTATTTTCTCATTTCACTCTTTTACGATAACTTCACTCGTACGCTTCACATAATTGAATTGTTTTATCTATATTAGTCAATAATGATAAAACTCTATTCATCAACTCATATTCATCATGAAAACATTTTTATTGTTAGCCATAACGACCTCACTCAAATTTCGGGATGAAATTTCTTTAACGGGTAGGTACTGTGACGACCCGGAGATTTTCAACCAAATTTAAACTTCATCTTTATATAGTTTCGACAAGTTAAGCAAAGTCTGTAATGTTGAGTCTTAAAATTTTTGAACTTTTTCATATATTCAATTGACCTTCGACTGCTCTCGGCGATTCAAGAACAATTAAGTATAAATAGATATGTGTCTATGTATATACAAATAATAAATTGAAATATAACTTGAAGTATTAAATGTTGTGGTTATTAAAATTAATAAAATAAAAATAGGATATTATAATAATTATTATTTAAAATATATCTCTATATATAAATAAATTATATTAAAAAATAAATATTAAACGATTGTAATACTCGTTTGATGTTTCGATTGATATTAAACAAGTTAAATTCAAACTTATGTAATTTTAAATTAAACGGTGATACGAAAATGAGTTATATAAGTTATAAGCTTATTAAAAGTATATTTAGGATCTAAATATTTAATTTTAACAATTTTTATATTTTACCCATTTATGAGAGGGACAGTTGATGTAATTTTTATTTATTAAATTAATGATCGAATTTTATACTATTATGACCAAAATAAATAAATATAGTTAATTTAAAAATATTAGATTTTTCTGAAGACTTTTATCCGTCACTGATTAACCAATGAGAGTGATATATTGGTCCATGAATTAAACTAATTGTCGATTAGTAAACTGACAAGTTCAATGGATGCTAATTTTTTTTTAACACATGTGTTAAAGTTTTTGACTTATTTAATTTTTATTACAGTATTATAAATTATCAAGTTGTTTTAGTGCTTCACAATACATATATGCATCTTACCATTTTCAACAACTTACAACTTCTACTTAACACTCAATTTATATTTTTGTTTGTATATGACTCCCCTTTTGATCCCTACAGTAAACATACACCTTAAACTTCTTTTGAAACCACATCATGATTACTACTAGTTTTTTTTTATTCACACAATTGTTGGATTATCGATTATTATCAATATTCATATTCATATTCATATTATAATTAAGATAGTGATTTAAGAATATGATACATAAATGATGTTAAATAAGATGATGAAGAAGGAACACGAAAATGTTGAGAATTATGGTTAAATAGATTTCGGGTACTGAAAATATTAGAAAGAAACAGGTGGAGGAGTGGTTTGGGTGGTGTTGGTGTTGAACGAGAGGTTGTGGGTTCGAGCCTGGGCTATGACAGATTTGTTATAGAAAGCTTATTTTTGAGGTAGTTACAATTGTTATTATTATTATTAGTATTATTATTGTTGTTGTTAAAATTATTATTGTTATTATTATTAAGTATTAGTATTATTGTTATTATTAAGTATTAGGAATATTATTGTTATTATTATTATCATTAGTATTAGTATAAGTGTCACGACCCGGAAAATTTCGACTAATTTTGAACCAAACTCACGATACGATTTCATAATTCTGTCATGATAAGCAAAGTCCGTTATGTTGCGTCTTAAAATCTTTGAACTATTTTCGTACATTCATTTGATTTCGACCATTTCCGACGATTCACGAACAACTATTTGTAAATAGATACATATATATTTAAATGTGTGTATATATATATATATATAATGTATATTAAAAATAAATATTAAATGATTGTAATGTTCGTTTAATATTCCGATTGATATTAAACAAACTAAATTCGAACTTATATGATTTAAAAATAAATGGAGATCCGAAAATGAGTTATATAAATTATAGGCTTATTAAAAGTATATTTAGGAGCTATTTGTTAAATTTTTGCACTTAGTATATTTTATTTAGGGTTGAAAGCTAATAATATTTCTATTACTTTATGATTGTAAGTGTTTATGCTTACCATTTGAAACAATCAAATATTAACTAAAGGTGAATTATTATTGTAGTTTGTTATGTGACAACTTCTCTATCTATATACTAATATATACATAATATATACATACATGCATGCTATTCGTCGATTAGAAAGCTAGAGTGAATGCTTCAACTTGTCTTTTGTTCTAAATTATCAATATCAATTATCACCTTTCACTAAAACCCATTTGATTAATCACCACTTTTCTGAAAACCACTATGACAACAATCCCACCACAATCATTCATGTGTCTATCTTTTGTTTTCTTTCATTTAACTTCAAACTATCCGAATAATTAGGAGGTAGTGGAGCATATCTTGAAATAAAAATATTAATGCAAAACTAATTATAAGACTTGTAAGATGGCACATGGGACCAAGGTGAAAACATGCATATGTATGTATATGAGTGGAAACGTGTTCTTCAATTTGATAATTTTTTATGACATTTGAACATTTTTCAACAGCCATCAATCAAACCCACTTCAACTCTCTTTCTCTTTCTCACATGTACCATCTAGAATATAAATTCACAAATACATTCATCCAGACATATATCTGTATCCAAATCCAAATTATTTTTTGGTTAACTATTCTTAATTGACATTGGTTAACTATTCTTAATTGATAGTGATCGTAACTTTTTATGTTATGATTAATTCCACTAACTCAAATATATTATATATTATATCTATCATATGCAGAGTAATATTACACATTCATCAAACCTACTCACCCTTGTTCTTCTATCTTCTTCTTCCACAACACTTTGAGGCCACAACCTCCCACCTCGATCGACATTAACATGCCACCACCCTATCATCTGTCACCTTGAACCACCATTTCATCTCCACAACAACCGTCATATTCAACCCCCACCATTATTTGATGATGTTTTTCAGTTGGAAGTCATCAAACAAATTGGTGTTAATAACGTGACCATTATCATTTGCTCACTTGCTCACGTTTCTTCCAACAACCCTAATAATAATTAATCAATCAAATTTGAAGAAAGATGTCGTGTGGCCATTTTGGGCTTGCTCTAATAATTTTTTTTTGTTCTTTGTGACTGATCAAACTGCACGTGACCACTATTGTAGCTGCGAATACTTTGGATTTCTGTATCCGATCAGACCTAAACATAACCGCAAGGTTTCTATTACTGTTCTAGTACAACCGCAACCCGTCATCTTCATCGAATCATTAACCCCTATTCCACCACCTGTACAACCGTCGCCACCTTTTCTCTCTCATTCTCTCTATTTTTTTCTCTTTTTCTAGCAACTGCCACTACTATTTTTGCGGTTACTATTACTGCCTTTTTCTGTTTAATGATAATAAAAAGTGAAAGATGGAATAATGGTGCAACTTGAAGGATTCGGTTCCTGTACACAATACAAGCACCGACAGTTTCTTGATGGGTTGCTTTTCCCTATATTGGGCTTGTTTGTTTAATGGGCAGAGCTAAATGAGTTGGGCTTTTGAATCGGGCCTTTTGTTTAACTGATTCCCGTTATTTCTGCTCGAGTTGAAGACTGTTTTAGCAGTTTTCTTTAAATCGATGTGATACAATAACAAAGAACGAGGTGTACGTTGAGGAATTTTAAAAATAAAAATGATACTTGATATGATAATATAAAGATAATAATATATACTTAATTTGATTATTAAGATGATGATAGAATAGAATTATGACGAAGATTATATAGATGATGATGATGTTTTACGTGGTGATGATATGTTGATTAAGAAGATGATAATGATTAATTGATTAAATTATGATGATCACAATAATGATGACGCTAAGTGATGAAGATGAAAACTGAGATGGAAAGGTTAAATAAATTACTTTTGTGGTACAAATCAGAAACGTAATGGCAGTGGGATGGTTTCGTGGTGTTGGTCTTATACAAGAGGTCTCGGGTTCGAGCCTTGGCAATGGCGTTTTCTTTTTAGGACTATTATCGGGTTAGCGGGACGTCGCGGGTTCAAACCCGGACTTGGGCATTTTTTTTAGGACTACATCTTTGAGGTAGTTTACTTATTATTATTATTATTATTATTATTATTATTATTATTATTATTATTATTATTATTATTATTATTATTATTATTATTATTATTATTATTATTATTATTATTATTATTTATATTATTATTATTACAAATATTACAAATATTAAAAATATAATTATTAGTATCATTCATATAATTAATATTATTATCATTATTGTTAATATTAGTAAATCCATATTTTCATAACTATCATTCTAACAAATAAACATTTTGCACATTAAATATATTTATTACATAATTATACTAATATTACATAAAATTAAGTTTTAACTAATACAATAGTATAACGTTAATGGAATTATATATCAAATAAGTATTATAATATATTATAAGTATTAATAAAATATATATAAGAATATTAATCTGAATACATAACAAGATAAATATAAGGTTGTTCGATTTCAATTATGTGTGTTAATATATATATATATAACTGTTATAGGTTCGCGAATCCGAGACCAACCCTATACTTGTTCAATGACGTCATATGTATTTTTACTACAAAATACAGTATGGTGAGTTTCATTACTCCCTTTTTATATATATTTTTGGGCTGAGAATAGATGCGCTATTTTATAAATGTTTTACGAAATAGGCACAAGTACTAAAACTAATTCTATGTGGGTTTAAACCAGGAATATACCCTTAGCTTGGTAACATTAAACTACTTGTCTATGTACGGTAGGCGCGAATCCTAAAGATAGATCTATTGGGCCTGACAAACCCCATCCTGACTATGTGATGCTTTAGTACTTCGAGGTTATTTTAAACACACCTGATCTGGTGTACTTCAGAGGGTAAAACATGAACGTTAAGGCTTGTTACCGGGTGCCTACAACTTATAGAATACTTTTATACACTTGCGAGTGTACATAAACGGAAATCTTGTGGTCTATTAATATACTGAAACGATTGTTATGATAAACCTATGAACTCACCAACCTTTTGGTTGACACTTTTAAGCATGTTTATTCTCAGGTATGAAAGAAATCTTTCGCTGTGCATTTTCTCATATTACATGGAGTCGTTCATGGTATATTTAAGTCAGTACCTCGCAATGGGACCAAATGTTGAAGACTTCATCCAGGAGGATTAGGACGGGTCATCACATGTGGTATCAGAACGTTGGTCGTAGTGAACCAGGTCTTGCATTAGTGTGTCTAACTAGTAGTTGTTAGGATGCATTAATGAGTCTGGACTTCGACCCAGTAGTTGTTAGGTTATAATAGTAAGTCTGGACTTGAACCTGGTCTGCATGTTAAAAGTTTTTGCTTACCACCATTTGTCGAAAAATATCTACTTATCATTCTAAGTCTAGACACGTCCTACTGCCTTTATTGCATAAATAGTGTATAGACAAATTCATATCTTAGCGTATCTATTACGGAAGACTTTGCCTGATATATTCCGTAAATTTCTCCGTAACTTAAGGGATCCTGGTACTATATATATATATATATATATATATATATATATATATATATATATATATATATATATATATATATATATATATATATGCATATTATGCATTGAGAATACCATCCAACTATCAATTGCTGTCACTAAACTCTTCATACCAAAAATCTTTCCTGAGATCGCGTCAGATGGCCTCTACGAATCAACTACCGTGATTACTGGAGAAAATGGGGGTGGGTTCGTGACATACTCACCCTATGGAGAAGGGAAGAAGGTACTCCATATCATGAACCGAATCTACCACCTAACCTTGGAGTACTCGACCCGCTCACCGGCGAACCTGTTCGCAACACCGTTTATACCCTTTTTGCGAGAATTTTTCGTCTTGAGACTACCATTAACGGAACTAGAGAAGATATCCGATCTCTACCTCACACTGATAACCAACCAGGGTTAGTAGAAGAAGTTAAAGAACTTCGAGCTCGAGTGCTAACCTTGGAGAATATGGTTCAAAACTTACAAGCACCAGCAGCATCACCGACACTAACAGTACCACCAACATCAGTACCAACAGCACCAGTATCACTAACCACAACATCCGCATCACACATCTCGACACCATAATCTATACCTCGAACATCAACATCATACGCACCATAGATACCAAGGTGTACCAACAATAATTAACGATGAAGTATTGATCCATAACTTCATTAATATTCTGCGAAAAATATGTGGTTCCTAATAATTTTAGAGATTACTTATTCTAGCACAAACCGAAAAGCAAATGAGATTAATATCATATTAACTCATTAGATCCATGATTACATCTGAAGAAAATATATACGCAATTATATTTTCATAAAGATTGTAATTAAAAAATTCTTTCGTACAAACTGTTAATGATGAAAATATTTTAACGGGTAGGTAATACCCGAGGAATATTTAAGATTTCGCATTAATAAGTTACACTGTACATTCTTCGAATCTGATTCAACGGTCATTTACTATCCTTTTTACATTCACCGATATACAAATTTGTTCACCACAAAATGACCATTTTCATTCAAATTTCATATTTGGATTTTGACTTCTCAGAATCCAACAAGTGGCATAATGAAGAAAATATTGGACAAAATAAAATTTATTAGAAACAAACAATTTAATTATGAGAAGAATTTTGTTAAGAATCCACGCTAACTATTCCTAGCTAACTGATTACATTTAATTTATCACAATTTATTTATCGCAATTTTATTTATCGTCATTTAATTTCTGTATTTATTTACGCATTTAAATGTCGGGACACGTATACAAGGTTTTGACATATCATATCGACGCATCTATATATATTATTTGGAATAACCATAGACACTCTATATGCTGTAATGATCGAGTTCGCTATATAGGGTTGAGGTTGATTCTACAATAATATATATAGTTTGAGTTGTGATCGAGTCTGAGACGTATACGGGTCACGATACGTATTAATTAATTCGAAAATTATAAATTAAACTATATATGAATTATTGGACTGTTAACTGTGGACTATCGACTGTGGACTAATGACATTGGACAATTAAAATGAATTAAAATATTGATTATAACATATGAAACTAAACAATTCTTCAAGTTTGCCACTTGATTTCATCTTAAACTTCATTTGTATCTTGACGATTACGATCTGCGTTCAAACCTTTCATGATTCTTGAAAGCACCTCAATCGAGAGAATGAACCAACCGCACTTCATCTACGGAAGAAACGGTTGATACATATAGTTATGTATATGAAAAACTCTCGGAAAACTGAGTAAACGTTTAACATATAGTTGTGCTAATTCCTTAGTGTTATTATTACCCAAAATAACTTTAAAAAAAAAATTCATTTCAAAGTAGCAAATTTTGTCACAGCTCCAGCAAGACAATTTCGACTTTTCGTTCGAAACAACCTTATTATAACCTTGATATATATGCATGCTATTTTATTTTTACCTGGGAACTTTTCATATTCCACTATATTACCATCAGCGTTTAATCATCTAAAAACATAATTCTCTTGAAACCCCCTCGGATTGATAACCGATGATTCAGATATCGTAGCATTAAATGCAGAGGAAACAAAAAAATGGTAGATGGTATAAACGGCCAAAAGTTTGATGATAAAGAAAGGAGTGTTAGGAATGTCCGATAGAAAATTTGGTACTGAAAAACATATTGAGCTAACCATGAAGAAGACCAAGGACAAATACAAGGACCAAACCATATATTCAAAGGATCTAGGTAATTCTGAATCCGCTGAAATCTTTAGAGGATATCTTGCTTCGAAGTCATGTTAAAATCTTGCTGAAAATTTTTCCTTATCAAATTTCAAACTTAGAAATTCCAAAATATCATCATAAATATCTTCGATATTTCCGAGGATATTTTCATAAATATTCTTGTCCAAAATTATCTACCTCTTCGTGTTTTCTATATTTCATTATATTGAAAACTTCTGTAAAATCTAGGTATAAATTATGAATGAATTGTGGATAAGTGTTGGGAATTGAAGCATGTGTTAGTATAATATAATGACGCTTGGCCAACGTGATTATATTACAGTAAGTCATGCTGAAGTTCTAATGGAAAGTGATGATGATTCACAGATCATAACGTCATCATGTGCCATGTTACACGACTCGTTCAATCTGTTCAACCTCCGAACATATTAAGAAAATATATTCTTGATAGTTCTATCCTCAGTAATTCTGGTAATTTAACCAATCAAATCGAGAGAATACGCTCTTTCGTGCTTAGGACGTTATAATCATTCAAAACTTTATATCTACGAGTTCTGGACCATTATTCGATTGATTTAAAGCCAGGAAGAGAAAACAAGAGTATGGAGCTCCGAAATATAAAGGAAAATATAAAGCCCAATGTGACGATCGCTCTAAATTCATATGGACAAACACGTCATTCATCGATTTCATTGCGAGGTATTTGACCTCTATATGATACGTTTTATAAACATTGCATTCTTTTGAAAAGGCAAACCAAATATGAATATTTAAATCAAAGGTTTTCGACATCTGATAATTTCTACATATAGACAATCACTGTAAATAATAGTTTACAACAGTACTTCCGTTGACAATGCAGTCAAAATAAGATACATGGTGATGATTTGGTGAATGCAACGTTTTCTTGAAAAATATGCCATGTAAGACTCCATGCACATAGCTTGTCTATCATATAAGAAAACAGTGGAAGACTTCTAGAAAACCTGAGAATAAACATGCTAACAAGTGTCAACACAAAGGTTGGTGAGTTCATAGTTTGTATGTTTCGCATAATCTGTATATAAAGGTGGATCACAAGATTTCAGTTGTTTCATCCAGAAACGTTTATCAAAATATTCTACGAGATTGAGCACCCTGGTAACTAAGCTTTAACGTTTTAATAAGTACCCCTGTTTTAACATACATGCAACCAACATGTACAATACACGCAAACCAACGTGTACTAAACTCAAATAGTATACGTCTGTTTTATAGTTCAGGCTAGGGTTTCTATACCTGGAACAGACGGGGATGTCAAGCCCTATGGATCCATATACAACTACTCGCGCCCACCAGTTCTTATAACTGGCAGTTACTAGTTACCAAAGCTAAAGAATTTTCGGTTCAAACTCAGTGTAGAATTTAGTATGTACTTGTATCCATTGCGTTTAAAATAAAGTGCATGTATTCTCAGCCCAAAAATATGTATAAAAAGGGATCAATGAACTCACTGTTTAATATTGATATACAATATTGTAGAAAAGCACGTAGACGCATCGGAGATGATAAACACGAGGTTTGATTCACAAAAATACCCTCGAACATTACCCATAATTTCCTTGGCAATAACCCATATTTTTCTTAGCTCTAGCTTGCTTGGAAACACGTTTTGAAAATTACTTGGACAGCACTCCGTCGTAATATTTTATGTATATTATTATTTTTGTATCGCAAAAATAATAACACTAATAATAAAAATAATAAGATTAATAATAATCTTATTAATAATAATAATAATAATAATAATAATAATAATAATAATAATAATAATAAATAATATTACGGAGTATATCTATATTTGTGTATGTGTGTGATTATCTCGAGCCAAAAACTGCAATTTATAGCAATCATACCTGAAAAAGTACCCCATGCGATCGCATGGGATTTGTGCTTCAAGGCCATGTGATCGCATGGAACCCTGGGACAGCTCACAAATTTTTAACTTCTTGTTTGTCGACATAATTTTATATTATATATAATATATTTAATTTATATAATTAATTATATATTATATTAAATTCACATGCATAGTTGACTTGTAATTTTTGTTCTGATAAGTCGTATGTCATCACTCGACTTATGTCCCCGTTCCGGTTTTTCGAACGCCCTTTCGTACGCTGAGAAAACTAGTACTTTTCGTTTCGTGACTCTTACCTTTGTCAAAATATAAACTTAAATTATCCCTAAATTATATCACTCAAAGTGTATCTTAAACTTTCGAGTGTTTTGGTCATTTACTTTTATAAATTATCGTCTCGTTATTCGTTAATTTCACTGTAGCAATTCACTGTAGCAAAGTCAATTTCACTGTAGCAAATAGTGATTTTCGCAAACACTGTAGCATTTTGGGTACTGTAGCAATTTGAAAATACTGTAGCAAATTAGTGTTTTACTGGTTCATCTTAAACGCTTTAGTTAACTTATCTGAATATCAATTGAATCAATAAACGAATGTTACTATCATTTACTAAATAACTTTAAATCATATATATTCAATTAGATATATAAACCAATAAGTTTAATGTACGGTATCATGCAATTAAAACATTGTTACCTTTTCAAGTTATAGTATATATGTATCTATTTACATATAATTGTTCGCGAATCGTCGAAAACAATCGAAGGGTTTTTAAATATATAAAAGTAGTTCAAAAATTTTGAGATTCAGTTTTACAGACTTTGCTTATCGTGTCGGAAATGTTAATCATACAAAGATTAAGTTTAAATTTGGTCAGAAATTTCCGGGTCATCACACCCAACAACAACATCGAAATTACAAACCGTGCATATCAATACGGATAGCAACATAAATACACGGGAGAATGAAAAACACTATAACCCCAAGGTAATAGTGGAAATTAACAGATTCCTCCGGTGGAAGTTGAAAAAAAATAATAACAGATACAATAGTCAGGATAAGGACAAGAAGCAGAACTGGATTAAGTATTTCCCACAATTCTTAGAAATATGAATTAAGAAGGAAAGTATTGAAGTGGTAAAAATCAATAAAACGGAAGAGGTTAATTTATAATGGAAGTATCCGATAAAGCAATCGAAGTAGATAACCACATTTAATTAAAGAGATCTTAATTTATTTATCCCGAAAAATCAGATTTTATAGATTTCCAAAGATTTTCTGTAAAATTCCTTGAATTCAGGAAATCAACCGTAACTACGTCAAAAGTTAAGACGAATCTCTATGTCTTTATTTCAATCTTTTGCGATAGCTTCACTCGTACTCTTCGAGTAATCGAATCATTTTATCTATATTAATAAAAAATGATAAAACTCTATTTGTCAACTCATATTCAACTCATATTCGTCATGAAAACATTTTTATTGTTAGCCATGACGACCTCAATCAAATTTCGGGACGAAATTTCTTTAACGGGTAGGTACTGTCACGACCCGAAAATTTTCGACTAATTTTGAACCAAACTCACGATACGATTTCATAATTCTGTCATGATAAGCAAAGTTCGTTATGTTGCGTCTTAAAATCTTTGAACTATTTTCGTACATTCATTTGATTTCGACCATTTCCGATGATTCACGAACAACTATTTGTAAATAGATACATATATATTTAAATGTGTGTATATATATATATATATAATGTATATTAAAAATAAATATTAAATGATTGTAATGTTCGTTTAATATTCCAATTGATATTAAACAAACTAAATTCGAACTTATATGATTTAAAAATAAATGGAGATCCGAAAATGAGTTATATAAATTATAGGCTTATTTAAAGTATATTTAGGAGCTATTTGTTAAATTTTTACACTTAGTATATTTTATTTAGCGTTGAAAGCTAATAATATTTCTATTACTTTATGATTATAAGTGTTTATGCTTACCATTTGAAACAATCAAATATTAACTAAAGGTGAATTATTATTGTAGTTTGTTATGTGACAACTTCTCTATCTATATACTAATATATACATAATATATACATACATGCATGCTATTCGTCGATTAGAAAGCTAAAGTGAATGCTTCAACTTGTCTTTTGTTCTAAATTATCAATATCAATTATCACCTTTCACTAAAACCCATTTGATTAATCACCACTTTTCTGAAAACCACTATGACAACAATCCCACCACAATCATTCATGTGTCTATCTTTTGTTTTCTTTCATTTAACTTCAAACTATCCGAATAATTAGGAGGTAGTGGAGCATATCTTGAAATAAAAATATTAATGCAAAACTAATTATAAGACTTGTAAGATGGCACATGGGACCAAGGTGAAAACATGCATATGTATGTATATGAGTGGAAACGTGTTCTTCAATTTGATAATTTTTTTTATGACATTTGAACATTCTTCAACAGCCATCAATCAAACCTACTTCAACTCTCTTTCTCTTTCTCACATGTACCATCTAGAATATAAATTCACAAATACATTCATCCAGACATATATCTGTATCCAAATCCAAATTATTTGTTGGTTAACTATTCTTAATTGACATTGGTTAACTATTCTTAATTGATAGTGATCGTAACTTTTTATGTTATGATCAATTCTTCTAACTCAAATATATTATATATTATATCTATCATATGCAGAGTAATATTACACATTCATCAAACCTACTCACCCTTGTTCTTCTATCTTCTTCTTCCACAACACTTTGAGGCCACAACCTCCCACCTCGATCGACATTAACACGCCACCACCCTATCATCTGTCACCTTGAACCACCATTTCATCACCACAACAACCGTCATATTCAACCCCCACCATTATTTGATGATGTTTTTCAGTTGGAAGTCATCAAACAAATTGGTGTTAATAACGCGACCATTATCGTTTGCTCACTTGCTCACGTTTCTTCCAACAACCCTAATAATAATTAATCAATCAAATTTGAAGAAAGATGTCGTGTGGCCATTTTGGGCTTGCTCTAATAATTTTTTTTTTGTTCTTTGTGACTGATCAAACTGCCCGTGACCACTATTGTAGCTGCGAATACTTTGGATTTCTGTATCCGATCAGACCTAAACATAACCACAAGGTTTCTATTACTGTTCTAGTACAACCGCAACCCGTCATCTTCATCGAATCATTAACCCCTATTCCACCACCTGTACAACCGTCGCCACCTTTTCTCTCTCATTCTCTCTATTTTTTTCTCTGTTTCTAGCAACTGCCGCTACTATTTTTGCGGTTACTATTACTGCCTTTTTCTATTTAATGATAATAAAAAGTGAAAGATGGAATAATGGTGCAACTTGAAGGATTCGGTTCATGTACACAATACAAGCACTGACAGTTTCTTGATGGGTTGCTTTTCCCTATATTGGGCTTGTTTGTTTAATGGGCAGAGCTAAATGAGTTGGGCTTTTGAATCGGGCCTTTTGTTTAACTGATTCCCGTTATTTCTGCTCGAGTTGAAGACTGTTGTAGCAGTTTTCTTTAAATCGATGTGATACAATAACAAAGAACGAGGTGTACGTTGAGGAATTTTAAAAATAAAAACGGTACTTGATATGATAATATAAAGATAATAATATATACTTAATTTGATTATTAAGATGATGATAGAATAGAATTATGGCGAAGATTATATAGATGATGATGATGTTTTACGTGGTGATGATATGTTGATTAAGAAGATGATGATGATTAGTTGATTAAATTATGATGATCACAATAATGATGATGCTAAGTGATGAAGATGAAAACTGAGATGGAAAGGTTAAATAAATTACTTTTGTGGTACAAATCAGAAACGTAATGGCAGTGGGATGGTTTCGTGGTGTTGGTCTTATACAAGAGGTCTCGGGTTCGAGCCTTGGCAATGGCGTTTTCTTTTTAGGACTATTATCGGGTTAGCGGGACGTCGCGGGTTCAAACCCGGACTTGGGCATTTTTTTTAGGACTACATCTTTGAGGTAGTTTACTTATTATTATTATTATTATTATTATTATTATTATTATTATTATTATTATTATTATTATTATTATTATTATTATTATTGTTACAAATATTAAAAATATAATTATTAGTATCATTCATATAATTAATATTATTATCATTATTGTTAATATTAGTAAATCCATATTTTCAAAACTATCATTCTAACAAATAAACATTTTGCACATTAAATATATTTATTACATAATTATACTAATATTACATAAAATTAAGTTTTAACTAATACAATAGTATAACGTTAATGGAATTATATATCAAATAAGTATTATAATATATTATAAGTATTAATAAAATATATATAAGAATATTAATCTGAATACATAACAAAATAAATATAAGGTTGTTCGATTTCAATTATGTGTATTAATATATATATAACTGTTATAGGTTCGTGAATCCGAGACCAACCCTATACTTGTTCAATGACGTCATATGTATTTTTACTACAAAATACAGTATGGTGAGTTTCATTACTCCCTTTTTATATATATTTTTGGGCTGAGAATACATGCGCTGTTTTATAAATGTTTTACGAAATAGGCACAAGTACTAAAACTAATTATATGTGGGTTTAAACCAGAAATATACCCTTAGCTTGGTAACATTAAACTACTTGTCTATGTACGGTAGGCGCGAATCCTAAAGATAGATCTATTGGGCCTGACAAACCCCATACTGACTATGGGATGCTTTAGTACTTCGAGGTTATTTTAAACACACCTGATCTGGTGTACTTCAGAGGGTAAAACATGAACGTTAAGGCTTGTTACCGGGTGCCTACAGCTTATAGAATACTTTTATACACTTGCGAGTATACATAAACGGAAATCTTGTGGTCTATTAATATACTGAAACGATTGTTATGATAAACCTATGAACTCACCAACCTTTTGGTTGACACTTTTAAGCATGTTTATTCTCAGGTATGAAAGAAATCTTTCGCTGTGCATTTTCTCATATTACATGGAGTCGTTCATGGCATATTTAAGTCAGTACCTCGCAATAGAACCAAATGTTGAAGACTTCGTCCAGGAGGATTAGGACGGGTCATCACAATAAGTATTATTTATATAATTATTATTATTTATAGTATTATTATAATTTTTAGAATTTTAATTATCATTATTAATTAATGTTATTACTACAAGTATTATAATTATTAATACTATTATTACCACTAAAATAAGTATTATGATAAAATTTTCATTTATTATGATTGTAAATACAAGTATGAATATTATTATTATTATTATTATTATTATTATTATTATTATTATTATTATTATTATTATTATTATTATTATTATTATTATCATTTTTAATTTTTTTTATTATTATTAGTAAATCATTAATATCAACACTAAAATCTTTAAGCATATAAATATTTTGTACATAAAATATATTTATTATATATAATGTACTTATATTAAAATTTCACATAACCATATATATATATCAAACTTACTAAGATTAATTATATAAATACTTACAAATAACAAATTATCGATTTTTAAATATAATATTAAACAAGTATGTATCTAAATATATTAATATAACTATATACATATTAACCATTTTGAATATAAACACAAATTAAATATACATAAGATATAAGTTAAGGATATAATAAATAAATAAATTGGTTCAGTTACGATTATGTGTTTTAATATATATATACAAATGATATACGTTCGTGAATCCGAGGCCAACTCTACACTTGTTCAATATAGTCAAATGTATTTTTACTACAAAATACATTAGGTGAGTTTCATTATTCCCTTTTTATATATATTTTTGGGCTGAGAATACATGCAATGTTTTAATAACTATTTTACAATATTTATATGCGTGAGTTTCATTTGCTCCCTTTTTAAATGCTTTTGCAATATATATTTTTGGGACTGAAAATACATGCGCTGCTTTTATAAATGTTTTACGAAATAGATACACGTATTTAAAATTACATTCTATGGTTGGATTATTAACCGAATATCGCCCTTCAAGTCTGGTAACCTAAGAATTTAGGGAAATGGCCCCTGATTGACGCGAATCCTAAAGAGAGATCTATGGACCTTGACAAGTCCCATTCGGGATACGAATGCTTTAGTACTTTGAGATTATTATACAGGCCAGAGGTTCTGTTTTTGGGATATTCTATGCATTAAGTTAACGTCGGTTACCAGGTGTTCAATCCATATGAATGATTTTTATCTCTATGCAGTTTGCGAAATGCCTGATACGAGAATGATGTTTATGAAAATGAAATCTTGTGGTCTATTATACTATCTGAAATGATTATTTATGATAAACTAATGAACTCACCAACCTTTTGGTTGACACTTGAAAGCATGTTTATTCTCAGGTATGAAAGAAATCTTCCGCTGTGCATTTGCTCATTTAAGAGATATTACTTGGAGTCATTCATGGCATATTTCAAAAGACGTTGCATTCGAGTCGTTGAGTTCATCAAGAATATTATTAAGTCATTTATAGTTGGATATATTATGAAATGGTATGCATGCCGTCAACATTCGATGAAATGAAAGTCTATCTTTTAAAAATGAATGCACTGTTTGTAAAATGTATCATATAGAGGTCAAGTACCTCGCAATGAAATCAACTATTGTGAATCGTTTATAATGTATATGAGCGGGTCCTTTCAATATATATATATATATATATATATATATATATATATATATATATATATATATATATATATATATATATATATACACTAATGTACCTTCGTTCATACCCATTCCTTAAACGATCAAATGTTGCTCGTCTTTCAATTCCTGTTTCTGGCTCAAAATAAAACACTAACACCACCTTCAAACCACACCAACACCACTTCAATCATATTAAACACCAAACCTACTTCACCCTCGTGAAACCACCACCAAGAAAATCACGACCTTGATCATTGTTTCTTCAAACATTAACCAACCAGTTGACATCATCACCTTGACCACCATAACCATCGACAACCATCACCTTCAACTTCTCATCACGTGCTAACTAGTTTCGTTTTTACTCATCTCTTCATTAGAATCATCACACTATGATCTTAAACCACCACCGTCGACTATAAAACACCACCACTTTCTTGCTTTCTTTTTCTGTTGCAACAATTAATTACCATCGAGTAATCAAGTTGTATAACCATTAGTTCCCACTACTATACTCATCCTAGTATACTGAAAAAACATTCACAAACACATTGCTGCTGCTCTGCCAGTTTCTTCTTCATGATTGCTATCATTCGACAGCCCAAAACAGTCGTCACCCATTTGCTATTATTCTGGTGGAACTACCTCACGTATAGTTTTTTTTTATTTGTCCGAAATGAAGTCACCTTGTTCTATATTTATTGCTGTGTCCCCGTATGATTTACAGCAAAGAGAGCATTAGTTGTTGCTTTTTACAAATGAAAAGAAGAGGGGAAGGGGACCAGGATAGCGACGTATTATCTCTTCTTTAAGTCTAGTGGGCGATTACTTTATGGAAGGTGGGATATGTATGATTAAATTGATGATGAGTGATGAATGTAGTCATATATGGCTGCTCAATTTGCTTCCTCCTATTATATTTTTTTTAATGAACCGAACCCCACATCCTCTTTATGTTTCGTGTTCAAACAAGTTAAAAACCAAAAACTTCTTTTTGTGATTCCTATTCTTGTTCGATTAAGGTACCTACAAGCTACTTTTCCCATTTCCTTTTTTTGTTTTGAATTTTAAATATCATAGCAAGGGGGCCGTATTATCTTGCACTTGGCCATTTCCTTTTCGAGGTAGACCAAAGAATAACCCCACGCATTATTTTATGTCGAGCTGATCAACTTGCTGCTACACATTACCATTTCCGTCTTGCTGTTGGGCCGAGAGCCTAAATTGTTGTTGGGCCGGATTTTCTTTTGCTTGATGGGCCGTATTTTTCTTGCTGTTGGGTTGGCATATAGCCTGTCCTTATTTCTGAGTCGATTCACAACCAAACTAGATACCCTTGTTTCCTATTTCTATTTTATGGCTACAAGTCATTTGATCATGGTTCTATTATAATTGAAGATGATGGGGTAGATTAAGAGAATGATATAGATACATGATATAGATACATGATATGGATACATGATATAGATACATGATATAGATACATGTTATTGATGATGATGATATACGGATTATGATTATGCTATAGTGAAGATAACATGAAGCATGATGTATACAATCATGGGGATGTATGTTGTTAGAGATGATGAATAAGATTATCATGATGATGATCGAGTTAGTAAGGATTAGATGAAACGGTTTCAAAGGTTATATACATTAGCGAGCAAATTAAAACAAGAACAAATTAATGACCAGTGGCTTGGAAGGAATTGGTTTAATAGAGAGGTCTCAAGTTCGATCCCCGGCTATGACAATTTTTTTTTTTTAAGAAAAAGGAGAAGAAATAGGGAAACAGAATATTATGGGTTAAATAAAAGAAAAATAAAAACGGACGAATGGTTAAGGATGTTATCGGGTTAGCGGGACATCGCGGGTTCAAACTCGGACTTGGGCATTTTTCTTAAAGGCTACTTCTTTGAGGTAGTATTCCTATTACCATTACTATTATTATTATCATATCATTACTAGTATTAATATAAGTATTATTATTATTAATATTATCATTTTATGAATTAATAAAATAAGTATCATTATTATTTTATCATTTTTATTATTAGTATTATTAGTATTATTATTACTAAGTATTATAAATATTATTGTTATTACTATTATTATCATCATTATCATCATTATTACATTTAACAATTTATTATTTTTAACATTATTATTACTATTATCATTAATTGTATTACTAATATTACCATTAGTATTATTATTACTATTACAACAAATATTATTTATGTAAAATATAATTATTACATATAACATAACTATATTAGTATTTTATTTATTTATTTATTTATTTATTTATTTATTTATGTAAAGTATATAAAATAAATACAGTTAATTGAATTATTAATGAAACACATAATTAAAATAACAATTAAATCATTAACAATATATAAATTTGTTCGATTACCATTATATATATATATATATATATATATATATATATATATATATATATATATATATATATAAATGATATAGTTTCGTGAATCCGAGGCCAACCTTGCACTTGTTCAGTGCTATCATTTGCATTATTGCTACGAAATACAGTATAGTGAGTTCATTTGCTCCCTTTTACTCTTTACATTTTTGGGACTGAGAATACATGCGCTGATTTTATAACTGCTTTATTAAATGTTTTTGAAATATATTTTGAACTGAGAATACGAAATGCTTTTATAAATGTTTGACGCGATATGACACAAGCAAAATATTCCTCGAATGAATTATTATGCAGACAGAAGTTCTGTGGATTATGAATTGAACTAGTTGGACGTGACAATTGCCACTAATTGTTATGAATATTTTCTCCTGATTATTATTGCTTGGTAACCTAAGAATTAGAAAACGGGTATGTCCCTAATTCACACGAATCCTAAAGGTAGCTACCGGGTTTAACACCTACACCCAGAATGTTCACTAGACGGAAGAGCTAGTGGGCATGGTGTTTAGTACTTTGAAGTTTATATATTATACAGACGAGAAGTTCTGTTTTGGGGATATTATTGATGCGCATTATATGTTAAGGTCGGTTACCAAGCCAAGCTATGAAAGCAAAGTGAATGTTATGTAGCGAGAGAATGATTTTTATACACAGGTTATGTGTATTATATTTTGTACACGAGATATGTGTACGGTTACTAAGATTTATGGAAAATGGTTGCGTACACGAGAAAGGTGTACGGTATTTAAAAGATATCGCATGTACATTACAAGTGTGTATAAGATTCGGGCCCATTTGTACCATGCAACATTTAAATTTTGTGGTCTATTAAAATTATGAATTTTATTGTTTACGATAAACCTATGAACTCACCAACCTTTTGGTTGACACTTTTAAGCATGTTTATTCTCAGGTATGAAAGAAATCTTTCGCTGTGCATTTGCTCATATTACATGGAATCGTTCATGGCATATAGAGGTCCGTTCATCGCAATGGTACCAGATGTTAAAGTGTTCGTCTAGGTGAAATTGGACGGGTCATGACAGATTGAATTTTTGGAATTTCAACCATCTTGAAGGTAGCAGCAGCAGTGGCAATTTCTGTAGTTGGAATTTCGGATGAGAAGTCTCAGTTAATGCAATTTTTTAATATGCAAATAAGGTAATGTAATGTACATGTTAAGTTATATTTGTATATTTAGATGTTTGAAAAAAAAACACTTAATATACATAGATAATTTATAATGTGGGATTTTGTAGGAGAGGGTTCTTAAATACATGGAAGTTCTGACCAGGGTTTGTTTGTACAATGAGAGCAGAAATATTTTGTAACGTAAATAGAACACTACTAAACTTAAGAAATGCAAATGAAAAGCACTCTTAACAACGACTAATAAATCCGACGCAACGCGAGGGTTCTAACACTAGTTAAAAACTGTGATCGTCGATGCAAGCGTCGAATATACCCTAAGCTCAACAATCAAATAACAAAATACAACTTTTCTGGGTGTTTGGGCCATAAAAAAATAATAATAACAAAATAAAAACTACAACTACAAGCCCAAAACACAACAAAAACTAAAATACATCAATCCAACTCAAATCTATCTATATACACATATAAAGCTCTAAAATGATAATGTAATCAATCCACTGATTACCCTTAAATTTAGATAATGATGATGTCATTATTTTATACTCAGTATTAATTTATTAAAAAAATAATATGGCATCTTTCATAAAAGGATATTCTAATATCTCCTAAATAAAATAACAAACTCGCATCCGTTTTAATTTACTCTTCTATCCATTTTATTGTTCAATAATCGTGCTTTTCTTCTTTACAATCAATTTAATTCTACATTATAGCCTTGCAAATACGATTATTCGATCCAATCCGGTTTGTAATTAACTTTTACATTCAATTTTGTCTGATTATATGTTATCAGTTTTTATTTGATGGAACCACAGTTTTGTTTGATTGATGGAATCACACTTAATACACTCAAAGTTTTATTGATGTTTCTCTTAGTTGTATTATCATGTGAGAGTTGAATATTTTTAATACACTCAACTTAATTACGATTATTCAATTCAACCAAGTTTGTTGTTAACTTTACATTCAATTTTGTTTGATTATATGTTATCAATGTTTATTTGATGGAACCACGGGTTTGTTTGATTGATGGAACCACATTTAATACACTTAAAGTTTTATTGATGTTTCTATTAGTTGTGTTATCATGTGAGAGTTGAATATTCTAAATTTAGAGCTTAGTTTTATGAAGAAACTTTGAGTGTATTAATATAGGGCTTAATATGTTCTTAAACTTTGAGCGTAGTAAAATGATATCTATCTATGCATCTTTGTTTGTTATTCTGCAATTGATAGCATATAAGCTACCAGTTAAGGGAATATCCATTTGCAATACATAGATACAATTTTTATGATAATAATTCAACTCTGAATATGTGGTATATATCTTATCATTGTGGTGACATCTTTTCTTAGAATGTAGATTACAACAATACAACATCCATGATGGATATATACCTATTGTAGTGATGTTGATGAGTTTAGATTGTTGTTCTTCAACTAACCCGTAAAATCACGAGTCATTCGACTAGTCTATTAAAATCCACTTCAAATTCCACAGCTTTTGGTACCTTTTAAACTGCTTTGGTCTTCTTAACCTTCACCAGAAGCAATTTAAATCTAATATAGGTATAGATAACCTTACCTAATTCCTCCCCACATCTTCTTGGATGCTTAAAAGTTCTAAACTTCATTTCTTGCCAAACATATTAAACGCTAGCAACAAACACCGGTCTCTATTAATGATATTATACAATATACTAAATATAAGAGTGAATGATGTCCCTAATGACAGAACTTGAACCTGAATACTGATATAATAAATATTTACAAGTTTATAATAAATATTTACAAGTTAGCAGAGGTGAACACTAAAAAAGCCCTTATTTTTTGTTAAAAAAGAATTTTTGAGTGTAAACTTTTTTTCCCATTAAATCCAGGTGGGGCTAGGGATGGCGCCCGCGGGCCATGGGCACGAGTTATATATACCCGCGTACCGCCCGTCGGGTTGTTTTAATGTTCGTTGAGACCCGCTACCCGCCCACGAGTAAAAGAAATTTGTCCATGCCCGTGACACGCGGATACTCGTGATACAACTTCGTTAATTTTTTTTAGAAAGGAAATTTTATTAATTAAAAACAATATGTACAATTAACATGTGTTAAATGACGTGAAAGTCAAGTTTTTACTTATATGTAATATTATATTGCAGTACAAGTAAAATTCTTTTTAAATTGATAATTGTATGTATAAACTCACGGATAAATTAAATTTTTTTCATAAATTAGCGGATCGGGTTTCACCCGCGACGGGTCATTATGTACCCTTGACCCGCCCGTGACCGTTGGCGAGTATAATTTTTTACCCGTACCCGTGCCGGCGGGTAAGATTTTATGATTTTACCTGTCCATCATGGATTGGGTACCCGCGGGTCACGGGTTTTTTCTCGCTCATTGCCATCCGATCCCTAGGTGGGGCGGATATATACCCCTGAATCCCCGATTGGTCTCGAAGTTACTGTTCACGATTTTTTTTCTGTTCACGTTTTTTTATTTACTGTTAACTTTTTTTAAGCGTAGCGCGAAGCGCGTGACCATCTTTCTTGTTCCATACATTATTAGTATATGGATATGGATATTGTGACAAACTATAGGTACTATCCTGTAACTGATATGGAATACCTCTTAATAACATTTTCGATTTCATGTTATGGAATACCTCTTAATAACATTTTCGATTTCATGTTATCATTTTATTTACTTGTATTTTTTAAGTCTAAAATTACTCATCCTATATATCTAAATCTTACTTACGGTGTATATATAGTACCACGTAGTGTATGTGTATGTATGTAAGTAAGCATATACATGAATGCAGGATACAAATATTCGTACTACGTGTTTAGATAAAACATAAACACATATTTTAATGAGTAAAAAAATGTACAGTACATGTTTCTACTAGTAGTTTTTTATTGAATGGAGTAGTAGATAGATAATAACTAGATATGTTATCCGATATTTGCTTTTAGCAAATGTGGTAAGTGGTTGAAGGTAAAAGTGGATTAGTTTTGCTATTTAGAGGAAGGTTATTATTTCCTTTTCCTGGAACCCCACAAATGCATTCATTCTATACTATTCCTACCTTCCTTTTTCTCTTTCTTCTTTTATTGGCAAAGACTCTCTGATCCATCACTGTTTTCTACAACTATCCCATCTCATCTTCTCCCTTCTACAAAAAGGTAAACAAATATATCATCAAAATCCAGATTTTTTTCACCTAAACACATACCTTCTTTTGCATGTTCATGAAGATCTAACCCATAAGAAATGCTAATCATTAGAAAAATTGTTGCTTTACTAGCTTGATTGTTAGCTGGGGTTTTGCTTTTTAGATCTGAAACATCAAATCTTGATTAAAAACGTCCTTTTTTCATGTGGGTCGATTTCTTTATAAAACTGAAAATTTGTATGACTATTGTGTGTTACAGAAGGTATATATAGTTTTATTTGAATGGCTAGAGAGAAGATAAAGATTAGAAAAATTGATAATATAACAGCAAGGCAAGTGACCTTTTCAAAGAGAAGAAGAGGGCTTCTGAAAAAGGCCGAAGAGCTGGCCGTACTTTGTGACGCCGACGTTGCTCTTGTCATCTTTTCGGCCACCGGAAAACTGTTTGAGTACGCTAGTTCCAGGTACTATGTGTATATATAGTACTTCAAAACCCTAGCTATGTAACTGTATAATTAGTACTAGCACTTGTTTTGCTTGTTCAAACTTCAAAGCTTTCCACTTACGGAAATATATACATTTATATTTTTATATTGTAATAAATAATAATAAATATACATAAATTTTGTTTTCTCATCGAAACAATAAAACTAGCATCAAACTTTATTTAGGAGGTTGTTTTGTGGAGTTGTGAGTGGAAGCTAGAGAGGCCGCCCGGGCCGGGCAGGTTAATTAAGTTTTGATTTCTTAATTAATTAATTACGTAAATTTCACTCATATGTATATGCTATTTTGTTTAGATTTAGTAAAGTAATATTTGCCCTTTATGTATAAAGTATAAAGTTATAAGAGCAAACTGTATATATATATAGCTTTATTTATGCGTTATTTTATCCTCAAGAATGATCAATTAATTAATTTCTTCATTTCATTTCAAAATTAAACCTTAAAGCATTTAGATAAAACTAATAGTACGGGAGTATAAATATATTTACATGATTTTTAAGGACATGTATATGAACTTTTAAGTTGAAACAGTCATTTAACTAAGACAAAATTTCATTCCTCGTCCCTGAACTTTACATCAACTTTGACTCCTTATCCTTTTTCTTTTATTTATGCATCCCTCGTCCATAATATATCAAAAATCTACATCCCTCGTCCTCCCGTCTATTCTCTGTCTATTTTGCCGTTACCTTCCTATCACGTGCAAAGCACGTGGGGTAAAAAGGTCATTATTAAACTACAGGGACGAGGAGTGTAATTATGTATTCTTCTTCGATATTCAATTTAGTCTCAAAATTATAAACCCTAATAAAATCAAATTAATTCCTCTTGTTTCATAAATCATAAACCACATCTATAAATCGACGGGAGTGGAGTGCATATACAAAAATCATTCCAATTCTCTATTTACATCCGACACTTATTCAAATTCACTAATCCAAAACACAAATTCACAACACATTCTGTATCATATTATCATATTTTTATTTCAAAATCAACAATTACAACAAATCAACATCACATATTCATTTACATATACTGTTCGTGCCATATGTATACATCATCATATATGCTCAAATACTAAACTCATTATGTGATGATAATCAACTTGAAGTGAGCAGAAATTTATGATTCTCATCATCAACTGATTACTCTATATCATTCAATTCGGATTATCATTAACAAAATCTTCATGAATTTGAAGTTCCTTGTTCGTTGGGCATAAACTCAAAATTTGAGGTCTCTAGATCGTTTTAGCAGATCAATGATGAAATTGTTGATGGATTGAAGTATTTATTTATCAGATGAAACTATTTGAAGCATCAATTGTCATTGAATCAACCTAAATCGATCTAAATCTCAAAGTCAACGTATGAAGCTCGTCGGTCAACATTTTGATTCATGAATTATTAGATGTTTCGGGATCAATTGTTGCTTGTCGAGTGTTAGCTATTGCATTTGAAATAACTTTCATGTGAAGATCGTGGCCTGAAAGCACTTAATTCCAGATTTCAAATTTTTTTGTTCATCATGAAGATGCCGACTGTTCATCCTCAATTTCAATATTCTGTTGATATTTTTGGACTGGATTTTTGCACAGAAGTGTTAATCGCTAGTCCTGCAGTGTGTATCAATCGATTTTCAGCTTCATATCACAGAAGTATTTAGGGTTTATGATTTATGATTGGGGACTAAATTGAAGAAGAAGACATAATTACGCTGCTACTCGTCCCTGTAGTTTGATAATACCTTTTTACCCTGCTCTGCACGTGATAGGAGGGTCACGGCAAAATAGACAGAAAATAGACGGGAGGACGAGGGATGTAGATTTCTGATACATTAGGGACGAGGGATGCACAAAAAAAAGAAAAAGGACAGGGAGTCAAAGTTGATGTAAAGTTCAGGGACGAGGAATGAAATTTTGTCTTTAACTAAACAATATTCATGATTTTTGAGTACCTTGTCTTGTAAAGAATACATGAGTAATTTCTAAATTATTGTATTTTCAATCTTTTAATTGAAATATGATGATGATGATGATGATGATGATGCATGTTGATTTTTATTTACATAAATTACATGTTTAATAGTGATCAGACATGATAACAATCTTCTGATTGGAGAATATAACAAAAATGTACGTACTGTGTCTGTGATTTTGCTTTCTTTTGTTTATCTTGATCTGGAACGTACGTACTCATTATTATTCCCACCATTAGTGGACACTAATTAATACGAGTAATATATCCAAAATTTGCGGTTCACGATATATAATACAGTATCCAAAAGGTTTTTTTGACCTGTAATACTTACATTTTTACGATATAAATAAATATATACCGGGTTGCTAGCTCCTAACTACATTAATTACGAAGTAATATTGATATTTGATACACACTACAAAGCAGGATCGGTCCCGAAACTTTAAGTACCTAGAACGAGATGAAAAAAAAAATTTATTTCATAACGAATAATATAAACTATTTAAAAATGCCCTTAATTAGACCCTAACGAATTGTATAAGTTATTTAAGAAAGGTCGTTTGGAACTTGCTGGAATATTAGTGGACTTTGACTTCCTTTTTTCCGGGGCCTTTAATTGTTGTTTTTTGGGTCTATTGTATTCCGTCTTCGCTTTTTTGGTTATGTTTCCCTACTTTCCAAGTTTCTAAAATCTCTGATTGTATCTGTGTATATAAAAAAATTGAGCCCCTGAAAATTTTGTACCCTTAGCGGTCGATCGAGTTGCACCACCTCTGGGCTGCCCTGGACGACTGGAGCTAAGTATTCTATGAATGTACTCACAATCACATTTTAGTTTCACTGAATGTAATATGCTTTCTCTTCAATTTACAAATACAAAGTTTTGTAATATTAATTTACTTACTTTTTTTTTTTGTAGCATGCAAGACTTACTCGGAAAATATAAACGACATTCAACAAATAACAACGATGATAAACCTCACGAACATTCACTCGATCTTCAGGTTTAATTTCCCGGCCTTATATATCTTTTAACCATTCTATCATGTTATCTTAATTAATTAGTATCAAAAAATAACAGTTATGATATACGAATATATATTGTTGATGGTTGGGGATTAATTAAAAGATACACGACTATATAAGTATCATATTATTACGTTGATATAAATATTCTATTCACGAGCGTAAGAGTTTACTGCTCACGCGTCAGAATACTACTCATCCGCCGCCCATTATCCCTTTTCATTTGTCGGAAACACTATTAATCCCTCATTAAACATCGTTCGTCTCGTCCGTCGGAAAACACTGTTCATCCGTCAAAAAAACACTTCTAACGCGTCGGAAAACATTGCTCATCGTAAAAAAAGTGTTTTTTTCGCGTCGGAAAACATTGCTCATCGTAAAGGATTTTTCGATATAAAATGATTTCCGGCTATCGGATGGTATTCTAATTACTTAGAATATCCATATATATATAGAACAAAAGATTTCGTAAATTACGGAGGGATTTACGGAATATGCCAGGCAAAGTTTACAGTAACAGATACGCTAAGATATGAATTAGCAGATATGCTAAGATATGGATTTTGTCTATACACTATTCATGCAATCAATGCCGTAAACGTGTCTAGACTAAGAATGATAAGCAGGTAATTTTTTAAGGATGATAAGCAGGTAATTTTCGACAAAAATGATAAGCAAAACTTTTGACACGCAGACACGGTCGAAGTCCAGACTCATTAATGCATCTTAATATCTATCAGTTAGACACACTAATGCAAGACCTGGTTCGCTAAGACCACCGCTCTGATACCACATGAGACGACCCGTCCTAATCCATAAGGACGAATACAATAACATATGATTACATCGTGAGGTATTTGATCTCTATATGATACATTTTACAAACATTGCATTCGTTTTTAAAAGATAAACTTTTATTTCATCGAAAGTTGACAGACATGCATACCATTTCATAATATCCAAACTTTAAATGACCTAATCTGTCATTTACTTTAATTATAATCTTTATTGAACTCAACGACTTGAATGCAACGTCTTTTGAAATATGCCATGAAAGACTCCAAGTAATATCTTTAAAATGAGCAAATGCACAGCGGAAGATTTCTTTAATACCTGAGAATAAACATGCTTTCAAGTGTCAACCAAAAGGTTGGTGAGTTCATTAGTTTATCGTAATCAATCAATCATATCCATAATTTTAATAGACCATAAGATTTTATATTTCCATTTCTCATAAACATAATGCATGCATATAGCCATCTGCATAAAAATTATTCATATGGATTGAACACCTGGTAACCGACATTAACCATAATGCATAGAATATCCCCACAGACATCGTCGTCTGTATAATAATAATCTCGAAGTACTAAAGCCATCCATAGACATGAATGGGGGTTGTTGGGCCCAATAGATCTATCTTTAGGATTCGCGTCAATTAGGGGCCATTTTCCTAATTCTTAGGTTACCAGACTTGAAGGGCGATATTCGATTTCGATAATCCAACCATAGAATGTAATTTCGATTACTTATGTCTATTTCGCAAAACATTTATAAAAGTAGCGCATGTATTCTCAGTCCCAAAAATATATATTGCAATGCATTTAAAAAGGGAGCAAATGAAACTCACAATACTGTATTTCGTAGTAAAAATACATATGATGGCATTGAACAAGTGCAAGGTTGACCTCGGATTCACAAACCTATATTAATTATATATATTTATATGTTGGTCAATATCTGTCTAGCAATTTAGGTCAGGTCATAGTGTATCACAATCCTAATGCTCGAGATCGATATGCAAAAGTTAACAAAATTCGTTTGACCCAAAATGACTTTTAAAATCTATACATGTTTATTATATACCTTAAATATAGTCATTTTATATATTTAAATATATTTATCAGATTTTATTAGAGTAAATAATAAAAGTCATTTATTAATAAAATTTTATATTAAAATATATATATGATAAAAATATACTTTTATATATCTTAAGTAATAAAATTTATAAAGTTCATTTAATATCATAAAAATATAATGATAGGTATTATAAATGTAACTATATTACATGTAGTAAAATATCTTTGTATCACATATTTATTTGATAAATAATATTGATAATAATAATAAAAAAGATTGCATTATTTTGTAATAATAATAATAATTATTATTATTCTACTAATAATAAAAATAACCATATTTATATTTACTGATGATATTTATAATAATAAAATGATTATTCTAATCATGATAATTTTAATAATAACGATAATTTTTATTATTAACTGTAATAATAATGTTTTATAAAAGTAATAATTTTATTCAAAATGATAATAATAATACTAAAATGATAATAATAATGATATTCCTATTAAAATGATAATTTTAATAAAAATGATTGTTTTAATATTAATGATACTTTTAATAATAATAATAACGATAAAACTAATAAAATGGTAGTTTTGATACAAACATTAATTATTTTTGTAATAATAATAATAATAATAATAATAATAATAATAATAATAATAATAATAATAATAATAATAATAATAATGATGATTATTATTAGATAATAATAATAATGACGATAACGATAACGATAACGATAATAATAATCATTTTAACAATAATACCTAAAATTCAGTTGACTATAACTTCTAATCTGTTCATCGAAACCATTCGATATCTAAATGAAAAGTTATTGATTTTTCGTCAACTTTCCAATGACATGCATATCATATACCTTATCCTAGTAGCATATGTACTAAATTCATGAGCTATCCTAAATTATTTAATGACGAAATTAAACATACAAGCATGCATAATCATATATACTCGAGCACTAGTCAGAGATACACTATTAATATATAAAAGTTAAGTTACGAGTGCTCACGTATCAATATTGAGATTCAATATTGCAGGAAAGTACAAAAACACAACGGAGACGATAAACACTAGGTTGACCTCACGAGCATACCCCCGAATCATACCCATAACCTCCAAAGTTATAACCCATAATTTTCTTAGCTCTATCCCTCTCGAAAAACCCATTTTGAAAACACGCGAGCAGAACCTCGTCGTAGTATTTTATGTATAAATAATAAATAATAATAATAATAATACTGATAATAATAAGGTTAATAATAATGTTAATCTTAATAATAATAATATTTATGTATATATGTGAGAAGAGATTGAGAGATGAATGAGGAATGGATCGGCCAGAGTAATCGAGCTTTTATACAACAAACCTGAGTTGCCCTACCATGCGATCGCATGGTTTCGCAGGCATAAGGCCATGCGATCGCATGGTCCTTCTGTCATGCACCCAAATCGTTTAACTTCTTCTGCCGACAGTTTATTTAATTAAATATATATTTATTTAATTAATTTATATAATTATATATATATTATATTATATTTACGAGTATAGACGACTTGTAACATTAGTTCCGATGACTTGTACGTTCACGCTCGACTTGTGTCCTGGTTCCGGTTTCTTGAACGCATTTTCGTACGTTTAGAAAACTAGTACATTATGTTGCGCGACGCGTACCTTTAATAATAATTCGACTTAATTCATCATTAACTATATTATTCAAAGTGTAACTTAATCATTTAAGTGTTTTGGTCATTTGCTTCTATAAATCATGTTCTTGCTAATTATTAAAATATATTAAATAATATGATTTTTAAATCAAAACGTTTTATGACCAAGTTAATATTATATATTATCACTTTGTAAAATATAAATATATATATATATATATATATATATATATATATATATATATATATATATATATATATATATATATATAAAATTAAATCACGAACCGTTATCATTTATAACTTGTCAAAAGGTTTCTAGAAAGATTCTAATTTTTAAGATAACGTTAAAACCTTTATCCTTATTAAAATGACTCGGTAACAATTTGTCAAAAGTGGTTCCAGACATTTATAAAGTTATATTCCTTTTTAAAGAAGACGTGACACTCAAATTTCTAAAATTTATAACAGTAAAAGATAATGATAATAACTTTAATAATTTACTTCTTGACATATTGTAAAATGTACAAATCTTTCGAAACATATCGTGGTACGTTTTATATCTATTAAATGTATTCGAAACCACCTATATATAAGCTCAATATACTTGTCTATATATATATACACACGTTTCACATAACACTTTTTATTACGTAAACGTTTATTTATACGTTTAATATTTTGCTAAAATTTACAAGTCATAAAATAGATTTCCTAATATATTTACATGTCAATCAAACCGTTTAATATTTTGTTAATATATCACATATATATATATATATACATATCTATTCACACATAATTGTTCGTGAATCGTCGGGCACGGTCAAAGGGTAATTGATTACATGATTGTAATTCCAAGATTTTGAGATTTAACAATACAGACTTAGCTTATCGTGTCGGAAATATATAAAGATCAAGTTTAAATTTGGTCGGAAATTTCCGGGTTGTCACAATTTGGTGATAAAATTGTTGCAACACATATTAGTGTACAAGATCAGGTTAAACGGAAAGCTGATATGAGTAGTATAACACATAAAGATATTTGTGACAAACAGTTCCAAGAAAAAGAGGGTTGATGTTAAAGAAATAGTCACGGTATTAATGAGTTTTTCGTTAAGTACATATAAGAAGTTAAAGAGGATCGTCAACAAGGAGTTTGTAATTGATTTGTTTGAGTTTAAACCGGGTATCTTATCTTATTTGGATTGGAATCACGGACAAGTTATTTTAAAAAAGGAAAGAATGACACGATACAGAACAAAATGAAACTTTACCCGTAAGAAATTGGATGGATTCTCTCTAAAGTTTAATCTTATCTTCAAAACTTTTAATATATCAATTCCCTTGTTATATACTCGTATTTGATTTGATTGATGTATTTATATTCTTATGAGTTTATGATTAGTACATTACAAATAGGGTTAATGTGTTTATAGTTAGTTTTCATTAGTCTTGAATATTCTAAATATATTAGTACTTTCTTTAAATTTCTCGGGTTTACCAATTAACTGTTTATTTATTGTGTGGAACTAACGTTTGTCTTCAAAAGAAAAACCTCTAAAGAAAATTGTGAAATAGTAATTTTCAAGAATAGCATTAGTCTAAATTAGTTAATATCCAACATCTAGTAAATAATCCACCCGTTGCATTGAACCCTGATTTTTCAATACCCGTTATATGTCATTATTCTGTTAGATTGTGGAAAGTGATGAGAATATGATGGGCAATGAGGTAGTCGACAAGAATCGTGAATTGAGGTACGTATTTGATTATTTCTAGATTTCCGTCCAAATTATTGTCCCCGTGTGTACATTATGAAACTCCTGACATACATACATACATACATACATACATACATCACTAACGCATACGAGTGTCACAATAACAGTCAGCTCCGCGGTGAGGACCTTCACGGACTAACTCTAGATGAACTTCAACGATTGGAGACCATGCTCGAAGGAGGTCTTAACCGTGTGCTCCAAACAAAGGTTAATTTTTTTTTATTACATTTTTTTTCTTTATTAATTTTTTCTTAATTGTTCTAGCTAGCTAGCGTTTGTTTTAGAAATTTAGGTACATTCTGATGTGTTGCTTTATTTAATTTATATATACCAGGATGAAAGGATTGCAAATGAGATAGCAAGTCTTCAACAAAAGGTAGGGTTTCAAGTATTTTATGATTGATCTATCAGTCGTCTACAGCTTATGGGATGTGATATTCACACACTACTTTTTGATCCATACACACTAACTTACTATTATATCATTAATTAATTACAATAATGTAGTCTCAACTTCCTAGATAAACTTAGGAATATAATTATGAGTTTTATGATAAAAAGTGTGTATGAATAAAAAAAAAGTGTGTGAGTATCACCTCTCATAGCTTATATGCGATTAGAGTCTATTGTTGACTTTATATAGTCAAATGAAAAATATGACATTAATTGTTCCTAGGGCTGAAAGTACAAGTATAATACTAAGTTATACAGTAGGAATGTATGCACTTATTAGCTTATATATATATATACTAGATTTAAGAGCCCGTGCGTTGCACGGAGACTCCTAATCAAACTAAATTGAAATGTTATATCATTTAACGTTATGATAAAACTACAAACTCGTACCTACTGGTAAACGTTATAATGTTTATTGCAATCAAATTATTAGTAGTATTATAAGTACTATGTTAATGTTAATATATGTTTTGTAATCAGTTTTTTAAGTCTCCATTTTGCAGATAAAGACAGTACCACATGTATTGATATGCATGAAATAAACATAATTTGCTTAAATAATTTTGTTTGAACGTCATGCTGTTTTACCAACAAATATGACAAATGAGTTGTAATGTCTAAATGGGTAACATAAAGCAACTATAAAAGTGTTTTATGTTATTTTGTTACAAACATAAGTAGAATAAAACATCACCTGAAGCGGTGAAATGGTGAAGTTTTATTGTTGATAAATTTGATCAGCGCCAGAAACAAAATGTCTACAGTTCTAATGTCATCATCTAGATTTAAGAGTCTGTGCGTTATAATACATAGATTATACTATTATGATATATATAAATAAATATAATATAATATTATTAATATAATACATAATATATAATATCATTAAAAATATATAATATATAATAATGAAGTATGTTTAAATTTATTGTTGAACCGGCAAAAAAAAGGAGGTTGACTTTCCAGATCTAGTCATATATGAACTCAAATGTTTGATGCAAATCATCAACTACTTCGACCACAGAAAAAACTTCTGGTAAGCATTGAAGATATATCGTTTTCAAAGGTATATATGCATATGCATACAATTCAATAAGGAACTAATACTACCATTTTCTATAATGAGTCTACTATATTTGACTATGTAAAGTCAAAGGTTGAATGTAGGTTTTATAAGAATTTGGATTTGGATTTATCGATCATACATACATTTTGCAAGGCGTCAACAGCAATCTTAATGACTATGTGCAGGGTTTACAGTTGATGGAAGAGAACAAGCTCCTGAAACAACAGGTAATTAAGGCTCATAATTATTCTTATATTACAAATTTATTTATTTATAATTATTATATCTTTTTATTTTTACTTTTCATATGCCTATATAATTGAATCGATGAATTGTATACGATCGAATACAAAATTTCTTTTACTATGAATGTCTAGATGACGACTTTGATGTCGAACGGAAAAAGGCCTCGTACAACAACAACGGCTACTGAATTGGAGAATTTGGTAATTAACCCAGAAGATCAAGGACAATCGTCAGAATCTGTGACTACTAACGTATACAGTTGTAACAGTGGACCTCCTCCTGAAGATGATTGCTCTGATACTTCTCTTAAACTTGCGTAAGTAATATTTTAATTTGTTACACATCATGAATTTGTGTTCTTCATGTATCATTCATGACTTTTAACCTTCATTTTGCATGCATATATGTAGAGTTATATTTTTTTAGTTCTAATTATATACATGCTATATTATATGTATCAATCAGGTTGCCCTTCAACGGATAGACATTTATGGAAATTACACGGTTGTAGATGTTGATCGAGATCGTGTTGTGGTGTTTCGAATCGAAGGGAATAAGAATTCTATGTGTACCTTCAATTAATTTATCGTGTGTACCTTCAATCGAAGGGAATAAGCATGTGTTGGCTATATGAAAACATAACTAAGACTTCGGAAACTAACGTTTTGATGTTCTTAACAATTTTACATTATATATACATATAATATTTTTTATTTGTTAAAGAGAAAGATTTTTTTTTTTAAAATGTTTTTTTTGGTTATAATAATTATAGAAATGGTTTTTCAAATAAACTAATTATAAAAATAGGAAAACCGAACAACGAAACGCCGGTTTGTATATTTTGGAGCCAAACCGGCATTTGAAACATCGGGTTGGACACGGGTTGGGCACGTGTTTAATTCTCAGTCAAACCGGCAAATGAAGTGTAGGTTTGACCGTTTGACCGTAACAGTTTTCGCACCAACCACCTTTTCATTTATTCTCTAACCCGTGACATAATTGCTGCGAATCAAATTTTGCCATGTGTCCAAACCGGCAATTGAAAGGCCGGTTTGAAGCTTTGTATAATCCGACCTATGGTACATCGGTTTGTATCACTCCACCATTCTCATTCACCTTTTAACACACACACGAATCACACACGAATTTGCAATGAATCCCGCCCAACCTCGAGCAACTCCGCTCGACGAATCACTATTATTTTTGCAATCTCAAGGAACTCACGAAGCGTACAAGGTTTTTATGGGTGCTATTCAAGATCCTGGTGTTCCTGATAGATCGAAAAAAGTTAAACCAAGACGATCAGATTGGGGTTTATGGCATCATATGGAAGGTCTGACAGCTGCAGACGAGTTTATAGACCCACGGGTATACCGTTATATTCAACAAACGGGTTTAGGGCATGTTTTCAAAATAGGATACCAACTATTAGACCACGCTCTTATTTCAGCGCTGGTTGAACGGTGACGGCCGGAGACGCATACCTTTCACTTCCCTAATGGTAAAATGTTTTTAACCAAATAATTTGTATTTAATTTAATTAGTATTTTAATTGATTAAATGTATAAAATATATATATAATTTGTATTTAAATTAATTTATATATATAATCCATATATAAATGTATAATTGTGTTTAAAATACTCCCACCGTCTCACTACAAGTGTTCACTTACTTTTTGCACACAGTTTTAGGAAATTCCACTAACTTCATTCTCCACCAATCAGAATTCTTCTCTCTCCAGCATAACCTCTTCTCATTGGTTGATATACAAAGTCGACACTTGTAATGGGACATCCCAAAATAGAAATGTAGACACTTCAAATGGGACGGAGGGGGTATATAACTAGAAAAAAATTCGACCGCGCGTTGCTGCCGTTGTCTATAACGCGCGATCAAATTTGTATATACGTTGTTTGGTACCTAATATATCTAGTAGGTTGGGTTGCTTGTTGGACGCGTATGTATATATATGAAATATAGCCCAAAATATTTAGTGTTTTTAACGATGTCTGTTTCGCGTATAGTTAGTCGCGTTGTGTTTGTAAAATTATTTCGAGTTGAACGGTGGTCTCGGAAAAATTTAACTCGCACCGAGCGAGAATATAGGGCACGTTATTTAGTGTTTTTTAACGATGTTCGTTTCGCGTATAGTTAGTCACGTTGTGTTCGCGAGATTTTTTCGAGTTGAACGGTGGGCTCCGAGAAATTTAACTCGCACCGAGCGAGAAGATAGGGCCCGTTATAAATTCGGGTGAAATTAGTTTGTATGATCCTTGACATCCAATGATCCTTTGAATGGACCGTATGGTGTGAGGTATATTATTTGTAATTTATATACTTCTAGTTACTAGTTACTTCTAGTTCTTTTGATTATTTGTAACTATATAAGACATTTTCATTAATGTAGGTGGTATGGACGCCGGAGCTTCGAACTTACACCCACACATGTATTGAGTACGTGTCGCTCAGCATTGTCGGCGATACGCCCTACTGAGTTATATAACGAGGATATATAAATCTACATATAAAGTTTATAAATTATATGTAGATATTAAAATAAACTAATATCTTATTATGTTGTTGAAGTTTATTTGGCTTCCGTATCGAACAATTATCAACCGTCTACCCGCTGAGTGTAGAGCTGATGTTAAGTTGTGGACATACCGTGGCGCTATTCTATTTTGGGCTACGATTGAGATGCATCTCCCAGATAGGGTATGCAGACAGTTCGGATGGATTCAGGATATTCCGCCGTCGGAGTTGTTGTGGACACCGCAACAACATCATGCCATACACCGCACAACCCTACGGTCAAGAGCAAACGCGAATATAAGGCTAACGAACCCCCAAGTTGAATACATAGGCCAGTGGTACGAACGAGCAACTCGGGGCTATCTGCCTACGGCGGGGGTGGGCACGGACACGACTGCTCGTTACTTTCCGTGGTACTACGAGTTTACAATTGTTATTATACGTGATATTAGGAGACAACAACCCGCCAACCAATATCGTGATTGGGCAACCGAACAGAATCTTTATGTAAGTAAAATAAATATTTTTGCTCTTGAATTAGTCTTAATATTTGTGTGAAATGAATTAGTTTTAATATTTGTTTACATTTACCTATTGTGGAGGAGGGGCATTTAGCAAGGATAAGCGCGATGACTACATCTCAAATGCAACCAAACAGTCAACCAAACCTGCAGGCTTTTGTTGACTTTCCGCATCATTTGATAGGTATCACGCATCAAACTCAACATGATCTGGGGTTCCAGTTCTATGGTACACAAAACTACCAATGGCCGGATTATGGTTTCCCTCAATATACAAATCAGGGTCAATCATCCAGTGCTACCCCGAACCAGAACGTGTCTATAGGGGATTATGGTTATGGTTGTGATGCCCCGTACTAAATCAACATGTACGGACCATCAACAACAGGATCATTACAAGGTCAAAGTTTGCATTCATGATAAAAGGTGACGTCATAACCAACGTCAAATGTTTTACAACCCAAAAGTATGCTTCTATGAATAGAAGCAAAGGTAATAGTACGTGACCCTTAGGTCGTTACAAATCATTGTTCAAAAGTAATTAAGTTTGAATGCAAGATAATATGTTTCATGCGGTGACAACTCTATTAAAGCGCAGCGGAGCCTACAAGGCATGACTAGTACAACAGCAGAAGCAAGCAACCTTAAGCACCTGAGAAAAACATGCTTAAAAAAGTCAACACAAAGGTTGGTCAGCTATAGTTTAAGTATAACAGTAATGTAAGATAGGCCACGAGATTTCAGTGCTTCAACAAGCGTTTAAATCAGTAATCCAAATCAGTAAGATAAAGTATATGTTCAACCGTGAGCACTCGGTAACTAACTTAACGTTTAATAATATATCACCCCCTGAAAGTACACTTGGCAAGTGCGTATGTTTACGAAGTATTAAACACCCGTTAAATGTTAGCGCTACTAGCCCGAGTGGGAATGTCAAACCCTATGGATCCATATCTAAGATTCGCGTTCACCGGTTCAAAGACCAATGACTAAACGTTACCGAGCTAAGGGGAAAGTTTATGCCGTTGTATAACCCACACATATATAAAGTTTAAGTACTCGTGCCTAGTATGTAAAATATAAAATGCGCATGTATTCTCAGTTCCCAAAATAGTTAAAGTAAAAAGGGATGCTATAACTCACAATGATAAAGTAGCGGTAAAGTATGAGTCGGGAAGTAAGCAAGTATGTAGGTTGTCCAAACGGGTCCTCAACCTAAGTCAAATATCACTAAGTCAGTAAATCGTTCCAATAGGTTTATATGTATGTAAATTTGCTCTTAAAGGTCATCATCATTCATCATCAAACAAAAAAAAGTGTAAAGTAAGTTTCGTTCATGAAAGAAGTTTAAAACAAAGACTGACTCGGATCAGTCACCACGGCCTCTATACCTACTGAAATGAGGTGAGACCAGTGGCCATGGCTCTGTTTATGAGTCCTTTAGTTATGGTAAAATTTACAGAAGCAAACTCGTCTTCGTTTAACCGTGGTGACGGTTTAAGTGCGAGTAGGTCAGAATTTTCAGCACAACGTTAAATGGACATGGTGACGTTCGGAGGGCCATAGATCCTAAACCATAACTCGGATTAAGACGAGTCTTAAATGAAAAGTTATCTACTCGAACAGAGCTAACTGAATATCAACATTACAGTAGCCCAGGTTGTACTGATCAGACCCAGAAAACAGTAAACAGTAGGTTCCGGTGGGTTCTTGGTGCTTGATGTTCATCACGGTTCTCATCCTTGATGCATATAGCTTCAAGTGTACAACTCGTTGATGTGTTTACATCATCTTTACCAAGTTTTGACCATCATAACACAAGTGTAAGTTTAAGATATGTAGCACAACTCAATTAAGTGTTGTAAGTAGTTTTGATGAACCAAAGTTACATCAAAGTCTTAGATTTAACACAAACATGAATTATAAAAGTAATATTGAACTACAAACTTGAAAGTAAACTAACTAATCAAGATCTTATGTTGTAGAACATAGTTCTTAGTTAGATATTGAAGATCCAAGACTCAAAAGTCTAGATCTAAGTTGTTAAGTTAAATCCTAAGTAATAAAGTTAACTTTAGTTCAAGAAAGTATGAGATCAAGATTAACTAGTAACACTTGACCATTATATCATCAAACACGAATTTAAGATGCAAGAAAATGAAGAAATAAGCTAAGTAAACAAGTAACAAGTCATAGTTGTTCATACTTTAAAGATTCAAGCCAAAGTCTTGATCTTTAAGAGAAGTAAACTTTAAGTTTACAACAAGAGCTTCAAGTATGATATTACAACACATGAACTTTAATCTTTTGAAACAATAAATGTAGAACATAAACTAGAAAGTTTTGTTCTTGTATGTTCTTGAATAATGAAGATAATATGAACAAACTAAAGAGTTTGATTCTTGTAACTAGTAATTAACAACTAACAAAGACAAGTAACTAATCAACAACCAAGAACAAGTGATCAAACAAACAAATGATGATGATATGAGAGTGTGTTGCTACGGTTTTAGCAAGAGGAAAAGAAGAGAAGAAATGCTCAAGATACTTACAAAGTTTAGAGAGAAAAGAGAGAAAAATGAGTTGCAAGTATTGTGTGTGTGTAATAAAATGGAGACTAGTGAATGAAGTAATAAAAAAAAATGAAACAAACTCCCTCCACCCTCATGTATGGCCGACGGCCTAAAGGGAATCAAGGGGAAGAGAAAGAACCACTAGTTCATGCATGTAATGGTCTTAAAAGTTGGTTATAAGATGAGCTTGCATGGAGATAAGGTGTAACTAAGTAAATAGCTAGATTCTATGCACTAATCCATCTAGTTTCATCTTAAGTAATACTTGCATAAATAAAATGGGCTAATTAATCCATTAAGGATGTAGTGTGGGCTTCTAAGTCCACTAATCATGAGCCCAAGTCCAATTAAGTAATAATTCAAGTAAAAGCCCAAGTAATTAACTAGTAGTCTTAGTTAATTAAAATGATTAATAAAACTTAATCATGAATGTAAATAATATTCAAAAATATTATTCGTGTAAAGTTCGCGTGTCACAAACACGTGTCGGGCATGTAAGTCATTCGCGGTAACAAGTAAATGTATATAAACAATACATTCATAAAAACACAAGTATTAATAATAATTATTAATAAATAAACGTTGGAAAATCCAGGGTCGTTGCATTACCCACCTGTTAAAGAAAATTTCGTCCCGAAATTTTAAGGAGTGACCAACAATGGTACCGTATTCGAATAAGAAGGGGCGTATCAAAGTTCCGTGAGACTCGTGGACTCAGAAGTAAGTTATTTACCCTGAAAGGTACTTCGGGATGCGTGAAACCTGAATCCAGGGAAGTCGACCAACTCATTGGTCGCCCACGTTTTTTTTTTGCTTTGTGGTCGACCATGTGTAATTGAGGTGGTAGTCGACCATGCTCTGAATGAAGTTTGGTCGACCACCTTGAAAAATGAGGTGGTCGACCAAGTTAAAGGGGTGGTCGACCATATTGTTGGTCGACCTAATGGTGTAAAAAGACAATTTTTTTAAAAAAAGTGTATTTTGAACGAAATTTTTTAAAAAAAGTGTATTTTGGCAATATCCCTACTTTTTATTTACTTTATAATTTTATTCATGACTCCGTATTTTTTATTGTTTTAATAAATGTTTATATTTTGTATATCAAGAGTATGTCTGGCAAACGGATCGTGTTGGATCGAGACCCAAACAGGTTTGGGTCAAAACGAGTCATAGGTCGAACATGATCTCAATTTTCAAACGGGTCGATGGGTCAAGTCCAAACAGATTGTGCCGCGTCGAGACCAATTTTTTCTTATAAAATTTTAAAATTATATATTTTTTGTTTTCTTTCAAATATTTTATATTTTTATATTTGTATATGTTAGATTTTCATTAATTGTTTTTTTATTGTTTATATTTTATTATTTATGTTATTTAAAATTTTTTTTTGTTTGTTTTTTGATTATTTTTTATTAATTTTATTACTTAAACAAACTAATTATTTTTTACATATTTTTATTTTTTTTATTTTAAAGTTTTCAATTTATATGAACATATATATATTTTTTTGTTTTTATTGTTTTCTAACTTTTTCTTATTTTTCATATTGAACTGAGTTGGAAATCAGTTTCAACAGGTTTAGATGAACATTCTAATACATTAATGGTCAAAAGATGAATTTGTATTAGACACATTCCCTTTGTTTTCTTCAGATTCACTGAATTTAAATGGTTGATCTAATAGACTCAATATTTTTTTATGCATTATCATTTTTGATTGTCGCGAATAATCAAAAATATTAAAATTAAAATAAACTTATAGAAGTGGACAATGATTCGAAACTAACATATTAATTATTTCCTTAATTTATTAATTTAATGCTTCATTTATTCTAATTTATCATCCCTAGAAAATAAACATGACAGTTTGATAAAATGTTAGTTTTTATTTACTTTATACTTTTTTTTATTATTTTCTATTATTTTAAATAAATGTTTATATATATCTTATATATCAAGAGTATTAATCAAAACTGAAACAAACTTATAGAAGTGGAAAATGATTCGGAACTAATATTTTTATTCGATTATTATTTCAGAAGATATAGATCCACCTAATTGTTTTTATTGAGTAACATTTAACCTTGTACTATAATTCTGAAAACATAGTAGTAGTAAGTTACATATGTTTTAATACATAGTGTAATGCATGTATTACATGTCTATGATGCACTATAATACCAAAAAACATAGTAGCAGTAAGTTACATGTTTATGATGCGTTATAATTCTAAAAAGCATAGTATTAGTAAAAAAATTTTACAATGTATATTATTAACTTGGTGTATTATGTTATATACTGAATATCAAATTTGTCTAAAGTTATATTTTCATAGTTTCATATATACATTGTTTATATTCGTTCTCCTAGTATAAATTTTGTTGGTGTTATTTTTGATAGAAAAATGATATGGTTACTTGTCTCACATTGGTGTATGGAAGAAAATAGGAGTAACCTCTTTAAATATAAAATGAAGTTGTCTCACATAGGTGGGTGGAAGAAGTAGGAGGTGAAATTCTTAGTTATAAAAGGAGCTCATGGGATTTAATCCAACTTGCACCAATCAATACACTTTAAGTATTTGATTATTTCTTTCTTTTTTACCCTTGTTTGAGAGTTGTATTAGTTAAATACTTTGGAGAGTGTAGTTGGCTTAAGAGAGTTGTCTATGTCATTGTAACAATTTGTGATATAGTGTATTTCTCTTTTTTAAAACCCGTGGTTTTTCTCGTGTTTTGGAGTTTTCACGTTAAATTCTTGTGCTGTGGATTGTTCTTATTTCTTTATTGTTATTGTTGGGCTGGGTGGTGGGAATTAGTGAGACCGTAATTTTCCAACAACTGGTATTAGAGCTGTGACAACCCGGAAATTTCCAACCAAATTTAAACTTTAATCTTTATATGATTCCGACACAATAAGCAATATTTGTTAAGTTAAATTTCAAGAATTTTAAACTATGTTCATATATTCATTCAACCTCGACCAAGTTCCAACGATTCACGAACCATTAAACGAATATGATTATATATGTATATGTGTATATATATTATAACTTGAAACGTAAACAAAATATTAGATTAAATACTTTATATGATTGTATCTGTTTCAAAATGTTTATCAATGGAATTAGAAGATAAGATCAAATGATTGAATTATCAGATATATTAAATTATGATTACAAGTCTCTGTTGAAAGGCCCACGTTGATTTGAGAAATCTTTTCATTTTAACAATATTCGGAAAATGGTAAAGTGATTTATAAATATGAACAATTTGTCAATCATTGAGAACTAGACAAAGGATAGTGGAAGATTGAATCTCATAAAGACTCGATTGATCTATTTAGTTTCAAACGTACAAAAACGTTTTCAGTTTAAAAAGAACTTTATTATTAAAACGTATATAACTTTTATAAATATCTAGAACCACTTTTGACAACTCATTACTTAACTAGTATGATAAAGATAACGATATTTATATTTTATTTTATTAAATATATATAACGATTTAAATTAATATTATATATATTTATACGCGTATTATACGTACATAGTTTTATACTTTTACTATACTTAAACTTTACATTTACTTTATTTTTACTTTACTTTAACTTTAATAATTCATACTTTAATAATTCACTTTAATAATTCATACTTTAATAAGTCACTTTAATAATTCACTTTAATAATTCATACTTTAATAATTCACTTTAATAATTCATACTTTAATAATTCACTTTAATAATTCAAAAATCTATTATAAATAGAATTCAATAGGTTTCATTATTTCATAGAAACTTGAAAATAGTTTTCTCTAAACTCTCTCAATCGATTTACATATATATATTTACTCCGTATTATCTCAAGATATTATTAGTATACATAAAATATTACGACGGAGTGCTGTCCGAGTGATTTCGAAGTTGTTTTTTAGAGTGGGATAGGATTAAAGAAATTATGGGTTATAGCTATGGAGGTGATTGAGTATGGTTCATGGGTATGCTCGTGAGGTCAATATAGTGTTTATCATCTCCGTTGCGTTTACGTACCTTTCCTGCAATATTGAATCTCAATATTGATATGTGAGTACTCATAATTTAATTTTTACATACTAATAGTGTATCCCTGACTAGTGCTCGAGTATATAGGATTATGCATGCTTGTACTTTTGATATTGCCATTAGATAGGTTATGTTGATTCCTGAATTAGTTACATATACGATTGAGATAAGGTATAAGATATGCATGTCGTTGGAAAGCTAGCGAAAAATAGTTGAATTTTGGTTTAAGAATCACTTGAATCCAAGTAACGGTTAGAAAGTTATGAAATAAACAAATTGCATAATTAATTTCGTAATTAAAATTGCTGATGATAATTAGTGAACTAATTTTCTGGGTTATAAAAAGTGGTTATTTGGATTCTACTCATCGAGTAGATGAATTTTCATATAAAGCACGTCTCGTTTCGTTGAACGGTTGTCAAGTTATGGACAAAAGAAGTTTTGCAAATTTTGATGAAATGTCAAAACGGGAACTGAAATTCTCGCTGATCTGCGTTGTTTCATATATAAAAAAAAATACCACTGAATTCTTTGCTGTAAGGTCTAACAAACGACTCTGGCCGTTTGTCAATTCGAGTCTCGACGATTTTTCTAAAAATCATCAAAGTTGACGGTTTGGTCACATTTTAAAATTCTAAAAAGAGCTGAAACTTTTTTATTTAAAAATGTCAGTTTTGTATCAGTTGTCATGGTCGGCCTGATATGTGTTTACTCTTGCCAAAAATCATGTTATATCTTTGTGGTAACGAGAATTTGCAGGCTTTGACCGTTTGTTAATACGAGTTTTGAGGAATTTTCTAAAAATCTCCAAAGTAGGCTACTCGGTCACTTTTGTAAATTTATTAAAGCTGAAAAATTAACTTTGAAACGCCGAAAACGCGTTGGCAACTACGAGTTGTCTAGGTTTAGTTTACTTCTGTAATATTTATGCTTAATCTTTTTGGTAATGTGTAACTTTTATCTTTGGCCGTTTATCAATCGGAGTTCCGATAATTTTTCTAAAAATAGCTGAAGTGGCCCGTTTAGTCATGTTTGACCGAAAATTATTTTTATATAAGTTATTATATATTTGCATGCGACCTCATTTTTTCTTTGACCTTTGACTTTTGACTTTAACCTTTGACTTTTGACTTTGAACTTTGACTTTTCCTGTTAACTTTTCAGTTAACTTTTTGTGTTGATTTTCTCTAAAAAAAAAAAAAAAAAAAAACCTAAAATACTATTTTATGATTATGAAACCATTTGTGTTACGTTGTTTCACACGTCACCTTTTACTAGAATCTTAATTGAACATGAGTAATATAACATGCTTGTGAGGAATATGGCATGCCTCTTTGTGCTTGGGGTACAAATGCTTACAAAAAGGTGGCTGGATTGTTTGGCAAATTTGTGTTCTTTGAGAAAGGAACACACTCTCCTATGAGCATTGGGAGAGTTTGTATAGCCACCAATCAGAAAGGATTAATCAATGAGGAGGTTAAAGTGATGGTCAGGGGCACATCCTTTAAGGTGGAAGTTCATGAAAGTGGAATTTGGAATTTGGTTATTGATAACATAGAGGACAATAAGAATAATGAAGCAGATAGTGATGGTGAGGAGGCATCACTGTTCTCGGAGGAAGAGGAACAATCAAATTATATTCATAACAATAAGTCTGAGGAAAATCACGAGGTGCCATCAGAACAATGTGTGCAGGAAACTGTTTTTGATAACAGTAATGGGGGGCAATCTCGGACTGTTGAGGCGAAACAGGACAAGAACTCTTTTCTATCCAAAGATAATAGTCAAAATGAAGATGCCAAAGGTAATGAGTTTAGCTTGAATGGATCTCTATTTTGTGCTTTGGAAAATATTATGAATATGGGGCAGAAACTTGGAGTGGATGTTTCGGATTGTCAAGAAGCATTCCACAACTTGATTGATCGGATCGGAGACCAATGTGTGGATATATGAAGATTTTATCCATTAACGTGCGTGGTTGTAAGAAAAGGAGGAAACAATTGTGGGTGAAAGATTTGTGCTCCAAGTATAGTATCATGTTTTTGGGTATTCAGGAGACCAAAATGGCTCGTTTAGAACCATTTAGATTAAAGGTGATGTGGGGTAATTTCAATTACGATTTCGCGTGTTCCTTGTCGAGAGGTCGGTCGGGAGGTATTATATCGTTATGGGATCCAAATGTATTCTTGAAGGATCAAATTTGGTGTGGAGATAATTATGTTATCATTAAAGGGAAATGGACTCGAGCTGTTGGTACTTTTTTTATCATCAATATTTACGGGCCACAAGATCATGGTGAAAAGATTCGTCTTTGGAATTTTCTGGCTACATTCAAAGAGAATCATGAAGGGTACTACATTATTTTTGGAGATTTTAATGAAGTCAGAGAAGAGGCAGATAGATTTGGAACTCAATATAATTCGCTTGGTGCACATCATTTTAACTCATTTATCAATAATGTTGGCCTGATTGATGTTCCGTTATGTGGGCGAAGATTCACTTAGATGAATAAAACGGGCACTAAAATGAGTTTGATCGATAGGTTTTTTATTTCGCATAACGTGGCTGATGTCATTCCGGAGGTGAAACTAGAAGCTTTCAACCGTGGATGGTCCGATCATGTTCATTTGTTTTTTCATTCGGATACAAATGATTTTGGTCCACTACCTTTCAAACTGTTTAGTTCTTGGTTACAACGTGAAGGTTTCAAAACGTTTGTGGAAAATGCGTGGAATGAGGAGGATATGAATGTCCTGTTTTTTGAAAAAATGCGCAGATTGAAACAGAAAATACGTTCATGGGCTGCAAGTATCAGACAAAGGGAAAAAAGTCAATTGAATTTTTTAAGGGACAAAATCAATGAGTTTGAGATTAAAATTGAAAACTCTTGTGCCTCTCTTGAGGAGTTAGACGAGAGGACAAGGAGTTATGTGGAGATAGAGGAGATTGCCCGCTTTGAAAAAATGGATGTGCAACAGAAAGCGAAGGCTAATTGGGATTTTGAAGGTGACGAGAATTCCAAATTTTTTCATGGAATAATTAATAAAAAGAGAAGCAATCGGCAAATTAATGGTATACATATTGATGGGATCTGGAACTCTAATCCATCAGAGATTAAACGTGCTTTTTATGATTTTTATGCAAGCAAATTTGATGAGGATCCAGTTACAGCTCAAATTCCTAATATTACTCCTCTAAAGTTTTTAAATGCTACTGATAAAGAATGGTTGGAAAGAGAAGTAACAGAAGAGGAAATAAAGATGGCCGTGTGGGAGTGTGGTAATCATAAAGCTCCGGGTCCGGACGGTTTCTCGTTCTTTTTCCTGAAAACTTTCTGGGAGTTAATGAAAAATGATGTGGTGCATGCGGTTGGTATGGCTTTCAACTCTAATAGGTTGAATAGAGGTGCTTTGTCGGCCTTCATTGCCTTGATCCCTAAGGTGTCAAAACCAATAAGTATCAAGGATTTTCGTCCTATTTCTTTGATTGGTATGCTCTATAAAATTATTGCTAAGGTGCTTGCGAATAGATTGGTTAGAGTCATGGATAAATCCATCAGCGATGTACAATCTGCCTTCATAGCAGGGCGACAGATTCTTGATGGGCCCCTAATATTGAGTGAAATCATGGAATGGTACAAAAGAAAGAATCGTAAATTGATGATCTTTAAAGTTGATTTCGAAAAAGCTTATGACTCGGTAAATTGGCAATTTTTAGATTATATGATGATGCGAATCGGTTTTGGCCTGAAATGGAGAATGTGGATTAAGATGTGTCTTTATTCCGCAAGATCATCGATTCTCATTAATGGTAGCCCGACTGAAGAGTTTTCTATAAAAAAGGGTCTTCGTCAGGGGGACCCGTTAAGTCCTTTCCTGTTTTTGATTGTCATGGAAGGATTACACATCTTACTTAAAGAGGGTGTGGATGCGAGTTTGTTCAAAGGAGCTTTATTCGGGTCTAATAATTTCAATGTTTCTCACCTCTTTTATACAGATGATGTAATTATAGTGTCGGAGTGGAATACTTCCAACATGATGATTATTGTACAAATTCTGAATGCTTTCTATCAAGCATCCGGTCTAAAGATTAACATAGAGAAATCTAATGTTTTTGGTGTAGGTGTTATTCAGTCCGAATTGGATATCATGGCTACATAAACGGGATGCTTGGCAGGTTCTTTGCCCTTCAAGTACTTGGGACTTCCATTAAGTGCCAATATGAATTCTTTAAAAAATTGGTCGGAGCTTATTGTGAAGTTTGACAAAAAGCTATCTTCATGGAAGGCGAATTTGTTATCGTATGGAGGTAGATTTACTTTGATTAAAGCTGTTTTGAGCGGGTTAGGCATTTATTTTCTTTCACTTTTTAAATGTCCTACTGGTATTGTAAAACGTTTAGAAAGTAGTCGTATGAGATTTTTTTGGGGTGGAGATTCTGAACATTCTAAAATGGCTTGGGTCAAGTGGGACCAAATCCTTGCTTCACTTGAGAAAGGGGGCTTAAACATTGGAAGTTTGAAGGCATTCAATTTGGCTCTTTTGTTGAAATGGAAATGGAGATTTTTGAACAATCAAGATAGTCTGTGGGCAAGAGCTATAATTGAATTATATGGTTGTAATGGTTTAGGTACAACCTACAGGTTGCGAAAAACAAGCACATGGGGAAATATTGTTGGGGCCTGGAATTTTTTGAATGATAATAACATCATTCGACGTGATGTTTTTAAGAGGAAAATAGGAAATGGTTTGAGTACAAGATTTTGGAATGATGTGTGGGTTGGAGACACTTTGTTGGCTGCAAGTTTTAACAGAATTTATAAACTCGATTCTAACCTTGAATGTTTAGTGGCTGACAGATTTGTTAACGGAGAATGGCAATGGAATTGGATTCGCCCCTTACAATCTAGCCGGCACATTGCTGAGTTTGGAAAAATGCTTTCGGTTGTGTCACATATTCAGCTGAATGATCAGGAAGATCTTTGGTCTTTTTCCCTAACTAATGAAGGGGTATTTACGGTTAGTGCAGCAAGAAAGGCCATCGATGGTGTTACATTACCTACGGCTCATATTGAGTCAAAATGGTTATCAACGTTACCTCGAAAAGTCAATATTTTTTTATGGAGGGTGGCTCTTGACAAGCTTCCAACACGTCTCAATCTCTCGAAAAAGGGCCTGGAGATTCAACAAATTACTTGTTCTTTTTGTTCTCATGCTATCGAAACTTTGGACCATATTTTGTTTGGTTGTCAAATTGCTAAACAGGTATGGGCTAGAATTCAGAGATGGATAAATGTTGGTATTCCTTCGTTCGATTCCTGGCAACTATGGATCGCTTGGATGGATGCGTGGTCAAGCACGAGAAGACAAAAGGAGCATGCATACGTCAGAGGTGCGGCTTATATGTGGATTATGTGGCGGTTCAGAAACGAGAAGATTTTCGGTCCTCAAAGAATGAAGATATGTGATCTTTTTGATTCTATATGTAATTTTTCCTTTTCTTGGATTAGATATAGAAGCAAATGTATTTTATCTAGGACTGATTGGTTCAAATATCCCTTGTAATCGTTTTGGTTTTTCTCCTCTCCTAGCGTCTTGCTAGGTTGAGGTTGTTTATATATGGCTGTTCGAAAAAAAATATAACATGTTACTATACTGTAGAGTCAGACTCGAGCTATATGATAGGATTACACTATGACCTGACCTAAATTGCTATACAAATATTGACCAACATATAAATATATAATTAATATAGGTTCGTGAATCCGAGGCCAACCTTGCACTTGTTCAATGACGTTATATGTATTTTTACTACGAAATACAGTATGGTGAGTTTCATTTGTCTTTTTAGCCTTTATATTTTTGGGACTGAAATACATGCGCTTTTATAAATGTTTGACGAAATAGACACAAGTAATTGAAACTACATTCTATGGTTGAATTATCGAAATCGAATATGCCCCTTTTTATTAAAGTCTGGTAATCTAAGAATTAGGGAACAGACACCCTAATTGACGCGAATCCTAAAGATAGATCTATTGGGCCTAACAAACCCCATCCAAAGTACCAGATGCTTTAGTACTTCGAAATTTATATCATGTCCGAAGGAGGATCCCGGAATGATAGGGGATATTCTTATATGCATATTGTTAATGTCGGTTACCAGGTGTTCACCATATGAATGATTATTTTTGTCTCTATGCATGGGACGTATATTTATGAGAACTGGAAATGAAATTCTTGTGGTCTATTAAAATGATGGAAATAAATGATTATGATAAACTAATGAACTCACCAACCTTTTGGTTGACACTTTAAAGCATGTTTATTCTCAGGTGTTAAAGAAATCTTCCGCTGTGCATTTGCTCATTTTAAAGATATTACTTGGAGTCTTTCATAGCATATTTCGAAGAACGTTGCATTCGAGTCATTGAGTTCATCAAAGATTATTATTAAATCAATTTATAGTTGGATAGTGGATATTATGAAATGGTATGCATGCCTGTCAATTTTTGATGTAAAGAAATATTGTCTTTTAAAAACGAATGCAATGTTTGTAAAATGTATCATATAGAGGTCAAATACCTCGCAATGTAATCAACTATTGTGAATCGTTTATAATGTATATGAACGGGTCCTTTCAGTTGGTATCAGAGCGGTGGTCTTAGCGAACCAGGTCTGCATTAGTGTGTCTAACAGATAAGTCGATAGGATGCATTAGTGAGTCTGGACTTCGACCGTGTCTGCATGTCAATAGTTTTGCTTATCATTTTGTGTCAAAAATTAACTACTTATCATCATCAGGAAATTACCTGCTTATCATTTTTAGTCTAAGACACGTCTTGCTGCATTGATTGCATGAATAATGTATAGACAAAAATTCATATCTTAGCGTATCTGCTAAATCATATCTTATCGTATCTATTACTGTAAACGTTGCCTGATATATCCCGTAAATTCCTCCGTAATTTACAAAATCTTTTGTTCTATATATATGGATATTCTATGTAATTAGAATACCATCCGATAACCGAAAATCATTTCATATCGAAAAAAAAATCCTTATTCAATCGTACGAAATGGAATTCATCATTAATTCAAGTTCCTCGGATTTCGAAATGGAATCCCACTCCAGCTCCGAAAGCAGTGTGACCGGAATAGATCAACCAATCAGTCATCACCTATTCTGGATGAATTGGGGATGGGTTCGTAGCCTCCTCAATCATTGGAGACAAGAAGAAGGTGATCCCTTCCATCCACCACATTGCCCTCTTGATGAAGAACCTGAAGCACTTACCGGCGAACCTGTTCGAAACACCATTTTCTCGCTCATTTCCAGAGTATCTCGTCACGATTATATATTACATCAAATTTTAGATTTTATTTATCCGCTTGTCCGAACCGACAATCACCCCGGTGTAATAGAAGAAGTCAACGAGCTTCGCGCTCGGGTAGTGGCTTTGGAGAATATGGTGCAGAGATTACAAACACCAGCAGCAGCATCAGCAGCATAACCAGTAACACCATCATCAACGCCAATAGTACCATTACCACCCCAACCACAACCACGTCGTAAACCTCAACTTTACACTCTGTCCCACGAGCACCAATGTCATACGCCCTGTAGATACCAAGGAATACCAACAACAATAACCGACGAAGTATTAATTCATAACTTCATTGGAGAAATATTCCGCGCAGATTATGTAATCTCTAAAGTCTTAGAGATTATCTAACCTAGCCCTAACCATAAATCAGTTAAGCGAACCAAAATGATAGAAGGAAGAGTAGAAACCCTGAAAAAAATGGTGTGTGATTAACAAGCTAAACTTGTTTTACCAACAGTATCAACAGTACCGTCAGCGTCATCAGCATCATCAGTACAGTCAACATCAGAATCAACAACACCTATAACATCACAAACTCCATCAGCTCAAGAATCACTATGGACATCATTACGAATCAATAACCCGTATATTGTATCAACGAGTTATGAAGAATTAACTCATTCCCTTTGAAGAAATTATATGTATATTTTATATATTTTGAAATAAAAATAAATCTTTCCGTGCTAAGCTATTGTGTGTGAATCTTAACTACTCGGTTAATTCATATTACAAATATGCAATAATGTATGTCCTTCGGCCGCAACTTAACCAGCGTTAACTACAATCTCTGTCGCAATTCAACAAATTCCAATTCATAATAAATCAAGTATATATTTGATTTTACACTTTCATCATCGATGTACCCGAAACTTTTCAGATAACATCATTCGTACTTTGCGAAATTCACAAGAATTCCACGAACCGAACATCATACATCAACAAATAACGAAGTATTGATTCATAATTTCAATGTCATTAAAGAAATACTGCGTAAAAGTTATGTACTTTTTAAAGCCTTTAGGGATTATTCAATTCTAGTTTCAACCGTAAATCAAATGAGTTTAATTTAACATTAACTCATTAAATCTATGTTACATCTGAAGAAAATATACATATATATATTTTCATAAAGACTGTAATAAAATTCTTTTGTACAAAATATTAATTGTGAAATTTTTTTTAACGGGTAGGTAATACCCGAGAGATATATAAATTCACAATTAATATATTACATTCTTCGAATCTGATTCAGCAAATCATCCATTATACTCCCTACTTTCACAACAATATACATTCTTTTATAGAAATCAAAACAACCATACTCATTCAAAATTTAATTACATATTCTGATTTTGAAATCTTAAAATTCAACTTGAGATATGACCAAAATCATCACTCTTAGATCCTTGCATCTTTCACAAGCTATATTTTGACTTCAAAACTGTGTTAGAACATCAAATGTATGTTAACGATTACAATCTGTGTTCAAACCCTTCGAAAATTTCCGAAGACACTTCGAATGATGAGCAATCGAGATGATGATCCAACCACATGTTACCCACAGTTATGTACCCGAAAAACTCTTGAAACCAAAGTAAAAGTTTAAACAACGTATCCGCGTCAGATTCTTTAGCATTTATTAGCAAAAATAACTTTGCGACTCCTATTCAAAGTAGCCAGTTTTGTCACAGCTCCAGCAAGTCAACTTTGACTTTTCAGTCAGACTAACCTTATTATAACCTTGAGATATACACCATCGTTACCAGGGAACCTTTTACATTCCACCACATTATTAACAGATGTATCAACAACTTCATTATCCTTTGACTTTAGCCTCTTCAAAAAGTCATTATAATTATTCATTGAAACCCCATCATTTACTCATTCGCATCTTGTAATGAGAATTTCCATACGAATCATTGGGAATTAGCAATCAGTATTTTGAAATCTCGCAGCATGTCTACGCCAACAGTTATATGTGTATATATAACGTCTATCTTCTGGACTTAATTTGAATGTGAAGATTCTGAAAAACACTTCGAACTACGAATTGGTTCTCCGAAAATGGAAAAATACTGATGAAGCAGCAAAAAAACTATAAATGACCTTAACAGTAAAAGTTTGATGATAATGAATAGGTGTGCTGGCAAAGCGCAGAAAAAGAGAAGTCTTGGAACTGGAAAACGGATTGAGCAAAGTAGGAAGGAGGTTGTGGACAAATTACAAAGACTGAACCTGACTTCAAAGGATCCAAATAATTCAGTATCTGCTGAAGTCATTAACGAATACCTTGCTCCTGACTCTAAACCCCTGCGGACAATATTCTTCATCATCCTCTGATATTAGAAATTCTAAAATATCATCATATCTTTCATTATAAATATCCTCCATATTTCTGAAGATATTTTCTTAATTTTTCTTATTTGAAATCATTTACCTCTTCGCGCTATCTGTATTACATCATAAAAGAAACTATTTTAGTTTCTAAATTCTGAAACATTCAAGTTTAAAATAGAAATATTTTGAAGTAGTGTTGGGAACTGAAGCATGAATTAGTATAATATAATGACACTTGATCAATGTGATTATATTACAGTAAGTCATGCTGAGTTTCTAAATGGAACGTGATGATTCACAGATCATAACATCATCATGTGCCATGTTATACGACTCTTGTATTCTATTTAACCTCTAAAATATCAAGAAAATATTTCTTGATGATTCGGCCTTTTCCAAGGTATTTTAGTAATTTGACAAGCCAAGATCGTGCCATCACAATTTCCTTCCTAGAACATTAACAATGTTCATTTCGAAATTCATATCTGTGAATTCTGGACCATTACAAGTGGTGCTTAATCGCAAGAAGAAGAAACGAAAGGACAAAACTCCGAAATAGAAATTGGGGTATAAATTGCAGCAAATAAAAGAGAGCATTAACTGTGAATGATAATAATTATAGAAGACAGAAGCAGAGACTTTGAAATATAAGGGAACATATAAAGCCCAACGACAAACCAAAAATTATAAACCATATATATCGATGCATATAGCAATATAAAGACACGGGAGAACTAGGAACACTATAAACCCAAGAGTATAGTAGAAGTAAATAGATTCTTCCGGCGGTAGATGAAAAAAAAGAAGAATGACCGATATGAAAGTTAGAAGTATATCGAGAATCAGAACTGGATGGAGCATATTGATGAATACTTTAAAATATGAGTTGAGGGGGAAAGAATAGAAGGTGATGAAACATGACTAGGAACTTAGAAATCAACAGATTTAACTCACACAATGGCAGAATAAGTGAATCAAACCCTCTAGTGAATAGGTTAAGTTTTTTTTGATTAATTTAGTCAAACCACAACTAAATCAAGTGTGATTAGATCAACACCTAGAGCTATTATTCACCACCTGGGTGATTTGGACTGAGAGAGAATCGAAGGAGCTCACTAGATTTGAGTGTGTGTAACAAATGAGAGGCTTAACTTAAAATGAAGAACATAAGACTTTATATACCCCTGCTGTTAACACACCCATACGATTCATTCATCACACGTACGAGTTGGCTTCATCAACCGTACGGGTGATCACTCACTCGTGTCTTATCATTTAGGTTGTAATTGTGACTTAGCTCAGCATCAACCATGCGTATGAGCCTGTCAGCCGTACTAGTGAGGCTTCACTCGTACGTCTGACTAAGTCTAACATAGTCAAACATCTAAATCTCATTCCTGCAGTTCCTGTAACCACATACAAACACGGATAGGATAATAACGAGCAATCATGGTGGCCTGTAAACTGTTGTACCTGCAATGGACGTGGGTAGATGTCTAGGGACTTGCATAAAATGCATCAACAGATGGTGTGAGTTGTAAGGAAACGAAGGAGGTAAATTTATAAGAAAATCTCCGACAGAACAATTAAAATGGATGATCGCATTTAAAGCGGATCCTAATTCCCTTGATTACCGGAGAGTCAAATCTTATTAAGAAGATTTTCTTCAAATCCCTTAAAATCTGGGAATCAATCATATCTACGTCAAATGATAAGATGAATCTACACTTACTCATTTCACTCTTCTATGTTAGCTTCATTCGTACTCTTCATATAAATGGATTGTTTATCCAAATTATTCCCTGATGATAAAACTCTAATTTTCAGCCCGTATGCATCATGAAAACATACTTATTATCATTCACGACCTTTCCACTCAAATTTCAGGACGAAATTTCTTTAACAGGTAGGTACTGTGACAACCCGGAAATTTCCAACCAAATTTAAACTTTAATCTTTATATGATTCCGACACGATAAGCAATATTTGTTAAGTTAAATTTCAAGAATTTTAAACTATGTTCATACATTCATTCAACCTCGACCAAGTTCCAACGATTCACGAACCATTAAACGAATATGATTATATATGTATATGTGTATATATATTATAACTTGAAATGTAGACAAAATATTAGATTAAATACTTTATATGATTGTATCTGTTTCAAAATGTTTATCAATGGAATTAGAAGATAAGATCAAATGATTGAATTATCAGATATATTAAATTATGATTACAAGTCTCTGTTGAAAGGCTCACGTTGATTTGAGAAATCTTTTCATTTTAACAATATTCGGAAAATGGTAAAGTGATTTATAAATATGAACAATTTGTCAATCATTGAGAACTAGACAAAGGATAGTGGAAGATTGAATCTCATAAAGACTCGATTGATCTATTTAGTTTCAAACGTACAAAAACGTTTTCAGTTTAAAAAGAACTTTATTATTAAAACGTATATAACTTTTATAAATATCTAGAACCACTTTTGACAACTCATTACTTAACTAGTATGATAAAGATAACGATATTTATATTTTATTTTATTAAATATATATAACGATTTAAATTAATATTATATATATTTATACGCGTATTATACGTACATAGTTTTATACTTTTACTATACTTAAACTTTACCTTTACTTTATTTTTACTTTACTTTAACTTTAATAATTCATACTTTAATAATTCACTTTAATAATTCATACTTTAACAATTCACTTTAATAATTCACTTTAATAATTCATACTTTAATAATTCACTTTAATAATTCATACTTTAATAATTCACTTTAATAATTCAAAAATATATTATAAATAGAATTCAATAGGTTTCATTATTTCATAGAAACTTGAAAATAGTTTTCTCTAAACTCTCTCAATCGATTTACATATATATATTTACTCCGTATTATCTCAAGATATTATTAGTATACATAAAATATTACGACGGAGTGCTGTCCGAGTGATTTCGAAGTTGTTTTTTAGAGTGGGATAGGATTAAGGAAATTATGGGTTATAGCTATGGAGGTGATTGAGTATGGTTCATGGGTATGCTCGTGAGGTCAATATAGTGTTTATCATCTCCGTTGCGTTTACGTACCTTTCCTGCAATATTGAATCTCAATATTGATATGTGAGTACTCATAATTTAATTTTTACATACTAATAGTGTATCCCTGACTAGTGCTCGAGTATATAGGATTATGCATGCTTGTACTTTTGATATTGCCATTAGATAGGTTATGTTGATTCCTGAATTAGTTACATATACGATTGAGATAAGGTATAAGATATGCATGTCGTTGGAAAGCTAGCGAAAAATAGTTGAATTTTGGTTTAAGAATCACTTGAATCCAAGTAACGGTTAGAAAGTTATGAAATAAACAAATTGCATAATTAATTTCATAATTAAAATTGCTGATGATAATTAGTGAACTAATTTTCTGGGTTATAAAAAGTAGTTATTTGGATTCTACTTGTCGAGTAGATGAATTTTCATATAAAGCACGTCTCGTTTCGTTGAACGGTTGTCAAGTTATGGACAAAAGAAGTTTTGCAAATTTTGATGAAATTTCGAAACGGGAACTGAAATTCTCGCCGATCTGCGTTGTTTCATATATAAAAAAAAATACCACTGAATTCTTTGCTGTAAGGTCTAACAAACGACTCTGGCCGTTTGTCAATTCGAGTCTCGACGATTTTTCTAAAAATCATCAAAGTTGACGGTTTGGTCACATTTTAAAATTCTAAAAAGAGCTGAAACTTTTTTATTTAAAAATGTCAGTTTTGTATCAGTTGTCATGGTCGGCCTGATATGTGTTTACTCTTGCCAAAAATCATGTTATATCTTTGTGGTAACGAGAATTTGCAGGCTTTGACCGTTTGTCAATACGAGTTTTGAGGAATTTTCTAAAAATCTCCAAAGTAGGCTACTCGGTCACTTTTGTAAATTTATTAAAGCTGAAAAATTAACTTTGAAACGCCGAAAACGCGTTGGCAACTACGAGTTGTCTAGGTTTAGTTTACTTCTGTAATATTTATGCTTAATCTTTTTGGTAATGTGTAACTTTTATCTTTGGCCGTTTATCAATCGGAGTTCCGATAATTTTTCTAAAAATAGCTGAAGTGGCCCGTTTAGTCATGTTTGACCGAAAATCATTTTTATATAAGTTATTATATATTTGCATGCGACCTCATTTTTACTTTGACCTTTGAATTTTGACTTTAACCTTTGACTTTTGACTTTGAACTTTGACTTTTCCTGTTAACTTTTCAGTTAACTTTTTGTGTTGATTTTCTCTAAAAAAAAAAAAAACCTAAAATACTATTTTATGATTATGAAACCATTTGTGTTACGTTGTTTCACACGTCACCTTTTACTAGAATCTTAATTGAACATGAGTAATATAACATGTTACTATACTGTAGAGTCAGACTCGAGCTATAGGATAGGATTACACTATGACCTGACCTAAATTGCTATACAAATATTGACCAACATATAAATATATATAATTAATATAGGTTCGTGAATCCGAGGCTAACCTTGCACTTGTTCAATGACGTTATATGTATTTTTACTACGAAATACAGTATGGTGAGTTTCATTTGCCTTTTTACCCTTTATATTTTTGGGACTGAAATATATGCGCTTTTATAAATGTTTGACGAAATAGACACAAGTAATTGAAACTACATTCTATGGTTGAATTATCGAAATCGAATATGCCCCTTTTTATTAAAGTCTGGTAATCTAAGAATTAGGGAACAGACACCCTAATTGACGCGAATCCTAAAGATAGATCTATTGGGCCTAACAAACCCCATCCAAAGTACCGGATGCTTTAGTACTTCGAAATTTATATCATGTCCGAAGGAGGATCCCGGAATGATAGGGGATATTCTTATATGCATATTGTTAATGTCGGTTACCATGTGTTCACCATATGAATGATTATTTTTGTCTCTATGCATGAGACGTATATTTATGAGAACTGGAAATGAAATTCTTGTGGTCTATTAAAATGATGGAAATAAATGATTATGATAAACTAATGAACTCACCAACCTTTTGGTTGACACTTTAAAGCATGTTTATTCTCAGGTGTTAAAGAAATCTTCCGCTGTGCATTTGCTCATTTTAAAGATATTACTTGGAGTCTTTCATAGCATATTTCGAAGAACGTTGCATTCGAGTCATTGAGTTCATCAAAGATTATTATTAAATCAATTTATATGTATGAATCGAATGATGTTATGAACATCATTACTACCTCAAGTCTTCTGGATAAAACTACTGGAAATGAAAAAAATGGATCTAGCTTCAAAGGATCCTTGGATGGCTTGAAAGTTCTTTAAACAGAATCATGACACGAAAACAGTTCAAGTAAGATTTTCACTCGAAATAAGATTGTTATAGTTGTAGAAATTGAATCAAAGTTTGAATATGAATATTACCTTGAATTAGAAAGATAACCTACTGTAAATGATAAAGGTTCCTTGATCTTAGATGATTACTTGGAATGGATTAGAAAGCTTGGAAGTAGACTTGCAAACTTGGAAGTATTTTTGATTTTTATGAAACTATACTTATGAAATTTATGAAGAACACTTAGAACTTGAAGATGAAACTTGAGAGAGATCAATTAGATGAAGAAAATTGAATAATGAAAGTGTTTGTAGGTGTTTTTGGTCGTTGGTATATGGATTAGATATAAAGGATATGTAATTTTGTTTTCATGTAAATAAGTCATGAATGATTACTAATATTTTTATAATTTTATGAGATATTTCATGCTAGTTTCCAAATGATGGTTCTCACATGTGTTAGGTGACTCACATAGGCTACTAAGAGCTGATCATTGGAGTGTATATACCAATAGTACATACATATAAAAGCTGTGTATTGTACGAGTACGAATAAGGGTGCATACGAGTAGAATTGTTGATGAAACTGAACAAGGATGTAATTGTAAGCATTTTTGTTAAGTAGAAGTATTTTGATAAGTGTCTTGAAGTATTTCAAAAGTGTATAAATACATATTAAAACACTACATGTATATACATTTTAACTGAGTCGTTAAGTCATCGTTAGTCGTTACATGTAAATGTTGTTTTGAAGCCTTTAGGTTAACGATCCTGTTAAGTGATGTTAACCCATTGTTTATTGATAATGCTAAAAACGAACATATATTTCATAGCATTATTCCTCAAGAAAGACAAGCTTTTAGTTGCAATTGTTCTATTTACAAGTGATATTCGTTTAAATAATAAAAGGTGAAGACAAAAGACAGATTCGACGATTTGAAGACGCAAACGACCAAAAAGTTCAAAAGTACAAAAGACAATCAAAAAGGTTCCAATTATTGATAAGAAACGTCTTGAAATTACAAAAGTACAAGATTCAAAACACAAAGTACAAGATATTAAATTGTACGCGAGGACGTTCGAAAATCCGGAACCGGGACCAGAGTCAACTCTTAACGCTCGACGCAACGGACTAAAAATTACAAGTTAACTATGTATATAAATATAATATAATATATAATTAATTATATTAATTATATATATATATTATATATATATATTAAAAACCGTCGGCAGCAAGAAACTCCAAGGGTGTGAGCTGTAAATACATCTCCGCGACTCGCGGAGTTTTAAGGGCATTTTGCAGCAAGTCGCGGAGCCCCAATTTTCAACTCTGGCTATAAAGCCAACCGAATTCTGATCAAATTTCATCATCTTTTTCTTCCTCTTCATACGTAAAACTTATATATATATATATAATTTATATTTTAATTTTAATTTTAATTCTAATAATAAGGGTATGTTAGCGAATGTTGTAAGGGTGTAAGTCGAAATTCTGTCCGTGTAACGCTACGCTATTTTTAATCATTGTAAGTTATGTTCAACCTTTTTATATTAATGTCTAGTAGCTAAGTTATTATTATGCTTATTTAAAACGAAGTAATCATGATGTTGGGCTAATTACTAAAATTGGGTAATTGGGCTTTGTACCATAATTGGGGTTTGGACAAAAGAACGACACTTGTGGAAAATAGACTATGGGCTATTAATGGGCTTTATATTTGTTTAACTAAATGAAAGTTTGTTAATGTTAATATAAAGATTTACAATTGGGCGTCCCTATAAATTACCATATACACTCGATCGGACACGATGGGCGGGGTATTTATATGTACGAATAATCGTTCATTTAACCGGACACGGGAATGGATTAATAGCCACTAGAATAATCAAAACAGGGGTGAAATTATATTCAAGGGTAATTGGTGTAATTGTTAACAAAGTAGTAAAACCTTGGTTTACACGCAGTCGATAACCTGGTGTATTCATTAAACAAAGTATTAAAACCTTGTTACAATTCGAATCCCCAATTAGTTGGAATATTTAACTTCGGGTATAATAATAATTTGACAAGGACACTTGCAATTTATATTTATGACTGATGGACTGTTATGGACAAAAACCAGACGGACATATTGAATAATCCAGGACAAAGGACAATTAACCCATGGGCATAAAACTAAAATCAACACGTCAAACATCATGATTACGGAAGTTTAAATAAGCATAATTCTTTTATTTCATATTTAATTTCCTTTATTTTATATTTAATTGCACTTCTAATTATTGCACTTTTATTTATTGTTATTTTATTTAATCGCATTTTTAATTATCGTACTTTTTAATTATCGCAATTTTATTTTATCGCATTTTTATTATTCGCAATTTCATTATCGTTATTTACTTTACGCTTTAATTTAAAGTCTTGTATTTATTTTATATTTTACATTAGGTTTTAACTGCGACTAAAGTTTTAAAATCGACAAACCGGTCATTAAACGGTAAAAACCCCCCTTTATAATAATAATATTACTTATATATATATTTGTATTTTTATAAAAGTAAACTAATATAGCGTTGAGCTTTGCTTAAAGATTTCCCTGTGGAACGAACCGGACTTACTAAAAACTACACTACTGAACGATTAGGTACACTGCCTATAAGTGTTGTAGCAAGGTTTAAGTATATCCATTCTATAAATAAATAAATATCTTGTGTAAAATTGTATCGTATTTAATAGTTTTTCCTAGTAAAATATAAACTATTTTATATACACCTCGCTTCACATCAAGTAATTTTTGGCGCCGCTGCCGGGGACTATCTTAAAAGCCGGAAGCGCAACGCTAATATAAAAAAAAAAAAAAGATTTTTAGTTACTTTTATTAAAAGTCGTTTTTGTAAAAATACGTTTTAAATATTCGAAAATATAAAAAAAAAAAAACAAAAATATAAGTATTTTTAAGATTTTGTTAAATATTTAAGTTTTATAAGTTTCTTTATTTTTATTTTAGTTTATAAAAATATAAGTTTATTTTAAAATCTTTTATTTATTTTAAAAAAACAGAAAACAGAAAATAAAAAAAAATAAAAAAATAAATAAAGAAAAACGCGTAAAAAGATAAATCTGTCAGCTCAAATTCTGAACCCCGCGACTCGCGGGGTTTTCTTCTTTAATTGCCGAGACTCGCGGAGATCATCTGACACACGGACAAAAACCCTAATCAAGCATTGATTACGGGTTATTTTTAATTATTATTATTATTAAAACCTAATTATTATTATTATTATTATTAGTTTTAATTTTACTTTTACTTTTTATTTATATATATTTTAGTTTAATTAGTTTTATTAAATTGTAAAATTAGTAGTTTTATTAAATAATTAATATAAAAATAATATTTTTTATAAAAATTGTACTTTTTACAACTTTTTGTATATTTTTATATTTTGTACCTTTTTAATCGTTGTAGCGTAATATTTGTATTTTTAGCTCATATTTAATTTTAAACTTAGTATTTGCTATAGTTATTTTTACTCCTAGATTTTTAGGCTTTGCCGTAGAATTCCTTAAGTGCTTTTTCTTTAGACTAAGATTTAGGTGCTTTAGAATTTTGCGACGCCTTTTTAAGTTTTAGTTTCTTTTTAAGTTATTTTCATTTGGGATTTAGTTTTTTTTACTGTAAGCTTTAATATTTTTAGACCTTTTACTATGTACCAATTATCATTTCAATTAATAATTTCAATTTACGATTATAATTTTAAGTTAGTTGTAGTAATAAGGTTAGGTTAGTAAAGTATTTTTAAGTTTTTATAAGTTTCTTTTATTTTTCCGCCACCTTTTATTTTTCAACCATTTTTTTTTCTTTTTCAACCTTTTTCGACGAACTCTTTTTCTCTCTTATTTCTCGCCATTCTAGTTTTTAGGACTTAGAATTTTTTCTACTTCTTATCTAAATTTCTTAAAATTACGAAAATTTATTTTAAGTGGTTAAATTAATAGACATCAAAATTTTCTGGTTCGTAGTAATAGTTGGATTTGTACGTGGACCGGGTTATTGGAGCCAAACAGTACTCAATTATATTGAGACCAAACGAATCCTGCCCCTCTGCTGCATCTTTTGGCTATTCGAAACGTGGGCAAAATCAGAAAAGTCTATTGATTGGATAACTTATTATAATTTTTCTTTCCTTTTTAAAAACTAATAGGATATTCAGTGAATGCACCGAGCAAGACGTTCATCACCTTTTGTACGTTCACCACCTGTAACTCGATCAAGACATCGTTTAACAAATATAACCGCCGTTGATTTTTCTTTAGAATCGTCATCCAGTCGACCAAGTACTTCAGTTCAAATTTCCGATAATTCATTTTTTGAACCCAACCTCACAATTGAGAATCCAGAGAATATTCAGGAACGGTTAATAGATCCTGAACCACTAAACTTTCCTCCGGAACCACCAATCATTCAAACAGAGATTGTTGAGGAACGAACCATTAAAACAGAATCATCTAGTGATACCGATTCAACAAATTCAATTATGGAGAATCTGGAACCTTTAAGTATGGAAGACCGAATGAGAGCTAAACGCACTGGCCAAGGTCACGCAATTACTCATCCAGACATTAATGCGCCAGATTATGAAATCAAAGGACAAATTCTACACATGGTGACTAATCAATGCCAATTTAGTGGTGCGCCGAAGGAAGATCCAAATGAACATCTACGTACCTTTAATAGGATCTGCACACTATTTAAAATCCGAGAAGTGGAGGATGAACAGATATATCTCATGTTATTTCCCTGGACTTTAAAGGGAGAAGCCAAAGATTGGTTGGAATCGTTACCTGAAGGGGCGATTGATACATGGGATGTTTTAATTGACAAATTTCTTAAACAATTCTTTCCTGCATCTAAAGCCGTAAGACTTCAAGCAGAAATTGTTACGTTCACACAAAAGCCAAATGAAACTCTATATGAGGCGTGGACAAGATATGGAAAGTTATTAAGAGGATGTCCGCAACATGGTTTAGACACCTGTCAAATAGTACAAATATTCTACCGAGGATGCGACATCACTACAAGAAAAGACATAGATATAGCAGCTGGTGGTTCTATTATGAAAAAAACCGAAACTGATGCTTACAAAATTATTGATAATACTGCTTCCCACTCACATGAGTGGCACCAAGAAAAAGACATCATTAGATCATCTAAAGCAGCTAGAGCCGATTCTAGCCATGACTTAGATTCCATTTCGGCAAAGATAGATGCTTTCGAGAGACGAATGGAAAAGATGACTAAAGATATTCATGCTATACGAATTAGTTGTGAGCAGTGTGGAGGACCACATTTGACAAAAGATTGTCTCAGTATTGAATTAACAATGGAACAAAGAGAGAATATTTCATACATAAACCAAAGGCCTGGAAATAATTATCAGAATAATTATCAACCGCCAAGACCGATTTACAATCAAAACCAGAATTATAACCGAAATATTCCATACAACAACCAACAAGGTCCTAGCAATCAACAAGTATCCAATAATACTTACAATCAGCAAAGACCGAATTTTCAAAACAAACCACCACAACAAACCGATGATAAAAAGCCGAATTTAGAAGATATGATGACGAAGCTAGTTGAAACTCAAACGCAGTTTTTCACATCTCAAAAACAAACTAATGAACAAAATGATCAAGCATTTAGAAATCAACAAGCTTCTATTCAAAATCTGGAACAAGAAGTAAGTAACCTAGCAAGGTTAATAGGTGAAAGAAAACCGGGAAGTCTACCTAGTGATACAAACGCTAACCCCCGGAATGAAACAGCTAAAGCTATTACCACAAGAAGTGGTACAACACTTAAACCACCTGAAATACCTGTAACTTCTGATGAAACTATTCCTACTCCACAAGAACCACAACCTGATCAAGATAAGGAAAAAGAACCGGTAGTTGAAAAGGTTAATAAAGATAACACAGTTAAGGATAAACCTTATGTTAAACCATACCAACCACCACTTCCTTACCCGAGTAAAATGAAGAAAGAAAAACTTGAAGCCGAGCAATCCAAATTTTTGGATATGTTTAAACAGATAAATGTAAATCTTCCTTTCATTGATGTGATTTCAGGAATGCCAAGATATGCTAAATTCTTGAAAGATCTGATCACAAATAGAAAGAAAATGGAAGAACTCTCGGCTGTTACTATGAATGCTAATTGTTCAGCAGTGCTGTTGAATAAGATACCAGAAAAACTATCTGATCCAGGAAGTTTCACAATTCCATGTTTTCTGGGTAGTCTTAGTTCAATAGAAGCATTGGCAGACTTAGGTGCTAGTATAAATCTAATGCCGTATTCACTATACGCTAAACTAGACCTTGGAGAATTGAAACCAACCAGAATAAGCATACAACTAGCCGATAGATCAATAAAATATCCTAGAGGGATAATGGAGAATATGCTAGTTAAAGTTGGTACTTTAGTATTTCCAGTAGATTTTGTTGTTTTGGACATGGAAGAAGATTCTCAAGTTCCTCTCATATTAGGAAGACCATTCTTAAACACGGCTAAAGCAATGATAGACGTGTTCGGTAAGAAACTGACCCTAAGTATAGAGGATGAGAGTGTTACCTTTTCAGTTGATAGAGCAATGCAACAACCACAATCTGCAGATGATACATGTTATTATATTCAAACTATAGATGCACATGCAGAATTATTAGAAGAATTTCCAGAATTACAAGGAACAGGAGAATGTTCTTTAGGAGAAGGTAATGAACCAATTGATGAAGCTGAAATGTTAGCTACACTTATAGCTAATGGATATGAACCAACAACAGAAGAAATTCAAATGCTAAAAGAAGAAGACAGATATCGATACAAATCATCGATAGAAGAACCTCCGAAATTAGAGTTAAAGCCACTTCCAAACCATTTGGAATACGCTTATTTACATGGTGAATCTGAATTACCTGTAATAATATCGTCTTCTCTTACTGAAAATGAGAAATCACAACTCATTTCTGTGTTGAAAGCTCATAAACCAGCCATTGCATGGAAGATTCATGATATTAAAGGAATAAGTCCTTCGTATTGCACACATAAAATCCTTATGGAAGAAGGTCATAAAACGTATGTGCAACGCCAACGAAGACTAAATCCTAATATGCAAGATGTAGTTAAGAAAGAGATTATTAAGCTGCTAGATGCAGGTTTGATATATCCAATCTCTGATAGTCCATGGGTAAGTCCAGTTCAATGCGTGCCTAAGAAGGGTGGCATGACTGTCATCACAAATGAGAAAAATGAGCTTATTCCTACCAGGACTGTAACAGGATGGCGTGTGTGTATTGATTATAGAAAATTAAATGACGCCACCAGAAAAGATCACTTTCCCTTACCTTTCATAGATCAAATGTTGGAAAGATTAGCCGGAAATAGTTACTATTGTTTTCTAGATGGATTTTCCGGATATTTTCAAATTCCAATAGCACCCGAAGATCAAGAGAAAACCACATTTACGTGCCCTTATGGTACTTTTGCTTACAAACGCATGCCATTTGGACTTTGCAACGCCCCTGCAACCTTTCAAAGGTGCATGATGGCGATTTTTCACGACATGATAGAAGAATGCATGGAAGTATTCATGGATGACTTTTCAGTCTTCGGTGATACATTTAAATCATGTCTAGTTAATCTGGAACGAATGCTAATTAGATGCGAAAAATCAAATCTAGTACTTAATTGGGAGAAATGTCATTTCATGGTTAAAGAAGGCATCGTTCTTGGACATAAAATTTCAAAAGAAGGAATTGAAGTGGATAGAGCTAAAGTAGATGTAATTGCTAAACTTCCACATCCCACCAATGTTAGAGGAGTTAGGAGTTTTCTAGGGCATGCCGGTTTTTACCGACGTTTCATAAAAGATTTTTCTAAAATTGCCACTCCTATGAATAAACTCCTAGAAAAGGATGCTCCATTCATCTTTTCAGATGAGTGTATCAAATCTTTTAATATTCTTAAAGAAAAAATCACTAATGCACCGATCATGATAACACCAAATTGGAATCTACCATTCGAACTAATGTGCGATGCAAGTGATTTTGCAATGGGAGCCGTTTTAGGACAAAGGATTGAAAAACGATTTCAACCTATATATTATGCTAGTAAGACGTTACAAGGAGCACAAACGAACTATACAACTACTGAAAAAGAACTCCTTGCTATTGTCTTTGCTTTTGACAAATTTCGATCATATCTCGTTCTAGCAAAAACGGTGGTCTATACCGACCATTCTGCTCTTAGATACCTATTTTCAAAACAAGATGCTAAACCAAGATTAATCCGTTGGATCTTACTCTTACAAGAGTTTGATATTGAAATCCGAGATAAAAGAGGAGCAGAAAATCTCGCCGCTGATCATCTTTCTCGTCTTGAAAATCCCGAATTAGAAGTTCTGAATGAATCGGCCATACAAGACAACTTTCCTGATGAATATCTATTGAAGATAGATTATAAAGAAATCCCATGGTTTGCAGACTATGCAAACTACTTAGTTTGTGGATTCCTTGAAAAAGGATTATCGTACCAAAGACGAAAGAAATTCTTCAGTGATATAAAACACTATTTCTGGGAAGATCCACATCTGTTTAAAAGTTGTCCCGATGGAATAATACGCCGATGTGTATTTGGAGATGAAGCTAGTAAAATTTTAAACCATTGTCACACAGGACCAACAGGAGGGCATTATGGGCCTCAACTAACAGCAAGAAAAGTTTATGAAGCTGGATTCTATTGGCCTACAATTTACAAAGACGCACACCTTCTTTGCAAATCCTGTGATGCATGTCAAAGGGCCGGAAAAATAAGTCAACGTGATGAAATGCCACAAAATGTCATCCAAGTATGTGAAGTATTTGACATTTGGGGTATTGACTTTATGGGTCCATTTCCAAAATCTCATAATAATCTATATATACTCGTAGCCATTGATTATGTATCTAAATGGGCGGAAGCACAAGCTCTCCCAACTAACGATGCACGAGTTGTAGTCAACTTTTTAAAACGTCTTTTTGCAAGGTTTGGAACACCGAAAGCTTTAATAAGTGATCGGAGTACTCATTTCTGTAATAATCAACTTGAGAAAGTTGTTAAAAGATATGGAGTAACTCATAAAATCTCCACCGCATATCATCCACAAACAAGTGGACAAGTTGAAAATACCAACCGAGCTTTAAAACGTATTCTAGAGAAAACCGTAGGATCAAATCCGAAGGAATGGTCCATTAAATTGGAGGATGCACTCTGGGCTTTTAGAACAGCCTACAAAACTCCAATTGGAACCACACCTTTTAGACTTGTTTATGGAAAAGCATGTCATCTTCCAGTAGAAATTGAACACAAAGCATTTTGGGCTTTGAAAACATGTAATCTTGATTTACATGAAGCCGGACGTCTACGATTAAGTCAACTAAACGAATTAGAAGAATTAAGACATGAAGCATACGAAAATTCGTTAATCTATAAAGAAAGAACGAAGAAATGGCATGATAAAAGAATCAGAAGTTCAAAAGAATTTAAAGAAGGAGACAGAGTTCTTCTTTTCAATTCACGATTCAAGCTATTTCCTGGAAAATTGAAATCAAGATGGTCTGGACCATTCATAGTCAAAAGAGTTTTCCCATACGGAACGATAGAATTAATAAATTCAAATGGGATTGAATTTAAAGTTAATGGTCACAGAGTTAAACATTACATACATGGTCCGATGGAAGTCGACAACGAAGTTAATCACAATTTCGACACCACAGCTAACTAAGTGTGGGGAGAATCAAGTCTTTAAAGGATAATATGTATTTCTGTTAGAGTTAGATTGTCTGTTTTCGTGTAGTTCTCGAAAATGGAACACGTATGGTCTTTCCCTAGCAGACCCTAAAGAACTAGTCTTCTCCCCCCATTCTGAATTTTTATTTTTTTAGGTTTTTACGAAATGAAGACTGCCTGTGAACTAAACCATGGTCTAATGCTACACGCTTTGATCACTAAAAGAAATAATGACATACTCCCGAGTGAATTAGTATCAGTAATCAGAGAAAGAATGGACGGAGTTAGAAAAGGATCCAGATGCGAAGATAATAAGTTACAATTTGGTAAAGGAAAATCAAAATCCGCAGCGAAAAGAAGAGCACGACACCTAGAACGATGTCACAAATGCGGAAAATGGTCACATGGAGGTAAATGTTCAAATAATCAAACCTATTCAAATACCGAATTTGTTACTTTATGCAGAGACGGACCGTTCATATGTTTAGAAGAAAAGACAATGAATGCTCGAGGTTACGCTTATGCAGCGATGGAAAACCAATTAAACCGACTATCTTATGAATATAATAGATCATATAACTAAGAAATCTATTTCACAGGTATGTCTGTACAGTTTTTAGTTTTTATTTTTATTTTTAACCTTTTGATAATAAACGCTAATTTGTTCGCTAAAAAGTATTAAATTGGTATTGAATAAAATTAGGTTTGGCGACCGAAATTATTGATATCATTCAAAAATTTATTACATCACTGCGAAATTTAACGTTTATTCTTAAGGTATAAATATCTTTAAACAATCAACCCAAAATATTTCAAAAATTCGTCATGAGTTAAATTAGGTCTTGGAACCGAAATTACTTTACCGAAAAGAGGGGCGCATATTTTTGATAATATTTGATTGATTAAAGTGGGATAAAAAGACAAAAAGATTTTTAATTTTATTTTTACCATGTTTTTAATCTTAATATTTAAATCTTAAATTAATATTGTAAATTTTGTAAAAACAATATATTTAAAATTGTAAATATTTGAAAAATTAATATAAGTTTGGTTTGAATTTATAATATGAATTTTTAAATTAAGTTTGGTGTGAATTTTTAATTTTTAAAAAATATGAAATTTTAATTTTATGAATTTCAAATTTTAAGTTTGGTGTGAATTTTTAATTTTTAATTTTTAAATTTGAATTTTATATTTAAGTTGTGTGAATTTAAAAACAAAAATTTACTTTATCTCATTAAGTTAAGAATATGATTTTTAAAATTCGTCGTAAGTTGAAGACTAGGTCTTTGAACCGAAATTGCTTTACCCGAGGGAGGGACGAGAACTTTTATTATCATTATTTTTAATCTTATTGATTTAAAGTATGCCAAAAACATTGAAAAAAAAAACCCAAAAATCTTCGCTTTTAAAACAATCGCTACAAAAAGACAAATTTTAAAATTTTGTCGAAGGACGGACTAGGACATCGATCCGAAACGACCTCGTCCTAAATAACAAGGGAAACAAAATTTTAAAATTAAATACTTAATTGATTTATAAGTTAAAGATTATAAAAAAAAAAAAAAAAAAAAAAAATACCAAACTCCGCGACTCGCGGAGTTTTCAGTGCAAAACCTCCGCGACTCGCGGAGGGACCAAAACCCAGAAAAAAAATAAAAATAGCTGAACGATCAGTATAATCCACAACACAAAAACACCCGAATTCTGCTGCGAAAACCCACGAAAATACACCCAAAAACACCCCAAAAATCTCAATTTTTAACCGTTAATCACCAAATTTTTTGCTAAAATCATGTTGAGAAGGATGATATCTAAGAATTACTCAAGAAAAACGGTAAATTTCTACACCTAAACACCATTTAATTCGAATTTTAGTGTTCTTGAGCTATTTTTTCCCCAATTTGATTTTGATGCTTTTTAGTGTAATTAGACTTAAATTGTTTATGTATTATGCTTGTATAACCTAGATTGATGCTGTTTAACATGATTAGAAGCCTTAAACTTCAAATTTTGAATAATCTAGGGTTTGTGTTCTTGAGCAATTTGGGGCTTTTTGATATAAACAGGTTATGGCCGATTTTTGTCATGAATTGTTGCTAAATTGAGTAGTGTAACATGTCTAGGTAGTTAAATGATCCAAACTTTGAGCCTAAACATGATTTTGAGAATTAAAGTGGACTTTTTCAAGTCCAAAATTCATGAACTTGATTTTTGAAAGATAATGCCATTTGAGACTTGTTTATTTGCTAGTAATGATTATTTTGACATGTTATTTGAGTTGAATGCTTATGAACTTGGCAAAAATTTTCGTATATGCTTATTTGAAAAAGTGTAGATTTGATAAAAATGTGAAAATAAGCTTAAGTTTGATATAAATTGATAATGTCATTGTAATTATTTTGATTGATGATTTTGCTGACACTAATGCATATTTGGATGCACAAAATTTGTGTTTGATGTGTTTTGCAGAATGAAAGGGGTGAATCTTCATCCCAAGCCCGCCATGCTCCTGCTGAGAACTTGGAACAACAGGAGGTAGATAACTACTACAAGCAGGATGTACCTCATCCAGTCATGACCTTTTCCGATATGCATTTGGAAGAGTTGCACCCGAACCTGAGATTTGACAGACTTTGGATAGATTATCCAAAATATCAACGGGGTTTGCATACTCTTCATTCCAAGGTTGTTGAGGTACCGAGGGTCATAGAATGGGGACCCTTGGAAGCTGTAGAATTGGCCGGGCCAATTAGGGAATTACTTGTACAGAGGTATGGTAATTCTTCTTTTAATGACTGGATATGTTTATTCACTATACGCAGACCTGTATATAAAGTATGGTGTGAAGAGTTGTTATGTAGTATAGAGTTGAATGATCGGGTAGCTAGTTTAACCGATCGTTCTTTTATTAGATTTTTGTTAGGCGGTTCGATGCGCCACATGTCTTTACTAGACATGGCTCAGGCTTTACGTATATATACGCCTGAGGAATTAGCGTCTGCCGATTGTAGAGGATTGATACTAAACGGTAGAAAGATAGATGAGAATTTTGATACACACGGTGTGTGGAGTCAAATGACAAGCCATCACCGTTTCAAAGGGGGAAACTACTCTTATTTGGATATAGATAGAGCCGAATTAAGAGTAATACATAGGTTTTTAGCTAATTCGATTACACAAAGGGGTAAAAACAAAGAAAAGGTAAATGAACAAGATTTGTTTTACCATATGTGTATTCGAGACCCACACAGCGCTGTAAGTATACCATATTGTGTGGGTTATTATTTATCAGCTATGGTTCGGGGGATGCGTCCACATAGCATAATAGGAGGTGGTATTTTTATTACTTTGATTGGTGAATATCTCGGTGTGGATATAAGTCGGGGGGGATTATTAGTAGAAGAGCCGGAACCCCGCGACACTATAGGTTTAAATGTATACCATGGTGCGAAAGTTTTGAAGCGGCGAAATAACGCCGCAGTACGATACAATGGTAGACATCCACAGGTAGAGAGAAACCAGCAGCAAGGTAATGTAGGAGGGGGGAATGAGATGCAAGAAATGCATAGGTTTATAGCTTCTCAGGAATACGAAAATGCTAGACAGAGAGCATTTGAAGATTGGCAAGTTCATCAGAACCAGATCATAGCGCATTGCCAACATATAGGTAGAAACTATATTCCTACACCGAAACCCGTCTTCCCTCCTTGGTCGATAGAGATGCAACCACCATATCCTACGTATGACCCTGCCGAAGCATTCTATAGCACTTATGGTTATGCGTGGAACCCCTATTGGTACCAATATCATCCTTAGTTTACTTATTTTTTTTATTTTGTAATTTGTAATTATTGATATGTTTAATACTTTTGTTAATATTGTAATCATTTTTATAATTATCTAACTTTTATTCTTAGATTTTAATAATTTTTGAATGTGGGGTAATATACCAAACTTCAAAAATATGTATATATGTTTGCAGTTTATCTTATGTACACAACAGGGTAAAACAACGCATTTTCAAAGACTGGCATTAAGTTCAGCAAAAGCAACTAATTTTGACGACAAGATGCAAAATATATGTGAAATAACAACAAGACGGAATGAACAAATGATGTGCACCATTTATCATTCAGCAAACAAACGCCAATATATTTGGAAACTTTGGTAAAAATTTAATCATTTTCACATTAATCACCCTCAATAATTTAAATTGTTACTAATTTCTTGCAAATGAGGGCATTGCAAGATCTTAAGTGTGGGAAGGGATTAAATTCTTTCGGATTTTAAAATTTTTATATTAAACACTTGGTTACCATTAAAAATACTAGTAAAGCAGTAGTTGTATTAGAATCTAGTGCTCTCTGATAATAAAGAACAGCCCTAGTCTTATATACTGACTACCCAATTCTAGTAAAAAATTTTCAATTAAATGAATTCAAATCATGTTTATACATATTTATGAACGATAAAACTAGGTTTTAACACCGAAATTATTGTTACCTCGGAAAGGACATAAATTGAGAAACAAACTAAAATGTTAAAATTCATTTAAAATGGAATAGAGGACGATAAAAAGGAAAATAAAAGCCAAGTGTGGGAAAATTTACCAAGTTATCTTAAACATATGTCACATATATCTGTAACAAATAACTGAAAATACTTTTGCTTTGGACTAAACTAAACTGTTTTACCCGATGAAAGAAAAGAAGAGATGGATCTACACGATGAATCAATTCCATCATTAAAAGGAAGTAAAGTCTTCCGAAAAAGACACGCGCTTCTTGATTTAGGTCATGAAGTTGTCGTCCAGACCAGCTGTAGGTTGACGAAAAATCTAGAAAAGTCATCTCTAAAATCAGCAGGAAATCCACGGACCTCAGCATTAAACAGGGTCGCCAAGTGGTCAGATTTATCCTAACCATGAGAAGGATTTATCTCGTACAATGGGGAGGCACCGTGCAAATTAGCTTGATAAGACTAATGAATCAGATCCCCAGAAAAGGATAATCTCCTTAAAGATTAAAAATCAGCTTTTAAGACTGATATTACTCAATCCTAGAGATTGACCTTAAAGATTGAGAATTCAAACTCATGGAATTCGATGATATCTAAACTCGAGCTTAAACGAGAAAATATTTTGATCAAAAATTACAAACCAATTTGTTTTCTGAAAACCCTATTTTCAATGCGTTCATTACCATTGAACGTAAAATCCTAGGAATTCACCTGGAATTCATTAGGTCACCTGAACTAAATCGGGTGTCAACCGTAAGAACGGTGGTTGCATAGTGGTCAAAGACAGGACCTTGTGCCAGACCGAAAAAAAAAATTATAAGGGTGAGCTTTACTGTTGCTCCTACCAAGGATAGTAATTGCGTCCGACACGTTATAGACCATAATCAAAAGCATGTCACGGGACATTGCCTTAACAATTGCTTGTTCAACGCTTTCCTTTACAACCGGACGGTAGTTTACCGAAAGGTAATATACGGGACAAGTAAACTGGACGTGTTGCTTTCCAAATACAAGGTTAGCAAGTGGGTGACACAAAACCGCAAGTTTTGAGCTAAAATTTTCAAATCTGAAACCCACCAAACCCACAAAAATATTTTGCAAACACCGGTAAAGGGTTATTCCGGAAAACTTATCTAGGGTAAAAACTAGATTTAATTTTCAAAAGATCAAATGTTTTCATAAAGATCCAATTTCCTTTATGGATCTAAATTTTTATAGTCATGTGGGACTGTAAACCATATCGTTACTACCATTGTTTATACCGCCGTATAGAAATCACTGATGTACAAAGTGTGAAGAATAAAGAAGTGATTCTAGTACTTCAAGACAATATTGCTTGAGGACAAGCAACGCTCAAGTGTGGGAATATTTGATAATGCTAAAAACGAACATATATTTCATAGCATTATTCCTCAAGAAAGACAAGCTTTTAGTTGCAATTGTTCTATTTACAAGTGATATTCGTTTAAATAATAAAAGGTGAAGACAAAAGACAGATTCGACGATTTGAAGACGCAAACGACCAAAAAGCTCAAAAGTACAAAAGACAATAAAAAAGGTTCCAATTATTGATAAGAAACGTCTTGAAATTACAAAAGTACAAGATTCAAAACACAAAGTACAAGATATTAAATTGTACGCGAGGACGTTCGAAAATTCGGAACCGGGACCAGAGTCAACTCTTAACGCTCGACGCAACGGACTAAAAATTACAAGTTAACTATGTATATAAATATAATATAATATATAATTAATTATATTAATTATATATATATTATATATATATATATTAAAAACCGTCGGCAGCAAGAAACTCCAAGGGTGTGAGCTGTAAATACATCTCCGCGACTCGCGGAGTTTTAAGGGCATTTTGCCGCGAGTCGCGGAGCCCCAATTTTCAACTCTGGCTATAAAGCCAACCGAATTCTGATCAAATTTCATCATCTTTTTCTTCCTCTTCATACGTAAAACTTATATATATATATATAATTTATATTTTAATTTTAATTTTAATTCTAATAATAAGGGTATGTTAGCGAATGTTGTAAGGGTGTAAGTCGAAATTCTGTCCGTGTAACGCTACGCTATTTTTAATCATTGTAAGTTATGTTCAACCTTTTTATATTAATGTCTAGTAGCTAAGTTATTATTATGCTTATTTAAAACGAAGTAATCATGATGTTGGGCTAATTACTAAAATTGGGTAATTGGGCTTTGTACCATAATTGGGGTTTGGACAAAAGAACGACACTTGTGGAAACTAGACTATGGGCTATTAATGGGCTTTATATTTGTTTAACTAAATGAAAGTTTGTTAATGTTAATATAAAGATTTACAATTGGGCGTCCCTATAAATTACCATATACACTCGATCGGACACGATGGGCGGGGTATTTATATGTACGAATAATCGTTCATTTAACCGGACACGGGAATGGATTAATAGCCACTAGAATAATCAAAACAGGGGTGAAATTACATTCAAGGGTAATTGGTGTAATTGTTAACAAAGTAGTAAAACCTTGGTTTACACGCAGTCGATAACCTGGTGTATTCATTAAACAAAGTATTAAAACCTTGTTACAATTCGAATCCCCAATTAGTTGGAATATTTAACTTCGGGTATAATAATAATTTGACAAGGACACTTGCAATTTATATTTATGACTGATGGACTGTTATGGACAAAAACCAGACGGACATATTGAATAATCCAGGACAAAGGACAATTAACCCATGGGCATAAAACTAAAATCAACACGTCAAACATCATGATTACGGAAGTTTAAATAAGCATAATTCTTTTATTTCATATTTAATTTCCTTTATTTTATATTTAATTGCACTTCTAATTATTGCACTTTTATTTATTGTTATTTTATTTAATCGCATTTTTAATTATCGTACTTTTTAATTATCGCAATTTTATTTTATCGCATTTTTATTATTCGCAATTTCATTATCGTTATTTACTTTAAGCTTTAATTTAAAGTCTTGTATTTATTTTATATTTTACATTAGGTTTTAACTGCGACTAAAGTTTTAAAATCGACAAACCGGTCATTAAACGGTAAAAAACCCCCTTTATAATAATAATATTACTTATATATATATTTGTATTTTTATAAAAGTAAACTAATATAGCGTTGAGCTTTGCTTAAAGATTTCCCTGTGGAACGAACCGGACTTACTAAAAACTACACTACTGAACGATTAGGTACACTGCCTATAAGTGTTGTAGCAAGGTTTAAGTATATCCATTCTATAAATAAATAAATATCTTGTGTAAAATTGTATCGTATTTAATAGTTTTTCCTAGTAAAATATAAACTATTTTATATACACCTCGTTTCACATCAAGTAATTTTTGGCGCCGCTGCCGGGGACTATCTTAAAAGCCGGAAGCGCAACGCTAATATAAAAAAAAAAAAAAGATTTTTAGTTACTTTTATTAAAAGTCGTTTTTGTAAAAATACGTTTTAAATATTCGAAAATATAAAAAAAAAAACAAAAATATAAGTATTTTTAAGATTTTGTTAAATATTTAAGTTTTATAAGTTTCTTTATTTTTATTTTAGTTTATAAAAATATAAGTTTATTTTAAAATCTTTTATTTATTTTAAAAAAACAGAAAACAGAAAATAAAAAAAAATAAAAAAATAAATAAAGAAAAACGCGTAAAAAGATAAATCTGTCAGCTCAAATTCTGAACCCCGCGACTCGCGGGGTTTTCTTCTTTAATTGCCGAGACTCGCGGAGATCATCTGACACACGGACAAAAACCCTAATCAAGCATTGATTACGGGTTATTTTTAATTATTATTATTATTAAAACCTAATTATTATTATTATTATTATTAGTTTTAATTTTACTTTTACTTTTTATTTATATATATTTTAGTTTAATTAGTTTTATTAAATTGTAAAATTAGTAGTTTTATTAAATAATTAATATAAAAATAATATTTTTTATAAAAATTGTACTTTTTACAACTTTTTGTATATTTTTATATTTTGTACCTTTTTAATCGTTGTAGCGTAATATTTGTATTTTTAGCTCATATTTAATTTTAAACTTAGTATTTGCTATAGTTATTTTTACTCCTAGATTTTTAGGCTTTGCCGTAGAATTCCTTAAGTGCTTTTTCTTTAGACTAAGATTTAGGTGCTTTAGAATTTTGCGACGCCTTTTTAAGTTTTAGTTTTTTTTTAAGTTATTTTCATTTGGGATTTAGTTTTTTTTACTGTAAGCTTTAATATTTTTAGACCTTTTACTATGTACCAATTATCATTCCAATTAATAATTTCAATTTACGATTATAATTTTAAGTTAGTTGTAGTAATAAGGTTAGGTTAGTAAAGTATTTTTAAGTTTTTATAAGTTTCTTTTATTTTTCCGTCACCTTTTATTTTTCAACCATTTTTTTTTTTCTTTTTCAACCTTTTTCGACGAACTCTTTTTCTCTCTTATTTCTCGCCATTCTAGTTTTTAGGACTTAGAATTTTTTCTACTTCTTATCTAAATTTCTTAAAATTACGAAAATTTATTTTAAGTGGTTAAATTAATAGACATCAAAATTTTCTGGTTCGTAGTAATAGTTGGATTTGTACGTGGACCGGGTTATTGGAGCCAAACAGTACTCAATTATATTGAGACCAAACGAATCCTGCCCCTCTGCTGCATCTTTTGGCTATTCGAAACGTGGGCAAAATCAGAAAAGTCTATTGATTGGATAACTTATTATAATTTTTCTTTCCTTTTTAAAAACTAATAGGATATTCAGTGAATGCACCGAGCAAGACGTTCATCACCTTTTGTACGTTCACCACCTGTAACTCGATCAAGACATCGTTTAACAAATATAACCGCCGTTGATTTTTCTTTAGAATCGTCATCCAGTCGACCAAGTACTTCAGTTCAAATTTCCGATAATTCATTTTTTGAACCCAACCTCACAATTGAGAATCCAGAGAATATTCGTACTTTTAATTATCGCAATTTTATTTTATCGCATTTTTATTATTCGCAATTTCATTATCGTTATTTACTTTACGCTTTAATTTAAAGTCTTGTATTTATTTTATATTTTACATTAGGTTTTAACTGCGACTAAAGTTTTAAAATCGACAAACCGGTCATTAAACGGTAAAAACCCCCCTTTATAATAATAATATTACTTATATATATATTTGTATTTTTATAAAAGTAAACTAATATAGCGTTGAGCTTTGCTTAAAGATTTCCCTGTGGAACGAACCGGACTTACTAAAAACTACACTACTGAACGATTAGGTACACTGCCTATAAGTGTTGTAGCAAGGTTTAAGTATATCCATTCTATAAATAAATAAATATCTTGTGTAAAATTGTATCGTATTTAATAGTTTTTCCTAGTAAAATATAAACTATTTTATATACACCTCGCTTCACATCATTTATTATATCAAATGAGATGTTAAATTATTACATTATCATGATATTATGATATATTAATATATCTTAATATGATATATATACTATTAAATGTCGTTACAACGATAATCGTTACATATATGTCTCGTTTCGAAATCATTAAGTTAGTAGTCTTGTTTTTACATATGTAGTTCATTGTTAATATACTTAATGATATGTTTACTTATCATAATACATGTTAACTATATATATATATATATATATATATATATATATATATATATATATATATATATATATATATATATATATATATATATATATATATATATATATATATATATATATGACATCATATAGTTTTACTAGTTTTAACGTTCGTGAATCACCGGTCAACTTGGGTGGTCAATTGTCTATATAAAACCTATTTCAATTAATTAAGTCTTAACAAGTTTGATTGCTTAACATGTTGGAAACACTTAATCATATAAATATCAATTTCATTTAATATATATAAACATGGAAAAGTTCGGGTCACTACAGTACCTACCCGTTAAATAAATTTCGTCCCGAAATTTTAAGCAGTTGGAGGTGTTGACGTATCTTCTGGAAATAAATGTGGGTATTTCTTCTTCATCTGATCTTCTCGTTCCCAGATGAACTCGGGTCCTCTACGAGCATTCCATCGAACCTTAACAATTGGTATCTTGTTTTGCTTGAGCCTTTTAACCTCACGATCCATTATCTCGAAGGGTTCTTCAATGAATTGTAGTTTTTCATTGATTTTAATTCTGTATAAAGGAATAGTGAGATCTTCTTTAGCTAAGCACTTCTTCAGATTCGAGACGTGAAAGGTATTATGTACATTGGCGAGTTGTTGAGCTAATTCAAGTCGGTAGGCTACTGGTCCGACACGATCTAAAATCTTGAATGGTCCAATGTATCTTGGATTTAGTTTCCCCCGTTTACCAAATCGAACAACGTCTTTCCAAGGCGAAACCTTAAGCATGACCATCTCCCCAATTTCAAATTCTATATCTTTCCTTTTAAGGTCCGCGTAGCTCTTTTGTCGACTCTGAGCGGTTTTCAACCGTTGTTGAATTTGGATGATTTTCTCTGTAGTTTCTTGGATTATCTTCGGACCCGTAATCTATCTATCCCGTAATTCATTCCAACAAATTTGAGATCTGCACTTTCTACCATAAAGTGCTTCGAACGGTGCCATTTCGATACTCGAGTGGTAACTGTTGTTGTAGGAAAATTCTGCTAATGGTAGATGTTGATCCCAACTGTTTCCAAAATTAATAACACATGCGCGTAGCATGTCTTCAAGAGTCTGTATCGTCCTTTCGCTCTGCCCATCGGTTTGTGGATGATAGGCAGTACTCATGTCTAGACGAGTTCCCAATGCTTGTTTTAATGTCTGCCAAAACCTGGAAAAAAATCTGCCATCCCTATAAGAGATAATAGAGATTGGTATTCCATGTCTGGAGACGACTTCCTTCAAATACAGTCGTGCTAACTTCTTCATCTTGTCATCTTCTCTTATTGGCAGGAAGTGTGCTGATTTGGTGAGACGATCAACTATTACCCAAATAGTATCAAAACCACTTGCAGTCCTTGGCAATTTAGTGATGAAATCCATGGTAATGTTTTCCCATTTCCATTCCGGGATTTCGGGTTATTGAAGTAGACCTGATGGTTTCTGATGCTCAGCTTTGACCTTAGAACACGTCAAACATTCCCCTACGTATTTAGCAACATCAGCTTTCATACCTGGCCACCAAAAATATTTCTTGAGATCTTTGTACATCTTCCCCGTTCCAGGATGTATTGAGTATCTGGTTTTATGAGCTTCTCTAAGTACCATTTCTCTCATATCTCCAAATTTTGGTACCCAAATTCTTTCAGCCCTATACCGGGTTCCGTCTTCCCGAATATTAAGATGCTTCTCCGATCCTTTGGGTATTTCATCCTTTAAATTTCTCCCTTTTAAAACTCCTTGTTGCGCCTCCTTTATTTGAGTAGTAAGGTTATTGTGAATCATTATATTCATAGATTTTACTCGAATGGGTTCTCTGTCCTTTCTACTCAAAGCGTCGGCTACCACATTCGCCTTCCCCGGGTGGTAACGAATCCCAAAGTCGTAATCATTCAACAATTCAATCCACCTGCACTGCCTCATGTTCAGTTGTTTCTGATTAAATATATGTTGAAGACTTTTGTGGTCGGTATATATAATACTTTTGACCCCATATAAGTAGTGCCTCCAAGTCTTTAATGCAAAAACAACAGCGCCTAATTCCAAATCGTATTTCGTATAATTTTGCTCGTGAATCTTCAATTATCTAGACGCATAAGCAATTACCTTTATTCGTTGCATTAATACACAACCGAGGCCTTGCTTTGAGGTGTCACAATATATCACAAAATCATCATTCCCTTCAGGCAATGACAATATAGGTGCCGTAGTTAACTTTTTCTTCAACAATCGAAACGCTTTTTCTTGTTGATCCTTCCATTCAAATTTCTTCCCTTTATGAGTTAATGCAGTCAAGGGTTTTGCTATTTTGAAAAAATCTTGGATGAATCTTCTGTAGTAACCAGCCATTCCTAAAAATTGGCGTATATGCTTCGGAGTTTTAGGGGTTTCCCACTTTTCAACGGTCTCAATCTTTGCCGGATCCACCTGAATACCTTCTTTGTTCAATATGTGACCGAGGAATTGAACTTCTTCCAACCAAAATGCACAATTTGAAAACTTAGCGTACAGTTTTTCTTTCCTCAACAACTCTAGCACTTTTCTCAAATGTTCTTCGTGCTCTTGATCATTCTTTGAGTAGATAAGTATGTCATCAATGAAAACAATGACAAACTTGTCGAGATATGGCCCACACACACGGTTCATGAAGTCCATGAACACAGCTGGTGCGTTAGTCAATCCAAATGGCATAACCATAAACTCGTAATGACCGTAACGCGTTCTGAAAGCAGTCTTCGGAATATCGTCCTCCTTCACCCGCATTTGATGATACCCAGAATGTAAATCAATCTTCGAATAAACTGATGAGCCTTGTAATTGATCAAATAAGTCGTCGATTCTCGGTAGTGGGTAACGGTTCTTGATGGTGAGTTTGTTCAACTCTCGGTAGTCGATACACAACCTGAATGTACCATCCTTCTTTTTGACAAACAAAACAGGAGCTCCCCATGGTGATGTACTTGGTCGTATGAAACCACGCTCTAGAAGTTCTTATAATTGGCTTTGAAGTTCCTTCATTTCGCTGGATGCGAGTCTGTATGGAGCACGAGCTATTGGTGCAGCTCCCGGTACAAGATCTATTTGAAATTCAACGGATCGGTGTGGAGGTAATCCTGGTAATTCTTTCGAAAATACATCGGGAGATTCTTTTGCGACGGGAACATCATTGATGCTCTTTTCTTCAGTTTGTACTTTCTCGACGTGTGCTAGAACAGCATAGCAACCCTTTCTTATTAACTTTTGCGCCTTCAAATTACTAATAAGATTTAGCTTCGCGTTGCTCTTTTCTCCTTACACCATTAAGGGTTTTCCTTCTTCTCGTACAATGCGAATTGTATTTTTGTAACATACGATCTCTGCTTTCACCTCTTTCAACCAGTCCATGCCGATTATCACATCAAAACTCCCTAACTCTACTGTTATCAAATCAATCTTAAATGTTTCGCTAACTAGTTTAATTTCCCGATTCCGACATATATTATCTGCTTTACCGTTTGCTAATTCTAGTATAAACTTATTATCCAAAGACGTCAATGGACAACTTAATTTAGCACAGAAATCCTTACTCATATAGCTTCTATCCGCACCCGAATCAAATAAAACATAAGCAGATGTATTGTCAATAAGAAACCTACCCGTAACAAGCTCTGGGTCTTCCTGCGCTTCAACCGCATTAATGTTGAAGACTCTTCCTCGGCCTTGCCCATTATTATCCCCCTGATTTGGACACATATTTTTGTAATAGCCCTTCTTCCCGCATCCGAAACATGTAATGTCTGCATAACTTGTTCCGGCATTATTTGTTCCCTTAACCATTGATCCGTAGATTTCGCACTTTGTCGCACCATGGACCTTTCTATTACACTTAGTACACACTGCTGTATAGAGGCCAGTTGGATGGTATCCTTCACATCTCTGGCAGAATTTCTGCCTCTTCTTGTTATTGTTGGGATTGTTGTTGTTGCGGTTGTTATTGTTGTTGAAACGGTTGCTGTAGTTATTGTTGGGGTGGTTGTTGTTGTTGCGTTTGTTGTTGCAAAAATTGGTGCGATTGTAGTTATGATTGTTGGGTTGATTATTGAAATTGTGACCCTTGTCACTGGTTTCTTCCCATTTCCTCTTGACTTGTTTCGTATTGGCTTCTTCGGCCGCATGTTCTTTAATCCTTTCCTCAATTTGATTTATAAGTTTATGAGCCATTCCACTTGTCTTTTGTATGGAGGCGGGCTCGTGTGAACTTATATCCTCTTGGATCCTTTCCGGTAACCCTTTTACAAATGCGTCGATTTTCTCTTCTTCATCTTCGAACGCTCCCGGACACAATAGGCACAACTCTGTGAATCGTCGTTCGTACGTGATAATATCAAACCCTTATGTTCGTAACCCTCTAAGCTCTACCTTGAGCTTATTGACCTCGTTTCTGGGATGGTACTACTCGTTCATTAAGTGTTTGAATGCTGACCACGGTAGTGCGTAAGCAGCATCTTATCCCACTTGTTCGTGATAGGTATTCCACCATGTTAACGCAGTACCTGTGAAGGTATGCGTGGCGTAATTTACCCTATCTTCCTCAGCACATTTGCTTATAGCAAACACAAATTCGACCTTTTCGGTCCATCGTTTCAGTCCGACTGGTCCTTCAGTTCCATCAAATTCTGAAGGTTTGCAGGCAGTGAATTCCTTGTAGGAGCATCCTACATGATTTCTAGCGCCGTTAGCTGTATTGCTAGATTCAGAGTTATTGTTGGTATGTAGCGCGGCCTGTACTGTGGCTATGTTTGAAGCAAGAAAGGCACGAAATTCCTCTTCGCTCATATTCAAGGTGTGTCGAGTAGTCGGTGCCATTTCCTTCAAAATAGTCAAATGAAACAATTTAATCATACAGAATATTAAGAGTAGTCAATAGTATCTCGTAGCATAATATGAACTCATTTATAAAAGCTTTTTCTTCATATTAGCATTTTATAAGTTTTAATTCGGGTAATACCTACCCGTTAAGTTCATACTTAGTAGCTAACATACAATTCAACTACTACAATTCTATATGAAAAACTGATTATAATAATATTTCACATTCAAACTTTTATACAATTTTTTGCAAACTTACAATACCGCTATTTTACATATAGCATGAAATATAGCACATAAAAACTCTGATACAAAACAGTTGCGAAGACAATTCTAGTTAATACGCAAGTCGTTCAACAAAGGCAATAAAGACACATAATTCATACGTCCAGAAACAAGTCATGCATTCTGGTTTTATCAAGACTACTTCCCATCCTTGGTCTTGTGGAACATAACCGTTGTGACCGTTGACAAGACAGCATGTTGTAACGTCGTCAAAGGGACGAGGGTTTCGTAATGTCCAACAGCCCTACAATAATCTAAAAACCTTGTTTCTCACCCCAACTACTGAATTCGTCACTTGTGGGAAGGTTTTATTTAAAAATTGTAATCCGATGTTCTTTTTATCACTTTGGTGAGAAGCGAACATCACTAACCCGTAAGCATAACATGCTTCCTTATGTTGCATGTTAGAAGCTCTTTCTAACTCACGAAATCCTATGTTGGGATATGTTGAGTCAAAATAGGTTCTTAACCCGTAGCGTAAAATTGCGTTTGGGTTCCCCGCACTTAACGCTTTAAAGAAAACACGGCGTAACTTACGGTCTCCCCAATGTGATATACCCCACCTATCAAAGGAAAGCCTTTTATAAACTATGGCATTTCTGGAAAGTCTTTCAAATGTTTGACAAGTTAATTTCGCCATAACAAAATGCGCTGATGAATTCTGACCGACTCTAGACAAGATTTCCTCAATCATATCCTCTGGTAGGTCTTCTAAAATATTCGGTTGTCTACCCTTAACGTCCATTTTGTTTTTATACTGTAAAATAGACAAGGATTAGATTCATAAAAGATAATTAACAAACAATACAAGCAGTTTTTACATGGAACATAAAAGTACAAGCATACTACAATACATATAATACACAACATGATTACAACCCTCTAATTTGAATCACTGGTTTCTTCTTCTTCGGACTTGGTTCGTTTTCCTAATTTCCTAGGGATATATGATGCTCCCCTAATATGAGCTGTCGTTTTCCACAATGGTTTAGAAAAACCTGGTGGTTTAGAAGTTCCCGGGTCATAGTTACATTTTAGGAAATACGGATGTTGCCGATACATATAAAGTTCATCGGGGTTGGAATCGGGTTTCTCTATTTTTATACCTTTTCCCTTATTATTTTCTTTCGCTTTATTAAATTGGGTCGAGGTAATTTCTATAACATCATCGGAATCCTCATCGGGATCTGATTCATCAGAAAATTGGTAATCTTCCCAATATTTTGCTTCCTCGGCGGAACACCATTGACCATTATTAACTTTGGTCCGTTGGTTAAGGATTTTCTTTTATTTAATCGATTTACTATAGGTATCAATATTTCTTCTTCCGGAACTTCTTCTTCTTCCGGTTCCTCCTCTTCTGATTCCTCTTCTTTCGGTTCCTCTTCTTCCGGTTCCTCTTCTTCTGGTTCCTCTTCGGGAATTTGTGAATCTTCCCAAATTATATTCGACTCTTCATTATTATTAGGTGAGTCGATGGGATTTGTACTAGTGGTAGACATCTATCACACAATATCAAACATATTAAGAGGTTAATGTATCACATAATATTTACATGTTAATAATATATAATTTCCAACAAAAGTGTTAAGCAATCGTTTTTAAAGAAAAAACGGTCGAAGTTCAGACTTACTAATGTATCCTAACAAACTCGATAAGACACACTAATGCAAATTTCTGGTTCTCTAAGACCAACGCTCGGATACCAACTGAAATGTCCCGTTCATATTGATTATAAACGTTCCATATTAATTGATTTCGTCGCTAGGTTTTGACCTCTATATGAGACGTTTTTCAAAGACTGCATTCGATTTTAAAACAAACCATAACCTTTAAAATATTACGAAGATTATCAAATAATGATAATCTAAAATATAGCATTTTTCACACGACCATTACATAATGGTTTACAATAATATTACACATCAACATAAGTCTTCGAATGCAGTTTTTAAACAATATTACACAAGCATGGACTCCAAATCTTGTCCTTAATTTAGTATGCAACAGCGGAAGCTCTTAATAATCACCTGAGAATAAACATGCTTAAAACGTTAATAAAATTATTGGTGAGTTATAGGTTTAACCTACATATTATTAAATCATAATAATAGACCACAAGATTTCATTTTTATAACACATCTCTTATCAGGCATTTCGTAAACTGCATAGAGATAAAAATCATTCATATGTTGAACACCTGGTAACCGACGTTAACTTAATGCATAGAATATCCCCAAAACAGAACCTCTCGTCTGTATAATAATCTCGAAGTACTAAACCATCCATAACCTGAATGGGGGTTGTTAAGCCCAATAGATCTATCTTTAGGATTCGCGTCAATTAGGGGCCATTTCCCTAATTCTTAGGCTACCAGACTTGAAGGGTGATATTCAGTTTAATAATCCAACCATAGAATGTAGTTTTGCGTACTTGTGTCTATTTTGTAAAATATTTATAAAGCTGCATGTATTCTCATCCCAAAATATTAGATTTTAAAAGTGGGACTATAACTCACTTTCACAGATTTTTACTTCGTCGGGAAGTAAGACTTGGCCACTGGTCGATTCACGAACCTATAACAAATATGCACATATATATCAAAGTATGTTCAAAATATATTTACAACATTTTTAATACGTTTTAATGTTTTAAATATTTTCAGTCAGCTGTCCTCGTTAGTAACCTACAACTAGTTGTCCATAGTTAGATGTACAGAAATAAATTGATATATGTTATCTTGACCCAATCCACGACCCAGTGTATACACGTCTCAGGCTAGATCACAACTCAAAGTATATATATTTTTGGAATCAACCTCAACCCTGTATAGCTAACTCCAACATTACTGCATATAGAGTGTCTATGGTTGTTCCAAATAATATATATAGATGGGTCGATATGATATGTCAAAACATTTGCATACGTGTCTATGGTATCCCAAGATTACATAATATATTAAAATACATGTATAATACAATATAAGTTAGCTAGGATATGATTTGTATAGATTTGTTACCAATTTTCACGTAGCTACAACAAGTAAAAAATATCCAATCTTGTTTTACCCATAACTTCTTCGTTTTAAATCCGTTTTGAGTGAATCCAATTGCTATGGTTTCATATTGAACTTAAGTTTATGAATCTATACATAAAAAGTATAAGTTTATAGTCGAAAATACAGTGTGACACCCCCAAATAGGGCCTGGGGTATTTGTGTCTAATTATATCAAATCACAGTTGTATAAACGAGAACGACTCTACATGAGACGTTTTGTTGAGTTTTGCAGCGGAAGATAAATATGTATTTAATTGATATGATATGTAATGAAGACTCCAAGCATAGCAAGCAATCATCATCAAAGCAGTAGATATACATCGGAAGCAATATTTAAGTACCTGAGAATAAACATGCTTAAAAAGTCAACACTAGGTTGAGTGAGTTCATAGGTTTGTCATAAATAATGATTTCACTAATAGTGTTAGACCACAAGATTTGTTTTCATAAGTAGATCACTCAGATCCAGTCAAGTTGATCTCCCGCAAGATCAAAAAGTTATGCCAGTGCATGATATTTAGACTAAACGTTGTTTTCCCCGTGACAAGTTGTTCTGTCCTTGTCGTTTAATTTCATTATCAAGTAATACAAAGACTTAGTCAAATGTATCGGGGACGTTACTCCTGATAGGCCTATCCCCAATAATTAAGAATGCCGCAGCAATTAAAAATATCACTGTTGGGACTTAGTCGGACATAGCCAGGTATAGCATAGTTTAATAGTTGGTACTGATATTTAGACTAGACTTTCAAGTTTGCCCCGTAACAAGTTATCGTTTATACTTGTCGGTTGGGGACTTGCTGGTCATAGCCCAACATATCACCGTTTAATAGTTGGTACTTGTGTCTAACGTATAAAACAGTTATAAAAGTTGCGCATGTATTCTCAGCCCAAAAATATAGATAGAAAGGGAGCTATGAAAACTCACATTATATAGCAGTTGAATTATTCCACGCAAGAAGGAAAGTAAAGAAAGTAAGTGATCTGGATATCAACCTTGAGGTATAACGTCTGATTAGTTAATGTCTAACTTGACATAAAGTATGTTTATTAATATAGCAACTATATTGACAGTGACGGTTTTCGAGAAAAGTTCCTATTTCTCAAAAGTTTCTATTTTTGGAAACCTACTATTTATGAAAAACTTCCACTTATAGTAAGCTTCTAGTTTAAGAATGTTCGGGTTATAATTCTTAACAAAGATGTTGTACAATCTCGCCCAAACTTCGTCGCTAACATGCAAGTCACTCGAATGATCTATTGTTACCGAGCGGCCCAGGATCTCTTGACCAGAATCTAAGTCTTGGCATTCGAGATCCACAAGCGTCCCATAATGGTAACAAGGATCACCCTAGGCCACAAGTAGCGGTGATGTTTATAGTCTTTGTACGCTATCTTTAATTATAACCTTCACGTTAGGTGCGTATATACATATATATTCATTAATTCGATTTTAATTATAACTCATATATATTAATTCATAAACATACTTTTATAATTTTTAGTAACATATATTACTAATTATAACATGTTATTTATTTTAATTTTAATTGCATATAATTTATAACATTATTTACATGTTTCGGTAAATAAAAATAAACCGAAGTAAATAGTAAAAAGTAAAAAGTAAAAAAAGAATACTTACTAGTAGTAATTCTTAAAAGAGAGAATGAGAGAAATTTTGGTGTGAGTTTGAATGAGAAATGAGGGGTATTTATACTTGAAAAAATTAGGTAAAAAGAATAAAATAATTAAAAGAAAAAGAAATATTTTAATTTTTAATGAGATTTTAAAATTCAAAAGTATTAAATGTTAGGTCATGGGATAATGCACAAAATAAAATAATAAAAGTAGTTTTCCATTATAATTTTTAATTAAAAAGTAATTTATTTATTTATTTTATTAAAAAATCATTTATTTTAAGGATTTTTTATATATATATATATATATTTTAAAATAAACAAATTGATTTACTACTTTTCCAAGAATATTTGTCAATATTTTTTTATTCATAATAACAATACTGATAATAAAGATATTAATTATTGATATCTTGTTTAAAAAGGATATTAATAATAATAATATTAATATATCAAATTAATGCGTAATTATTTACAAATAATTGTTCGTGAATCGTCGGAATTAGTCGAGGTTAAATGAAATCATATAAAGATTTTTGTTTAAATTTTGCCAGAAATTTACGGGTTGTCATAGTATCCCCGTGTTAATAGAAATTTCGTCCCGAAATTTTAGTTGTTGCCATCAGTCGGCGTTGTTTGTAAACAGGTGAGGATATTTTCGTTTTATTTGGTCTTCACGTTCCCAGGTATGCTCGGGGCCTTTCGTGAATTCCAACGGATAGAATATTGTTTTGTTTCAAGCGTTTAAGTCATACGAACCATAATTTCTACAGGTTCTTCTACGAAGTACATTTTATCATTAATGCAGAGATTATTCAAAATGATGATGTTATGCAAGTCATTTCAGTAAATTGGATACATGAAATGTGTTATGAATAATATTGAGCTTATTTAAAACCTTGAGCGTTTATGCTGCAATATTAGGGCAGACAAAACAGAGAGGAGTTCATGAAAATCATAGTCATGAAATTTGATAGAGATCGTCATTCTTTACAACAAGAATGATGAATTAGAGTTTTATCGACATTAAATAATATGGATAAAGTAATTCGATTATAGAAAGAGTATAAATGAAGCTATCGCAAAAGAGTAAATGAGAAAATTAAATGTTCGCCTTAACTTTTGACGTAGTTACGATTGATTTCCGGATTTTAAGGGATTAAAGAAATCTTCAAAATCTTTATAAGATTTGATTCTCCGGTAATTACGGAAATTAGGATTTTCTTTAATTAAATACGGTGAATTGCCTCGATTGCTGTGTCTGGAATTTTGCTATAAATTAGCTTCTTCCGTTTCATTATTTTTACCACTTCTATACTTTCTTTCTTAATTCATACTTCCAAAAGTTTTGTTAATATGCTCAATCCAGTTCTTGTTCTTGACCTTATATTGGTTAACATCACAATCTTCCTTCTTTACCAACTTCCACCAGAGGAGTCTGTTTACTTCTACTATGCTCTAGGATTTATTGTATTTTTAGTTCTCCCGTGTCTTTATATTGCTATATGCATTGATATACACGGTTTGTAATTTCAGTGTTGTTATCGGGCTTTATATTTTCCCTTATATGTCGGAGCTCTTTGCCTTTTTATTCTCCTCTCGACTCTAAGTAAAGCGAGTAATGGTCCAGAATTTGTAGGTATGAAGTTTCGAATGATCATAATATATAAAGTAGAAAGGAAAGGTAATAGCACGATTTGATTTGTCAAATTACCAGAATATCTGGAAAAGACCGAATCATCAAGAAAATATGTTCTTGATATGTTTAGAGATTTAAGTAGAATGTAAGATTCGTGTAACATGGCAAATGATGATTATAAAGTCTATGAATCATCATCTTCCAAAAAATTTAGCATGACTTACTGTAATATAATCACGTTGGCCTGACGTCATTATATTATACTAACTCATGCTTCAATTCCCAACACTACTTCAAATCATTCATAATTTAAACCTGAATTTTACAGAATATAGAAACTAAAACAGTTTCCTTTATGATGTTATAAAGATATCGCAAGGAGACAATTAATTGCAGTCATGAATCGTTATGAAGATATCTTCAGAAATATAGAGGATATTTATGACGAAGAATACGATGATATCTTAGAATTTCTAAGATCCAATGACGAGGAAAATTCTCTTGTTTCCTCTGCATTTAATACTACCATATCTGAATCATTGGTTATCAATTCGAGATGGTTTCAAGAAATTTTATTTTTAGATGATTAAACGCTGATTGTAATCGTCAATGGATTTAATGGTTAACGAATAGGCGTTCTTGATTTCAAAAGTAATGAATGATAATTTCGGTGGTTTGATGTGATAATTCATTGCAGAATACAAATGAATATAATTCGTGAATGTAGTGATCTTTAGAAAGATAACACCCGCTAAAGCTTTACTTGAATTCTGATATGTTAATTTCAGAATGTGTAATTAAATTTGTATGAAAATAATTGTATATTACTGTGAAGGTAGTGAGCATAATTAATGATTTATGAATCAAAATTGAAGAATGTACAGTGTATTAATGTGAGATATAAATATTTCTCGGGTATTACCTACCCGTTAAAGTATTTTCACAATTAACAGTTTGTACAACAGAATTTACAATCTTTATGAAGATATACGTTCATATATGTATTCTTCAGATATAATCATGGATTTAATGAGTTAATATAATATTAAACTCATCTGATTTACGGTTGGAACGAGAGTAAATAATCTCCAAAACCTTAGAGATTTCATAATTGTCGTAAAATATTTCGCTAATGAAGTTATGAATTAATACATTCATCGTTACACTTGATTCATTATGAAATGGAGTTTATTGTGCTGAAGCAGTGATTAACAATTGTTAAGTCATTAACGAAGGGTGTACATCATAGCATATTAGTGATATGAATTAACCAAGTAGTACACACTAGTTGAGATTCACACGTAATTGCTTAGTACGACAAGATTTATTATTGTTCCAAATCATATATATATAAGGTATACATATATAATTCTTCATGAAGAATGAGTCAATACATCTTAACTCGTTATTACTAATATTCCTTGGTATCTATGGGCGTATGATGTCGATGTTTGGGGTACCGAGTGTGATGTTGAGGCGTGGGATGCGAATGTTGTTGTTGATGAAGCTGATGCTGTTGGTGGTGATGTTGATGGTACTGATGGTACTGGTTATGCTGCTGGTGTTGCTTGTAGTACTTGGGTAGTAGGTGTGAGCCTAGCTTCCAAATCGTGCACCGATTCCTCCAGGGTTTCTACTTTACGCTCGAGTCTATGGATTTGTTCTACCCATTCCTCCGTAAGGTTTGTCAATTCTTGATATTTAGTTCGAAGTCTTCTAACTTCTTCTAATAACCCAATCTGGTTAGAATTCAGGAGTAGAGGACGAATACGATCTTGGGCTACATCGAGTCGACCTTCGAGGCGGAAAATCCTTGCAAAAAGTGTGTAAACGGTATTACGAACAGGTTCGCCGGTAAGCGGATCGAGTACTCCGACGTTTGGTGGTAAGTTTGGCTCGTGATAAGGAGTACCTTCTTCATTTCTCCATAGGGTGAGTATTTCGAGAACCCATCCCCATTTTCTGAATAAATTACGGTAATTGATCGGTGGGTGTGCTCCCGTCACGTTATCTTCGGAGTTAGAGGAACTTGAGGAATCAGGTGAGAAATTCATATTATGTGTTTGGAATAGGGTTTGATATGAAATGGGTGTTGAAAATTAAATGATATATTCATTTCCTTGAATACATATATATAGCAAAAAGATTTCCGTGATTTACGGAGGAAATTTAGGAAAAGTAGTAAACAAGGTTTACTGGGATAGATATGATAAGATATGATAAGATATGATGTGTCCCCCATTTATGTAATAATGGTGGTATGACGTGTCGAGATAAGTATGTAATCAGATAATCTTTCGATTTGAAGAAATACTTAATGGCCTATTCATGTCTAGGGGCTTGAGCTATAGGATCCTTTAAATCGGTAATCCAAACCCTTCCATCCTAGAGTTTCGTAGACGTCATCCGTCAAGAAAGTTTAATGATCAAAATATCGAGAAAGCAAAGATGTTGAAAGTAATGAATATGAATAGTGATGACATTATAATGTCTTTGAGATTCTTGATAACCCAATGACATTTTTTGGTTCGCTAACCGATGCATAAAGGCATAAGGCATATAGGTACGTGATATAACAGGGAGTTATATACGTTTGAGTATGAATAGTAACAAATATAGGAGTTTCAAAAATCATGGATAATATTTCATGTAATATATATGTAATACACAAAACCATGATAGATGACATAGGAATGTCGAGAATTTCAAAAATCTTGGTGTAGCATTTAAATGTGGTGGCGGAATTAGATAGTACTTAGGAAAATGAGCAGAGTTCTTAGATTGGCACGGCATTCTAAGATAAGTAAAGTTTCTAAAGTATAGTATAGCATTTAACAGTTTAAGGCAACAATTAAAGGCACTATGGTCAGGGAAAGTTGTAGTCCTACATTGCTAAGGTACCTAATTGTATAAGGCACACATAAAATGCAATCCTGGTTCTCTACAACAACCTGCTCTGATACCAATTTGTGACACCCCCAAATAGGGCTTGGGGTATTTGTGTCTAATTATATCAAATCACAGTTATATAAACGAGAACGACTCTACATGAGATGTTTTGTTGAGTTTTGCAGCGGAAGATAAATATGTCTTTAATTGATATGATATGTAATGAAGACTCCAAGTATAGCAAGCAATCATCATCAAAGCAGTAGATATACAGCGGAAGCAATATTTAAGTACCTGAGAATAAACATGCTTAAAAAGTCAACACTAGGTTGAGTGAGTTCATAGGTTTGTCATAAATAATGATTTCAGTAATAGTGTTAGACCACAAGATTTGTTTTCATAAGTTGATCACTCAGATCCAGTCAAGTTGATCTCCCGTAGGATCAAAAAGTTATGCCAGTGCGTGATATTTAGACTAAACGTTGTTTGCCCCGTGACAAGTTGTTCTGTCCTTGTCGTTTAATTTCATTATCAAGTAATACAAAGACTTAGTCAAATGTATCGGGGACGTTACTCCCGATAGGCCTATCCCCAATAATTAAGAATGCCGCAGCAATTAAAAATATCACTATAGGGACTTAGTCGGACATAGCCGGGTATAGCATAGTTTAATAGTTGGTACTGATATTTAGACTAGACTTTCAAGTTTGCCCCATAACAAGTTATCGTTTATACTTGTCAGTTGGGGACTTGCTGGTCATAGCCCAACATATCACAGTTTAATAGTTGGTACTTGTGTTTAACGTATAAAACAGTTATAAAAGTTGTGCATGTATTCTCAGCCCAAAAATATAGATAAAAAGGGAGCTATGAAAACTCACATTAAATAGCAGTTGAATTATTCCACGCAAGAAGGAAAGTAAAGAAAGTAAGTGATCTGGATATCAACCTTGAGGTATAACGTCTGATTAGTTAATGTCTAACTTGACATAAAGTATGTTTATTAATATAGCAACTATATTGACAGTGACGGTTTTCGAGAAAAGTTCCTATTTCTCAAAATTTTCTATTTTTGGAAACCTACTATTTATGAAAAACTTCCACTTATAGTAAGCTTCTAGTTTAAGAATGTTCGGGTTATAATTCTTAACAAATATGTTGTACAATCTCGCCCAAACTTCGTCGCTAACATGCAAGTCACTCGAATGATCTATTGTTACCGAGCGGCCCAGGATCTCTTGACCAGAATATAAGTCTTGGCATTCGAGATCCACAAGCGTCCCATAATGGTAACAAGGATCACCCTAGGCCACAAGTAGCGGTGATGTTTATAGTCTTTGTACGCTATCTTTAATTATAACCTTCACGTTGGGTGCGTATATACATATATATTCATTAATTCGATTTTAATTATAACTCATATATATTAATTCATAAAAATACTTTTATAATTTTTAGTAACATATATTACTAATTATAACATGTTATTTATTTTAATTTTAATTGCATATAATTTATAACATTATTTACATATTTCGGTAAAAAAAATAAACCGAAGTAAATAGTAAAAAGTAAAAAGTAAGAAAAGAATACTTACTAGTAGTAATTCTTCAAAGAGAGAATAAGAGAAATTTTGGTGTGAGTTTGAATGAGAAATGAGGGGTATTTATACTTGAAAAAATTAGGTAAAAAGAATAAAATAATTAAAAGAAAAAGAAATATTTTAATTTTTAATGGGATTTTAAAATTTAAAAGTATTAAATGTTAGGTCATGGGATAATGCACAAAATAAAATAATAAAAGTAGTTTTCCATTATAATTTTTAATTAAAAAGTAATTTATTTATTTATTTTATTAAAAAAATCATTTATTTTAAGATTTTTTATATATATATTTTTTTAAAATAAACAAATTGATTTACTACTTTCCCAAGAATATTTGTCAATATTTTTTTTATTCATAATAACAATACTGATAATAAAGATATTAATAATTGATATCTTGTTTAAAAAGGATATTTATAATAATAATATTAATATATCAAATTATTGCGTAATTATTTACAAATAATTGTTCGTGAATCGTCGGAATTAGTCGAGGTTAAATGAAATCATATAAAGATTTTTGTTTAAATTTTTCCAGAAATTTACGGGTTGTCACATACAGGTTACAAGTCGTTTTTGTAAAGGTAGTCATTTCAGTCGAAAGAACGACGTCTAGATGACCATTTTGGAAAACATACTTCCATTTTGAGTTTAATCATGATTTTTGGATATAGTTTCATGTTCATAAGAAAAATAATTTTCCCAGAAGAACAACTTTTAAATCAAAGTTTATCATAGTTTTTAATTAACTAACCCAAAACAGCCCGCGGTGTTACTACGACGGCGTATATCCAATTTTACGGTGTTTTTCGTGTTTTCAGGTTTTAAATCATTAAGTTAGCATATCACATAGATATAGAACATGTGTTTAGTTGATTTTAAAAGTCAAGTTAGAAGGATTAACTTTTGTTTGCGAACAAGTTTAGAATTAACTAAACTATGTTCTAGTGATTACAAGTTTAAACCTTCGAATAAGATAGCTTTATATGTATGAATTGAATGTTGTTATGAACATCATTACTACCTCAAGTTTTCTGGATAAAACTACTGGAAATGAAAAAAATGTATCTAGCTTCAAAGGATCCTTGGATGGCTTGAAAGTTCTTTAAACATAATCATGACACGAAAACAGTTCAAGTAAGATTTTCACTCGAAATAAGATTGTTATAGTTGTAGAAATTGAATCAAAGTTTGAATATGAATATTATATTGAATTAGAAAGATAACCTACTATAAATAACAAAGGTTCCTTGATCTTAGATGATTACTTGGAATGGATTAGAAAGCTTGGAAGTAGACTTGCAAACTTGGAAGTATTCTTGATTTTTATGAAACTATACTTATGGAATTTATGAAGAACACTTAGAACTTGAAGATGGAACTTGAGATAGATTAATTAAATGAAGAAAATTGAAGAATGAAAGTGTTTGTAGGTGTTTTTGGTCGTTGGTATATGGATTAGATATAAAGGATATGTAATTTTGTTTTCATGTAAATAAGTCATGAATGATTACTAATATTTTTATAATTTTATGAGATATTTCATGCTAGTTACCAAATGATGATTCCCACATGTGTTAGGTGACTCACATGGGCTGCTAAGAGCTGATCATTGGAGTGTATATACCAATAGTACATACATCTAAAAGCTGTGTATTGTACGAGTACGAATACGGGTACATACGAGTAGAATTGTTGATGTAACTGAACGAGGATGTAATTGTAAGCATTTTTGTTAAGTAGAAGTATTTTGATAAGTGTCTTGAAGTATTTCAAAAGTGTATAAATACATATTAAAACACTACATGTATATACATTTTAACTGAGTCGTTAAGTCATCGTTAGTCGTTACATGTAAATGTTGTTTTGAAGCCTTTAGGTTAACGATCCTGTTAAGTGTTGTTAACCCATTGTTTATTATATCAAATGAGATGTTAAATTATTATATTATCATGATATTATGATATATTAATATATCTTAATATGATATATATACAATTAAATGTCGTTACAACGATAATCGTTACATATATGTCTCGTTTCGAAATCATTAAGTTAGTAGTCTTGTTTTTACATATGTAGTTCATTGTTAATATACTTAATGATATGTTTACTTATCATAATACCATGTTAACTATATATATATATATATATATATATATATATATATATATATATATATATATATATATATATATATATATATATATATATCCATATATATATATATATATATATATATATCCATATATATGACATCATATAGTTTTTACAAGTTTTAACGTTCGTGAATCACCGGTCAACTTGGGTGGTCAATTGTCTATATAAAACCTATTTCAATTAATCAAGTCTTAACAAGTTTGATTGCTTAACATGTTGGAAACACTTAATCATATAAATATCAATTCCATTTAATATATATAATCATGGAAAAGTTCGGGTCACTACACAGTTGAAACGTGGGCAAAATCAGAGAAAGTGTTCTTCATAAGGTACGGATATGATGTTGAAGTTCAGTCCAATGAGGTTTGATGCAGAGAAATTTGATGGGAGGATCAATTTTGGCTTGTGGCAACTTCAAGTCAAGGATGTGTTAATTCAGTCCGGTTTACACAAGGCATTGAAAGGTAAACTGTAACGACCCGTCAAAATCGTTATTGACGCAGCACGTTATTCATTGATTCTATAGTGAGGTTTTGACCTCTACATGATACGTTTTAATAAAAATATTACATTTATTAAAATAAGTGACTTTCTAAACATAGAAAGGTATAAGCATGTGGGCGATTACTTAAGTATAAGTAAATCCCCGAAAATACATAAGTATTTATCTTACAGGTTGACATCACAGTCAAATTATTTATTACACAACGTAGTTTTGTTTTGAATGCAATAAAATTTATACAAAGCCAAGGACGGAGCTTACTTATGTTTTGACGGGGCTGAGGCCACCCCAAGAATTTTGACAAATAGTGTAATAGTTGAGATACTGTTACCAAGTTTACTACTTTATCTTTCTGGCCCTCCCAAATAACTAAACATCTAGGGAAAAAAATCATTACCAACTCATGGTCAACGCTCTGTTTACTTTTATGTTACGGAATATATGTATAAAGATCTCAATTTTTATCCGAATATCTATAATATTCATATATATATTGAAGCTTTTTAAGTACATTTAATTACATAATACGAGTAATTGATTTGACAATAAAGTTTAATGTTATTGTAAAGATTTTGTAATTAAAAAACACTACACGACTTTTTAACATTTGAAAAATTCAAGTTCGGCGTTGAAATAATTTAATTTTCTCGTTAAAATGTTAACTTAGGCCCCCTTTATAAAATTGTTCAAGCTCCGTCACTGTACAAAGCATGAAAGATTCCATGCAGGCAACAAGCACATCACAGCGGAAGCAGTCTAAGAACCTGAGAATAAAGCATGCTAAAAAGGTCAACACGAATATTGGTGAGTTATAGGTTTAATTGCTCGAGTCATAAGTATATAAAGATGGACCACAAGATTTCATCAAAAGTTTATCAATAGATTCTACGTAATAGAGCACCATGGTAACTAAACTTAACGCTATAATAATAATTACCCTATTCGTTTTAATACACGCAAACCAACGTGTCGTAAAATCAAATAACATACGTCCATTAAAAGGCTAGCGCTACTCGCTCGAACGGGGATGTCAAGTCCTATGGATCCATATACAATTATTCGCGTCCACCAGTTCACATTCTATGTACTGGCAGCTACTAGTTACTAAAGCTAAGGGATTTTCGGTTTAACTCAGTATAGAATTAAGTATGTACTTGTGTCCATTGCATTTAAAATAAATTGCATGTATTCTCAGCCCAAAAATATTTAAAGCATTTAAAAAGGGATCTATAAACTCACGGTTCAATATTGAGATTCAATATTGTAGGCAAATTGCGTAGACGTAATGATGGTAGACGACTGTATGGTTGATCTTGGATTCAAGAACAATACCCCGAACAATACCCAATATTTCCTAAGTTTATAACGATTTGAAACCCGAATTAAAACACCCTCGTATATACCTTATTATTATTAAACTTAAATTAAAATTATAATTATAATATAAATATAAATATAGAGAGAAAGAAAGAGATTGAATCGATTCAATCTGGTGTACATAAATCGGCAGAACAAGGCTGCCTTTTATAGGCAATTCTGTGAGTGACAGCTCCGCGATGCTGTGTGTTTGTGCCTTTGAGCTCTACGATCGCGAAGCCACCATTTCCTGTGTATGGCTCCTAGCTTGTCGACATATTAATATATAATATATATAATTTATTTTAATTAATTATATATTATATTATATTCTCGTGCATAGTTGATTTGTAACTTTAGCTCCGTTGGCTTGTACGTTGATGCCCAGTTTATGTTCCGGTTCCAGTTTTTTGAACGTCCTTTCGTATGCTTAGAAAACTTGTACTTTACGTTTCGCGATAAGTACCTTTATCAATAATTAGACTTATTTGCCAGTAAATTATCTTATTTGAAATGTAACTTATATATTTTAGTATTTTGGTCATTTGCTTCTTTAAATCATCTTCTCATTATTTACTACAATATAATTAATAGTATTTTTAAATCAAGACGTTTTATATCTAAGTTAATATTATATTTTATAACATTGTAAAATATACATATATTTTCGTTTAGAAATATATTAATTTGTATATATATATACACATATCGATTTACATATAATTGTTCGTGAATCGTCGAGAGCAGTCGAAGGGTAATTGAATATATGAAACAGTTCAAAAATTTTGAGATTCAATCTAACAGACTTTGCTTATCGTGACAAAAATATTAAATTGTATAGAGAATTAGTTTAAATAAGTCAAAATTTTCCGTGTCATCACAGTAACTTCCCGTTAAAGAAAATTTCGTCCCAAAATTTTGAGTAGTACCTGTTTTATGAGCGATATCAGTGAACAAATGTGGATACTTTTGCTTCATTTGATCTTCACGTTCCCAAGTAAACTCGGGTCCTCGTCTAGCATTCCAACGAACTCTATCTATCGGTATTTTGCTTTGTTTTTTTAATTATTTGACCTCACGGTCCATGATTTCAACGGGTTCTTAGATAAAATGGAGTTTATCATTGATTCGTATTTCGTCAAGAGGAATTACGACATCCTCTTCAGCTAAACATTTCTTCAAAGTTGACATGTGAAATGTGTCGTGAACACCACTAAGTTCTTGCGGTAGCTTTAATCGATAAGCAACTGCTCCAATTCTTTCGGTGATTTCAAAGGGTCCTACGTACCTTGGACTTAGCTTACCTCGTTTACCGAATCGTACAACGCCTTTTCAGGGTGACACTTTCAACATGACTTTGTCGCCCACTTGAAATTCTAGCGGTTTTCTTCTTACATCAGCATAACTCTTTTGACGACTCATAGCCGTTTTCAATCGCTGTTGTATTTGAATAATATTTTCGGTGGTTTCATGAATAATTTCCGGTCCAGTAAGTTATTTTTCTCCTAATTCACTCCAACAAATAGGAGATCTGCACTTTCTACCGTAAAGTGCTTCAAATGGCGATACGTTGATGCTCGTATGATAGGTGTTATTGTATGAGAATTCTGTCAAAGGTAAGTGTCGATCCCAACTGGTTCCAAAGTCAATCACGCATGCCCGTAACATGTCTTCCAATGTTTGTATTGTTCTTTCACTTTGACCATCTGTCTGTGGGTGATAAACGGTGCTCATATCTAATCGAGTTCCCAATGCTTTTTGTAATGACTGCCAAAAATGTGATATGAATCGGGTGTCGCGATCAGATATAAGTGTGATAATCTCTCCATACTGTCTGTCTCCTTTATTGGTAGAAAGTGAGCTGATTTAGTGAGGCGATCAACTATCACCCAAATAGTGTCGTAACTACTTGCAGTCCTTGGCAATTTTGTAATGAAATCTATGGTTATTCTTTCCCATTTCCATTGAGGAATTTCTGGTTGTTGCAGTAATCCTGACGACTTTTGGTGCTCAGCTTTGACCTTCGCACATGTCAAACATTTGCTTACATAAGTAGTAATTTCTGTCTTCATATTAGGCCACCAATAGAACTTTTTGAGATCGTGGTACATTTTCCCGTTTCCTGGGTGAATTGAGTACCTCGTTTTGTGTGCTTCATCCAGTACTAGTTGCCTTAGGTTACCATGTCTTGGTACCCATATCCTACCAGCAAAATACAGGCTTCCATCGGCTTTTACTTCAAGCTATTTTTCTAACCCTTTGCTCATTTCGCCTTTTTCATTTTCTTCTTTTAAAGCTTCTAACTGTGCTGCTTGAATTTGCTTTGTGAGACCAGTACGAATTGTAATGTTTTACTCTTTATTTTCGACTTAGGGCATCAGCTACAACATTAGCCTTTCCGACATGATAACGGATTTCACAATCGTAATCTTTCAATAACTCTACCCAGCGACGTTGCCTCATATTGAGTTGTTTTTGATCAAAAATATGTTGAAGACTCTTATGGTCGGTGTACACTGTACACTTAGTTCCATATAGATAGTGTCTCCATATTTTGAGTGCAAAAACTACTGCTCCAAGTTCCAAATTGTGATGACCCGGGAAATTCCGACCAAATTTAAACTTAATCTTTATATAATTTCGACACAATAAGCAAAGTCTGTAATATTGAGTCTCTAAATTTTTGAACTATTTCATGAATTCATTTGACCTTTGACCATTTCCGACGATTCACAAAATATTACTTGTATATATATATATATATATATATATATATATATATATATATAATTTGAAATATAGTTTGATATAATATATGATTTAAATTATAAAATGATATAGGTGATAATAAAATTTATTATTAAAATAAATCTATATATACATAAAAAGTATATTAAATATATATTTTGTGATTTCAAAGTTATTTAGTAAACAACGGTAATGCTCAATTGTCATATTGATTGACCATAAACGAGTTAAAAAGAAACTTATGTAATTTTAAAATAAACGGTGATTCGAAAATGAGTTTTATAAATTTTAGACTTAATAATAATATAGGTAGAACTTGTTTGTCAAATTTTAAAACTTTTTATATTTTACTTGGGGGTTGGGAGTGAATAATTAATGTAATTTTTATTTAATAATTAATGACCAACTTTTATACCATAAGGACCTAAATAAATAAAGATATTTAATTTAAAATTTTGGGATTTTTCTGAAAGACTTTTATCCGCCACTAATTAACAATGGAGTACGAAATAATAGGGCATGATAACTGTCGGTAGTATAGGTTAAAAAAAATAATATCATGAGATGTTTACTGTGTATGTTCATTACTTTTTGCTTGTCATCTAATAATATAAATACACATGATACATATGCATATTAATCAAATATATCTCTTTCTTTCTTCTATGAAACCCACCATCCCTCTTCCTCACCTTGACTACTCAAATCGACCATCATCTTCACAACATCATCATTCACCACCGGCCACCCTAGCAACCATCATCATCACCACCGCCACCTCCTACCATGAATCACATTCACCGTACGCCATTTCCACCATCTCCGGAACACCACAAAACACCACTCTCTCTCTCTTCTCTCTCATAAAAATCAAACAACAATCACAATCATCAAACACCCTTGTTTAAGTTAAAAGTGCTACTGCTCTAATACCTTCATTTATGTACTGCTGCAATCGCCACCACAATTCACTCCCCATCACCACCTTTGTCTCTATCTATCCATCCCTCTCTCTTAATTTGTTCGTAAACCATCACCACCGCTAACCTCAATCAAAGATGTTACTGCACCTGCGTGTTATTCAATTGAAGAAGATGATAAACAATGTAACGATGATGATGGTACTGTTATGACGAAGATCATGATGATATGGATGTGATGATAAAAATGATGATACACGATATATGATGATGATGGTGACGGTATGACGACTATATGACTGATGATCGACCGAACCTATTTGTGTGTGTCGTTGGTGTTGAATGGAGAACCACGATCCAGTAATTGATACAAGTAGATCAAAGTATCGGGCTTAAACTTTGTTATTAGGCCACATGTTCTTGTTTCTGCAGTTGGGCTGAATTATTTTAGTCCATGTATTGTTGGGCCGATGATGTTATGAGAGGTTGCATTGGCCGAATCTTTTTTTTTTGTTCCTTGGCAACAACGACTGCTTACTATTTTTTTTAGTTTAAATTAGGATCAAAGAAGATAAAGAGTAGATGATGATGATGATGATGATGATGATAGTATAATAATAGTGGTGATTGGTAACACAACCATGAAGGAACGGGATAACGAAGATACTTGATGATGATAATGTTGGTAATTTTAAAGAGGAAGAACAATTAGATAACGGGTTATATAGTCTTTATTACGGTTTAAAACATAAAAGCAAGGGACAGAGGATTGGTTGGATGTGTTTGTGTTTAAGCGAGAGGTCGAGGGTTCGAGCCCGTGCGTCGGCATTTTTTTTTTTTTGGAACATTTTCTTTGTGAGGTAGTTTTTCTCAATTTTATTTATTTATTTATTATTATTATTATTATTATTATTATTATTATTATTATTATTATTATTATTATTATTATTATTAACATTACTAATGTATTTATTATTATAAATTTTGTCATGCAAGTACTAGTTATCAATATTATTATTATTATTAGTAACATAAGTAGTATAAATATTAACATTATTATTATAAACATAATCGTTAGTATTATTATGATTAAACTTATTATCATTCTTATAAAATTAATATTTTGTTATCACTAAAACTATCAATATTATCATAAAAAGATACTTTTATATAAAAATACATTACGTTATACTTTTATTACTAAAAAGATATTAACTAAACTATATCAATTAATACATAAATATATACTAAACCTTAATATATAGTTTTTATTATTAATCATAAGTAATAATTATATAAAACATATAAACTAAATATATTAAAATTATCTAAATAACATATAGTATAACAAGTATATTATTAATAACAAATATATATATATATATATATATATATATATATATAATTGATCGATTACGATTACTTGTATTAATATATCCACAAATGATATAGGTTCGTGAATCCGAGACCAACCCTACTTTTGTTCAATGTCGTTATATGTATTTTTACTACAAAATACAGTATGGTGAGTTTCATTTGCCTTTTTACCCTTTATATTTTTAGGCTGAGAATACATGCGCAATTTTTATAAATGTTTTACGAAATAGACACAAGTTATTGAAACTACGTTATATGGTTGAATTATCGAAATCGAATATGCCCCTTTTTATTAAGTCCGGTAATCTAAGAATTAGGGAACAGACACCCTAATTGACGCGAATCCTAAAGATAGATCTATCGGGCCCAACAAGCCCCATCTAAAGTACCGGATGCTTTAGTACTTCGAAATTTATATCATGTCCGAAGGAGGATCCCGGAATGATGGGGATATTCTTATATGCATATTGTGAATGTCGGTTACCAGGTGTTCAATCCATATGAATGATATTTTTGTCTCTATGCATGGGACGTATGTTTATGAGAAATAGAAATATGAAATCTTGTGGTCTATTAAAATTATGAAATGATTATTTATGTTAAACTAATGAACTCACCAACCTTTTGTTGACACTTTAAAGCATGTTTATTCTCAGGTATTAAATAAATCTTCCGCTGTGCATTTGCTCATCTTAGAGTTACTACTTGGAGTCATTTATGACATATTTCAAAATACGTTGCATTCAAGTCGTCGCGTTCATCAAGATTATAATTAAGTCAATTATAGTTAGATATATTATGAAATGATATTCCTGCCGTCAACTTTCGATGTAATGAAAGATTGTCTTTTCAAAAACAAATGCAATGTTTGTAAAATGTATCATATAGAGGTCAAGTACCTCGCGATGTAATCAACTGTTGTGAATCGTTTATAATCGATATGGACTTCATCCGGATGGATAAGGATGGGTCGCTTCAGTTGGTATCAGAGCGATGGTCTTAGCGAACCAGGTCTGCATTAGTGTGTATAACTGATAAGTCGTTAGGATGCATTAGTGAGTGTGGACTTCGACCGTGTCTGCATGTCAAAAGTTTTGCTTATCATTTTTGTCGAAAATTACCTATTTATCATTCTTAGGGAATCACTTGCTTATCACTCTTAGTCTAGACACATTTTACTGTATTGATTGCATGAATAGTGTATAGACAAAATTCATATCTTAGCGTATCTGTTACTATAACTTTGCCTGAAATATTCCGTAGATTCCTCCGTAACTTATGGGATTTTAGTATTAAATATACATATGTAAATTATGTATTGCAGGGTACTAATCTACATCCTATAATCTATTTCTTATCGAAAATCCTTCATCTGATCGTACGAGATGAATCCCTCAATCAGATCGAGTCCCCCGGATTCCGATAGCTATTCTGATAGTTATTCCGATATGAATATTCACCTGAGCTCTGAAAGTAGTGTAACCGGAATGGATCAACCAATTAGCCATCATCTATCCTGGATGAATTGGGGTAAGTTCGTAGTCGACCTAACCGATGGAGACACGAAAAAGGCGATCCTTTTCACCAACCGAATTCACCTCTTGGTGAATAACCTGACGCACTTACCGGCGAACCTATCCGAAACACCATATTCACCCTCAGTTCCAGAATAGCTCACAACGATTACATAATATCTACAATTCTAGATCTTATTCATCCGCTCGTCCGAACCGCCAATCACCCAGGTGTAATAGAAGAAGTCAACGAACTTCGCGCTCGAGTAATTAATTTGGAGAATATGGTGCAAAAATTTACCAGCTTCAGCAACAACACCGACACCAATGGTACCATCAATAACAACACCAGTACCATCAACAATCCATGTCTCAACATCTCATTCTGTACCTAGAGTATAATCATCGTACTACGTATCGTTCTATCTATTTTATCTTCGCTCGACATGGTGATTATGTAATCTCTAATGTTTTAGAGATTATATATTCTTGTTCTAATGGTAAATCAAATGATTTTAATATCATATTGACTCATTAAATCCATGATTACATCTGAAGAAAATATATATGTGTTATATGTTTTCATAAAGATTGTAATTAAAAATTCTTTCGTAAAAACTGTTAATGACGAAAATATTTTAACGGGTAGGTAATACCCAAGAAATATTTAGATTTCACATTAATAAGTTACATTGTACATTCTTCAAATCAGATTCAATAGTCATTTACTATCCTACTTACACCCACAGATATACGTATCCGTTCACCGCAGAATAACCATTTTCATTCAATTTCATATTTGGATTTTGATTTATCAGAATCCAACAAGTGGCATAAAGAAGAAAACATTTGACAAAATAAAAATTTGTTAGAAACAAACAAATTAACCATGAGGAATTTTGTTAAGAATCCACGCTAACTGTTCCTAGCTAATCGTTCCTAGCTAACTGATTACATTTTATTTATCGCAATTTAATTATCGCAATTTACATTCTCGCAATTTTATTTATCGTCATTTAATTTCTGTTATTTACTTTACGCACTTTATTTATCATCATTTAATTTCTGTTATTTATTTTTACGCACTTTAAATATCGGGACACGTATACAAGGTTTTGACATATCATATCGACGCATCTATATATATTATTTGGAATAACCATAGACACTCTATATACAGTAATGATCGAGTTCTCTATACAAGGTTGAGGCTTATTCTATAATAATATATATACTTTGAGTTGTGATCGAGTCTGAGACATGTACACGGGTCACGATACGTATTAATTAATTCAAATATTATAAATTAAACTATATATGAATTATTGCACTGTTAACTGTGGACTATCGACTGTGGATTAATAATATTGGACAATTAAAATGAATTAAAATATTGATTATAACATATGAAACTAAACAATTCTTCAAGTTTGCCACTTAATTTCATCTTAAACTTCATTTGTATCTTGACAATTATAATCTGCGTTCAAACCTTTCATGATTCTCGAAAACACCTCAATCGAGAGGATAAACCAACCGCATTTCATCTACGGGAAGGAAAGATTGATGCATATAGTTATGCACCTGAAAACACTCAGAACCTGAGTAAACGTTTAACACGTAGTTATGCTAATTCCCTAGTGTTATTATTACCCACAATAACTTGATAATCCCTTTTCAAAGTAGCGAATCTTGTCACAGCTCCAGCAAGACAACTTCGACTTTTCGTTCGAAACAACCTTATTATAACCTTGATATATATGCGTGCTCTTTTATTGTTACCGGAGAACCTTTCATATTCTACCATATTACCAGCAGACGTACCAGCAACCTCGTTGCTTCTTGGTTTAAATCTCTCCGATAAATCATTATATTTATTCATTGAAACCTTATCATATACTCATCCGCATATTGTAACGAGAACTGCCATACCAATTATCGGGAGTCAGCAATCAGTACTTTGAAAATGCACAGCATATCTACATCAACACTTATATGTATAACATTTATCTTTTAGAATTATGGTCTTTTATTCTGAAACTCTGAACAGCACTCATTCTACAAATTAATACTCTGAATGTTGAAAAAGCTGAATGAAGCAGTAGAAACTGTAGACAACCGTAAATGACCTTAATCGTCGGAAGTTTAATGATAGAGAATAGTATGTTGGATAAGCTCAGAAAAATTGGAACTGGAAAACGGATTGAGCTAACCACGAAGGAGACCAAGGACAAATACAAGGACCAAACTCTGTATTTAAAGAATCTGATGATTCTGTTTCTGATAAAATCTTTAGCGATTACCTTGCTTCCAAATCTAAACCCTTACGGATAAATCTTCTTCATCATCCATCGATATTAGAAATTCCAAGATATCATCGTATCTTTCATTATAAATATTCTCCATATTTCTGAAGATATTTTCATAACTGTTCTTATCTGAAATCATTAATCTCATCGTGCTATCAGTGTTACATCATATAGAAACTGCTAGTTTCTATATTCTGTAAACTTTCGAGCTTAAAATATGAATGTTATTGAAGTAATGTTGGGAACTAATGCATGAGTTAGTATAATATAATGACACTTGATCAACGTGATTATATTACAGTAAGTCATGCTGAGTTTCTAAATAGAACATGATGATTCACAGACCATACCATCATCATGTGCCATGTTACATAACTCTTTCATTCTGCTTAACTTCTGAACATATCAAGAAAGTATGTTCTTGATAGTTCTATTCTCAGTGACTCAGGTAATTTGACAAATCAAATCGTGCGATTACGTTCTTTCTTGTTTAGGACATTAAATTCATTCGAAACTCCATACTTACGAATTCTAGACCGTTGCTCGCATTACTACCGGTCAAGAAGACAATAAAAAGGCAAAGAGTTCCAAAATATAAGAGAAAATATAAAGCCCAATAACAACACAGGGGTTACAAACCGTGGATATTAATATGGATAGCAATATAAAGACATGGTATAATTAAGAATAATATCACCCCAAGGTAATAGTAGAAGTAAACAGATTCTTCTGATGAAAGATTGAATAGAAGGATGACAGAAATGATAATTAGAAAAATATCAAGGATTAGAACTGGATTAAGCATTTTCACAATCCTTTGGATGTACGAACTAAGAAAGAAAGTATTGGAATGGTGAAAATAATGGAACGGAAGAAGTTCATTTATAGTGGAAATATCCGACAGGGCAATCGAGACAGATCGTCGCACTTAATCAAGAAAATCCTAATTTCCTTAAATTCCGAAGAATCAAATCTTATATAGATTTCGAAGATTTTCTTTAAATTCCTTGAATTTCGGAAATCAACCGTAATTACGTCACCGGTTAAGCTGAATCTGCATTTATTCATTTCACTCTTTTGTGATAGCTTCACTCGTACGCCTCGAATAATCGAATTGTTTTTCCTGTATTATTCATTGATGATAGAACTCTAATTTTCAGCTCGTATGCGTCATGAAAACATTTTTATTGTTAACCATGACCACCTCACTCAAATTTCGGGACGAAATTTCTTTAACGGGTAGGTACTGTGATGACCCGGGAAATTCCAACCAAATTTAAACTTAATCTTTATATAATTTTGACACGATAAGCAAAGTATGTAATATTGAGTCTCTAAATTTTTGAACTATTTCATGAATTCATTTGACCTTTGACCATTTCCGAAGATTCACGAACTATTACTTGTAAATAAATATATATATATATATATATATATATATATATATATATATATATATATATATATATATATATATATATATATATATATATATATATATATATATATATATATATATAATTTGAAATATAGTTTGATATAATATATGATTTAAATTATAAAATGATATAGGTGATAATAAAATTTATTATTAAAATAAATCTATATATACATAAAAAGTATATTAAATATATATTTTGTGATTTCGAAGTTATTTAGTAAACAACGGTAATGCTCAATTGTCATATTGATTGACCATAAACGAGTTAAAAAGAAACTTATGTAATTTTAAAATAAACGGTGATTCGAAAATGAGTTTTATAAATTTTAGGCTTAATAATAATATAGGTATAACTTGTTTGTCAAATTTTAAAACTTTTTATATTTTACTTGGGGGTTGGGAGTGAATAATTAATGTAATTTTTATTTAATAATTAATGACCAACTTTTATACCATAAGGACCTAAATAAATAAAGATATTTAATTTAAAAATTTGAGATTTTTCTGAAAGACTTTTATCCGCCACTAATTAACAACAGAGTACGAAATAATAGGGCATGATAACTGTCGGCAGTATAGGTTAAAAAAATATCACGAGATGTTTACTGTGTGTGTTCAATACTTTTTGGTTGTCATCTAATAATATAAATACACATGATACATATGCATATTAACCAAATATATCTCTTTCTTTCTTCTATGAAACCCACCATCCCTCTTCCTCACCTTGACTACTCAAATCGACCATCATCTTCACAACATCATCATTCACCACCGGCCACCCTAGCAACCATCATCATCGCCACCGCCACCTCCTACCATGAATCACATTCACCGTACGCCATTTCCACCATCTCCGGAACACCACAAAACACCACTCTCTCTCTTCTCTCTCATAAAAATCAAACAACAATCACAATCATCAAACACCCTCGTTTAAGTTAAAAGTGCTACTGCTCTAATACCTTCATTTATGTACTGCTGCAATCGCCACCACAATTCACTCCCCATCACCACCTTTGTCTCTATCTATCCATCCCTCTCTCTTAATTTGTTCGTAAACCATCACCACCGTTAACCTCAATCAAAGATGTTGCTGCACCTGCGTGTTATTCAATTGAAGAAGATGATAAACAATGTAACGATGATGATGGTACTGTTATGATGAAGATCATGATGATATGGATGTGATGATAAAAATGATGATACACGATATATGATGATGATGGTGACGGTATGACGACTCGATGACTGATGATCGACCGAACCTATTTGTGTGTGTCGTTGGTGTTGAATGGAGAACCACGATCCAGTAATTGATACAGGTAGATCAAAGTAACGGGCTTAAACTTTGTTATTAGGCCACATGTTCTTGTTTCTACAGTTGGGCCAAATTATTTTAGTCCATGTATTGTTGGGCCGATGATGTTATGAGAGGTTGCATTGGCCGAATCTTTTTTCTTTTTGTTCCTTGGCAACAACGACTGCTTACTAATTTTTTTTAGTTTAAATTGGGATCAAAGAAGATAAAGAGTAGATGATGATGATGATGATGATGATAGTATAATAATAGTGGCGATTGGTAACAAAACTATGAAGGAACGGGATAACGAAGATACTTGATGATGATAATGTTGGTAATTTTAAAGAGGAAGAACAATTAGATAACGGGTTATATAGTCTTTATTACAGTTTAAAACATAAAATCAAGGGACAGAGGATTGGTTGGATGTGTTTGTGTTTAAGCGAGAGGTCGAGGGTTCGAGCCCGTGCGTCGGCATTTTTTTTTTCTTTTGGAACATTTTCTTTGTGAGGTAGTTTTTCTCAATTTTATTTATTATTATTATTATTATTATTATTATTATTATTATTATTATTATTATTATTATTATTATTATTATTATTATTATTATTATTATTATTATTATTATTATTATTATTAACATTACTAATGTATTTATTATTATAAATTTTGTCATGCATGTACTAGTTATCAATATTATTATTATTATTATTAACATAAGTAGTATAAATATTATCATTATTATTATAAACATAATCGTTAGTATTATTATGATTAAACTTATTATCATTATTATCATTCTTATAAAATTAATATTTTGTTATCACTAAAACTGAAATATCCCGTTCTTATTGATTAAAAACGTTCCATATTAATTGATTTCGTTGCGAGGTTTTGACCTCTATAAGAGACGTTTTTCAAAGACTGCATTCATTTTTAAAACAAACCATAACCTTTATTTCATAGATAAAGGTTTTTAAAAAGCTTTACGTAGATTATCAAATAATGATAATCTAAAATATCCTGTTTACACACGACCATTACATAATGGTTTACAATACAAATATGTTACAACAAAATAAGTTTCTTGAATGCAGTTTTTACACAATATCATACAAGCATGGACTCCAAATCTCGTCCTTATTTAAGTATGCGACAGCGGAAGCTCTTAATAATCACCTGAGAATAAACATGCTTAAAACGTCAACAAAAATGTTGGTGAGTTATAGGTTTAACCTATATATATCAAATCATAATAATAGACTATAAGATTTCATATTTCAATACACATCCCATACATAGAGATAAAAATCATTCATATGGTGAACACCTGGTAACCGACATTAACAAGATGCATATATAAGAATATCCCCATCATTCTGGGACACCCTTCGGATATGATATAAATTTCGAAGTACTAAAGCATCCGGTTCTTTGGATGGGGTTTGTTAGGGCCAATAGATATATCTTTAGGATTCGCGTCAATTAGGGTGTCTGTTCCCTAATTCTTAGATTACCAGACTTAATAAAAAGGGCATATTCGATTTCGATAATTCAACCATAGAATGTAGTTTCACGTACTTGTGTCTATTTTGTAAATCATTTATAAAACCTGCATGTATTCTCATCCCAAAAATATTAGATTTTAAAAGTGGGACTATAACTCACTTTCACAGATTTTTACTTCGTCGGGAAGTAAGATTTGGCCACTGGTTGATTCACGAACCTATAACAATATATACATATATATCAAAGTATGTTCAAAATATATTTACAACACTTTTAATATATTTTGATGTTTTAAGTTTATTAAGTCAGCTGTCCTCGTTAGTAACCTACAACTAGTTGTCCACAGTTAGATGTACAGAAATAAATCGATAAATATTATCTTGAATCAATCCACGACCCAGTGTATACATATCTCAGTATTGATCACAACTCAAACTATATATATTTTGGAATCAACCTCAACCCTGTATAGCTAACTCCAACATTCACATATAGAGTGTCTATGGTTGTTCCGAAATATATATAGATGTGTCGACATGATAGGTCAAAACATTGTATACGTGTCTATGGTATCTCAAGATTACATAATATACAATACAAGTTGATTAAGTTATGGTTGAAATAGATTTGTTACCAATTTTCACGTAGCTAAAATGAGAAAAATTATCCAATCTTGTTTTACCCATAACTTCTTCATTTTAAATCCGTTTTGAGTGAATCAAATTGCTATGGTTTCATATTGAACTCTATTTTATGAATCTAAACAGAAAAAGTATAGGTTTATAGTCGGAAAAATAAGTTACAAGTCGTTTTTGTAAAGGTAGTCATTTCATTCGAAAGAACGACGTCTAGATGACCATTTTAGAAAACATACTTCCACTTTGATTTTAACCATAATTTTTGGATATAGTTTCATGTTCATAATAAAAATCATTTTCTCAGAATAACAACTTTTAAATCAAAGTTTGTCATAGTTTTTAATTAACTAACCCAAAACAGCCCGCGGTGTTACTACGACGGCGTAAATCCGGTTTTACGGTGTTTTTCGTGTTTCCAGGTTTTAAATCATTAAGTTAGCATATCATATAGATATAGAACATGTGTTTAGTTGATTTTAAAATTCAAGTTAGAAGGATTAACTTTTGTTTGCGAACAAGTTTAGAATTAACTAAACTATGTTCTAGTGATTACAAGTTTAAACCTTCGAATAAGATAGCTTTATATGTATGAATCGAATGATGTTATGAACATCATTACTACCTTAAGTTCCTTGTATAAACCTACTGGAAAAGAGAAAATGGATCTAGCTTTAACGGATCCTTGGATGGCTCGAAGTTCTTGAAGCAGAATCATGACACGAAAACAAGTTCAAGTAAGATCATCACTTGAAATAAGATTGTTATAGTTATAGAAATTGAACCAAAGTTTGAATATGATTATTACCTTGTATTAGAATGATAACCTACTGTAATAAACAAAGATTTCTTGAGGTTGGATGATCACCTTACAAGATTGGAAGTGAGCTAGCAAACTTGAAAGTATTCTTGATTTTATGTAACTAGAACTTGTAAAATATTTGAAGAACACTTAGAACTTGAAGATAGAACTTGAGAGAGATCAATTAGATGAAGAAAATTGAAGAATGAAAGTGTTTGTAGGTGTTTTTGGTCGTTGGTGTATGGATTAGATATAGAGGATATGTAATTTTGTTTTCATGTAAATAAGTCATGAATGATTACTCATATTTTTGTAATTTTATGAGATATTTCATGCTAGTTGCCAAATGATGGTTCCCACATGTGTTAGGTGACTCACATGGGCTGCTAAGAGCTGATCATTGGAGTGTATATACCAATAGTACATACATCTAAAAGCTGTGTATTGTACGAGTATGAATACGGGTGCATACGAGTAGAATTGTTGATGAAACTGAACGAGGATGTAATTGTAAGCATTTTTGTTAAGTAGAAGTATTTTGATAAGTGTCTTGAAGTCTTTAAAAAGTGTATGAATACATATTAAAATACTACATGTATATACATTTTAACTGAGTCGTTAAGTCATCGTTAGTCGTTAAATGTAAATGTTGTTTTGAAACCTTTAGGTTAATGATCTTGTTGAATGTTGTTAACCCATTATTTATTATAACAAATGAGATGTTAAATTGTTATATTATCATAATATTATGATATATAATATATCTCAGTATGATGTATATACAGTTAAATGTCGTTACAACGATAATCGTTACATATATGTCTCGTTTCGAAATCATTAAGTTAGTAGTCTCATTTTTACATATGTATTTCATTGTTAATACACTTAATAATATATTTAATTATCATTTAACATAATTAACCAAGTGTATCAATATCTTAATATGATTCATATGTACCTAGTAAGACGTTGTTATAACGATAATCGTTATATATATCGTTTTCGAGTTTCTTAAATTAATAGTCTCATTTTTATGTATATAACTCATTGTTAAAATACCTAATGAGATACATACTTATAATAAAAACATGTTAACTATATATATAACCATATATATGTCATCGTATAGTTTTTACAAGTTTTAACGTTCGTGAATCACCGGTCAACTTGGGTGGTCAATTGTCTATATGAAACATATTTCAATTAATCAAGTCTTAACAAGTTTGATTGCTTAACATGTTGGAAACATTTAATCATGTAAATATCAATCTCAATTAATATATATAAACATGGAAAAGTTCGGGTCACTACAAAAACTATCAATATTATCATAAAAAGATACTTTTATATAAAAATAGATTACGTTATACTTTTATTACTAAAAAGATATTAACTAAACTATATCAATTAATACATAAATATATACTAAACCTTAATATATAGTTTTTATTATTAATCATAAGTAATAATTATATAAAACATATAAACTAAATATATTAAAATTATCTAAATAACATATAGTATAAAAAGTATATTATTAATAACAAAAATATATATAATTGATCGATTACGATTACGTGTATTAATATATCCACAAATGATATAGGTTCATGAATCCGAGGCCAACCCTACTTTTGTTCAATGTCGTTATATGTATTTTTACTACAAGATACAGTATGGTGAGTTTCATTTGCCTTTTTACCCTTTATATTTTTGGGCTGAGAATACATGCGCAATTTTTATAAATGTTTTACGAAATAGACACAAGTTATCAAAACTACATTATATGGTTGAATTATCGAAATCGAATATGCCCTTTTTTATTAAGTCTGGTAATCTAAGAATTAGGGAACAGACACCCTAATTGACGCGAATCCTAAAGATAGATCTATCGGGCCCAACAAGCCCCATCCAAAGTACCGGATGATTTAGTACTTCGAAATTTATATCATGTCCGAAGGAGGATCCCGGAATGATGGGGATATTCTTATATGCATATTGTGAATGTCGGTTACCAGGTGTTCAATCCATATGAATGATATTTTTGTCTCTATGCATGGGACGTATGTTTATGAGAAATAGAAATATGAAATCTTGTGGTCTATTAAAATTATGAAATGATTATTTATGTTAAACTAATGAACTCACCAACCTTTTGGTTGACACTTTAAAGCATGTTTATTCTCAGGTATTAAAGAAATCTTCCGCTGTGCATTTGCTCATCTTAGAGTTACTACTTGGAGTCATTTATGACATATTTCAAAAGACGTTGCATTCAAGTCATCGCGTTCATCAAGATTATAATTAAGTCAATTATAGTTAGATATATTATGAAATGATATGCCTGCCGTCAACTTTCGATGTAATCAAAGATTGTCTTTTCAAAAACGAATACAATGTTTGTAAAATGTATCATATAGAGGTCAAGTACCTCGCGATGTAATCAACTGTTGTGAATCGTTTATAATCGATATGGACTTCATCCGGATGGAATAGGACGGGTTGCTTCACAAATCGTGCTTCGTATAGTTCCTTTCGTGAATTTTTAGTTGTCGTGAGGCGTATGCGATAACTTTTGTGCGTTGCATCAATACACATCCTAAACGTTGGCGCAAAGCGTCACAATAGATTACGAAATCATCATTTCCTTCTGGTAATGACAAAATGGGTGCAGACGTTAACTTCTTCTTTAACAGTTGGAATGCGAATTCCTGTTACGTGGACCAATCATACTTCTTTCCCGAAGACAAGTGTTTCCGATGTTAGTAAGCGGAAGTTCGAAGCGACGATGTTTTTGAACAAGAAAAGTAAGAGTGCTACCGAAGAGGTCGGAAGCATAAAGATGAGTAGCACGGATGGTTCTAAATTCGCGTGTTATAATTGTGGGCAAACGGGACATAAGTCTCGCGAATGTCCGTCGGGTAAGGTCACATGTTTTAAGTACCGGAAAGAGGGACACCAGAAGTCGGAGTGTCCCGAGTGGAATAGTGACGGAGCTCAAAGGTCTAACGACGTTTGATTCAGGTACTATTCAATTTTAGTACTATCTTTATGTGGGTGACTCTTGGGTAATAAGTAAGTTTATCCATGTGATGTAGTGGCTAGCTAGGTCAAGTTAGTCCATTGCGGTTTGACTAACCAGGTCGGGTTAATCAATAAGTTGTTAGGGGTTTGACCGAGGCGGGTTAACCGGATGAATTTGACTAACTGGGTCGGGTTAATCAACTAGACGTTAGGTGTTGACCAAGTCGGGTTGACCTAGTGTGTTTGACTTAACCAAGTCGGGTTAATCAATTGTTGTTAGGGGTTTGACCGATTCGGGTTGACCTAGTGTAAATGACTTAACCGAGTCGGGTTAATCGATTAGGTGATAGGTGTTGACCGAGTCGGGTTGACCGAGCGTGTTTGACTAACCGAGTCGGGTTAATCAATTGATGTTAGGTGTTTGAATTAACTAAGTTGGGTTAATCAATTGTTGTTAGGGGTTTGACCGAGTCTGGTTGACCTAGTGTAATTGAATTAACCGAGTCGGGTTAATCAATTAGGTGATAGGTGTTGACCGAGTCGGTGGACCGATCGTGTTTGACTAACCGAGTTGGGTTAATCAATTCTTGTTAAGGGTTGGCCGAGGTAGGTTGACCGGGCATGTTTGACTAACCAGTACGGGTTAATCGTTTTGGTGTTAGAGGCTTAACCAAGTCGAGTGTAACCGTGTTATTATTAGAGGGTTACTTGTATTGATCTCCATAAGGATTAGCGTAGAAAGGGTATGCCGTTCGAGAGGCATTTACGTTGACCATGTATGTGTGCGAGTAGAGTCACGTTTGTTGACTATCTTTGATTGTGTGTAAGTGACTGTGTTAACGGTCGAGACGGTGCTAGTAGGGTATAAGTCTTGGTGACCCCAAGCATCGCCATAGTAAGTGAAAGTTTGCTAGGCTCGCTTTGCGGCCTAAGTAGATCGTGACTAGTAGTTGATTTCTAGGGAGTTGTGGGCATTGAGCCGTAAGGTTCGTGGGATTGTGTGACTTTGAATAGTCAAGTGACATATGACTCCGAGGATGGACCCCGTAAGGGTCGAGTTATTGGGACTCGGTGGTAGAAATGGGAGTTGCATAACACTGCGTTAGGTGCCTCCGTATACCTGCTAGTGGAATGCTTCACTCCGGTGGTGTGATTACCTTGCACTTGGGTACCGATGAGAAACCCGAAGGTACGTTAATGGTTTATTGTGATGATTAGCGGGTGTTAACGTTTGACCAATTCGAAAGGTCGAGGTTCGAGTACCTTGTAGTAAGTCCGCGGAAGATTTTTGAATATGACCAACGTTGATACCGGTCATATGTGTTGTGGAATGTTGAAATTATGCAAGGTATTATCACCTTGACGGTGATAGTGTGGGGTTAAAACCCTAAGTGGGGGAGTAAGTACCCGGAGGGTACGGTAGTGCCTCGATTTGGTAGGCGTGTTTGAAAAATTTATCGGAAGTCGTCCTATTTTGTGATCAAACTAGGGACGTAGGGGGTTGATTTCGACTGTCTCGTATAGAGATATGTTAGTATAGAGCGCGTTCGAGAGTGAGTTCCTTAGAGTATTGAGGATTTGAACGTGCGAAAGGTGTTAAGATCATCTTTAAAGGACGATCGAACGAGGTTCACCGGGTAATGGTGGAAGGGTTATGGAAATTGTGGAAGTTGCGCGTCAGTTGGAGTACCGAAGGCTTGCGAGAAATTCCATCACCATGTGCGTGGTGCGGATGAGCCCATTAGATTATCGATTGGCAGTAGAACTCTAAGTCGAGAATTAGAGTGCGCCAAGGAGTCACGAAGGATGGTTACGTGTTTGGAATGTTGTGTGGTAAGAAAGTGTGATCGATGGGATGCAATGGTGACATCAAGGGGGTGTAGAGTTGTGTGGGAACTCGAAGAGTCGAGGAGGGCGTGCTTTTTGGCTGTTTTGGGGCTAAGATCACGAGTACGTGATCCAATTTAAGTGAGGGAGAGTTGTAAGACCATGTTTCTGTTCCAGTTCAATGGGACACCATCCCACAATCTGGACACAGTCCTACCCTTTGAAACTGGAGCCGTCCCACATTCTGGACACCGTCCAAATGTGCTGACGGGCCAGCTGTTTTATTTTGTTTTAAAAAGGGGCATTTTGGTAAATTCACTTGGGTGTCGGTTTGGAGCCCTCAAAACTGATCTAGATCCCATTTGTGGATTACATTTCATCCACACAAACACTCTCGTCCAATTCTAGAGAGAGAAGAGTTTAGAGAGAGAGAGAGAGCTTGATTGGAAAAGAATGAGTTGGATTCTCACCAAAGCTCGGGTTTTAAAGTTGTTCATCTCGCTCCTAGCTACGTTTTGATTGTTGCGGTAAGTTCTAACTCCGAATTTCATTAATTGAGTTGATATGCAAGTTAGGGTTTGAACTTGATATTGTTGATAAACCCATTTAAACTCATGAAGTGAGTTTAGTGATGCTAGTAATCGGGTCTTATTGTGTCATTGGTGGATTTTGGGTTGGTTGTTGTTTGGTCAAGTTCAAGACTTGCAAAATGGGTTAATCACTAGGTTTAGTGATTATGGATGTGTTGAAATCCATTTCGGTGTATTTTGGTTGACTAATTTTGGAATGGGTCAAAATTAGGTTTCGGTGTCAATTTGGGTAAGATAAGTGTTTAACACTTGAGATTTGAGTAAAATATGGTGTTAGAACATAATCGCTAGTTAATTGTGATTATGAGTGATTTTGGGCGAGTTTGGACTTGGTCAAAGTGAAGTATGTGCAAATGGGTCGAAATTGCACTTATGGTGTTTTGGGCATAAGCTAGAGTGTTTAGCTTATTTATTTGTGAATTATCTAGGTGATTCACATTTGGACAATTAGGAGCTCAAGCGGGAGTTGCCTTTCTTGTAACCAAGGTGAGTGGAATATTTATACATGTGTGTATGTAGTTTATCTACTCGTGTGATGTGGGTCTTCGGTGTCACATCGTGAGTATTATGTTTGTATGTGTCACAAGACGGTGACTTATTTGTTGGTATGATGGGATGAGAACTACAAGTCGGTAGTGTCTCAATAGGTGATTCACAAGTCGGTGACACCTAATGATGATTCACAAGTCGGTGACACCATATGTCGGGAAGTGATTCACAAGTCGGTGACACTTCATAGTGTTTCACAAGTCGGTGATACTTAGTGGTGCTTCACGAGTCGGTGACACCACATAGCGTTCACAAGTTGGTGACCCATATGTATTGGTGGGGGATTCACAAGTCGGTGACACCCTTTGGTGATTCACAAGTCGGTGACACCTTATGACGATTCACAAGTCACGCGAGTGTGACTCGACGTTATTGGTCGACTACAAGGCGGTAGTGCTATAGCGGGAATGGTTGGTATGTTTATGAATTGTATTGATTTAGTATATTATTGTGTTGACTTATATGCTAACGTTGTTGATAGTTGTATGCGGTATTGCTAGATTTCTTATACGTTCTTATATGTGTTATGTGTTAGGGTATGCGTGTAGGTAAACTATATATGTATGTGTATAAATGTTTTACTCACTAAGCAATTATCTTACCCTCTCGTTGTTTACATTTTTAGGTTCGAAAGCGGTTTTGGCAAGAGTATGCTCGGAATTTAGATGGTTATCCTTGTTGTGCTTGCTTATATTACTTTTGGATTCGGCCTAGGATTGGGTAGTTTATCCCCAAACATCATGCTCGTAATTTGTTTGGAAATTAAACTCGTATGTTCGAAACTCGTATTTTTGTATGTATTTCGTAAAACGACCAATGTGGGCCCGACGTCGTAAAACTTGTTTAATAGTGAAAACTTCTTAGTTTTACTTAATATGAAGTGTTGTGATATTTCATTTCGTTTAAAGGTGTCGGGAAACGTGTTTTTCGTTCACGTAAAAGGGGCATTTTGGACAGCAGTTGGAAGACCATTTGGACGCCATCCAGATTGCTTGGACGCCGTCCTGGCCTTCACAACTGGACACCATCCAGATGAACTGGTTATAAAAAAAATTTGTTACGGTTTTGGTTGGATAACGGGTTGGGTCGTTACATACCAGTCTTAGGTGTTGCTCATGTTCTTCCTTGTTCTTCGAGTAAATCAATATGTCGTCAATAAAAACAATGACAAATTTGTCTAAATACGGTCTGCAGAGGCGATTCATTAGATCCATGAATACTTCTGGAGCATTAGTCAATCCAAAAGGCATGACTAAAAACTCATAGTGACTGTAACGGGTTCTGAACGCAGTTTTAGGAACATCTTCTTCCTTCACTCTCAGCTGATGATATCCGGAGCATAGATCAATCTTAGAATAAACACTTGATCCTTGCAATTGATCAAACAAATCATCAATCCTTAGTAATGGGTACCGATTCTTGATCGTTAATTTGTTTAATTCTCGGTAATCTATGCACATTCTCATAGATCCATCCTTCTTCTTGACGAACAAAATAGGAGCACCCCAAGGTGAAAAACTGGGATGAATAAATTCACGATCCGATAATTCTTGTAATTGGCTTTGCAATTCTTGCATTTCTGAAGGTGCAAGTCTATATGGGGATCGGGCTACAGGTGCAGCTCCTGGTACGAAATCAATCTAGAATTCTACACATTTGTGTGGAGGTAGCCCTGGTAATTCTTCTGGAAATACTTCGGGATATTCTCTTACAACCGGCACGTCATCAATACTTCTTCCTTCGGTATTGATCTTCTTCACGTGTGCCAGAACAGCATAACACCCTTTTCTTATAAGTTTCTGAGCCTTTATACAGCTGATAAGGTTCAACTTCGAGTTTCTCTTCTCCCCATAAATCAATAATGAAGTTTCATCCTTACGAGGGATGCGGATTGCTTTCTCAGCGTAAACAACTTCCGCTCTTGTTTTGGACATCCAGTCCATGCCAATGATTACGTCAAAACTTTTTAATTCTACGGGTATCAAATCAATTTTGAATGTTTCACCACCAAAGTTTATCTTACAACTACGGCAACTTTTATCAACTTTTATTAGCTTACCGTTAGCTAACTCTACAGTATGTTTGTCATCTAGAGGTAACAATGGACAGTTTAGCCTAGTGCAAAAGTTTCTACTCATATAACTTCTATCAGCACCCGTATCAAATATAATGTAGGCTAATAGGTTATTAATGGTAAACGTACCCGTGACAAGATCAGGATCCTCACGCGCTTCACTGGCACTAATATGAAATGCCCTCCCACGTGCGGGTTCTTTGTTTTTCTCCTTATCAGGGCATTGATTTTTAAAGTGACCAGGTTTTCCACATCCAAAATATTTGTTGACATCGGTCGGGTTTGTCTTCACTCCAGAAACAGTGGCATAACAATCTTTCGCCACATGTCCTTTCCTGTTGCATTTATCACAGACCACTTGGCAATAACCTGAATGATGTGTGTAACATCTTTTGTAGAATGGATGGGGTCCCTTGTAGTTTGAACTAGCAATCGCCCCATCTTGTTTGCCCTTAAAAGTTTATTGCCTCTTCGGGTGAGAAATTTTACCCTTATGGTCTTTCCATTTCCTCTTTCCTTCGGTTGTCTTGGCTTCGGCAGTTGGTGCCTTAATCAAAATCTTCGTGATTTGGTCCATGAGTTGGTGTGCCATTCTCATGGCTTCCTGCATCGTATTCGGTTTGGACGATGTAACATTTCCTTTGATATTGATCGACAAACCGTCAATATACATCTCTATCTTTCGTTTCTCGTTTGGCACTAATTCGGGACACAACAAGGCTAGTTCCATGAAACACTTTTCATAGTTCTTGAGATTTTTCATAGTTCTTGAGATTCGCGCCGAAAACTTTCAGATTACGTAACTCAGATTCCATTTTTCTAATCTCGTTTCGAGGACAGTACTCCTCAATTAGCATCTTTTTCAGTTCTTCCCAAGAGATATCATATGCCGTATCTACTCCTTCTACTTTAGCATAATTGTTCCACCAAGTAAGTGCACCGTCTTGCAATGTGCACGAAGCATATTTTGACTTGTCTTCATCTGCACAATTACTTATTTTGAAAACGGACTCTATCTTTTGGAACCATCGGGTTAGACTGACTGGTCCCTCGGTTCCACTAAACATCTGTGGTTTGCATCCTTGAAAAGTTTTGTATGAGCATCCGTTTCGTGAGTTTGTGTTCATGGCTGCTACTTCGGCTGCTACTTTTGCTGCCTCTGTTGCAGCAATTCTTTCATTCACACGTTTCTCGACTAGTTCCTCAAACTCAGCATCCGACATTTGAGACATGTTTCTTCAATAAACATATAAGATAATTAATCACGTAGAATATTATAAATGTAGCGAGTAATTAATGGTACATCGTGGCATATTAATAATATGAACCAATTATTATAAAAGCCTTTTCTTCTTATTAGCGTTTTATAATTATTTCTAGGGTATTACCTACCCGTTAAAGTTCATACTTAATAGCTTAGTACAACAATTAACTACTATAGTTCAAATAATATTCTATTATGAAAAACTAATGCATTATCATTTCACGCTTTATTCTTCAATGCATTAAGGTACAATGATACAATACCACTTATTCACATAAGTTTATTTTACATAAAACATATGTAGAATAAAGTAAAGCACACTAATTAATATTATACAATGCGTGAAGTGATGTCGTAGCGAAAATGGTTTTTAAAAGCGGTGGGGCTTCTTGTTATCAGGTACTGGCATAACACTTATTTGAGCGGTACGTTTTTATTTTCGTCGGGTTTCCGAGGTACTTGATACCTCAATAGAGTTAGTAAGACAAGGGTGACTAGGGGTGGCAATGTCAGGAGCACTTTGTGCAATAATTTCTTTATTAATTTTTGGATCAGCAATTCTGGGTTGGTGACTACAGGTTTCTTTCCCTTGTTAAATTCTTTATCAAAAATCCCCTTTACTTCCTCCTCACCAAAGTTGGAGAACTCGAATCTCGGGGAGATCTGGTTTGGACGTTTTGTAAGAGATCTCGGCATCTCGGAAAAATCTCGGGGAGATCTCGGACGTTGACTTGTGTTGACTTTTTAGTTTCTTAATATAAATATATATAATATATGTATATTTATATAAATTTCTGCGAGTTTTTATGATAAAATCTAAGAAATGTGCGAGAAATTATGAGAAAATCCGAGAAATTATGAAACAAATCCGAGAAATTACGAGAAGGTCCGAGAAATTGCGAGAAAGTTCGAGAAATGAGCGAGATAATCTGAGAAATCGTGGTGTTGACCGAGATTTTACCCGTTGACCGAGAAATCTCAGCGAGATGGGAAAATATTCTAGCCTGACTTTTCAAACCGAGAAATTCCGAGATTTACAACACTGCTCCTCACTGATCTCATCTGATGAACTATCTGAGTCGTCTGAGGGTGGTGCAGGTGCCTCATGTGTGGGAGAATATGTTCGGCCGGTGGTCATGATCCGATGTCTACCAGGTGGAATCGACACAACCCGCTCGTCGGCAATGTATCTGACCCAGTGTCTGTAACGACCCGACTTTTTTGACTTGCTTTTGTGCTTTGTGCTTTCTGTGAAACTGCGTATTTGTGCGTACTAAGCTATACTATACTCTGGGATCTTACTACAGGTGGATTACTTTCGTTTATTTATTAAAACGTGCCTTTAAGTACGTAGGGTACTTAAATTGAACCCCGGAAGCCTTTATGACCGTTAGTGTCACTTGACGTTTAGAACGAACTGCATACTGTGTACACGTTTAACTTTTGTCGTAATCGAAATATTACGACTACGAAATACTAATTGTTCTTTTATAATAACAATTACTTAGGTTTTTGGATGCTTAATTACGCTTAGTAATTTACTAGAGCACACTAGTTAGTCTTGTTGGACTTTCTACCTTGTTGGACTTTAGCCCACCCTACACTAGCTAGTGGACTATTTAATTAGCCCAATTATTATAAGTTAGTGACCAATATTAATGAAAGACAAATGTCCATTTATTAGAGGGAACATAGTAGCATTTTTGTTAAGCATTATCCTTAATGTTGCATGGGATCCTAACATAAGCACCAACTTTAGACAACCATTAACCAAAAAGTAAAAGTTTGTCCCCCTTGTCCCCCTCCAAAATCACGGACACCACCACCCCACCCTCACCTCACCACCTATAAATACAAGCCTTATTTCACCCATTCTACACTTGATCTCATTTGCAATTTACACACACTTACTCTCTAATTCTCTCTCTAGTCTTTCTCACTCTAAAAAGTGTAAGTTTTAAATTTTCTTCTTCTTCTTCTTTTCTTCTTCATAAAGTCGACATCATCATCATCATTTTATGGATCTAGCTTTTAGCTTTTGATCTTGTCATATCTTATAGATTCAAACTTGGGTTTGAATCCTTCAAGAACATGAAAGATTCAAGCTTTCTAGCATGGAATCTTCATTTACTTGTTAGATCTAGCTTGTAATTTCTTTGTTTTGTTATAAAGATCAAAACTTGTGTTTATGATCTTCATGTATCTTAAAGATCCAAGCTTTATGCTTCAAGATCTTCAAGAACACTAAAGATCCAAGCTTTCTAGCTTAGGGTTTCATTATTATGTTAAAGATCTTAGCTTTTTAGCTTATGGTCTCATTACTTTCATTATTTTGTTAAAGATCTTAGCTTTCTAGCTTATGGTCTCATTAATCTTGTAAAGATCTGAGCTTTCTAGCTCAGGGTTTTCTTAATACTTGAGATCTAAGTTATTATTGTAGATCTCACTTACTTGGAACCTTTTTGTGTTTGTTGTGATGATAAATATCAAGTCTTCATCATCACATGTGATGGAGATACATAAACTTGTGTAAAAAGGACAAAGGTTGAAGCTTTATTGGATTTATGCAATAAAGAGGCAATCTTGATGTTCAAAACTTGTAGAATAATAGATTTTAGTCTTAGTTGTGTATTGATAGTTGAACCTTGGTCAAAGTGATGTTAAAACATCAAAGAGTTGTACACTTGAAGCTTCTAAGCATCAAGGATGAGAACCGTGATGAGCATCAAGCACCAAGAACCTCACCGGAGCACTTGCTTGCTATTTTTAGGGGTCTGATCAGACTCCTGGACTTCTGAAAAAGTGATTTTTAGATAGATCATTTCGAGTAGATGACTTTTCGTTTAGGCCTCGACTTAATCTGATATACGGTTTAGGATCTATAGCCTTCTGAAAGTCACCACGCCTTTGTAACGTTGTGCTAAAATTTCTGACCTACTCGCACTTAAACCATCGCCACGGTCAAACGAAGACGAGTTAGGTTCTGAAAATTGGTCAGCAGTTAGAGGACTCATATACGGAGCCAAAGCCACTAACTACGCATCTTTTTAATTTGTATAGAGGTCGTATAAGCTGTCCGAAGTCAGCCTTTTATTTCGATCTCTATTCTTGTTAAACTTACCTTAGTGTTGATGAATGATGATGATAATGATGATGTTGATGATGACCCTTAAACTTAATTTATTCACTTTTACGCTTATTGGGACAACATACTATCCTAGTGACCTTTGACTTAGGTTGACGACCTTTCGGACCGACTTACATACTTTGCATATCGACTTTACCGCATTTATCACTGTGAGTTATAGCTTCCCTTTTTACATATACTATTTTTGGGACTGAGAATACATGCACTTTTTATGTTTTACATACTAGACACGAGTACTTAAACTTTACATATGTGTGGGTTATATAACGGCATAAACTTTTCCCTTAGCACGGTAACGTTTAATCATTGGTTTTTGAACCGGTGAACGCGAATATTAGATATGGATCCATAGGGTTTGACATCCCCACTCGAGCTAGTCGCGCTAACATTTAACGGGTGTTTGATACTTTAAGGACATACGCACTCGCCAAGTGTACTTTTAGGGTGTATTATTATTACATTAAGTTAGTTACCGGGTGCCCACGGATAATCATATACTTTTCATACTGTTTGAATACGAAATCTCGTGGTCTATATTACATTACTGGAACAAACAAACTATAGCTCACCAACATTCGTGTTGACTTTTAAGCGTGTATTTCTCAGGTGCTTAGACGATGTTGCTTCCGCTATTAGACTTGTTGTCTTGGTGTTATAGACTTGCTGTTATGGACCTGCTGTGTTAGATTTCCGCTGCATTACTTAGAGATGTCTCAATCATGAAACTTTTATCTTGCATTCACAACCTATGTTATTTGAATAATGGCTTTGTAATGACCTCCGTGTCACGTTATCTTTTGTAAACGCTATCTTTTTATGAATACAAAAATGGTTTTCAAACAGCATATAGTGTTTGACCGTGTAAAGATCCTGTTGTTGACGAATCGTACACGATGGTTTTGTACGGGGCGTCACATTTGGTATCAGAGCATTGGTTGTAGGGAATTAGGTTGCATTAGTGAGTTTAGACCAGACCGAGTAGGATTCACTAATAGGACTAATCTACAACTTGCTTGTTTACCTGTTTCTGCGAAACTACTGCATGCTACTGCTTACTCTTACTGCTGTGAGAACTTACTACATGCTGCTACTTATTCTTGTTACTGCATGCTACTACCTGCTTTTGCATGTTACTTCTGTTTAGAACTGTTTTCATTACCATGTCATGTACTACTAGGATGTTGTAGTGCCTGATTACGTGCTTGCTATATGTCTTACTGACATGGAAAAAGTTATTTTTCTATGTTCAGATGTCAGACATGCTGCCCATGACCTTTGACTTCGAGAGTGACTCAAAGACGACTGTTGCCTCGCCTACGATTGTTGCTGATTCACCGCTACCCTTTGACGACTCTGGCGATACACCTTCTAGTGGACCTGATGGACGTCTCAGACGGAGACGAGGATCCAGAGGAGATTCCAGCGCCACCCAGCCCTAGGCTCCCGGGGCCAGAGCACCATTCCGATGATGCTGTGATTCCTGGGGGAAATGGAGACGGTCCTTTCTATAACGAGCATAGACATTGGGCTAGACGCACCGCTGATGGACGTGTTGTACCGATTCCACCAGGCAGATATCGACTTATGACCACCGTTCAGATGCTTTCTCCCGCCCACGATGATCCTGCATTTCCTTCCGACGATTCAGACGATTCATCATCCGATGACACCAGCTAGGAGGATCCCGAGGAGGATTCTGAGGAGGACCCTGAGGAGGAGCCCATGCAGCCGCCCTCTACCCCGCCGAAGAAGCGGTATCATTTCAATGATACCGTTATTCCAGGGGTTAACGGAGGTAAGCAGTTCATGAACGCACGTGGACTGTTGGTTAGAGTCACTGCCCGTAAGCGGGTTGTGCCCTATCCCGCTGATCCATTCGTGCATAAGACCGCCTGCACTATGCCATCTACTTCTAGTACTACGTCTGCATTATCTGGACCATCTGCACCACCGGTGTCACCTGCACCATCTGCACCACCTGCCCCACCAGCATCCCCCGTCGTCGAGGAACTGACGAGGGAAGTGCATACCCTCCATGCTCGGGTAACTGAGCTCGAGGATCAGATGTCCCACCTGATGGACATCATTTACCCACCATAACCATAGGACTATCGTATTAGGTTTCATTATGTAATCTCGTTAGTAGTTTCATGTTTTACTCAAGTATTTTACGAACCTTATGAAGATGTATGCAACTTTCTTATTAATGAATGGAACTTAATGTTGTTTAATTATTATACGGTGTTCTATTTAAGTTATTACCTGTTGGTTTTCGTGCTATCTGCAACTAGCTTGCCATGCTTAGTTGACGTGTATTGTGACGTTTCCCAATTGATTACCTTATGCTATAGCATTATGAATTATTGAATGCGGAATTTTGACTTAAGTTGAAACTTTGTTTGGAAGATCCATGGCAAATGGAAGAGGTCCGCGAGAAATCCCCACCGCAGCTCAGCTCGAGGAAATGATAGCTGCTCGAGTAGCTGCAGCTATGGCGAATGCCAACCCTGCTCCAACTCCACCAGCCAACCCAGCTGTTCAGAATGGGTGTACATTCAAGGAGTTCCAGAGCTGCAAGCCCCACAATTTTAGTGGTACTGAAGGACCAGTTGGGCTGATGAGATGGTTTGAGAAGTTGGAATATGTATTCCGTGTGAGTAACTGCTCCGAAGTGAACAAAACTAAGTACGCCTCCTGTACGCTGTCGGATGGCGCTTTAACCTGGTGGAACATACTCGCCCAGGCTAAGGGAATTGATGATGCTTATGCTACATCATGGGAGGAGTTTAAGAGTGCTATGATCGAGGAGTATTGCCCCTGAACCGAAATTCAGAAGTTGGAAGCGGAGTTTTAGGAATTGAAGGTTGTAGGGACTGATCTTGAAGGCTATAACCGAAGGTACTTGGAGTTAGCTTTGATGTGCCCCAAAATGGTTACTCCGGAGTACAAGCGGATGGAGAGGTATCTATGGGGACTCCCCAAGGACATTCAAGGAAATTTCAATTCATCAAAACCAGCGAATGTCCCAGAAGCTATGCGCATGGCGCACACCCTGATGAATCAAATTACCCAACAAGAGCCAGAGAAGGTAAAATCGGAATTGGGAACTAGTAATGGGAAACGTCAGTGGGACGAAAACAAGGAAAAGGTCTTTGATCAAAACCCAGCTAAGAGGTATGAGAATTTCAAGGGAAACAATGACTGTCCTAACCCGAACCCTAGCTCGAACCCTAACTACAAAGGTAGCCTTCCGCAGTGCAAAAGATGCTATAAGCATCATACTGGGCACTGCAACGTGGTTTGTGAAAACTGCAAGAGGATTGGATACATTGGCAAGGATTGTAAGATCACCACCCCAGCTGTGAGGACAAACCCGAATGGGCCAAGGAAGTGTTTTGAATTGTAACGACCCAACCCTCGTTATACCTAAATACGAACCTAAAAAAAAAAATTATGTTTCAATACATCTGGACGGCGTCCAACATTCTGGACGGCGTCCAGATCTGAAGGCCAGGACGGCGTCCCACCTTTTGGGACGGTGTCCTAATGAACTACCAGGGACTGATCCCCGGGTCCAACTTACACAAGAGGAAAACCCGCTTCCCGACACTTTTATGCGAAACCACTTCTACAACATGTCGATATATATAAAACTAAAGGAATTCCATGACGAAAAACAAGTTTTACAATACCAGGCCCACAACGGCCCATCATACGAATTTCGTTCAAAATTACAAGTTTCGACCAAAGAGTTTAACTTCCAAACGACATCTAGAGCATGGAGTTTGGGATTAAACTACCCAAATATTGATCGAACTTCAAAAGCCATAAACTTCCCCAAAAGCATCCCCTATCCAAACAAGCGGGAGACCACTAATCCAACCGAATACCTTTGCCCTTATCCAAGCCCGAGCCTAAAAAGGCAAACAACGAGAGGGTAAGCTAAAGCTTAGTGAATGCAATAATTATATATATACATATATCACTTACTTACTTGGAATCACTTACAACATTTTTGCAAACATACTAGCAATATAATTAGCATACCATCAAAAGGTATAACGCCAAGACTCTGATATCACAAACTAGTATATCAATAGCATATAACACAAACAATATAATATGCTATACACAATACACGACATTGATGTTCACAACATCCATTAGTACTCAAATCCCAAGGCTAGCCCTACGAATGGTACCGTTAACATCGAACTTAAACCCCATCCGTCCCAATTAATGTGGTATCGTCAACATTGAACTTTAAACCCACACATGAGGTATCGTCTACATCGAACTTTAACCCCTCATCAAAATCACTACAATAGCAGTATGGCATCGTCGACATCGAACTTTAACTCCATACATGAGGTATCATCAACAACGAACTTTAAACCCTCATCCAACAAACAATAGTTGTATGGCATCGTCAACATCGAACTTTAAATCCATACCCCACAAGCAAATAAATCATATACATACATATATAATTATTCCACTCACCTTAACGTCTTCGGTGAGATGAACAAGCTCGCAACCTTCAACGCGACATACCTATATATATGATGCATATAATCAATCATACAATCAAGTTGGTCAACCAACTCACTCGCCATCCTAGTATCGTTTTGACCCGTAGTGCAATTTCGACCCATTTGCACTCTTAATCATGATATTAGGTCGACTTCGCCAAAACCCTAACACTAGCAAGTTTTGGGTCTTAACACGTTCATTAACACAAGGTTATCGCATTTTCACTCACATTTAGACAACTTAGGTCATCAAAGACCCTTTTGACCCATCTCAAGGTTCACACACCCATTTGGTCACCAATTGCCCAAATAACACCCACTTACATCACATCTAGGTGTGCTAGTAGTTAACTAACCAATTTAAGACTCACAAACACCAATTTACACTTTGAAACCCTAGGTTAGTCACTATTGAGTCTTCATGACTCAATCTTACCTAAGAGCACCCAAAATCACCAAATATGGGTTTTAGGTTCAACTATAACCCAAATCCTAACCCTTAAACAACTTATAATAAGGAAATTAGGTTTAGGACTTACCACTACCATCACAACGTAGCTAGGAAATAGATGAATAACTTTAAAACACACACTTTGGCCAGCTTCTTCCTCTTTGGATTGAGCTTTCTCACACTAGAACCCTTCTCTCTCTCTAGAATTGAAGTGGAAGTGAAAGAGTAGTTGAAAATGAAGTAATGAGGCTCACCAAACTGATCTTGGGACCTTTTTGTCGTCCCGTATGTGAAATTACCAAAATACCCATTTAAATATCTAAAAACAAACAGCTGGTCCGCCAGTTCATCTGGATGACGTCCAGAATTACTGGACGGCGTCCAGTGTAGTGACCCGAACTTTTCCATGTTTTATATATATTAATTGAGATTGATATTTATATGATTAAATGTTTCCAACATGTTAAGCAATCAAACTTGTTAAGACTTGATTAATTGAAATATGTTTCATATAGACAATTGACCACCCAAGTTGATCGGTGATTCACGAACGTTAAAACTTGTAAAAACTATATGATGACATATATATGGATATATATATATATATAGTTAACATGATACTATGATAAGAAAACATATCATAAAGTATATTAACAATGAACTACATATGTAAAAACAAGACTACTAACTTAATGATTTTTAAACGAGACATATATGTAACGATTATCGTTGTAAATACATTTAATGTATATATATCATATTAAGAGATATTCATACATGATAATATCATGATAATATAATAATTTAAAATCTCATTTGATATTATAAACATTGGGTTAACAACATTTAACAAGATCGTTAACCTAAAGGTTTCAAAACAACACTTACATGTAACGACTAACGATGACTTAACGACTCAGTTAAAATGTATATACATGTAGTATTTTAATATGTATTTATACACTTTTGAAAGACTTCAATACACTTATCAAAATACTTCTACTTAACAAAAATTCTTACAATTACATCCTCGTTCAGTTTCATCAACAATTCTACTCGTATGCACCCGTATTCGTACTCGTACAATACACAGCTTTTAGATGTATGTACTATTGGTATATACACTCCAATGATCAGCTCTTAGCAGCCCATGTGAGTCACCTAACACATGTGGGAACCATCATTTGGCAACTAGCATGAAATATCTCATAAAATTACAAAAATATGAGTAATCATTCATGACTTATTTACATGAAAACAAAATTACATATCCTTTATATCTAATCCATACACCAACGACCAAAAACACCTACAAACACTTTCATTCTTCAATTTTCTTCATCTAATTGATCTCTCTCAAGTTCTATCTTCAAGTTCTAAGTGTTCTTCATAAATTCCAAAAGTTCTAGTTTCATAAAATCAAGAATACTTTCAAGTTTGCTAGCTCACTTCCAATCTTGTAAGGTGATCATCCAACCTCAAGAAATCTTTGTTTCTTACAGTAGGTTATCATTCTAATACAAGGTAATAATCATATTCAAACTTTGGTTCAATTTCTATAACTATAACAATCTTATTTCAAGTGATGATCTTACTTGAACTTGTTTTCGTGTCATGATTCTGCTTCAAGAACTTCGAGCCATCCAAGGATCCATTGAAACTAGATCCATTTTTTTCTTTTCCAGTAGGTTTATCCAAGGAACTTAAGGTAGTAATGATGTTCATAACATCATTCGATTCATACATATAAAGCTATCTTATTCGAAGGTTTAAACTTGTAATCACTAGAACATAGTTTAGTTAATTCTAAACTTGTTCGCAAACAAAAGTTAATCCTTCTAACTTGACTTTTAAAATCAACTAAACACATGTTCTATATCTATATGATATGCTAACTTAATGATTTAAAACCTGGAAACACGAAAAACACCGTAAAACCGGATTTACGCCGTCGTAGTAACACCGCGGGCTGTTTTGGGTTAGTTAATTAAAAACTATGATAAACTTTGATTTAAAAGTTGTTATTCTGAGAAAATGATTTTTATTATTAACATGAAACTATATCCAAAAATTATGGTTAAACTCAAAGTGGAAGTATGTTTTCTAAAATGGTCATCTAGACGTCGTTCTTTCGACTGAAATGACTACCTTTACAAAAAAGACTTGTAACTTATTTTTCCGACTGTAAACCTATACTTTTTCTGTTTAAATTCATAAAATAGAGTTCAATATGAAATCATAGCAATTTGATTCACTCAAAACGGATTTAAAATGAAGAAGTTATGGGTAAAACAAGATTGGATAATTTTTCTCATTTTAGCTACGTGAAAATTGGTAACAAATCTATTCCAACCATAACTTAATCAACTTGTATTGTATATTATGTAATCTTGAGATACCATAGACACGTATACAATGTTTCGACCTATCATGTCGACACATCTATATATATTTCGGAACAACCATAGACACTCTATATGTGAATGTTGGAGTTAGCTATACAGGGTTGAGGTTGATTCCAAAATATATATAGTTTGAGTTGTGATCAATACTGAGATACGTATACACTGGGTCGTGGATTGATTCAAGATAATATTTATCGATTTATTTCTGTACATCTAACTGTGGACAACTAGTTGTAGGTTACTAACGAGGACAGCTGACTTAATAAACTTAAAACATCAAAATATATTAAAAGTGTTGTAAATATATTTTGAACATACTTTGATATATATGTATATATTGTTATAGGTTCGTGAATCAACCAGTGGCCAAGTCTTACTTCCCGACGAAGTAAAAATCTGTGAAAGTGAGTTATAGTCCCACTTTTAAAATCTAATATTTTTTTGGGATGAGAATACATGCAGGTTTTATAAATGATTTACAAAGTAGACACAAGTACGTGAAACTACATTCTATGGTTGAATTATCGAAATCGAATATGCCCCTTTTTATTAAGTCTGGTAATCTAAGTATTAGGGAACAGACACCCTAATTGACGCGAATCCTAAAGATAGATCTATTGGGCCTAACAAACCCCATCCAAAGAACCGGATGCTTTAGTACTTCGAAATTTATATCATATCCGAAGGGTGTCCCGGAATGATGGGGATATTCTTATATATGCATCTTGTTAATGTCGGTTACCAGGTGTTCACCATATGAATGATTTTTATCTCTATGTATGGGATGTGTATTGAAATATGAAATCTTGTGGTCTATTATTATGATTTGATATATATAGGTTAAACCTATAACTCACCAACATTTTTGTTGACGTTTTAAGCATGTTTATTCTCAGGTGATTATTAAGAGCTTCCGCTGTCGCATACTTAAATAAGGACGAGATTTGGAGTCCATACTTGTATGATATTGTGTAAAAACTGCATTCAAGAAACTTATTTTGTTGTAACATATTTGTATTGTAAACCATTATGCAATGGTCGTGTGTAAACAGGATATTTTAGATTATCATTATTTGATAATCTACGTAAAGCTTTTTAAAACATTTATCTATGAAATAAAGGTTATGGTTTGTTTTAAAAATGAATGCAGTCTTTGAAAAACGTCTCATATAGAGGTCAAAACCTCGCAACGAAATCAATTAATATGGAACGTTTTTAATCAATAAGAACGGGACATTTCAGTTGGTATCCGAGCGTTGGTCTTAGAGAACCAGAATTTTGCATTAGTGTGTCGTATCGAGTTTGTTAGGATGCATTAGTGATTCTGGACTTCGACCGTGTTTTCTTTAAAAATGATTGCTTAACATTTTTGTTGGAAACTATATATTTTTAACATATGAATATTATGTGATATATTAATCTCTTAACGTGTTTGATATTATGTGATAGATGTCTACGTCTAGAACAAGTCCCATTGACTCACCTAATAATAATGAAGAGTCAAATGTAAATTGGAATGATTCGTGGACTGAATCACAAGTTCCCGAAGAGGAACCGGAAGAAGAGTCGGAACCGGAAGAAGAGTCGGAACCGGAAGAAGAATCGGAACCGGACGAAGAATCGGAACCGGTAGGGGAAATAATAAAACGGTTAAGTAAAAGAAAATCCTCAACCAACCGACCAAGGTTAATTATGGTCAATGGTGTTTCCGCCAAGGAAGCAAAATATTGGGAGGATTACCAATTCTCCGATGAATCAGATTCCGACGAGAATTCCAATGATGTTATAGAAATTACCCCAACTGAATTTAAAAAGGCAAAAGAAAATAATAAGGGAAAGGGCATAAAAATGGATAAATCTAATTCCAACCTCGATGAACTTTATATGTATCGTCAACCCCCGAAGTTCTTAAGTTGTAACAATGACCCGGGAACCTCTAAACCACCAGGTTTTTCTAAACCAATGTGGACAACGACGGCTCGTATTAGGGGAACATCATATATCCCTAGAAACTTGGCAAAACGAACCAAAACCGAAGAAGAAGAAACGAGCGAGTCGGAATAAGATAGTTGTATTCGTGTGGCGTAATATATGTAATATAGTGTTCTTATGCTTTATGATATATGTAAAAATTGCTTGTATTAATAAGTATTTTTTTTTATGAATCTAACTCTTGTCTATTTTACAGTTTAAAAACACAAAATGGATAGACAACCCAATATTTTAAGAGACCTACCCGGAGACATGATTGATGAAATCTTGTCTAGAGTCGGCCAGAATTCCTCGGCACAACTATTTAAGGCGAGATCAGTTTGTAAGACATTCGAAGAACATTCCAAGAATGTCTTGGTTTATAAGAGACTTTCGTTTGAAAGATGGGGGATATCACATTGGGAAACCCATAAGTTACGATGTGTTTACTTTGATGCATATATTGCGGGGAACCCAAATGCTATTTTACGCAACGGGTTAAGAAATTATTTTGACTCAATATATCCGAATATTGGACTTCGTGATTTAGAAAAAGCGGCTAACATGCAACATAAAGAAGCATGTTATGCTTACGGATTAGTAATGTTCGCTTCTCACCAAAGTGAGAACAAGAACATCGGGCTACAACTATTAAACAAAACGTTTCCACAAGTGACGGAGTCGGTAATTGGGGTAAGAAATGAGGTTTTTAGATTATTACGGGACTGTTGGACATTACGTAACCCTCGTCCCTTTGACGACGTTACAACACGCTGTCTTATAAACGGCCATAACGGTTATGTTGCACAAGATCAAGGATGGGAAGTAGTCCTAGTAAAACCAGAATGCATGACTTGTTTCTGGACGTATGAATTACGTGTCTTTATTACCTTTGCTGAACGACTTGTGTACTAGCTAGAATTATCTTCACAACTATCTTGTATCAAAGTTATTGTGTGCTATATTTCATGCTTTATGTAAAATAAGCGGTATTGTAAGTTTGTAAAATATTGTATAAAAGTTTGAACGCGAAATATTATTATAATCAGTTTTTCATATAGAATTGTAGTAGTTGAATTGTATATTAGCTACTAAGTATGAACTTAACGGGTAGGTACTACCCGAATTTAAACTTATAAAACGCTAATATGAAGAAAAAGCTTTTATAAATGAGTTCATATTATGCTACGAAATACTATTAACTACTCTTAATATTCTGTATGATTAACTTGTTCCATTTAACTATTTTGAAGGAAATGGCACCGACTACTCGACACACCGTGAATATGAATGAAGAGGAATTCCGTACTTTTCTAGCTTCAAACATAGCCGCAGTACAGGCTGCGCTACATACCAACAATAACCTTGGATCTAGCAGTACAGGAAATCGTGTAGGATGCACCTACAAAGAATTTACTGCCTGCAAACCTTTGGAATTTGATGGAACCGAAGGACCGATCGGATTGAAACGGTGGACCGAGAAGGTCGAATCGGTGTTTGCCATAAGTAAGTGTACTGAAGAGGACAAAGTGAAGTACGCTACGCATACCTTCACAGGTTCTGCGTTAACATGGTGGAATACCTATCTAGAGCAAGTGGGACAAGACGATGCGTACGCACTACCGTGGTCAGCATTCAAGCACTTGATGAACGAGAAGTACCGTCCCAGAACCGAGGTCAATAAGCTCAAGACAGAACTTAGAGGGTTACGAACCCAAGGATTTGATATTACCACGTACGAAAGACGATTCACAGAATTGTGCCTATTGTGTCCGGGAGCATTCTAAGATGAGGAAGAGAAGATCGACGCATTTGTGAAAGGATTACCGGAAAGAATCCAAGAAGATATAAGTTCACACGAGCCCGCCTCTATACAACAGGCATGTAGAATGGCTCACAAACTAGTGAACCAGATTGAAGAAAGAATTAAAGAACAGACTGCTGAAGAGGCCAATGTGAAGCAAGTCAAAAGAAAGTGGGAGGAAAATGGTGATAAGAATCACCAATACAACAACAACAGCAATTACAACAATAATCGCAACAATTATCCCAACAATCGCAACATCAATCGCAACTACAACAAACGGCCCAACAACAACAACAACAACAACAACAACAACAGCAACAGCAACTACAACAATCATCCCAACAACAATAATAACCGCAACAACAACAACAATCAGAAGCAGCTATGCCAAAGGTGTGAAAAGTATCACTCGGGGTTCTGCACCAAATTTTGCAACAAGTGTAAAAGAAATGGTCATAGCGCGGCGAAGTGTGAGGTCTACGGACCAGGGGTTAATAGAACGAAAGGAACAAATGGTGTCGGAACGAGTAATGGCGGAGCAAGTAGTGTCGGAGCAAGTTATGCCAATGTAGTTTGTTATAAATGTGGAAAACCGGGCCACATTATTAGAAATTGCCCGAACCAGGAGAACACGAATGGACAAGGCCGCGGAAGAGTTTTCAATATTAATGCGGCAGAGGCACAGGAAGACCCGGAGCTTGTTACGGGTACGTTTCTTATTGACAATAAATCTGCTTACGTTTTATTTGATTCGGGTGCGGATAGAAGCTATATGAGTAGAGATTTTTGTGCTAAATTAAGTTGTCCATTGACGCCTTTGGATAGTAAATTTTTACTCGAATTAGCAAATGGTAAATTAATTTCAGCAGATAATATATGTCGGAATCGAGAAATTAAACTGGTTAGCGAAACATTTAAGATTGATTTGATACCAGTAGAGTTAGGGAGTTTTGATGTGATAATCGGTATGGACTGGTTGAAAGAAGTGAAAGCAGAGATCGTCTGTTACAAAAATGCAATTCGCATTATACGAGAAAAAGGAAAACCCTTAACGGTGTACGGAGAAAAGGGCAACACGAAGCTACATCTTATTAGTAATTTGAAGGCACAAAAACTAATAAGAAAAGGTTGCTATGCTGTTCTAGCACACGTCGAGAAAGTACAAACTGAAGAAAAGAGCATCAATGATGTTCCCATTGCAAAAGAATTTCCCGATGTATTTCTGAAAGAATTACCGGGATTACCCCCACATCGATCCGTTGAATTTCAAATAGATCTTGTACCAGGAGCTGCACCAATAGCTCGTGCTCCTTACAGACTCGCACCCAGCGAGATGAAAGAACTGCAAAGTCAATTACAAAAACTTTTAGAGCGTGGTTTCATTCGACCAAGCACATCACCGTGGGGAGATCCTGTTTTGTTTGTCAAGAAGAAAGATGGTACATTCAGGTTGTGTATCGACTACCGAGAGTTGAACAAACTTACCATCAAGAACCGCTACCCACTACCGAGAATCGACGACTTATTTGATCAACTACAAGGATCGTCTGTTTATTCAAAGATTGACTTACGTTCCGGGTATCATCAAATGCGGGTGAAAGAAGATGATATTCCAAAGACTGCTTTCAGAACACGTTACGGTCATTACGAGTTTATGGTCATGCCGTTTGGTTTAACTAATGCACCAGCTGTGTTCATGGACCTTAAGAACCGAGTGTGTGGACCATACCTTGACAAGTTTGTCATTGTTTTCATTGATGACATACTTATTTACTCAAAGAATGACCAAGAACACGGTGAACATTTGAAAAAGGTGTTAGAAGTATTGAGGAAGGAAGAATTGTACGCTAAGTTTTCAAAGTGTGCATTTTGGTTGGAAGAAGTTCAATTCCTCGGTCACATAGTGAACAAAGAAGGTATCCAGGTGGACCCGACAAAGATCGAAACCGTTGAAAAGTGGGAAACCCCAAAAACTCCGAAGCATATACGTCAATTTTTAGGATTGGCTGGTTACTACAGAAGATTCATCCAAGATTTCTCCAAAATAGCAAAACCCTTGACTGCATTAACGCATAAAGGGAAGAAATTTGAATGGAAGGATGAACAAGAGAAGGCGTTTCAATTATTGAAGAAAAAGCTAACTACGGCACCTATATTGTCATTGCCTGAAGGGAATGATGATTTTGTGATTTATTGTGACGCATCAAAGCAAGGTCTCGGTTGTGTATTAATGCAACGGACGAAGGTGATTGCTTATGCATCTAGACAATTGAAGATTCACGAGCAAAATTATACGACGCATGATTTGGAATTAGGCGCGGTTGTTTTTGCATTAAAGACTTGGAGGCACTACTTATATGGGGTCAAAAGTATTATATATACCGACCACAAAAGTCTTCAACACATATTTAATCAGAAACAACTGAATATGAGGCAGCGTAGGTGGATTGAATTGTTGAATGATTACGACTTTGAGATTCGTTACCACCCGGGGAAGGCAAATGTGGTAGCCGATGCCTTGAGCAGGAAGGATAGAGAACCCATTCGAGTAAAATCTATGAATATAATGATTCATAATAACCTTACTACTCAAATAAAGGAGGCGCAACAAGGAGTTTTAAAAGAGGGAAATTTAAAGGATGAAATACCCAAAGGATCGAAGAAGCATCTTAATATTCGGGAAGACGGAACCCGGTATAGGGCTGAAAGGATTTGGGTACCAAAATTTGGAGATATGAGAGAAATGGTACTTAGAGAAGCTCATAAAACCAGATACTCAATACATCCTGGAACGGGGAAGATGTACAAGGATCTCAAGAAACATTTTTGGTGGCCGGGTATGAAAGCCGATGTTGCTAAATACGTAGGAGAATGTTTGACGTGTTCTAAGGTCAAAGCTGAGCATCAGAAACCATCAGGTCTACTTCAACAACCCGAAATCCCGGAATGGAAATGGGAAAACATTACCATGGATTTCATCACTAAATTGCCAAGGACTGCAAGTGGTTTTGATACTATTTGGGTAATAGTTGATCGTCTCACCAAATCAGCACACTTCCTGCCAATAAGAGAAGATGACAAGATGGAGAAGTTAGCACGACTGTATTTGAAGGAAGTCGTCTCCAGACATGGAATACCAATCTCTATTATCTCTGATAGGGATGGCAGATTTATTTCAAGATTCTGGCAGACATTACAGCAAGCATTAGGAACTTGTCTAGACATGAGTACTGCCTATCATCCACAAACTGATGGGCAGAGCGAAAGGACGATACAAACGCTTGAAGACATGCTACGAGCATGTGTTATTGATTTCGGAAACAGTTGGGATCGACATCTACCGTTAGCAGAATTTTCCTACAACAACAGCTACCATTCAAGCATTGAGATGGCGCCGTTTGAAGCACTTTATGGTAGAAAGTGCAGGTCTCCGATTTGTTGGAGTGAAGTGGGGGATAGACAGATTACGGGTCCGGAGATTATACAAGAAACTACCGAGAAGATCATCCAAATTCAACAACGGTTGAAAACCGCCCAAAGTCGACAAAAGAGCTACGCTGACATTAAAAGAAAAGATATAGAATTTGAAATTGGAGAGATGGTCATGCTTAAAGTTGCACCTTGGAAAGGCGTTGTTCGATTTGGTAAACGAGGGAAATTAAATCCAAGGTATATTGGACCATTCAAAATTATTGATCGTGTCGGACCAGTAGCTTACCGACTAGAGTTACCTCAACAACTCGCGGCTGTACATAACACTTTCCACGTCTCGAATTTGAAGAAATGTTTTGCTAAAGAAGATCTCACTATTCCATTAGATGAAATCCAAATCAACGAAAAACTTCAATTCATCGAAGAACCCGTCGAAATAATGGATCGTGAGGTTAAAAGACTTAAGCAAAACAAGATACCAATTGTTAAGGTTCGATGGAATGCTCGTAGAGGACCCGAGTTCACCTGGGAGCGTGAAGATCAGATGAAGAAGAAATACCCGCATCTATTTCCAGAAGATTCGTCAATACCTTCAACAGCTTAAAATTTCGGGACGAAATTTATTTAACGGGTAGGTACTGTAGTGACCCGAACTTTTCCATGTTTTATATATATTAATTGAGATTGATATTTATATGATTAAATGTTTCCAACATGTTAAGCAATCAAACTTGTTAAGACTTGATTAATTGAAATATGTTTCATATAGACAATTGACCACCCAAGTTGATCGGTGATTCACGAACGTTAAAACTTGTAAAAACTATATGATGACATATATATGGATATATATATATATATATAGTTAACATGATACTATGATAAGAAAACATATCATAAAGTATATTAACAATGAACTACATATGTAAAAACAAGACTACTAACTTAATGATTTTTAAACGAGACATATATGTAACGATTATCGTTGTAAAGACATTTAATGTATATATATCATATTAAGAGATATTCATACATGATAATATCATGATAATATAATAATTTAAAATCTCATTTGATATTATAAACATTGGGTTAACAACATTTAACAAGATCGTTAACCTAAAGGTTTCAAAACAACACTTACATGTAACGACTAACGATGACTTAACGACTCAGTTAAAATGTATATACATGTAGTATTTTAATATGTATTTATACACTTTTGAAAGACTTCAATACACTTATCAAAATACTTCTACTTAACAAAAATGCTTACAATTACATCCTCGTTCAGTTTCATCAACAATTCTACTCGTATGCACCCGTATTCGTACTCGTACAATACACAGCTTTTAGATGTATGTACTATTGGTATATACACTCCAATGATCAGCTCTTAGCAGCCCATGTGAGTCACCTAACACATGTGGGAACCATCATTTGGCAACTAGCATGAAATATCTCATAAAATTACAAAAATATGAGTAATCATTCATGACTTATTTACATGAAAACAAAATTACATATCCTTTATATCTAATCCATACACCAACGACCAAAAACACCTACAAACACTTTCATTCTTCAATTTTCTTCATCTAATTGATCTCTCTCAAGTTCTATCTTCAAGTTCTAAGTGTTCTTCATAAATTCCAAAAGTTCTAGTTTCATAAAATCAAGAATACTTTCAAGTTTGCTAGCTCACTTCCAATCTTGTAAGGTGATCATCCAACCTCAAGAAATCTTTGTTTCTTACAGTAGGTTATCATTCTAATACAAGGTAATAATCATATTCAAACTTTGGTTCAATTTCTATAACTATAACAATCTTATTTCAAGTGATGATCTTACTTGAACTTGTTTTCGTGTCATGATTCTGCTTCAAGAACTTCGAGCCATCCAAGGATCCATTGAAACTAGATCCATTTTTTTCTTTTCCAGTAGGTTTATCCAAGGAACTTAAGGTAGTAATGATGTTCATAACATCATTCGATTCATACATATAAAGCTATCTTATTCGAAGGTTTAAACTTGTAATCACTAGAACATAGTTTAGTTAATTCTAAACTTGTTCGCAAACAAAAGTTAATCCTTCTAACTTGACTTTTAAAATCAACTAAACACATGTTCTATATCTATATGATATGCTAACTTAATGATTTAAAACCTGGAAACACGAAAAACACCGTAAAACCGGATTTACGCCGTCGTAGTAACACCGCGGGCTGTTTTGGGTTAGTTAATTAAAAACTATGATAAACTTTGATTTAAAAGTTGTTATTCTGAGAAAATGATTTTTATTATTAACATGAAACTATATCCAAAAATTATGGTTAAACTCAAAGTGGAAGTATGTTTTCTAAAATGGTCATCTAGACGTCGTTCTTTCGACTGAAATGACTACCTTTACAAAAAAGACTTGTAACTTATTTTTCTGACTGTAAACCTATACTTTTTCTGTTTAAATTCATAAAATAGAGTTCAATATGAAATCATAGCAATTTGATTCACTCAAAACGGATTTAAAATGAAGAAGTTATGGGTAAAACAAGATTGGATAATTTTTCTCATTTTAGCTACGTGAAAATTGGTAACAAATCTATTCCAACCATAACTTAATCAACTTGTATTGTATATTATGTAATCTTGAGATACCATAGACACGTATACAATGTTTCGACCTATCATGTCGACACATCTATATATATTTCGGAACAACCATAGACACTCTATATGTGAATGTTGGAGTTAGCTATACAGGGTTGAGGTTGATTCCAAAATATATATAGTTTGAGTTGTGATCAATACTGAGATACGTATACACTGGGTCGTGGATTGATTCAAGATAATATTTATCGATTTATTTCTGTACATCTAACTGTGGACAACTAGTTGTAGGTTACTAACGAGGACAGCTGACTTAATAAACTTAAAACATCAAAATATATTAAAAGTGTTGTAAATATATTTTGAACATACTTTGATATATATGTATATATTGTTATAGGTTCGTGAATCAACCAGTGGCCAAGTCTTACTTCCCGACGAAGTAAAAATCTGTGAAAGTGAGTTATAGTCCCACTTTTAAAATCTAATATTTTTTTGGGATGAGAATACATGCAGGTTTTATAAATGATTTACAAAGTAGACACAAGTACGTGAAACTACATTCTATGGTTGAATTATCGAAATCGAATATGCCCCTTTTTATTAAGTCTGGTAATCTAAGTATTAGGGAACAGACACCCTAATTGACGCGAATCCTAAAGATAGATCTATTGGGCCTAACAAACCCCATCCAAAGAACCGGATGCTTTAGTACTTCGAAATTTATATCATATCCGAAGGGTGTCCCGGAATGATGGGGATATTCTTATATATGCATCTTGTTAATGTCGGTTACCAGGTGTTCACCATATGAATGATTTTTATCTCTATGTATGGGATGTGTATTGAAATATGAAATCTTGTGGTCTATTATTATGATTTGATATATATAGGTTAAACCTATAACTCACCAACATTTTTGTTGACGTTTTAAGCATGTTTATTCTCAGGTGATTATTAAGAGCTTCCGCTGTCGCATACTTAAATAAGGACGAGATTTGGAGTCCATACTTGTATGATATTGTGTAAAAACTGCATTCAAGAAACTTATTTTGTTGTAACATATTTGTATTGTAAACCATTATGCAATGGTCGTGTGTAAACAGGATATTTTAGATTATCATTATTTGATAATCTACGTAAAGCTTTTTAAAACATTTATCTATGAAATAAAGGTTATGGTTTGTTTTAAAAATGAATGCAGTCTTTGAAAAACGTCTCATATAGAGGTCAAAACCTCGCAACGAAATCAATTAATATGGAACGTTTTTAATCAATAAGAACGGGACATTTCATCCAGCCCTTCACACTGGGACGGCGTCCCATCATTTTGGACGGCGTCCCAAACAACTAGGAAAAACTGGATCTTACAACTCTCCCCCACTTGAACCGGATTGCGACCTCGCGATCCAAGCCCTATGACAAGCAGGAAGATACACCAACACAAACTCTTCGAATTCCCACGTAAACTCGGAACCCTTACTACGACGCCATTGGACTTTAAAAGTCCTCACTTCTTTATTACGCAACATTTTAACTTTTTCATCAAGAATTGTCATTGGTTCCTCAACATACTCTAATTTGTTGTTTAAGGAAATCTCGTCCAACAGTACTCAAGCCGTGTTATCCGCAAGACAGTTACGGAGATGAGAAACATGAAATGTATTATGGATCCCCGTAAGCTCTTCGGGTAACTTCAAACGGTACGCAACTTCACCAACTCGAGCTAAAATTTTAAATGGCCCAATAAACCGAGGAGCTAACTTTCCTCGCTTTCGAAACCGAATAACACCTTTCCACGGCGAAACTTTAAGCATCACCATGTCACCTTCTTGAAACTCAATCGGTCGCCTTCTTTTATCGGTATACACTTTTTGTCGATCTTGAGCCTTTTTCAAATGAGCCCGAATCATATCAATCTTGCTATTCGTCTCTAAAACCAAATCGGTACTCCCGATTTCTCTTTGACCCACTTCACCCCAACAAATCGGAGTTCGACACCTACGCCCATAAAGCATCTCGTAAGGTAGCATCCCAATACTAGTATGATAACTATTATTGTACGAGAATTCCACCAAAGGTAAGTGCTCATCCCAACTACCACCAAAATCAATTATACACACCCATAACATATCCTCCAAAGTTTGATTCGTACGTTTAGTTTGACCGTCCGTTTGAGGATGATACGCCGTACCCAATTTCAATTGTGTACCCATATCTTCATGAAACTTTTCCCAAAACCGAGATGTGAAACGGGTATCTTGATCCGAAGTAATAGATATAGGAACCCCGTGTCTCGCTATCACCTCCTTGATAAACAACTTAGACAAAGCCTCCGATGATATCACTTCCCGGATGGGAAGAAACAAGGCACTTTTCGTCAATCGATCAATGATGTGTGCAGCGGTGTATACGAAATACTATTATTTTTATTATGGAATACGATACAATTTACACAATTTTTTATTTATTTATATAGATGGATATACCTAAACCTTGCTACAACACTTATAGGCAGTGTAGTTAATCGTAGAGTAATGTAGTTTTTAGTAAGTCCGGTTCTTTCCATAGGGAGCTAGCTGAGTTTAACGCTATATTTTTAACAACTATATTTATATAAAATATATATAATTATATATAGTAATAATAATATATAACAGGGGAGTTTTTACCGTTTAATGACCGGTTTGTCGATTTTAAATAAAGCGTAAAGATAAATGACGATAATTAAAATGCGTAAAATAAATGACGATATATAAAATTGCAAAATAATAAAATGACAGTAATTAAAAGTACGATGAGAAATACGATAAAAGAATTATGCTTATTTAAACTTCCGTAATCATGATGTTTGACGTGTTGATTTTAATTTATTACCATGGGTTAATTGTCCTTTGTCCTGGATTATTCGATATGTCCATATGGTTTTGTCCATAATAGTCCATCAGTCATAATTATAAAGTGCGAAAGTCTTCGTCAAATTATCCTTATACCCGAAGTCAAATATTCCAACTAATTGGGGATTCGAACTGTAATAAGATTTTAATACTTTGTTTAATGATTACACCAGGTTATCGACTGCGTATAATCCAAGGTTTTAATACTTTGTTAACAATTACACCAATTACCCTTGTATGTAATCCACCCCTATTTTAATAAGATATGAACATTAATTTATCCACCTGATCAGTTTGAATAATCAATTACCCAACCCGAATAATTAATTAAATGATCGTAAACGATGTCGTATAAACGTCACTAAATAGGACATGCATAATCATTTAATAATTATTAGATTAACTAATTTGAAGATAGGTTCGACAGATTCCAATGAGTTGTCACTCAATTAGAAAATACCCCCCATCTATTAATAGTCCATAGTCCAATGTCCACAAGTGTCGGTCTTTTGTCCAAACCCGAATTATGGTACAAAATCCAATAACCCCATCTTAATATTTAGCCCAACATCACAATTACTTCGGCTAAAATAAGAATAATAATAACTTAGTTACGAGACATTAATTTAAAAAAGGAAGAACATAGCTTACGGTGATTATTTATCGCGTAGCGTTACACGGACAGACTTCTGACTTAAAACCCGTAAAACATTCTTACAATAACCTTATTATTATTAACTTAAAATTAAAATTATATTATAAATATATATATATATATATTTACGTTACATAGAAAGGAAAAGAAAAAGATGTGTTTGATCGAGCAGAATTCGTTGCCTTTTATAGGCCCACTCTGAACTGTGAAACTCCACGAGTGCGGAGGTTTTGTTCATCATAGCTCCGCGAGTGCGGAGCTCTGGATTCTAGCTCACCTCTTGATTTAAACATGGGCTGCTAAATTTTATAATATATAATATAATAATATATAATTTTATATAATTATATATATATTATATTATATTCTTGTGCATAGATGACTTGTAATTTTAGCTCCGTTGAGTTGTACGTTGATGCTCGGTTTATGTCTCAGTTTTGGATTTTCGAACGCCTTTTCGTACGCTTAGATATCTTGTACTTTGCGTTTCGCGGCTTGTACTCTTGTCATTTTTAGACGTTTCTTATCAATAAATGAAACCACTTGGATTGTATCTTGTACATTTGAGCTTTTTGGTCATTTGCATCTTCAAATCGTTGTTTTCTTCTTTTGTCTTCGCGCTTATTTATTTAAACGATTATTACATAAAAATAGAACAATAGTAACTAAAAGCTTTACATATTGGAAGGATATTGATACTAAATATATATTCCATTTTAGCATTATCAATCAACTATTACCCAAATCGAGTCAAATTGGGTTCTCGCCGTCTTTGGTAACTTTGTGATGAAATCCATGGTAATGTGCTCCCATTTCCATTTCGGGATTTCTAACGGTTGTGACTTACCATACGGCTTTTGGTGCTCGGCCTTAACTTGTAAACACGTAACGCATTGCTCAACATACTTTACCACATCATGTTTCCTGCCCGACCACCAATACTCTTTCTTCAAATCATAATACATTTTCGTCGCGCCCGGATGAATGGAATACTTTGACTTATGTGCCTCATCAAGTAGCACTCGTTGGAAATCTCCCATTCTAGGCACCCACACCCGTCTTTGAAAGGACAATAAACCATGCGAGCCTAATGTAATAAACTCTGTTTGGCCCACGATTCGTTCTTCGTGCTTGTTATTAACAAAAGCTTCAATTTGAATCTCACCAAGCTTCACAAGAAAATCGTTAGTAATAATTATGCATAACGATCCCCTCGTATCGCCGGATGTTGACTCTTTCGACTTAACGCATCCGCAACCACGTTCGCCTTCCCCGGATGATATAAAATTTCACAATCATAGTCTTTCACCACATCCATCCATCTACGTTGACGATAATTCAAATCTCTTTGATTAAAAAGGTGTTTTAAGCTCTTGTGATCCGAATAAATCGTACACTTGACACCGTACAAATAATGGCGCCAAATTTTCAACGCATGAACTACCGCCGCCAATTCAAGATCGTGAGTTGGGTATCTCGTTTTGTGTTCCTTTAATTGTCGAGAGGCATAAGCGATGACTTTACCTCGTTGCATTAGAACGTACCCGATCCCACTTAAGGAAGCATCACAATAAACCGTCATGTCTTCTGCACCTTCCGGTAACATTAACACCGGAGCTTGACATAACTTCTCTTTTAACAATTGAAAAGCAATTACTTGCTCGTTCTCCCAGTTAAACCTCGCGTTCTTTCTTGTCAATTTCGTCAATGGAGAAGCAATCTTAGAAAAGTCTTGGATAAACCAACGGTAATAACCGGTCAATCCGAGAAAACTTCGGATTTCCGTAGGCGTAGTCGGTCGTCTCCAACTCTTCACCGTCTCAATCTTTCTCGGGTCCACTTGAATCCCTTCTTTATTCACAATATGGCCAAGGAATTGAACTTCCCTTAGCCAAAATTCATATTTAGAGAACTTTGCATACAACTTCTCCTTTCGTAACATCTTCAATACCTCACGCAAATGACGTTCATGTTCGTTCATACTTTTCGAGTAGACTAGTATGTCGTCAATGAACACAATTACCGACTTGTCCAACATAGGTTGGCACACTCAGTTCATAAGATCCATGAATGCCGTCGGTGCATTCGTAAGACCAAAAGGCATAAACACAAACTCGTAATGCCCGTAACGCGTTCGGAAAGCCCTTTTCTCAATATCTTCCTCACAGACCCGCATTTGGCGATAGCCGGACCGTAAGTCAATTTTAGAAAAGTATGTCGCACCTTGGAGTTGATCAAACAAATCGTCAATCCGAGGCAATGGATAGCAATTCTTGATCGTCACTTTATTCAACTCACGATAATCGATGCACATCTGCATACTACCATCTTTCTTCTTCACGAATAAAACTGGAGCGCCCCATGGTGAAGCACTCGGTTGAATAAAACCCTTTTCAAGCAACCCTTGGGTTTGATTTAACAACTCTTGCATTTCCGTTGGTGCTAAACGATAAGGAGTTTTAGCAATGGGAGTAGCCCCCGGAACCAACTCAATGCGGAATTCGACTTGTCTTTCCGCCGGAACACCCGGTAACTCATCCGGAAAAACTTCTTCAAACTCATTAACTATCGGAATTTCACGAATGGATGGTGGCTCTTCACGAATATCAACTACATGAGCAAGAAAGGCCATGCCACCACTACTAAGAAAATGACGTGCCCGTGCAATAGTGCATAGTGGCACAAGTCTTCTTCGCTTATCACCATGAATGATTAATTCTCCCCCACTTGGGGTCTTCACACGAATGAACTTTTCGTGGCATGCAATATCGGCTCTATAATGATCGAGCCAATCTATGCCCACAACAATATCAAACTCGCCCAAAGTGATTGGGATAAGATCGATTTTGAACGTTTCGGTACCAAACACAACATTACAATCTTTACAAACATTAACCCCTAGCACCGTCTTGCCATCCTCTATTTCGACTTCTACCGGACGTCTTAACTTAGCAAACGGTTTATTAAGTTTAGGCACAAATCTTGGAGAAACAAACTATAAATTAGCACCACTATCAAATAGGATCCTTGCCGGATTAGAGTTAACCATGAAAGTACCTGAGACAACTTTGTTTGATTGCTTGGCTTCGTCATTAGTCATCAAATAATTTTGCCCGCTAGCCGTACCAGCAGCCTTCTCTAACCGTTTAACATGGTCGGTGTTCAAGTTGGGACACTCCGACTTTCGGTGCCCTTCCTTGTTGTAATTAAGACAAGTGAGCTTGCTTGTCGAAGAAGGCTTTGTACAATCTCGGGTCAAATGACCCCGTACCCCACAATTGTAGCAAGTAGGGACAAAACTTCCAAAACCGCCCTTCTTCACACTATTCGCACTCTCGGAACTCTTCTTGTTCTTCTTGTTTGAAAAATTCGAATGACTCGATCCTTCAAATTTTCTCTTAGAGAAAGAGAAATCGCTTTGCTTTGGAACTTCCGGTTCGAAGCCCCGGGCTAACTCAAACAATTCCTCAAAAGACTTAGTCATTCCCCGACTAATCTTACGCTTTAACTCGTCGCTTAGTGTACGATAAAAATCTAGCATCAACTTGTGATCATCGCCAACATACTCCGGGCAAAAACGAGTCTTTGCCAAAAAGGTCGACTTGAGAGTAACCAAGTTCATTGAACCTTGTCGTAAATTGTGCAACTCGTCCCAGATTTTATCAAGGTCGGAAGGAGTTCGGTATTCTTTGAAAAATTCCTTTTTAAACTCTTCCCACGTTAAGCTCATGCATTGCACTTCACCATAAAACTTAATTTTATCATCCCACCACAACTTGGCTTCTTCACATAACATGCTAGAACCATACCTCGTCTTCTTCTCGGGAGGACACTCCGTGGTACGAAAGGCCCCCTCGATGTCGGAAATCCAACATGTGCTCTTCAATGGATCCCTCACCCCATTAAACATAGGAGGTTGAGCATCCTTGAAGTTTTTGTAATGGAAGTCTCGTCTTCCATAACCACCATTTCCATCACCCCCTTCGCCCTGAGGATAAATATTTCTAGCTTCTAATGCCTCTTCAATCACGGGCATTCATTCGCTCATTAATTAGCTCGGTTACTTGCCCATCGACCGACTCTTGGAAAACCTTTCGGACATTGTCAAGAAATTCCGCTCTTTGTTTTTTAATGATGGCCTCAACTTTGGCCGTGAATTTGGAGTCCTCGCTCGGGCCTCCAGTTTCGGTATCATGACCATTTCTCATCTTCATTCTACAAAACGGAATAGGTTAAGCAACGAAACAAACGAGAACGACATACATATATATCACACCGCCCCATCTTGCTTGACATTCGTCGTACATTGCTTGTTTGACATGATTTGCACCCGTAACAATGGTAGCTAATCATTGTTACGTGAGCACGTCGCATTAACTTGCTAGTACAACGCCTATCACGCTTGATGTTCACAATACAACACAAAAACAATTAGTGCAAGGTTAGTTCACATGAACCTAAGCACTAACCCATCCCGGTCCGACCCGTCTCCTACAAGTCCCGCAATAAGCGCATACACAATAAAGTCTAAGTCTAGGCACCTATCTCAAGTCGCCTAAATCCCTTAGACCATGCTCTGATACCACTTGTAACGACCCAACCCTCGTTATACAAAAATACGAACCTAAAAAAAAAAAATTGTTTCAATACATCTGGACGGCGTCCAGCATTCTGGACGGCGTCCAGATCTGAAGGCCAGGACGGCGTCCCACCTTTTGGGACGGGGTCCCAATGAACTACCAGGGACTGATCCCCGGGTCCAACTTAAACGAGTGGAAAACTCGCTTCCCAACACTTTTATACGAAACCACTTATACAACATGTCGATATATATAAAACTAAAGGAATTCCATGACAAAAAACAAGTTCTACAATACCGGGCCCACAACGGCCCATCATACGAATTTCGTTCAAAATTACAAGTTTCGACCAAAGAGTTTAACTTCCAAACGACATCTAGAGCATGGGGTTTGGGATTAAACTACCCAAATCTTGATCGAACTTCAAAAGCCATAAACTTCCCCAAAAGCATCCCCTATCCAAACAAGCGGGAGACCACTAATCCAACCGAATACATTTGCCCTTATCCAAGCCCGAGCCTAAAAAGGTAAACAACGAGAGGGTAAGCTAAAGCTTAGTGAATGCAATAATTATACATATAAATATATCACTTACTTACTTGCAATCACTTACAACATTTCTGTAGCGACCCGACCAAATCATTTTTGACGGCGCCGTCTACTTAGGTCCCGTTACGTGGTCATAAGTCTTTAAAACAACGTTTGACCAAAAGATATGTCGCATTCATTTCAAATGTAAAGATTGTTCAAAGTTTACAAGAATAGTTCCACCACAAGTTACGATACAAAGTTTTAAGTACAAATGAAACTTATGCGACACAATTTGAAAGTAGCCAAAAGACGCTCCATGTATGCATATATACTCGACATCCAATGCAAGTATCAAAATAATGAGCGGAAGCATGTAACACATATCGTTCAAAGACCTGAGAAAAACATAGAAATCTGTCAACGAAAACGTTGGTGAAATCATAGGTTTAAGTAAGTAAGTACAAGTGAACCACAATATTTGCATCAATGAAATAATAGTAATACATTCCAAAAGTTTGTTTCACGAGCACCCAATTATCAATGCTTAACATTTCTCCCATTGAACCCCATCACTTAGTGCTAGAACATACACTGTTTCTCGAAAATATATTTCATTCGTAAACGGTAGCGAACCGTTTGAATGAGGGTTTGTCAAACCCATATGGATCCATACAACATAAGTTCTCGCTTACACCCGGCAAGTGTAACTAATGATAATCGAATTGAGGATTTCGTTCTAAACTCGTATGTAGAATGTTTGTTTTCCTGTACTTGTGTTCACTTAGTAAAGAAATGTTTATGTTTTCTCATCCCAAATGTAAGTTCAAAAAGAGTAAAAGTGGGACTATGATCTCACCTTGAGTGCACGAGTAGTAAAGTACTTCAACAAGTAAACGTGTGCAAAGAACAATGCTAGTCTTGACCTAAACAATAGGTTGTATCAATAACGGTAAGCACGATAGGTCAAAGATGTTCAATTAGTCCTATGGCTCGTTAAGACTCGATCATAATAGCATGTGAATCAAATTGTCATGTTTCATGCAAGGTACAAGTATAAAAACATGTTAGAACGATTGCACAATTATTTGGTTAAGTTTGATTAAAAGTCAACTTGGTCGGGTCAAAGTCAACGGAAAAGTCAACGGGGTCGGGTTGGGTATCCGACAATTTTTCTAAGTTATATAATCATATATGAGCATGTTGGCCAAGTTTCATGTTAATCGGAGGTCCGTAGCATAGCAAACATTTTTATGTCAAATGACCAAAGCAAACAGCCAGTTTTAGTACAATGGGACGGCGTCCTAAATGGCTAGACGGCGTCCCACAATGAAGGGTGGGACGGCGTCCTGATATCCTAGACAGCGTCTAGGTTCAAAAGTTGGGACGGCGTCCCCAGTATCTGGACGGCGTCCTGATCGGTTTCCAGGCCCTGTTTGCTGTATTCCTCAAATGGACGAACCAAAACACAAACAATCACATTTTATGATCCGCAAACAATTAGAACATGTATTTTATATCATCGGAAAGCTCTTTCGACAAGGAACGCAACTAAGCACTTTTCATCAAGCAAAAACATCATATACTATAACCGAAATCCCGCCAAGTGATCAATAGAGGTTTATTTTCAAGTTTCAAGTTTATCAATTGCAATTTAAGTTTCGGGAATCCAATTTATACATATGATATGCCGTTTTGAAGGTAATGAAACATGTAATACAACTAAACACTTATCAATAACATTAACAAGCATTCAACGCATCAAAAGTTCGTTTTAAGAGTTGTCAACCCTAACCAAAAGTTCACAAAATCAATAATCGCGTTTATGAAGTTTCTTTAATCAATCTATACATCAAAATGAAGCTAATGATACTAGTAACACTTTTAAAACATGCACATTAACAATCTAATAACATTTGATCATCCAAAATCAAGGATTTAGCAAGTAATTTTCATAATGAACTAGTTACACCAAAAACAACAAATCGAGCATACAAACTACATACACGACATCACAATGAGCCATAGACACTAACTAACATACTTTTAAGTCAAGAACACAAATTTAAAGAAAAACTAGTGTTTTAGAAATGTTACCCAAACGAGATGAAGTTGGTACCAAAATGAAGAGGATGAAGAGAGGATCACGAATATGTAATTTATTTTGTTGTAAGCCTCCTAGATCGAATTTAGATGATGATTGAATGAATTTGGAAATTGGGTGTGTTCTTGCTAGAGAGAAAGAGAGAGAGAGAGAGATGGTTGAATGGTGGTGATTGGGGTGGACTAGGTGACCTAGTCAACTAGTTTGCCCCGTGTCAATTTTAGTCCCTCGAGTTTGTAATCGGGTGCGGAAAATATCTAAACGGAATATTTTAAAACGCGTATTAACGGGAGATGTTATAAACATATAACGGAGTTTAAATTAGTATAACGGAAAAGAAAACGGAAAAAAGCGGGATGTTACATTACCTACTCCTTAAAAGAAATTTCGTCCCGAAATTTAAGTAGGCGTAGTAGTCGTTGTTTCTTCCTCGAGATCTTGCGTTTCCGAATTCACGAATAGATGAGGATACTTCCTTTGCATTTGATCTTGTCTTTCCCAAGTAAACTCGGGTCCCCTTTTGGCGTTCCAACGGATTTTAACAATCGGGATTCGGCTTTGTTTCAATGTCTTGACGGAGGTGTCCACAATTTCAACCGGTTCCTCCATGAAATGAAGTTTGTCATCAATGGTAAGCTCCTCGAGAGGAATGACGATATCGGGTTCGGCAAGACACTTTTTCAAGTTGGATACATGGAAAGTAGGATGAACGGAGCTCAATTGAGGTGGAAGATCTAAACGATAAGCAACGGTTCCAATACGCTCCAAGATTTCGAAAGGACCAATATACCGCAGATTTAGCTTCCCGCATTTCCCAAAACGGATTACACCCTTCTAAGGTGCGACTTTTAACATTACTCGGTCACCGACTTGAAATTCAAGATCGTTGCGTCGTTTGTCGGTATAGCTCTTTTGACGACTTCGGGCCGTCCTAAGCCTATCTCGGATTTGAATGATTTTCTCGGTGGTTTCGTGAATGAGTTCGGGTCCGGTGATTTGCACGTCACCTACCTCGGCCCAACAAAGAGGTGAACGACATTTGCGGCCATATAGCGCTTCAAAAGGTGCGGCTTTAATACTCGCGTGATAACTATTGTTATAAGAGAACTCGGCGAGAGGTAAGTGCTTGTCCCAAGCTTTTCCGAAATCAACCACGCAAGCTCGTAACATGTCTTCTAAGGTTTGAATTGTACGTTCGCTTTGTCCATCGGTTTGAGGATGATATGCGGTGCTCATGTCTAAACGCGTTCCCAATGCTTCTTGCAATGTACGCCAAAATCTAGAAACGAAACGGCCATCACGGTCGGAGATAATCGATAAAGGTACACCGTGTCGGGCTACGATCTCCTTAATGTAAAGTTGTGCAAGTTTCTCCATTTTGTCCGTTTCTTTCATGGCAAGGAAGTGTGCGGATTTGGTGAGACGGTCAACAATAACCCAAATGGTATCATAACCGCCCGTCGTTTTTGGTAGCTTGGTGATAAAATCCATCGTTATCCTTTCCCACTTCCATTGCGGGATCTCGGGTTGTTGAAGTAATCCGGACGATCTTTGGTGTTCGGCTTTGACTTTGGAACATGTCAAACATTTGGAAACATAAGTAGCTACGTCCCTTTTGATGTTCGGCCACCAATATAGTTGTTTAAGGTCGTGGTACATCTTATTGGCACCGGGGTGAATCGAGTATCGTGACTTATGGGCTTCATCTAAAATAAGGCTTTGTAGGTCCCCATAACTAGGCACCCAAATCCTTCCGGCGTAATATCGGAGTCCGGTCTCCCTAATTTCGAATCGAGAGACGAGAATGTTTAAGAGCTCGTGTGAAAGGTTTTCATCCTTGAGAACCTCATCTTGGGCTACCCGAATTTGGCTATTAAGGTTGGTGTGAATAGTGATGTTTAAAGCTCGGACACGAAGAGGCACCGCTCTTTCTTTTCGACTTAAGGCATCGGCTACTACGTTTGCCTTCTCGGGATGGTAACGAAGCTCGCAATCGTAATCGTTCAAAGTTTCAATCCACCGTCGTTGTCTCATGTTTAGTTGCTTTTGATCGAAAATGTGTTGGAGACTTTTGTGGTCGGTAAAGATAGTACTCTTGGTTCCATAAAGATAGTGTCTCCACATTTTAAGTGCAAAGACGACGGCTCCGAGTTCGAGATCATGCGTCGTGTAGTTTCGTTCATGAATTTTGAGTTGTCGAGAAGCATAAGCAATGACTTTCGTTCGTTGCATCAATACACACCCAAAACCATGTTTCGAGGCATCGCAATATACAACAAAGTCATCATTGCCTTCGGGAAGTGACAAGATAGGAGCGGTGGTTAGCTTCGTTTTCAAGATTTGAAACGCAGATTCTTGCTCGGTCGCCCAAATGAATTTCTTTCCTTTGTGAGTTAATGCGGTTAGAGGACGTGCAACCAAAGAGAAATTTTCGATGAATCTACGATAGTACCCGGCGAGACCCAAGAATTGACGAATGTGAGTAGGAGTAGTAGGAGTCTCCCATTTACTAATGGCTTCGATCTTCGTGGGATCGACTTTAATACCTTGATCACTTACAACATGACCAAGAAATTGAACTTCCTTCAACCAAAATTCACACTTGGAGAATTTGGCATAAAGTCGTTCTTGTCTCAAGAGTTCAAGCACAAGTCGGAGATGTTGTTCGTGCTCTTCTTCATTGTTAGAATAGATCAATATATCATCGATGAACACAATAACGAATTTATCGAGATACGGTTTGCACACACGGTTCATAAGATCCATGAACACCGCCGGTGCGTTAGTGAGACCAAATGGCATGACAAGGAATTCATAACTACCGTAACGAGTCTGGAAAGCGGTTTTGGAGACATCTTCCCCCTTAACCCTTAATTGATGATAACCCGAGCGGAGATCGATTTTCGAATATACACAAGACCCTTGTAGTTGATCAAAGAGGTCATCGATGCGAGGAAGAGGATATCGGTTCTTAACCGTCAATTTATTTAGTTCACGATAATCAATGCACATTCGTAGGGATCCGTCTTTCTTTTTAACAAACAAAATCGGAGCGCCCCAAGGTGAATGGCTAGGTTGGATAAAACCGCGATCAAGTAGTTCTTGGATTTGACTTTGCAATTCTTGCATTTCGGATGGAGCGAGTCTATATGGTGCACGTGCTACGGGTGCGGCTCCCGGAATAAGATCGATTTGGAATTCAACCGGTCGATGAGGTGGAAGACCCGGCAATTCGTCGGGAAATACATCGGAAAAGTCACTAACAATTGGCACATCATCGATATGCTTATTATCGGACTCGACTTTCTTAACGTGGGCAAGGATCGCAAAACAACCCTTACGGAGCAGTTTTCTAACTTTAAGGCACGAAACGAGGTTGAGTCTGGTGCAACTCTTATCGCCATAAACAATCAAAGGTTCACCATTCTCGATAGGAATTCGGATTGCGTTAAGATCACAAAGGATGTGAGATTTCGTTTTGACTAACCAATTCATACCGATTATTACATCAAAGCTTCCTAGTTCCATGGGTATCAAGTCAATTTCAAATTCCTTACCCAAAATGTTTAACGTACACCCCCGGTAATATGTGTCGGCACTTAATAGTTTCCCGTTAGCCACTTCAATGGTATAAGTGGTATCTAATGGAAGAGGTGGAGTGCTAAAAGAATGAGTCAAAGTCTTGGATACAAAGCATTTATCGGCACCCGAATCGAATAAGCAAGAGACATAAGAATTGTTGAGAAGAAACGTACCCGTGACTAGTTCAGTGTCATCCCGGGCTTCCTCGGTGTTGATGTTGAAAGCTCGGCCGCGCGTGTTGGGGTTATATTTCTTCTTTGGGCATGCACTTCTATAATGACCCGTTTGGCCACATTCGTAACAAGTGCCCGTCTTTGGTGCATTGGGCCACTTTCGAGCGACGGGAGTGGCACTTTTACAATCGTTGGCCTTATGACCAATTCCTTGGCACCGATGGCAAATTAGCTTACTACATTAGCCAAAGTGATGTTTGTTGCATTTGTTGCAAAAAGGTAGATTCCCGGCATAACCCTTCTTGCCGTCGGAAGTGAAAGATTTCTTGGCAAAGTTGTTGTTGCTTGATTGGGGAGCTTCCCATTTTCTTTTGTTGCCGCCCGATTTATCCTCGGCCTTAGGTGCCGGAACTACGATTTCGTCAACCGTTTCTATCAATTTGCGGGCCATGTTCAAGGCCTCTTGATGATTAGTGGGTTTGGATGACATTACTCCGTGTTTGATACTCTTTGGAAGACCATCCATGTAAAGTTCAACCCTTAAAGCTTCGGGGTTCACAAGATTTGGGCACATCAAGGCTAGTTCGGAAAATCGTTGATTATAAGCCTTGAGATCATTTCCGATCGCCTTTAAAGTTCTTAGCTCTTGTTCGAGCCTTCGGGTTTCTTCACGAGGGAAATATTCGACAATCATCTTTTCCCTCAAGTCGGCCCAAGAGAGGGCGTGAGCTTCATCGGTACCCACCGATTGTACATAAGTATTCCACCATGTAAGAGCGACACCGGCGAAGGTGTGAGTGGAGTATTTGACCTTGTCTTGGTCCCGACAACCGCTTATGCTAAAGACGGCTTCCGTTTGCTCAAACCATTGGGTGAGCACGACCGGTCCCCCGGTTCCATCAAAAGTGTGAGGTTTGCACCCCATGAAAGCTTTATAGGAGCATCCCTCGTTTGAATTTCCTGCTCCATTGTTGTTGTTGTTGTTGTTGTTGTGGTTGTTATTATTATTGTTGTTGGATGAGTGACCGGCCATGGCCGCATCTACGGCGGTAGCTATCATCCGTTCGAGAGCTTGTTCGGGAGTTTCATTGCGGCATACACGACGAGGAGCCATTGTTCCTTCAAGACACAAGAATATCATTGATTAGCATTCTCAATAATACTAACCGTGATATAGAATAAAGATAAAGAGAAGTTTTTCCTCGACTCGCCTTAAATTCTTTATGTCATAATGTCGGAACGTTCATATGAGTCACCGTAATATAATCCCGGAAATTATATTACCCTGATTCATATGTGCATTCGACATCATTTCATATAGTCAAGGTGGCGTGTCAATCAAATTAAACAACGTGAGATTAAGATGAACTAAGAGTAGATATGAGTAGAAGCGTTCGAGTATAAATGCACAAGTAGTCAAGTAATTCCTACTTCAAGTCTATATGCCGGTTGTAGTCTAGACTCACCAATGTACCCTATGACTCGGGGTTGACACTAATGAACTCTAAATCCCTACAACCAATGCTCTGATACCATCTGTAGCGACCCGACCAAATCATTTTTGACGGCGCCGTCTACTTAGGTCCCGTTACGTGGTCATAAGTCTTTAAAACAACGTTTGACCAAAAGATATGTCGCATTCATTTCAAATGTAAAGATTGTTTAAAGTTTACAAGAATAGTTCCACCACAAGTTACGATACAAAGTTTTAAGTACAAATGAAACTTATGCGACACAATTTGAAAGTAGCCAAAAGACGCTCCATGTATGCATATATACTCGACATCCAATGCAAGTATCAAAATAATGAGCGGAAGCATGTAACACATATCGTTCAAAGACCTGAGAAAAACATAGAAATCTGTCAACGAAAACGTTGGTGAAATCATAGGTTTAAGTAAGTAAGTACAAGTGAACCACAATATTTGCATCAATGAAATAATAGTAATACATTCCAAAAGTTTGTTTCACGAGCACCCAATTATCAATGCTTAACATTTCTCCCATTGAACCCCATCACTTAGTGCTAGAACATACACTGTTTCTCGAAAATATATTTCATTCGTAAACGGTAGCGAACCGTTTGAATGAGGGTTTGTCAAACCCATATGGATCCATACAACATAAGTTCTCGCTTACACCCGGCAAGTGTAACTAATGATAATCGAATTGAGGATTTCGTTCTAAACTCGTATGTAGAATGTTTGTTTTCCTGTACTTGTGTTCACTTAGTAAAGAAATGTTTATGTTTTCTCATCCCAAATGTAAGTTCAAAAAGAGTAAAAGTGGGACTATGATCTCACCTTGAGTGCACGAGTAGTAAAGTACTTCAACAAGTAAACGTGTGCAAAGAACAATGCTAGTCTTGACCTAAACAATAGGTTGTATCAATAACGGTAAGCACGATAGGTCAAAGATGTTCAATTAGTCCTATGGCTCGTTAAGACTCGATCATAATAGCATGTGAATCAAATTGTCATGTTTCATGCAAGGTACAAGTATAAAAACATGTTAGAACGATTGCACAATTATTTGGTTAAGTTTGATTAAAAGTCAACTTGGTCGGGTCAAAGTCAACGGAAAAGTCAACGGGGTCGGGTTGGGTATCCGACAATTTTTCTAAGTTATATAATCATATATGAGCATGTTGGCCAAGTTTCATGTTAATCGGAGGTCCGTAGCATAGCAAACATTTTTATGTCAAATGACCAAAGCAAACAGCCAGTTTTAGTACAATGGGACGGCGTCCTAAATGGCTAGACGGCATCCCACAATGAAGGGTGGGACGGCGTCCTGATATCCTAGACGGCGTCTAGGTTCAAAAGTTGGGACGGCGTCCCCAGTATCTGGACGGCGTCCTGATCGGTTTCCAGGCCCTGTTTGCTGTATTCCTCAAATGGACGAACCAAAACACAAACAATCACATTTTATGATCCGCAAACAATTAGAACATGTATTTTATATCATCGGAAAGCTCTTTCGACAAGGAACGCAATAAGCACTTTTCATCAAGCAAAAACATCATATACTATAACCGAAATCCCGCCAAGTGATCAATAGAGGTTTATTTTCAAGTTTCAAGTTTATCAATTGCAATTTAAGTTTCGGGAATCCAATTTATACATATGATATGCCGTTTTGAAGGTAATGAAACATGTAATACAACTAAACACTTATCAATAACATTAACAAGCATTCAACGCATCAAAAGTTCGTTTTAAGAGTTGTCAACCCTAACCAAAAGTTCACAAAATCAATAATCGCGTTTATGAAGTTTCTTTAATCAATCTATACATCAAAATGAAGCTAATGATACTAGTAACACTTTTAAAACATGCACATTAACAATCTAATAACATTTGATCATCCAAAATCAAGGATTTAGCAAGTAATTTTCATAATGAACTAGTTACACCAAAAACAACAAATCGAGCATACAAACTACATACACGACATCACAATGAGCCATAGACACTAACTAACATACTTTTAAGTCAAGAACACAAATTTAAAGAAAAACTAGTGTTTTAGAAATGTTACCCAAACGAGATGAAGTTGGTACCAAAATGAAGAGGATGAAGAGAGGATCACGAATATGTAATTTATTTTGTTGTAAGCCTCCTAGATCGAATTTAGATGATGATTGAATGAATTTGGAAATTGGGTGTGTTCTTGCTAGAGAGAAAGAGAGAGAGAGAGAGAGAGAGATGGTTGAATGGTGGTGATTGGGGTGGACTAGGTGACCTAGTCAACTAGTTTGCCCCGTGTCAATTTTAGTCCCTCGAGTTTGTAGTCGGGTGCGGAAAATACCTAAACGGAATATTTTAAAACGCGTATTAACGGGAGATGTTATAAACATATAACGGAGTTTAAATTAGTATAACGGAAAAGAAAACGGAAAAAAGCGGGATGTTACAATTTCCGCATACATACTAGCAATATAATTAGCATACCATCAAAAGGTATAACGCCAAGACTCTGATATCACAAGCTAGTATATCAATAGCATATAACACAAACAATATAATATGCTATACACAATACACGACATTGATGTTCACAACATCCATTAGTACTCAAATCCCAAGGCTAGCCCTACGAATGGTACCGTCAATATCGAACTTAAACCCCATCCGTCCCAATTAATGTGGTATCGTCAACGTCGAACTTTAAACCCACACATGAGGTGTCATCTACATCGAACTTTAACCCCTCATCAAAATCACTACAATAGCGGTATGGCATCGTCGACATCGAACTTTAACTCCATACATGAGGTATCGTCAATAACGAACTTTAAACCCTCATCCAACAAACAATGCTAGTATGGCATCGTCAACATCGAACTTTAAATCCATACCCCACAAGCAAATAAATCATATACATACATATATAATTATTCCACTCACCTTAACGTCTTCGGTGAGATGAACAAGCTTGCAACCTTAAACGTGATGTACCTATATATATGATGCATATAATCAATCACACAATCGAGTTGGTCAACCAACTCACTCGCCATCCTAGTATCGTTTTGACCCGTAGTGTAATTTCGACCCATTTGCACTCTTAATCATGATATTAGGTCGACTTCGCCAAAACCCTAACACTAGCAAGTTTTGGGTCTTAACACGTTCATTAACACAAGGTTATCGCATTTTCACTCACATTTAGACAACTTAGGTCATCAAAGACCCTTTTGACCCATCTCAAGGTTCACACATCCATTTGGTCACCAATTGCCCAAATAACACCCACTTATATCACATCTAGGTGTGCTAGTAGTTAACTAACCAATTTAAGACTCACAAACACCAATTTACACATTGAAACCCTAGGTTAGTCACTATTGAGTCTTCATGACTCAATCTTACCCAAGAGCACCCAAAATCACTAAATATGGGTTTTAGGTTCAACTATAACCCAAACCCTAACCCTTAAACAACTTAGAATAAGGAAATTCGGTTTAGGACTTACCACTACTATCACAACGTAGCTAGGAAGTAGATGAATAACTTTAAAACACGCACTTTGGCCCGAAACTAGCTTCTTCCTCTTTGGATTGAGCTTTCTCACACTAGAACCCTTATCTCTCTCTAGAATTGAAGTGGAAGTGACAGAGTAGTTGAAAATGGAGTAATGAGGCTCACCAAACTGATCTTGGGACCTTTTTGTCTTCCCCCATGTGAAATTACCAAAATACCCATTTAAATATCTAAAAACAAATAGCTGGTCCGCCAGTTCATCTGGACGACGTCCAGAATTACTGGACGACGTCCAGCCCTTCATACTGGGACGGCGTCCCATCATTTTAGATGACATCCCAAACAACTAGGAAAAACTGGATCTTACATGAATGCGGCCAGCAGGGCCACTTCAAGAATGAATGTCCGAACAAGAAGAAGGCTGGCGAGCCAGCACGTGGAAGAGTCTTCAACATGAATGCCAGAGATGCCCGCGAGGATCCTGACTTGGTCACAGGTACATTCACTATCAATAACCTATTAGCTTATGTTCTGTTTAATACCGGTGCCGATAGGAGTTATGTAGTTAGACACTTTTGCTCTAAGATAGATTGGTCGTTAGTGCCATTAGACGAGAGTATGCTTGTTGAAGTGGCCAATGGAAAACTTGAGAAAGTTGACCAAATTGGCCAAGGAGGTATTATAAACTTAGCTGGTGTAGATTTCGAGATTGAATTGATACCCATTAAGTTGGGAAGCTTTGATGTGATAGTCGGTATGGATTGGTTGTCCAAGGTGAAAGCAGAAGTTATCTGTGGTGAAAAGATTCTTCGCATACCTCGCGAAGATGGTGAGCCACTGATTGTTTACGGAGAGAGATGTAGTCCAAAGCTAAACCTTATTAGTTGCATGAAGGCAAAAAATGTTATGAAGAAGGGGCATTTTGCTATTTTAGCGCATGTGAAGAAGCTAGAGACTGAGGAGAAAAGCATGGATGAAGTACGAATTGTGAACGAATTTCCCGACGTCTTTCCAGAAGACCTACCGGGATTACCCCCGCCGAGATCAGTAGAGTTTCAGATCGATCTAGTTCCAGGAGCTGCACCTGTAGCTCGCGCACCTTATCGACTAGCACCTTCCGAACTGCAAGAGTTGTAGAGTCAACTGCAGGAACTACTAGACCGTGGATTTACCGACCGAGTTTATCGCCTTGGGGCGCACCTGTTTTGTTCGTGAAGAAGAAGGACGGATCTTTTCGCATGTGTATTGATTATTGTGAGCTGAACAAGTTGACGATCAAGAATCGATATCCCCTTCCTAGAATTGACGATCTTTTCGACCAGCTGCAAGGATCCAGCGTTTACTCTAAGATTGATTTACGATCAGGATATCACCAGTTGAGGGTGAAGGAGAGCGAGGTGATGAATACTGCGTTCCGAACTCGTTATGGTCATTATAAGTTTCTCGTGATGCCATTCGGTTTAAATTTTAATCAACGTAACTACCGTATTTATGGATCTCATGAATCGCGTATGCAAGCCGTACCTGCACAAGTTCGTTATCGTCTTCATAGATGATATCCTCATCTATTCTAGAAGTGAAGAAGAACATGAGCAACATCTTCGACTCATGCTAGAACTCTTGAGACAAGAGCAACTTTATACCAAATTCTCTAAGTGCGAATTTTGGTTGAAGGAAGTTCAATTTCTCGGTCATATCGTAAGCGATCAGGGTATCAAAGTCGATCCCACAAAGATCGAAGCTATCAGTAAGTGGGAAACCTCCACTACTCCTACTCATATCCGCCAATTTTTAGGCCTCGCCGGTTATTACAGAAGGTTTATTGAAGGTTTCTCTTTGATTGCGCATCCTTTGACTGCGTTAACTCACAAGGGGAAGAAGTTCGTTTGGAAAACCGAGCAAGAGTCGGCATTCCAAACCCTGAAGCAGAAGTTAACCTCCACACCTATTTTATCCCTTCCTGAAGGCAGTGATGACTTCGTTGTGTATTGTGATGCCTCCCGACAAGGTTTTGGGTGTGTATTGATATAACGGAAGAGGGTTATTGCTTATGCTTCTCGCCAGCTGAAGATTCACGAGGGAAATTACACGACGCACGATCTTGAACTTGGAGTTGTTGTCTTTGCGCTTAAATTGTGGAGACATTATGTTTATGGAACTAAGAGTACTATCTTCACCGACCACAAAAGCCTCCAACACATATTCGACCAGAAGCAGCTGAATATGAGACAGCGTCGATGGATTGAGACGTTGAATGACTATGATTGTGAACTTCATTACCACCCTGACAAGGCAAATGTTGTAGCTGATGCCTTGAGCCAAAAGGAGAGAACGGTACCACTTCGTGTCCGTGCCTTGAACATCACCATTTAGACGAATCTCAATAGCCAGATCCGCGTAGCTCAAGATGAGGCTCTCAAGGAGGAGAATATTTCTCAAGAGCACTTAAACATTCTCGTTTCTCGATTCGAGATCAAGGAGACTGGACTCCGATACTTTACCGGAAGAATTTGGGTGCCTAGTTATGGAGATTTACAAAGCCTTATTCTAGATGAAGCTCATAAGTCAAGGTATTCGATTCATCCAGGAGCTGGTAAGATGTACCACGACCTCAAGGTTCAATATTGGTGGCCAAACCTCAAGAGGGATGTTGCGGCATATGTTGGAAAGTGTTTAACTTGTTCCAAGATCAAAGCCGAACATCAGAAGCCGTCTGGGTTACTTCAACAACCCGAAATCCCACAATGGAAGTGGGAAGGAATAACAATGGATTTCATCACGAAGCTACCAAAGACGGTAGGAGGTTATGATACCATCTGGGTTATCGTTGACTGTCTTACCAAATCTGCACACTTCCTAGCCATGAAGGAAACTGATACGATGGAGAGACTCGCACAATTATACATAAAGGAAGTTGTATCTCGACACGGTGTACCCTTATCGACTATTTCAGACCGAGATACCCATTTTGCTTCTAGATTTTGGCGTTCCTTGCAAGAAACCTTGGGAACACATCTCGACATGAGTACCGCATATCACCCGCAGACTGAAGGACAAAGCAAACGCACGATTCAAACCCTGGAGGACATGTTACGTGCTTGTGTTATTGATTTCGGAAAGGCTTGGGAGAAGCACTTGCCTTTAGCCGAATTCTCTTACAACAACAGCTATCACGCAAGCATTAAGGCCGCACCTTTTGAAGCATTGTATGGCCGTAAATGTCGTTCTCCTATCTGTTGGGCCGAAGTAGGTGAAAAGCAACTCACCGGTCCCGAACTCGTCCATGAAACAACCGAGAAGATTGTCTTAATTCAAGCAAGGCTCAAGACAGCCCGTGATCGTCAAAATAGTTATGCCGACCTTAAACGCATGGATCGCGAATTTCAAATCGGCGACCGCGTTGTGACGACCTGGAAATTTCTGACCAAATTTAAACTTAATCTTTATATGTTACCGACACCATAAGCAAAGTCTGTAATGTTGAGTCTCGAAAATTTTGGGAACTATGTTCATATATTCAATTGAACTTTGACTAATCCCGACGATTCACGAACAATTGTTGTTAATAAATAGGTATATATATATTTATAAATATAAAAATAAGTGTGTAAATAATAAAATACAATTAATGAGTAAAATTAAATATATAAATATAATAAAGTTGCTATTAGAATAAATCTATATATATGATTTTTATACATAATCATTATTGTATGTATGTTATAATATATAAAATTTATATAATAATAAATGTTCAATAAAATTTATTATATAATATATTATATGTAATTACAAGTTAAAGTACAAATATTATATTAATATTATGATCATTACTTTTATTATTACTAATAGTTACATTAATGTTTATATAATTGGTAATATTATGTCTAATATATATATATATATATATATATATATATATATATATATATATATATATATATATATATATATATATATATATATATGAATTTTGATATGTATAAGTTGTTATGTTATTAAAAGTAGTAATATTATTATTATCATTAATATTATTATAAGTAGTAGTATTATTAGTATACAAAAAAAAAAAAATTTCTTATCATTTTATTATGATTATTATTAATTTCATTTTTATTAATATTGAATATTAATGTTGTATAATTATTATTAATATCATTGTTATAAGTATCATAATTTTTTTATGCTAGTATATTTACAAAATTATTATTTATATCATCATTATTAATATTAGTGTTTCTATTTTTATTATTAGTATCTCTATTATTATTATTAGTATTTTTATATAATCAGTATTAATATTACCAGTATATTTATTTAATTATTATTAATAATAATTAATATATATATATATATATATATATATATATATATATATATATATATATATATATATATATATATATATATATATATATATATATAAAGAAAAGAGTACCAGTTTGTTACATGTAACTATCATTACTGTGTTTAAATTTGTTTCCTGTCTGATTTAGTTATACGTCCATATCCATCCAGCTAATTGATCAATGATACTCTGATTATATATACTAATTTCTGTAAATCATAAGAGAAACCAAAAAGAAACCCAGAAAATAAGCTCGACACTCTGTACATTCATCTTTTTCACCATATTTTGATCTATAACAAATTTTCAAAATGTAATAATGCAGTCTTGTTAGGAATCGTCTATCTAAACTATCTGTAAGTTTTCAATCATCAATTCTTTTTATTAATTTCTAATTTGAGAGTCAAAGTTTTGGTTTTCAAAGTCAACTAAGTGTTCTTGAATCAAATTCGAGTTTGTTTTGATATCTCCAGTTAATTTGATGATCCATAAAGATTATAGGAATGATTTGCAACACAATTTATGTTGTAATCATAACCTATAACACTCTTAATCTAAAAATCAATTTTTGAGTTCTTGAGATCTTCACAGGGATATACACTAACATGAATTCGAAACAAATTTCAAAAACTAAAAATGTAGAGTTGTTAGGAATCATTTACTTAAACTTCCTGCAAAATCCCAAATTCCAATTCTTGATAACGAATTCGAATTTGCGAGTCAAAGTTAATTTGTCAAAAGTTAACTGTTTTGTTCTTGGAGAAATTAGAGCTTGTTTTGATGTTTTAAGTTCAATTGACGATTCCAATAGTTTATAGATATAATTTGCAAACTATTTCGTGAAGAAAGCGAGTCCTAAAACCAACTAAAAATCGAAAACAATTATTCTTTTTTTTTAAATGACGAGCAGCAGCTGTAGGCTGTTTCTTTTTTTTTTATTTATTTTTATTTAAAAAACACTCTTTTTCTAGTTTAGATGTTGTCTACAAGTCCTTAGTTCAAAACCTTGTCGATTGTTTTTAGTAATTCGCCTCCGTTTGACTTTAATTCATGGATGAAGAAGATGATGAACATGGTTTTAGGAAGTATTAGATAAGTATATATCAGGTGCAAAATAAGTAAGAAAGACAAGGCAGAGGCAATGGTTAAATGTGTTAGTGCGTGGACGAGAGGTCTCGGGTTCGAGCCCTGTTTGGGGCATTCTTTTTATAAAATCTCTTCTAAGGAAGTTTTACATTTTTTTTAAAAATCATCATAATAATAATAATTATTATTATTATTATAATTATTATTATAATTATTAGTGTTATTGTATTATTATTATTATTATTATTATTATTATTATTATTATTACCATTATTATTTATTATTAATATTGTAACAATTATTAGTATTATAATTATCGTTATTACTACTAATATAAGTAACATGAGAAAAATTATCATTTACTATTTTTTTATGATTATAGCTACAAACATATTATTGTTATGAAATTAGTTATAACTTTAAGTTATAAGGAACTATAGATATAGATTACAAATTTAACATGAGGATTATGATAAAACTCATTATTACTAACACTGTTATTATTATTATCATTATATTATCAAAGTAAAGTATCATTATTATCAAAGTTATTATTTTTATTAAAATTATCATTTTTATCTTAATATTAAAACTACCATTTCTATTACCATTATTACTATCATAATTATTATTATTTTTACCAATATCAGTATTATTACAAATTGCCACTTTTATATAATAAAAAAATACATTACAATAGAATTAATACTACATATCACTATATTCTTATTACTAAAATGATATTAATTAAGTTATAAAAGATATCAGTTAATAGAATTATTAATACTATTATTATTATTATTATTATTATTATTATTATTATTATTATTGGTATTATAAGTATTTTATCATTTTTAAATATTATTTGTATTATTAAATTACTGTTTTAATAAACGAATGATATAAATATATTTATTTCATATAACATAACAAAATTGATACGTTTATTTAAAATATGTAAAATAAAAATATAATGAAGTAAATAAGTTATTGATATAAAAATTATATCACTAATAATAATATATAAAATGTTCGATTACCATTATATGTATTAATGAATATACAAATAATATAGGTTGGTGAATCCGAGGCCAACCCTGCATTATTCAATGTCGTCATATATATTTTTACTACAAAATACAGTATTGTGAGTTTCATTTGCTCCCTTTTTAAATATTTTTTGTAATATATATTTTTGGGACTGAGAATACATGCGCTGCTTTTATAACTGTTTTACGAAATAGACACAAGTACTTAAAACTACATTGTATGGTTGGATTATTAAACCGAATATCGCCTCTTCAAGTCTGGTAACCTAAGAATTAGGAAAATGGCCCCTAATTGACGCGAATCCTAAAGATAGATCTATGAGCCTAACAAACCCCATTCTGGAATTTGAAATGCTTTAGTACTTCGATTTAAATGGTGATTGTGATTGCCAATATTATGGCATACTTGCGAGTATGCGGGGTATATTCTATATGCATTATGTTAATGTCAGTTACCAGGTGTTCATCATACGAATGGATTTTATACACTTGCGAGTGTAATGATGTTTATGAAATATGAAAATCTTGTGGTCTATTAAAATGATGGAAATGAATATTTATGATAAACTAATGAACTCACCAACCTTTTGGTTGACACTTGAAAGCATGTTTATTCTCAGGTATGAAAGAAATCTTCCGCTGTGCATTTGCTCATATTAGAGATATTACTTGGAGTCATTCATGACATATTTCAAAAGATGTTACATTCGAGTCGTTGAGTTCATCAAGATTATTATTAAGTCAATTATAGTTGGATATATTATGAAATGGTATGCATGCCGTCAACTTTCGATGAAATGAAAGATTGTCTTTTTAAAAACGAATGCAATGTTTGTAAAATGTATCATATAGAGGTCAAGTACCTCGCGATGTAACCAAATGTAATGTATTCGTCCAGATGGATTAGGACGGGTCGCTTCACGCGTTATGTTGAAAGTCATACACTGGAAAGGTGTAATCCGTTTCGGAAAGCGTGGGAAGTTGAATCCGTGATATATTGGTCCTTTTGAAGTTTTGGAGCATGTTGGACCCGTTGCTTACCGCTTGGACCTTCCGACTCAGTTGAGTGCTGTTCACCCCACTTTCCACATGTCGAATCTGAAGAAGTGTCTTGCCGAACCAGAACATGTCATACCACTTGAAGAGCTTACGATTGATGACAAACTCCACTTTATGGAAGAACTATAAAAATGATGAATTTTATTGTTTACGATAAACTTATGAACTCACCAACCTTTTGGTTGACACTTTAAAGCATGTTTATTCTCAAGTATGAAAGAAATCTTCCGTTGTGCATTAGCTCATTCTAGAGATATTACTTGGAGTCGATCATCGCAATGGGACCAAATGTTGATGACTTCGTCCAGGAGGATTAGGACGGGTCACTACAAGAACCTATCGAAATTATGGACCATGAGGTCAAGACCTTGAAAAGCAACAAGATTCCGATCGTCCGAGTCCGATGGAATGCTAAACGAGGACCTGAGTTTACTTGGGAACAAGAGGATCAGATGAAATAGAAATATCCTCACCTCTTCACAACTCTACCATCTACCTCAGCTTAAAATTTCGGGACGAAATTTTCATTAACATGTGGGTAATGTAACGACCCGACTTTTTCGACTTGCTTTTGTGCTTGGTGCTTTCTGCGAAACTGCGTATTTGTGCGTACTAAGCTATACTATACTCTGAGATCTTACTACAGGTGGATTACTTTCATTTATATATTAAAGCGTGCCTTTAAATACGTAGGGTACTTAACTTGAACCCCAAAAGCCTTTATGACCGTTGGTGTCACTTGACGTTTAGAACGAACTGCATACTGTGTACACGTTTAACTTTTGTCGTAACCGAAATATTACGACTACAAAATACTAATTGTTATTTTATAATAACAATTACTTGGGTTTTTGGATGCTTAATTACGCTTAGTAATTTACTAGAGCATACTAGTTAGTCTTGTTGGACTTTCTACCTTGTTGGACTTTAGCCCACCCTACACCAGCTAGTGAACTATTTAATTAGCCCAATTATTATAAGTTAGTGACCAATATTAATGAAAGACAAATGCCAATTTATTAGAGGGAACATAGTAGCATTTTTGTTAAGCATTATCCTTAATGTTGCATGGGATCCTAACATAAGCACAAACTTTAGACAATCATTAACCAAAAAGTAAAAGTTTGTAACCCTTGTCCCCCTCCAAAATCACGGACACCACCACCCCACCCTCACCTCACCACCTATAAATACAAGCCTTATTTCACCCATTCTACACTTGATCTCATTTTCAATTTACACACACTTACTCTCTAATTCTCTCTCTAGTCTTTCTCACTCTAAAAAGTGTAAGTTTTAAATTTTCTTCTTCTTCTTTTCTTCTTCATAAAGTCGACATCATCATCATCATTTTATGGATCTAGCTTTTAGCTTTTGATCTTGTCATATCTTATAGATTCAAACTTGGGTTTGAATCCTTCAAGAACATGAAAGATTCAAGCTTTCTAGCATGGAATCTTTATTTACTTGTTAGATCTAGCTTGTAATTTCTTTGTTTTGTTATAAAGATCAAAACTTGTGTTTATGATCTTCATGTATCTTAAAGATCCAAGCTTTATGCTTCAAGATCTTCAAGAACACTAAAGATCCAAGCTTTCTAGCTTAGGGTTTCATTATTATGTTAAAGATCTTAGCTTTTTAGCTTATGGTCTCATTACTTTCATTATTTTGTTAAAGATCTTAGCTTTCTACCTTATGGTCTCATTAATCTTGTAAAGATCCAAGCTTTCTAGCTTAAGGTTTTCTTAATACTTGAGATCTAAGTTATTATTGTAGATCTCACTTACTTGGAACCTTTTTGTGTTTGTTGTGATGATAAAGATCAAGTCTTCATCATCACATGTGATGGAGATGCATAAACTTGTGTAAAAAGGACAAAGGTTGAAGCTTTATTGGATTTATGCAATAAAGAGGCAATCTTGATGTTCAAAACTTGTACAATGATAGATTTTACTCTTATTTGTGTATTGACGGTTGAACCTTGGTCAAAGTGATGCTAAAACATCAAAGAGTTGTACACTTGAAGCTTCCAAGCATCATGGATGAGAACCGTGATGAGCATCAAGCACCAAGAACCTCACCGGAGCACTTGCTTGCTGTTTTTCGGGGTCTGATCAGACTCTCGGACTTCTGAAAATTTATTTTCAGATAGTTCGTTTCGATTAGATGACTTTTCGTTTAGGCCTCGACTTAATCCGATATACGGTTTAGGATTTATAGCCTTTCGAAAGTCACTACGCCTTTGTAACGTTGTGCTAAAATTTCTGACCTACTCGCACTTAAACCATCGCCACGGTCAAACAAAGATGAGTTAGGTTCTGAAAATTGGTCAGCGGTTAGAGGAATCACATATGGAGCCATAGCCACTGACTACACGTCTTTTCGATTTGTATAGATGTCGTAATAGCTGTCCAAAGTCAGCCTTTTGTTTCGATCTCTTTTCTTGTTAAACTTACCTTAGTGTTGATGAATGATGATGATAATGATGATGTTGATGATGACCCTTAAACTTAATTTATTCACTTTTACACTTATTGGGATAACATACTGACCTAGTGACCTTTGACTTAGGTTGACGACCTTTCGGAACGACTTACTACTTGCATACTTTGCATATCGACTTTATCGCATTTATCACTGTGAGTTATAGCTTTCCTTTTTACTTATACTATTTTTGGGACTGAGAATACATGCGCTTTTTATGTTTTACATACTAGACACGAGTACTTAAACTTTACATATGCGTGGGTTATATAACGGCATAAACTTTCCTCTTAGCACGGTAACGTTTAATCATTGGTTTTTGAACCGGTGAATGCGAATATTAGATATGGATCCATAGGGTTTGACATCCCCACTCGAGCTAGTCGCGCTAGCATTTAACGGGTGTTTGATACTTCGAGGACATACGCACTCGCCAAGTGTACTTTTAGGGGGTATTATTATTACGTTAAGTTAGTTACCGGGTGCCCACGAATAAGCATATACTTTTCATACTGTTTGAATACGAAATCTCGTGGTCTACATTACATTACTGGAACAAACAAACTATAGCTCACCAACATTCGTGTTGACTTTTAAGCGTGTATTTCTCAGGTGCTTAGACGATGTTGCTTCCGCTGTTAGACTTGCTGTCTTGGTGTTATAGACTTGCTGTTATGGACCTGCTGTGTTAGATTTCCGCTGCATTACTTAGAGATGTCTCAATCATGAAACTTTTATCTTGCATTCACAACCTATGTTATTTGAATAATGGCTTTGTAATGACCTCCGTGTCACGTTATCTTTTGTAAACGCTATCTTTTTATGAATACAAAACTGGTTTTCAAACAGCATATAGTGTTTGACCGTGTAAAGATCCTGTTGTTGACGAATCGTACACGATGGTTTTGTACGGGGCGTCACAGTGTCCATGTTCGTTAAGAAATGGACGGCCCCCATTTATCCCAGGGATCACGGTAACATTGAAACATAATGTGGCTCTGGGAAACTAGGGCTGGGTGGAGCTGGGATCTCCTCTGGGTTTACCGGGAGTTGAGATTCCCCGGCTGACACAATTTCTTCTTTAATAGGTATTGGAACGCCCTATTTAGTTATGGAGAGAATAGACTCAGTGTCCGATTCAGAGTCATACAAAATGATGGGATTAGAAGAAGTCATCTATCACATAATTGAAACAACAATTACGTTAGCATATAAATATATCACATATATTGTTTTTGACAAAATGATAAGCAAAATTGGTAAAAACAGATATGGTCATAGTCCAGACTCACTAATGCATCCTAACAATTACCAGTTAAATACACTAATGCAAATTCTGGTTCCCTATGACCTCAAGCTCTGATACCAACTGTAACGACCCGTCAAAATCGCTATTGACGCAGCACGTTATTCATTGATTCCATAGTGAGGTTTTAACCTCTACATGATACGTTTTAATAAAAATATTGCATTCATTAAAATAAGTGACTTTCTAAACATAGAAAGTTATAAGCATGTGGGCGATTACTTAAGTATAAGTAAATCCCCGGAAATACATAAGTCTTTATCTTACAGGTTGACATCACAGTCAAATTATTTATTACACAACGTAGTTTTGTTTTGAATGCAACAAACTTTATACAAAGCATGAGAGACTCCATGCAGGCAACAAGCACATCACAGCGGAAGCAGTCTAAGAACCTGAGAATAAAACATGCTAAAAAGGTCAACACGAGTGTTGGTGAGTTATAGGTTTAATTGCTCGAGTTATAAGTATATCAATATGGACCACAAGATTTTATCAAAAGTTTATCAATAGATTCTACATAACAGAGCACCCTGGTAAATACACTTAACGCTATAATAATAATTACCCTATTTGTTTTAATACACGCAAACCAACGTGTCGTAAAATCAAATAACATACGTCCGTTAAAAGGTTAGCGCTACTAGCTCGGACGGGGATGTCAAGCCCTATGGATCCATATACAATTATTCGCGTCCACCAGTCCACATTCTATGTACTGGCAGCTACTAGTTACCAAAGCTAAGGGATTTTCGGTTTAACTCAGTGTATAATTAAGTATGTACATGTGTCCATTGCGTTTAAAATAAATTGCATGTATTCTTAGCCCAAAAATATGTAAAGCATTTAAAAAGGGATCTATAAACTAACAGTTCAATATTGAGATTCAATATTGTAGGCAAATTGCGTAAACGTAATGATGGTAGACGACTGTATGGTTGGCCTTGGATTCAAGAACGATACCCCCGAACAATACCCAATATTTTCTTAGTTTAAAACGGTTTGAAATCCGAATTAAAACACCCTCGTATATACCTTATTATTATTAAACTTAAATTAAAATTATAATTATAATATAAATATAAATATAGAGAGAAAGAAAGAGATTGAATCGATTCAATCTGGTGTACATAAATCGGCAGAACAAGGCTGCCTTTTATAGGCATTTCTGTGAGTGACAGCTCCGCGATCACTGTGAGTTTGTGCATTTGAGCTCCGCGATCGCGAAGCCACCATTTTCTGTGTATGGCTCCTAGCTTGTCGACATATTAATATATAATATATATAATTTATTTTAATTAATTATATATTATATTATATTCTCGTGCATAGTTGACTTGTAACTTTAGCTCCGTTGTCTTGTACTTTGATGCCCAGTTTATGTCTCGGTTCTGGTTTTTCGAACGTCCTTTCGTATGCTTAGGAAACTTGTACTTTACGTTTCGCGATAAGTACCTTTATCAATAATTATACTTATTTGCCAGTAAATTATCTTATTTGAAATGTAACTTATATATGCTAGTATTTTGGTCATTTGCTTCTTTAAATCGTCTTCTCGTTATTTACTACAATATAATTAATAGTATTTTTTAATCAAGACGCTTTATATCTAAGTTAATATTATATTTTATAACATTGTAAAATATACATATATTTTCGTTTAGAAATATATTAATTTGTACATCTTATGATATATATATATATACATATATATATATATATATATATATATATATATATATATATATATATATATATATATATATATATATATATATATATATATATCGATTTACATATGTTCGTGATTCGTCGAGAGCAGTCGAAGAGTAATTGAATGTATGAAATAGTTCAAAAATTTTGAGACTCAATCTAATAGACTTTGCTTATCGTGACAAAAATATTAAATCGTATAGAGAATTAGTTTATATAAGTCGAAATTTTCCGGGTCATCACATAAACCCACATTTGTTTTTGGCAAGGATTTTAGCAGTAAGTTCGATGAAGAAGAATGGGATAATATGGATTTAAGGTCGACAAGTGCGATTCGTTTGTGTCTTGCAAAGAATGTGCTTGCAAATGTCCACGGGTTATCAACGGCTAAGGAACTTTGGGATAAGTTGGAGCAGTTGTACCAGGGCAAGGGCATCTCAAATCAGTTGCATCTCAAAGAACAGTTTCATACTTTGCGTATGGATGGGGTTCAAAGATTTCAGATCATCTGAGTATTCTTAATGGTATTTTTTCAAAACTGGAGGCTATTGGAGTTAAAGTGGAAGATGAAGATAAAACTCTTTGAGGTTGATATTATCTTTGTCATCGTCCTAAGAGCATATTAAACGTATTCTGATGTACGAGAAAGAAACGTTGAAGTTTGAAGAAGTTACTAGCAAGCTCCTATCTGAGGAGAAGAGACTGGAAGGTAACAGTGTCTGTTCATCAAAAAGTACGGTAATGGTGTGTACGGATAAGAGGAAGAAATACTATGGAAAGAATCTTATATGCTGGAAGTGCGGGAAGACTGGACATGTAAGGGTCAATTGTTCAGGTGGAGCTAATCCGGCAAATGGCTCCAAAGACGCTAACAATGTCTCTGTTGTTACGGAGAGTGGGGAATTCCTCTTAAGTCATGTCATCCTAATGGTGTGTCCACACTACCATAGAAAGGGATGTTTGTTAGCGGTTCCACAAATTACACATGGGCATTGGTTTGGCGTTAATGCAGGTTGTGTGGTGGAAACTGATGTTGTAGCTGATGAAATTCCCAGAGAAAGCCAAACAGGAAGTTGCACCATAAAGTTTCTGATGGATGTTCAACATGTGCCAAGGTGAAATTCGTAGATGGTTTAATCTAAGTGTGATACTCTTTATGGTAGAGTATGATAATTCTGTTAAGAGTCATGATTGTCTGTTATGGCAATGATTGTCGGTTTAGACAATGTTCGACATGGATGCAAATTTTATTCTTGGATTAGAGATAATTTCAGGGTGTGTTTTTTCCATTTGATTCATGGAAAAGCAATGCTAAAAATTTGGTGGTGTAATTGTGCATAGGTGGTTTTCGGAGTTGTATCTTTTTAGGGTTTTTTTTTTTTTTTTTTTTTTTAGTCATGGGTGGTGCCTGGTAATTTTGGCCCTCATTGTTCATATTTGGTGTTTGTATTTGGTGTCATTTTTCACGCATCTTGCGTGTTTTGTAACAGAAATTGTCCTTTCCAAAAAAAAAAAAGAAGATAATTTTAGGGGCATGAAGATGAGGATCTTGAAGTTGTCGTCGAGGAAGCATCTACGTTGGTTAAATTTGCAATGTGGAAGTATGATTATCTATTTTTATCAAAAATGTGGAGATTTGTTGGTGTTATTTTTGATAGAAAAATAATATGGTTATTTGTTCCACATTGGTGGATGAAAGAAAAGAGGAGCAATATTTTTGAATATAAAATGAAGTTGTCCCACATAAGTGAGTGGAAGAAGTTGAAGGTGAAATTCTTAATTATAAAAGGAGTTCATGGGATTCGATCAAAATTCCACCAATCAATATCCATCCCACTATTGATTGTTTTCTCATTTTATTAATTTAAAATTTAATATTTCTTCTTCGGGTTCTTTTAATAATACAACTTTTACTTTTCAAAAAAAAAATTATTTAATATTCCATTTATATTAATTTTATTGTCACATGACAATAAACATAACAGTTTAATTAAATGTTAGTAGTTTTTATTTATTTTTATAGTTTTATTCATTACTTTCTGTTGTTTAAATAAATGCTTATGCTTATATTTTTTATATGGAGAGTATTAAAATTGAAATAAAACTTGAAATAAAACTTATAGAGGTGTAGAATGATTCAGAACCAACATTTTAATTCGGTTCGGTTATTTCGGAAGATATTGATCCACCCAATTGATTTGATTGAGTAACATTTACTTTACTATTCTAAATTCATCACTAATAAAGCCCTAACTAACCCTATTAGTTGTTTATCTGCTACTGATTGATACCAAATGCGCATCCGGATGCAAAGATGAAGAAGATACACTACATACAAACACGATCTGCTTTGCCTGCACTTTTCTTAATTATTCTCCCTAATTTCTTCCCTCATCTCTTTCAACCTTTAACTCGTTCTTATCTTTCAGTTTTTTCGGTATTATTATTTCTTCTCTATATTCTTCTACACACATTTCTTTCTGCCATATCCCTTTTAATCTATCCTTGATTAGGTTGAAGTTTTCATTATTAACTGTGCCATTTGTAGTTTCATAAATAATCGAAATAGGTTATATTATTATTATATTATTATTAGTGTGTTGATTATATGAATCCTGAATATGCTCTAATTGCCTGTTAGAAAGCTTATCTACCGATTAATCATTGTAGTTGTCGTCTAAAGTCAAGCTTAATTGTCTATTGCTTGCATAATAATCAATAAATAAATCAATATGTATCTGTTTACTGAGGAGCTTTCTTTTGTAGGAATGGAATGCTCCAAGTGGTAAGCACATTCGTCTATTAGACGGTGCTATGCTTGAACAAATTGTGAGTAGGTGCTAACTTTTTCATTTTAAGAATGAAATGTTTGTGCATCTGTCCTAATTATGATGATCTAGTACTATTTCTATATGCGCAGTCTGAGAAACAACAACATTCGGATATATGGTCTCCATTGCCTTACCAAGGATGGAAACCTTGTCTTGACTCTGCTACCGTTCCATGTGAGCTCCCTAATTAATTAGATTAAGTTTTCATTTGTAATCATGCCGCAATTGAAATCATATTATTTCTTTTACAAGTCAATCCAGAGAATTCGCGGGGATATATTCAGGTGTTTTTGGATGGAGGGTTGAACCAGCAGAGAATGGGGGTATGTTCTTCTTTTTATCTTCAAAATGGATAACATTCATCGAAATTGGTTGTGTTTAAACTATTTTATTTTTTTTTTATTAAAAAAATTTCTCCAAAAGATTTGTGATGCAGTTGCTGTTGCTAAAATCTTAAATGCCACCCTAGTAATCCCTCACCTTGAAGTAAATCCTGTCTGGCAAGATTCAAGGTATATTTTGGCTTTTTTCTTCCTGCTTTTTAGTTAATATTGCACAAACAGCTGGTAAATAGTTACATGTATTATGCAGTTCTTTTACCGATATATTTGATGTTGATCACTTTATTGAGGTGTTGCACAATGAAGTGTCCATAGTTAAAGAGGTTCCCAGCATGTACTCTTGGAGTACAAGGGAGTACTATGGTACAGGCATACGACCTACTAGAATCAAAACGGCGCCTGTCCATGCTTCTGCTAGCTGGTATCTGGAAAATGTGCTGCCAATCCTAAATAGGTTTGTGATAATCTGTTCTTTGACTTCTATTTCACTTTCTCAAAAAAACCATTCCAGCTCATTTTTTTATTAGTTTACCGTACAACTGCAACATGAACATCCAACTTGTAACAATGCCGATAATGGATATTTATCTATGTTTAGAATTAAAGGCTTTCGGTTTCGGAAAGATAATGTTACACTTTCTGTAGCATGCTAATAGTGGTTCACAGAATATGCTCATGTCATGCTTCTTGTTGTTATAATATCTACTGTTAAATGGGTTAAGTTATTTCATTAGATATAAGTAACATAACTCTCCAAATTTATGGATTACGGTATGGTAATGCATTATGAGGGCAAACCTTGATATCTAGGTAGCACCATACATAGGTCCATGGGCACTTATGGAATTCAGAGAACTATTGTATACAGTTTGCATAGAGCACAACGTCTTTTAATAGTTTGCATAGAGCACAACATCTTTTTGGACTATTGATTTTATAACTGAGAATGTTTTTCATTTTCTGTTTAGAGGTTCAGTAAGACCCACCTTGATTTGAAAGTGGTATGACCGGCTACCCAACCTAGCCAATATCTACCCAACCTAGTTGAATCATTGCAAAATTTAATGCATATTACACATTTGGTCATAGTCTGCATTGATGTTACTTGGTTTTATATACCATTGCAAGAAGTGGTTCACTGTTTTTAGCTACTACGTAGTTTAAGTGTACATTTTGATTGTGGGCTCTATTGTTTCAGTTATGGGATTGCTGCTATTGCTCCATTCTCACACCGTCTAGCTTTTGATAACCTGCCCAAGGAGATTCAGCTTCTTCGTTGTAAGGTTAACTTCCAAGCATTAGTTTTCGTTCCCCACATCAGGAGACTGGGTGATACCCTTGTTCAACGCCTTCGAAGTTCTCCTATTATAAACAAAGACAAAACAGTAAAGGATCAAACAGGAAGTGGGAAGTATATCGTTTTACATCTCCGCTTTGACAAGGTATGTTTCCTACCATACTTATTGGTTATCCGCCATGATCTTTTGAGAAGTAAACTCAGGCCACCGTTGTCTCAATTAGAGGGGGATATCTAAATGCATCTAGTTATGAATGCGTTAATTCGGGGTATGATTTTTTCAACAGCTACAAAATAGCTTAAAAGACACCAAAGAAGAGTTTTCATTTACTTCACCGTATTTTTCATATTGTTTGGCATGTTTGATCCCTTACCTTCTTACCTAAATATTTTGATTTTACGTATTTGATATCGTAGCTATAAATATAACCTGCATTCACACACTTCCATTAGCTTAAAACCTCTTATAAAGTTTTGTATTCAACAGTAAATCATTATAATTTTATAACTATATATTACGGAGTAGTAGAATATGCAATTTTGTAATCATATTTGACACTAATAAATTAAATTGGTAATCTTTAGGCAAGCAATGTTCGGTCGATCTGATCCATACAAAATTATTTGCTTTGACCCGTTACGCTACTTCGTTTTCCTGCATCTATTTCTCAAACATGGTTTATGCAGTCAATGACATTTTTTTATAACCCTCCTTTTAAATGCTGATTTTCACATCATGTTGTTGAGCAGGATATGGCTGCCCATTCGGCTTGTGATTTTGGTGGTGGAAAAGCGGAGAAGCTGGCTCTTGCAAAGTATCGGCAAATTATTTGGCAGGGGCGAGTCATGAAAACGCAGTACACTGATGAGGAGTTGAGACATCAGGGACGATGCCCACTCACTCCTGAAGAGATTGGGCTTCTATTGAGAGCTTTGGGCTTCAACAATGATACACGCCTGTATCTTGCATCACACAAGGTACTGTAATATTCAGAGCTTTCATTGGAAACAAACCAGACCGGACTGAAGTGTGACTAGAAAATGAGACGCGAACCAATTAACCAGTTAACTGTTTGGTTCCATACCTAAACTAAATACTAACTTGTGGTTTTACGGATGGGCTGGTTTGAGTTATAATTTATCTATAACTGGTTGCAGGGCTAGAATAGTGAGCTTAACGGAAGTTGAGTTAAATGGGTTTAACGGATCAAAAGTAGCCTGAATATAGGTTTAATGCATGCAATCCTTGGGTCTTAAATTGCTTTGTTAAAAGATCAAGTATTATTATTGTAGTAATATAGGTTTTAATGATATATGAAACACGACGTATTTATTAAAATTTAACTTTTGAAGTTTAGGGCAACAAGTGTTTGGGATAAAGTTGTACCCCTGTTTTGACCAGTCACCTAACTTTTGCATAATAATCTGTGTGCTTTATCTGGAAAGGTTTATGGTGGAGAAGCACGGATCTCTAGTCTGCGCAAACTGTTTCCGCTTATTGAGGACAAAAAAAGCCTTGCTTCTGAAAAAGAACGGGCCGAGGTTGAAGGAAAGGCGTCATTATTAGCTGCTGTTGATTATTATGTCAGTATGCACACCAACATCTTCATTTCTGCTTCCTCTGGCAATATGCACAATGCCATGGTACGTACGCCTTATCTCTTTTATCTAACCTTTTTAATTTAAAAGGAAATAAATACTTGGTTTGAACTTTGAACACATGTTGTATTAATAATGAGATAATGTTGAAGCGAAACATAGCCCTCATGGACGCCAACTTTGTTTATAAATAGTTGCAAAAGTAAATTGTTACAATGATAGTGTGATTCTTTGAATAATTTAATTTAGGAGGCATTAGTGCATTACACTTGTTCAACCATTTTTACTTGTTTCCTCTTACCTTTATCTTTTTAAGCTAGTAATGTGTACCGTTAAAGATAAAAATGTAACCGTATCAATCGCTACTATAAATAAACGGGGTGAAACTGCTTCAGAAAATTCAGTTTTTGTGTTATCCTTAATGTTATATTTATGTATGTATATTAAAGAAACACTTCATTGCTACTTTTTTCCAGCTAGGGTATCGAGCATACAAGAACATGAAGACTATTAGACCTAACATGGTACTCTCAAGCCAGCTTTTTCTTAATGAAACCATTCAATGGCATGAGTTTCGGCAGTCTATAGAGGACGGGCATAAGAACAGACAGGGCCAAATCAGATTAAGAAAGGAAACTCAATCCATATATACCTATCCCATCCCTGACTGTATGTGTCAGCAACGATAATTTTTCATTCTATTATTAATCATTATTGCAGAGTTCATCTAAGGCGGTTTGTTATATTTTTATTTACTCGGTACTTGGTAAATTTTATGAATTTGTATAATAGTGAAATTATGTAAGTATTTACCTTCCCTTTGTTACCGAGTCACTGGTGATGTACTGATTACTTTTCCAAGATCATACTTACCGGTGAATAATACCATATTTGAATATAATGTGTTATATGATTAGCTCAATTTTGTTATCTACCAAGTCATTTTTAAGTTTAAAATTCCAGCGAACTATTACTTAGAGAGTTAGAGTATAATGTGTTATACTATGCAATCGGATTCTAGTCACTAGACAAGCAAACCTTTAACATTTACACGGTTAACTCTGCTAGAGATATTAACCATAAACCAAATTGATCCATTTATAGGGTGTATGGATGATCTATTAGCCATCATACATACATAGACCACGAGAGAATAAAATGATCATTTAGCAACTGCGTCAAACTCCCAGCTCCACTATGTATGATATACAAATCGAGGGATTTTGTGAGATCATTGTAACAATGCAAGCCTACTAAAAACCAGCTAGCCGCATCTCTAATTACACTATTCACGATCACTGGCAAAACTTTTACCTCTTTTCTTGTTCTCTTTGTTCACTCGGTGTAGTCCCCTGGCTCAAAGGAGCCGCCTGATCATCTTTTTGGTCCTTTCGAATACTCGTTGCTCCACCACTCCCATTCAGACAGCTAGCCATTTCCTTCGACTCTGAGGCATTCGTTGAAGATGTGGGGCCCATTTCATCCTCGATGGGAAGCACTCGTTTTGAACCCTCTAAAGCCACACCTAGTACTATATTATCTTCCAATGCTGACATTGCATTAGCATTAGCATTAGACGATGGCGATGGCGATGGCGATGGTGATGGTGATGGTGATGGTGATGATGGTGACGTTTCTCCCTCTAGGGACCGAGCCGGGGAGGTGGGTACTACATTGGAAGTTTTGTTCTCAGTGGTTGGCTTTGGGTTAAGATCAGAGGTCGGGTCTGACGTCATCACTTGTGGTAAGGGTTTATCATCTTTTTCTTCTGGGTTATTAGCTTGACGAGATGATTTAGTTTTCTCTTCACCGTTAACCTTATAAGAAGGCTCGATCAGCAGGAATGGGCGGTTAGCAGCTGCTCGGTTATGAGTGAATATATCAGAATATGGAATGTTATCGATATCAGCATCACGGTAGATTCTCTGCACTGTACGAATGGGTGTCGCAAGACGAGCTCGGTGATGACTGATTACTCTGAGGAGATCCAATAATATAGCTTCCTGTTTTTAGATTATAGCAGTATAAAGTCAAAAAGTGAATTAAATATGGGTTGAGTTTTATTTTTAAATGGTCACATAGGTTAAAGCTAAAACAACTTAATTCAAAAGGAAACAGAGCCAATGTCATAAAAAAATGTATTTGAAAGCATAAAGCCTCCTAAAAGTTTAAAATGTTAAGGTATGGTAATATGGCTTTGGTAATTGGTAATCATATTTAAAACAGCAGGTCAGCCCAACCAAACCAGTACAAAACATTCCCGTATTGACCCCTTTACCCGTTTCGTCCATTGTCTCCCCTGGCCCTAGTACGTACAAGTCTGAGGTTTTAAGAAATCGAATAACTCTTACCTTTACACCAAGATATACTTCAAAATGTGATGTTTTCACAAAGCACGAAACCATAATCTGTCAAACATAAACAGCAGTAGCATTTATTTAATGAATGTTACATCTTTTTCCTGGTGAATAGTACAATGTTTGCTTTGATCTATTTTAATGAAAATTTTGGACAACTAATCAAAGTACCTAACATATATTACCAATATACCCTAGGTACCCACTTAAAATCCGATTATCGTAAACACATGTACTTCCTATAAAATCTTTCTAAAGACTTACGATAAGTCCGTAAACCATTTTTGAAAGCTTGGTGACATTCTAACCTATTTTAACTAAAATTCGTTGTAAAACATACTAAAGAGTAAGATATTTTCCATCCAGCACATTTATATGATACATTTTTCATGTATGGTGTCATGAAAAATGAGTAATTGTGGGTATGTTCACTTCATATGAGGAGGATTAAGAAAGGACCCGCAGAGAGAAAATTTAATGTGTCCACTTCACTTTAGCTAGTGTAAACAATAAACGAGTATGGAGTATAATTCAATTCAACTGACAAAATGCTTACTAAAAGAGCCTGATTTTCACGGTCAACATTGTCCAGGAACACTCGCCTATGCAGCTTCTGTTGCTCCACTTGAGGATTTTTGGCCAAAACCTTGCGCATATCAGCCACAATGTTCTGTTCACAAAAAAAAAAAAAAAAAAAAAAAAAAAAAAAAAAAAAAACTAACTTAAACCAATCAATATATTGTATTATTCCACAGGGAGAAAAATCAAAACGCTACTCACGTTGATTTTGTTAACATCCAAATGGCTGATAGCGAGATGCGTCTTAATTCTCCAATGTGTTTTTTGGGTCAGATTTCTCACAACATTCACTGTGAATTTATGGTTTGGAATGTGAATCGCCTCGCGATCATCACCTCTAATGATAGTTGGGGACCACCAACCCACATGCTGAAGCAACAAAATGTATGGAGTTGGGTTACAACAGAAAGCAATAACTGACAGAGAAGGCGAAACAGGTAGGTCGGTAAACAGGATGATATGAGTTCAAGCCAAAATTTATTCATATATGCCATGAATGGGTCAGGCACTCAGGCCAGATTTGGGCAGTCCCACAAATGTCTTATGTTTTTAGTAAGCAATTTAAGAAGTTATAAGTATTATGTTTCACTTCAAAATCCCTCAGCCCATTTAGCCATTTTCCTTAAGTTTACCCGATTGAAATAACTGATATATATCACAAATCAACCCAAGGCATCACAAGTCCATACATGCATCAACTGCAGCTAAATTCTTTGGATCGATCATAGAAGTATACAGGACATACGTACCTCAACTGTACCAGACACTTCATACCCATCGATTTTAGTTTGAATCCATTCACTTAGTACGAATGGCCTTGTTGCATGGATCATTACACTTGAAAGGAAATTTGTGAATATCTAGATGGAAATAACAAACATATAATTACGATTGTGCTCGATAGAAGAGTCTTAATATAAAAAGCTAAATAAACAAAGTTGTACCTCACGACCAGCAAGCGTAAGCAAAACCGTACCAAGACCTCCAGCTGTCACCCATTTCTGAGTAGAAAAACCCAGCAACTCCATGAATAATGAAATAGATGCAACCCACACTGCAGAATATACAGCCTTTCCAGCAAATTCATAACCCATCTGAAATAAATTTAAATAAATAAATAAATAGTAAATAGTTGAGAATAATAATGGAATCATAATAAATACAGCAAAGAATGACAACGGTAGTGAGTTGATTAACAGGTCAAAATGGGTCATTTGTAGCAGGGGCCGTTTAAGGTTGACCCGAAACACACTCATTATTAAATTTTTTTTTATGTGTTTATATATAATTACATAAACTGTATTCTTTTGATATTACTGATAAAAAAATTATCGCTTTAAGAGGTTTCATCATCAAATATATATTGTGGACAACTTCTACCCATTATAACTGAAACCTAACTTGAATCTGTCCATCTATGTAAATGAGTCAAAATTTCCACCTTCAGTGAAAATTGAGTATGACTATACGTAGAGATGCCAACAAAGGAAGATATTGATGGGACATAATAGATGAGTTTTACTATATGTTTAAGAAATTTGGAGGAATGGAAACATAGACACGTACAGATCTTGCGTCGCTAGGATCCTTTTTCTCCACAAAGAATTTTTGTGCTTGCTGTATCAAGCTGCCCAAACAAAATACAGCATCATCTAAACATCAAATGAAGACAAAGAAGACAAGAGAAAAAATATATACTCAAACAACTAAATGAATAATTCAATGCTAATGGATCCCATAAAGTAGGCCAATTAAGTTAGGTAATGGCCCAACAAGACATGTTAGTGAAAGGCTCTTCAACTTACAAGTTGCATACACCAACCCGACAATCGATAAGCCAAGCCGAATATAGAATTCAAGTGAAAAAGAAACTAAGCCAATAGATGAGCCGAATATAGAAATCAAGATCGATAATTACCTCGATAAACAGTATGCAAACGCCAAAACTGTAGATAATGAACGAACAAAGTTCAGAAGCCGTTGCTTGACAGCTTGGCTCGATGCAGAAGGTAGAATGACTGGTTCCAGTACTCTGCAAATATCAGTTACTATTAAACAAAATAATAATGGGAACATGAATCTGGTAACAACTATAGGCAACTTCTACATTGATGTTACTTTCACCTGCATATAAGTACAGCACCACCCCAGAGCAACAGAGGTTGAATATAAGATGTCATCACCTGGTGTTCTTTACTCTTGTTCCAACTATTGTCATTTTTCTGTATCAAGTAATCATGGTACGTTATCAGGTTATTAGCCACTTAAACTCAACCAACTTGATCAATAAGTATACCTGCAGAAAAATGACCCTGCACACACGCAATATGGGTCCAAGTCCCCATGCAGCAAAAGCAATTATTCCAACAGCGGGAATCAATTGCACTATAAGAGATCGACCATGAAAAGCTTCATATGATCTGCAGAAATGCATATAAGAACAATAAAGTTAACCACTTGTATTAACCAAATTTAGGGGCCGGAAATGCAAGAGAGATATATCATTGATAGCCTTCAACAGTTTTAACTCAACCATTCCATTTCAACCCATGTTAGCTTATGGGGCAGGGAAAATATGTACTTATTGAGCAAATGTCTACGGTCTATCACATCGCTTGATTGAAGACTTGGTATCGTTTTACACAATAATTTTGAGAAGAAAACTAATAGCTTCTATTTCTGGAACCCATGTTTAGATGGTAATTTTCCTATATATAACTTTAGAAGTTTGTGAGAAAAATGAACGCAGCCAAAATTAGAGATGCAAACACATAAAGAGGGAAAACCCACCTTGTCAATACTGTAGCAGCTGTTTTTAAAAAAGGAATCTGGTTTCCTCCATTTGGTGAGAAAATAGATCGACAGATTAAAATCTTACACCTAGTAGGCATTGGTTTCATTGAGTCTCGTACGGTCGATAAATGTACACTCCAGGACTCTTGTAGCTGCAGATGCAACAGACATAAACATGATCCTGACCTCATGTGAAACAAGTCTTCAGGATGTATATAAAGAACATACCGAGGTCTGTGATGAAAGAGGGGCGGGTAAAATTTGAGTGTTTCCCTTATATCTCTTCCCCTGGAGAAAAATTAAATGGGAACATATTAAAAGGGGGATGAAAGATGAGTTACTTGAAAGCTATGTTATATATTAACTATTAAGTAGTAGTTTTTGTTATTAATTTGAGCCTTTACTTGACCAACTATTGGAAAAAGATAATCAATGATCTATGGATATAACCATGCACCTTCAGTTGGCTGCTATATACGGACCTTCTGTTGATCCCCAATTCTCTTGAAAATAGCAAAGAACCACTTGCAGCCATTTGAAGAGGTTGAAGACAAAAAAAAAGAATGAATAATCTGTACTTGGATCCTGCAGTAAGACACCAAATAGTACTTATACGTTTTGTACATATCTTGTACGTGCCTATAACTTAACTGTTATCAATTAAACAAAGGATCGCGCAAGAACATAAATGATCAAATGTAATTGATACGTCCTATAACTCTCTAAACTAGTAGGTAAATAAAGCCAAAACCTAAATACTGAGTAATATATTGAATGATTCCATATATATGTGAACATAAATCGTTAAGGATCCACACACACACACATATTGCATCCTAAATAGCTTACAGAAATATCACAGATAACAGCATACTATCAAATACTAGCTTCTAATCAATTATTAAAACGACAAATACTTTAACGAACTATTCTGAATGATAAACAAATATAAAGTATTGATTGATAATCAGCAAATGCATCAAAATGAGTGAATTTTTTTACCGAATACGAATGAAGAGATCTAATCTACGAGAGATTGGGGGCGAAATTGGAAGTTTTTTCAGGGGAAAAGATTAAAGATATGGATTGTTTGTGATAGGTAAGAAAGAGTTTTGGATAAAATGTGTTCTTGAGTGACGTGGCGGAAACAAAGAGGATGGAATCAAGTAACGTGCATAGAATGTATGTGCTTATTTTGTATTTGATCCTCATTCATCATCATTAACCGAGTCGCGGAAATTTGGCCACACAAGTGGTAGGAAAAATAAGTTTTAATTAAAACGTGTGAAATGACATGGTCGGTTATTTGAATTTGGATTTGGATTGACCCGACCCCATTACTTGATGATCGAACAATGATTTTCATTTTCAATTTTCATTCTAGTTTACATGATTAGAGTAGAATGATTTTTTAAGCTACCTTAAAATAGAATTGTTGTAGTTAGAAAAGTATATGTAAAACATGAGGTGTAATTAGGAATGACAATGGAGGTCTGATCTATTAGATATTCTTCTCAATAGTTTATATAAATATGAATGATCTAACTTCACATAAATGAATATGGATGTTTATGATCCATATAAGTTTTTTTTTTTCTTTTTTTTTTTTTTTGGAAAGCAAAAATATATTCAAAGATACCCGCAAGAAGTGAGCAACAAACAAGAAGAGCAGAAGCCGAGACAACGACTAAGGGATATGCACACACGCAGCGCCAAACAAAAGCCAAACACCAAACTAAACAAGAAAAAGAACTCCAACTAAACAACCAAACCAAACCGAGGCTTATTAAACAATTACACCACCGGGGTTCAATTTCCAATCTTTAAAGACGCCTTTCACAAATTTAGATCGACTTACCAACCATAGATGTGTCAAAGCCTTTAAGGGATCCATATAATTTGTGGATCAAATATGAATGACAATTTAACAACAATGAATATATCTATATACACATCAATATCAATATCAATATACATATTAATACCTCAATATAGGCATTTACGACTTGAGTCGATCAGAGCCATATTTTTCTTACGTTAATCTATAAATGGCAGTGGTGTTACTTGCATAATCGAGATGATTTTTGGGTTACGATTATTAAGGCAATTCATGGAAGTTTGTTTGAAAAATGTATTAGGAACAGTTCTTGGGCATCGATCGTGAATACATGCGCTAAAAGGCTTTCTGATAACCTTCTTTCCCCTAATGTCATTCGAACAAGGGTTCGAAATGGTATTATGGTAAAGTTTTGGCACGACTTATGGTCCGACAACTCGTGTCTATCCATACGCTTTAATCGAGTATACCATTTGGATATTAACAAAATCGACTCCATTGCGGATAAACGGGTCAATGGTGATCGGCAATGGGTTTGATCGAGTGAGAATATTTGGAGTCGAAATCATGAATTACTATATACGCTTTGTGTGGATTACATGATTGTGATATAACTGATCGCGAGGATGAATGGATGTTTTAATTAGTCTTCAATGGGTTATACTTGGTTAAATCAGCAAGAGAGGAAATGGATCGCATGTATCTACCTCAATCGCATATTGGTACAACTTGGTTTAAGTTCCTTCCACACAAATTTAATATTTTTCTGTGGTGGTTCAGAATATATGCTCTTTCTTTTGCATTGGAACCTCTCCGCGAAAGGTTTAGATATCAGCACTATTGTTTGTCATGTTTGTACCAGTAGGGTAGAGTCTCGCTCACATTTGTTTTTGGGTGCTCATTTGCGTTGGATATTTGGGCCAAGACTCGTGTTTGTCTTGATTGCGGTTTGCCTGTATTATCATCGTGGGAAGACTTCACTAGTCGGATCGAGGGTTCACATTTTTCGTCCATCACAAAGGCATAGATCGTAGGCATTGATATTGCTCATCTACGCTATGTTTTTCACACAATATCTACCTCGTTTTACTCGGTTTTCATGTCAAATGTGCTCAACAAGTTAAGATCTTGGGATTAGTCGTGTTCTGAGTGCTATAGCAGTTCTAAGTGTGAATTTGGTGTAAAATTGACCAAAGTGCACAAAATGTATCAAGAAAACTGCAAAGTGCTGGAACTGGCCCAAGAACGACGTTCTCATAATCCAGAACGACATTTAAACATGCAAGAACGACGTTCCAAAGCTAATAACGATGTTCTACCTGGGAATTTATGAAGGAAATGAAAACAGAAAAATTTGCCATTTAGAGAACGATTCTGGAACAACGTTCCTATTTAAGGGAACGGTGTTCCACATAACGCCCCCAAGAACGACGTTCCAGAACATGGAACGACGTTCCACTGCAAATTCTGGGCAGTTTTGAAAGATGTAAAAATATAATGAGATAAGGGTTTTCTCATAATTTTTAGTAGAATAAAGCAGTAAAATTAGCTGGTGGCTGAGGAGATTAGGGTTTGATAGTTATATTATCAAGGTGTTCATCAATTTTTCATCATTTCTTCCATTCTACATCAAGGATTTGAAGATTGAATCAAGATCTAGGGCTTGTTCTTCATCTTCTTCATATATCTTTATTGTAATTTCCGTAAGTTTGGTACAATCTACTCTTATTTATTGCTTAATGATGTTTAGATTCACTCTTATTACTTGTATTGATCTTGTTCTAGCCATGATTGGCTAGATTTTATGATGTACACTTGTTAAAGAGATTGATAGCTAAGGATAGTTCATATCAATGTTTATGATTGTGTTTGGATGACTCTACGAGTTGATGATTGTGATTTGTTATTAGAATTAGCCAAAAGATCCTTTGCTATATTTGTTTTAGACTTTACTTTAATTATATGAGTTTTGTAGCTTTTCTTAGGGATTTGATTAGTGAAGCAACTTGTACTTCAACACTTAGGTGATATAGACAATCAAATTGAGGCTTTCAAAGGAATTGGGGTGTTGGTTTGGATTGGTTTTCAATTGGTTTAGTCAAAATAGTGAAGTTTGGTTTTCTTAAAGGATTTTGATCACCAAAGGGTTTTGGGGGACTTCAACCTAGGCTAAGTACTAATGATAATTGAATGATTCAACTAGATCCAATTAATGCAAGCTTATGGGAGTTTGTAAGTGTTGATTGATCATAAGAACATCTAGTAGGGATACTATTACAAAGTTTGAACACAATTAGATCTTAAGTGAACAAAAGAACAATCTGAATGCTTCAAGTAGATTAAGCAAATGTGCATGCTTTTAATATTGATAATTACTCAATCATTTCTAGTTCTTAGTTTAATCTGCAATAGTTTTCTTAATATCTCAAAATCAAAACCCTCCAATCAAACAACCCTTAGGATGATTATGAGTTTTCATCGATTCAACTAGCAATCACCGCTCTCTTGGGACGAACATTAAACGGAAAACTTGCTAATTACAACTACCGAGTCATTGTTTCTTGCATGTTTGTCACATAGTTGAGTCCATGTTTAAGTATAAATACAAAGAAATGAAGTATGTATGTGAAAACATATCAGATTTTTTGGCGCCGCTCCGGGGGAGCAGTTAGCTATTTGTATCTTTAAGTTTAAGCTTTTAATTGTTCGATCCTTTTGTAAGGATTTATCCTTGCAAAAGTTACTTTTCTTGTCTTTGTTATATTATTTGTGTTTGGAAAACCGTTTGTGTTTGTGTTGTGATCAAAGGTTAGGTACTGTGGTGTATGAAAAGAAGATCTCAAAAGGATCAAGAGTTTGAACATCCATTTTCCGATCCGGAGAGACACGTTGACGGGGTTTACAAATGTAGGGAAGAAAGGGTATTAAGGAAAATTTTCGAGGTTTTGCCATTTTGTTTTGAAGATATGGAAGGAGAGAATCCACATCCCGATGGTAATCTAATTGGTCATGGTCTACCAAACAACCAACCACTTGTTAATTAAAAGTAAGTTGATTCAAATGACACACGAATTTGGAACGCTAGGTTAGTTGCACCTACGCGGGTGCCTCCCGCCATTACTAAACCGCCCATCGGGGCTGATAATCGGAAAGTCGAGGGTAATTTTTTCACAGTGATCAAGGATGTGCAATTTCATGGGTTAATGGAGGAGAATCCTTTCGAACACCTTCAACAACTCAATGACATTTGTGATGTCTATAAGCATAAAGATGTTAGCAAAGATGCTTATAAGTTAAGGGCATTCCCCTTTTCTCTTCAAGGTGATGCCAAAGCTTGGTTACGAAATTTGCCTTCCGACTCGATTAGAACCTTTAAACGCTTAAGTGACACTTTTATCAATCATTTCTTTCCACCATCGAAGGCGGAGAGACTTAGGATGGAGATAAATGCATTTGCACAATGAAGTGATGAGTCTTTATATGATGCATGGATCCGTTTTAAGAAGATGTTAAGAGCTTGTCCACCACATGGATTGACAAAAAAAGAGTATATCAACACGTTCTACCGGGGTAATAATTTATTGACAAGATAAGTTCTTGATGCATCCGCGGGGGGAGTGTTTATGTATAAATCACCGAATGCGGCCGAAACCTTGTTGGAAGATATCTCTATTCATAATTACGAGTGGAAACGTTTAGCTTAATTCCCGAGGATTTGTAAACCTTGTCAAACACCTTGATAATATTAATCATACTTTTTCTATCCCAATCTGAAAGGATAACTGTGTCGTCTGCTTAAAACAGATGAGATATCGCCACATTTGATGTGTTTAAATGAACACCGCGGATATCCCCATTCCTTACCTTATTCTTCAAGAAAAGATGAAGACCTTCCATAACAATTAAGAAAAAGAACGTACTCAAAGGATCACCCTGTCTCAGACCACGATGTAATTTGAACTCACCCGTAGGACTGCCGTTAATTAGAATAGAAGTTCGAGCATTGACCAAGCACATTCTGATCCACGCTCTCCAAGTATGACTGAACATGATAATAGAAAGCATATAGTCTAAAAATGTAGTGACCCGAACTTTTCCATGTTTATATATATATATATATTAATTGAGATTGATATTTACATGATTAAATGTTTCCAACATGTTAAGCAATCAAACTTGTTAAGACTTGATTAATTGAAATATGTTTCATATAGACAATTGACCACCCAAGTTGACCGGTGATTCACGAACTTTAAAACTTGTAAAAATTATATGATGACATATATATGGATATATATATAGTTAACATGATACTATGATAAGTAAACATATCATTAAGTATATTAACAATGAACTACATATGTAAAAACAAGACTACTAACTTAATGATTTTTAAACGAGACATATATGTAACGATTATCGTTGTAAAGACATTTAATGTATATATATCATATTAAGAGATATTCATACATGATAATATCATGATAATATAATAATTTAAAATCTCATTTGATATTATAAACATTGGGTTAACAACATTTAACAGGATCGTTAACCTAAAGGTTTCAAAACAACACTTACATGTAACGACTAACGATGACTTAACGACTCAGTTAAAATGTATATACATGTAGTGTTTTAATATGTATTTATACACTTTTGAAAGACTTCAATACACTTATCAAAATACTTCTACTTAACAAAAATGCTTACAATTACATCCTCGTTCAGTTTCATCAACAATTCTACTCGTATGCACCCGTATTCGTACTCGTACAATACACAGCTTTTAGATGTATGTACTATTGGTATATACACTCCAATGATTATCTTTTGGCAGCCCATGTGAGTCACCTAACACATGTGGGAACCATAATTTGGCAACTAGCATGAAATATCTCATAAAATTACAAAAATATGAGTAATCATTCATGACTTATTTACATGAAAACAAAATTACATATCCTTTATATCTAATCCATACACCAACGACCAAAAACACCTACAAACACTTTCATTCTTCAATTTTCTTCATCTAATTGATCTCTCTCAAGTTTTATCTTCAAGTTCTAAGTGTTCTTCATAAATTCTACAAGTTCTAGTTACATAAAATCAAGAATACTTTCAAGTTTGCTAGCTCACTTCCAATCTTGTAAGGTGATCATCCAACCTCAAGAAATCTTTGTTTCTTACAGTAGGTTATCATTATAATACAAGGTAATAATCATATTCAAACTTTAATTCAATTTCTATAACTATAACAATCTTATTTCGAGTGGAAATCTTACTTGAAATTGTTTTCGTGTCATGATTCTGCTTCAAGAACTTTCAAGCCATCCAAGGATCCTTTGAAGCTAGATCTATTTTTCTCATTTCCAGTAGGTTTATCCAAGGAACTTGAGGTAGTAATGATGTTCATAACATCATTCGATTCATACATATAAAGCTATCTTATTCGAAGGTTTAAACTTGTAATCACTAGAACATAGTTTAGTTAATTCTAAACTTGTTCGCAAACAAAAGTTAATCCTTCTAACTTGACTTTTAAAATCAACTAAACACGTGTTATATATCTATATTATATGCTAACTTAATGATTTAAAACATGGAAACACGAAAAACACCGCAAAACCGGATTTACGCCGTCGTAGTAACACCGCGGGCTGTTTTGGGTTAGTTAATTAAAAACTATGATAAACTTTGATTTAAAAGTTGTTATTCTGAGAAAATTATTTTTATTATGAACATGAAACTATATCCAAAAATTATGGTTAAACTCAAAGTGGAAGTATGTTTTCTAAAATGATCATCTAGACGTCGTTCTTTCGACTGAAATGACTACCTTTACAAAAATGACTTGTAACTTATTTTTCTGACTATAAACCTATACTTTTTCTGTTTAGATTCATAAAATAGAGTTCAATATGAAACCATTGCAATTTGATTCACTCAAAACGGATTTAAAATGAAGAAGTTATGGGTAAAACAAGATTGGATAATTTTTCTCATTTTAGCTACGTGAAAATTGGTAACAAATCTATTCCAACCATAACTTAATCAACTTGTATTGTATATTATGTAATCTTGAGATACCATAGACACGTATACAATGTTTCGACCTATCATGTCGACACATCTATATATATTTCGGAACAACCATAGACACTCTATATGTGAATGTTGGAGTTAGCTATACAGGGTTGAGGTTGATTCCAAAATATATATAGTTTGAGTTGTGATCAATACTGAGATACGTATACACTGGGTCGTGGATTGATTCAAGATAATATTTATCGATTTATTTCTGTACATCTAACTGTGGACAACTAGTTGTAGGTTACTAACGAGGACAGCTGACTTAATAAACTTAAAACATCAAAATATATTAAAAGTGTTGTAAAATATATTTTGAACATACTTTGATATATATGTATATATTGTTATAGGTTCGTGAATCAACCAGTGGCCAAGTCTTACTTCCCGACGAAGTAAAAATCTGTGAAAGTGAGTTATAGTCCCACTTTTAAAATCTAATATTTTTGGGATGAGAATACATGCAGGTTTTATAAATGATTTACAAAATAGACACAAGTACGTGAAACTACATTCTATGGTTGAATTATCGAAATCGAATATGCCCCTTTTTATTAAGTCTGGTAATCTAAGAATTAGGGAACAGACACCCTAATTGACGCGAATCCTAAAGATAGATCTATTGGGCCTAACAAACCCCATCCAAAGTACCGGATGCTTTAGTACTTCGAAATTTATATCATATCCGAAGGGTGTCCCGGAATGATGGGGATATTCTTATATATGCATCTTGTTAATGTCGGTTACCAGGTGTTCACCATATGAATGACTTTTATCTCTATGTATGGGATGTGTATTGAAATATGAAATCTTGTGGTCTATTATTATGATTTGATATATATAGGTTAAACCTATAACTCACCAACATTTTTGTTGACGTTTTAAGCATGTTTATTCTCAGGTGATTATTAAGAGCTTCCGCTGTCGCATACTTAAATAAGGACAAGATTTGGAGTCCATGCTTGTATGATATTGTGTAAAAACTGCATTCAAGAAACTTATTTTGTTGTAACATATTTGTATTGTAAACCATTATGTAATGGTCGTGTGTAAACAGGATATTTTAGATTATCATTATTTGATAATCTACGTAAAGCTTTTTAAACCTTTATTGAGTTATGGTTTGTTTTAAAATGAATGCAGTCTTTGAAAAACGTCTCATATAGAGGTCAAAACCTCGCAACGAAATCAATTAATATGGAACGTTTTTAATTAATAAGAACGGGACATTTCAAAAAACTCCCACCTGACCGAATCGTATGCCTTCTCAAAATCTACCTTAAATATCATGAGTTATTTTTTCTTTTTCTTGTACAAACTGATCAGCTCACTTACGATCATGGGACCGTCTAGGATTTGTCTACCTTTGATGAAACCCGACTGCTATCGGCTAATAATTTTGTCGACAACCAATGCTATCCGATTAGATAGAAGTTTGGCAATAATCTTATATTGAACCCCAATCAAAGATATCGGTCTATAGTCTTTAATGCAAGTTGGATTACTGACTTTTGGAATTAACTTGATAAACGCCGAACTCGAACCTTTAGGCAACTCTTTATCCTGGAAGGCTGCTATTATCGAAACAAACAAATCACCCTACACGTGATCCCAATACTTCTTAATGAAAAAGGACGTGAACCCGTCGAGACTCGGTGACTTATCGTTACCGCAATCCCATACCGCAATTCGAATCTCATCTTTAGTAACCGCCCTCTGAAGCATCTCTATGTCATCAGCAGACAAGATATTCTCAGCATCTAGAACCGGCAGCATGTTACAATTACGATATGCAGCAAATTTTGTGGCATAAAATTTTTTATAGGCATTCTTCACTATAACCGATTCTGTTACCCACACTCCATTTAAAGAGACACCTTGGATAGATTGTTTACTTCGTCTATGTTTTAACATCCCATGAAAGAACTTAGAATTTTCGTCACCCTCGATGTTCCATTTAATTTTAGATTTTTGCACGATGTCTTGTTCTTCCAAGTCATGTAAATGATGTAATTCCACCATTAACTCGCCTCGTAGTTTAGCATCACCATCCTCTGCCATATGAGTATCGAACTTATTATCTAATTCGTTTATTTTCTCCAACAACTGCTTACTCCTGGACTTAGTAGCTTGCCTTTTCTCCCCCACCCAAGGTTTAATCTTGAATTTTAACTCCTTTAATTTATTATTAAACGTATCAACATCAGTATATTGTTGTGATTCAACCACTCCTTTAATAAGGTTATCGAAATCCTCCATGTTAGTCCACGAGCGAAAAAAATTAAATGGCAACGGTCCGAAATCCATCTTCTCGTTATGAAAAAGAATAGGAAAGTGGTCTGAAAAACCACGGTTTAAAGTGACGAGTTTAAGGTCAGTAAAAGCCTCTCCAACATTGCTCGAAACAAGAACCCTATTGATACAACTCATTTTGGTGGCTGCTTTATTCATCCAAGTGAAACGATGTGACGACCCGGAAATTTCCGACCAAATTTAAACTTAATCTTTATATAGTTTCGACACGATAAGCAAAGTCTGTAATGTTGATGTTTCAAAAACTTTGAACTGTGTTCATGTAATCAATTACCCTTCGACTATTCCCGACGATTCACGAACAATTACTTGTAAATAGATACGTATATATTTAAATAGATATAAATAATAATTTGAAGTAATAAAATACACTTTAATCATCAGAATTAAAAATGTAAAACAATTTACAGAATAATTAAGTTATTATATATATATATATATATATATATATATATATATATATATATATATATATATATATATATATATATAAGATTTTTATACATAATTAATACTATATGTAAATTGTAATATATATAAAATGTAAATATTAAATACTCAATATAAATTATTATATAATATATATGATATATAATCAGTAAATGATACATAAATAATAATATATAATATTAATATATTAAATTTAATTACAAGTTATAAAATAAGTTGTTATTATTATTACTTTCACTAGTAATACTAACATTAGTATTAATAATTGTATCATCACTATTATTATATAAAGTATATATATATATATATATATATATATATATATATATATATATATATATATATATATATATATATATAAGTATAAATGGCTATATTATTATTGTAAATATTATTATTATCAGTAAAGTAAATATTATTATAATAATATTATTAGTACCATTAATAATAAAACTATTTTTATCATCATTATTAAAATCAATGTTAGATATATTATTATTAGTAGTAGTATTAATATTATTATTAATAATATTAGTTTAATTAGTATTATTGCTATAAATAATATTAGCGTTATATATTGCATAATAATTATTATCATTAGTAACTGTAATATTATTGTTATTATTATATTTGTATTACTATTATATTAAAGAGTATTATTATTATATCTACATTTGTTAATAAGATTAAATTATAATCTATACATATTTATAATTAAATAACAATAAGAGATATATAATTAGGGATATAAATAAAAACAAATAAACAATGATATATGAAAAGATTATAATTAAATACACATACATATACTGAATACAAACATCTATATAAATATATACACATACAAATTATAAATAAATAAATAAAAATATAAATATGAATAAAAGCATAATTAAATACAGAAAAAGTATGTATTCTGTTTACGATCGTTTTCAAGCTGTGTTAAACTTTGTTTTGTGTCTCTAAATCTGTACAATCAAGAATTCAATCAGTGAACGAATCTAATTCTGTTACTATCAATTCCTCCTTTTTATTTTTCTAATATATTTCTGTACTAAGCGAATATAGCCTTGTCGACCAATTTTCACTACGAAACAATTCTGATTGATTATAAACATTGCATTAGTACGTCAGTTAATCATACAACCCATTACACTACTGCAATTCGTGAAAATAAAAACACAAAAACTGCATAAACAGCCCGTTCCCTCTGTTTTGTGTCATTTATTCAAAAGTTTGATTTCAAATGAAATTTTAAAAACCTTGAATGCAGTTCTGTTATGAACTAAATACTAAATCTTTCTGCAAAAGTTGAATTTCCAATTTTTAGTATTGAATTCTAATTTTGAGGTCAAAGATATTATTCAAAAAGTCAAACTGGATGTTCTTCGCGAAATTCGAATTCCATTTGATGTTTCAGATTCAATTGTTGATTGAGATAGTTTATAAGAGTCGTTTGAAACTTATTTCATGTTATAAATATAAGTCAAAATAGTCTACAAATTAAAATTGGAATTTGAGTTCATGAAAGAGTTTGACGAATCGGTTATGATTTTTTTATTTACTTTTCATTTTCTGATAATTAAAACATCTATCACTAGTCTTTTTCTGTTAAATGTCTTAAAACTAAAACAAATAACTCAATTGGAGGAAAGGATTTGTATTTGGTCGATTTGTTGAATGGAAGAAGATGAAGAAAATGGAAATAATTTAATACGGGTTTTATAAAATTGAATTTGGTATTAAATCAGAAAACAAGCTTGGTTGAATGGTTAAGGGTGTTAGCGATGAGCGAGTGATCATGGGTTCAATCCCAGTTCAGAGCATTTTTTTTTTTTAAAAACTGGTTCCTTGAAGGTAGTTCTTTTTCTTTTATATTTTCTTTTATTATTTTGAATATTATTAAAGTTATTAAAATTACAATTATTATTATTATTATTATTATTATTATTATTATTATTATTATTATTATTATTACAAGTATTATAATTATTATTATTATTATTATTATTACAAGTATTATAGTTATTATGATTATTATTACAAGTATTATAGTTATTATTATTAGGATGCATTAGTGAGTCTGGACTTTGACCGTGTCTGCATGTCAAAAGTTTTGCTCATCATTTTTGTCGGAAATTACCTGCTTATCATTCTTAGTCTAGACACATCTTATTGCATTGATTGCATGAATAGTGTATAGACAAAATTCATATCCAAGCGTATCTACTAATTCATATTTTAGCGTATCTGTTACTGTAAACTTTGCCTGACATAATCCGTAAATTCCTCTGTAATCTACGAAACCTTTTGCTCTCTATATATAGATATTCTATGTAATTAGAATACCACCCGATAGCCGAAAAATCATTTCATATCGAAAAATCATTTATTCAACCTGTAAATTAAAGACTTATGTATTTTGGGGTTTTGCTTATACCTAAGCACTCGCCCACATGTTTATAACTTTCTATATTTAGAAAGTCACTTATTTTAATGAATGCAATATTTTATCAAAATGTATCATATAGAGGTCAAAACCTCATTGTGGAATCAATGATTAACGTGCCGCGTCAATAGCGATTTTGACGGGTCGTTACATATCATATAGAGGTCAAATACCTTGTGATGTAACCAAATGTAATGTATTCGTCCAGATGGATTAGGACGGGTCGTTAAACTTGGTATCAGAGCGGTGGTCTTAGCGAACCAGTGTGACGACCCGGAAATTTCCGACCAAAATTTAAACTTAATCTTTATATGATAACATTATTCCGATATGATAAGCAATAAATTTTGACAAGTTTTAAAACTTTTGAAATGAGTTTCATACAAACAATTGACCAACCATTTGTTCGACGATTCACGAACGTCATAACTTGTATTAAATATATACTTATATATATATATATATATATATATATATATATATATGGATATATGGATTATATCTAACTTGAATATATGATAGTTAAGTATCTCATTAAGTATATTAATAATGGGTTTTATATATATAAATTGAGACTACTTACTTAAGGGTTTCGAGAACAATATATATATATATGTAACATTTAACGACGTAATAACCCTTATGTTAAAATGAATATATATGTATTGTATTAATATGTATTAATACACTTTTGAAAGACTTAAATACATATATTAACATAAGTATATTCAACAAAGATAGCTATACTCGTATTTGCATTCTATTTCCTCATGAATTCTATTCGTATTTTTACGGTATTTTTACCCGTCTAATACGCAGCTTATAGATGTATAACTATTGAAAAATACGCTCCTTAGCAGCCCCTTTTTTAGATCCTAGCATCTTTTTTCTTGTTAATGAGTCATGAGACAAAAACTCACAAGTTTACTAACCATTTTGGCAACATATGACTCCATTATTAACTTAAAATTCGTCCATATGTACCACCCTATTTTTCCATTCCATTTTCTCATTCTTTACTCCAAATTACTCTCTCAAAATACTTCTATCTTCATACTAGATCATCACCAAGCATTTTCCTCGTCATCTAGCTTCAAAATCAAGGTAGAACACTTCTTAAAACTCTTGTTAAATTCCTACTCTATTGTTATCTTAATAAGTTTATAAAACTTGTAAAAACTAGAAATTGTTTTGGTGGAAACCAAGCATGTTTATAAACTAATGTAACCTTACTAAATTGACTTTAAAAACACTTATTTATATGTATTATGACATTATATTAAGTTATTATAAGAATTTATAACTTATATATATGTATAACACCTTAGAACTTAATATACAACAATTGGTCTCTTTCGGCTCTTGAAAACTGTTTTGACACACGAATTTAAAAGCTATCTTAAACTTTGTTTTAGAGCATATAACTCTGGATATATGTTAATATATATGAATCAAGATTTCTGTAATTTTTTCATGATTTTAGAAGTGAAAGTATTTTTCAAAAATTCATTAGTTGACTGATGACAGATTTTATCCGAATCTGTCCACCGTTACAAGTTAAGGGCATAAGCCTAACTTCGACTATGAAACTAAAACTTTTCGATTATGTTTTGAAAAAAAAACATATTAAGGAGTCTCCAGCAACTCGGTTCATTAAAAACCATGTAGTAATAAATAATTTATGAACCGAAAGATTTGACTAAGATTAATGTTGTATGCTTAATCAATCTAACTAGAAAACTATGCTAACTAAGACCTGGGCTATTTTCCTTGATAACACCTATTAGTGTTTATGTTAATAACTAAAATATAGAAGGAAAATTAAAAATATTGAGTTTAGCTATTTTTCATAGCCTACGGACTGTTCCTATGACAAATTATTGAACTGTGCGGACAGATTTACGCACCTGTAACAAAATTAAATTTTAACTAACATATACCCCGATTCAGAACATATGCCAATTATGGTTGGTTATAGGACTCAAATACTTTTCCAATGATAGCTCTTACACCTATAGAAGTCGAACACACTATGAGATATACCTATCGGGAGTTGACTATTTAAAATCAGGAAATCTATATAAGATTTAAAATAAGACTAACAACTAATTACTAACTTAAACAAGTAAGAATATTATATAATTAATATATAAACTTGTTTTATCAATATTATATGTTAATAAATATATATAATTGATATAGGTTCGTGAATCTGAGACAAACCCTGCACTTGTTCAGTGCCGTCATATACATAATTGCTAAGAAATACAGTATTGTGAGTTTCATTACTCCATTTTTATATATATATTTGGGCTGAGAATACATGCACTATTTTATAACTGTTTTACGAAATGGACACAAGTACTAGAAATATATTCTATGTTGAGTTGTACCACTTTGCATATTTTTCCCTAATAGCTTGGTAACTAATATTTACATGTTGTAAGAGCATGTAAGCGCGAATCCTATTGATAGATCTATCGGGTTTGACAATCCCAACCGGGCTAGTCGCTCTAGTATCGTAAACGGTTACATAGTACTTCGTTTTTACTACACTTGGTACAGTGTAGGGAGATTCCATAATAAAGGGAATATGCCACATTAATTGTTAAGTATGGTTACCGAAGCGCTCAACAACTTATAGAATACTTTTATACATTTGCGAGTGTACGGATATTTATGGAAACTGAAATCTTGTGGTCTATTACTATTACAGAAATGATTGATTATGATAAACTAATGAACTCACCAACCTTTTGGCTGACACTTTAAAGCATGTTTATTCTCAGGTATTAAAGAAATCTTCCGCTGTGCATTAGCTCATTTTAAGGATATTACTTGGAGTCATTCATGACATACTTTGAAAGACGTTGCATTCGAGTCATTGAGTTCATCAAGATTAATATTAAGTCAATTATAGTTGGATGTAATATGAAATGGTATGCATGCCGTCAATTTTTTATGTAAAGAAAGTTTGTCTTTTAAAAATGAATGCAATGTTTGTAAAATGTATCATATAGAGGTCAAATACCTCCCGATGTAATCAACTATTGTGAATCATTTATAATGTATATGAACGGGTCATTTCAGTTGGTATCAAAGCGGTGGTCTTAGCGAACCAGGTCTGCATTAGTGTGTCTAACTGATAGTCATTAGGATGCATTAGTGAGTCTGGACTTCGACCGTGTCTGCATGTCAAAAGTTTTGCTCATCATTTTTGTCGGAAATTACCTGCTTATCATTCTTAGTCTAGACACATCTTATTGCATTGATTGCATGAATAGTGTATAGACAAAATTCATATCCTAGCGTATCTACTAATTCATATTTTAGCGTATCTGTTACTGTAAACTTTGCCTGACATAATCCGTAAATTCCTCCGTAATCTACGAAACCTTTTGCTCTATATATATAGATATTCTATGTAATTAGAATACCACCCGATAGCCGAAAAATCATTTCATATCGAAAAATCATTTATTCAATCGTACGAAATGGAATTCGTCATTAGTTCAAGTCCCTCGAATTCCGAAATGGAATCCCACTCAAGCTCCGAAAGCAGTGTGACTGGAATGGATCAACCACTCAGCCATCATCTATTCTGGATGAATTGGCGATGGGTTCGTAACCTCCTTAATCATTGGAGACAAGAAGAAGGCAATCCTTTCCATCCACCACATTGCCCTCTTGAAGAAGAACCTGAAGCACTTACCGGCGAACCTGTCTGAAACACTATTTTCTCTCTCATTTCCAGAGTATCTCGTCACGATTATATACTATACCAAATTCTAGATTTTATTTATCCGCTCGGCCGAACCGACAATCACCCCGGTGTAATAGAAAAAGTCAATGAGCTTCGCGCTCAGGTAGTGGCTTTGGAGAATATGGTGCAAAGGTTACAAACACCAGCAGCAGCACCAGCAACATAACCAGTACCACCATCATCATTGCCAACAGTACCATTACCACCCTCAACCACAACCGCATCGTAAACCTCAACTTTACAATCTGTCCCACGAGCACCAATGTCATACGCTCTGTAGATACCAAGGAATACCAACAACAACAACAACAAACGATGAAGTGTTGATTCATAACTTCATTGGAGAAACACTCCGCGGAAATTATGTAATCTCCAAAGTCTTAGAGATTATCTATTCTAGCCCTAACCATAAATCAGATGAATAAACCAAAATAGAAACCCTGACAAGAATGGTGCGTGATTTACAAGCTAGACTTGTTCTATCAGCAGCATCATCAGCATCATCAGCACCGTCAGTACCGTTAGCATCACCAGCAATGTCAGTACCGTCAGCATCATCAGCACTAACAGCACCTATAACATCACAAGCTCCGACAGTTCAAGAATCACCGTGGACATCATTACTAATCAACAACGCGTATAATGAAGTATTAATTACAGTAGTGAAATACTCTGTGAAGATTATGAAATCTCTAATGTTATAGATTATTCATTTCTAATTCCAGCCTAAGATCAAATGAGCTTAATTTAGTATTAACTCATCAAATCTGTATTACATCTGAAGAAAATATATATATATTTTCATAAAGACTGTAATAAAATTTTCTGGTACAAAACATTATTTGTGAAAATTTTTTTAACGGGTAGGTAATACCCGAGAAATATATAAATTCACAATTAACATCTTACACTATACAATCTTCGATTCTGGTTCAGCAAATCAGCAACTATACTCACTACTTTCACAACAATATACATTCTTTTATAGAAATCAAAACAACCATACTCATTCAAGTTCAAATACATATCCTGATTTTGAAATTACAGAATTCAATTCGAGACATAACCGGTATCATCACTCTTAGAATTCTTATATCTTTCAAAACTATACTTTGACTTCAAAACTGTGCTAGAACATCATATGTATATTAACGATTACAATCTGTGTTCAAACCCTTCAAAATTCCTGAAGACACTTCTAATAATGAACAATTGAGATGATGATCCAACCACATGTTACCCACAGTTTTGTACCTGAAAAAAAAAAAACTCGAAACCAAAGTCATAGTTTAACACGTATTCGTGTCAGACCCTTTGGCATTTATTAACTAAAATAATTTTTCAATTCCTTTTCAAAATAGACAGTTTTTTCACATCTCCAGCAAGTCAACTTCAACTTTTCAGTCGAAACGGCCTTATTATAACCTTGATATATACGTTGCCCTTTCGCCATCGTTATCGGGGAACCATTTATGTCCCACCACATTAACAATAAACTTACCAACAACTTCACTGATCTTTGACTTTTTGAAAAGTCGTTATATTTATCGAAACCCCATCATTTACTCATCAGCATCTTGTAACAAGAATTTTCATACCAATTACTGGGAACCAGCAATCAGTACTTTGAAATCTCATAGCATGTATACACCAACAGTTATATGTGTACATATAACGTCTATCTCCAAGACTTACATACTTCGAATTGAAGTTTCTGAAAAACACCCTAAACCGCGAACCAGTTCTCCGAATTTTGGAAAAATGCTGATGAAGCAGCAAAAACTATAAACGACCTTAACAGTCAAAAGTTTGATGATAAAGAATAGTGTGTTGGCAAAGCTCAGAAAAAAAGAAGGTTTGGAACTGGAAAACGGATTGAGTAAACTATGAAGGAGACTGTGGACAAATTACAAAGACGAAATCTACCTTCAAAGAATCCAAATGATTCAGTGTCTGCTAAAATCTTTAGCAATTACCTTGCTCTTTACTCTAAAACCCTTGCGGACGATATTTTTCATCATCCTCTTATCTTAAATATTCTAAGATATCATCGTATCTTTCATTATAAATATCCTCCATATTTCTGAAGATATTTTCATAACTATTCTTAATTGAAATCTTTTATCTTTCCGCGATATCAGTATTACATCAGAAAGGAAACTGTTTTAGTTTCTAAATTCTGAAACCTTCGAGTGTAAAATATGAATGTTTTTGAAGTAGTGTTGGGAACTAAAGCATGAGTTAGTATAATATAATGACACTTGATCAACGTGATTATATTACAGTAAGTCATGCTGAGTTTCTAATGGAACATGACGATTCACAGACCATACCGTCATCATATGCCATGTTACATGACTCTGGTATTCTATTAAACCTCTAAAAATATCAAGAAAATATTTTCTTGATAATTCAGTCTTTACCAGGATATTCTGGTTATTTGACAAATCAAGATCGTGCCATTTCAATTTCTCTCTTAGAACATTAGTCATTGTTCATTCGAAACTCCATACCTACAAATTATGGACCATTACTTGCGAAGAGAAAATAAAAGCATGAAGCTCTGAAATAGAAATGGGAGTATAAATCGCAGCAAATATGAGAAAGCATTAACTTTGGATGACAATGATTATAGAAAGATAGAAGCAGGGATTTCGAAATATAAGGGAAGAAATAAAGCCCAACAACAACTCAGAAATTACAAACCGTGTACATTGATGCATATAGCAATATAAAGACACGGGAGAACTAAAAACACTAGAAAACCAAGAGTATAGTAGAAGTAAATAGATTCTTCCAGCGACAAATGAAAAAGAAGAATGACAGATATGAAAGTTAGGAGTATATCAAGAATCAGAACTGGATGGAGTATATTGACGAATGCTTTAAAGTATGAATTGAGGGAGGAAAAATAGAAGGTATGAGCTGTGGAAATAAGGAAATGAAGAGGGTGGATTTATACTGAAATATCCGACAGGGCAATCAAAACAGATTATCGCATTTAACCAAAGAGGATCCTAATTTTCTTAATTTCCGAAGAATCAAATCTTATTTAGATTTCGAAGATTTTCTTCTAAAATTCCTTGAATTCCAAAAATCAACCGTGGCTACGTCACCGGATAAGACGAACATGTATTTACTCATTTTCACTCTTTTGCGATAGCTTCACTCGTACTCTTCACAAAATCAAATTGATTTATCTATATTACCCAATGATGATAAAACTCTAATTTTCAGCTCTTATGTGTCATGAAAACATACTTATTGTCAGTCATGACGATCCCAATCAAATTTCGGGACGAAATTTCTTTAACGGGTAGGTACCGTGACGACCCGGAAATTTCTGACCAAAATTTAAACTTAATCTTTATATGATAACATTATTCTGACATGATAAGCAATAAATTTTGACAAGTTTTAAAACTTTTGAAATGAGTTTCATACAAACAATTGACCAACCATTTGTTCGACGATTTACGAACGTCATAACTTGTATTAAATATATACTTATGTATATATATGGATATATAGATTATATCTAACTTGAATATATGATAGTTAAGTATCTCATTAAGTATATTAATAATGGGTTTTATATATATAAATTGAGACTACTTACTTAAGGGTTTCGAGAACAATATATATATGTAACATTTAACGACGTAATAACCCTTATGTTAAAATGAATATATATGTATTGTATTAAGATGTATTAATACACTTTTGAAAGACTTAAATACATATATTAACATAAGTATATTCAACAGAGATAGCTATACTCGTATTCGCATTCTATTTCCTCATGAATTCTATTAGTATTTTTACGGTATTTTTACCCGTCTAATACGCAGCTTATAGATGTATAACTATTGAAAAATATGCTCCTTAGCAGCCCCATTTTTGAATCATAGCATCTTTTATCTTGTTAATGAGTCATGAGACAAAAACTCACAAGTTTACTAACCATTTTGGCAACATATGACTCCATTATTAACTTAAAATTTGTCCATATGTACCACCCCATTTTCCATTCCATTTTCTCATTCTTTACTCCAAATTACTCTCTCAAAATACTTCTATCTTCATACTAGATCATCACCAAGCATTTTCCTCGTTATCTAGCTTCAAAATCAAGGTAGAACACTTCTTAAAACTCTTGTTAAATTCCTACTCTATTGCTATCTTAATAAGTTTATAAAACTTGTAAAAACTAGAACTTGTTTTGGTGGAAACCAAGCATGTTTATAAACTAATGTAACCTTACTAACTTGACTTTAAAAACACTTATTTATATGTATTATGACATTATATTAAGTTATTATAAGAATTTATAATTTGTATATATGTATAACACCTTAGAACTTAATATACAACAATTGGTCTCTTTCGGTTCTTGAAAACTGTTTTGACACACGAATTTAAAAGCTATCTTAAACTTTGTTTTAGAGCATATAACTCTGGATATATGTTAATATATATGAATCAAGATTTCTATAATTTTTTCATGATTTTAGACGAAGTGAAAGTATTTTTCAAAAATTCATTAGTTGACTGATGACAGATATTATCCGAATCTGTCCACCGTTACAAGTTAAGGGCATAAGCCTAACTTCGACTATGAAACCAAAACTTTTCGATTATGTTTTGAAAACACAACATATTAAGGAGTCTCCAGCAACTAGGTTCATTAAAAACCATGTAGTAACAAATAATTTATGAACCAAAAGATTTGGCTAAGATTAATGTTGTATGCTTAATCAATCTAACTAGAAAACTATGCTAACTAAGACCTGGGCTATTTTCCTTGATAACACCTGTTAGTGATTATGTTAATAACTAAAATATAGAAGGAAAATTAAAAATATTGAGTTTAGCTATTTTTCATAGCCTACGGACTGTTCCTATGACGAATTATTGAACTGTGCGGACAGATTTACGCACCTGTGACAAAATTAAATTTTAACTAACCTATACCCCGATTCAGAACATATGACGATTATGGTTGGTTATAGGACTCAAATACTTTTCCAATGATAGCTCTTACATCTATAGAATTCGAACACACTATGAGATATACCTATCGGGAGTTGACTATTTAAAATCAGGAAATCTATATAAGATTTAAAATAAGACTAACAACTAATTACTAACTTAAACAAGTAAAAATATTATATATTTAATATATAAACTTGTTTTATCAATATTATATGTTAATAAATATATATAATTGATATAGGTTCGTGAATCCGAGACAAACCCTGCACTTGTTCAGTGCCGTCATATACATAATTGCTAAGAAATACAGTATTGTGAGTTTCATTACTCCATTTTATATATATTTTTGGCCTGAGAATACATGCACTATTTTATAACTGTTTTACGAAATGGACACAAGTACTAGAAACATATTCTACGTTGAGTTGTACCACTTTGCATATTTTTCCCTAATAGCTTGGTAAGTAATATTTACATGTTGTAAGAGCATGTAAGCGCGAATCCTATTGATAGATCTATCGGGTTTGACAACCCCAACCGGGCTAGTCGCTCTAGTATCGTAAACGGTTGCATAGTACTTCATTTTTACTATACTTGGTACAGTGTAGGGAGATTTCATAATAAAGGGAATATGCCACATTAATTGTTAAGTATGGTTACCGAAGCGCTCAACAACTTATAGAATACTTTTATACACTTGCGAGTGTACGGATATTTATGGAAACTGAAATCTTGTGGTCTATTACTATTACAGAAATGATTGATTATGATAAACTAATGAACTCACCAACCTTTTGGCTGACACTTTAAAGCATGTTTATTCTCAGGTATTAAATAAATCTCCCGCTGTGCATTAGCTCATTTTAAGGATATTACTTGGAGTCATTCATGACATACTTTGAAAGACGTTGCATTCGAGTCATTGAGTTCATCAAGATTAATATTAAGTCAATTATAGTTGGATGTAATATGAAATGGTATGCATGCCGTCAATTTTCTATGTAAAGAAAGTTTGTCTTTTAAAAACGAATGTAATGTTTGTAAAATGTATCATATAGAGGTCAAATACCTCCCGATGTAATCAACTATTGTGAATCATTTATAATGTATATGAACGGGTCATTTCAACCAGGTCTTGCATTAGTGTGTCTAACTGATAGTTGTTTAGATGCATTAGTGAGTCTGGACTTCGACCGTGTCTGCATGTCAAAAGTTTTGCTTATCACTTTGTGTCGAAAATTACCTGCTTATCATTCTTAGGGAATCACATGCTTATCATTCTTAATCTTGACACATCTTACTGCATTGATTGCATGAATAGTGTATAGACAAAATTCATATCTTTGCGTATCTGCTAATTCATATCTTAGCGTATCTGTTACTGTAAACTATATCTGACACGTTTCCTTAATTCCCTCAGTAATCTACGAGATCTTCTGTACTATATATAGATATTCTATGTAATTAGAATACCCTTCAATATCCAAAAAATCATTTCATACCGAAAAACCCTTTACTTAATTGTACGAAATGGAACTCGCCACTAGTTCAAGTTCTTCGGAATCCGATAGCTATTCCGACATGGATGTTCACCTAAGCTCCGAAAACAGTATGACTGGAATGAACCCACCAATTAGCCATCATCAATTCATCTGATGGGTTCATAGTCGACTTAATCAATGGAGACGCAACGAAGGCGATCCCTTCCACCAACCGAATTCACCTCTTGGCGATGAACCTGAAGCACTTACCGGCGAACCTGTCCGAAACATCATTTTCTCTCTCATTTTCAGAGTATCTCATCACGATTATATACTACATAAAATTCTAGATTTTATTTATCCGCTCGTCCGAACCGACAATCACCCTGGTGTAATAGAAGAAGTCAACCAGCTTCACGCTCGGGTAGTGGCTTTGGAGAATATGGTGCAAAGGTTACAAGCACCAGCAACAACACCGGCATCAACAGTACCACCATCACCAACGTCAACAGAACCATTACCACCAACAACAACATCCGCATCTCACACCTCAACATCTCATTCTGTACCTCAAGTATAATCATCGTTCTACATGACGTTCTACATCATTTATCTTCGTTCTACATGGCAATTATGTAATCTCTAATATTTTAGAGATTATATATTCTTGTTCTAACGGTAAATCAAATGAGTTTAATATCATATTGACTCATTAAATCCATGATTACATCTGAAGAAAATATATATGTATATATATTTTCATAAAGATTGTAATTAAAAGTTCTTTTGTACAAACTGTTAATGGTGAAAATATTTTAACGGGTAGGTAATACCCGAGGAATATTTAGATTTCACATTGATAAGTTACACTGTACATTCTTCCAATCTGATTCAACAGTCAATTACTATCCTACTTACATCCACATATATATGAATCCGTTCACCACAGAATAACCATTTTCATTCAATTTCATATTTGGATTTTGACTTATCAAAATCCAACAAGTGGCATAATGAAGAAAACATTTGACAAAATAAAATTTGTTAGAAACAGACAAATTAACTATGAGAAATTTTGTTAAGAATCCACGCTAACAAAATCCTAGCTAACTGTTCCTAGCTAACTGTTAATTTCGTATTATATTTTATTTATCGCAATTTAATTATCGCAATTTATTTATCGCAATTTTAATTCTCACAATTTTATTTATCATCATTTAATTTCTGTTATTTATTTTACGCACCTTAAATGTTGGGACACGTATACAAGGTTTTGACATATCATATCGACGCATCTATATATATTATTTGGAATAACCATAGACACTCTATATGCAATAATGTTCGAGTTAGCTATACAGGGTTAAGGTTGATTCTACAATAATATATATACTTTGAGTTGTGATCGAGTCTGAGACATGTATATAACGGGTCACGACACGTATTAATTAATTCGAATATTATATATTAAATTATATATGAATTGTTAAACTACTAATTGTGGACTCCTAACTATGGACTAATGACATTGGACAATTAAAATGAATTAAAATATTGATTATAACATATGAAACTAAACAATTATTCAAATTTGCCACTTGATTTCATCTTAAACCTCATTTGTATCTTGACGATTATAATCTGCATTCAAGCCTTTCATGATTCTTGAAAACACCACAATCAAGAGGATGAACCAACCGCACTTCATCTATGAAAGCAAATATTGATGCATATAGTTATGCACCTGAAAAACTCTTGGAACCTGAGTAAACGTTTAAAACATATCTGTGCTAGCTCCTTTGGCGTTGTTATTACCGAAAATAACTTCACAATCTCTCTCCAAATTAGCCAATTTTATCACAACTCCAAAAAATCAACTTCGACTTTCATTCAAATAAACTTTATTTTAACCTTGATATATAAATTTGTCTTTCATCATTGTTATCGGGGAACCGTTTATATCCCACCACCTTAGCAGTAAACTTACCAGCAACTTCGTTGATCTTTGACTTTTCGAAAAATCATTATCTTTATCGAAACCCTATCATGTGCTCATCTGCATCTTATAACGAGAATTACCATACCAATTATCGGGAATCAGCAATCAGTATTTTGAATCTCGCAGCATGTCTACCCCAACAGTTATATGTATACATATAACATTTATCTCTTAGAATTATGATCTTCCATTCTGAAATTCTGAAAAGCACCCAGTCTATGAGCCAATACTCTGAATGTTGAAAAAGTTGAATGAAGCAGCAAAAATTGTAGACAACTGTAAACGACCTTAACAGTCAAGAGTATGATGATAAAGAATGGAGTGTTGGAAACACTCAATAGAAAATTTAGTACCGAAAAGCGGATTATGCGAAACTATGAAGGAGGCTGTGGACAAATCACAATGACTAAACCTGCCTTCAAAGAATCCAAATAATTCAGCATCTGCTGAAGTTATTAACAAATACCTCACTCATGACTCTACATTTTTACGGACAAATCTTCATCATCATCCATCGATATCGGAAATTCTAAGATATTATCGTATCTTTCATTATAAATATCCTCAATATTTCTGAAGATATTTTCATAACTATTCTTATTTGAAATCATTTATCTTTTTATGATATCAGTGTTACGTCAGAAAGGAAACTGATTTAGTTTCTAAATTCTGAAAAATTCGAATATAAAATATGAATGATTTTGAAGTAATGTTGAGAACTGATGCATGAGTTAGTATAATATAATGACACTTGATCAACGTGATTATATTACAGTAAGTCATGCTGAGTTTCTAATGTAACGTGATGATTCACAGATCATAACGTCATCATGTGCCATGTTACACGACTCTTGTATTCTATTTAACCTCAAAAATATCAAGAAAATATTTTCTTGATGATTCGGTCTTTTCCGGATGTTCTGGTAATTTGACAAATAAAATCGTGCTACTACCTTTCCTTTCTACCTTGTATATTATGATAATTTGAAACTCCATACCTACGAATTCTGGACCATTACTTGCGAAAAGAAAACAAAAGCATGAAGCTCCGAAATAGAAAGGGGGTATAAATCGCAGCAAATAAGAGAGAGCATTAACTGTGAATTACAATTATTATAGAAGACGGAAGCAGGGACTCCGAAATATAAAGGAGAATATAAAGCCCGATAACAACACATAAATTACAAACTGTGGATATCAATGTTAATCGCAACATAAAGACACGGGAGAATTAAAAATACTAAAACCCCAAGGGCGAAGTAGAAGTAAACAGATTCCTCTGGTGGAAGTTGGAAAAGGAGAATGATTGTTGCGATAGTCAGGATAAGGACTATGATTAGAATTGGATTAAGCATTTTCACAATTTTTTTTTTGAATTTGGGAATTGAGTATAGAAGTGGTGAAAACTAATGGAACGAAAAAGGTAAATTTATAATGGAAATACCAGACGTAGTAATCGGGACAGATCATCGCATTTAATTAAAGAGATCCTAATTTCCTTAAATCTCGAAGAATCAGATCTTATAGATTTCCAAGATTTTCTTTTGAATCCCTTGAATTCCGGAATTCAACTATGACTACGTCAAAAGTTATGACGAAACTTATCTTCCTCATTCCACTATTTTGTGATATCTTCACTCGTACTCTTCACATAAACGATTTGTTTTATTCATATCATTCACTGATGATAAAACTCTAAATTCCTGCTCATATGAGTCATGAAAACATACTTAATGTCAACCATGACCATCCCAATCAAATTTTGGGACGAAATTTCTTTAACGGGTAGGTACTGTGACGACCCGGAAATTTCCGACCAAATTTAAACTTAATCTTTATATAATTTCGACACGATAAGCAAAGTCTGTAATGTTGATGTTTCAAAAACTTTGAACTGTGTTCATGTAATCAATTACCCTTCGACTATTCCCGACGATTCACGAACAATTACTTGTAAATAGATACGTATATATTTAAATAGATATAAATAATAATTTGAAGTAATAAAATACACTTTAATCATTAGAATTAAAAATGTAAAACAATGTACAGAATAATTAAGTTAGTATATATATATATATATATATATATATATATATATATATATATATATATATATATATATATATATATATATATATATATATAAGATTTTTATACATAATTAATACTATATGTAAATTGTAATATATATAAAATGTAAATATTAAATACTCAATATAAATTATTATATAATATATATTATATATAATCAGTAAATGATACATAAATAATAATATATAATATTAATATATTAAATTTAATTACAAGTTATAAAATAAGTTATTATTATTATTACTTTCACTAGTAATACTAACATTACTATTAATAATTGTATCATCTCTATTATTATATATATATATATATATATATATATATATATATATATATATATATATATATATATATATGAAATTAGATAAGTATAAATGGCTATATTATTATTGTAAATATTATTATTATCAGTAAAGTAAATATTATTATAACTAATAATATTATTAGTACCATTAATAATAAAACTATTTTTATCATCATTATTAAAATCAATGTTAGATATATTATTATTATTATTATTATTAGTATTATTATTATTATTATTAATAATATTAGTATAATTAGTATTATTGCTATAAATAATATTAGCATTATATATTGCATAATAATTATTATCATTAGTAACTGTAATATTATTGTTATTATTATATTTGTATTACTATTATATTAAAGAGTATTATTATTATTATTATATCTACATTTGTTAATAAGATTAAATTATAATCTATACATATTTATAATTAAATAACAATAAGAGATATATAATTAGGGATATAAATACAAACAAATAAACAATGATATATGAAAAGATTATAATTAAATACACATACATATACTGAATACAAACATCTATATAAATAAATACATATACAAATTATAAATAAATAAATAAAAATATAAATACGAATAAAAGCATAATTAAATACATAAAAAGTATGTATTCTGTTTACGATCATTTTCAAGCTGTGTTAAACTTTGTTTTGTGTCTCTAAATCTGTACAATCAAGAATTCAATCAGTGAACGAATCTAATTCTGTTACTATCAATTCCTCCTTTTTATTTTTCTAATATATTTCTGTACTAAGCGAATATAGCCTTGTCGACCAATTTTCACTACGAAACAATTCTGATTGATTATAAACATTGCATTAGTACGTCAGTTAATCATACAACCCATTACACTACTGCAATTCGTGAAAATAAAAACACAAAAACTGCATAAACAGCCCGTTCCCTCTGTTTTGTGTCATTTATTCAAAAGTTTGATTTCAAATAAAATTTTAAAAACCTTAAATGCAGTTCTGTTAGGAACTAAATACTAAATCTTTCTGCAAAAGTTGAATTTCTAATTTTTAGTATTGAATTCTAATTTTGAGGTCAAAGATATTATTCAAAAAGTCAAACTGGATGTTCTTCACGAAATTCGAATTCAATTTGATGTTTCAGGTTCAATTGTTGATTGAGATAGTTTATAAGAGTCATTTAAAACTTATTTCATGTTATAAATATAAGTCAAAACAGTCTAGAAATTGAAATTGGAATTTGAGTTCATGAAAGAGTTTGACGAATCTGTTATGATTTTTTTTATTTACTTTTCGTTTTCTGATAATTAAAACATCTATCACTAGTCATTTTCTGTTAAATGTCTTAAAACTAAAACAAATAACTTATTTGGAGGAAAGGATTTGTATTTGGTCGATTTGTTGAATGGAATAAGATGAAGAAAATGGAAATAATTTAATACGGGTTTTATAAAATTGAATTTGGTATTAAATCTGAAAAACGAGCTTGGTTGAATGGTTAAGGGTGTTAGCGATGAGCGAGTGGTCACGGGTTCAATTCCGGTTCAAAGCATTTTTTAAAAAAACTGGTTCCTTGAAGGTAGTTCTTTTTCTTTTATATTTTCTTTTATTATTTTGAATATTATTATTAAAGTTATTAAAATTACAATTATTATTATTATTACAAGTATTATAGTTATTATGATTATTAATGTTAAAATAGGTAATAAGTATCATTATTATTATTATTATTATGATTAAACTTATAATTAATATTGATACTATTAACATCGTTAAAAAGAATATGATATTATTATTAGAATATGTATTATTATCATTATTAATATAGTTATTAGCGTTATTATTACTAAACTTATTATCATTAGTAGTAAAAGCATTATTGTAATTATTGTTATTATCATTATTATTATTATGATAATTGTTATTACTCCAAATATTTAGAAGTATCATTATCATTAATCAAATTTTATCATCAAACAAAGTAAGAGTATTATTATTAATATTATCATTAGTATTATTATAAGTATTACTAAAAACATAATTTTTACCATTTTAGTATTTTTATCAAAATTATGATTTTGATAATTATCAATATGAAAATAATACAAATTATTATTATTTTCGTAAGTATTAGTATTAGTATCTTTTTACAAACAATAGAATTGTTAATGTTAACATAAGTATTATTATTATTATTATTATTATTATTATTATTATTATTATTATTATTATTATTATTATTATTATTACGAGTATTATTATCATGAAATTACTAAAATCAATATCATAAATATCATTAACACTAAAATTAATATTTTTACAAGTATTATTATCAAAATCATTATTATTATCATTAATAGAGTTATTATTAACATAAGTATATTATTAATGTTATTATCATCATTTTTACTAATATTAACCTAGTATAATTTGAACTACCGTTTTGATAAACAAATGAAATATATATATATATATATATATATATATATATATATATATATATATATATATATATATATATATATATATATATATATATATATATATATATAACATATATAACATAACACAATATTTTATTATATAAAAGGAATATATGAAATATAAATATATTATTAATATAAAAATAATATCATTAATAAGTTATATATATAAACTTATTCGACTACGATTGTGTGTATTAATATATATACACAAATGATATAGGTTCGTGAATCCGAGGCCAACCCTGCATTGTTCAATGTTGTCATATGTATTTTTTTTACTACAAAATACAGTATTGTGAGTTTCATTTGCTCCCTTTTTACATATATTTTTGGGACTGAGAATACATGCGCTGATTTTATTAATGTTTTACGAAATAGACACAAGTGATCAAAAACTACATTCTATGGTTGGATTATGAATATTGAATATCACCCCCTTTTAGCTTGGTAACCTAATGATTAGGAAACGGGTATGACCCCTAATCGACGCGAATCCTAAAGATAGATCTATGGACCTCGAAAAGTCTCATCCGGGGTACGGATGCTTTAGTACTTCGAGATTATTATTATTATACAGACGATAGGTTCTGTTTGGGGATATTCTATGCATTAAAGTTAAGTCGGTTATCAAGCGTTCACCATATGAATGAAATTTAATTCGCGGGTTCCGCGTGTTATTATGTACTCGGGTTACGTGTACAATTAAATATCTGAAATCTTGTGGTCTATTAAAATGATGGAAATGAATGTTTACGATAAACTAATGAACTCACCAACCTTTTGGTTGACACTTGAAAGCATGTTTATTCTCAGGTATTAAAGAAATCTTCCGCTGTGCATTTGCTCATTTTAAAGATATTACTTGGAGTCATTCATGGCATATTTCAAAAGACGTTGCATTAGAGTCGTTGAGTTCATCAAGATTATTATTAAGTCAATTATAGTTGGACATATTATGAAATGGTATGCATGCCGTCAACTTTCGATGTAATGAAAGTTTGTCTTTTAAAAACGAATGCAATGTTTGTAAAATGTATTATATAGAGGTCAAATACCTCGCGATGTAACCAAATGTAATGTATTCGTCCAGATGGATTATGATGGGTCGTTAAAAACGATGACCTCCCAAAGGGATCTCAACCAGTCTCGTATTACCGATAAACCTATTAAAACGATTAGCATATTCACGGTTGAAATTAGACCTAAACCGATCTTCCTCTCTACGAACTTCTTTCATATCCCCAAATAACACGTACTCCCCATCATTCGTTGACATATACTCCAACAACCAATCCCATAACCTAGCTTTATCATTAGATCGTCACGGACCATATATATTAACCATGTAAAAGATATTTGACTAATTCACCTATTTACCTTTTACTATCACGAAATTATCGTCGCACCAAATATGATCCTTTATGAAATAATTTGGGTCCCAAATAGAAATTATCTCACCCGAAAAGTCACGAGATAAGCTACACGCATAATCAAATGAATAATTACCCCACATTGATTTAATTCGAATAAGCTCTAATTTAGACATCTTTGATTCTTGGACCCCCTAGAAAATGAATATTGTGAGCGAAGCATATCTCCGTTATCCAAGTACGTTTCCTAATTCTTTTGCACCCCTGAATGTTGATTGATAAAAACTTCATTAATCAATCATAATTACTCCCACTTTGCCAATTAAATGAGAATATAATTTCTCATTTAATCTGCCTTTCACACCATTTCATTAAATAAATTCATCATTCCCGAATTCTAAATTGAACCTTGGAAATGAATGAGGAGAATTCTTCTTCACTTTGGATTGAAAGGAGCTCAACTTCTCTGTAGTTTTAACCTCCTGTTCCAATATAGGGGTGTCATCTATAAACTCTTCCTTTTCCACTTGCGCATTTTCTTTATCATCCAAATCGTCAAACTTATCCTCTATATCAGAGTTGACCATCAGTACTTATAACACCCCGCCAAATTCCCATATGACGACGTGTTAATCATAGGTTCCACAGTTAACAGTTACACCCTATATATGAGACGTTTCAAAGCAAACGCATTTAATTTTATTAAAAAGTTGACTTTTAAAAACATAAGTCAATAAATTCAAAATAAGTAACACTATTCATGTGATCGTAACCACAAGCCAATAATATTAAACATATACAAAAGTTTTAAATGCAAAAGTAATAATTGTCTTTATTAAAATATGCTGACTCCTCGGCCAGTCCATAACATCAAACACAACAGAAGCAAATACCTCTTAAGGACCTGATAATACAAACACGCAAAAACAGGTCAACAATAATGTTGGTGAATCTACAGGTTTTACAATTTAACAGTATATGAAAAATAGTATCAAAAAATAGTTTAATTCCATTGACCACAAGATTTTAATACACACAACTGGAAGTTGTAAAATGTTACATAATCCATGAGCACCTGAATACTAACAATGACTAGGTATAGAAACCGCTACACTCCCTTTACCCCATAAAATATGTTATACACTTGTTCTAATGTATTTAATGTTCAAAATAAATGCACCACGGTTAATATTGTTTGGGTGAGGTTTGTCTAACCTAACGGATCCGTCCATCTAAATTGTGCTTACCCGAAGGTAATAAAAGTATTCAAGCTAGGGGCTTTTTGGACAAAACTCAATATGTATAATAAGTACTCGTGTCAATCATAAAAAAAATTTATAAAAATGTAAGTAATAAGCGTGCATTCTCATCCCAAAAATAGTAAGTAAAAATGGGACTGTAGACTTACCTTTGGATATCTCTTGAACAACAGTAAACAAATAACTTGTATAGTTTATATCCGAGTAAAGCAACCTAAGTATACGTATAAAGGTTGGTAATTATTTATGTCTTATAATATAGTGGTTTCATAGATTAGGTTGTCTTATTGCTCGACTCGACTCATTTCAAAGTAAAAGTAAACTAATTCATGCAAGTCAAACAAAGTCAACCCAAGTCAAACCAAAAGTCAAACTTGGTCAAAGTGGTCAACTAAAGTCAACATCTGTAGGTTCATGTCAAATGTTGGTAAACATGTCAAACCTAAGTCAACTAACATGTTTCAGATCATAATTAGTCAATTACGCGATCACAGTTTATCGTCTAGCATAACGTTCATGCATAAGTTGCAAACAATGCACAATATCACATAGCACATAAAACATGGTAGTATGAAAAGCTCCAGATATTAACTAGACATATAAACGTTTCCAAAAAGCAATACAAGGGTCTCATACGATGCATATAAGTCAGGTTTCAAAATGGACGCATTTATGGTTCACTAAATCAGTTTCTGACTGCGCACCAATCTCGTTTTGGTTATAACCGGAGCTAGGGACGCGCAAATCAAGTCAGGTTAGCGGATATGGTTCAAGGACAAATCAAATTACCACCTCTCCAAAATTCAGCCATTTTTGTTTAGCCAACTAATACAGTTAATTCAATCAAGTTGGACGCTCTGTTTCAGTTCAAATCAGAAGTCACCAAAACTATGGCCTTAGTGTGCACAATAGATCAGTTTTCACGACTTGACATAAACTAGAAATAAGTCACGTAACATACAAAGTTCAATAATCTAGAAGGCCAAGGTCTTAAAATGTCCACAACTCTTGCTATAAGACTAAGGGTGCATACGTTACAGATTTGGACTGAATTCAGGTTATCGTTTTGATTAGCATATTACTCAAGTTTCACAAATCCAAATAATGCAAGGCATAGATGAAAAGTTAACTACAACATATGAATTTTCTAGAAATGCAAAGACTGAAATCATCAACTCATGGTAAATGAATTAAAAAGTCAATTTCAAGATAATGATCAAATCAGTTTTTCATGTTCATTCAATTAAGCATACCGGAAGTTATACAAATCCAAATCACATGAAATCCTAGTCTAACTTGAGTGCTTTTAAATTCTATACACATTTATGATCAATATATAATTCAATTCCATGCACATTTTTTCCAGAATTCGAAATATTCACAGATTCATCAACAAAACTTCATTTAATCGTACCTTACGCATACGGTAACAAAAATACGCAAATCCAAAGCCTAAAATTATTATTTTTTCTAGAGGATTTCAAATATGTAATAATATTTAACATTCAATAGAGTTAAGTTTCTGTATTCATGCAAAACAAATTCGTGATTAACCCTAATCACAACAATTCAACAAATCGACGCTAGCAATTAACAATAACGCAAATGGATAGAGAATTCTACCATATATCACCAAATTGGTTACACCAATGCGTAGCTAACATTGTGAATTGCAAAACTCGTGTAGAATGTTTAATCTAAAAATCAAAATTTGATGGTGTTATGTGGGTGTGTGTGATCGACGACAAGAGAGGGAGGGAGGAGAGTCGATTGAATTAGGGTTGTGAGGGATTTCATGTGGTTTAGGTTTAAATAGTCTATTTATAGGAAGGCCTAATGTCACTAATTAACAAACAAGTCCCTCAAATAAGCTCAAAATTAAAATATAAGGGGTAAAAGGGTAGGGGTCGGCTGAATGGGACCCACATTGTAGTGACCCGAACTTTTCCATGTTTATATATATTAATTGAGATTGATATTTACATGATTAAATATTTCCAACATGTTAAGCAATCAAACTTGTTAAGACTTGATTAATTGAAATATGTTTCATATAGACAATTGACCACCCAAGTTGACCGGTGATTCACGAACGTTAAAACTTGTAAAAACTATATGATGACATATATATGGATATATATATAGTTAACATGATATTATGATAAGTAAACATATCATTAAGTATATTAACAATTAACTACATATGTAAAAACAAGACTACTAACTTAATGATTTTTAAACGAGACATATATGTAACGATTATCGTTGTAAAGACATTTAATGTATATATATATATATATATATATATATATATATATATATATATATATCATATTAAGGGATATTCATACATGATAATATCATGATAATATAATAATTTAAAATCTCATTTGATATTATAAACATTGGGTTAACAACATTTAACAAGATCGTTAACCTAAAGGTTTCAAAACAACACTTACATGTAACGACTAACGATGACTTAACGACTCAGTTAAAATGTATATACATGTATGTTTTAATATGTATTTATACACTTTTGAAAGACTTCAATACACTTATCAAAATACTTCTACTTAACAAAAATGCTTACAATTACATCCTCGTTCAGTTTCATCAACAATTCTACTCGTATGCACCTGTATTCGTACTCGTACAATACACAGCTTTTAGATGTATGTACTATTGGTATATACACTCCAATGATCAGCTCTTAGCAGCCCATGTGAGTCACATAACACATGTAGGAACCATCATTTGGCAACTAGCATGAAATATCTCATAAAATTACAAAAATATGAGTAATCATTCATGACTTATTTACATGAAAACAAAATTACATATCCTTTATATCTAATCCATACACCAACGACCAAAAACACCTACAAACACTTTCATTCTTCAATTTTCTTCATCTAATTGATCTCTCTCAAGTTCTATCTTCAAGTTCTAAGTGTTCTTCATGTATTCTATAAGTTCTAGTTACATAAAATCAAGAATACTTTCAAGTTTGCTAGCTCACTTCCAATCTTGTAAGGTGATCATCCAACCTCAAGAAATCTTTGTTTCTTACAGTAGGTTATCATTCTAATACAAGGTAATAATCATATTCAAACTTTGGTTTAATTTCTATAACTATAACAATCTTATTTCAAGTGATGATCTTACTTGAACTTGTTTTTGTGTCATGATTCTGCTTCAAGAACTTCGAGCCATCCAAGGATCCGTTGAAGCTAGATCCATTTTTCACTTTTTCAGTAGGTTTATCCAAGGAACTTAAGGTAGTAATGATGTTCATAACATCATTCGATTCATACATATAAAGCTATCTTATTCGAAGGTTTAAACTTGTAATCACTAGAACATAGTTTAGTTAATTCTAAACTTGTTCGCAAACAAAAGTTAATCCTTCTAACTTGACTTTTAAAATCAACTAAAAACATGTTCTATATCTATATGATATGCTAACTTAATGATTTAAAACCTGGAAACACGAAAAACACCGTAAAACCGGATTTACGCCGTCGTAGTAACACCGCGGGCTGTTTTGGGTTAGTTAATTAAAAACTATGATAAACTTTGATTTAAAAGTTGTTATTCTGAGAAAATGATTTTTATTATGAACATGAAACTATATCCAAAAATTATGGTTAAACTCAAAGTGGAAGTATGTTTTCTAAAATGGTCATCTAGACGTCGTTCTTTCGATTGAAATGACTACCTTTACAAAAATGACTTGTAACTTATTTTTCCGAAAATAAACCTATACTTTTTCTGTTTATATTCATAAAATAGAGTTCAATATGAAACCATAGCAATTTGATTCACTCAAAACGGATTTAAAATGAAGAAGTTATGGGTAAAACAAGATTGGATAATTTTTCTCATTTTAGCTACGTGAAAATTGGTAACAAATCTATTCCAACCATAACTTAATCAACTTGTATTGTATATTATGTAATCTTGAGATACCATAGACACGTATACAATGTTTCGACCTATCATGTCGATACATCTATATATATTTCGGAACAACCATAGACACTCTATATGTGAATGTTGGAGTTAGATATACAGGGTTGAGGTTGATTCCAAAATATATATAGTTTGAGTTGTGATCAATACTGAGATACGTATACACTGGGTCGTGGATTGATTCAAGATAATATTTATCGATTTATTTCTGTACATCTAACTGTGGACAACTAGTTGTAGGTTACTAACGAGGACATCTGACTTAATAAACTTAAAACATCAAAATATATTAAAAGTGTTGTAAATATATTTTGAACATACTTTGATATATATGTATATATTGTTATAGGTTCGTGAATCAACCAGTGGCCAAGTCTTACTTCCCGACGAAGTAAAAAATCTGTGAAAGTGAGTTATAGTCCCACTTTTAAAATCTAATATTTTTGGGATGAGAATACATGCAGGTTTTATAAATGATTTACAAAATAGACACAAGTACGTGAAACTACATTCTATGGTTGAATTATCGAAATCGAATATGCCCCTTTTTATTAAGTCTGGTAATCTAAGAATTAGGGAACAGACACCCTAATTGACGCGAATCCTAAAGATAGATCTATTGGGCCCAACAAGCCCCATCCAAAGTACCGGATGCTTTAGTACTTCGAAATTTATATCATATCCGAAGGGTGTCCCGGAATGATGGGGATATTCTTATATATGCATCTTGTTAATGTCGGTTACCAGGTGTTCACCATATGAATGATTTTTATCTCTATGTATGGGATGTGTATTGAAATATGAAATCTTGTGGTCTATTATTATGATTTGATATATATAGGTTAAACCTATAACTCACCAACATTTTTGTTGACGTTTTAAGCATGTTTATTCTCAGGTGATTATTAAGAGCTTCCGCTGTCGCATACTTAAATAAGGACGAGATTTGAAGTCCATGCTTGTATGATATTGTGTAAAAACTGCATTCAAGAAACTTATTTTGTTGTAACATATTTGTATTGTAAACCATTATGTAATGGTCGTGTGTAAACAGGATATTTTAGATTATCATTATTTGATAATCTACGTAAAGCTTTTTAAAACCTTTATCTATGAAATAAAGGTTATGGTTTGTTTTAAAAATGAATGCAGTCTTTGAAAAACGTCTCATATAGAGGTCAAAACCTCGCAACGAAATCAATTAATATGGAACGTTTTTAATCAATAAGAACGGGACATTTCAGTTGGTATCCGAGCGTTGGTCTTAGAGAACCAGAATTTTACATTAGTGTGTCTTATCGAGTTTGTTAGGATGCATTAGTGAGTCTGGACTTCGACCGTGTTTACTTGAAAAATGATTGCTTAACAAATTTTGTTGGAAACTATATATTTTTAACATGTGAATATTATGTGATATATTAATCTCTTAACGCGTTTGATATTATGTGATAGATGTCTACCTCTAGAACAAGTCCCATTGACTCACCTAATAATAATGAAGAGTCAAATGTAAATTGGAATGATTCGTGGACTGATTCACAAGTTCCCGAAGAGGAACCGGAAGAAGAGTCGGAACCGGAAGAAGAATCGGAACCGGAAGAAGAATCGGAACCGGATGAAGAAATAGAACCAGTGGGGGAAATAATAAAACGGTTAAGTAAAAGAAAATCCTCAACCAACCGACCAAGGTTAATTATGGTCAATGGTGTTTCCGCCAAGGAAGCAAAATATTGGGAGGATTACCAATTCTCCGATGAATCGGATTCCGACGAGAATTCCGATGATGTTATAGAAATTACCCCAACTGAATTTAAAAAGGCAAAAGAAAATAATAAGGGAAAGGGCATAAAAATAGAGAAATCTAATTCCAACCCCGATGAACTTTATATGTATCGTCAACCCCCGAAGTCCTTAAGTTGTAATAATGACCCGGGAACCTCTAAACCACCAGGTTTTTCTAAACCAATGTGAAAAACGACGGCTCGTATTAGGGGAACATCATATATCCCTAGAAACTTGGCAAAATGAACCAAAACCGAAGAAGAAGAAACAAGCGAGTCGGAATAAGATAGTTGTATTCGTGTGGTGTAATATATGTAATATAGTGTGCTTATGCTTTATGATATATGTAAAAATTGCTTGTATTAATAAGTATTTTTTTTATGAATCTAACTCTTGTCTATTTTACAGTATAAAAACACAAAATGGATAGACAACCCAATATTTTAAGAGACCTACCCGGAGACATGATTGATGAAATCTTGTCTAGAGTCGGTCAGAATTCTTCGGCACAACTATTTAAGGCGAGATCAGTTTGTAAGACATTCGAAGAACATTCCAAGAATGCCTTGGTTTATAAAAGGCTTTTGTTCGAAAGATGGGGGATATCACATTGGGAAATCCATAAGTTACGATGTGTTTACTTTGACGCATATATTGCGGGGAACCCAAATGCTATTTTACGCAATGGGTTAAGAAATTATTTTGACTCAATATATCCGAATATTGGACTTCGTGATTTAGAAAAAGAGGCTAACATGCAACATAAAGAAGCATGTTATGCTTACGGATTAGTAATGTTCGCTTCTCACCAAAGTGAGAACAAGAACATCGGGCTACAACTATTAAACAAAACGTTTCCACAAGTGACGGAGTCGGTAATTGGGGTAAGAAATGAGGTTTTTAGATTGTTACTGGACTGTTGGACATTACGTAACCCTCGTCCCTTTGACGACGTTACAACACGCTGTCTTATCAACGGCCATAATGGTTATGTTCCACAAGACCAAGGATGGGAAGTAATCCTAGTAAAACCAGAATGCATGACTTGTTTCTGGACGTATGAATTACGTGTCTTTATTGCCTTTGCTGAACGACTTGTGTACTAGCTAGAATTATCTTCACAACCATCTTGTATCAAATTTATTGTGTGCTATATTTCATGCTATATGTAAAATAAGCGGTATTGTAAGTTTGTAAAATATTGTGTAAAAGTTTGAACGCGAAATATTATTATAATCAGTTTTTCATATAGAATTGTAGTAGTTGAATTGTATATTAGCTACTAAGTATGAACTTAACGGGTAGGTACTACCCGAATTTAAACTTATAAAACGCTAATATGAAGAAAAAGCTTTTATAAATGAGTTCATATTATGCTACGAAATACTATTAACTACTCTTAATATTCTGTATGATTAACTTGTTCCATTTGACTATTTTGAAGGAAATGGCACCGACTACTCGACACACTGTGAATATGAATGAAGAGGAATTCTGTACTTTTCTAGCTTCAAACATAGCCGCAGTACAGGCTGCGCTACATACCAGCAATAACCTTGGATCTAGCAGTACAGAAAATCGTGTAGGATGCACCTACAAAGAATTCACTGCCTGCAAACCTTTGGAATTTGATGGAACCGAAGGACCGATCGGATTGAAACGGTGGACCGAGAAGGTCGAATCGGTGTTTGCCATAAGTAAGTGTACTGAAGAGGACAAAGTGAAGTACGCTACGCATACCTTCACAGGTTCTGCGTTAACATGGTGGAATACCTATCTAGAGCAAGTAGGACAAGGTGATGCGTACGCACTACCGTGGTCAGCATTCAAGCACTTGATGAACGAGAAGTACCGTCCCAGATCCGAGGTCAATAAGCTCAAGACAGAACTTAGAGGGTTACGAACCCAAGGATTTGATATTACCACGTACGAAAGACGATTCACAGAATTGTGCCTATTGTGTCGGGGAGCATTCGAAGATGAGGAAGAGAAGATCGACTTGTTTGTGAAAGGATTACCGGAAAGAATCCAAGAAGATATAAGTTCACACGAGCCCGCCTCCATACAACAGGCATGTAGAATGGCTCACAAACTAGTGAACCAGATTGAAGAAAGAATTAAAGAACAGACTGCTGAAGAGGCCAATGTGAAACAAGTCAAAAGAAAGTGGGAGGAAAATGGTGATAAGAATCACCAATACAACAACAACAGCAATTACAACAATAATCGCAACAATTATCCCAACAATCGCAACATCAATCGCAACTACAACAAACGACCCAACAATAACAACAACAACTACAACAATCATCCCAACAACAATAATAACTGCAACAACAACAACAATCAGAAGCAGCTATGCCAAAGGTGTGAAAAGTATCACTCGGGGTTCTGCACCAAATTTTGCAACAAGTGTAAAAGAAATGGTCATAGCGCGGCGAAGTGTGAGGTCTATGGACCAGGAGTTAATAGAACGAAAGGAACAAATGGTGTCGGAACGAGTAATGGCGGAGCAAGTAGTGTCGGAGCAAGTTATGCCAATGTAGTTTGTTATAAATGTGGAAAACCGGGCCACATTATTAGAAACTGCCCGAACTAGGAGAACACGAATGGACAAGGCCGCAGAAGAGTTTTCAATATTAATGCGGCAGAGGCACAGGAAGACCCGGAGCTTGTTACGGGTACGTTTCTTATTGACAATAAATCTGCTTACGTTTTATTTGATTCGGGTGCTGATAGAAGCTATATGAGTAGAGATTTTTGTGCTAAATTAAGTTGTCCATTGACGCCTTTGGATAGTAAATTTTTACTCGAATTAGCAAATGGTAAATTAATTTCAGCAGATAATATATGTCGGAATCGAGAAATTAAACTGGTTAGCGAAACATTTAAGATTGATTTGATACCAGTAGAGTTAGGGAGTTTTGATGTGATAATCGGTATGGACTGGTTGAAAGAAGTGAAAGCAGAGATCGTTTGTTACAAAAATGCAATTCGCATTATACGAGAAAAAGGAAAACCCTTAATGGTGTACGGAGAAAAGGGCAACACGAAGCTACATCTTATTAGTAATTTGAAGGCACAAAAACTAATAAGAAAAGGTTGCTATGCTGTTCTAGCACACGTCGAGAAAGTACAAACTGAAGAAAAGAGCATCAATGATGTTCCCATTGCAAAAGAATTTCCCGATGTATTTCCGAAAGAATTACCGGGATTACCCCCACATCGATCCGTTGAATTTCAAATAGATCTTGTACCAGGAGCTGCACCAATAGCTCGTGCTCCTTACACAGCGAGATGAAAGAACTGCAAAGCCAATTACAAGAACTTTTAGAGCGTGGTTTCATTCGACCAAGCACATCACCGTGGGGAGCTCCTGTTTTGTTTGTCAAGAAGAAAGATGGTACATTCAGGTTGTGTATCGACTACCGAGAGTTGAACAAACTTACCATCAAGAACCGCTACCCACTACCGAGAATCGACGAATTATTTGATCAACTACAAGGCTCGTCTGTTTATTCAAAGATTGACTTACGTTCCGGGTATCATCAAATGCGGGTGAAAGAAGATGATATTCCAAAGACTGCTTTCAGAACACGTTACGGTCATTACGAGTTTATGGTCATACCGTTTGGTTTAACTAATGCACCAGCTGTGTTCATGGACCTTATGAACCGAGTGTGTGGACCATACCTTGACAAGTTTGTCATTGTTTTCATTGATGACATACTTATTTACTCAAAGAATGACCAAGAACACGGTGAACATTTGAGAAAGGTGTTAGAAGTATTGAGGAAGGAAGAATTGTACGCTAAGTTTTCAAAGTGTGCATTTTGGTTGGAAGAAGTTCAATTCCTCGGTCACATAGTGAACAAAGAAGGTATTAAGGTGGATCCGGCAAAGATAGAAACTGTTGAAAAGTGGGAAACCCCGAAAACTCCGAAACACATACGCCATTTTTTAGGACTAGCTGGTTACTACAGAAGGTTCATCCAAGACTTTTCCAGAATAGCAAAACCCTTGACTGCATTAACGCATAAAGGGAAGAAATTTGAATGGAATGATGAACAAGAGAAAGCGTTTCAGTTATTGAAGAAAAAGCTAACTACGGCACCTATATTATCATTGCCTAAAGGGAATGATGATTTTGTGATTTATTGTGACGCATCAAAGCAAGGTCTCGGTTGTGTATTAATGCAACAAACGAAGGTGATTGCTTATGCGTCTAGACAATTGAAGATTCACGAACAAAATTATACGACGCATGATTTGGAATTAGGCGCGGTTGTTTTTGCATTAAAGACTTGGAGGCACTACTTATATGGGGTCAAAAGTATTATATATACTGACCACAAAAGTCTTCAACACATATTTAATCAAAAACAACTGAATATGAGGCAGCGTAGGTGAATTGAATGATTATGACTTTGAGATTCGTTACTACCCGGGGAAGGCAAATGTGGTAGCCGATGCCTTGAGCAGGAAGGACAGAGAACCCATTCGAGTAAAATCTATGAATATAATGATTCATAATAACCTTACTACTCAAATAAAGGAGGCGCAACAAGGAGTTTTAAAAAAGGGAAATTTAAAGGATGAAATACCCAAAGGATCGGAGAAGCATCTTAATACTCGGGAAGACGGAACCCGTATAGGGCTGAAAGGATTTGGGTACCAAAATTTAGAGATATGAGAGAAATGGTACTTAGAGAAGCTCATAAAACCAGATACTCAATACATCCTGGAACGGGGAAGATGTACAAGGATCTCAAGAAACATTTTTGGTGGCCGGGTATGAAAGCCGATGTTGCTAAATACGTAGGAGAATGTTTGACGTGTTCTAAGGTCAAAGCTGAGCATCAGAAACCATCAGGTCTACTTCAACAACCCGAAATCCCGGAATGGAAATGGGAAAACATTACCATGGATTTCATCACTAAATTGCCAAGGACTGCAAGTGGTTTTGATACTATTTGGGTAATAGTTGATCGTCTCACCAAATCAGCACACTTCCTGCCAATAAGAGAAGATGACAAGATGGAGAAGTTAGCACGACTGTATTTGAAGGAAGTTGTCTCCAGACATGGAATACCAATCTCTATTATCTCTGATAGGGATGGCAGATTTATTTCAAGATTCTGGCAGACATTACATCAAGCATTAGGAACTCGTCTAGACATGAGCACTGCCTATCATCCACAAACTGATGGGCAGAGCGAAAGGACGATACAAACGCTTGAAGATATGCTACGAGCATGTGTTATTGATTTCGGAAACAGTTGGGATCGACATCTACCGTTAGCAGAATTTTCCTACAACAACAGCTACCATTCAAGCATTGAGATGGCGCCGTTTGAAGCACTTTATGGTAGAAAGTGCAAGTCTCCGATTTGTTGGAGTGAAGTGGGGGATAGACAGATTACGGGTCCGGAGATTATACAAGAAACTACCGAGAAGATCATCCAAATTCAACAACGGTTGAAAACCGCCCAAAGTCGACAAAAGAGCTACGCTGACATTAAAAGAAAAGATATAGAATTTGAAATTGGAGAGATGGTCATGCTTAAAGTTGCACCTTGGAAAGGCGTTGTTCAATTTGGTAAACGAGGGAAATTAAATCCAAGGTATATTGGACCATTCAAGATTATTGATCGTGTCGGACCAGTAGCTTACCGACTTGAGTTACCTCAACAACTCGCGGCTGTACATAACACTTTCCACGTCTCGAATTTGAAGAAATGTTTTGCTAAAGAAGATCTCACTATTCCGTTAGATGAAATCCAAATCAACGAAATACTTCAATTCATCGAAGAACCCGTCGAAATAATGGATCGTGAGGTTAAAAGACTTAAGCAAAACAAGATACCAATTGTTAAGGTTCGATGAAATGCTCGTAGAGGACCCGAGTTCACCTGGGAGCATGAAGATCAGATGAAGAAGAAATACCCGCATCTATTTCCAGAAGATTCGTCAACACCTTCAACAGCTTAAAATTTCGGGACGAAATTTATTTAACGGGTAGGTACTGTAGTGACCCGAACTTTTCCATGTTTATATATATTAATTAAGATTGATATTTACATGATTAAATGTTTCCAACATGTTAAGCAATCAAACTTGTTAAGACTTGATTAATTGAAATATGTTTCATATAGACAATTGACCACCCAAGTTGACCGGTGATTCACGAACGTTAAAACTTGTAAAAACTATATGATGACATATATATGGATATATATATAGTTAACATGATACTATGATAAGTAAACATATCATTAAGTATATTAACAATGAACTACATATGTAAAAACAAGACTACTAACTTAATGATTTTTAAACGAGACATATATGTAACGATTATCGTTGTAAAGACATTTAATGTATATATATATCATATTAAGAGATATTCATACATGATAATATCATGATAATATAATAATTTAAAATCTCATTTGATATTATAAACATTGGGTTAACAACATTTAACAAGATCGTTAACCTAAAGGTTTCAAAACAACACTTACATGTAACGACTAACGATGACTTAACGACTCAGTTAAAATGTATATACATGTAGTGTTTTAATATGTATTTATACACTTTTGAAAGACTTCAATACACTTATCAAAATACTCCTACTTAACAAAAATGCTTACAATTACATCCTCGTTCAGTTTCATCAACAATTCTACTCGTATGCACCCGTATTAGTACTCGTACAATACACAGCTTTTAGATGTATGTACTATTGGTATATACACTCCAATGATCAGCTCTTAGCAGCCCATGTGAGTCACCTAACACATGTGAGAACCATCATTTGGCAACTAGCATGAAATATCTCATAAAATTACAAAAATATGAGTAATCATTCACGACTTATTTACATGAAAACAAAATTACATATCCTTTATATCTAATCCATACACCAACGACCAAAAACACCTACAAACACTTTCATTCTTCAATTTTATTCATCTAATTGATCTCTCTCAAGTTCTATCTTCAAGTTCTAAGTGTTCTTCATAAATTCTACAAGTTCTAGTTACATAAAATCAAGAATACTTTCAAGTTTGCTAGCTCACTTCCAATCTTGTAAGGTGATCATCCAACCTCAAGAAATCTTTGTTTATTATAGTAGGTTATCATTCTAATACAAGGTAATAATCATATTCAAACTTTAATTCAATTTCTATAACTATAACAATCTTATTTCGAGTGGAAACCTTACTTGAAATTGTTTTCGTGTCATGATTCTGCTTCAAGAACTTTCAAGCCATCCAAGGATCCTTTGAAGCTAGATCTATTTTTTTCATTTCCAGTAGGTTTATCCAAGGAACTTGAGGTAGTAATGATGTTCATAACATCATTCGATTCATACATATAAAGCTATCTTATTCGAAGGTTTAAACTTGTAATCACTAGAACATAGTTTAGTTAATTCTAAACTTGTTCGCAAACAAAAGTTAATCCTTCTAACTTGACTTTTAAAATCAACTAAACACATGTTCTATATCTATATGATATGCTAACTTAATGATTTAAAACCTGGAAACACGAAAAACACCGTAAAACCGGATTTACGCCGTCGTAGTAACACCGCGGGCTGTTTTGGGTTAGTTAATTAAAAACTATGATAAACTTTGATTTAAAAGTTGTTATTATGAGAAAATGATTTTTATTATGAACATGAAACTATATCCAAAAATTATGGTTAAACTCAAAGTGGAAGTATGTTTTCTAAAATGGTCATCTAGACGTCGTTCTTTCGACTGAAATGACTACCTTTACAAAAACAACTTGTAACTTATTTTTCCGACTATAAACCTATAATTTTTCTGTTTAGATTCATAAAATAGAGTTCAATATGAAACCATAGCAATTTGATTCACTCAAAACGGATTTAAAATGAAGAAGTTATGGGTAAAACAAGATTGGATAATTTTTCTCATTTTAGCTACGTGAAAATTGGTAACAAATCTATTCCAACCATATCTTAATCAACTTGTATTGTATATTATGTAATCTTGAGATACCATAGACACGTATACAATGTTTCGACCTATCATGTCGACACATCTATATATATTTCGGAACAACCATAGACACTCTATATGTGAATGTTGGAGTTAGCTATACAGGGTTGAGGTTGATTCCAAAATATATATAGTTTGAGTTGTGATCAATACTGAGATACGTATACACTGGGTCGTGGATTGATTCAAGATAATATTTATCGATTTATTTCTGTACATCTAACTGTGGACAACTAGTTGTAGGTTACTAACGAGGACAGCTGACTTAATAAACTTAAAACATTAAAATATATTAAAAGTGTTGTAAATATATTTTGAACATACTTTGATATATATGTATATATTGTTATAGGTTCGTGAATCAACCAGTGGCCAAGTCTAACTTTCCGACGAAGTAAAAATATGTGAAAGTGAGTTATAGTCCCACTTTTAAAATCTAATATTTTTGGGATGAGAATACATGCAGGTTTTATAAATGATTTACAAAATAGACACAAGTACGTGAAACTACATTCTATGGTTGAATTATCGAAATCGAATATGCCCCTTTTTATTAAGTCTGGTAATCTAAGAATTAGGGAACAGACACCCTAATTGACGCGAATCCTAAAGATAGATCTATTGGGCCCAACAAGCCCCATCCAAAGTACCGGATGCTTTAGTACTTCGAAATTTATATCATATCCGAAGGGTGTCCCGGAATGATGGGGATATTCTTATATATGCATCTTGTTAATGTCGGTTACCAGGTGTTCACCATATGAATGATTTTTATCTCTATGTATGGGATGTGTATTGAAATATGAAATCTTGTGGTCTATTATTATGATTTGATATATATAGGTTAAACCTATAACTCACCAACATTTTTGTTGACGTTTTAAGCATGTTTATTCTCAGGTGATTATTAAGAGCTTCCGCTGTCGCATACTTAAATAAGGACGAGATTTGAAGTCCATGCTTGTATGATATTGTGTAAAAACTGCATTCAAGAAACTTATTTTGTTGTAACATATTTGTATTGTAAACCATTATGTAATGGTCGTGTGTAAACAGGATATTTTAGATTATCATTATTTGATAATCTACGTAAAGCTTTTTAAAACCTTTATCTATGAAATAAAGGTTATGGTTTGTTTTAAAAATGAATGCAGTCTTTGAAAAACGTCTCATATAGAGGTCAAAACCTCGTAACAAAATCAATTAATATGGAACGTTTTTAATCAATAAGAACGGGACATTTCACACATGGGGTGCCCGAGCTCGTGTTGTCCATTAACGTGTAATCGTGGCTCGTTTCAAGTGCCGTTTAAAACGTACCGAAGGCCCGGAACGCTAAACCGATTGTTAAAACGTAACCAAACGTTTAATTTATTAAAACTCAATAATTAAAATATTTTTAAAAAGGTAATAATTAATAAAATAATTATTAAAATAAACCCGAGTGTTTCGTTGCTCGAAAAGCAGTTTTTGTCGTTATGCAAACCGTAGCGTTTTTTTCGTATTTCTTTTATCCGAAATATTTTTATCGATTAATATTAACCCATATTAATTTAAATAATCCACCAAGGATCACGTATGCATTTAATACACTTAAACACATAAAAGTCAAATAATCACTGTTAAATCAATTAACGGACAGTAAACAGAAGTGACGGAAAAAGCAGGTTGTTACAGTACTGATGAATCGTCATCATCTGAATCCTCCATGTCTTCCTCTTCAATATTGTATGTCCACGGTTGTACTTCATGGACATACACATCATAATCGACCCCATTAATCCACATAATGATCCATTCATTAATAAAATTGTTGTCGAATGTGGCAATACAAATGCGTCCCAAGCTCATCACATTAGACTTCTCCTGATCTAAGAATACAAATTTTTTGAATAGACCTGCCACTTTTCTAAACGAAGACGACTTCCATGCGCAAAAAGGCATGCCAGAGATATTAATCCATGTTAGTCTCTCATCTACTACAAAGTTCTTAGTTATCGGTTTTATGGTCGTATACAGAGAGTTCAAAGTCGTGTTTATCTTAAAAGTAGAGCAGGCATCCACGGACGGAAAACTGAACCATAGCCAATATCCTCCCACATGATGTATCGTTAAGTCCTCAAAACCTTCTTCTTTACATACCGTCCGAATACTCATCATAGTCTGCACATCTTTTAGCTTTACCAACACTGATTCCATCGGATTCGCCATTTGAACCAAGTCTTGTTCAACCAGCGTCAGTTTCTTTTTCGGAACATTACCAATCCCCTGACCCAAACCAGATTTTCCATGTACAACATTGGCATAGGAACCCCCACCATTTACAGAGGACTCAACATGTGATCCAATCAGTTTAACCTTAATAGGCTCAGTACCAGTATCAAACTTCTTATTAACCACATTTGGAGGTACCTGTCTGGATTCGGGATCCTTCTTTTGAAATTTAGCAACTGAAGCAAAAAGCTTAACCCCATCTATTTTGATGGTCGATAGCTGATTCGCAAGTGTTATCGGCTCCTTAATTTCCTTAAACCTAACAAATCCAAATCGCTTACCCAACTTCGTTCTCTTGTAAGCAACATAAGAATCAGTGATTGCACCATATGATTGGCACAATTGCCACAATCGTTTTCGATCAATTCGATCCGGTAAATTAATAATGAAAAACGTGGTTTCAAGATATGATGTTTTACCTTGATAAGGATTCTGAATCGGTTTGTTATTCCCATTCCTAACCTTGTAACACCATTCTTAATACCTAAAACATATTATTAAAATGTTTCGTTTAAACAAACACGTGATTCCACCGATCATTTTACTAGTACTAATAGTAATTGATAATTGATTGAATAATTGATTGAATAATTAACCATAGATAAAAAAGGTGTGGAGTCGATAAATCGTCATTTTGTTTTACAGAAAAATATTCCACATGCAGTTCACGTGACCAACATAATTTTGAATGCCTAATCGACTTTAAATCTGTAAGTACCGTTCCTTTCCGAAAACAAGTATTCCCCCTCTCTCCAAATTAAAATTCAAAATTCAAATTCAGTTTGTATCTATCTCTCTCTCTCTCTCTCTCTCTCTCCCCCACCAATACACTCAGACTGAAAACCCTAGTTTTCAAAGGTATCGATTCTAACTGTTTCCTTTAATCTACACTTCACACTTGCAAAGACTTGTACACACGATTATAAATCATCAGTACAATTGATTTGTGATTCATCCGATATTCTATTTTTAGGGTTTACGATCTGGTTCGAAATGGATAGTTCGGATGTGAAAAATGGATCTCAATCGGTTCGAGTTGCCGTAAATATTCGACCTCTGGTTACTTCCGAACTTCTTGTTGGTTGTTCCGACTGTATCATTGTCACTCCAGATGAACCTCAGGTGATTTCACTAACCCTAATTGCTAACTATATGAATTTTGATTTTTGTGATAGCTTAGATGTGCTAGCTAGAGATTTCTGTGAATTTTGATGAGAAATATTGTTTTATGAAAATTATTAGGTACAAATTGGTTCACATTCCTTCACATTTGATTATGTGTATGGGACTAAGGCGTCTTCTTCTTCTCGCATGTTTGAGGAATGTGTTGCGCCACTCGTCGATGCTCTTTTTCTCGGCTTCAATGCCACAGTATTAGCTTATGGCCAGGTATAGTTTTATGTAACTTGTTTTCTTTTTCCAAGATGATTTGTTTTACCTGTTTTATGATTATGATGAAACTTCTGCATCCCAGATTGATCAGAATTTTTATTTTATAAGAAATACTACAATATTTGTTGTTTTGAAGCTCATAATGTTTAATGTTTTGTATTGCCAAAGACTGGCTCTGGAAAAACTTATACCATGGGTACAAACTACCATGGTGAGAACACTAATGGGATCATCCCTAACGTTATGCAAACTATATTTAAAAGAGTAGAGGAGACTAAGAGCAATGCTGAGTATTTAATCAGAGTGTCATTCATTGAGGTAATACAGCTACTGTTCATTGTTCATAATACTTATGCAATTGTTTATAATTGCTACACACATGCTCATATGTACTGTACTGTATATGTTATAACATTCTAAAGTGTTAATTCTCTTTTTCCAGATATTCAAGGAGGAGGTTTTTGATTTACTTGATTCAAGTCCAGCCGTTTATCCTAAAGTTGATGGGAATGGAAAGCCCATAGGGCCTTCTAGGGCTCCTATTCATATCAGGGAAACTGCTAATGGTGGGATTTCTCTTGCTGGTGTAACTGAGGCTGAAGTCACTTCACAAGATGAGATGGCTTCATTTCTGCTGCGTGGATCTGTGTGTCGTGCGACGGGAAGCACAAATATGAATAGTCAATCAAGGTTTGTTTCCTTATGATCTGTTTTTAATCATATGCCATGCTGTTGGATAAGGCAGTAGCTTTTGTTGTATCCAACACTAAATCTATGATGCTGTGTTCAACAAATTAGTGTCTGATTTTTTAAGCAGTCTCTTTGAAGACGAATGTTACATTGTTTTGACCTACTAAGAAAAGTATGATATATCATAAGCTTATTTAGCGTGGTTGTTTTACATGTGTTATCGTATTATTGTATGTATCAATGTTTTTTAACCAATACATTTTATATTCAGTCGATCACATGCCATTTTCACGATCTCCATGGAACAAAAGCTACTTGGTGGGATAAAAAGCGGAGGAAGCCATGATGATGCAGGGGATGATATATTATGTGCCAAACTTCATTTGGTAGACCTTGCTGGTTCGGAACGGGCGAAGAAAACAGGAGCTGATGGAATGCGTTTAAGGGAAGGTACATTTATCACCACATTTATTTTACTTTTAAAGTATAAACATTTAATCGTTTTATGTGTAATTTTTGTACAGTTAGTTTGTTTGTTACTGTTGGTTAACATTATGTCATTTAAGTTGATTGTTCTGCCATATTTGGTTTGTAACAATAATTTTTAAAACTTAATTTTGTACTATTCCAATTGAAAGTTGAATTACTTGATGCGATTACATAGACAATCTATGTATGTTAGTGCAAATTTTTGTGATCATGTATTGATAATTTTATGTTGTATATAATTTTTTGATAGGAATCCATATTAACAAGGGGTTGTTAGCTCTCGGCAACGTTATAAGTGCATTGGGTGATGATAAGAAGAGAAAAGAAGGGGGCCATGTTCCTTATAGGGATAGTAAATTAACCCGCCTTTTACAGGTATGAAAACTTGTATATCCTGTGTGCTAGAGTTTACTTTTCAAACGTCATGCAGAAATAATATAAAATGTATCATATTTTAGGACTCTCTGGGAGGAAACAGCAAAACAGTTATGATTGGTAAGTTATTGAACTCGATGATGCTTAAGCTAAAGGATGATTTTTGTTTTTAACATGTGATCTATTGGCAATTACATCCAATATTCTAATTATTTTACCTTTTATGTTTTGTGTTTGTTAGCTTGTGTAAGTCCAGCGGATACTAACGCTGAGGAAACCCTAAACACATTGAAATATGCGAATCGAGCTCGCAACATTCAAAACAAAGCTATTGTAAGATATCTGTTATCAAAGGATGAGAAATATTTTGATTAGATATTCAACTATATCCTGACCATATTATTTTTTCACGTAGGTAAACCGCGATCCAGTTGCTGCTCAGATGCAAAGTCTAAGAAATCAAGTTGAACAGTTGCAAGCCGAGCTTCTTTATGTAAAGGGTGACTCATCCACTCCTTTTGAAGAACTTCAGGTTAGATATATGTCCACTGTGTACCCTTAATGTACATAGATGTGGTCTAAAATGTTATTTGTTTTGCTTGTTAGATTTTGAAAGGAAAGATCGCATTACTTGAAACAAGTAATGCAGATTTACGACAGCAACTTCAAGAACATCAACTCAACTCTGAACTCTTAACTAAACAAGCAATAGATGCTCAGGTAAGTTGCACTTGATAAGTGAGCTCAATCCATCAACTTTTATGTTGTTTACATTTGTCGAAATGTGTTACATCGTTATAAACTGTTTGATTAATAACTTTTGACACATCATTGTATATTTCAGTTTGAGAAAGATAGGCTGTTACTCAAAATTGAGTCTGCCCGCAATGGTAAATCATGGGATGAGATGGACAGGGACTCAAATGAGGTTGATTGAGTTTACTTTCTGATTATTATTATATGTTATAATTATACATGAACACAATATTTTACACCATACTTGAATATTTCAGGGCACCGACTTGTTGAAAACGTATGTATCTAAGGTTCAAGAATTAGAAGGAGAACTGATGCAAATGCGAAGATTGAATACTTCAAAACGTGGTGACCTAATTGATTTCATGGATTTGGATGAGAATATTCTTCGCACAAAAAGTGGGTTGTTCTCAGATTCTGATTCTAAATCCGCTGAAGTTGTTGGTAAGCTGCTGTATACTACTTTACTACTTCTGCACATGGTGTAGTTAGATTATTTCCATGCATAATATCCGAACAACTGACAATACTGTCCAAAGTTACTTAAAAACCAATATAATGTTCAATGCTATTTGCTCATGTTTGTTACCAATCAAGGCAATTGATGATCATATTTGTCTGCAGGTGACTCAGAAGTTGAAGAGAAGGAGCTAGAACATTGTTCTTTGCAAGAGAAACTTGATAGTGAGCTAAAAGAATTGGACAAAAGGCTGGAACAAAAGGAGGTACATGTTTTCTTCTACTTGCTTTACACACATTTCTAGAAAGATACTTAGATGTGAGTAAATGTTTCATGTGCAAGTCTTAGAGGTGGCTAATTAATTTTTTGCAACTTTCAATAAATATATGTAAGGCTGAAATGAAGCGGTTTGCGGGTGGTGATACCTCTGTTCTGAAGCAACATTATGAGAAGAAAGTTCAAGACTTGGAACAAGAGAAGAGAACGTTGCAGGTTTTCACATCTTCAGTTACCAGTCTTTTCAATTTTTAAGGAGAAAATTTATAATTTTGCTAACTTGTTTGACTAATTTGTTGACAGAAAGAGATTGAACAACTTAGGTGCAATCTTGCAAAAATTTCCTCCACTTCTGATGACAGTACTCAAAAGTTGAAGGAAAATTATATTCAGAAGTTGAATTCTTTGGAATCCCAAGTGAGTTCTTCATCTTAATTTATGGATCAACTCTACATCATGTTTGATCTAAGAAGCAATGACATGTTAATATAGGGTAGAATATTGCAAAAGTTTTAAAATTGCTAAATGACTTGACTAGATACACTAATATCCTAATGTTGGATTTTAGGTTGCGGAGTTGAAAAAGAAGCAAGATGCTCAGGCACAACTCCTAAGACAAAAACAGAGGAGCGACGAGGCAGCGAAGAAACTTCAGGATGAGATTCATAGAATCAAAACACACAAGGTACGTTTTTTGTGTTCTTAGGCAACTTAAAAAGCAACACTTGTAATAAAGCTTTACTACTATCTTGTGCCTTATATATAATTGATTTAATATACAGGTTCAATTACAACAAAAAATAAAGCAGGAGTCAGAGCAGTTCAGGTTATGGAAGGCCTCACGTGAAAAAGAAGTGCTTCAGGTTTATACATTTCTTAGCATGTTTGGACTTGTTTTTTTTTTTTTTTAATATATTTATTCATCTGGAAAAGTCATGATGTTTTTCATTTTCTTTCAAAAATTTGATATATTTGAGTTTTTATTCACTTTTGTTTACCTGTCAATATGTTTGTTTGTTATCACTGTTCTTTAGCTGAAAAAAAGTAATGATCTTGAAGAAAAATATGTATTAATTTGCTGCTAAAACATATTTTGTATGAACAGCTTAAGAAAGAGGGGAGAAGAAATGAGTATGAGATGCATAAGTTACTAGCTCTGAATCAAAGGCAGAAAATGGTAAGTCAAATAGATTCACCTTACCATCTGTTACAATCCTTTTGTTTTAAACTCATCCAATAGTTTTTTAATCCTTTTTTTACATATTAATATGGTTATTTTTATTCCAGGTTTTGCAAAGAAAGACAGAAGAAGCTTCTTTGGCTACCAAACGATTAAAAGAGTTACTAGAATCACGAAAGGCTTCTTCACGTGAAACATTTGGTAATAGTTTACTTGAACTATATATTCACTTCATGCTCTATCTTAGCCTTTCAATATTTAATCATATAATGTTGTAAATTCTTATGCAGGAAATAGCAGTGGCCCTGGAATTCAGGTATAATAATTAATTTTTATCACTTAATAAATAATAATAATAATTCTGATTGAAGGAGATTAATATAATTGTATTCTATAGTTAGCTTTTGTCAATGTATTTGCTGATTAGTATTGTAGCCAATAATGGGCGCATAAGAATTCTGTACTGCTATTTATGAGTTACATTTACAACAGGCATTGTTGCATGCGTTGGAACATGAACTCGAGGTTACTGTGCGTGTGCATGAAGTACGCTGCGAGTATGAGCGTCAAAAGGAAGAGTAAGTCCATAAACATTCCTGTACTTTTCTTTAAAGAGTTTGGGTCATTGTTAACCTTTTATTCTGATATTCAATACCAGGAGGATTAAAATGGCTAAAGAGGTAGCAGAACTCAAGGATGAAGCAAATATAGCAAGACAATCTTCTTTAAGGTTTTACTGAATAACTTATTTGATATCTTGTTTATTCTAAATAAGAGAAATTTGGCATATTGTTATGAATGGGTCGAATCTCGAAACAGGTTATGTGTTATTCTTAAACATAAACCAGTTTAAAAGTCGCCCTATATTCATTGTGAATGTATATATGTAATCTACTAAAACATCTGTTCACTAATACCATTAAATAATTGCATTTGACACACAAACTGTCCATAGAAACTGTAAGAATTTTGGACTTAAATATTTAGGGCAATCTGAATTAACCCGACCATTCTGACTGCACAAAAATGTAACTCGCTTGACCAGAACCTACCTGTGTTGATTCTGTTACTCTATCTGCCGACCAGCTAGATTTCACATCTGTTCAATTAGTTAAATGATTTATTTTATGGAAAATTGCAGTGATTGTGCTCAGACAATGTCGCCTGGTGCAAGAAATTCAAGAATATATGCCCTTGAGAATATGCTAGCCACTTCATCCAGCACGATTGTTTCAATGGCCTCGCAGCTGTCAGAAGCAGAAGAACGTGAAAGGGCGTTTTCTGGCAGAGGTCGATGGAATCAAATTCGTTCTCTTCCTGAAGCAAAAAATATGATGAACCATTTGTTCAACCTGGCATCTTCTTCAAGGTTTGTATCTGATGTGATAAAAAACTTGTTTATTTATTATTTGAGAAGTGCAAACTATAATAAGTTTTTGTCCGTTGATAAAGGTGTCAGCTTTGGGATAAAGAAGTTGACTGTAGGGAGAAAGATTCAGAGATTCGAGGTTTGAAGGAAAAAATAGTCAATCTAATTAGACAAGTTGAGATGCAGAAGATGGAGATCAGCCGCCATGAGAAGCTCAAGGTTTGCCATTCTTTTTCCCTTGTATAAAAATAAAAATTGTCATTTTTCTGAATTTGAAAAAAAATAAGTCTTGTTTTAAAGGTAACTTCTACTTCTATAATGCTCATGTGTTTTATAACAGAAAAAACTTATGATGTCAAAGAGCTTTAAGAAGAAGTCAACAACAGTTGAAGAATCATCTGTCATTGATGATGGTGAAGGACATGTTTATCATTTACGCCCAAAGGTTTTTTCTTTTTTCATCTTACTTAATCCACCCACTTGTGCAGTAATAGTAATTAGACGTTGAAATTAGCAACTTCATCCGTTTAATTTTAAATGACCGGTATATGCTAATTTATCAAATCAATTTTAAATGAATCGATTGTACTTTTTAAAGCTTACAGTCTTCTTAGTTCATATTTTGAAAAAGTTTACTTATATTATAATGTGGTTTTTTGTGGTCATGTTTAATGTGTCAAGTACACACAAGATGTGGTTTCTGGTAATCCTGTCTAAACTAATTTTAACCAGTCAGAATGTGAAACCGTTTGAAACAAAACTCGTTCCGCCTAGTAACCCACCTGAGATGCTCATGTTTCTTCAGTTGTAACGGAGTATGTATTTTCTTTGTTAAAATCCAACTGTTGTTTTTTACTTTGAAGGGGGGACTCCGAAACTCCATAGCATACACTAGTAGTGGAAATGTGGACGACTTATTAGAGGACATGGATATGTCTGATGATTCAGAACAATCAGATGTAGATGAAACTGATGATGATGACTGGGTACAATCAGATGATTTTGTAGATGAGTGGGGCCAAAGAAGGCGGCAAACAGCCAAAAGAAGAAATTCCAAGATTGATAACAACAACAACAACAACAACAATGATGGAAGAACTCATAACTCATCTCCAAGTGAAGTAGATTCAGATGCAAATGTAAATCAAAAAGCAGCAGCACCCTCATCATCAGGTATATGTTGTTCATGCAGCAAAAGCTCATCTTGTAAAACACTGAAATGCGAGTGTCGAGCCAATGGAGGTAATTGCTCCTTATCTTGTGGGTGCCTCGCTAAAAAATGTAGCAACCGAGCAAGTTTGGTGGAAGAATCTGATTCGAAAGCGCAAGTTCCAGTTGCAGTTGCAGTTGAAAATGATGATGGTGGTGAAATAGAGAGAATAGCAAGTCATGGTGCACTGCTTCTTCAAGCAGCTCTATCATCTGATACTACTAATAATAATAATAATCTTGTGGAACCAAAAGATGCTGCTGCTGATGGCACACACAGAAAGCCACTATCCGACATCGGAAATAGAACCGTAAGTATCATATTCCCACACACTTGTTATGCAAAATTAGTCTATACATGTATTCGGACAACTGTTGGATTTAATGATTGGTTCCACCTAAAGTATAACAAGTCAAACTTGACTAACTTTTGCAGGCCAAACCAAATGTGCCTAAACCTCGAAAGACATGGCGAAAATCAGTAGCATACCAACTGGTTCCAGTGGCGGCTTCAGACCAAGGTTTATCTCAAAAGGAGGAAGTTGAATGTCCAAAGAAACAAGAGAGTAGCAGTGAGGTGGGGCCGGATATCCAAATGACGTTACCAAGAGCCATTCGTAATGCAATGCCCTCAAATAATCTTCCCCCTTTGAGAGATAGAAACAGCTCTCAAGTGCGGACTAATTCTAGTGGTAATAAGGAACACCCCGAGCATGCAGCAGCAGCAGGTCCACGTCATCTACCTAAACAAACAACAGATGAAAAGGAAAATCATGGAGTGTAAAGTAGGTGGAGTATTAGATATGTTTTATTGGCTTCTTCTGTATGTATAAACTTGTTTTGCGTTTCGGTTCTTGAATCCTAGAGTTGAACCATAAGATATGGAATTAATTCAGGACGTGCTTGTTTACAATTGACAGTAATTTCCAATCCAATCCTTTATTGGTGGCAGTCTATTTAGGTCAAATGTTTAAGGTTGCTTAACCAAGTTGATTGTGTACCTTCAACTTTACTTTGAGCATTTGTAAAATTTAAATCTTCTAAAACTGTTGGTTTTGTTCATTTTTTTTTTTTGAAAAGCAACAAATTTATTTCGTTACCAACATTGCAAGGGTACAATAACAAGCATGTGAGAGCATGCTTAAGAATAATTCAAGCTATAGAAATTTGAAGATATATGTTCTGTTTGCTTTTTGTTATATTTACTTTTAATATTACATAATCGTATTAAAAAACTAGCTATATGTTCTGTTCGCTTTTTGTTATATTTACTTTTAATGTTACATAATCGTATTAAAGTTGTCGTCGTCACAATAATAAATAAACATATATGCCTTTTATATTTAAGTTTATTTGTTATATATAAACAAGATGATGAATAGTGTCAAATGATTTTATGGATAATGTAAAGTGACTTTTGTTTATTTCCCTTTCATGCTTTCATTAGAAGGACGCATATCCAATTATTTTTTCAGCATATGTATGAACTTTTATTTATTTTACATTCATGAACATAACTTTGAAGACATTACATCCGGAGCCCTGTGTTGAGTAGTTAGTATCTTTTATTCAACAAGTGTTCATGCCCTTTATATAGGCGAAACACATTTACTTTGAATGGGTCGAGGCGATAAGGTTTTTTCTTTATGAATTTAGTAAATAAACGATCTAATAATAAATTTAATAAATAAATTCAGTAAATTTCAAATGCATTAACAACTGACGAGGGGTGGCAATGGATACCCGATCCAGTGGATATCCATCCGATCCACCCGATTATTCGTGGATATGGACGATCTAAATGGATATGGATATGGATGTGGATGAAAAAATTTCATCCATGGATGAACCCGCTTTCACCCGAAATAACTAAATATATAAATTTATCACTCAAATTAGTATAATTTATGTAGTGATATTTCATTAATGATATTCATATTCATCTTTCTTTATATTTTTTCTAAAAATATAACTTTTTTCTTATATTTTGTTTTATTTAAATAATCAAATGTATTTATCGTACTTTGGTGGTTCAAATGTGATTTAATGTAACTAAAAGTAAGCAACTTACATGTCGATATCCTTACACGTTTAATAGGTTATCTATTGAATATTTGTTATATAGATTAGTAAAATGTGACTTTCGGTCGCATAAACTATTAAAAATATTACTTTTGATCGTATATAGTGAACCACCGCTTATAATTCTTAAAAATAAAATAAATTTAAACGGATATGGATAATTATCCATTAACCCGCTTCACCCGACGGATATGGATATGGATGGATGAAAAAAAATAAAAATAAATGGATATGGATATGGATACGGCCTCACCCGATCCATATCCGATCCATTGCTATCCCTACTGACGATGCTCACGTTACCATTCAATAATAATATTTTCAATATAAATATTAATAATAATTAAAATAAATAATTTTTTCATTTTAACTGTATTATATATTTGATAAAATATAAATACTAACATGTTATAATATATAAATATATATATAAATGGATAGTCAATTATTGATACACAAAAGTAATATTATTGTATTACCTAAACTTGTGATATTTTTGCTATAAATAGCCATGAATGCAAGCATTAAGCTTGCACCATTTTCTCACACTTACAAAGTGTTTCTTTCTTTCTCTCCATTATCATCTTTGTTCTTACACTTCATTATTAGCATTCTTAATCAAGAATCAAACCACTAAAGGTAGTTATAAGCCTACTGAATTATAACACGTTATCAGCACGATAATCTTAATACTAATTATGGTTGGCTCTGCCACCTAAATGATATATGGTCGGTTATACCACCTGAAAAATATATGGTCGACAATGTCGTTTATGTTACTAACATTTATATTTCTATTATCTAACATTTATATGGTCGACACTGTCGCCTAATTATCATTTATGTTTACTAATATTTATATTTCTGTTATATAACATTTATTTATGATTGCTTACACATGGTCGACATTGTCGCCTACTTATCATTTATGTTATATTAAATTTATGTTTAATGTTTATATACTTATGAATATAAATTGACTCTAATTTATCATGTTGTTTGTTTTAATTTTTGATAATAGAAAATGTCGAATCTGAAAAAGCTTAAATTTACTCCTTTAGAATCAACGGGAAACAACTACATGCCATGGGTTATAAAAGTAAAAAATGCATCTTAAATCAATGGGCATTCTTGAAATCATAAATGAAAACAACACTTGTTCTGAAAAAGAACAAGCAACGGTATGTTTCTTTATTCATCAATATATTGATGAATGCTTACAAAATAATTATGTGACTGTAGAAGATCCCCATGTTTTATGGGAAGGTCTCAAAAGCAGATTCAATAATCAAAGAGAAATTTTACTTCCAGCTGCTATGGATCAATGGAGAACATTAAGGTTCCAAGACTTTAAGAAAGTAAATGAATACAACTCAGCTCTGTATAATACAGTCTCACAACTTAAATTCTGTGAACATGAAATAAGTGATGCAGACATGTTGGAGAAAACTTTCTCCACAATGAATGCTGCCAACATCACAGTGCAAATAAATTTGAGAATGCTAAAGTTCAACACATATCCTGAACTTAATTCATATCTCTTGGTTGCAGAGCAAAATGATGAGCTATTAATGAAAAATCAGCAATCCCGTCCTACTGGTACACTTGCAATCCATGAAGCAAATACTGCAAATAATTATAAACAGGGACAAGGACGCGGGCAAGGTCGTGGTTATAATAACCATCGCCATCATCATGCCAAAAGCCATAACTATGGTAGAAACCATCCTTATGGTAATGGGAATGGGCGTGGACGTGGCCGTGGTCGTGGCTGTGGTGGTCAAAGAAATAATAATCCACGAAAATATAAATATCAACCACAAAACAAGCCCACTAAACAAGATGTTGAAGAAAATTCTTCTAAAAATTCTGAAGAATCTTGTTACAGATGTGGTAGAATGGGCCACTGGGCTAATACTTGCCGAACATCTAAACATCTTGTTAAGATGTATCAGGATTCGCTGAAAGGTAAAGAAAAGGAAGTAAATTTTGTGGATAATATTGATCCAACAGTCACTGAGCAACCATCTGATTTATATGAAGATTTCTTGAATTAAATTAATATGTTTCTTTTATAAATAAAACGATTTAACCTTTGTCATCATGTTTTCTCAAATGTTTCAGTTCTATATGTTTTATCAAATGTTTCAGTTCTATGTTTGATGTTTCAATTCTATGTATGTCAAATGTTTCAGTTTTATCTATTTGTGTGTAATAAACATTTTGTGTAACATTTATATACTTACTGTTTGTTTCTTATATATGAAGTTTAATATGAATTCTGCTGGAACACAACATCAATCAAGTAGTGGAGATCTCTGTATAGCAGATAGTTGTACTACACACACTATACTTAAATCTGAAAAATATTTCATTGATTTGAAACCAATTGAAGGAACTATACATACAATATCAGGTGCTGCTAACTTGATAGAAGGGATAGGAAAGGCAAAATTCATATTACCAAACGGTACAACATTTTTAATTAATAATGCCTTATTCTCTCCTAAGTCAAGCAGAAATTTATTGAGTTTTTCTGACATATACCTTAATGGATATGATTATCAGTCAGTAACGGCAGAAAATGAGAAATATTTAAGTATCACTAACAAGAATCACGTGATTGAAAAACTGCCAAGACTTAATTCTGGATTACATTATACACATATAAATGTACCAGAAGCACATATGGTGATTAAAGAAAAGTATATTGATCCTGGTGTATTTAATTTATGGCATAACAGATTGGGCCATCCAGGATCAACAATGATGAAAAGAATTATTGAATGTACTCATGGACATCCACTGAAGGATAGAAAAATCCTTCATGATACAATGGTTCCATGTATATATTGCTCTCTTGGAAAATTGATAACTAGACCCTCACCACTTAAGGTTGAGAAAGAATCACCAATATTTCTTGAAAGAATTCAAGGTGATATTTGTGGACCAATTCATCCACCATGTGGACCATTTAGATATTTCATGGTCCTAATAGACGCATCTAGTAGATGGTCTCATGTTTGTCTTTTATCAAGCCGTAATGTGGCATTTGCAAAATTTCTTGCCGAAATTATTAAATTGAGAGCACATTTTCCTGATTACATCATTAAAAAGGTGAGACTTGATAATGCTGGTGAGTTTACATCTCAAGCATTTAATGACTATTGCATGTCTATAGGAATTGTTGTTGAACATTCTGTTGCTCATGTGCATACACAAAATGGTTTAGCCGAGTCACTGATTAAACGTTTACAGTTAATCGCTAGACCATTGATAATGAGAACAAAACTCCCTGTATCTATATGGGGTCATGCAACTTTACATGCTGCTGCATTGATTCGCATCAGACCAAGTGCAAGTCATAAATATTCCCCCCTACAACTTGCTTTTGGTCAAGAGCCAAATATTTCCCACCTTAGAACATTTGGATGTGCAGTATATGTTCCAATTGCGCCACCACAATGTACAAAAATGGGTCCTCAAAGGAGGTTGGGAATATATGTTGGATATGAAACATCTTCAATCATAAGGTATATTGAACCAATGACAGGTGATATTTTTACAGCACGTTTTGCTGATTGTCATTTTAATGAAACATTGTTTCCTAGATTAGGGGGAGAAATAAAAAAATAAAGAAAATGATGTTTCATGGTGTGAACCTCAATTAAAGTATCTTGATCCTCGCACAAAAGAATGCGAGATAGAAGTTCAAAAGATAATGCATATACAAGAACTTGCAAATCAATTGCCTGATGCATTCACAGATACAAAAAGGGTGACTAAATCATATATACCAGCAGTTAATACTCCAGCTCGAGTTGAGATTCCAAATCGGAAAACTGATAATGTAGTCACTCAAGAATCTATGCCACGTCTGAAACGTGGGAGACCAGTTGGTTCCAAAGATAAAAATCCTCGAAAAAGAAAATCAGCTGATAATAAGGTAAAAGAAAGTGTTCAAGAAGAACCACAAATCAGTACTCCTACTGCAGAGGAGATTGATGATATCAATACAGAAATTGCAATCAATCAATTATTTTTTTATAACTTAGTTCTTACAATTAAATTATAAATATTTTAAATTATTAATTTCACATTAATTAATATTTATATATTTAGATATATGTATCCATTTACAAATAATGTTCGTGAATCATCGAGAACAGTCGAAGGGTAATTGATTACATGAATATAGGTTTCAAAACTTTCGAGACTCAATATTACAGATTTTGCTTATCGAGTTGGGTTCAGCTTAAGATCAAGTTTAAATTTGGTCGGAAATTCCCGGGTCATCACAGTTTGTCCCAAATATTTTTCGAAATGAGACCTCTAAAGCCTTCAGTTTTGCCATTTTTGACGCTCTTTTGACCGTTTCCAATTTCTTTCATAGTATTCCTTTTGTGTATGCAAGTATTTGCATGGTATATATAGTTTTTAGGCCTATTATTTCACTCACAATGTAATTATGTATAACACGTATAATTTTGAATCTAATGTCACTTCATCAAACACGCTTTTTATATCACAAAGATGCGCCGCCAAATGGAGTATCATTTGACGACGCATCACCTTTGGTTTCAGATTGTGCTGAAATTCTGTAAATCACCCTAAAATGACCCTAACATTAAGAATCTCGGAAAGTGTCTTGCCATTCGAGGTCGTCAGGATGCCGAAAAAAAGACATTTTACTCATTTTTAATGTTCTCTTTAATCGTTTTCAATTTATATCGTATTATTAGTTTTGTATATGCATGACTTAGCATGGTACATATAGTTTTAAGACATATTATTTCACTCACAATGTAATTATGTATAAGACGTATAATTTTGAATCTAATAATGAAGAGTCAAATGTAAATTGGAATGATTCGTGGACTGATTCACCAGTTCCCGAAGAGGAACCGGAAGAAGAGTCGGAACCGGAAGAAGAATCGGAACCGGAAGAAGAATCGGAACCGGAAGAAGAAATAGAACCGGTGGGGGAAATAATAAAACGGTTAAGTAAAAGAGAATCCTCAACCAACCGACCAAGGTTAATTATGGTCAATGGTGTTTCCGCCAAGGAAGCAAAATATTGGGAGGATTACCAATTCTCCGATGAATCGGATTCCGACGAGAATTCCGATGATGTTATAGAAATTACCCCAACTGAATTTAAAAAGGCAAAAGAAAATAATAAGGGAAAGGGCATAAAAATAGAGAAATCTAATTCCAACCCCGATGAACTTTATATGTATCGTCAACCCCCGAAGTCCTTAAGTTATAACAATGACCCGGGAACCTCTAAACCACCAGGTTTTTCTAAACCAATGTGGATAACGACGGCTCGTATTAGGGGAACATCATATATCCCTAGAAACTTGGCAAAACGAACCAAAACCGAACAAGAAGAAACGAGCGAGTCGGAATAAGATAGTTATATTCGTGTGGTGTAATATATGTAATATAGTGTGCTTATGCTTTATGATATATGTAAAAATTGCTTGTATTAATAAGTATTTTTTTTTTATGAATCTAACTCTTGTCTATTTTACAGTATAAAAACACAAAATGGATAGACAACCCAATATTTTAAGAGACCTACCCGGAGACATGATTGATGAAATCTTGTCTAGAGTCGGTCAGAATTCCTCGGCACAACTATTTAAGGCGAGATCAGTTTGTAAGAAATTCGAAGAACGTTCCAAGAATGCCTTGGTTTATAAAAGGCTTTCGTTCGGAAGATGGGGGATATCACATTGGGAAATCCATAAGTTACGATGTGTTTACTTTGACGCATATATTGCGGGGAACCCAAATGCTATTTTACGCAATGGGTTAAGAAATTATTTTGACTCAATATATCCGAATATTGGACTTCGTGATTTAGAAAAAGCGGCAAACATGCAACATAAAGAAGCATGTTATGCTTACGGATTAGTAATGTTCGCTTCTCACCAAAGTGAGAACAAGAACATCGGGCTACAACTATTAAACAAAACGTTCCCACAAGTGACGGAGTCGGTAATTGGGGTAAGAAATGAGGTTTTTAGGTTATTACGAGATTGTTGGTCATTACGTAACCCTCGTCCCTTTGATGACGTTACAACACGCTGTCTTATCAACGGCCATAACGGTTATGTTCCACAAGACCAAGGATGGGAAGTAGTCCTAGTAAAACCAGAATGCATGACTTGTTTCTGGACGTATGAATTACGTGTCTTTATTGCCTTTGCTGAACGACTTGTGTACTAGCTAGAATTATCTTCACAACTATCTTGTATCAAAGTTATTGTGTGCTATATTTCATGCTTTATGTAAAATAAGCGGTATTGTAAGTTTGTAAAATATTGTATAAAAGTTTGAACGCGAAATATTATTACAATCAGTTTTTCATATAGAATTGTAGTAGTTGAATTGTATATTAGCTACTAAGTATGAACTTAACGGGTAGGTACTACCCGAATTTAAACTTATAAAACGCTAATATGAAGAAAAAGCTTTTATAAATGAGTTCATATTATGCTACGAAATACTATTAACTACTCTTAATATTCTGTATGATTAACTTGTTCCATTTAACTATTTTGAAGGAAATGGCACCGACTACTCGACACACCGTGAATATGAATGAAGAGGAATTCCGTACTTTTCTAGCTTCAAACATAGCCGCAGTACAGGCTGCGCTACATACCAACAATAACCTTGGATCTAGCAGTACAGGAAATCATGTAGGATGCACCTACAAAGAATTCACTGCCTGCAAACCTTTGGAATTTGATGGAACCGAAGGACCGATCGGATTGAAACGGTGGACCGAGAAGGTCGAATCGGTGTTTGCCATAAGTAAGTGTACTGAAGAGGACAAAGTAAAGTACGCTACGCATACCTTCACAGGTTCTGCGTTAACATGGTGGAATACCTATCTAGAGCAAGTGGGACAAGACGATGCGTACGCACTACCGTGGTCAGCATTCAAGCACTTGATGAACGAGAAGTACCGTCCCAGAACCGAGGTCAATAAGCTCAAGACAGAACTTAGAGGGTTACGAACCCAAGGATTTGATATTACCACGTACGAAAGACGATTCACAGAATTGTGCCTATTGTGTCCGGGAGCATTCGAAGATGAGGAAGAGAAGATCGACGCGTTTGTGAAAGGATTACCGGAAAGAATCCAAGAAGATATAAGTTCACACGAGCCCGCCTCCATACAACAGGCATGTAGAATGGCTCACAAACTCGTGAACCAAATTGAAGAAAGAATTAAAGAACAGACTGCTGAAGAGGCCAATGTGAAGCAAGTCAAAAGAAAGTGGGAGGAAAACGGTGATAAGAATCACCAATACAACAACAACAGCAATTACAACAATAATCGCATCAATTATCCCAACAATCGCAACATCAATCGCAACTACAACAAACGGCCCAACAACAACAACAACAACAACAACAACAACAACAACAGCAACTACAATAATCATCCCAACAACAATAATAACCGCAACAACAACAACAATCAGAAGCAGCTATGCCAAAGGTGTGAAAAGAATCACTCGGGGTTCTGCACCAAATTTTGCAACAAGTGTAAAAGAAATGGTCATAGCGCGGCGAAGTGTGAGGTCTACGGACCAGGGGTTAATATAACGAAAGGAACAAATGGTGTCGGAACGAGTAATGGCGGAGCAAGTAGTGTCGGAGCAAGTTATGCCAATGTAGTTTGTTATAAATGTGGAAAACCAGGCCACATTATTAGAAATTGTCCGAACCAGGAGAACACGAATGGACAAGGCCGTGGAAGAGTTTTCAATATTAATGCGGCAGAGGCACAGGAAGACCCAGAGCTTGTTACGGGTACGTTTCTTATTGACAATAAATCTGCTTACGTTTTATTTGATTCGGGTGCGGATAGAAGCTATATGAGTAGAGATTTTTTTGCTAAATTAAGTTGTCCATTGACGCCTTTGGATAGTAAATTTTTACTCGAATTAGCAAATGGTAAATTAATTTCAGCAGATAATATATGTCGGAATCGAGAAATTAAACTGGTTAGCGAAACATTTAAGATTGATTTGATACCAGTAGAGTTAGGGAGTTTTGATGTGATAATCGGTATGGACTGGTTGAAAGAAGTGAAAGCGGAGATCGTTTGTTACAAAAATGCAATTCGCATTATACGAGAAAAAGGAAAACCCTTAATGGTGTACGGAGAAAAGGGCAACACGAAGCTACATATTATTAGTAATTTGAAGGCACAAAAACTAATAAGAAAAGGTTGCTATGCTGTTCTAGCACACGTCGAGAAAGTACAAACTGAAGAAAAGAGCATCAATGATGTTCCCATTGCAAAAGAATTTCCCGATGTATTTCCGAAAGAATTACCGGAATTACCCCCACATCTATCCGTTGAATTTCAAATAGATCTTGTACCAGGAGCTGCACCAATAGCTCGTGCTTCGCACCCAGCGAGATGAAAGAACTGCAAAGCCAATTACAAGAACTTTTAGAGCGTGGTTTCATTCGACCAAGCACATCACCGTGGGGAGCTCCTGTTTTGTTTGTCAAGAAGAAAGATGGTACATTCAGGTTGTGTATCGACTACCGAGAGTTGAACAAACTTACCATCAAGAACCGCTACCCACTACCGAGAATCGACGACTTATTTGATCAACTACAAGGCTCGTCTGTTTATTCAAAGATTGACTTACGTTCCGGGTATCATCAAATGCGGGTGAAAGAAGATGATATTCCAAAGACTGCTTTCAGAACACGTTACGGTCATTACGAGTTTATGGTCATGCCGTTTGGTTTAACTAATGCACCAGCTGAGTTCATGGACCTTATGAACCGAGTGTGTGGACCATACCTTGACAAGTTTGTCATTGTTTTCATTGATGACATACTTATTTACTCAAAGAATGACCAAGAACACGGTGAACATTTGAGAAAGGTGTTAGAAGTATTGAGGAAGGAAGAATTGTACGCTAAGTTTTCAAAGTGTGCATTTTGGTTGGAAGAAGTTCAATTCCTCGGTCACATAGTGAACAAAGAAGGTATTAAGGTGGATCCGGCAAAGATAGAAACTGTTGAAAAGTGGGAAACCCCGAAAACTCCGAAACACATACGCCAGTTTTTAGGACTAGCTGGTTACTACAGAAGGTTCATCCAAGACTTTTCCAGAATAGCAAAACCCTTGACTGCGTTAACGCATAAAGGGAAGAAATTTGAATGGAATGATGAACAAGAGAAAGCGTTTCAGTTATTGAAGAAAAAGCTAACTACGGCACCTATATTGTCATTGCCTGAAGGGAATGATGATTTTGTGATTTATTGTGACGCATCAAAGCAAGGTCTCGGTTGTGTATTAATGCAACGAACGAAGGTGATTGCTTATGCGTCTAGACAGTTGAAGATTCACGAACAAAATTATACGACGCATGATTTGGAATTAGGCGCAGTTGTTTTTGCATTAAAGACTTGGAGGCACTACTTATATGGGGTCAAAAGTATTATATATACCGACCACAAAAGTCTTCAACACATATTTAATCAGAAACAACTGAATATGAGGCAGCGTAGGTGGATTGAATTATTGAATGATTACGACTTTGAGATTCGTTACCACCCGGGGAAGGCAAATGTGGTAGCCGATGCCTTGAGCAGGAAGGACAGAGAACCCATTCGAGTAAAATCTATGAATATAATGATTCATAATAACCTTACTACTCAAATAAAGGAGGCGCAACAAGGAGTTTTAAAAGAGGGAAATTTAAAGGATGAAATACCCAAAGGATCGGAGAAGCATCTTAATATTCGGGAAGACGGAACCCGGTATAGGGCTGAAAGGATTTGGGTACCAAAATTTGGAGATATGAGAGAAATGGTACTTAGAGAAGCTCATAAAACCAGATACTCAATACATCCTGGAACGGGGAAGATGTACAAGGATCTCAAGAAACATTTTTGGTGGCCGGGTATGAAAGCCGATGTTGCTAAATACGTAGGAGAATGTTTGACGTGTTCTAAGGTCAAAGCTGAGCATCAGAAACCATCAGGTCTACTTCAACAACCCGAAATCCTAGAATGGAAATGGGAAAACATTACCATGGATTTCATCACTAAATTGCCAAGGACTGCAAGTGGTTTTGATACTATTTGGGTAATAGTTGATCGTCTCACCAAATCAGCACACTTCCTGCCAATAAGAGAAGATGACAAGATGGAGAAGTTAGCACGACTGTATTTGAAGGAAGTCGTCTCCAGACATGGAATACCAATCTCTATTATCTCTGATAGGGATGGCAGATTTATTTCAAGATTCTGGCAGACATTACAGCAAGCATTAGGAACTCATCTAGACATGAGTACTGCCTATCATCCACAAACTGATGGGCAGAGCGAAAGGACGATACAAACGCTTGAAGACATGCTACGAGCATGTGTTATTGATTTCGGAAACAGTTGGGATCGACATCTACCGTTAGCAGAATTTTCCTACAACAACAGCTACCATTCAAGCATTGAGATGGCGCCGTTTGAAGCACTTTATGGTAGAAAGTGCAGGTCTCTGATTTGTTGGAGTGAAGTGGGGGATAGACAGATTACGGGTCCGGAGATTATACAAGAAACTACCGAGAAGATCATCCAAATTCAACAACGGTTGAAAACCGCCGAAAGTCGACAAAAGAGCTACGCTGACATTAAAAGAAAAGATATAGAATTTGAAATTGGAGAGATGGTCATGCTTAAAGTTGCACCTTGGAAAGGCGTTGTTCGATTTGGTAAACGAGGGAAATTTAATCCAAGGTATATTGGACCATTCAAGATTATTGATCGTGTCGGACCAGTAGCTTACCGACTAGAGTTACCTCAACAACTCGCGGCTGTACATAACACTTTCCACGTCTCGAATTTGAAGAAATGTTTTGCTAAAGAAGATCTCACTATTTCGTTAGATGAAATCCAAATCAACGAAAAACTTCAATTCATCGAAGAACCCGTCGAAATAATGGATCGTGAGGTTAAAAGACTTAAGCAAAACAAGATACCAATTGTTAAGGTTCGATGGAATGCTCGTAGAGGACCCGAGTTCATCTGGGAGCGTGAAGATCAGATGAAGAAGAAATACCCACATCTATTTCCAGAAGATTCGTCAACACCTTCAACAGCTTAAAATTTCGGGACGAAATTTATTTAACGGGTAGGTACTGTAGTGACCCGAACTTTTCCCTGTTTATATATATTAATTGAGATTGATATTTACATGATTAAATTTTTCCAACATGTTAAACAATCAAACTTGTTAAGACTTGATTAATTGAAATATGTTTCATATAGACAATTGACCACCCAAGTTGACCGGTGATTCACGAACGTTAAAACTTGTAAAAACTATATGATGACATATATATGGATATATATATAGTTAACATGATACTATGATAAGTAAACATATCATTAAGTATATTAACAATGAACTACATATGTAAAAACAAGACTACTAACTTAATGATTTTTAAACGAGACATATATGTAACGATTATCGTTGTAAAGACGTTTAATGTATATATATCATATTAAGAGATATTCATACATGATAATATCATGATAATATAATAATTTAAAATCTCATTTGATATTATAAACATTGGGTTAACAACATTTAACAAGATCGTTAACCTAAAGGTTTCAAAACAACACTTACATGTAACGACTAACGATGACTTAACGAATCAGTTAAAATGTATATACATGTAGTGCTTTAATATGTATTTATACACTTTTGGAAGACTTCAATACACTTATCAAAATACTTCTACTTAACAAAAATGCTTACAATTACATCCTCGTTCAGTTTCATCAACAATTCTACTCGTATGCACCCGTATTCGTACTCGTACAATACACAGCTTTTAGATGTATGTACTATTGGTATATACACTCCAATGATCAGCTCTTAGCAGCCCATGTGAGTCACCTAACACATGTGGGAACCATCATTTGGCAACTAGCATGAAATATCTCATAAAATTACAAAAATATGAGTAATCATTCATGACTTATTTACATGAAAACAAAATTACATAGCCTTTATATCTAATCCATACACCAACGACCAAAAACACCTACAAACACTTTCATTCTTCAATTTTATTCATCTAATTGATCTCTCTCAAGTTCTATCTTCAAGTTCTAAGTGTTCTTCATATATTCTACAAGTTCTAGTTACATAAAATCAAGAATACTTTCAAGTTTGCTAGCTCACTTCCAATCTTGTAAGGTGATCATCCAACCTCAAGAAATCTTTGTTTCTTACAGTAGGTTATCATTCTAATACAAGGTAATAATCATATTCAAACTTTGGTTCAATTTCTATAACTATAACAATCTTATTTCAAGTGATGATCTTACTTGAACTTGTTTTCGTGTCATGATTCTGCTTCAAGAACTTCGAGCCATCCAAGGATCCATTGAAGCTAGATCCATTTTTCTCTTTTCCAGTAGGTTTATCCAAGGAACTTAAGGTAGTAATGATGTTCATAACATCATTCGATTTATACATATAAAGCTATCTTATTCGAAGGTTTAAACTTGTAATCACTAGAACATAGTTTAGTTAATTCTAAACTTGTTCGCAAATAAAAGTTAATCCTTCTAACTTGACTTTTAAAATCAACTAAACACATGTTCTATATCTATATGATATGCTAACTTAATGATTTAAAACCTGGAAACACGAAAAACACCGTAAAACCGGATTTACGCCGTCGTAGTAACACCGCGGGCTGTTTTGGGTTCGTTAATTAAAAACTATGATAAACTTTGATTTAAAAGTTGTTATTCTGAGAAAATGATTGTTATTATGAACATGAAACTATATCCAAAAATTATGGTTAAACTCAAAGTGGAAGTATGTTTTCTAAAATGGTCATCTAGACGTCGTTCTTTCGACTGAAATGACTACCTTTACAAAAATGACTTGTAACTTATTTTTCCGACTATAAACCTATACTTTTTCTGTTTATATTCATAAAATAGAGTTCAATATGAAACCATAGCAATTTGATTCACTCAAAACGGATTTAAAATGAAGAAGTTATGGGTAAAACAAGATTGGATAATTTTTCTCATTTTAGCTACGTGAAAATTGGTAACAAATCTATTCCAACCATAACTTAATCAAATTGTATTGTATATTATGTAATCTTGAGATACCATAGACACGTATACAATGTTTCGACCTATCATGTCGACACATCTATATATGTTTCGGAACAACCATAGACACTCTATATGTGAATGTTGGAGTTAGCTATACAGGGTTGAGGTTGATTCCAAAATATATATAGTTTGAGTTGTGATCAATACTGAGATACGTATACACTGGGTCGTGGATTGATTCAAGATAATATTTATCGATTTATTTCTGTACATCTAACTGTGGACAACTAGTTGTAGGTTACTAACGAGGACAGCTGACTTAATAAACTTAAAACATCAAAATATATTAAAAGTGTTGTAAATATATTTTGAACATACTTTGATATATATGTATATATTGTTATAGGTTCGTGAATCAACCAGTGGCCAAGTCTTACTTTCCGGCGAAGTAAAAATCTGTGAAAGTGAGTTATAGTCCCACTTTTAAAATCTAATATTTTTGGAATGAGAATACATGCAGGTTTTATAAATGATTTACAAAATAGACACAAGTACGTGAAACTACATTCTATGGTTGAATTATTGAAATCGAATATGCCCCTTTTTATTAAGTCTGGTAATCTAAGAATTAGGGAACAGACACCCTAATTGACGCGAATCCTAAAGATAGATCTATTGGGCCTAACAAACCCCATCCAAAGTACCGGATGCTTTAGTACTTCGAAATTTATATCATATCCGAAGGGTGTCCCGGAATGATGGGGATATTCTTATATATGCATCTTGTTAATGTCGGTTACCAGGTGTTCACCATATGAATGATTTTTATCTCTATGTATGGGATGTGTATTGAAATATGAAATCTTGTGGTCTATTATTATTATGATTTGATATATATAGGTTAAACCTATAACTCACCAACATTTTTGTTGACGTTTTAAGCATGTTTATTCTCAGGTGATTATTAAGAGCTTCCGCTGTCGCATACTTAAATAAGGACGAGATTTGGAGTCCATGCTTGTATGATATTGTGTAAAAACTGCATTCAAGAAACTTATTTTGTTGTAACATATTTGTATTGTAAACCATTATGTAATGGTCGTGTGTAAACAGGATATTTTAGATTATCATTATTTGATAATCTACGTAAAGCTTTTTAAACCTTTATTGATAAAATAAAGGTTATGGTTTGTTTTAAAATGAATGCAGTCTTTGAAAAACGTCTCATATAGAGGTCAAAACCTCGCAACAAAATCAATTAATATGGAACGTTTTTAATCAATAAGAACGGGACATTTCATTCATAACATTGGCATGAGACATGTTCAAAAGATGTAACGGCTGAAGCGATGTCTACTTGAGGGGGAGTCAACTCCATGCTGCATTCTTTTTCCCTTAGCTAAAGTTTTTTCCCACTGGGTTTTCTTTAGCAAGTTTTTAACGAGGCAGTAACTTACAGTTGATCTTCAACAAACAAAATTGCTATCCAAGGAGGAGTGTTATAATATATATATATATATATATATATATATATATATATATATATATATATATATATATATATATATATATATATATATATATATATATATATATATATATATATATATATATATATATATATATATATATATATATAATGGATAGTCAATTATTGATACACAAAAGTAATATTATTGTATTACCTAAACTTGTGATATTTTTGCTATAAATAGCCATGAATGCAAGCATTAAACTTGCACCATTTTCTCACACTTACAAAGTGTTTCTTTCTTTCTCTCCATTATCATCTTTGTTCTTACACTTCATTATTAACATTCTTAATCAAGAATCAAACCACTAAAGGTAGTTATAAGCCTACTGAATTATAACATAACATTATCAAAACTTAGCGTTATAAAGAATTTTAAGAATAAGAATAAGACAAAATTGCTGAAATGGTCCCTGTGGTTTGTATCAAAATGCTGATTTCGTCCCTGTGCTTTTTTTGATGGATTTGGTCCCAGTGGTTAGCAAATGTTGCTGATTTAGTCCCTCCGACTGACGGCTGTGAAAAAACTCCGTTAACTCATGCCACATGCTACGCACACGAGGGTAAATCTGTCTTTTAAGTTTTTTTCTTTTTTCTTTTTTCCTTTCTATATCATCTTCATTTTATCCTCTTTATCCATAAAAAATAGGAAAGAACAAACCTTAATTTCTTTTTATCTTTTTCTCTAATTTCTTCTTTATCCCCTAAAATTAAAACAGTAATTAACCCCCTGTTCCTATTTTGTATGAAGGAAAAATCCCTTCAAGTAAAAATCCCTTCATCGTCTCATGCTATCCATCTGTTTCTATTTGATACCAGATTCCGGTTCATAAACAACATCTCCGACGATTTGCAATTGTGATTTCATCTTTCAGATCTGGAACATATTTAAGACAATCTTCAGATCTGGAATGCACTCTTCATGAACTCACCCATCGGAAACCACCATCTCCGGCGGACTTGAATCCCGACGTAACCACCTGTGACGGTGGTTACCACAGGTGGTTACAACAGCAAGTGGGTTTGAAAATCCGAAGCAGAAACTGAAAATAGGCTCCGAGATAACTTAATCCGTTATCATTTTATCATTATCACTTTATAATTTTAATGGAATGGATATTTGTTTTCTTGGTGTCGTGAACTGGATCTCGATTATATAGGATTGCTTTTGATTTGCAAATTATATAGGATAGCTTTTGACTTGCAGGTTTTAGTTTTTAGGAATTATATTTACTAATTAATTACGGTAGATTTTGATTTTATTTGTCATTGATTTTGATTTGTACTTGTAGGTTTGATTTGTAGCATTTGTGAAGAACAGATGAGTTGGTGTTGAGCATATGGTTTTAATTAAATGATGATAAAGGCAATTACAAACTTATCACGACAAATAAACAACGAATATTATAGATAGAATACTATAGATAGATGATTGAATGATGATACATTAGTTGGTGTAATTATGTGTGAATGTGTTAATTGTATTGAAAGCAGACACTATCTCCTTATTTTTTTTTAATCGAGATTTTCATTTAAATGTCTTAAATGAAGGAATTGTTTGTTGTGAAATTATACAAGAACCATACATTTAAGTTTGGAATTGGTTTGGATTTAAAGTTGAGAATGGAAATTAATTTGGTGCTGATTAGGGTTTGTGATTTGGGGAAGATGAAGATAGGTGATGAAGTGTTTGAAGAAAATGAAAAAAATTAGGGTTTGTTTATAATTATTGAGAATAAAGATGAAGGTGAGGAAGAAAAAATATTTGGGGATAAAGATTTCAGCAATTTTGTTACAAACCATGGGGACCATTACATCAATTTTGTTACAAACCACATGGACGATTTCAGCAATATTGTCAATAAAGAAAGGAAAGGACAAAAATACCCTCACATGTCTGGCACGTGACTGGAGTTAACAGAATTTTTTAACGGCCGTCAGCATTAGGGACTAAATTAGCAACATTTGCAAACTACTGGGACCAAATCCATAAAAAAATTATAGGACGAAACCAGCATTTTAGTACAAACTACAGGGACCATTTCAACAATTTTGTCTAAGAATAATTCTTATCGATTCAATATGAGTGGCATGTTTGTAAATAATCCGAAATCAGTTATATCCTGTAAAACAAATAAGGGTATTCTCGGGCAATTACATAGTTTTTTTAAAAGATGGATGCTTGCGTGATTTCTGCATAAGAGAAGATAACTGTTAAATATGAAATCAAAAAGCCCTAATATTTGGGGATTCATAGAAATCATCAAATTAACTGCAATAGATCATGTAAACGTATGTATCATTTATCCTTAATTACTCTTTTAGTTTCTTATAAGTGAAATCTTCAGTGTTAACTTGGTTATGATATCTACAGTCAGTTTTGATATGGAGAAAGCACATGAGCAAAGGAAATCGAGGAGGAAATCATCAGGTACGTATGTTGTTAATATATAAGTCCATTGATTATTTCTTGAAAGACCAATAAACATGCCTGTACCTATCCTTTTTAAAAGAGTTTTGGTCATTGTTAATCTTTATATCTAATTTGTAATTGTAATGCCAGGAGGATTAAATTGGCTAAAGAGGTAGCACAACTCAAGGATGAAGCAAATATATCAAATCAATCAACTTTAAGGTTTTACTGGATTACTTTCTTGTTTATTTTAATTTTAAAGGTGGAAAATTTGACACAAACTTATGAATGGGTCAAAACTCGAAACATGTTATGTGTTATCCTAAATGGTTATTGGATGAGCATAACTAGAAGTGTAAATGGAAATGGCATACCAGTTCAAAAGTCACACTAATTAAGTTTTGAAAATGTATGTAATCTACTTAATCATTTATTCACAGAAATGGATCATTATTGAGTTAATAAGATTATTTAACTGTAATTGACACACTAATCTTCAAGAGAAAATGTAAGAGTTTTGGACTAAAGTATTCAGGGCAATCTGAAACTACACCGACCTTTCTACCTGCACAAATATTGTCATCCAGCTAGTCTTGTCAGTTTTATGGTTTACTCACTTTCCTTCATCTGCTCAAATGAGTTTTATTTGATTATTTTTTTATGGAATATTGCAGTGATTGTGCTACTGATGGCACACACAGAAAGCCACTATCCGACATCGGAAATAGAACCGTAAGTATCATATTATATTCCCACACACTTGTTATGCAAAATTAGTCTACATGTATTGGGACAACTGTTTGATTTAATAATTGGTTCCGGCTCAAGTATAACAAGTAAAACTTGACTAACTTTTGCAGGCCAAACCAAATGTGCCTAAACCTCGAAAGACGTGGCGAAAATCAGTAGCATACCAACTGATTCCAGTGGCGGCGTCAGACCAAGCTTTATCTCAAAGGGAGGAAGGTGAAGGTGAAGGTCCAAAGAAACAAGAGAGTAGTAGTAGTAGTAGCAGTGAGGTGGGGCCGAATACCAAATTGAAGTTACCAAGAGCCATTCGATACGGAATATCTTCAAATGCTGCTGCTGCTAATAATCTTCCCCCTTTGAGAGATAGAAACTCCTCTCAAGCGTCGACTAATTCCACTGGTAATAAGGAACACCCCGAGCATGCAGCTTCAAAGAGTCCACGTCATCTAGCTAGACAGACCACAGATGAAAAGGAAAATCATGGACTGTAAAATAGGTGGGAGTAGTAGATCTGTTTTATTGGCTTCATTTCTATGTATAAACTTGTTTTGCATTTCAACTGAAAATCATGAATCCTAGAGTTGAACTTGAACCATAATGATGCAGGGACGATAACGTGAGAGGCTTTTATGCAATGTTTCAAAGTTCGAGGGTTGCAGAAGACCAACTTGACATCTTTCTTTATTTATCTTTAAGCTTATCTAAAACTTGGTGTTTATCTTTTATTTGACTTGTTAGCTTGCTCCTAAATTCATGGTGTGGATTACTTATGTATCGTGAATATGGATATTTGCAGTTTTTTTTTTTTTTTTTTTTTTTTTTTTTTTTTTAAATTGTTGAATAAAAGTTCCAGTAGCCACATTTTGGCTTTTGGCTTATTTGTCCATCTTTGTGTCGATTATTACTATTGTTGGTCAAGGTCCGTCATTATTTGGTATCAGAAGTCTAGGTAATGGCCGAACGTAGTCTTCGTGGACGATTCACCCGGGGTGATGTTGGTAGAAATGCCGAGCGAGGCAGCGACATGGATCCACGAGATGCCGAGATCGATCGCCTGAATAGAAGAATCGCTGTAACATCCCGCATTTTGCCGTTAAAATTATTTTAACGCCCGTCTTTTTATTTTGATAATATCGTTCGTATCTAGATTCGTATCCTCGATTAGCTAACGTCCTTAATATTTTCGTTATTGGATTTTAACATCTCTCGTTTACCCTAGCGTTTTTAAAATAATTCGTTCGGTTAATTCACGCACCCGCTTCCAAACTTGAGGGACTAACTTTGTCATTTGGTCAAAGATGTAACTAGTGGAACTAGTTAACACTCACCACCTCCACTCATTCACTCACCTCTTTTATCCTTACTACTTCCATTTTTCTCTCAACTCTCAAAATCATTCAATATCATCTAAATTCGATCTAGGAGGTTAACATCAAAACAAATTACATATTTGGAATCCTCTCTTCATCCTCTACCAAAGTTGACCAAAGTTGACTTTCGTTTAAACTTAACCAAATACTTATGCAATCGTCCTAACATGCTTTTATATTTGAATCATGCATGAAACTTGGCAACGTGATTCATATGCTATATGTAATCGAGTTGTAATGAGCCATAGGACTAATTGAACAGCTTTGACCAATCGTGTTTACCGTTATTGATACAACCTACTTGTTTAGGTCAAGACTAGCATTCGTTCTTGCATACGTTTACTTGTGAAGTACTATTATACTTTTGCACTCGAGGTGAGATCATAGTCCCAACTTTTCAACAACTTTTATACTTTTAAATCGTGGGCTGAGAAACATATACTTTATTACATCTTGTACTACTTACTTTTATGCTTTGAACACAAGTACGAAAACAAACATTCCACAGCGAGTTTGAACAAAAATCCTCAATTCAATTATCATTAGTTACACTTTCAGGGTGTAAGTGTGAGCGTGAACTTATGTTGTGTGGATCCATGCGGGCTAAACGTGCCCTCATTCAGACAGTTCGCTACCGTCAGGGATGAAATATATTTTCGATTTTAGTGTATGTTCTAACACTACGTAACAGGGTACCAAACAGTAAAGTCTTGATAATTGGGTGCTCGCGAACGTACTTTTGGAATGCAAACGATTTGGAAAATCAACTATATTAAATCTTGTGTCTCAAAAACAACGTGTATTACAACACCTATGATTTCACCAACGTTTTCGTTGACAGTTTTCTATATGTTTTTCTCCGGTCCTTGAATGCTAAGTGATTACATGCTTCCGCACTCTATTTTGATACTTGCTTGGATGTCGAGTATACATGCATACATGGAGCGTCTTTTGACTTTACTTTAAATCGTGTCGCATAGGTTTCATTTGTACTTAAAACGTTGTAACGTAACTAGTTGTTGAACTACTTTTGTAAACTTGAAACATCTTTACATTTGAAATGAATGCGACATATTTTTGGTCAAACGTTGTTTTAAAGACTTATGACCACGTAATGAGACCTAAGTAGACGGCGCCGTCAATGACGATTTTGTCGGGTCTCTACAGATGGTATCAGAGCGTTGGTTGTAGGGATTTAGAGTTAATTTGTGTCAACCCCGAGTCATAGGGTACATTAGTGAGTCTAGACTACAACCGGCATACTTGAAGTAGGAATTACTTGACTACTTGTGCATCTATACTCGAACTCTTCTATTCATATCTAACTCTTAGTCCATTTTAATCTCATGTTGTCTAATTTGATTGACACGTCACCTTGACTTTATGAAATAATGTCGAATGCACATATGAATTAGGATAATATAATTGCCGGGATTATATTACGGTGACTCATATGGACGTTCCGACATTATGACGTAAAGAATTTAAGACGAGTCAAGGAAAAATTATCTCTTTATCTTTATTTCCATATCACGATTAGTATTGTTCAGAATACTAATCAACGATATTCTTGTGTCATGAAGGAACAATGGCTTACCGAGGTCAACCCAATACTCCTCCCGAAACTCTCGAACAAGCTCTTCAACGAATGATAGCCACCGCCATGGATGCGGCCATGACCGGTCACTCCTCCAACAACAACAACAATCATGGAGCTGGTAATTCAAACGAGGGGTGCTCCTACAAGAACTTCATGGGGTGCAAACCTACCAATTTCGATGGAATCGGGGGACCGGTTGCTCTCACCTGATGGTTTGAACAAACGGAAACCGTTTTTAGAATAAGCGGTTGTCGGGACCAAGATAAGGTCAAGTTTTCCACCCTCACTTTCACCGGTATTGCCCTCTCATGGTGGAATACGCATGTACAATCGGTGGGTACCGATGAAGCCCACACACTCTCTTGGACCGAATTAAGAGAAAGAATGATCACCGAATACTTCCCGCGCGAAAAGACTCAAAGGCTCGAACAGGGGCTAAGAAATTCAAAAATGGTCAGGAATGATCTCGAAGCTTATAATCAACAGTTTTCTGAACTAGCCTTAATGTGTCCAAACCTCATGACTCCCGAGTCCCTAAGAGTTGAACTTTACATGGAGGGCCTCCCGGCGAGCATTCAACACGGGGTAATGTCATCCAAACTCGCTAACCTACAAGAGGCTTTAATGATGGCCCGTCAATTTATAGAAACGGTGGATGAAATTGAAGCGCCGGCACCAACGGTCGAGGATCAATTGGTTGGTAACAAAAGAAAATGGGAAGCCTCCCCATCAAGCAACTACAACAATAACTTCGCCAAGAAGCCCTTCACCTCCGACGACAAGAAAGGTTATGCCGGATACCTCCCTTTTTGCAACAAATGCCACAAGCATCATTTTGGTAAATGTAGCAAGCTAATTTGCCACCGGTGCCAAGGAAGTGGTCATATGGCCAACGATTGTAGAAATGCCGCCCCCGTCGCTAAAAAGAGGCCCAATGTACCGAAAACGGGTGTTTGTTATAAATGTGGCCAACCGGCCGGTCATTTTAGAACTGTAGTGACCCGAAATTTTCCATGTTTATATATATTAATTGAGATTGATATTTACATGACTAAATGTTTCCAACGTGTTAAGCAATCAAACTTGTTAATACTTGATTAAATGAAATAAGTTTCATATAGACAATTGATCACCCAAGTTGACCGGCGATTCATGAACGTTACAAAATTGTAAAAACTACATGTTGTGGTATATATAGACATATATATATGGTTGACATAAGATTATGATGAGTAAGTATCACACTAAATATATTAACAATGTGTGATATACATAAGAAATGAGATTACAAAGTTAAGAAACTCGAAATGATATATATAACGATTATCGTTATGATAACGTCTACTAAATACATATGTATCATATTAAGATATTGATACACTATATTTAACATGATAAAATGATATTTAAATATATCATTAAGTGTGTTAACAATGAACTACATATGTAAAAACAAGACTACTAACTCAAGAATTACGAAACGAGACTTATATGTAACGATTATCGTTGTAACGATATTTTAATGTATATATCATATTAAAAGATATTCATACATCATAATATCATGATAACAAAATAATTTAACATCTCATTTGATATAATAAACATTGGGTTAACAACATTAATTGAGATCGTTAACTTAAAGGTTTCAAAACAACACTTACATGTAACGACTAACGAAGACTTAACGACTCCATTAGAATGTATATACATGTTGTGTTTTGATATGTATTCTTACACTTTTGAAAGACTTCAAGACACATATCAAAGTACTTCTACTTAACAAAAATGCTTACAATTACATCCTCGTTCAGTTTCATCAACAATTCTACTCGTATGCACCCGTATTCGTACTCGTACAATACACAGCTTTTAGATATATGTACTATTGGTATATACACTCCCATGATCAGCTCTTAGCAGCCCATGTGAGTCACCTAACACATGTGGGAACCATCATTTGGCAACTAGCATAAAATATCTCATAAAATTACAAAAATATTAGTAATCATTCATGACTTATTTACATGAAAACAAAATTACATATCCGTTATATCTAATCCATATACCTGAAGGTTTTTCGTATGCCCGAGAGACATATTAATTTAATGTGGCTATTATGTTATGATCCAAGTCGGGTCATACCCAATAACAAGCTTACCGACACCCTAAACATATTCAAGCTTAACGATTAAATCATTAAGTAAATACGCGACACTTGGATTTTAGAAAAATCGGTTTTCTAAAATGTTATCACTTGAGATAAATTATCTGGATAATTTATATATAATTGTTTATAAGTTTTAAATGATTATATTGTGTTATATTTTATAAAAGGTTTATAAAATATGAAAGTAACATAAAAATATACATGTTTTATATATATATATATATATATCAAGTTTATATATATGTAAAGACATTATTATATAAAATATATGGTGGCAGATTTTGGGTCTCCAAGACTCATATGCATGCCATGTTATTGTTACTTTTAAGAACATAAAAAGTCCATACAAGCATGGGGAACTCTTGGACCAAAGCTAGACTTATTCTCTCAAGTGTAACTAGTGTTTAAAAGCTTGAAAAAAACTGATTTCAGCATCCTGCTGCTGTCCAAAACCGTGAGGTTTTATATATCAAAGGAAGTTCCAAGTTTGATTTTCATGCTCACATTAAGTGTCTAATTAAATCCTAACTAAAGTCTAGGGTGTTGGTCATAAGTTTGGGGTATAATCTCTTGAGGTTTCATTGCTTTGAAGCTCCATTTTCGCATCATCTTCATCCACATTCTGCTGTCCATTTTCAGCCCTCAATCTATATTGAGGAGGTAAATTCTTATTCCCTCTTTTAGTTTGTAAGTATATGTTCAAGGCTTGATAACACATAATGGAATTCACTTAAAAGGGTTTAACATATACACTTGTTTATAAATAACATAATGCTTCCGCTTGTCTTAATATTCATGAAATCGGTTTTGTGATTATATACACATATGAATTTGTTGTTATGTTGAATTCCATCAATGGTATCTAGAGCCGAAGTCTTGAAATATGCTTCGAGATGGTTTTTTGAACTCACCATAACTTTGCATTTTATGTACATGCATGAAAATAGAATGCAAATATTATTGGTTTTGGGTGGGTTAATCTATGTGCCGAATTGTTTGGGGCTCCAAATATGGTTTTGGTTTGCCATTTGGTTCATATTTTTGTTCATATGTTGTTGTTCACAATCATAGCCAAGACCTTGTGATTGAATGCATGTGTGTTTGAATGATTTGTATTATTCATTTGGTATGTAATAATTAATTCATTCATTTGGTTGTAATATTCATTCATTTGGTTATGTAATTTATTTTATATTTGGTATGTAAAATAGATTAGGTTGTAATTTCATTTTAGACAAAATGTATTAGGATATATTTTTTGTAAAAATGAAGATACAAGATGAAGACTTGGAAGATGCATTTGGATGCAAGATTAAGTGGGAGATTTTGAAATCTCCTACTTAGTGTTATAACCCTTAACCGGTGACATTTGTTTTCGGCTAAACAAATGTCTACCAAATCGGCTTGATTGTGAACACATTTGTTTGCATGCGTGGTTGTTTTATTTCTTGTATGATTGTGGATTGTGTATGTTACTACAACAAGTTATCACACAAGTTAACAACAAGCACAACTACAATTTAATTGGTTAAAATTATTAACGACATGCAAAACGTCAATTTAAATGGTTAAATTAAAAACGGCTAAAAGGACATTAATAAACGGTTATTAAGAACATGATAAGGATCATATATATAAAATGGTTTATATCAAGTAATTGGCTAAAATTACTAGACTTGAAAATGGATTTCAAATAAACCATACACTAAATGCATGTTGGTGTATGGCATATATGTTTTCTTAAACTAGAATAAAGAAAGCCGAAAATCCCTTTAAAACTAAAACAAGGCAAACAAGTTTAACGCCATCCTTTTGTGGGACACTTAAACATAGTAGGGAACTCATAAGGGGATAAAGGTCACCTAACCGTTATGAGCTAACTAATATGGCTAAGGTAAAATTCGCATGCTTGTGGGATAAAGGTCACCTAACCACTTGTATGTTAATTTTACATGTTTACACAAGTAGGACGACTTGATTTGGGAAACATGAACTTAGGGTCACCGAAGCATGAGGAACAAATAGGCGTTGATGGGATAAATATGCCATGCAAAAGGATTGCATAATCCCATAATTTAGAAGTTGCAAAAGGATTGCAATTGTCATATAAATGACTACCTAGCTAAATCAAATAACGGGATAAAGGTCACCTAACCGAAATTTGATTTACCGTTGGATTCTAATATTTAATAAGTCAATTAAAATTTAAGGGTATTGTTTATTAAATTTAAAATCGATACTTAAATGAACTTTGTTAAATTTTGTAGATGGCCGCCAACAACAACAACATGCAAAACGCACCTATTAACTTGAACAACCTATCGTTAAGGTCTCTCCTCGAGAAAGACAAACTCAACCATACGAACTTTATGGATTGGTTCCGCAATCTTAGGATTGTCCTCAAACTTGAAGATAAGGCGTATGTGTTGGAAGACCCCATTCCCGATCAACCCGACGAGGATGATACGGAAGGCATGGCTTATTGGGATAAGTATTGCGCCGATTCGGTGCAAGTCGCTTGCCTAATGCTTGGGACTATGATACCCGAACTCCAAAAGGATTTTGAGCATCATACTGCATACGACATGATCACGCAGTTGAAGGAAATGTTCCTTCAACAAGCACGTGTCGAGCGCTTCGAGACCGTTCGAGCGCTTCATGCATGTCGTATGGATGACTCCCAATCCGTTTCATCTTATGTCCTTAAGATGAAAAGTCTCATTGATCACGCAAACCGTCTTAATCTCAACATATCTAATGAGCTAGCCACGGATCTTATCCTAAACTCCTTGTCAAAGAGGTTTGACCAATTTGTAATTAATTACAATATGAATGGGATGGATAAGACCATTGGCGAACTTCATGGCATGCTTAGGACGGCGGAAACTAGCATGGGTAAGAGGGCTTCACCCGTGCTAATGATCAATGATGGTGGTGTAGTGACCCGAACTTTTCCATGTTTATATATATTAATTGAGATTGATATTTACATGATTAAATGTTTCCAACATGTTAAGCAATCAAACTTGTTAAGACTTGATTAATTGAAATATGTTTCATATAGACAATTGACCACCCAAGTTGACCGGTGATTCACGAACGTTAAAACTTGTAAAAACTATATGATGACATATATATGGATATATATATAGTTAACATGATACTATGATAAGTAAACATATCATTAAGTATATTAACAATGAACTACATATGTAAAAATAAGACTACTAACTTAATGATTTTTAAACGAGACATATATGTAACGATGATCGTTGTAAAGACATTTAATGTATATATATATATATCATATTAAGAGATATTCATACATGATAATATCATGATAATATAATAATTTAAAATCTCATTTGATATTATAAACATTGGGTTAACAACATTTAACAAGATCGTTAACCTAAAGGTTTCAAAACAACACTTACATGTAACGACTAACGATGACTTAACGACTCAGTTAAAATGTATATACATGTAGTGTTTTAATATGTATTTATACACTTTTGAAAGACTTCAATACACTTATCAAAATACTTCTACTTAACAAAAATGCTTACAATTACATCCTCGTTCAGTTTCATCAACAATTCTACTCGTATACACCCATATTCGTACTCGTACAATACACAGCTTTTAGATGTATGTACTATTGGTATATACACTCCAATGATCAGCTCTTAGCAGCCCATGTGAGTCACCTAACACATGTGAGAACCATCATTTGGCAACTAGCATAAAATATCTCATAAAATTACAAAAATATGAGTAATCATTCATGACTTATTTACATGAAAACAAAATTACATATCCTTTATATCTAATCCATACACCAACGACCAAAAACACCTACAAACACTTTCATTCTTCAATTTTTTTCATCTAATTGATCTCTCTCAAGTTCTATCTTCAAGTTCTAAGTGTTCTTCATAAATTCCAAAAGTTCTAGTTTCATAAAATCAAGAATACTTTCAAGTTTGCTAGCTCACTTCCAATCTTGTAAGGTGATCATCCAACCTCAAGAAATCTTTGTTTCTTACAGTAGGTTATCATTCTAATACAAGGTAATAATCATATTCAAACTTTGGTTCAATTTCTATAACTATAACAATCTTATTTCAAGTGATGATCTTACTTGAACTTGTTTTCGTGTCATGATTCTGCTTCCAGAACTTCGAGCCATCCTAGGATCCGTTGAAGCTAAATCCATTTTTCTCTTTTCCAGTAGGTTTATCTGGATATACTTAAGGTAGTAATGATGTTCATAACATCATTCGATTCATACATATAAAGCTATCTTATTCGAAGGTTTAAACTTGTAATCACTAGAACATAGTTTAGTTAATTCTAAACTTGTTCGCAAACAAAAGTTAATCCTTCTAACTTGACTTTTAAAATCAATTAAACACATGTTCTATATCTATATGATATGCTAACTTAATGATTTAAAACCTGGAAACACGAAAAACACCGTAAAACCGGATTTACGCCGTCGTAGTAACACCGCGGGCTGTTTTGGGTTAGTTAATTAAAAACTATGATAAACTTTGATTTAAAAGTTGTTATTCTGAGAAAATGATTTTTATTATGAACATGAAACTATATCCAAAATTTATGGTTAAACTCAAAGTGGAAGTATGTTTTCTAAAATGGTCATCTAGACGTCGTTCTTTCGACTGAAATGACTACCTTTACAAAAACGACTTGTAACTTATTTTTCTGACTATAAACCTATACATTTTCTGTTTTGATTCATAAAATAGATTTCAATATGAAACCATAGCAATTTGATTCACTCAAAAGGGATTTAAAATGAAGAAGTTATGGGTAAAACAAGATTGGATAATTTTTCTCATTTTAGCTACGTGAAAATTGGTAACAAATCTATTCCAACCATAACTTAATCAACTTGTATTGTATATTATGTAATCTTGAGATACCATAGACACGTATACAATGTTTCGACCTATCATGTCGACACATCTATATATATTTCGGAACAACCATAGACACTCTATATGTGAATGTTGGAGTTAGCTATACAGGGTTGAGGTTGATTCCAAAATATATATAGTTTGAGTTGTGATCAATACTGAGATACGTATACACTGGGTCGTGGATTGATTCAAGATAATATTTATCGATTTATTTCTGTACATCTAACTGTGGACAACTAGTTGTAGGTTACTAACGAGGACAGCTGACTTAATAAACTTAAAACATCAAAATATATTAAAAGTGTTGTAAATATATTTTGAATATACTTTGATATATATGTATATATTGTTATAGGTTCGTGAATCAACCAGTGGCCAAGTCTTACTTCCCGACGAAGTAAAAATCTGTGAAAGTGAGTTATAGTCCCACTTTTAAAATCTAATATTTTTGGGATGAGAATACATGCAGGTTTTATAAATGATTTACAAAATAGACACAAGTACGTGAAACTACATTCTATGGTTGAATTATCGAAATTGAATATGCCCCTTTTAATTAAGTCTGGTAATCTAAGAATTAGGGAACAGACACCCTAATTGACGCGAATCCTAAAGATAGATCTATTGGGCCTAACAAACCCCATCCAAAGTACCGGATGCTTTAGTACTTCGAAATTTATATCATATCCGAAGGGTGTCCCGGAATGATGGGGATATTCTTATATATGCATCTTGTTAATGTCGGTTACCAGGTGTTCACCATACGAATGATTTTTATCTCTATGTATGGGATGTGTATTGAAATATGAAATCTTGTGGTCTATTGTTACGATTTGATATATATAGGTTAAACCTATAACTCACCAACATTTTTGTTGACGTTTAAAGCATGTTTATTCTCAGGTGAATATTAAGAGCTTCCGCTGTTGCATACTAAAATAAGGACAAGATTTGGAGTCCATGTTTGTATGATATTGTGTAAAAACTGCATTCAAGAAACTGATTTCGATGTAACATATTTGTATTGTAAACCATTATGTAATGGTCGTGTGTAAATAGGATATTTTAGATTATCATTATTTGATAATCTACGTAAAGCTTTTTAAACCTTTATTTATGAAATAAAGGTTATGGTTTGTTTTAAAAATGAATGCAGTCTTTGAAAAACGTCTCATATAGAGGTCAAAACCTCGCAACGAAATCAATTAATATGGAACGTTTTTAATCAATAAGAACGGGACATTTCAGTTGGTATCCGAGCGTTGGTCTTAGAGAACCATAATTTTGCATTAGTGTGTCTTATCTAGTTTGTTAGGATGCATTAGTGAGTCTGGACTTCGACCGTGTTTACTTGAAAAATGATTGCTTAATAAATTTTGTTGGAAACTATATATTTTTAACATGTGAATATTATGTGATATATTAATCTCTTAACGCGTTTGATATTATGTGATAGATGTCTACCTCTAGAACAAGTCCCATTGACTCACCTAATAATAATGAAGAGTCAAATGTAAATTGGAATGATTCGTGGACTGATTCACAAGTTCCCGAAGAGGAACCGGAAGAAGAGTCGGAACCGGAAGAAGAATCGGAACCGGATAAAGAAATAGAACCGGTGGGGGAAATAATAAAACGGTTAAGTAAAAGAAAATCCTCAACCAACCGACCAAGGTTAATTATGGTCAATGGTGTTTCCGCCAAGGAAGCAAAATATTGGGAGGATTACCAATTCTCCGATGAATCGGATTCCGACGAGAATTCCGATGATGTTATAGAAATTACCCCAACTGAATTTAAAAAGGCAAAAGAAAATAATAAGGGAAAGGGCATAAAAATAGAGAAATCTAATTCCAACCCCGATGAACTTTATATGTATCGTCAACGCCCGAAGTCCTTACGTTGTAACAATGACCCGGGAACCTCTAAACCACCAGGTTTTTCTAAACCAATGTGGACAACGACAGCTCATATTAGGGGAACATCATATATCCCTAGAAACTTGGCAAAATGAACCAAAACCGAAGAAGAAGAAGAAACGAGCGAGTCGGAATAAGATAGTTGTATTCGTGTGGTGTAATATATGTAATATAGTGTTCTTATGCTTTATGATATATGTAAAAATTGCTTGTATTAATAAGTATTTTTTTATGAATCTAACTCTTGTCTATTTTACAGTTTAAAAACACAAAATGGATAGACAACCCAATATTTTAAGAGACCTACCCGGAGACATGATTGATGAAATCTTGTCTAGAGTCGGCCAGAATTCCTCGGCACAACTATTTAAGGCGAGATCAGTTTGTTAGACATTCGAAGAACGTTCCAAGAATGTCTTGGTTTATAAGAGACTTTCGTTTGAAAGATGGGGGATATCACATTGGGAAACCCATAAGTTATGATGTGTTTACTTTGACGCATATATTGCGGGGAACCCAAATGCTATTTTACGCAACGGGTTAAGAAATTATTTTGACTCAATATATCCAAATATTGGACTTCGTGATTTAGAAAAAGCGACTAACATGCAACATAAAGAAGCATGTTATGCTTACGGATTAGTAATGTTCGCTTCTCACCAAAGTGAGAACAAGAACATCGGGCTACAACTATTAAACAAAACGTTTCCACAAGTGACGGAGTCGGTAATTGGGGTAAGAAATGAGGTTTTTAGATTATTACGGGACTGTTGGACATTACGTAACCCTCGTCCCTTTGACGACGTTACAACACGCTGTCTTATCAACGGCCATAATGGTTATGTTCCACAAGACCAAGGATGGGAAGTAATCCTAGTAAAACCAGAATGCATGACTTGTTTCTGGACGTATGAATTACGTGTCTTTATTGCCTTTGCTGAACGACTTGTGTACTAGCTAGAATTATCTTCACAACCATCTTGTATCAAATTTAATGTGTGCTATATTTCATGCTATATGTAAAATAAGCGGTATTGTAAGTTTGTAAAATATTGTGTAAAAGTTTGAACGCGAAATATTATTATAATCAGTTTTTCATATAGAATTGTAGTAGTTGAATTGTATATTAGCTACTAAGTATGAACTTAACGGGTAGGTACTACCCAAATTTAAACTTATAAAACGCTAATATGAAGAAAAAGCTTTTATAAATGAGTTCATATTATGCTACGAAATACTATTAACTACTCTTAATATTCTATATGATTAACTTGTTCCATTTGACTATTTTGAAGGAAATGGCACCGACTACTCGACACACAGTGAATATGAATGAAGAGGAATTCCGTACTTTTCTAGCTTCAAACATAGCCGCAGTACAGGCTGCGCTACATACCAACAATAACCTTGGATCTAGCAGTACAGGAAATCATGTAGGATGCACCTACAAAGAATTCACTGCCTGCAAACCTTTGGAATTTGATGGAACCGAAGGACCGATCGGATTGAAACGGTGGACCGAGAAGGTCGAATCGGTGTTTGCCATAAGTAAGTGTACTGAAGAGGACAAAGTGAAGTATGCTACGCATACCTTCACAGGTTCTGCGTTAACATGGTGGAATACCTATCTAGAGCAAGTGGGACAAGACGATGCGTACGCACTACCGTGGTCAGCATTCAAGCACTTGATGAACGAGAAGTACCGTCCCAGAACCGAGGTCAATAAGCTCAAGACAGAACTTAGAGGGTTACGAACCCAAGGATTTGATATTACCACGTACGAAAGACGATTCACAGAATTGTGCCTATTGTGTCCGGGAGCATTCGAAGATGAGGAAGAGAAGATCGACGCATTTGTGAAAGGATTACCGGAAAGAATCCAAGAAGATATAAGTTCACACGAGCCTGCCTCCATACAACAGGCATGTAGAATGGCTCACAAACTCGTGAACCAAATTGAAGAAAGAATTAAAGAACAGACTGCTGAAGAGGCCAATGTGAAGCAAGTCAAAAGAAAGTGGGAGGAAAACGGTGATAAGAATCACCAATACAACAACAACAGCAATTACAACAATAATCGCAACAATTATCCCAACAATCGCAACATCAATCGCAACTACAACAAACGGCCCAACAACAACAACAACAACAACAACAACAGCAAGTACAACAATCATCCCAACAACAATAATAACCGCAACAACAACAACAATCAGAAGCAGCTATGCCAAAGGTGTGAAAAGAATCACTCGGGGTTCTGCACCAAATTTTGCAACAAGTGTAAAAGAAATGGTCATAGCGCGGCGAAGTGTGAGGTCTACGGACCAGGGGTTAATAGAACCAAAGGAACAAATGGTGTCGGAACGAGTAATGGCGGAGCAAGTAGTGTCGGAGCAAGTTATGCCAATGTAGTTTGTTATAAATGTGGAAAACCGGGCCACATTATTAGAAATTGCCCGAACCAGGAGAACACGAATGGACAAGGCCGTGGAAGAGTTTTCAATATTAATGCGGCAGAGGCACAGGAAGACCCAGAGCTTGTTACGGGTACGTTTCTTATTGACAATAAATCTGCTTACGTTTTATTTGATTCGGGTGCGGATAGAAGCTATATGAGTAGAGATTTTTGTGCTAAATTAAGTTGTCCATTGACGCCTTTGGATAGTAAATTTTTACTCGAATTAGCAAATGGTAAATTAATTTCAGCAGATAATATATGTCAGAATCGAGAAATTAAACTGGTTAGCGAAACATTTAAGATTGATTTGATACCAATAGAGTTAGGGAGTTTTGATGTGATAATCGGTATGGACTGGTTGAAAGAAGTGAAAGCGGAGATCGTTTGTTACAAAAATGCAATTCGCATTATACGAGAAAAAGGAAAACCCTTAATGGTGTACGGAGAAAAGGGCAACACGAAGCTACATCTTATTAGTAATTTGAAGGCACAAAAACTAATAAGAAAAGGTTGCTATGCTGTTCTAGCACACGTCGAGAAAGTACAAACTGAAGAAAAGAGCATCAATGATGTTCCCGTCGCAAAAGAATTTCCTGATGTATTTCCGAAAGAATTACCGGGATTACCCCCACATCGATCCGTTGAATTTCAAATAGATCTTGTACCAGGAGCTGCACCAATAGCTCGTGCTCCTTACAGACTCGCACCCAGCGAGATGAAAGAACTACAAAGCCAATTACAAGAACTTTTAGAGCGTGGTTTCATTCGACCAAGCACATCACCGTGGGGAGCTCCTGTTTTGTTTGTCAAGAAGAAAGATGGTACATTCAGGTTGTGTATCGACTACCGAGAGTTGAACAAACTTACCATCAAGAACCGCTACCCACTACCGAGAATCGATGACTTATTTGATCAACTACAAGGCTCGTCTGTTTATTCAAAGATTGACTTACGTTCCGGGTATCATCAAATGCGGGTGAAAGAAGATGATATTCCAAAGACTGCTTTCAGAACACGTTACGGTCATTACGAGTTTATGGTCATGCCGTTTGGTTTAACTAATGCACCAGCTGTGTTCATGGTCCTTATGAACCGAGTGTGTGGGCCATATCTTGACAAGTTTGTCATTGTTTTCATCGATGACATACTTATTTACTCAAAGAATGATCAAGAGCACGAAGAACATTTGAGAAAAGTGCTAGAAGTATTGAGGAAAGAAAAACTGTACGCTAAGTTTTCAAAGTGTGCATTTTGGTTGGAAGAAGTTCAATTCCTCGGTCACATAGTGAACAAAGAAGGTATCCAGGTGGACCCGGCAAAGATCGAAACCGTTGAAAAATGGGAAACCCCAAAAACTCCGAAGCATATACGTCAATTTTTAGGATTGGCTGGTTACTACAGAAGATTCATCCAAGATTTCTCCAAAATAGCAAAACCCTTGACTGCATTAACGCATAAAGGGAAGAAATTTGAATGGAAGGATGAACAAGAGAAGGCGTTTCAATTATTGAAGAAAAAGCTAACTACGGCACCTATATTGTCATTGCCTTAAGGGAATGATGATTTTATGATTTATTGTGACGCATCAAAGCAAGGTCTCGGTTGTGTATTAATGCAACGAACGAAGGTGATTGCTTATGCGTCTAGACAATTGAAGATTCACGAGAAAAATTATACGACGCATGATTTGGAATTAAGCGCGGTTGTTTTTGCATTAAAGACTTGGAGGCACTACTTATATGGGGTCAAAAGTATTATATATACCGACCACAAAAGTCTTCAACACATATTTAATCAGAAACAACTGAATATGAGGCAGCGTAGGTGGATTGAATTGTTGAATGATTACGACTTTGAGATTCGTTACCACCCAGGAAAGGCAAATGTGGTAGCCAACGCCTTGAGCAGAAAGGACAGAGAACCCATTCGAGTAAAATCTATGAATATAATGATTCACACTAACCTTACTACTCAAATAAAGGAGGCGCAACAAGGAGTTTTAAAAGAGAGAAATTTAAAGGATGAAATACCCAAAGGATCGGAGAAGCATCTTAATATTCAGGAAGACGGAACCCGGTATAGGGCTGAAAGGATTTGGGTACCAAAATTTGGAGATATGAGAGAAATGGTACTTAGAGAAGCTCATAAAACCAGATACTCAATACATCCTGGAACGGGGAAGATGTACAAGGATCTCAAGAAACATTTTTGGTGGCTGGGTATGAAAGCCGATGTTGCTAAATACATAGGAGAATGTTTGACATGTTCTAAGGTCAAAGCTGAGCATCAGAAACCATCAGGTCTACTTCAACAACCTGAAATCCCGGAATGGAAATGGGAAAACATTACCATGGATTTCATCACTAAATTGCCAAGGACTGCAAGTGGTTTTGATACTATTTGGATAATAGTTGATCGTCTCACCAAATCAGCACACTTCCTGCCAATAAGAGAAGATGACAAGATGGAGAAGTTAGCACGACTGTATTTGAAGGAAGTCGTCTCCAGACATGGAATACCAATCTCTATTATCTCTGATAGGGATGGCAGATTTATTTCAAGATTCTGGCAGACATTACAGCAAGCATTAGGAACTCGTCTAGACATGAGTACTGCCTATCATCCACAAACTGATGGGCAGAGCGAAAGGACGATACAAACGCTTGAAGACATGCTACGAGCATGTGTTATTGATTTCGGAAACAGTTGGGATCGACATCTACCGTTAGCAGAATTTTCCTACAACAACAGCTACCATTCAAGCATTGAGATGGCGCCGTTTGAAGCACTTTATGGTAGAAAGTGCAGGTCTCCGATTTGTTGGAGTGAAGTGGGGGATAGACAGATTACGGGTCCGGAGATTATACAAGAAACTACCGAGAAGATCATCCAAATTCAACAACGGTTGAAAACCGCCCAAAGTCGACAAAAGAGCTACGCTGACATTAAAAGAAAAGATATAGAATTTGAAATTGGAGAAATGGTCATGCTTAAAGTTGCACCTTGGAAAGGCATTGTTCGATTTGGTAAACGAGGGAAATTAAATCCAAGGTATATTGGACCATTCAAGATTATTGATCGTGTCGGACCAGTAGCTTACCGACTTGAGTTACCTCAACAACTCACGGCTGTACATAACACTTTCCACGTCTCGAATTTGAAGAAATGTTTTGCTAAAGAAGATCTCACTATTCCGTTAGATGAAATCCAAATCAACGAAAAACTTCAATTCATCGAAGAACCCGTCGAAATAATGGATCGTGAGGTTAAAAGACTTAAGCAAAACAAGATACCAATTGTTAAGGTTCGATGGAATGCTCGTAGAGGACCCGAGTTCACCTGGGAGCTTGAAGATCAGATGAAGAAGAAATACCCGCATCTATTTCCAGAAGATTCGTCAACACCTTCAACAGCTTAAAATTTCGGGACGAAATTTATTTAACGGGTAGGTACTGTAGTGACCCGAACTTTTCCATGTTTATATATATTAATTGAGATTGATATTTACATGATTAAATGTTTCCAACATGTTAAGCAATCAAACTTGTTAAGACTTGATTAATTGAAATATGTTTCATATAGACAATTGACCACCCAAGTTGACCGGTGATTCACGAACGTTAAAACTTGTAAAAACTATATGATGACATATATATGGATATATATATAGTTAACATGATACTATGATAAGTAAACATATCATTAAGTATATTAACAATGAACTACATATGTAAAAACAAGACTACTAACTTAATGATTTTTAAACGAGACATATATGTAACGATGATCGTTGTAAAGACATTTAATGTATATATATATATATATATATATCATATTAAGAGATATTCATACATGATAATATCATGATAATATAATAATTTAAAATCTCATTTGATATTATAAACATTGGGTTAACAACATTTAACAAGATCGTTAACCTAAAGGTTTCAAAACAACACTTACATGTAACGACTAACGATGACTTAACGACTCAGTTAAAATGTATATACATGTAGTGTTTTAATATGTATTTATACACTTTTGAAAGACTTCAATACACTTATCAAAATACTTCTACTTAACAAAAATGCTTACAATTACATCCTCGTTCAGTTTCATCAACAATTCTACTCGTATGCACCCATATTCGTACTCGTACAATACACAGATTTTAGATGTATGTACTATTGGTATATACACTCCAATGATCAGCTCTTAGCAGCCCATGTGAGTCACCTAACACATGTGGGAACCATCATTTGGCAACTAGCATGAAATATCTCATAAAATTACAAAAATATGAGTAATCATTCATGACTTATTTACATGAAAACAAAATTACATATCCTTTATATCTAATCCATACACCAACGACCAAAAACACCTACAAACACTTTCATTCTTCAATTTTTTTCATCTAATTGATCTCTCTCAAGTTCTATCTTCAAGTTCTAAGTGTTCTTCATAAATTCCAAAAGTTCTAGTTTCATAAAATCAAGAATACTTTCAAGTTTGCTAGCTCACTTCCAATCTTGTAAGGTGATCATCCAACCTCAAGAAATCTTTGTTTCTTACAGTAGGTTATCATTCTAATACAAGGTAATAATCATATTCAAACTTTGGTTCAATTTCTATAACTATAACAATCTTATTTCAAGTGATGATCTTACTTGAACTTGTTTTCGTGTCATGATTCTGCTTCCAGAACTTCGAGCCATCCAAGGATCCGTTGAAGCTAAATCCATTTTTCTCTTTTCCAGTAGGTTTATCCAAGGAACTTAAGGTAGTAATGATGTTCATAACATCATTCGATTCATACATATAAAGCTATCTTATTCGAAGGTTTAAACTTGTAATCACTAGAACATAGTTTAGTTAATTCTAAACTTGTTCGCAAACAAAAGTTAATCCTTCTAACTTGACTTTTAAAATCAATTAAACACATGTTCTATATCTATATGATATGCTAACTTAATGATTTAAAACCTGGAAACACGAAAAACACCGTAAAACCGGATTTACGCCGTCGTAGTAACACCGCGGGCTGTTTTGGGTTAGTTAATTAAAAACTATGATAAACTTTGATTTAAAAGTTGTTATTCTGAGAAAATGATTTTTATTATGAACATGAAACTATATCAAAAAATTATGGTTAAACTCAAAGTGGAAGTATGTTTTCTAAAATGGTCATCTAGACGTCGTTCTTTCGACTGAAATGACTACCTTTACAAAAACGACTTGTAACTTATTTTTCCGACTATAAAACTATACATTTTCTGTTTAGATTCATAAAATAGATTTCAATATGAAACCATAGCAATTTGATTCACTCAAAAGGGATTTAAAATGAAGAAGTTATGGGTAAAACAAGATTGGATAATTTTTCTCATTTTAGCTACGTGAAAATTGGTAACAAATCTATTCCAACCATAACTTAATCAACTTGTATTGTATATTATGTAATCTTGAGATACCATAGACACGTATACAATGTTTCGACCTATCATATCGACACATCTATATATATTTCGGAACAACCATAGACACTCTATATGTGAATGTTGGAGTTAGCTATACAGGGTTGAGGTTGATTCCAAAATATATATAGTTTGAGTTGTGATCAATACTAAGATACGTATACACTGGGTCGTGGATTGATTCAAGATAATATTTATCGATTTATTTCTGTACATCTAACTGTGGACAACTAGTTGTAGGTTACTAACGAGGACAGCTGACTTAATAAACTTAAAACATCAAAATATATTAAAAGTGTTGTAAATATATTTTGAATATACTTTGATATATATGTATATATTGTTATAGGTTCGTGAATCAACCAGTGGCCAAGTCTTACTTCCCGACGAAGTAAAAATCTGTGAAAGTGAGTTATAGTCCCACTTTTAAAATCTAATATTTTTGGGATGAGAATACATGCAGGTTTTATAAATGATTTACAAAATAGACACAAGTACGTGAAACTACATTCTATGGTTGAATTATCGAAATTGAATATGCCCCTTTTAATTAAGTCTGGTAATCTAAGAATTAGGGAACAGACACCCTAATTGACGCGAATCCTAAAGATAGATCTATTGGGCCTAACAAACTCCATCCAAAGTACCGGATGCTTTAGTACTTCGAAATTTATATCATATCCGAAGGGTGTCCCGGAATGATGGGGATATTCTTATATATGCATCTTGTTAATGTCGGTTACCAGGTGTTCACCATACGAATGATTTTTATCTCTATGTATGGGATGTGTATTGAAATATGAAATCTTGTGGTCTATTGTTACGATTTGATATATATAGGTTAAACCTATAACTCACCAACATTTTTGTTGACGTTTAAAGCATGTTTATTCTCAGGTGAATATTAAGAGCTTCCGCTGTTGCATACTAAAATAAGGACAAGATTTGGAGTCCATGTTTGTATGATATTGTGTAAAAACTGCATTCAAGAAACTGATTTCGATGTAACATATTTGTATTGTAAACCATTATGTAATGGTCGTGTGTAAATAGGATATTTTAGATTATCATTATTTGATAATCTACGTAAAGCTTTTCAAACCTTTATTTATGAAATAAAGGTTATGGTTTGTTTTAAAAATGAATGCAGTCTTTGAAAAACGTCTCATATAGAGGTCAAAACCTCGCAACGAAATCAATTAATATGGAACGTTTTTAATCAATAAGAACGGGACATTTCAGGTGGGTCCAAAGGTAACAACACCTCCAAGCCAAAGGCGGCTAAGAGGAAAGGACCCGCCCATCAAGGCAAGGGAAAGGGGAGGATGGTTACCCCAACCAAAAACAAGAACAAGAAGCAAAAGGTTGCCGGACAAGCAAACCCCAAGGAAGACCCGTGCTTCGGTTGCGGTGAAATGGGTCACTGGAAACGCAACTGCCCGGTCTACCTTAAGGAGTTGAAGGAAAAGAGGGATGCGGGGCAAACCTCAGGTAATATATATATGGTATATATAGAGCTTAGTATTACTTCTTCTAATACCTGGGTATTAGACACTGGATGTGGAACTCACATTTGCAATTCTTTGCAGGGGTTCAAAAGAAGTAACAAACAAATGGGAACATCAAGTCTCTTTATGGGTAATGGAGCCAAAGTGCAAGTGAAGGCTCAAGGAGACTTTGTATTAAAGCTTCCAAGCGGTTTGGCACTTATTTTGAACAATGTTTTGTATGCACCGAATTTATGTCGAAACATTATTTCAGTTTCCCGTTTAAAACAATGTGGTTTTTATCTTAATTTTGTTAATAATGATATCCACGTTTATTTAGATAATGTATTCTATTTTAAGGCTTCGCCTTCAAATGGAATTTATGAATTGGTTCATGATGATACATCATCTAGTAGCTCAATATACCATACTAGCACCAAGAAACTCAAAAGGGATTTGAGTGATTCCTACTTATGGCATTGTCGCCTTGGTCACATAAACAAGAACCGAATGAGTACACTTCAAAAGAATGGACTCTTGAAATCAAATGAGATGGACTCGTTTGATGTATGTGAATCTTGTTTACAAGGCAAAATGACTAAAGCACCTTTCAAAGGGACCTATGAAAGGGCTAAAGATTTATTGGGATTAATACATTCGGATGTATGTGGACCCTTTAAACCCATGACTAGGAATGGTGAAAGATACTTTGTTACTTTCATTGATGACTTTAGTCGTTTCGGATATGTCTACTTATTAAGACATAAGGATGAAACTTTTGAAGCATTCAAAGAATATCAAAACGAAGTACAAAATCAACTCAACAAGACAATCAAGGTACTTCGTACCGATAGAGGAGGTGAATACCTAAGCGATGCCTTCCAAGATCATCTTAGGAGTTGTGGGATTATCTCACAACTTACTCCACCAGGAACACCCCAACTTAATGGGGTTTCCGAAAGGAGGAACCGAACCCTAATGGATATGGTTCGATCTATGATGGCTAGAAGCACGTTACCTCTATCATTTTGGGGTTATTGTCTATGCTACGCGGCTCGTATTTTAAATATGGCCCCAACCAAGAAAGTGGAACGAACTCCTCATGAGATGTGGTGTGGAAAACCTCCATCTCTATCATATACTTAAAGGTATGGGGATGTGAAGCTTATCCTAAGCGTTATGTCCCTAATAAGTTGAATGCTCGATCCACGAAGTGTATCTTCATAGGATATCCCAAGGATGATATGGGATACTATTTCTATGATCCAACCGAGCAAAATGTATTTGTTGCTCGAAAGGCTGAATTCCTTGAAACTAAATTAGTATTGGAAGGAAATAGTGAAAGGAAGATAGATCCTGAAGAGGTTCAAGATCAAGTAGATGATACACAATTGGTTAACACTAGCACTCAACATGAAAATGTTGAGAATGATCAAATGGATGATCAAAGTATACAAGACGTTCGTAGATCTGGTAGGATTAGTAATCCTCCTGAGAGATATGGGTTTCTCATGGATGGTTGCTATGTGGTTGATTTGGACGAACCAACAAACTACCAAGATGCTTTATCAAGGATTGATAAAGATAAATGGCAGGAAGCCATGAACGCTGAGATGCAATCCATGTATGACAACCAAGTTTGGGAACTAGTTGTACAACCTGCTAACTCCAAGTTAGTTGATTGTAAATGGATTTTCAAGATGAAAACCGACATGCATGGAAACTTAAATACATATAAAGCTAGACTTGTAGCAAAAGGTTTCACTCAAACTCAAGGGGTTGACTATGATAAAACCTTTTCGCCTGTGGCAATGCTAAAGTCTATTAGGATATTATTTGCCATTGCTGCTCATTATGATTATGAAATATGGCAAATGGATGTCAAGACCACTTTCCTAAATGGATATCTTGAGGAAGATGTCTATATGGTTCAGCCTGAAGGTTTTGTCGATCCGAAACATCCTAACAAAGTATGTAAGTTAAAGAATTCAATCTACGGATTGAAACAAGCATCTAGAATGTAGAATCATCGTTTTAATGAGGAAGCCAAGAAGTTTGGCTTCATTAAAAATGGTGATGAAGCTTGTGTATACAAGAAAGCTAGTGGGAGCACTATCATGTTCCTTGTATTACATGTGGATGATATATTGTTATTTGGAAATGATATTCCGACAATGCAAGGTGTTAAGACTTGGCTAAAAAGCTGCTTCTCCATTAAGGATCTTGAAGAAGCACAATACATTTTGGGGATTAGGATCTACAGGGATAGATCCAAGAAATTGATAGGTTTGAATCAAAGTGCATACATTGAAAAGATCTTGAAAAGGTTCAAGATGGAAAACTCTAAGAAAGGTTTGGTACCTATTCAAAGAGGAACGCTCCTTAGTTCATCTCAGTGCCCCACCACGAAAGATGAACAAGAGAAAATGAAGAAAGTCCCATATGCGTCTGCCATTGGGTCAATCATGTATGCAACGATATGCACTAGACCGGATGTGTCATGCGCTCTTAGCCTGACAAGCAGATACCAGAATAACCCAGGAAACAGTCATTGGATTGCTGTTAAAAGTATATTGAAATGCCTTAGGAGGACTAAGGATATGTTTCTAATATATGGGTCTGGTGAGGAGGAACTCGCTGTAAGAGGTTACGTGGACGCGAGTTTCCAAACTGATCGTGATGATTCTCGATCACAATCCGGTTATGTCTTCACATTAAATGGAGGTGCGGTCTCTTGGAAGAGTTCAAAACAGGATGTTGTTGCATTATCCACTACAGAGTCGGAGTACATTGCCGCCTCATTGGCAGCTCAGGAAGCTGCATGGATGAAGAAATTCATTGACGACTTAGGAGTAGTCCCTTCCATTCAGGACCCTCTTGAGATCTTTTGTGACAACGAGGGTGCGATTGCTCAAATCAAGGAACCTCGTGCTCACCAAAAGACCCGTCATATTGAGCGGAGATTCAACTACATAAGGGATGAAGTTTAAAAGGGAAAGATATGTATTCGCAAAGTTCACACAGATCTTAATATAGCGGATCCACTCACGAAGCTCTTACATGGTGCGAAACATCAAGGGCATGTTAGCGCATTAGGGCTTCGATATTCTAGTGATTGGTTGTGATCTGTTTTAAGTATTGTAACGGAACGAAATTGTTCAAACTCATCAATATAATTATGGTATTAATTTATTTTGAGTCAAGTTCCTATTTTGCATATTTTATCCATGAATAAGTAATTATTCTAAATTCCGTAGTCGATCACATTTGTGGGAACAAGTGTGAGGTTTAGACTATTATGAACTTGGATTGGTATACATTCACGGGATGAATGTAGGGCAAGGTTGCAACCAAGGTTCATAGATATTTGTAGGATACCAATATTGAAAGACCCGCCCTCAAGATTTACTAAATGGAGCCTTTGTGGTTGATCACATGTAATCTTGAGTAAAGGCGAATATCATTGTATCCTCTGACCTGAGATACATATTGGGTTCGGATATTTACCAAGTATCGTGCCTTGATTCTTTCCTTCGCTATTCTGAAATATGGTAGTTCACAAGGAAGAGCTCAGGCATAATGCAAGGTACATATTTAGGACGTATGTAGTCAAGATGGAATTTGTCCCTCTTATTCGTTGAGAGTCAGATGTCTAAGGCCTGATAAAGTTAAATCTAAAAGAGAGTGATCATTCTGTGTCTCTTGGGTTTAACATGACATCTAGGACGAAAGGACATAATGAAAAGATTCACCTATTCATATTCGAGATGGGAACTCGAAAAGGATGATGTTATTGAATGGCACAAATTCATAACATATTGGGGGTGATGGACGGTCGTTAGGTGGTATCCATCACTTGCATTAATTTCTTATGTTTCTCGTGCAAGTGGGAGATTGAAGGTTTTTCGTATGCCCGAGAGACATATTAATTTAATGTGGCTAATATGTTATGATCCAAGTCGGGTCATACCCAATAACAAGCTTACCGACACCCTAAACGTATTCAAGCTTAACGATTAAATCATTAAGTAAATACGCGACACTTGGATTTTAGAAAAATCGGTTTTCTAAAATGTTATCACTTGAGATAAATTATCTGGATAATTTATATATAATTGTTTATAAGTTTTAAATGATTATATTGTGTTATATTTTATAAAAGGTTTATAAAATATGAAAGTAACATAAAAATATACATGTTTTATATATATATCAAGTTTATATATATGTAAAGACATTATTATATAAAATATATGGTGGCAGATTTTGAGTCTCCAAGACTCATATGCATGCCATGTTATTGTTACTTTTAAGAACATAAAAAGTCCATATAAGCATGGGGAACTCTTGGACCAAAGCTAGACTTATTCTCTCAAGTGTAACTAGTGTTTAAAAGCTTGAAAAAAAACTGATTTCAGCATCCTGCTGCTGTCCAAAACCGTGAGGTTTTATATATCAAAGGAGGTTCCAAGTTTGATTTTCAAGCTCACATTAAGTGTCTAATTAAATCCTAACTAAAGGCTAGGGTGTTGGTCATAAGTTTGGGGTATAATCTCTTGAGGTTTCATTGCTTTGAAGCTCCATTTTCGCATCATCTTCATCCACATTCTGCTGTCCATTTTCAGCCCTCAATCTATATTGAGGAGGTAAATTCTTATTCCCTCTTTTAGTTTGTAAGTATATGTTCAAGGCTTGATAACACATAATGGAATTCACTTAAAAGGGTTTAACATATACACTTGTTTATAAATAACATAATGCTTCCGCTTGTCTTAATATTCATGAAATCGGTTTTGTGATTATATACACATATGAATTTGTTGTTATGTTGAATTCCATCAATACCAACGACCAAAAATACCTACAAACACTTTAATTCTTCAATTTTATTCATCTAATTGATCTCTCTCAAGTTCCATCTTCAAGTTCTAAGTGTTCTTCATAAATTCCATAAGTATAGTTTCATAAAAATCAAGAATACTACCAAGTTTGCAAGTTTACTTCCAAGCTTTCTAATCCATTCGAAATAATCATCTAAGATTAAGGAACCTTTGTTATTTATAGTAGGTTATCTTTCTAATTCAAAGTAATATTCATGTTCAAACTTTGATTTAATTTCTACAACTATAACAATCTTATTTCGAGTGAAAATATTACTTGAACTGTTTTCGTGTCATGATTCTGCTTCAAGAACTTTCAAGCCATCCAAGGATCCTTTGAAGCTAGATCCATTTTTCTCATTTCTAGTAGTTTTATCCAGAAAACTTGAGGTAGTAATGATGTTCATAACATCATTCGATTCATACACATAAAGCTATCTTATTTGAAGGTTTAAACTTGTAATCACTAGAACATAGTTTAGTTAATTCTAAACTTGTTCGCAAACAAAAGTTAATCCTTATAACTTGACTTTTAAAATCAACTAAACACATGTTATATATCTATATGATATGCTAACTTAATGATTTAAAACCTGGAAACACGATGAACACCATAAAATCGGATATACGCCGTCGTAGTGAAACCGGGGCTGTTTTGGTTTGGATAATTAAAAACTATGATAAACTTTGATTTAAAAGTTGTTCTTCTGGGAAAATGATTTTTCATATGAACATGAAACGATATCCAAAAATCTTGGTTAAACTCGAAGTGAAAGTATGTTTTTCAAAATGGTCATCAAGATGTCGTTCTTTCGACGGAAATGACTACCTCTTTAGTAATTGACATGTAAATTAAATTTCTGACTATAAACTTATAATTTTTCTGTATACATTCATAAATTTAAGTTCAATATGAAACCATATCAATTTGATTCACTCAAAACGGATTTAAAATGAAGAAGTTATGGGTAAAACAAGATTGGTTATTTTTGCTTGTTGTAACTACGTGAAAATTGGTAACAAATCTATATTAATCATATCCTAGCTAACTTATATTGTATTATACATGTATTCTAATATATTATGTAATCTTGGGATACCATAGACACGTATGCAAATGTTTTGACATATCATATCGACCCATCTATATATATTATTTGGAACAACCATAGACACTCTATATGCAGTAATGTTGGAGTTAGCTATACAGGGTTGAAGTTGATTCCAAAAATATATATAGTTTGAGTTGTGATCTAGCCTGAGACGTGTATACACTGGGTCGTGGATTGATTCAAGATAATATATATCGATTTATTTCTGTACATCTAACTGTGGACAACTAGTTGTAGGTTACTAACGAGGACAGCTGACTTAATACACTCAAATCTTTAAAACATAATAAAAATGGTTGCAATTATATTTTGATCATACTTTGATATATATGTACATATTTGTATAGGTTCGTGAATCGATCCGTGGCCAAGTCTAATTTCCGAGGAAGGAAATATCTGTGAAAGTGAGTTATAGTCCCACTTTTAAAATCTAATATTTTTGGGATGAGAATACATGCAGGTTTTATAAATGATTTACAAAATAGACACAAGTACGTAAAACTACATTCTATGGTTGAATTATCGAAATCGAATATGCCCCTTTTTATTAAGTCTGGTAATCTAAGAATTAGGGAACAGACACCCTAATTGACGCGAATCCTAAAGATAGATCTATTGGGCCTAACAAACCCCATCCAAAGTACCGGATGCTTTAGTACTTCGAAATTTATATCATATCCGAAGGGTGTCCCGGAATGATGGGGATATTCTTATATATGCATCTTGTTAATGTCGGTTACCAGGTGTTCACCATATGAATGATTTTTATCTCTATGTATGGGATGTGTATTGAAATATGAAATCTTGTGGTCTATTGTTACGATTTGATATATATAGGTTAAAACTATAACTCACCAACATTTTTGTTGACGTTTTAAGCATGTTTATTCTCAGATAATTATTAAGAGCTTCCGCTGTTGCAAACTAAAATAAGGACAAGATTTGGAGTCTATGCTTGTATGATATTATGTAAAAACTGCATTCAAGAAACTTATTTTTGATGTAATATATTCTTATTGTAAACCATTATGTAATGATCGTGTGTAAACGGTATATTTTAGATTATCATTATTTGATAATCTACGTAATGCTTTTAAACCTTTATCGATAAAATAAAGGTTATGGTTGTTTGTAAAAATGAATGCAGTCTTTGAAAAACGTCTCATATAGAGGTCAAAACCTCGCGACGAAATTAATTAATATGGAACGTTTATAATCAATATGAACGGGACATTTCAGTTGGTATCCGAGCGTTGGTCTTACAGAACCAGAAAAATTTGCATTAGTGTGTCTTATCGAGTTTGTTAGGATGCATTAGTGAGTCTGGACTTTGACCGTATTTTCTTTAAAAATGATTGCTTAACATTTTTGTTGGAAACTATATATTATTAATATGTAAATATTGTGTGATATATTAATCTCTTAACATGTTTGATATTGTGTGATAGATGTCTACCTCTAGCACAAATCTCATTGACTCACCTAATAATAACGAAGAGTCGAATATATATTGGCAAGATTCACAAGTTCCCGAAGAACCGGAAGAAGAGGAAACGGAACCAAAAGAAGAGGAACCAGAAGAAGAGGAACCAGAAGAATAGGAACCGGAAGAAGAGGTTCCGGAGGGGGGAATAATAGGAACCACAGAAAACCGATCAAATAAAAGAAAATCCTGAACTAATGGACCAAAGTTAATAATGGTCAATGGTGTTTCCGCTAAGGAAGCAAAATATTGGGAAAATTACCAATTTTTCGATGAATCGGATCTTGATGAGGATTCCGATGATTTTATAGAAATTACCCCGACCCAATTTAATGAGGCAAAAGAAAATAATAAGGGAAAAGGCATCAAAGTAGAGAAAACTGATTCCGACCCAGATGAACTTTATATGTACCGTCAACACCCGTATTTTCAATATCGTGACAATAACCCGGGAACCTCTAAACCACCAGGTTTTTCTAAACCAATGTGGAAAATGATGACTCGTATTAGAGGAACATCATATATCCCTAGAAGATTAGGAAAAAGAACCAAGTCCGAAGAAGAAGAAACCAGTGATTCAGATTAGAGGGGTGTGAGCATGTTGTGTAATAAATGTATTGTAGTGTGCTTGTACTTTTATGTTCTATGTAAAAATTGCTTGTATTGTTTGTTATTACGAATCTAATCCTTGTCTATTTTACAGTATAAAAACAAAATGGACGTTAAGGGTAGACAACCGAATATTTTAGAAGACCTACCAGAGGATATGATTGAGGAAATCTTGTCTAGAGTCGGTCAGAATTCATCAGCACATTTAGTTATGGCGAAATTAACTTGTCAAACATTTGAAAGACTTTCCAGAAATGCCTTAGTTTATAAAAGGCTTTCCTTTGATAGGTGGGGTATATCACATTGGGGAGACCGTAAGTTACGCCGTGTTTTCTTTAAAGCATTAAATGCGAGGAACCCAAATGCAATTTTACGCTACGGGTTAAGAACCTATTTTGACTCAACATATCCCAACATAGGATTTCCTGAATTAGAAAGAGCTTCTAACATGCAACATAAAGAAGCATGTTATGCTTACGGGTTAGTGATGTTCGATTCTTACCAAAGTGAGAAAAAGAACATCGGATTGCAGCTTTTAAATAAAACTTTCCCACAAGTGACGGATTCAGTAGTTGGGGTGAGAAACAAGGTTTTTAGATTATTACGGGGCTGTTGGACATTACGAAACCCTCGCCTTTTGACGACATTACAACATGCTGCCTAGCCAATGGTCATAACGGTTATTTTCCATAAGACCAAGGATGGGAAGTCGTCTTAGTAAAACCAGAATGCATGACTTGTTTCTGGACTTATGAATTACGTGTCTTTATTTCCTTTGCTGAACAACTTACGTATTAACTAGATTTATCTTCAAAACTGTCCTGTATCATAGTGTACTATATTTCATGTTATATGTAATATAACGAAGTTGTAAGTTTGAAGAATATTTGTATGTGATATATTATTATAATCAGTTTTTCATATGAAATTGTAGTAGTTGAATTATATATTAGCTACTAAGTATGAACTTAACGGGTAGGTAGTACCCGAATTTAAACTTATAAAACGCTAATATGAAGAAAAAGCTTTTATAAATGAGTTCATATTATGCTACGAGATACTATTGACTACTCTTAATATTCTGTATGATTAAATTGTTTCATTTGACTATTTTGAAGGAAATGGCACCGACTACTCGACACACCTTGAATATGAGCGAAGAGGAATTTCGTGCCTTTCTTGCTTCAAACATAGCCGCAGTACAGGCCACGCTACATACCAACAATAACTCTGAATCTAGCAATACAGCTAACGGCGCAAGAAATCGTGTAGGATGCTCCTACAAGGAATTCACTGCCTGCAAACCTTCAGAATTTGATGGGACCTAAGGACCAATTGGATTGAAACGGTGGACCGAGAAAGTTGAATCGGTGTTTTCCACAAGTAAGTGTGATGAAGGAGACAATGTGAAGTACGCTACGCATACCTTCACAGGTATTGCGTTAACATGGTGGAATACCTATCTAGAGCAAGTGGGACAAGATGCTGCTTACGCGCTACCGTGGTCAGCATTCAAGCACTTGATGAACGAGAAGTACCGTCCCAGAATCGAGGTCAATAAGCTCAAGTCATAACTTAGAGGGTTACGAACACAGGGATTCGATATTACTTCGTACGAAAGACGATTCACAGAATTGTGCCTATTGTGTCCGAGAGCGTTCAAAGATGAGGAAGAGAAGATCGACGCGTTTGTGAAAGGGTTACCGGAGAGAATCCAAGAAGATATAAGTTCACACGAGCCTGCCTCCATACAAAAGGCATGTAGAATGGCTCACAAACTAGTGAACCAGATTGAGAGAAGAATTAAAGAACAGGCGGCCGAAGAGGCTTACGTGAATCTTGTCAAAAGAAAGTGGGAGGAAAACGGTGATAAGAGTCACCAATACAACAACAACTATCCTAACAATCGCAACATCAATCGCAACTACAACAAACGGCACAACAACAATCATCCCAACAGCAATAACAACCGCAACAACAACAACAATCAGAAGCAATTATGCCAAAGGTGTGAAAAGTATCACTCGGGGTTTTGCACCAAATTTTGCAACAAGTGTAAAAGAAATGGTCATAGCGCGGCGAAGTGTGAGGTCTACGGACCAGGGGTTAGTAGAACGACAGGAACAAATGGTGTCGGAACGAGTAATGGCAGAGCAAGTAGTGTCGGAGCAAGTTATGCCAATGTAGTTTGTTATAAATGTGAAAAACCGGGCCACATTATTAGAAATTTCCCGAACCAGGAGAACACGAATGGACAAGCCCGCGGAAGAGTTTTCAATATTAATGCGGCAGAGGCACAGGAAGACACGGAGCTTGTTACGGGTACGTTTCTTATTGACAATAAATCTGCTTACGTTTTATTTGATTCGGGTGCGGATAGAAGCTATATGAGTAGAGATTTTTGTGCTAAATTAAGTTGTTCATTGGCGCCGTTGGATAGTAAATTTTTACTCGAATTAGCAAACGGTAAATTAATTTCAGCAGATTATATATGTCGGAATCGAGAAATTAAACTGGGTAGCGAAATATTTAAGATTGATTTGATACCAGTAGAGTTACGGAGTTTTGATGTAATAATTGGCATGGACTGGCTGAAGGAGATGAAAGCAGAGATCGTATGTTACAAAAATGCAATTCGCATTGTACAAGAAGAAGGAGAACCCTTAATGGTGTACGGAGAAAAGGGAAACATGAAGCTACATCTTATTAGTAATTTGAAGGCACAAAAACTAATAAGAAAAGGTTGCTATGCTGTTCTAGCACACGTCAAGAAAGTACAAACTGAAGAAAAGAGCATCAGTGATGTTCCCGTCGCAAAAGAATTTCTCGATGTATTTCCGAAAGAATTACCGGGATTACCCCCACATCGATCCGTTGAATTTTAAATAGACCTTGTACCAGGAGCTGCACCAATAACTCGTGCTCCATACAGACTCGCACCCAGTGAAATGAAAGAATTACAAAGTCAGTTACAGGAAATTTTAGAGCGTGGTTTCATTCGACCAAGTACATCACCATGGGGAGCTCCTGTTCTGTTTGTGAAGAAAAAAGATGGTACATTCAGGTTGTGTATCGACTACCGAGAGTTGAACAAACTTACCATCAAGAACCGCTACCCACTACCGAGAATCGACGACTTATTTGATCAACTACAAGGCTCGTCTGTTTATTCGAAGATCGATTTACATTCTGGATATCATCAAATGCGAGTAAAGGAGGATGATATTCCAAAAACTGCTTTTAAGACGCGTTATGGTCATTACGAGTTTATGGTTATGCCATTTGGATTGACTAACGCACCAGCTGTGTTCATGGACCTTATGAACCGAGTGTGTGGGCCATATCTTGACAAGTTTGTCATTGTTTTCATCGATGACATACTTATTTACTCAAAGAATGATCAAGAACACGAAGAACATTTGAGAAAAGTGCTAGAAGTATTGAGGAAAGAAAAACTGTACGCTAAGTTTTCAAAGTGTGCATTTTGGTTGGAAGAAGTTCAATTCCTCGGTCACATAGTGAACAAAGAAGGTATCCAGGTGGACCCGGCAAAGATCGAAATCGTTGAAAAGTGGGAAACCCCAAAAACTCCGAAGCATATACGTCAATTTTTAGGATTGGCTGGTTACTACAGAAGATTCATCCAAGATTTTTCCAAAATAGCAAAACCCTTGACTGCATTAACGCATAAAGGGAAGAAATTTGAATGGAAGGATGAACAAGAGAAGGCGTTTCAGTTATTGAAGAAAAAGCTAACTACGGCACCTATATTGTCATTGCCTGAAGGGAATGATGATTTTGTGATTTATTGTGACGCATCAAAGCAAGGTCTCGGCTGTGTATTAATGCAACGAACGAAGGTGATTGCTTATGCGTCTAGACAATTGAAGATTCACGAGCAAATTATACAACTCACGATTTGGAATTGGGTGCTGTTGTTTTTGCATTAAAGACTTGGAGGCATTATTTATATGGGGTCAAAAGTATTATATATACCGACCACAAAAGTCTTCAACACATATTTAATCAGAAACAACTAAATATGAGGCAGCGTAGGTGGATTGAATTGTTGAATGATTACGACTTTGAGATTCGTAACCACCCGGGGAAGGCAAATGTGGTAGCCGACACCTTGAGCAGAAAGGACAGAGAACCCATTCGAGTAAAAACTATGAATATAATGATTCACACTAACCTTACTACTCAAATAAAGGAGGCGCAACAGGGGGTTGTAAAAGAAGGAAAGTTGAAGAATGAGATACCCAAAGGATCAGATAAACATCTTAATATTCGGGAAGACGGAATCCGGTATAGGGCTGAAAGAATTTGGGTACCAAAATTTGGAGATATGAGAGAAATGGTACTTATAGAAGCTCATAAAACCAGATACTCAATACATCCTGGAACGGGGAAGATGTACAAGGATCTCAAGAAACATTTTTGGTGGCCAGGTATGAAAGCCGATGTCACTAAATACGTAAGGGAATGTTTGACATGTTCTAAGGTCAAAGCTGAACATCAAAAACCATCAGGTCTACTACAACAACCTGAAATCCCGGAATGGAAATGGGAAAACATTACAATGGATTTCATTACTAAATTGCCAAGGACTGCAAGTGGTTATGATACTATTTGGGTAATAGTTGATCGTCTCACCAAATCAGCACACTTCCTGCCAATAAGAGAAGATGATAAGATGGAGAAGTTAGCACTACTGTATTTGAAGGAAGTCGTCTCCAGACATGGAATACCAATCTCTATTATCTCTGATAAGGATGGCAGATTTATTTCAAGATTCTGGAAGATATTACAGCAAGAATTAGGAACTCGTCTAGACATGAGTACTGCCTATCATCCACAAACTGATGGGCAGAGTGAAAGGACGATACAAATGCTTGAAGACATGCTACGAGCATGTGTTATTGATTTCGGAAACAGTTGGGATCGATACCTACCGTTAGCAGAATTTTCCTACAACAACAGTTATCATTATAGTATTGAGATGGCGCCGTTTGAGGCACTTTATGGTAGAAAGTGCAGGTCTCCGATTTGTTGGAATGAAGTGGGGGATAGACAGATTACGAGTCCGGAGATAATACAAGAAACTACCGAGAAAATCATCCAAATTCAACAACGATTGAAAAGCGCCCAGAGTCGGCAAAAGAGCTACGCAGACAGTAAAAGAAAAGATTGAAATTGGAGAAATGGTCATGCTTAAGGTTTCACCTTGGAAAGGCGTTGTTCGATTTGGTAAACGGGGGAAACTAAATCTAAGGTACATTGGACCATTCAAGATTATAGATCGTGTCGGACCAGTAGCTTACCAACTGGAGCTACCTCAACAACTCGCGGCTGTACATAATACTTTCCACGTCTCGAATTTGAAGAAATGTTTTGCTAAAGAAGATCTCACTATTCCGTTGGAAGAAATCCAAATCAATGAAAAACTTCAATTTATTGAAGAACCCGTCGAAATAATGGATCGTGAGGTTAAGAGACTTAAGCAAAACAAGATACCGATTGTTAAGGTTCGATGGAATGCTCGTAGAGGACCCGAGTTCACCTGGGAGCGTGAAGATCAGATGAAGAAGAAATACCCGCATCTATTTCCAGAAGATTCGTCAACACCTTCAACAGCTTAAAATTTTGGGACGAAATTTATTTAACGGGTAGGTACTGTAGTGACCCGAACTTTTCCTTGTTTATATATATTAATTGAGATTGATATTTACATGACTAAATGTTTCCAACGTGTTAAGCAATCAAACTTGTTAAGACTTGATTAAATGAAATAAGTTTCATATAGATAATTGATCACCAAAGTTGACCGGCGATTCACGAACGTTACAAAATTGTAAAAACTACATGTTGTGGTATATATAGACATATATATATATGGTTGACATAAGATTATGATGAGTAAGTATCACACTAAATATATTAACAATGTGTGATATACATAAGAAATGAGATTACTAAGTTAAGAAACTCGAAATGATATATATAACGATTATCGTTATGATAACGTCTACTAAATACATATGTATCATATTAAGATATTGATACACTATATTTAACATGATAAAATGATATTTAAATATATCATTAAGTGTGTTAACATTGAACTACATATGTAAAAACATGACTACTAACTCAAGAATTACGAAACGAGACTTATATGTAACGATTATCGTTGTAACGATATTTTAATGTATATATCATATTAAAAGATATTCATACATCATAATATCATGATAACAAAATAATTTAACATCTCATTTGATATAATAAACATTGGGTTAACAACATTAATTGAGATCGTTAACTTAAAGGTTTCAAAACAACACTTACATGTAACGACTAACGAAGACTTAACGACTCCATTAGAATGTATATACATGTTGTGTTTTGATATGTATTCTTACACTTTTGAAAGACTTCAAGACACATATCAAAGTACTTCTACTTAACAAAAATGCTTACAATTACATCCTCGTTCAGTTTCATCAACAATTCTACTCGTATGTACTCGTATTCGTACTCGTACAATACACATCTTTTAGATGTATGTACTATTGGTATATACACTCCAATGATCAGCTCTTAGCAGCCCATGTGAGTCACCTAACACATATGTGAACCATCATTTGGCAACTAGCAAGAAATATCTCATAAAATTACAAAAATATTAGTAATCATTCATGACTTATTTACATGAAAACAAAATTACATATCCTTTATATCTAATCCATATACCAACGACCAAAAACACCTACAAACACTTTAATTCTTCAATTTTATTCATATAATTGATCTCTCTCAAGTTCCATCTTCAAGTTCTAAGTGTTCTTCATAAATTCCATAAGTATAGTTTCATAAAAATCAAGAATACTACCAAGTTTGCAAGTTTACTTCCAAGCTTTCTAATCCATTCCAAGTAATCATCTAAGATCAAGGAACCTTTGTTATTTACAGTAGATTATCTTTTTAATTCAAGGTAATATTCATATTCAAACTTTGATTCAATTTCTACAACTATAACAATCTTATTTCGAGTGAAAATCTTATTTGAACTGTTTTCGTGTCATGATTCTGCTTCAAGAACTTTCAAGCCATCCAAGGATCCTTTGAAGCTAGATCCATTTTTCTCATTTCCAGTAGTTTTATCCAGAAAACTTGAGGTAGTAATGATGTTCATAACATCATTCAATTCATACACATAAAGCTATCTTATTTGAAGGTTTAAACTTGTAATCACTAGAACATAGTTTAGTTAATTCTAAACTTGTTCGCAAACAAAAGTTAATCCTTCTAACTTGACTTTTAAAATCAACTAAACACATATTATATATCTATATGATATGCTAATTTAATGATTTAAAACCTGGAAACACGATGAACACCATAAAATCGGATATACGCCGTCGTAGTGAAACCGGGGGCTGTTTTGGTTTGGATAATTAAAAACTATGATAAACTTTGATTTAAAAGTTGTTCTTCTGGGAAAATGATTTTTCATATGAACATGAAACTATATCCAAAAATCTTGGTTAAACTCGAAGTGAAAGTATGTTTTTCAAAATGGTCATCAAGATGTCGTTCTTTCGACGGAAATGACTACCTCTTTAGTAATTGACATGTAAATTAAATTTCTGACTATAAACTTATACTTTTTATGTATAGATTCATAAAGTTAAGTTCAATATAAAACCATAGCAATTTGATTCACTCAAAACGGATTTAAAATGAAGAAGTTATGGGTAAAACAAGATTGGTTATTTTTGCTTGTTGTAACTACGTGAAAATTGGTAACAAATCTATATTAATCATATCCTAGCTAACTTATATTATATTATACATGTATTCTAATATATTATGTAATCTAGGGATTCCATAGACACGTATGCAAATGTTTTGACATATCATATCGACCCATCTATATATATTATTTGGAACAACCATAGACACTCTATTTGCAGTAATGTTGGAGTTAGCTATACAGGGTTGAGTTTGATTCTAAAAATATATATAGTTTGAGTTATGATCTAGCCTGAGACATGCATACACTGGGTCGTGGATTGATTCAAGATAATATATATCGATTTATTTCTGTACATCTAACTATGGACAACTAGTTGTAGGTTACTAACGAGGACAGCTGACTTAATACACTCAAATCTTTAAAACATAATAAAAATGGTTGTAATTATATTTTGATCATACTTTGATATATATGTACATATTTGTATAGGTTCGTGAATCGATTCGTGGCCAAGTCTTATTTCCGAGGAAGGAAATATCTGTGAAAGTGAGTTATAGTCCCACTTTTAAAATCTAATATTTTTGGGATGAGAATACATGCAGGTTTTATAAATGATTTACAAAATAGACACAAGTACGTGAAACTACATTCTATGGTTGAATTATCGAAATCGAATATGCCCCTTTTTATTAAGTCTGGTAATCTAAGAATTAGGGAACAGACACCCTAATTGACGCGAATCCTAAAGATAGATCTATTGGGCCTAACGAACCCCATCCAAAGTACCGGATGCTTTAGTACTTCGAAATTTATATCATATCCGAAGGGTGTCCCGGAATGATATGGATATTCTTATATATGCATCTTGTTAATGTCGGTTACCAGGTGTTCACCATATGAATGATTTTTATCTCTATGTATGGGATGTGTATTGAAATATGAAATCTTGTGGTCTATTGTTACGATTTGATATATATAGGTTAAACCTATAACTCACCAACATTTTTGTTGACGTTTTAAGCATGTTTATTCTCAGGTAATTATTAAGAGCTTTCGCTGTTGCATACTAAAATAAGGACAAGATTTGGAGTCCATGCTTGTATGATATTATGTAAAAACTTCATTCAAGAAACTTATTTTTGATGTAATATATTCTTATTGTAAACCATTATGTAATGGTCGTGTGTAAACGGTATATTTTAGATTATCATTATTTGATAATCTACGTAATGCTTTTAAACCTTTATCGATAAAATAAAGGTTATGGTTGTTTTAAAAATGAATGCAGTCTTTGAAAAACGTCTCATATAGAGGTCAAAACCTCGCGACGAAATCAATTAATATGGAACGTTTATAATCAATATGAACGGGACATTTCAAATGCATGCCCAAAGAATAAAGCTAAAACCAACGCACGCCGTTGAGCTTTCAACACTAACGCCAAGGATGCCCGAGATGACAATGAACTAGTCACGGGTACGCTTCTTCTCAACAACTCTCATATTTCTTGTTTATTCGATTCGGGTGCCGATGAATGTTTTGTATCCAAGGCTTTGACTCCTACTCCTTGCACTCCACCATTTTCCTTAAATACTACTTATGCCATTCAAGTGACCAATGGAAAACTATTGCGTGCTGAAAAATTCTATCGGAGGGTGTACGTTAAACTTATTGGGTAGATAATTTGAATTTTGACGTGATACCTATAGAACTAGGGAGCTCAAAACCTATTCGTTAAGAAGAAAATGTTTCCCTACAAATGTGAATAGATTATCGTGAACTAAATAATTTCCGGTTAAGAACCGATATCCTTTTCCCTGTACCAATGACCTCATGATCAATTACAAGGATTCCGTGTGTATTCCAAAATCGACCTCTATTTCGGTTATCAACAATTGAGGGTTAAGGGAGAAGATGTCTCCAAAACCGCTTTCCGAACTCATTACGATCATTATGAATTTCTTTTAGTGTCATTCAGTTTAACTAAGGCTCCGACTGTATTCATGGGCCTTATGAATCGCGTATGTAAACTTATCTAGACAAATCCGTCATCATATCCATAGGTGATGTCCTAACCTATTCAATTCAAGTGAAGAAGAAAAACGGACAACATCTTCGTCTTACACTCGAACTCTTGAGAAAAGAACAACTCTATGCCAAACTCTCCAAGTGTGAATTTCGGTTAAACGAAGTCCATTTTCTAAACCATGTTGTTAGTGGTCAAGGTATTAAAGTAGATCTCGCAAGGATCGAAGTCACACGTAATCGGGAAACCCTCACGACTCTGACTTGTATTCGTAAAATCTAGGATATCGCCGATTATTACCGAAGATTCATTTCCGACTCTTCCCGTATCGCTCGTCCCTTAATCTCTCCGTGTTCGAACCTGGAAACATGATTATTTACACCCACCTTACTAGCCAAATTCGTGTAGCACAAAATGGAACTCAAATATGGAAATATTTCTACGTGAACGCCTGAAAGGCATACTCTCTCGACTCGAAATCATGGAAACTGAAATTCTCTATTTTGCACGAAGAATTTAAATACTTAATTATGGATCCGATCAACCTTCTCATCACCACGTACCGTGTTACAAAACTCTATTATTTCACTGTTACCATCTGATATTACTGGAACCTAAGATAACACACAATCCAAGGATACCTCTTTCTTCTTTGACTTATCGTCCTTATGCTTCTGATATACGACCAACTACTACTCAACTCCGAACTATACAACTATGTGTACTATCTCGTTCCTACCAAGTCTCAACATTTGGCCACAAAATGCGCGATATGGCTACATCAAGATGTAAACTTATTCTATTCTAAATTCTCATTTCGCTCCTATCTTTTTCACTCGTACTTCCGTATAAAGAAACCTATTATCTAAATTCTCAATGGAGAGAGAGACTCTTCACGTATTACTAGTATTCTTCACGGGGGTGAATAGCCCTGATGAACGTTTTCAGTAGCCGATAAGAAACTTGTTCCAACAAACATTTTCGAGCCCTAACTAACTTGTTCAAACATATCTTAAAGGATTCTATTCCAACACGGTGTACCATTGTCAATTATCTCGGATCACAATACTCGTTTCACTTCTAGATTTGCAAGAAGCCTTGGGAACATGTTTAGACATGAGTACCGCGTATCATCCACAACCCGACGGATCAAGAATACATACGATTCAAATCTTGGAAAGACATGTTACAAACTTGTGTTGTCGCTTTTAGTTGATTCCTCTTATAACGGTAGCCATCATTCGAGTATTAGCGCCACACCTTTTCGAAACTTTATATGACCGCAAATGTCGTTCTCCTATTCGTTGGGCCGAAGTAGGTGACACGCAAATCACCGGATCCGAACTTATTCAAGAAATAACCGTTAAGATTGTTCATGAAATGACCCGTCCTAATCCATCTGGATGAATACATTACGTTTGGTTACATCGCGAGGTACTTGACCTCTATATGATACATTTTACAAACATTGCATTCGTTTTTAAAAGACAATCTTTCATCACATCGAAAGTTGACGGCATGCATACCATTTCATAATATATCCAACTATAATTGACTTAATAATAATCTTGATGAACTCAATGACTCGAATGCAACGTCTTTTGAAATATATCATGAATGACTACAAGTAATATCTCTAATATGAGCAAATGCACAACGAAAGATTTCTTTCATACCTGAGAATAAACATGCTTTAAAGTGTCAACCAAAAGGTTGGTGAGTTCATTAGTTTATCATAATCGATCATTTTCATCATTTTAATAGACCACAAGATTTTCATTTCCATTTCTCATAAAAATACGTCCCATGCATAGAGACAAAAATCATTCATATGGATTGAACACCTGTTAACCGACCTTAACAAGATGCATATAGAATATCCCCTATCATTCCGTGACTCCCTTCGGACATGAAAAATTCGAAGTACTAAAGCATCCGGTACTTTGGATGGAGCTTGTTGGGCCCAATAGATCTATCTTTAGGATTCACGTCAATTAGGGTGTCTGTTCCCTAATTCTTAGATTACCAGACTAAAAAGAGGCATATTCGGTTTAATAATTCAACCATAGAATGTAGTTTCGATTACTTGTGTCTATTTCGTAAAACAGTTATAAAAGTTGCGCATGTATTCTCAGCCCAAAAATGTAAAGGGTAAAAAGGCAAATGAAACTCACCATACTGTATTTTGTAGTAAAAATACATATGACGATATTGGACAATTGTAGGGTTGGCCTCGGATTCACGAACCTATATCATTTGTATATATATTAAAATATATAATCGTAATCGAACAAATTTATATATTATATATTATACTTATTTAGTTTGTGTACATATTCAAAATGTTTAATATATATATGTAGTAATATTTATCTCATATTAGTATTATTTTGATAATATCTAACTTGTCATTTATGAATATTTATATAAACTTTGTTAAGTTGATTTAAAAAAATACTTACAATCTTAATAATATCCTTAAAATTTTATTTTCATAAACGTAATTATTTTTGGTAATATTGATATAGATAATGCTGATAATAATAATAATGATAGTTTTAATGAAAATTAAAATAATAATTTTTGGTAAAGAATTCATAGTAATAATAATATCAATTATATTAATAGTGATAATATCAGTAATGAATAATTTAATAATAGTAATGATGATAATAATTTTGATGTTAATACTTAATATCTATTAATAAAAATAATTATAACAATCTTTTTACGAATGGTAATCTTAATAGTAATACTTTTGTTAATAATAATAATAAGTCTAAAATGATACTAATACTAATATTAATGGTAATAATGATTTATATTATTTCCATAATACAATAATAATAATTATCCTAATCATTATAATACTTATATCAATAATAATAAATATAATACTTGTATTAGTATTAGTAATAATTATAATGTTATTAGTAATCAAACTTGTAATTTTTAATTATAACAATTATGAATAATACCTAATTTTAATATTAGTAATAATACTATCATATTAGTCACAATAACAATTTCTAACAACAACAATAATAATAATAATAATAATAATAATAATAATAATAATAATAATAATAATAATAATAATAATAATAATAATAAAAATAACAATAATAATAATAATAATAATTATAATGAAATAATAAAAATAAGTTTAAAGGCACAACCTTTGAAGACATACTTTAAAAAGAATACGCCATTGCCGGGGCTCGAACCCGAGACCTCTCGCTTACCAATTAACCCCTCGACCATTCTGTCATTTTAATTTTTCAAATTTAAAACCCTTTAATTTAAATATAACTCGTATTATTATTATTATGTTCGTCATCATCTTCACTCAGCACCACGACCAGGGTTCAATTAAATCTAACAACACTAATTCTTTGGTTTTAGGATTTCCAAACAATACAGAATAGTTTAGTAGTGGATTAAATTCTTTAAAACAGAAAAGAAAAAGAAATTAAAAGAAGTTGAAACAGAATAATATACGTATGAACTTAAAATCGAATCCAACATTAGAGGTTGTTTTAAACTACGGTTTCAACATGAAAAAGGTTTTACATCTTCATTAGAAACTATCTGAATCTTTAATTTAGCTTAAAACATAAAAACGATCTCGAATTTTCCCATGAACAATTTGTTTGACTTTTTAAAATCAGGGTTTGACTCCAAAATTCGTACTCGATAAAATGAATTAGGATTTGAACCTTTGCAGATAGTTTGAGTGAATTATTCCTAACAAAATTGTATTTTTAGATTTTGCAAATTCGTTTGAATTCGAGGGTTTAAAAAAATACGTACAGAGTATTCTGCTGTGTTCTTGCCCTTTTGTTGTTTAATTTTGATAAATTGAAAGTTGTTTAATTGATAATTGATAATGGTAATGAGAGAACAAAATGTGTTAATCAATTTTATTAAATGATTCGTTTAATATAAAGCCTCAATGTCGACAGCAAGATCATTCAGGTACAAAGAAAATAAAAAAAATAAAAAGGAGAAAGCGATACACAACAGAATTTGGATCCTATCTGGTGTTTGAATTCATTTTGTATCTAAATCAGAGACAAGAATCTTCAATTTAATACAGTTGATAGGCATCTGTAACAATATCGTACGGTTTTTGTGCATATATATGATTTATATAATTAATATTAATAATTAATAATTATGTTAATAATAATAATTATATTAATAATAATAGTAATAATAATAATAATAATAATAATAATCATAAAAATGATATTAATAATAATAATAAAACTAATAATAATAATAATAATAATAATAATAATAATAATAATAATAATAATAATAATAATAATAATAATAATAATAATAATAATAATAATAATAATAATAATAATAATAGAAATAATAATTATATTAATGATATTTTTATCATAATAAAATAATAAGAACAATGATAATAATAACTTTAAATGTTAATTCTGGTAATCAAATTAATCATATTACTTTTAGTAATCATATTAATAACTAAGATTATAATTTTACTAATAACGATGATGACAACAATAATAGTATAACAAATTACATGTATTAAATTTCATATTTATAATAATAAAAATACTGATTTTAATATTAATATTAATATTTATTTTAATAATGTTAAAAGTAATAACAACAATATTTTAACTTAGGATTACTTTTAGTATATTAATATTACAATTTATTAATTATGTAATGTTTAATATTTATATACTATATATGATTGAATTCCTATACATTACAATATACATATAATCATAATCATATATAGAAATCATGTACATTTATATATAGATTCATTTTAAGTTACACTTAATTATTTTATATCTTATTTTACATATTTAATTCAAATGATTCAATTATATTTTTAATTTCAAATTATTATATATATACTTAAATTTACATAATATATATGTACATATTTATTTACAAACAATTGTTTGTGAATCGTCGGGAATAGTCAGGTCAAATGCTTTCATGAAAAATAGTTCAAAATTTTTTGAGATTCAGTTTGACAGACTTTGCTTATCGTATCGTTATCATATAAAGATTAAGTTTTAAATTTAGTCAGAAATTCCCGGGTCGTCACAGTACCTACCCGTTAAAGAAATTTCGTCCCGAAATTTGAGTGAGGTGGTCATGGCTAACAATAAAAATGTTTTCATGATGAATGTGAGTTGATAAGTAGAGTTTTATCATGTAACAACCCAAACCAACCCTCAACCAAACCCCGTGAAAATACAAACAAAAACAAAATTTGCTGTACAGTGACCCCGCGTGCCGCGCCCCCTATCTGGCGCGCCGCGCCAAAACGGCCTGTCCCCGGGCTTTTTAAATGCGAAAAAGATAGACTCGTTCCCGACACTTTCAGACGAAACGCTTTTTACAACACATTAATATAAGTAAAACTAACATGATTAATTAATTAAAACGAGCTTTACATCGCGGGGCCCACGTATGCCCAAATACCCCTTTTAATACAAAATACAACTTCGACCCAATGAGTTTAAGTTCCAACAAACTACGAGCATGATGTTGGGGATAAACTACCCAATCCTAGGTCGAATCCAAGCAAGCATCAAAATGGGAAAATCATCTAATCCCGAGCATACCCTTGCCACGTCCGCCTTCGAACCTAAAAATGTAAACAACGAGAGGGTAAGCTAATGCTTAGTGAATGCAATACTTATACGCATACATACATAATCCAATTACTTGCATACACCTACACAACAACACAATAACATTAGCAAACCGCAATAACAAATAAACGATTAATCGTACGTACAACAAGTCAACATCATTAGCATAGAGATCTCAACAATAATACATGCCAAAAACGAATACGTACAATGCTAATAAAATTACACATCCCAATATACCCAATGTCGACATTCGACTCGATGGTGGCCGACGAAGAGTAGTAGGTCAAAATCGTTAACTACTCACCACCCATCGCACGCGTAAGTGGCCGACGAAGAGTAGTAGGTCAAAATCGTTAACTACTCACCACTACGCACCATGAGGCCGACGAAAAGTGCAACCAAAATTTTAACACTTACCTCAATCACAAGGATGACCGACGAAAAGCGAAACCGCTTACCATCCCACGATAAGTGGCCAATGAAGAGCGGATCCCGAAACGGATAACACTCACCACTTACCCCAACACACATATGTGGCCGACGAAGAGTGATAGGTCAAACATTAATCACTCACCACATATCTAAACATACACATGTAGCCGACGAAGAGTGATAGGTCAAACATTAATCACTCGCTACATGCCCGAACACACGCACATGTGACCGACGAAGAGCGATAGGTCAAACATTAATCACTCGTCACATAACCAAACACACACATACACACGTGGCCGACAAAGAGCGATAGGTCAAACGTTTATCACTCGCCACATACGCAAAACAAATATAGTCAACGATGAGCTATCCACGCGGATATCACTCACTATATTTTCCAACCCAATTGTGGTCCCCGAAAAGTGAGTCCTAACGGATGTCACTTACCACACCGCACGCAAGCAACCAAATTATATACATAAGCGTATAAATATTCCACTCACCTCGATTACTTGAAAAGCAATCCCGCTTGAGCTCCTAATTGTCCAAATGCAATTACCTAAGTAATTCACAAATAAATAAGCTAAACACTCTAGCTTATGCCCAAAACACCAATAAGTGCAATTTCGACCCATTAGCACTTACTTCCACTTTGACTAAGTCAAATCTCACCCAAAACACCCATAATCACCATTAACTAGTGATTATGTTCCAACAACCTATTTTACTCAAAGTTTCATCATCAAAACATCCTACTTGCATCAATTTATACAAAAACCCATTTTGACCAAATTTCAAGTCAAACACCCATTTGCAAGTTTTCACTAATAATCACTTTTCATTAAGTTAACTAGTGATATTAACACCCGAAAATGATTATTAACTAACCAATTTCATCATCCACCCAAAACCCACCAACAATGGTCTTCAACACCATTTGCTAGCTTAAACATCCATTCACCAACTAGTGGGTCTTATTCAAGAACACATAATCAAAACCCTAACTTTGAATATCAAATCCAATCAATGAAAATCGGAGTTAGAGCTTACCACAACAACCACGACGTAGCCGTGAACGAGAGGAACAACTTTAACACTCGGTCCTTTGATCGATTCAAGCTCCTTCTTCCCTTTCCCAAGCTTTCTCACTCTTCTCTCTCTCTAGAACTTGAGGTTGAAGATGAGAGTGTTTGTGGACTTGAAAATGATCCAAAAGTGGATCTAAAACTGATCTAAAAGCCACAAATCCATCCACAAGTGAATGGACCATAATACCCTTCATTTAGACACTTAAAATGCTGAAAAAAACGCATCAGACCCATTCGGGGCGCCGCGCCAAAAGGTCGCGCGCCGCTCCACACTGCAGGTCAGATTTCAGAAACTTGTTTTGGCCATAACTTTTTGACCGTAGCTCCGTTTTTGATGAACCAAATATCGTTGGAAACGTAATAAGATTTCCTTTCCAATGGTAAGGCTTTGAAACATCAACTCAAACTTTATTTGGGGTTGAAAAGATTCGTACACACCTTGTACCTCAAACAACGTCCAGTTTTCTTCGACATTCGAGCAAGCAACACGTACTTGCTTCGTACACTTCATATACGCATCGTACACCATAAATACATTATGTACAATAAATATTTGGGTCTTACAACTCTCCCCCACTTAGAATCGATCACGTCCTCGTGATCCTCGTCACTTAAATTAGCAAGTACCAAAATCCATGGTCCTTCGACATACGTCCAAACTCGATGTCCACAACATTTCCCCCAAATTCGAAGATTTCATACAAATCCTTTAGGCGACCTTACACAAGGTTACCTTTCCATTTAGAATCATCATCCGTGATTCACCAATTCTACCAAACCGAGCACTAAGTCTCGCTTCGTCCCCGAACCGGGACAAACTCATGCCTCGACCGCATGACATAAACAAGCTAACATTCCGTATCCTCGTACCAAGTTAGCAATCCCTTTAGCGTACCCTTATCACGTACATCGCTAAAGTAACAACACACCAATAACATGGCCAATAAACAACACAATGGAGCCGACGAAAAGTGAACCCTCACGATTGGATACCACTTGCCCCACATCCTTACGCGTACGTGGCCGACGAAAAGCGGTAGATCAAACGTTAACCACTTACCACTACGCAACAAGAGGCCGACAAAAAGCGCATCCTTACGGATCACACTTACCTCTACCCACACATGGCCAAACAAAAGCGATCCCTAACGGAAAATGCATTCCACACACCAATAAGTAGCCGACGAAAAGTGAATCTTAACGGATAACACTTACTACTTATCACACTTCAACCGTGGCCAACGAAAAGTGAACCCTCACAATTGGATGACACTTGCCACAATACATATAAACAAATTAAGTATATGTGCATACTTGGAATCATTCCACACATCTAGGAATTTTCGCACACGAAATATCCGCACGCGCGAATATCGCCATCACAACCGAGCAAGAACCACCTATATCGCACATAGGCACAAGCAATAATTCTCTAGAAGAGAATCCGACACACACATCCCTTAACCGGGGGATTTCACCTTGCTCGTTAAACATGTCCATTACCTCTCAACGAGATTTACCACATTACCACCTCAGTGATAATGTAAGTCCAAAATCATAAGTACAATTTAACCGAAATTGTACTCTACCACAAATCGACCAAAAATCAAGGTCCCGACACAAATTTCGGATCTACCAAAAACACCATCCGAAATCTCATACTAATACCTCCTTGTGCGGGAGTGTAACTCCCCCATTTGGAACTACATTCCATAACCACGTTTTGTACAACCGTACAATGCTACCCAAGGTAGACTTTACAAACAATTGGGTTCACACGACTGATATTGCTCAATAACATCATATATATCTATCGCAATATCACTTAAAACGCTCTAGAATCGAAGATAATGAAGGTGATCTACAAGTGATAAGCCAAGATGCGCGAATTTGTATCGGAAGAATGATCTGCAAAGAATTTTGATGATTTATGACATTGGTCGATCCCGATACGAGTTAGGGTCAAGGTAGCACTCTAAAATGATAAAACAAGGCTTCTGATATGTTAGGCTTCGTCCAAATGAACTAATATTGAAAAGAAAACGAAACAGTGCCTAAAAACCATTCGGGACGCCGTCTAGCATAAGAGGACGCCGTCCTGGCCTTTTATCTGGGACGCCGTCTAGCATTATTAGGACGCCGTCCTGTCGTGTTTTGTGGGACGCCGTCCTGCCTTTTGGGACGACGTCCCGTAGTAGGTGTACCCGACTTTTCTGCTTTTTACCTAATTTCTCCACTTTAAAGCTTCATTTTTGGGACTGTTTCAAAAAGAATACGAACCAGAGAGTTTAGAGGCGATTTTCAGGAGCAAATTGGAGAACTCCAACCTCTTTGAAGAGGCTCAACATCAAGGCATCATCCATCAGAACCTTCTTCATCCAAGAACTCTTGTTCTTGTAGGTTATTTACTTGTTCTCAGCAATGATTTCAGTTAATAATTTGATTGTATTGTGGTCTGTTACCATGATTGTTGGCTAGTTTCTATAATGTTTGTCTAGATTAATAACCAAGGTATTGGATGTAATCTTATTGATTGAATGTATTATGCGTGATAGATTGAAGCTTGAATTAAGAACCATGCTTATTGTTGTTAAAATCATTTGTATCTAGTTAATTGATATGTTGTTGATAAAGAGAACTCTTGTTGATGTATCATATTGATTTACAATCAACTTGTCTTAGATTGATTGTTTGCTAAACCGGACCAAGGGGGTAAACTAGATTAAAACGGTTAAACAAAATAGGAATGAATTGTGTAGAGCGAACGCAAAGACAATTGTTATTCAAGTCTTTGATCTTGTTGATCAACTAGTCACAAACGAAAAGGTCTAAGTAATAGGGAACCCTCGCTTAGTAATTCTAGTTTGAGTACTTGCTAAAGAGAACTCTTGGCGAGTCGATTTAGGTGATTAGCATGCTTATAGTTATTTGATTACAAATACAAGAACCATAGTGAAAAGGGAACCCTTGATCTTGTTATTGTATTTGCGTGTTTATCCGAGAGAACTCTTAGTGAACCTATTAGATAACTACACACATAATTATTCAATCAGGACTTAATATCTAAAAATACATCCAATACCGAGGGTAAAATATCTAGATAAACATTTCATCTCTTTGATTTAATTCAAAACTATCTTACTTGCTTTATTTGCATTTATTCTCATTTCATAAACTTAAAAGACAAAAATATTGTTTTTACATTTAACCTTCTTTGATTTGGCTAAATCGTTAAATAGCCACCAAAACATAAAACTTGTACTTTTAACTTTCATTCACTTAGTTAATCATAATATAGTTTCTAATTCTAGTTTGACTGATATAACTGTCCTTGGAACGATACACGGAACTAAACCAGTTACTATACTACTACACGATCGGGTACACTGCCCGTTAGTGTGTAGCAATCTCTAAAACCGGTATTTTCCATACGATAATTCATATACCACTTTTCGCACATCAAGTTTTTGGCGCCGCTGCCGGGGACAGTTTTGTGTCAAAATAGGACTATTAACTAATTTGTGATTAAGTAGTTCTTAATTATTTTTAATTATTGATAGTCTTTGATTTTAATTTTATAGAATCGGTATGTGTGATAGTTTTTGTTAGTTGTGTGATTGACAGATTATAGGTTGCATATGCCACATACCCGAAGTTCAGAATCTCCATTATTTACACCATTGACAAAACCGGATAGAAAGCTTGGTAGGATTTCAAAAGAAGTACTTGAAATTTTTGAATCTTCATCAAAGCAAGAAACCTTTGATTCAGAATCAAGTACGACCAAGCCTCGATATTCAGACTTTGGTAAACCCGTTCAACCCCCAAATTTTGAAATGGAAGGAGAAAGACCGTTGGTACCACGACAATCAATGGCAGCAAAGATGAAAGCAACCCGGACCGGACAAGGTAGTGCTATTACTCCACATACTGGTGAGGTAACTTTTGAAATAAAAGGACCTATTCTTCAAATGATTAATAACAGGTGTCAATTTGGTGGTGGTCCGAATGAAGATGCAAACGAACATATTCGTCTCTTTCAAGAGATATGTCTTCTATTTAAACTTAAACCAGAAACTGACCAGGCCATATTATTAAGACTTTTCCCTTGGACACTCCAAGGGGAAGCACGAAGTTGGTTAGATTCATTGGCCGAGGCTACGATAGAAACGTGGGATGGTATGTTGGAAAAATTTCTTAAGAAATATTTTCCAGCATCCAAGTCCGCGAGACTCCAACACGAAATTACCCAATTCTGTCAAAAGCCGATGGAAACCCTGTACGAAGCATGGAATCGATTTTCCAAAATGCTAAGAGGTTGTCCAAACCATGGTTTGGATACCTTTCAAAAGGTCCAAATCTTTTACAAAGGTTGTGATGTAGCAACCCGAATTTCAATTGACCAAGCGGCCGGTGGTTCTCTTATGGACAAAACCGAGCAAGAGGCTTATGAGATAATCGAGAAACTAGCCGATTATTCTCACGAGTGGCATCAAGAACGCCCAATTACTCGAAATGCTCAAGTCCAAAGCGCCGGTGCTTATGATGACTTAAGCTCCCTAGGTGTAAAAATAGATGGTGTTGTCCGAAACATGGACAAAATCACCAAGGAAATCCATAGTATGAAAGTAGGTTGTGAATACTGTGGAGGTCTCCACTTAGGAAAAGATTGTGATGCCGGGTTAACCATGGCTCAAAAAGAAGAAGTGTCTTTCATAAGCCAAAGAAATAATAACCAGTTTCAGGGAAGACCCCAATTTAACCGGAACTTTAACAACCCCTACAACCCTCAAGGTCAAACTTCCAATTTTCAACAAGGGTCAGGTAGTGGGTTCCAACAACAAACTCCGGGTTTTTACCAAAAACCCCAACAGGAAGAGAAAAAGTCAAATTTAGAGAGTATGTTGGAAAAGTTAATTACATCACAAACTCAGCTTGTCACAAATATAAACCAAACCAACGAGAAAAACGAACATCAATTTAGAAACCAACAAGCATCAATTCAAAATTTAGAAAAACAAATGAGTGGTTTAGCCAATTTACTGAGCGAGAGGAAACCAGGTAGTTTACCGGGCGATACCAGTAAAAACCCACGAAATGAGCACGCAAATGTTATCACCACACGGAGTGGTCTAGCATACGATGCTCCAAAAATGCCCGAAAATTCTGATTTCAGTGTTCCATTGAACCAAAATGATGAACCGGTTAAGGATCCGGAAAAAGTGGTTGAAAAGGAAGAACGGGAAAAACCCGTAGTGAAACCATATCAACCACCGCTCCCATACCCAAGAAAACAACAACAAGAGAGGCTAGAGGCCGAAAGGTCGAAATTCCTAGATATGTTTAAACAAATTAACATAAACATGCCTTTCATTGATGTAATCTCAGGTATGCCCAAGTATGCTAAGTTTTTAAAAGACTTACTTACTAATCGGAAGAAAATGGAGGAACTTTCATCCGTCACCATGAATGCTAATTGTTCAGCAATTTTGATGAACAAAATACCGAAAAAGTTAGCTGATCCTGGAAGTTTTACCATACCATGTCTCCTGGGAGATTTGGAATGCATTAAAGCATTAGCGGATTTAGGGGCTAGCATAAATTTAATGCCTTATTCATTATATGTTAAGCTAAACCCCGGGGAACTGAAACCAACTCGAATCGCAATCCAACTAGCAGACCGCTCTGTTAAATTCCCTCGTGGAATTTTAGAGAATATGTTAGTAAAAGTAGGTACCCTAGTATTTCCGGCTGATTTTGTAATTCTAGACATGGAGGAGGACACGCGTGTGCCTCTTATATTAGGTCGACCTTTCCTCAATACCGCTAGAGCTATGATAGATGTTCATGGGCAGAAATTGACCCTTAGTATTGAGGATATGAAGGTTACCTTTTCCGTTGACCATGCCTTGCAATACCCCGAGTCTACTGATGATCAATGTTATTATTTGCAAACCGTAGACACGTATTCGGAGTTATTGCAGGAATTTCCAGAATTGCAAGGTACAGGAGAATGCATTTTTGCGGAAGGTGATGATGAAACAATGGTGGAAGAAGTGGAGATGTTGACCACTTTGATGGCTAACGGGTATGAGCCAAATGATGAAGAGTACAGAAAGTTGGATTTAGGGAATGAATACCGATGTAAAACATCGATTGAAGAACCTCCCGTTTTGAAACTAAAGCCACTTCCAAGTCACTTGGAATATGCTTACCTACAAGAAGGTTCTACTCTCCCGGTGATCATTTCATCCTAACTCTCTGTAAGTGAGAAATCTAAGCTTGTTTCCATGTTAAAAGCCCATAAAACAGCTCTAGCATGGAAAATTCATGACATCAAGGGTATAAGTCCCTCTTATTGTACACATAAGATATTAATGGAAGATAACTATAAGCCGTGTGTACAAAGACAAAGGCGACTCAACCCCAATATGCAAGAAGTTGTTAAGAAGGAGATTGTAAAACTCCTAGATGCGGGTCTTATTTATCCAATTTCGGATAGTCCTTGGGTGAGTCCGGTCCAATGCGTGCCCAAAAAGGGTGGCATGACCGTTGTCACAAATGAAGACGACCAATTAATTTCTACCAGGACTATCACGGGTTGGAGGGTATGCATTGATTACAGGAAATTAAATGATGCTACCCGAAAAGACCATTTTCCCCTTCCTTACATTGATCAAATGTTGGAAAGATTAGCGGGAAAGAATTTTTATTGTTTTCTTGACGGTTTCTCGGGATATTTCCAAATCCCTATAGCACCCGAGGACCAAGAGAAAACGACCTTTACATGTCCTTATGGTACTTTCTCCTATCGGCGTATGCCTTTTGGCTTATGCAATGCTCCTGCTACCTTTCAAAGGTGTATGGTAGCTATTTTTCATGACATGATTGAAGACTTTATGGAAGTATTCATGGATGACTTCTCAGTCTTCGGTGATTCTTTTGACTCATGTCTTAAAAATCTTGAGCTTATGTTGATTAGGTGTGAAGAATCAAATCTTGTACTAAACTGGGAAAAATGCCATTTTATGGTAAAAGAGGGAATTGTATTGGGTCATAAAATTTCTTGTGCAGGTCTTGAGGTGGATCGGGCTAAAGTGGAAGTAATAGCCAAATTACCACCACCAACGAATGTGAAAGGTGTTAGAAGTTTTCTGGGGCACGCCGGTTTTTACCGGCGGTTCATTAAAGATTTTTCCAAAATTGCAACTCCCATGAACAAACTTCTTGAGAAGGACGCTCCATTTGTCTTTACGGACGAGTATCTTACCGCCTTTAATCTTCTTAAAGCAAAGCTCACGCAGTCACCGATTCTCATATCGCCGAATTGGTCAATACCATTCGAACTTATGTGTGACGCCAGTGACTTTGCTATTGGTGCCGTCTTGGGGCAAAGAATAGAAAAACATTTCAAGTCCATTTACTATGCTAGTAAGACACTGCAAGGAGCCCAACTTAATTACACTACCACCGAGAAGGAACTCCTTGCAATCGTCTTTTCGTTTGACAAATTCCGATCCTATTTGGTGCTAGCAAAGACGGTTGTCTACACAGACCACTCGGCATTAAAGTACTTGCTTTCTAAGCAAGATGCTAAACCCCGTTTAATACGTTGGGTCTTGCTTTTGCAAGAATTCGACATCGATATAAAAGATAAAAAGGGTGCCGAAAACCTAGCTGCCGATCACCTTTCTCGACTTGAGAACCCGAATCTTGGGGTTCTACATGAGACAGTTATCCAAGATAATTTTCCTGATGAAAATCTCATGAGGGTTGAAAAAATTGATGATCCATGGTTTGTAGACATTGCCAACTATCTTGCGGGTGGATTCCTAGAAACCGGTATGTCACACCAGAAAAGAAAGAAATTCTTTAGTGACTTAAAATACTATTTTTGGGAACACCCATATCTCTTTAAACAGTGTCCCGATGGGATAATCCGTCGGTGTGTTTCGGGGAAGGAATGCACTAAAATTCTGCTTGACTGTCACCTTGGTCCAACAGGTGGGCACTTTGGTCCCCAAATCACGGGGAAGAAAGTTTACGAGGCCGGTTTCTATTGGCCTACCATATTCAAAGATGCCTACGCTGTCTGTAAAGCTTGTGACGCGTGCCAACGGGCCGGTCAAATAACTAAACGGGATGAAATGCCTCAACAAAGCATCCAAGTATGCGAGGTGTTCGATGTTTGGGGAATTGACTTTATGGGCCCCTTTCCAAAATCTCATTCTTACCTCTACATACTTGTCGCCATAGATTATGTTTCTAAATGGGCGGAGGCAAAACCTCTACCAACAAATGATGGCCGAGTAGTGGTAAACTTTTTGATGGAACTTTTCTCTAGGTTCGGCACACCAAAAGCTCTTATAAGTGACCGGGGCACCTACTTTTGCAATAAGCAATTGGAAAAGGTGTTGAAAAGATATGGAGTAATCCATAAAATTTCGACATCTTATCATCCCCAAACGAGTGGGCAAGTAGAAAACACCAACCGGTCATTAAAACGCATACTTGAAAAGACCGTTGGTGCCAATCCAAAAGAGTGGTCAACCAAGTTAAACGATGCATTGTGGGCCTTTCGCACGGCCTACAAAACACCGATTGGAACAACTCCTTTCCGTATGGTATACGGAAAAGCATGCCTTCTCCCGTTGGAGATTGAACATAAAGCACATTGGGCATTAAGGGCATGCAATTTGGATTACCAAGAAGCGGGTCGGTTACGTTTGACCCAATTAAACGAATTAGACGAGTTGAGGCTTGAAGCCTATGACAAATCTCTAATTTACAAGAAAAAAACCAAACAATGGCACGACAAAAGATTGAAACATCCAAAAGAATTCATGGAAGGAGATCGTGTCCTTGTTTATAACTCCCGTTTCAAGTTATCACCAGGAAAGCTTAAGTCCCGATGGACGGGACCATTCGTGGTTAGAAGGGTGTACCCTTATGGTACAATTGAAATGGTAAACTGGAAAGGTGATACTTTTAAAGTGAATGGCCACCGGGTCAAACACTATGTTGATGGTCCCCTGGAAATTGAGGATGAGGTTAGCCTCAACTTCAAGAAAAATGCCTAAATCAAAACGGGGACGAGTTTGGTGAATGACTCGTAAAAGAATGGTTCACGATTGTAATTAGGTTTGTATTGTGTGCACGTTAAATTTTAGTTTGGTACAAAATGATTAACGTATGACCCCTAAACGCGAACGACTCAGAAAATCAGGTCAGTGGGTTTTAGCACATTGGGACGCCGTCCCACTATGCAAGACGCCGTCCCAGTTTAAACTTCTAGACGCCGTCCCACTATGCAAGACGCCGTCTCGTTTCATTAGCCTAGACGCCGTCTAGGTTCCCAAGACGACGTCCCAACCCCTGAGTCAGAAAAAAAAATACGTTTTAACACTTATCCCACTCATTTTTCATCCACAAAACACACTCTTCTCTATTTCTCTCTGCCCTAACCCGAACCACTCTCCAAAAACCCTAATTTCTACTTCAAATTCGCGATTTCCTCTTCAAATTCAAGCTTTAAATCATGAACTTTTGGGTATGAATACTCCATTTCTTCACTTTTCTTTATCAATTACTTGAATTATATGTTTATATCTATAAATTGGTTAAGGATAAGTGTGGGGTGTTTGATTTGCATGATTATTATTAAGATTAACATGCCTTAGATGTTTTAATTGCCCTTAATGTGTTTATTTTGCAAAGATTACATGCTTTTAAGGGTTTTGTTCATGATTCTAGGGTTTGTAGAAAATAAATCCGAATTTAGGGTACTTAACTTATGAAGTTGAGTTTATGTATGATGTTTATGATTCTTGTGAAGTATATGATTGTGTTGGTGATGTTGATGTCAACTTGGCCGGGTCGTTTTTGAATATTAGTAAATTTCTAAGCATATGATGAATTATAATGAATTTATGAAATGTGTATGCTTGTTTTTCATTTGTAAGGTCATGTTGAATCAAATAAGGGAATGGAATGCCATAATGTATGATGTTATAAGGTCATTTGAGCTAAAAGTTGTGAAAATTGTATTATGATTTGTGATGAATATGATTAGAATGCAAAGTTAAATGTTATGACCTATGACACAACATACTTGAATCCTTTAAGTCCTAAGTTTGTGCTACTTTGTTAAGTTGTGATTTTCGTTTTTGAAAGTGTGTTAATGAATTCAAGTTGACTTTGGTTGACTCTGGTATAAACTTGTGAACATGCACTTTTGTTTAAATGAATCATAATAACTTTTTGAACTAGGAATGGAATGATTAAGTTCTCCTGCTACTCGGTTTTGTTTTTAGCTAACATTAACACAACGGTTTCTATGTTCTTTTGGTTTGGTGTATAATGTTTTGCAGGGACAACCAAGCAGAGGAGGACCGGCAAAAAGAGGAAGGACAGCAGGTTTGGCTCCTCCACGACAACCACCACCACAACAACAACAACATCATTCATCATCGTCTTCCGGAGAAGAAGAGGAGGAGGATCTAAATGATCCTCGAGTTTGGTTAACACGGGTTCAGTACACCGAAACGTTTGAGAGAATAAACCGCAGGCCGATTAATGCCACTTGGTATTTTTTCTGGGGGCCATTGGAAGAAGCGGGCATGCGCCGACATGTTACTAATTTACTAGCCATCCCGTATAATAGAGTAGTCGCCCACGCTTAGGAACATGTTTTTAGCATCAATGATATCCGGTGCTGCTTAAAGAATTTTACTCTACCATGCGGTTTAACAATGTCAGCGATTATTTATCGAATGAGTTTCTACAGTTTCGTCTCGGGGGCCAAGATAGGGGTATAAGCAGTTTACAGCTTTGTAGAGTTCTGGGAATTTTTGAGGAATTCACCGATAATCAGTTAGGTGAATATTTGCGGGCTTCTGATTACGTTGGCCGGCATGTTTTTGATGACACCTCTTATTGGCGCAGAATTTGTAAGCCAAATATTGCGCCTGCACATTTTAGATCAAGCAAGCACAGGTACAACGAAATCGCAGCCCGGGATGATAGGCTGCTTCATCGACTCATCGCATGCACGTTTAATGCGAGGATTGAGGGTAATGAGAAGGTGAAAACATTAGATTTGTGGATTATGGATCAAATTAAGCGGAGTTCCTATACCGACATTCCTGGGCTAATCGGTAATTATTTCCTTGCCATTGCGACTGAGACACGGCTACAGAAGCCACTTCTGGGAGGCCACTACATCACCCGAATTGCCCGACATTTTAACATTGATTTCAGTAGATTACAGGAGTACACGAGCGTAATGAAACCATTAAAAAAGGTTTTTTATATTAATGCTGAAATCATTATGAAAGATAGAAATGGGCATTTGGTGCCTTTTGTGGCAGTTGGTGCAGGTGACGCAAGTGGCAGTGGTGTTCAGCAAGAGCAGCGGCAGGAAGAGGAGGCAGAAATGGAGGCACAGACTAATGTGGGTGAACAGGTTCCGTGGCATCCGTCCCAATCAAGTTGGGACAGTTTGGTTGGTAGTGTTAATAACATGAGGTTGAGCCCGAACGAACAAAGGATGCACAACGATCGAATGTGGGATAGTCAGCAGCGAATGGAGCAACGACAGATTGCTCAAGTGCACGATCAGGGATGGATGAGGTATGGTATTGATTGGAATAACCATAACTCAGAGTTGTTTTATTCCAACCCCGAGCAGTACTATGGGACGACACGTCTGACACCCCAATATTACACGGATCCTCAAAACCCACCTCCGCCTCACCCGATTTATGATAATACCGCTGCGTTGCAGGATGCTCGGAACAGATTTGAGCAGCAATATCCACAGGGACGCCCGTACAGAGATGGTTCGGGTAATTATTTTTGGCCGTTTGATAACTAGGCCTGCGTGCCTATTGGATCATTTTGTACCTTGTTTTTAGACTATTTTATTTGTGTGATGTATTTTGATACAATTTCGGTTTGTAATAATATACTAATGGTGTGGTTTGATAAACGGATGTGGTTGTAAAAACACCGTTATTTTTATTGTGATTTGTGTGGTTTGTTTATTTGTGCAGCATGATTGAACTTCAAAGACTGGCATTAAGTTCAGCGACATTTGATATTATGATGTGTGTATGATGATAATCGCGGACTAGACGATGCTCTTATGCTGGCAGTAAGTTCAGCGGCATCCGTCTACTTGTTCCATTATTTACAGGTTAAAAAATTGGAAATTTCTACAATCACCCTATCACTTTGCCCTCTAAATTTAATTTTTTTTTCTGATTTCATGCAATGAGGGCCTTGCATGATCTCAAGTGTGGGGTGGGGAGTAGAAATTTATCGGGAACTCGTTTTACTAAAATTAAGGCGTTCAAGGCAACATAACTTGTAAAAGGTTAAATTTTATAAAATTGATTTTAAAATTTATCGACGGATTAAGATCAGGTATAACAACCGAATTTCCGTTATAAATATAAATTTTTAAAAGATATTTTATAAACTTAATTGATTATAAGCTTATTTAAAAAATTTTAAAATTTTCAAGTAGCCTTAAAAACGATTAAAAGCCCAAAAACCACGTTATACACATTATGGTCTTAAAATCTAGAAAATAAATGTTGGTTTACATTTTAAATTATTAATAGTCTTTGAAGTTGCTCCATCATTCAATTATTTGAATGAAAATTCTACTAGTTTAGTAAGCTAACTTGTAGGTCACTTGTACCAAAACGAGTGTAAACCGTGAGAGAGCGGTGATTGTATAGCGTGGTCGGAAACCGGATCTCGCGCCAGATCAAAAACCCTAAGGGCGATCCTCATTGTTTCTCCTAACAAGGACAATGTTGCGTCTGACCACTTATATGACCATACAGGATGTATCCATTCCATCCTAAAGGGAGTCAAGTCTCCCGAACGACACACTTGCTGATTTATTTCAGAAGTTGTAGTCCAGACCAGTTGTAGGGTGACGAAAAGTCTTGAAAAGTCATTGCTAAAATCGACTGGAAATCTACCAGGCCTCAACATCAAACAGGGAAACTGGTAGTCAAAGCTTATCTCAATGAGGGAGATTTGCTAGCCAAATGGGAAGCGCACCATGATACACAAATTGTCAGTGATTGATCAGATTCCCAGTGGATAACCTCCGGAAAGGTAATATATCAGCTTTTAAGCCTGATGAACTTCGATCTTTATGATTGACTTAACGGATTAGATGATTACCTCATAATTGTCAATGATATCCGGACGTAATGTGTATCCTCCTAAGCACATTATTTTCTACCGACATCTCGCGATGTTAGGTACCGTGGGAGGGATTGGCTTGACCAATAGCGGGAAACCCGCACTCATTTTTCAAAATTCAGAAAATCCGACAAAATCGGAAAACGTGTCTAGTATTAAAAACTAGCATGATATTTTCAAAACCATAAAACGTTTTCATCAAGGTCCTGATTTTCCTAGGATCAAATTTTTCGGATACTTGGCTCTAATCTACCAAAAATGTGTGTGTGTGTTTCCATTGTGTGTAAAGCGTGCGTGTGATTCCAATAAAAGTGTGTTACTTAAAGCGTGTGTTTCATATAGTGTGTGTTGTGTTTCATATCAACGTGTGTGTTTCGTGTGCTTCGAGTAATTCATGTAATGTTTGTAATCTATATTTTGTGATTATGTTTGATATTGTTCTACTTTGTAACGAAAGAATTGCTTGAGGACAAGCAAGGTTTAAGTGTGGGGTGTTTTGATATTGCTCAATAACATCATATATATCTATCGCAATATCACTTAAAACGCTCTAGAATCGAAGATAATGAAGGTGATCTACAAGTGATAAGCCAAGATGCGCGAATTTGTATCGGAAGAATGATCTGCAAAGAATTTTGATGATTTATGACATTGGTCGATCCCGATACGAGTTAGGGTCAAGGTAGCACTCTAAAATGATAAAACAAGGCTTCTGATATGTTAGGCTTCGTCCAAATGAACTAATATTGAAAAGAAAACGAAACAGTGCCTAAAAACCATTCGGGACGCCGTCTAGCATAAGAGGACGCCGTCCTGGCCTTTTATCTGGGACGCCGTCTAGCATTATTAGGACGCCGTCCTGTCGTGTTTTGTGGGACGCCGTCCTGCCTTTTGGGACGACGTCCCGTAGTAGGTGTACCCGACTTTTCTGCTTTTTACCTAATTTCTCCACTTTAAAGCTTCATTTTTGGGACTGTTTCAAAAAGAATACGAACCAGAGAGTTTAGAGGCGATTTTCAGGAGCAAATTGGAGAACTCCAACCTCTTTGAAGAGGCTCAACATCAAGGCATCATCCATCAGAACCTTCTTCATCCAAGAACTCTTGTTCTTGTAGGTTATTTACTTGTTCTCAGCAATGATTTCAGTTAATAATTTGATTGTATTGTTGTCTGTTACCATGATTATTGGCTAGTTTCTATAATGTTTGTCTAGATTAATAACCAAGGTATTGGATGTAATCTTATTGATTGAATGTATTATGCGTGATAGATTGAAGCTTGAATTAAGAACCATGCTTATTGTTGTTAAAATCATTTGTATCTAGTTAATTGATATGTTGTTGATAAAGAGAACTCTTGTTGATGTATCATATTGATTTACAATCAACTTGTCTTAGATTGATTGTTTGCTAAACCGGACCAAGGGGGTAAACTAGATTAAAACGGTTAAACAAAATAGGAATGAATTGTGTAGAGCGAACGCAAAGACAATTGTTATTCAAGTCTTTGATCTTGTTGATCAACTAGTCACAAACGAAAAGGTCTAAGTAATAGGGAACCCTCGCTTAGTAATTCTAGTTTGAGTACTTGCTAAAGAGAACTCTTGGCGAGTCGATTTAGGTGATTAGCATGCTTATAGTTATTTGATTACAAATACAAGAACCATAGTAAAAAGGGAACCCTTGATCTTGTTATTGTATTTGCGTGTTTATCCGAGAGAACTCTTAGTGAACCTATTAGATAACTACACACATAATTATTCAATCAGGACTTAATATCTAAAAATACATCCAATACCGAGGGTAAAATATCTAGATAAACATTTCATCTCTTTGATTTAATTCAAAACTATCTTACTTGCTTTATTTGCATTTATTCTCATTTCATAAACTTAAAAGACAAAAATATTGTTTTTACATTTAACCTTCTTTGATTTGGCTAAATCGTTAAATAGCCACCAAAACATAAAACTTGTACTTTTAACTTTCATTCACTTAGTTAATCATAATATAGTTTCTAATTCTAGTTTGACTGATATAACTGTCCTTGGAACGATACACGGAACTAAACCAGTTACTATACTACTACACGATCGGGTACACTGCCCGTTAGTGTGTAGCAATCTCTAAAACCGGTATTTTCCATACGATAATTCATATACCACTTTTCGCACATCAACGACCCATTACCATATCTCGCTCCAACCTTGACATACTAAGGTCCTCAACCTAATCTCAAACACTTCGAACAAAAAGTGCACCACAATTTACACAAACTTTATCCTTGCAATTTTCCGATTGCCATAACTTACCAAAGTTTCACCTAGTCACTCATGCACCTAAGGTTTTATCCCCGGTACCCTAAGTACAACGTAACCGCATCACCATCAGAGTCGAACACTATGCTTGTAGGTATGGAAGAAGGCACCTAACGTCGCATCATGTAGACTCCTTCACCAATACACATCGAGATCAACACTAGACCTCTCGGGTTTTATCCACCCGACGAACCTCACGGTTTAAAGACCTCAAAACGAGAGCGTACACGCTCTAACATCCAAACACCCAAACCCACACATGTGGCTTGGTATAAACTTTTTCCAATATCAAGGAATGCTTGGTTACACCAAGTCTTATGCCCTTCGCCCGACAACCGGACCAACAACATAGGGTAATTCCATAAGAAACACTACCCCTCATTACACTACGCACTAACACGAAATGCATTAAACACAATCATAAGTACGATTCAATAAGATAGTCGAATAGTACCTGAACACCATCGTCAGGTTCTCATGCTTTACCAACTAAATCCGGACACGCCGACTTTCGGTGTCCCTCCTTTCGACAATTAAAACACACAACCTTGTTAGACTTCGCATTCGTACACTCGCGTGACATATGACCGCGTTCTCCGCAATTATAACACGTGGGTACAAAACCGCTGGTACCACTCTTCTTCACGCTTCCGCCGCCCTCGGAAGTACTCTTACTTTTCTTGTTCGAATGCATCGTAGTCTCGGACTTCCGCTTACTAACATCGGAACCACTCTTCCTTAGGACAAGCGTCTCAAAACCTTTTGCCATGTCAAACAATTCGTCAAAAGTTTTCACCACGTTTACGCTTATCTTCTCTTGATAACCATCGTTCAAGATTCGATAAAAGTCTTCCTTCAACATTTTGTCATTACCGACATACTCCGGGCAAAATTGGGTCTTTGATAAGAAAACGGATTTGAGAGTGTTTAAATCCATTGACCCTTGCCTCAAAGCACGCAACTCGTCCTTAAGCCTAGAAAGATCGGCCGAAGTTCGATACTCATTGAAAAATTCCGCCTTAAACTCGTCCCATGTGAAGTCCATACATTGTTCCTCACCATAAAGTTGGATTTTCGCGTCCCACCACAACTTGGCGTCACCCCTTAACATACTACTACCATACCTCGTCTTCTTTTCGAGAGGGCACTCACTAGTACGAAAAGCCCCCTCCATATCGGAGATCCAACGAGCACTCTTAAGCGGATCCCGCTCTCCCTCGAAAGTGGGAGGTTGAGCATCCTTGAAGTTCTTGTAGTAGAAGTCCCGCCTTTTAACATTATCTTCTTGAAGAACAATCTTAACTTGTTCCTTGACTAGATCGACTACTTTCTCGTCAATCGTGTCTAAGAACATCTTTTTGACGTCCTATAGAAATCCCGCCCTTTGACGTTCGAAGATGGCCTCAACCTTAGCCGTGAACTCAGAGTCGTCGCTTTGCTCACCAATATCATGTCCGTTCCTCGTCTTCATTCTAAGAAATGAACTTGGTTAGGAACGCAACACAAGGAAAGTACACACACCGCCACGAACAATAATCACATTCATATAAGTATGACAACGTTCGCGCATCCCATCTAGTTCAATACTTGTTGTACATCACTTGCATGACTTGCCTTGCAACCGTAATAATGGTCGCGAAGCATTATTACGCTCACACGCCATGCCGAACTCATGAATACAACAATCATCTCGCTAGATGTTCAACACAACACAACATGATTAGTAACACATAATCAACACAAAGTTAAAGCACCTATTCTCAAAGGCACTAACTAGAAACCCGAACCGACCCGTAATCCTACAAGTCCCGCATAAAAGCATACACAAAAGTCTAAGTCTAGGCACCTATCTCAAGTCGCCTAAATCCCTTAGACCATGCTCTGATACCACTTGTAACTACCCAAACCAACCCTCGACCAAACCCCGTGAAAATACAAACAAAAAAAAAATTGCTGTACAGTGACCCCGCGCGCCGCGCCCCCTGTCTGGCGCGCCGCGCCAAAACGGCCTGTCCCCGGGCTTTTTAAATGCGAAAAAGATAGACTCGTTCCCGACACTTTCAGACGAAACGCTTTTTACAACACATTAATATAAGTAAAACTAACATGATTAATTAATTAAAACGAGCTTTACATCGCGGGGCCCACGTATGCCCAAATACCCCTTTTAATACAAAATACAACTTCGACCCAATGAGTTTAAGTTCCAACAAACTACGAGCATGATGTTGGGGATAAACTACCCAATCCTAGGTCGAATCCAAGCAAGCATCAAAATGGGAAAATCATCTAATCCTGAGCATACCCTTGCCACGTCCGCCTTCGAACCTAAAAATGTAAACAACGAGAGGGTAAGCTAATGCTTAGTGAATGCAATACTTATACGCATACATACATAATCCAATTACTTGCATACACCTACACAACAACACAATAACATTAGCAAACCGCAATAACAAATAAACGATTAATCGTACGTACAACAAGTCAACATCATTAGCATAGAGATCTCAACAATAATACATGCCAAAAACGAATACGTACAATGCTAATAAAATTACACATCCCAATATACCCAATGTCGACATTCGACTCGATGGTGGCCGACGAAGAGTAGTAGGTCAAAATCGTTAACTACTCACCACCCATCGCACGCGTAAGTGGCCGACGAAGAGTAGTAGGTCAAAATCGTTAACTACTCACCACTACGCACCATGAGGCCGACGAAAAGTGCAACCAAAATGTTAACACTTACCTCAATCACAAGGATGACCGACGAAAAGCGGAACCGCTTACCATCCCACGATAAGTGGCCAACGAAGAGCGGATCCCGAAACGGATAACACTCACCACTTACCCCAACACACATATGTGGCCGACGAAGAGTGATAGGTCAAACATTAATCACTCACCACATATCTAAACATACACATGTAGCCGACGAAGAGTGATAGGTCAAACGTTAATCACTCGCTACATGCCCGAACACACGCACATGTGATCGACGAAGAGCGATAGGTCAAACATTAATCACTCGTCACATAACCAAACACACACATACACACGTGGCCGACAAAGAGCGATAGGTCAAACGTTTATCACTCGCCACATACGCAAAACAAATATAGTCAACGATGAGCTATCCACGCGGATATCACTCACTATATTTTCCAACCCAATTGTGGTCCCCGAAAAGTGAGTCCTAACGGATGTCACTTACCACACCGCACGCAAGCAACCAAATTATATACATAAGCGTATAAATATTCCACTCACCTCGATTACTTGAAAAGCAATCCCGCTTGAGCTCCTAATTGTCCAAATGCAATTACCTAAGTAATTCACAAATAAATAAGCTAAACACTCTAGCTTATGCCCAAAACACCAATAAGTGCAATTTCGACCCATTAGCACTTACTTCCACTTTGACTAAGTCAAATTTCGCCCAAAACACCCATAATCACCATTAACTAGTGATTATGTTCCAACAACCTATTTTACTCAAAGTTTCATCATCAAAACATCCTACTTGCATCAATTTATACAAAAACCCATTTTGACCAAATTTCAAGTCAAACACCCATTTGCAAGTTTTCACTAATAATCACTTTTCATTAAGTTAACTAGTGATATTAACACCCGAAAATGATTATTAACTAACCAATTTCATCATCCACCCAAAACCCACCAACAATGGTCTTCAACACCATTTGCTAGCTTAAACATCCATTCACCAACTAGTGGGTCTTATTCAAGAACACATAATCAAAACCCTAACTTTAAATATCAAATCCAATCAATGAAAATCGGAGTTAGAGCTTACCACAACAACCACGACGTAGCCGTGAACGAGAGGAACAACTTTAACACTCGGGCCTTTGATCGATTCAAGCTCCTTCTTCCCTTTCCCAAGCTTTCTCACTCTTCTCTCTCTCTAGAACTTGAGGTTGAAGATGAGAGTGTTTGTGGACTTGAAAATGATCCAAAAGTGGATCTAAAACTGATCTAAAAGCCACAAATCCGTCCACAAGTGAATGGACCATAATACCCTTCATTTAGACACTTAAAATGCTGAAAAAAACGCATCAGACCCATTCGGCGCGCCGCGCCAAAAGGTCGCGCGCCGCTCCACACTGCAGGTCAGATTTCAGAAACTTGTTTTGGCCATAACTTTTTGACCGTAGCTCCGTTTTTGATGAACCAAATATCGTTGGAAACGTAATAAGATTTCCTTTCCAATGGTAAGGCTTTGAAACATCAACTCAAACTTTATTTGGGGTTGAAAAGATTCGTACACACCTTGTACCTCAAACAACGTCCAGTTTTCTTCGACATTCGAGCAAGCAACACGTACTTGCTTCGTACACTTCATATACGCATCGTACACCATAAATACATTATGTACAATAAATATTTGGGTCTTACATATCATCATTGAGTAATATGGATAAATTCAATTATTCGAAGAGCACGAATGAAGCAATCATAAAAGAGTGAAATGAATAAAGTTTCGTCTTAACTTTTGACGTTGTCTTGGTTGAATTCCGGAATTCAAGGGATTTAAAGAAAATCTTCGAAATCTAAAAGATTTGATTCTTCGGCGAATAAGGAAATTAATATCTCTATAATTAAATACGGTGATATGCCTCGATTACTCTGCCTGATATTTCCATTATAAATTAAACTTTTTCCGTTCCATTATTTTCACCATTCCTATACTTTCTTTTTTAGTTCATACATCCAAAAGATTGTGAAAATGCTTAATCCAGTTCTAATCCTTGATATTTTCCTAATTATCATTTCTGTAATCCTTCTTTTCAATCTTCCACCGAAAAAATCTGTTTACTTCTACCATTACCTTGGGGTGATACTATTCTTAATTATACCGTGTCTTTATATTGCTATTCGTATTAATATCCACAGTTTGTAACCTCTGTGTTGTTATTGGGCTTTATATTTTCTCTTATATTTTGGAGCTCTTTGCCTTTTTATTATCTTCTCGATCTCTAGTAAAGCGAGTAACGGTCCAGAATTCGTAAGTATGGAACTTCGAATGAACTTGATGTTCTTAAACAAGAAAGAACGTAATCGCACGATTTGATTTGTCAAATTACCAGAATCACTGAGAATAGAACTATTAAGAATATATTTTCTTAATATATTCAGAAGTTAATCAGAATGAAAGAGTTATGTAACATGACACATGATGACGTTAAAATCTGTGAATCATCATGTTCCATTTAGAAACTCAGCATGACTTACTGTAATATAATCACGTTGATCAAGTGTCATTATATTATACTAACTCATGCATCAATTTCCAACACTACTTCAAAATCATTCATAATTCAAACTCGAATTTTAAAGAAATCTAGAAACTAAAGTAGTTTCCTTTATGATGTAATATAGATAGCACGAAGAGATAAATAATTTCGGACGAGAATATTTATGAAAATATCTTCAGAAATATCGAAGATATTTATGATGATATTTTGGAATTTCTAAGTTCGATGGTTGATGAAGAAAGATTTTCCGTAAGATTTTAACATGAGTACGGAGCAAGATATTCGTTGAAGGTTTCATCGAATCCAGAATTACCAGGATTCTTTGAATATATGGTATGGTCCTTGTATTTGGCCTTGGTCTCCTTCATGGTTTGCTCAATCTATTTTTCAGTACCAAATTTTCTATCGAGCGTTCCTAACACTCCCTTCTTTATCATCAAACTTTTAGCCGTTTAGACCATCTACAATTTTTCTGTTTCCTCTGCATTTAATGCTACGATATCTGAATCATTGATTATCAATCCGAGATGGTTTCAGGAGAATTGTGTTTTTAGATGATAAACGCTGATGGTAATATGGTGAAATATAAAAGGTTTCATGGTAACAACACGCATATATATCAAGGTTATAATAAAGTTATTTCGAACGAAAAGTCGAAGTTGACTTGCTGGAGCTGTGACAAAATTGGCTAATTTGGAAAGGGATTGCAAAGTTATTTTCGGTAATAACAACGCCAAAGGAGCTAGCACAGATACATTTTAAACGTTTACTCAGGTTCTGAGTGTTTTTCAGGTGCATAACTATATGCATCAATCTTTTCTCCTGTAGATGAAGTGCGGTTGGTTCATCCTCTCGATTGAGGTGTTTTCAAGAATTATGATAGGTTTGAACGCAGATTGTTATCGTCAAGATACAAATGAGGTTTAAGATAAAATCAAGTGGCAAACTTGAAGAAATGTTTAGTTTCATATGTTATAATCAATATTTTAATTCATTTTAATTGTACAATGTTATTAGTCCACAGTCGATAGTCCACAGTTAACAGTCCAATAATTCATATATAGTTTAATATATAATATTCGAATTAATTAATACGTATAGTGACCCGTGTACATGTCTCAGACTTGATCACAACTCAAAGTATATATATTATTGTAGAATCAACCTCAACCCTGTATAGCTAACTCCAGCATTACTGCATATAGAGTGTCTATGGTTATTCCAAATAATATATATAGATGCGTCGATATGATATGTCAAAACCTTGTATACGTGTCCCGATATTTAAAGTGCGTAAAATAAATAACAGATATTAAATGACGATAAATAAAATTGCAATAAATAAAATGCGATAAATAAATTGCGATAAATAAGAGGTAATACAGAATTAACAGTTAGCTAGGAACAGTTAGCTAGGATTTTGTTAGCGTGGATTCTTAACAAAATTTCTCATAGTTAATTTGTTTGTTTCTAACAAATTTTATTTTGTCAAATGTTTTCTTCATTATGCCACTTGTTAGATTCTAATAAGTCAAAATCCAAATATGAAATTGAATGAAAATGGTTATTCTGCGGTGAACAGATACGTATCTCTGTAGATGTAAGTAGGATAGTAAATGATCGTTGAATCAGATTTGAAGAATGTACAATGTAACTTATTAATGTGAAATCTAAATATTCCTCGGGTATTACCTACCCGTTAAAATATTTTCACCATTAACAGTTTGTACGAAAGAATTTTTAATTACAATCTTTATGAAAAAATATATATACATATATATTTTCTTCAAATGTAATCATGGATTTAATGAGTCAATATGATATTAAACTCATTTAATTTACCGTTAGAACAAGAATATATAATCTCTAAAACATTAGAGATTACATAATCGCCATGTCGAACGAAGATAAATGACGTAGAACGATTCACAGATTGATGATTATGCTTGAGGTACATAATGAGATGTTGAGGTGTGTGATGTTGAAGTTGGGTTGTTGGTGGTACTGGTTTTGCTGCTGATGGTACTGTTGGTATCGGTGATGTTGTTGAAGCTGGTACGTTTTGCACCATGTTTTCCAAATTGATTACTCGAGCGCGAAGTTCGTTGAATTCTTACATTACTACAGGATGATTGTCGGTCGGAACGAGCGGATGAATAAGGTTTAGAATTTTAGATAGAATATAATCGTGGCAAGATATTCGGGAAATGAGGGTGAAAATGGTGTTTCAGACTGGTTCGCCGGTAAATGCTACGGGTTCTTCGTTAAGAGAGCAATTTGGTTGGTGGAAAGGATCACCTTCTTCGCGTCTCCATCGGTTAAGTCGACTACGAACCCATCAGATGAATTGGGGATGACTGATTGGTTGATCCATTCCGGTCATACTACTTTCGGAGCTTAGGTGAATATCCATGTTGGAATAGCTGTCAGAATAACTATCGGAATAGCTATCGAAATCTGAGGGCCTCGAACTGGTTGAGGGATTCATCTCGTACGAACAGATGAAGGATTTTCGATAAGAAATAGATTATAGGATGTAGATTAGTACCCTGTAATATATAATTTACATATGCATATATATAATACTAAAATCCCATAAGTTACGGAGGAATCTACGGAAGCTGTCAGGCAAAGGTAACAATAACAGATACGCTAAGATATGAATTTATCTATACACTGTCTATGCAATAGAGGCAGTAAGACGTGTCTAGAATTTAATGATGATAAGCAAATAATTTTCGACACGAAATGATAAGCAAAACTTTTGACATATAGACACGGTCGAAGTCCAGACCCACTAATGTATCTAAACAACTATCAGATAGACACACTAATGCAAGACCTGGTTCGCTAAGACCACCACTCTGATACCAACTGAAATGACCCGTCCTAATCCATCTGGACGAATACATTACATTTGGTTACATCGCGAGGTACTTGACCTTTATATGATACATTTTACAAATATTGCATTCGTTTTTAAAAGACAATCTTTCATCACATCGAAAGTTGACGGCATGCATACCATTTCATAATATATTCAACTATAATTGAATTAATAATAATCTTGATGAACTCAATGACTCGAATGCAACGTCTTTTGAAATATATCATGAATGACTCCAAGTAATATCTCTAATATGAGCAAATGCACAGCGGAAGATTTCTTTCATACCTGAGAATAAACATGCTTTAAAGTGTCAACCAAAAGGTTGGTGAGTTCATTGGTTTATCATAATCGATCATTTTCATCATTTTAATAGACCACAAGATTTTCATTTCCATTTCTCATAAAAATACGTCCCATGCATAGGGACAAAAATCATTCATATGGATTGAACACCTGGTAACCGACCTTAACAAGATGCATATAGAATATCCCCTATCATTCCGGGACTCCCTTCGGACATGATAAATTCGAAGTACTAAAGCATCCGGTACTTTGGATGGAGCTTGTTGGGCCCAATAGATCTATCTTTAGGATTCACGTCAATTAGGGTGTCTGTTCCCTAATTCTTAGATTACCAGACTAAAAAAGGGGCATATTCGGTTTAATAATTCAACCATAGAATGTAGTTTTGATTACTTGTGTCTATTTCGTAAAACAGTTACAAAAGTTGCGCATGTATTCTCAGCCCAAAAATGTAAAGGGTAAAAAGGCAAATGAAACTCACCATACTATATTTTGTAGTAAAAATACATATGACGATATTGAACAATTGTAATGTTGGCCTCGGATTCACGAACCTATATCATTTGTATATATATTAAAATATATAATCGTAATCGAACAAATTTATATATTATATCTTAAATTATATATTATACTTATTTAGTTTGTGTACATATTCAAAATGTTTTATATATATATATATATATATATATATATATATATATATATATATATATATATATATATATATATATATATATATATATATGTAGTAATATTTATCTCATATTAGTATTATTTTGATAATATCTAACTTGTCATTTATGAATATTTATATAAACTTTGTTAATTTGATTTAAAAAAATACTTACAATCTTAATAATATCTTTAAAATTTTATTTTCATAAACGTAATTATTTTTGGTAATATTGATATAGATAATGCTTATAATAATAATAATGATAGTTTTAATGAAAATTAAAATAATAATTTTTGGTAAAATATTCATAGTAATAATAATATCAATTATATTAATAGTGATAATATCAATAATGAATAATTTAATAATAGTAATGATGATAATAATTTTGATGTTAATACTTAATATCTATTAATAAAAATAATTATAACAATCTTTTTACGAATGGTAATCTTAATAGTAATACTTTTGTTAATAATAATAATAAGTCTAAAATGATACTAATACTAATATTAATGGTAATAATGATTTATATTATTTCCATAATACAATAATAATAATTATCCTAATCATTATAATACTTATATCAATAATAATAAATATAATACTTGTATTAGTATTAGTAATAATTATAATGTTATTAGTAATCAAACTTGTAATTTTTAATTATAACAATTATGAATAATACTTAATTTTAATATTAGTAATAATACTATCATATTAGTCACAATAACATTTTCTAACAACAACAACAATAATAATAATAATAACAATAATTATAATTATAATTATAATGAAATAATAAAAATAAGTTTAAAGGCACAACCTTTGAAGACATACTTTAAAAAGAATACGCCATTGCCGAGGCTCGAACCTGAGACCTCTCGCTCACCAATTAACCCCTCGACCATTCTACCATTTTAATTTTTCTGATTTAAAACCCTTTAATTTAAATATAACTCGTATTATTATTATTATTATGTTCGTCATCATCTTCACTCAGCACGACGACCAGGGTTCAATTAAATCTAACAACACTAATTCTTTGGTTTTAGGATTTCCAAACAATACAAAATAGTTTAGTAGTGGATTAAATTCTTTAAAACAGAAAAGAAAAAGAAATTAAAAGAAGCTAAAACAAAATAATATACGTATGAACTTAAAATCGAATCCAATATTAGAGGCTGTTTTAGACTACGGTTTCAACATGAAAAAGGTTTTACATCTTCATTAGAAACTATCTGAATCTTTAATTTAGATTAAAACATAAAAACAATCTCGAATTTCCCCATGAACAATTTTTTGACTTTTTAAAATCATGGTTTGACTCCAAAATTCGTACTCGATAAAATGAATTAGGATTTGAACCTTTGCAGATAGTTTGAGTGAATTATTCCTAACAAAATTGTATTTTTATAATTTGCAAATTCATTTGAATTCGAGGGTTTTAAAAAAAAATACGTACAGAGTATTCTGCTGTGTTCTTGCCCTTTTGCTGTTTAATTTTGATAAATTGAAAGTTGTTTAATTGATAATTTATAATGGTAATGAGAGAACTGAATGTGTTAATCAATTTTATTAAATGATTCATTTAATATAAAGCCTCAATGTCGACAGCAAGATCATTCAGGTACAAAGAAGAAAAAAAAAGGAGAAAGCGATACACAACAGAATTTGGATCCTATCTGGTGTTTGAATTCGTTTTGTATCTAAATCAGAGACAAGAATCTTCAATTTAATACAGTTGATAGGCATCTGTAACAATATCGTACGGTTTTTGTGCATATATATGATTTATATAATTAATATTAATAATTAATAATTATGTTAATAATAATAATTATATTAATAATAATAGTAATAATAATAATAATAATAATAATAATAATAATCATAAAAATGATATTAATAATAATAATGAAACTAATAATAATAATAATAATAATAATAATAGAAATAATAATTATATTAATGATATTTTTATCGTAATAAAATAATAAGAACAATGATAATAATAACTTTAAATGTTAATTCTGGTAATCAAATTAATCATATTACTTTTAGTAATCATATTAATAACTAAGATTATAATTTTACTAATAACGATGATGACAACAATAATAGTATAACAAATTACATGTATTAAATTTCATATTTATAATTTATAATTAATAATACTAAAAATACTGATTTTAATATTAATATTAATATTTATTTTAATAATGTTAAAAGTAATAACAACAATATTTTAACTTAGGATTACTTTTTGTATATTAATATTATAATTTATTAATTATGTAATGTTTAATATTTATATACTATATATGATTGAATTCCTATACATTACAATATACATATAATCATAATCATATATAGAAATCATGTACATTTATATATAGATTCATTTTAAGTTACACTTAATTATTTTATATCTTATTTTACATATTTAATTCAAAGATTCAATTATATTTTTAATTTCAAATTATTATATATATATATATACTTATATTTACATAATATATATGTACATATTTATTTACAAACAATTGTTCGTGAATCGTCGGGAATAGTCAAGGTCAAATGCTTTCATGAAAAATAGTTCAAAAATTTTTGAGATTCAGTTTGACAGACTTTGCTTATCGTATCGGAATCATATAAAGATTAAGTTTTAAATTTAGTCAAAAATTCCCGGGTCGTCACAGTTCAAGTCTGAGAAGGGCTCAAGACGGCCCGTAGTCGCCAAAAGGGCTATGCCGATGTTAGACATAAACCTCTCAAACTCCAAGTGAGTGACCGCGTAATATTGAAAAGTCGCACCTTGGAAAGGTGTAATTCGTTTTGAGAACGGGGAAAGTTAAACCCGCGATATTGATCCTTTTAAAATCTTGGGGCGTATTGGACCCGCTACATACCGTTTGGATCATCCAACTCGATTAAGTTTCCGTTCCTCCTACATTCCATGTAACAAACTTAGAGACGTGTCCTGCGGAACAGGAACGTATTATTCTTCTAGATAAGCTTACTATTGATGACAAACTCCACTTCATAGGAGAACCGGTTGAAATTATGGATCGTAAAACCAAACCCTAAGACAATGTAAAACCCCGACTGTCTAAATTCGTTGGAATGCCAAAAGAGGACCAAATGAAAAGGAAGTACCTTCACTCATTCGTAGAATTGATAACATAAGATCTCGAGGAAGTGACATCGACTACTACTTCCGACTAAATTTCGGGACGAAATTTCTTTTAAGGTGTGGGTAATGTAACATCCCGCATTTTTCCGTTAAAATTATTTTAACGCCCGTCTTTTTATTTTGATAATATCGTTCGTATCTAGATTCGTATCCTCGATTAGCTAACGTCCTTAATATTTTCATTATTGGATTTTAACATCTCTCGTTTACCCTAGCGTTTTTAAAATAATTCGTTCGATTAATTCACGCACCCACTTCCAAACTTGAGGGACTAACTTTTCCATTTGGTCAAAGATGTAACTAGTGGAACTAGTTAACACTCACCACCTCCACTCATTCACTCACCTCTTTTATCCTTACTACTTCCATTTTTCTCTCAACTCTCAAAATCATTCAATCATCATCTAAATTCGATCTAGGAGGCTAACATCAAAACAAATTACATAGTTGGAATCCTCTCTTCATCCTCTACAACTTGATACCAATTTCATCTCATTTGGGTAACTTTTCTAAAACACTAGATTCCTTGTTCTTGATGTTTCTAACTTAAAAGTGTGTTAATTAGTGTCTATGGCTCAAGTCTAACATGAAAATATGATTTATATGCTTGTTCTTGTCATTTTGATGTAACTAGCTTAAACTTGAAATGGGTGTGTTTGATCTTGAGTTTTGGATGATTAAATGTTGTTGTTATGTTAAAGTTCATGTATTAAATGTGTTACTAGCATCATTAGCTTCAATTTGGTGTGTAGGTTGATTAAGAAAACTTCACTAACATGATTATTGATTTTGTGATTTTAGTTAGGGTTTGATAGACTTCAAAATGAACTTTTGATGCATTGAATGCTATGAAATGTTGTTAGTAAGTGTTTAGTTGTATTGTATGCGTAATTACCTACGAAACGACGTATTATATGTGTGTATTAAGTTCCCGAATCATCTTATGCATTTTGTGAAATTGAAACCTTGATAATGAACCTTTAATGATCACTTGGCGAGAATTCGGTTATTGTAAATGTTAGATTTGATTGATGAAATGTGCCTAGTTGCGCTCCTCGTCAAAATACCTTTTCGATGATATAAGATGCATGTTTTGATTGTTTGAGGATCATAAAATGTGATTGTTTGAAGTTTGGTTCGTGCACTTGTGAGTTTTCAGCAACATGGTCTGTGCACTAATCTGGACGCCGTCCAGGCCTTCACATCTGGACGCCATCCAGCCAATCTGGATGCCGTCCAGATGAACTGTCAGGTTCTGATTTGGTTGGTCGTTTACCGTTAAATTCTAACTATGCTACGCACCTCCGATTAACATGTAACTTGTTCTAACATGCTCATATATGATTGAAAACCTCATAAAAATAGTTCGGGACCCGACCCGAACATGTTGACTTTTTTGTTGACTTTGACTTGACCAAAGTTGACTTTCGTTTAAACTTAACCAAATACTTATGCAATCATCCTAACATGCTTTTATATTTGAATCATGCATAAAACTTGGCAACGTGATTCACATGCTATATGTAATCGAGTCGTAATGAGCCATAGGACTAATTGAACAACTTTGACCAATTGTGTTTACCGTTATTGATACAACCTACTTGTTTAGGTCAAGACTAGCATTCGTTCTTGCATACGTTTACTTGCGAAGTACTATTATACTCTTGCACTCGATGTGAGATCATAGTCCCAACTTTTCAACAACTTTTATACTTTTAAATCGTGGGCTGAGAAACATATATTTTATTACATCTTGTACTACTTACTTTTATGCTTTGTACACAAGTACGAAAACAAACATTCCACAGCGAGTTTGAACAAAAATCCTCAATTCAATTATCATTAGTTACACTTGCAGGGTGTAAGTGTGAGCGTGAACTTATGTTGTGTGGATCCATGCGGCTAGACGTGCCCTCATTCAGACGGTTCGCTACCGTCAGGGATGAAATATATTTTCGATTTTAGTGTATGTTCTAACACTACGTAACAGGGTACCAAATAGTAAAGTCTTGATAATTGGGTGCTCGCGAACGTACTTTTGAAATGCAAACGATTTGGAAAATCAACTATATTAAATCTTGTGTCTCAAAAACAACGTTTATTACAACACCTATGATTTCACCAACGTTTTCGTTGACAGTTTTCTATATGTTTTTCTCAGGTCCTTGAACGCTAAGTGATTGCATGCTTCCGCACTCTATTTTGATACTTGCTTGGATGTCGAGTATACATGCATACATGGAGCGTCTTTTGACTTTACTTTAAATCGTGTCGCATAGGTTTCATTTGTACTTAAAATGTTGTAACGTAACTAGTTGCTGAACTATTTTTGTAAACTTGAAACATCTTTACATTTGAAATGAATGCGACATATTTTCGGTCAAACGTTGTTTTAAAGACTTATGACCACGTAACGGGACCTAAGTATACGGCACCGTCAATGACGATTTTGTCGGGTCGCTACAATCACCGAGTTGGAGATGAATCGTAACCAGTATTATGAGGAGCACGATTCAGATCAGACCCATGATCAATGGGAGGAGATGAATCCTTTTGCTCGTGACATGGGGGACTATCGCCGGGGTCACAACGACGACCCTTTAAGATCCCTTGGAATGAAAGTAGAAATTCTGGAATTCACGGGGCTAATGCATCCGGATGATTTTCTCGATTGGTTGAGCACGGTTGAGCGTGTTTTTGATATCAAAGACATGTAACAACCCAACCCGAATTAAGAACCGGCCCAATAAAATTTTTCCTTTTAATACGCTTTAAATAATACTTTAGGTCCCAATTGTGTTTCCAACCAAAACCGAGCATGGTGATTTGGGACTACGCTACCCAAGTCCTAATCGAATACAAAAGCAAGATCTTCTAAGCAACCTAGCCAAGATCTCTAATCCCCAAGCTTACCCTAGCCGCCAAGCATGCGAACCTATAAAAATATCAATAAAGAGAGGGTAAGCTAACGCTTAGTGAATGATAATATACTACATACATATATATGTATAAGATGGACACGCCACACAAATATCAAATACCGCATACCGAAGCATCCATTTATAAGGCAACTACACTAAGCATACCGTAAGATCACTAAGCAACGAGCTAAAGATACATCAACAAAATATAAGTTCACCAACGACGATGTGAACAATGCCAATAAGCTACACCCAGAGGGTTAGCTACATCACGACAATACAACATTATACGTATACTATATATATATATATATATATATATATATATATATATATATATATATATATATATATATATATATATATATATATATATATATGTATATATATATATATGTATATATATGTATATATATGTATATATATATATATATATATCTCTAATAACATAATTTGCTTACGCTTACAACACAATAACCATGGTTAACCAAATCTTCGCAAGGGAATGACTTCGCGAAACAAGTCATCGATATTCATAACAACCGTTAGCTTCCAAACACGGCTATGGCATGCTAACCCCCGAGGTATTCCAAAAACGGCTATGGCATCACCCCCAAGTGTTCCAAAAACGGCTATGGCATCACTTGATCAATGTGTGAGTAAAACACAGCTATTACTCACAATCATGTGCACAAACACGGCTATGTGCAACAATTAATACGGGCAACAACGTGGGAGTAAAACACGGCTATTACTCACCACCATATGCACAAACACGGCTATGTGCATAATTATCAATTGGAAAAAACTGCTATGTCCCACAACTATGGTCACAAAAATGGCTATGTGACACCATTACTACGGGCACATAAAACATATACATACATACATAGATATTCCACTCACAATATTAACCCTTCGCCATTGGGGTTATATAATCCACATCACACGCCCATGTGATAACGTACACACAAAGTGTGCACCTCGCCAAGGTAGTCAACCAAAACGCACAATCGTGCCAATTGGACCTATACACAAGTTCAACAATTCCACCTATATGAGAAGGGAGCTCTATAACCGAGAACCCCTTCACCCGACCCGCACCCATCCTACACATACATATGCATATAGGATATTAACACTCACCTTGTTGCCTTGATGAATGCTTCTAAGTAATCCGCAACTCGTCAATGGAAAGTACCTATTCCATTATCACAAATACAACAATACACAATTAGGGTTGACTTACAAACCAACCCAATTTACCCTTAGTGCAATTTCGACCCAAATGCACTTCCAAACACCGAACGCGTCCAAACTAACCAATAATCACTAACATGAGTGAAAATGGTCCTAATATGCCAATTAAACCCGAACACAAGTGTTAAACACTTATCGTTCTCAAAATCGCTCATAAACCCTAATTTTGACCCAAAAGGTCCAAATCCCATCATTTACAAGTTTTGACACCAAAACATGTTTAACTCGGTTTTATACTTCAAATTAATCCATTTTAAGTTTACAAACCTCATCGAATCGACATTCGGGTCATAATCCTCAACAAACCCTAATTTTGACTCTAGTCAAAATTAGTCAACCACGAAAACCCTAAAAGTCTCCAAAACACCAATAATCACTAATGCTAGTGATTGTACACCATTTACAAGTCTTAAACATGGTTAAATCATTAACCAACCCAAAACTCGCCTTTAACAACAATAAACCCGAATATTGGTGTTAATCTCCAATTAACAACTAAATGAGTTTCACCTATGACTCGTACCATCAAAAGCCCCAAATTTGAATGATGAACACGAAAATGAAATTCGGAGTTAGAGCTTACCACTAGTATCGCTGTGTAGCCAAGAACGATGAGAACAACCTAGTCAACTACGCCAAAGATCAAATCCCGCTTCTTCCTTTCCAAAAATCCCTTTGAAATCAAATGGGTGTTTGAGTTTTGAGAGAAAAATGAAAAGAAAAGGAAAATGAAATTAGGAAAATGAATGAGTGGATGAGGTTAAAGCCTCAAATCTGGCTCAAACGTGAAAAGACCAAAATACCCTTGAACTTCATTTAAAATTACAAGAATCTGGTGCCAGTTCGTGCAGTATGCCGCGCCGCGGCTTTAAATGTCGCGCCGCGACATTTGACTAAGTCTGGGATCATTTTATAACTAACTTTTGATCTGGATTTATTCAAAACGCCGCGCCGCGGCTCCCTTTGTCGCGCCGCGACACTCAACGTGTCCTGACTCATTTTCTCGCATACAAGACTTTAACACCCGAACATGTATCGAACCCTTCATACGCCTGTCGTAGATACACAATACACCTATAAATCATATACGGGGAAAACGGGGTGTTACAAGACATACCCGATCACCCTAAAGTCAAGTTGGTAGCCATTAAATTGCGCTAACATGCCTATTTGTGGTGGGATAACGTAAAGAGAAACAGAGCATTGAATCGAAAGTCAAAGGTTGAAACATGGGATAAAATGAAGAAGCTTTTGCGGGGTAAATTTCTTCCAACAAATTTCAAGCAAGAAACGTTTCTCAACTATCACAACCTTCGTCAACGCACATCAAGTGTCGAGGAATTGATACAAGAATTCGACCGTTTGAGAATGTGATGTGATGTACAAGAAGCGGAGGAACAAACGATAACTAGATTGAAACAAGGCGGCAGCAGCGGCAGCAGTGCCGACGGCGGCGGCGACAGCGCAGGAGGAGCAGCAGCAGTAGGAGGAGGAGCAGCAGCAGCAGCAAGAGGAGCAGCAACAGTAGTAGTAGTAGCAGCAGTAGTAGTAGTAGTAGTAGTAGCAGTAGGTCCCATCTTGATTGTTTGGACGAACGTTGGGGACCAACCATGATATTTTTTCTTATTTATTTATCAAAGTAACAATAGGGAGTACGTTTTTTTATTTATTTATCAAAGTTAGGTTATTATTAATTGATTATTGTTATTTTTTATTACTTTGAAATAGAAGATTTTAACCAATGTAAATTAAAATGATAATAATTTAATATTTGATAGAATAAAATAATTTTATTGGAATCATGAATTAAATTAAAGAACAAAGATAGAAGAATTTGTACAATTTTCAATCAAAATTAAATTAATTAAAATCTTTTTAATTTTCAAGATTTTTATACTATTAAAACAAGCAATACATAATATAATTTTTTTTTTTTTAAAAGCAACAATTATATTAAAAGAACACAAACATTTACATGGAGTGTGAATGGGAGCAATTTAGCCTTTGCAACCCACATATAGAATATACAGGAAGTACGATACAGACTCAAACATACACAAATATACACGACATAATAGGAACATATGAAGCTAATCAACCCGGATCACGACTGTTTTGATGAGGGAAGCATAACGTGATCCGATGAAGGAGCCATTGAAGCCACTCGATTGGTTTTAGATTGGAACGATTGTTAATCCATTCAAACGATTTTACTTGGATCTCGTTTACTATTTTAGGAGCCGCCCAACTATTGTTACAAGCGAGGTGGGGCCGAATAGCAAATTGAAGTTACCAAGAGCCATTTGATCTGCAATGTCTTTAAATGATGCTGCTAATAATCTTCCCCCTTTGAGAGATAGAAACTCCTCTCAAGTGTCGACTAATTCAACTGGTAATAAGGAAACCGAGAATGCAGTAGCTCCAAACAGTCCACGTCATCTTGCTAGACAAACGACAGATGAAAAGGAAAATCATGGACTGTAAAATTAGGTGGAGTACTAGATCTGTTTTATTGGCTTCATTTGTATGTATAAACTTGTTTTGCATTTCGACTGAAAATCATGAATCCTAGAGTTGAACCATAAGATAGAGAATTAATTCATGACGTGCTTGTTGACAATTGACAGTAACCTCCAATCCAATCCTTTCTTGGTTGCAGTCTATTTGGGTCAAATGTTTATGATTGCTTAACCAAGTTGATTGTGTACGTTCAACTTTACTTTGAGCATGTGTAAAATGTAAACATTCTAAACCTGTATGTTGTTCTGTTTGTGTTTATTGACCAGATTTTGGTAAAACTAGAATACTTTGGGCTTTTTGGCTCGTTTGTTTTAGTTAGTAATTTGCTTTTGTTTCGGTTTAGGTTAGATGAGGCTCAGTATAGGTATTTCGTATATTAGCCGCTTTTTTGGTACGAGCCTCATCCGGGTTTCCACTCGTATCTTGTTAATTCCGTTTTCTTTTCGAAGACTTTTTTCGTTTTTGTAAAAAGTTTTTGTTATTTTTGAAAAAATGAAAAGAAAAACTAGAATACTTTCAAAATATAACTATGACTTTTAAGTTTTAACTATGATATCAAATAATGGTAAAATAGAGTAACTTTTTGTTATATTTACTTTTATAAAGTTACGTGATCGAATTAAAATTGTCGTTATTGTGGACTTTTTTGCCCCGTTGGTCCTTCAATTATACACGAAATTGCAATTCGAGTCCCTCAAGTTTTTTTTGGATTTTCGAGTCCTTAAAATTGCAAAATTTTGCAATCCGAGTCCCTCCGTCAGTTTGCCGTCTAAATTAGCCGTTAACCCTTGACATGTGCCATGCATGTGAGGGTAAAATCGTCTTTTTACTCTTTTCTTCGACTTTTTTGCTCCTTTGATCCTTCGTTTATAGACAAAATTGCAATCCGAGTCCCTCAATTTTTTTTTAAGGAGCCAAACATAATATATTATATATATGAATTAAAGGTACAAAAAGGACTCATAGTTGAGAATAGTATGAGTCGAAATAAACACAAATGTTACAAAGTACACGGCAAAGGTTACAAGGTATAAAAATGACTCATAGTTGAGAATCGTTGGGTCCAAACTTATATTCGCAAGCATGTATTTGGGTTAGCGCCTATGTCATATGGCAAAATTGAAATTGTAAATTATTCCGAAACTCACAATTGACGGGTCCACTAGCTTTCCAAGAGATACAAGTCCGCACCTTCGAATGGGTTTCCAATCGCTCGAAAAACAAAACACTTGAATGGCTACAATGGTTTTCGTCTCCAAGTTACTACGATGCTCACACGTGATTTAGTTGTTGTATAGGCTTAATGTTTCCGTGTACTTTGTAACCTTTGTGTTTATTTCGACTCATACTATTCTCAAGTATGAGTCCTCTTTGGTACCTTTAATTCATATATACAATATATTATACTTGGCCTTCCAAAAAAAAAAAAATAAAAAAAAAACAAAACAAAACAAAAAACTTGAGGGACTCAGATTGCAATTTTGTCTATAAACGAAGGACCAACGGAGCAAAAAAGCCGAAGAAAAGAGTAAAAAGACGATTTTACCCTCACATGCATGCCACATGTCAAGGGTTAACGGCTAATTTAGACGGAAAACTGACGGAGGGACTCGGATTGCAAAAATTTTCAATTTTAAGGACTCGAAAATCCAAAAAAAAACTTGAGAGACTCGGATTGCAATTTCGTGTATAATTGAAGGACCAATAGAGCAAAAAAGTCTCACAATAATAAATAAACATATATACCTTTAATATTTAAGTTTACTTTTTTTAAGTTTGTACATATTCAATAAAATAGTCATTAAGTTGATGTATTTACGGATTATATAATTAAAAAATGCGTGGCTTTTTAATCCTTCATAAAATCATTTCCAACCCTCCGTTAGTTTCCCCTGTCAGATGATGTGTACAGAAACTGACGGCCTCTAACATGGTGTCAGTTAGTTTTAGCTCCATCTGTCATTCGCCTACATGACGGATTTGCAACTGTGAGTGAGTTTTGCTTTGGCCAATCACCTAATTTTCCACATTTAATTAAAATATGTATTTTATTATTAATTAATTTTTCCCACTCAATTTCAATCAAATTTTACTACATCACCCTAACTCAATATTTAACACAAAAAACTGACACAACAGCTAAAAATGTCAGCGCCAAATCACAGTCAGATTGCACTTTTTAACCAAAAAGTACACAACTGTCCGTGATATCACCGTCAGGCGTCAGAGGTCGGAAATGGCCTAATATAAATGAGCCTTAGGATATTTTATATGATTTATTCTATTCTATTTTTTAATTTGTAGTAAAAATGGAAAAAAGTACTCCTTCAATCCTGAAAAATGCGTCCACGAACAACATTCTTATAACTCAAGATATGTAAGTAAATTGTCCATTTTGTCCTTCATTTAATAAGATGTTATAATTAATTTTCTAAACAAAATAAATGAGAGATGAAATTAGGAGTTAAATTTTTTTTTTTTTTTTTTTTTTTTGGTAAGTGGGGAAACTCTCTTATGTGAACGAGCACATTGGCTCCCCATAGAAGGTAAAATCTCGGGTAATGAAGTTTCCCGAGCGCGAGACTTGGTACCGGGTGAATTGCGCATTATGTGCACCTTCTAGTCACACTTCCTTTTTGAACAATTTTGCATAGTCAGAAATTGAACCCGGGTGGTGTGCTTTATTGGGCATCTCGGTGGCCACTCAAGGAAACCTGTGTGGTTAATTAGGATTTAAAGTAATGTGGACTTTTTTTTCGGAATGGAAGGAGTGTATCAGAGCTCATTATCATTGTTATAAATTATGAATGGTTTTATAAATAAACTGTAAATACTTTTTAGTTCATTACATGATTAAAGCTTGATTATATACCTACACATACAATCTCGGGTATAAACTTAAACTACACCATATTTAAAATACAAGGATAAAGCATTGGTAGCAAATTACAACAAAGAAACATAGCATACCGTTAATTCATAAGCATGTAGAGCAAACAATCATATAACATAATTAAATCCCCCTGGACCCCAACAACGCTAAAAATTACAGACTAGATAAGCAGTAATAATCCAATAAAAACATATACGGAGTACCATTGTTTCAATCAATATACTAAAGCTAAAATTTAACTGCGTGCGAGTCCTTGATTGAGGCAATCGTCGTCTCAACTTCACCCGGCTTGTTCTTTTTCATTCTCGACTAGATCGAATGATAACTTTTTCACAAGCCACTTCATACCAACTTTACTTTCCTCATCATCGTCAACTAATCCAACACACCGTCTTCTTCGCTTGCTTGCAATTGGTGCAGGAGGTGGTGACGGACTCCGACCTTGAAGACGATTACGATGAAAAGATAAAGCGCCCATTGGCCAATGAGCATGAGCTTCTTCTGCCCACGACATCAACGGGTCAAGTACTGGAAGGGGTGTGTCAGCCCGATCTGAATTGTATATGATGTTGGTGTAAATTCGGGGTCTTGGGAGACTGCCACCGTTAAACTTCCCTGGGCTTTCTGATACCACCATTGTCGACGTTATCTGATTCTTATGAAAAAAGAAACGAATTGTAGGGGTTTAGACTTTAAAGGGAGAAATTAAGATAATAAAGTGATACGGAGTAATAAGGGTTCGTGTGTAAGGGTTCGTATATATAGTACATAGAGTTTCCATATATGAAAACGTAAGGAGTTGTCTAAATAAACGTTTTATTTGCAAAAAAGTAGGTAGCAAGAATTTGTTATCAATTGCAAGTTCTACAAGTTCTATTCCCTTAATTAACATATTAGCCGTTAAAGCAATATTATTGTTTATCAAAGAGTTAATTATACTATTGGTTCCTGTGGTTTATCCAAAATTATACCGATAATTCCTGTAACACCTTTAACTTACAAAACTCTAATAAATCGTATAAAAATACCTTATAAGGCAAAATGGCGTTAATCTTATTCAAAGTCAAACCAAAGTCAAAGCTAAAGAAAACGGACGTTAAACCAAAATGACTAAAGCTTTACAAAATTCCAAGGCAAAGGTGCTAAGTCCACTTCAAATCTACACTCTTCTCTCGATCCCAAAGCCCACTGAATACCTGTCGTATAAGAAAGAAAACGGAATACGACTGAGCCAAAGCCCAGTGAACGGATATAACAAACGCAAGAGTATAGTATGACATGCAAATACATTATACAAAAAGAACTTATTTTCGATATAACTTATTCTCAAAGCAAACTTATTTTGACAGAAAAGTACGATTTAGTATAGATATACAATACAAAATGTGTAAAACTTATATTAACACAAGCTTATTTCAAAGTAGACTTGCTCAATTACAAATACATGGTTTAATAAATATATACGAATGATATAGGTTCGTGAATCCGAGGACAACCCTGCATTGTTCAATGTCGTCATATGTATTTTTACTACAAAATACATTAAGTGAGTTTCATTACTCCCTTTTTATATATATTTTTGGGACTGAGAATACATGCGCTGATTTTACTAATGTTTTACGAAATAGACACAAGTGATCATAAACTACATTCTATGGCTGGATTATGAATATTGAATATCACCCCTTTTTAGCTTGGTAAACTAATAATTAGGAAACGGGTATGGCCCCTAATTGACGCGAATCCTAAAGATATATCTTTGGACCTCGACAAGTCCCATCCGGGGTACGGATGCTTTAGTACTTCGAGATTATTATTATTATACAGATGAGAGGTTCTGTTTGGGGAGATTCTATGCATTAAAGTTAAGTCGGTTATCAAGCGTTCACCATATAAATGAATTTTAATTCGCGGGTTACACGTGTCATTATGTACTCGGGTTACGTGTACAATTAAATATCTAAAATCTTGTGGTCTATTAAAATGATGGAAATGATTATTGATGATAAACTAATGAACTCACCAACCTTTTGGTTGACACTATAAAGCATGTTTATTCTCAGGTATGAAAGAAATCTTTCGCTGTGCATTTGCTCATTTTAGAGATATTAATTGGAGTCATTCATGACATATTTCAAAAGACGTTGCATTCGAGTCGTTGAGTTAATCGGGATTATTATTAAGTCAATTATAGTTGGATATATTATGAAATGGTATGCATATCGTCAACTTTCGATGTAAAGAAAGTTTGTCTTTTAAAAACGAATGTAATGTTTGTAAAATGTATCCTATAGAGTTCAAATACCTCGCGATGTAACCAAATGTAATGTATTCGTCCAGATGGATTAGGACGGGTCGTTATATATTTATTGTTAAACAAACTTAGAATTAGTTAATAATTATAGTAAACTTAAGATTAAATGTAATTATTACTTATGAATTATTTCTTATCTCAAAATATTTGTCTTTAATATTATTAAAGTTATAGTATTAATTTTGAGAGGTATTACAATCCCTATCTTTTTAAAATTATATAGATTGTCCCCGTGGTTTTTAAAACGTATGGCGCTAGTCCCTGCAACTAACTTCTGTTAAAATATTCCATTACATCTATAATAAGAAGGGGTATCATTGACTTTTCGATATTTTTTCCTTCTTCTACAACTTAACCTATTTTTTTTTTTTTTTTTGTGGTCTACCAAAGAAACAAGAGAGTAGTAGTAGTAGCAATGAGGTGGGGCCGAATACCAAATTGAAGTTACCAATAGCCATTCGATCTGCAATGTCTTCAAATGCTGCTGCTAATAATCTTCCCTCTTTGAGAGATAGAAACTCCTCTCAAGTGTCGACTAATTCAACTGGTAATAAGGAACCCGAGAATGCAGCAGATCCAAACAGTCCACGTCATCTGTAGAGACCCGTCCTAATCCATAAGGACGAATACAATAACATATGGTTACATCGCGAGGTATTTGACCTCTATATGATAAATTTTACAAACATTGCATTCATTTTTAAAAGACAAACTTTCATTACATCGAAAGTTGACAGTCATGCATACCATTCCATAACATCCAAACTATAAATGACCTAATCTGTCATTTACTTAGTAATAATCTTTATTGAACTCAATGACTTGAATGCAACGTCTTTTGAAATATTCCATGAATGACTCCAAGTAATATCTCTAAAATGAGCAAAAGCACATCGAAAGATTTCTTTCAAACCTGAGAATAAACATGCTTAAAAGTGTCAACTAAAAGTTTGGTGAGTTCATTAGTTTATCATCAATATTCATTTCCATCATTTTATAGACCACAAGATTTTCATTTTCATTTCTCATAAATATACATCTCATACATAGAGAAAAAATCATTCATATGGTGAACACCTGGTAATCGACCTTAACAAGATGCATATAGAATATCCCCATCATTCCGGGACTCCCTTCGGACATGATAAATTCGAAGTACTAAAGCATCCAGTACTTTGGATGGGGCTCATTGGGCCCGATAGATCTATCTTTAGGATTCGCGTCAATTAGGGGCCAGTTCCCTAATTCTTAGATTACCAGACTAAAAGGGGCATATTCGACTTCGATCATTCAACCATAGAATGTAGTTTCGATTACTTGTGTCTATTTCGTAAAACATTTATAAAAGAGCATGTATTCTCAGTCCCAAAAATATATATTGCAAAAGCATTTAAAAAGGGAGTAATGAAACTCACAATACTGTATTTCGTAGTAATTATGCATATGACGGCAATGAACAAGTGCAAGGTTGGCCTCGGATTCACGAACCTATATTAAGTATATATATATTTGTATGTTGGTCAATATTTGTCTAACAATTTAGGTCAAGTCATAGTGTATCACAATCCTAATGCTCGAGATCCGTCATGCAAAAGTTAACAAAAGTCATCTAATCCAAAAATGACTTCCAAAATCTATATATGTTTATTATATAACTTAAATGTAGTCGTTTTATATATTTACATATATTTATCAGATTTTATTAGAGTAAATAATACAAGTCATTTATTAATAAATAAAAATTTATATTAAAATTTATATATGATAGAAATATACTTTTATATATCTTAAGTAGTAAAATTTATAAAGTTCACTCAATATCAGAAAATATAGCGGTATGTATTATTAATGTAATTATATCACGTGTGGTAAAATATCTTTGTATCACAATTTCATTTGATAAAATAATATTGATAATAATAATAATAATTAAAAGTTGTATTATTTTGTAATAATAATTATTATTCTACTACTAATAATAACAATATTTATATTTACTCATGATGATATTAATTATGATAAAATGATAATTCTAATCATGATAATTTTAATAATAATGATACTTTTTAATTTTAACAGTAATAATAATAATATTTTATAAAAATAATAATTCTATTCAAAATGATAATTTTTAATAATAATAATACTAAAATAATAATAATGATATTTTATAATAGCAATGATATTTCTATTAAAAATGATAATTTTAGTAAAAATGATAGTTTTAATATTAATAAAACTTTTAATAATAATAATAATGATAAAAATAATGAAAACGATATTTTTATCTAAATTGATATCTTACAATATTTCAATTTCATCATGATACTTATACTCATTATTTCTTAATCGATTTGTTTAATAGCTTTTAGTCCTCTTTTATATCGCATTCATAATAATGATAATATTAGTAGTCATAATAATTAGATAATACTAATATTAATAAATATTATAATAATATTAATGATAATACTAATAACTATTTTAATGATGATAATAACAATAATAATAATAATAATAATTGTTATATTTCAGTAGGCTTATAACTACCTTTAGTGGCCTGGTTCAATATATTCAAATTGAAAGAACCAATAAAAGAGAGATGTGTTGTAGAAGATATAGGAGAGAAAGAGGTTGAAGAGAGGTGTGATGTATTTAATGTATATGTGTGTTTTTGTAACTTACATTATGCACATATATATAGTACAAATTTTACTATCCATATTTGACTAATTACCATCCATATTTAACTACTAAATTTACAACACTCCCCCTTGGATGGTAATTTTTTTTAAAGAGCAATTAATACTGTCTCGTTAAAAACCTTGCTAAAGAAAACCCAGTGGGATAAAACTTTAGCTAAGGGAAAAAGAGTGCAGCATAGAGTTGACTCCCCCTCAAGTAGACAACGCTGAGTCGTCACATCTTTTGAACTTGCCTCATGCTAATATTGTGAACGTATGTTTTGAAAACAGCGATTGACAGTGCTTTGGTATAAAGATCAGCAGAGTTGTTGATTGAACGTATCTCATTTTAATCTGGTTGTCTTTTACGAGATCTTGAGTATATGAGAAGAATCTGAGGTTTTCATCTGAAACTGTATCATCTAAATCTTTTATGTACAAGTTTGACCCTTGTGATTTGTCTACAGTCTCCTTCATGGTTTGCTCAAACTGTTGTTTCAATTCCTATTCCCTTTCATTCTTTTTCTGAACCTTACCAATATACCATTCTTTTCCATCAAACTTATGACCGTTAAGACCGTTTATAGCTTTAGCGCCTCGTCAGCATTTATGTTTTGTTCTGTCATTTTCGATACTCTTCTTTCATTTGTACTATGTAAGCTGTATTATCTTCATAGATAGTTGTTGGGCTTTTATAGCGTTCTAGTCCACAAGAATCAATAATGATTTGTATTATTGATCTTAACTAAAATCATTCCCGAGTAGCTTCATGTAATGCAATCACTTCGGCATGATTTGATGATGTTGCAACAAGTGTTTGTTTTGAGAACGTCATGATATTGCGGTGCCTCCATTTAGGAATACATATTCAGTTTGAGATTTAACTTTATGTAGATCAGATAAATAATCTGCATCTGTATAACCAAACAAATCTTGTTTCGAGTTGTTAGAATAAAATAATTATAAATCAGTAGTTCCCCGAAGGTATCAAACTATTTGTTTGATCCCATTCCAATGTCTTTTGGTAGGGGCTGAGCTGAACCTTGTCAACAAATTAACTGCAAAGAAATGTCAGATCTTGTATAATTTGTAAGATACATAAGAGCCCCAATTGCACTAAAATATGAAACTTCTGAACCAAGAAGATCTTCATGATCTTCTAGAGGATGAAATGGATTAGTATCAATATTAAGATCTAACAACCATATGAGTACTTAATGGTTTTTGTCTTGTCCATATTAAAATATTTTAAAATCTTTTCGGTATAAGTTGTTTGATATATAAGTAAGTCATTAGTTATATGCTCAATATGTAAATCAACGTAATACTTGTTTTTTTTTATTTTAAAATATTTCTTTAGAAGTTGAATGGCTTCATAGATTTGTTTATTTAAGATAATTGATATAAACAGCTATGATCACATATCCGAACATTGTTTTTATAAAACACACGTGCAAATAAGTTTATATGTATACCCTTTTCTTATCAAGTAGTAATTTAATCGATTATACCACATACGTCCCGATTGTATAAACCCATTTAGAAATCTTTGTGATTTAATGGAATATATTCCCTTGGGTTTTGCATTAAATGCTTATGATACCTTAACCCTTCAGGTATATTCATATATATATCACTATTAAGTGATCCATACAGATAAGTAGTAACAACATCCATGAGATGTATTTAAATAACTACCAGGTTGATTAAGTATCTAATAAGTAATTATATTCATTATAGGAGGATAAGTTTTTCTCCTAATTCATTTCTGGTCTTTGTGGGAAATCTTGAGTTACAAGTCTAGTTTTGCCTTGTAACTTCATGTGCACATTTCTTTTCGGATAAAAATTCATTTGTATCCCATTGTTTCACATCTTTAAAAGTGATAACGATTGATCCAAAAACTTTTCTTTTATTGAGCGATTCTAATTCAGCTCGTATTGCTCCTTTCCGTTGAGTTCAATCACGACTATTTTGATATTCAATGACAGATTTTGGTTCCAGATCATCATCTTTATTCATGATGTCATTGTAACATTATATGAAAATATCTCATCAAGATTTTTCATTTCATTTCAGTTTCATAATATTGCATAATTTATTGCAATTTATGTATTTACATTTATCAATATCCTCTGCAGAAGGAGTATTGATTTGTGGTTCTTGTTGAACACTTTCTTTTACCTCATTATCAGCTGATTTTCTTTTTCGAGGATTTTTATCTTTGGAACCAATTGGTCTCCCACGTTTCTGCCGTAGCAAAGACTCATGAGTGACATTATTGCCAGCTTTTGTAATTTCAATTCTAGCTGAAGCATTTACTGCTGGTATATATGATTTAGTCACTTATTTTTTTTATCTTTAAATGCATAAAGTAATTAATTTGCAAGTTCTTGCATATGCATTATATTTGAACTTTCTTTTCGCATTCTTTTGTGCGATGATCAATATTCCTTAATTGATGTTCACACCATGAAACATCATTTTATTTATATTTCATTTCTCCCCCTAATATAGGGAAAAATGTTTCATTAAAGTGACAATCGACAAAACTTGCTGTAAAAATATCACCCGTCATAGGTTTAATATATCTTATGATTGAAGATGTTTCATATCTAACATATATTTCAATCCTTCTTTGAGGAACCATTTGTTGTGGTTGTTCAATTAAAAATACACTGCACAACCAAATGTTCTAAGATGGAAAATATTTGGTCTCCACCAAAATTAAGTTGGTAATGGAGAATATTTATAACTTGCACTTGATTTAATGCGAATTAATGTCACATCATGTAAATTTACATGTCCCCATATAAATATTGAGAGTTTTGTACTCATTTCTAATTGTCTAGTTATTAGCTGTAAGCGTTTATCTATTGATTCAGCTAAACCAATTTTGTGTATGCACATGAGCAACTGGATGTTCAACAACAATCCTTGTAGACATATAATAATCATTAAAAGCTTGAGATGTTAACTCACCAGCATTATCAAGTCTCATCCTTTTAATTATGTAATCAGAATAATGTGTTCTTAATTTAATAATTTGTGCAAGAAACTTTGCAAATGCCATATTATGGCTTGATAACACACAAACATGAGACCATGCGTTAGATGCGTCTATTAGAAAAATGGTCCACATGATGGATGAATTGGTCCATATATATACCCTTGAATTCTTTCAAGAAACATTGGTGATTATTTCTCAATGTGCTTTTCATTAATCGCCATATGTGATTTTCATTAATCACCATATGTGTTTTTCGTTAATCACTATATGTGCTTTTCATTAATCACTATATGTGCTTTTCATTAATCACCATATGTGATTTTCATTAATCACCATATGTGCTTTTCATCATATATCATTTTCACCATATGCGCTTTTAATCATATGTGCTACGCTTTTCGTTATATGCACTTTTCATTATATGCGCTTTTAATTATATGCGATGCGCTTTTCATCATATGCGCTTTTTATCATATGCGCTTTTAATCATATGCGCTGCGCTTTTCATCATATGCACTTTTTATCATATGCGCTTTTAATCCTATGCGCTTTTCGGTGCTACATAGATATTTCTCATTTTCGATTATCATTGACTGATAATCATATCCATTATGATATATATCAGAGAAACTTAACAAATTTCTCTTTGATTTGGGAGAAAACAAGACATTGTTTACCAAAAAATTCGTACCATTTGGTAATATGAAATTTTGCCTTTTTCGTTTCTTATATCAAGTTTGCAAGAGCTGATATAGTATTTATAATTTCTTCATTTGATTTAAATCAATGAAATATTTCTTAGATTTGATCATAGTGTGTATGTTACTACTATCTGCAATACATAGGTCTTTACCATTTAATTGATGTTGTATTTCTGCAGGATTCATACTAAAACTTCAAATAAGATAAGCAAATAATGAGTTATATTTCAGCAAGATAATCAAATTATATTACCTGCAAACAAGTTATAATCTGAAGTACATAAAAGATAACACTTAATAAAACATATGCGTTATGGTCTAAAACCATTTATTTATGAGTGATACATAAAAAAACTAGGCATCTTAGAAAATTCAAACCATTCAAGTCTCAAGGTAGCTCGGGGTTAATTTAATCAAGATTTGTCAACAGATTCACTCTCGTTTTCTTTTCTTTTGGGACTTATTTGTAGAGCTAAACAAGATGTTCATGTATTCAAGAAATACTAGACTGATGATCCACGTTACCAGATTATTAATAAGAATCTCCGAAATTCTTATAAGAGCGTTTACTAATATCTTTAATTTTATTCTTTCATGGATCACCGTTATTATTATTTTTTATATTTTTTTTTGATAATTAATATCGTATCTATCTTTGAGTATTTTCCATAATACACTTGGATTTTCGATCATATAATATGTAGATTCTAAGGACTCGTCAATATGTTTGCTAAGAAAAATACTTACTATTGCTTTCTCTTGTTCGGAATAATTGTTATTTTCATTCAGGGTTTCTAAAATACCGTTTGATTCGAGATATTTTTCTACATTCATAACCCATGTTAAGTAGTTGTTCCCACTTGTTCTAAATGAGCAAATTTAAGTCTTTTCAAATTCGACATTTTCTATTATCAAAAAGATGAATAACATAAATCATAATCATAATCAACTTCTATTCATAGACAAATAATAAAATGAAATTAGAATCATTTTAAATTCATAAGTAGCAAACAACAGAATAATGGTATGATTACAAATAATAAAACCACAAGGGCAGGATAGAATATAGGTTCACCCGGTGATATATTAGCAACAATGATGATAGTTAATATGACCAATACAATAGGAAAAATCATCCTTGTGTGAATCATTTTTACAAAAACTTTTTGAGAGTAGTAATCTGAAAAATGAAGATTGATTTGTGAAAATGTGAAAACGGAGATGTTTATTTTATATTTGAAAAATATAGTTGTTGTAACGTCGTCAGTTGACGTTAACAACCGTTATGTATATATGACCGTTGTAACGTCGTTAGTTGACGTTAACGAATAAAGTCACTATATCAAAACGCGTATGAGTAATATAAAGGACAAGATTTTTTTTTCTTATTTTAACTTTTAAGATTTACTTTTAATAAAAATACAAACTACTTTTCTTATTTTAACTTTTAAGATTTACTTTTAATAAAAATACAAACTACTTTTTCTTATTTTAACTTTTAAGATTTATTTTTAATAAAAATACAAACTACTTTTCTTATTTTAACTTTTAAGATTTACTTTTAATAAAAATACAAACTACTTTTCTTATTTTAACTTTTAAGATTTACTTTTAATAAAAATACAAACTACTTTTTCTTATTTTAACTTTTAAGATTTACTTTTAATAAAAATACAAACTACTTTTTCTTATTTTAACTTTTAAGATTTACTTTTAATAAAAATACAAACTACTTTTTCTTATTTTAACTTTTAAGATTTACTTTTAATAAAAATACAAACTATTTTTTCTTATTTTAACTTTTAAGATTTACTTTTAATAAAAATACAAACTATTTTTTCTTATTTTAACTTTTAAGATTTACTTTTAAGAATAAACATTAGTATGCATGAAATAAATAATGATTAATTGCATAAGTAATCATAAATGTTAGATAACATATAAAGACCCCATCGTATTCGTATTGATCGTAATTAATCTCGACCCATGGTACCGTGTTGTCAAATGACGTGTTGCGTACATAAAGTACCGTGTTGTCAAATGACGTGTTGCGTACAATCATGAGGTCTTATTAACATAAATATAAATGTTAGTGAAGTTAATAAGAGTTAGATTACAGAAAATATAATTCAGGCGGTATAACCGACCATATATAACTTAAATAACATAAATATAAATGTTAGTGAAGTTAATGAAAGTTAGATTACAGAAATATAATTCAGGCGGTATAACCGACCATATATAACTTAAATAACATAAATATAAATGTTAGTGAAGTTAATAAAAGTTAGATTACAGAAATATAATTCAGGTGGTATAACCGACCATATATAACTTAAATAACTTAAATATAAATGTTAGTGAAGTTAATAAAAGTTAGATTACAGAAATATAATTCAGGCGGTATAACCGACCATATATAACTTAAATAACATAAATATAAATGTTAGTGAAGTTAATAAAAGTTAGATAATTTCTTATCTTGATTAGTGACGTGTGCTTGCTTAGATAAACCTTGATTATACGGAGCACTTCGTGCTGATAACGTGTTATATTTCAGTAGGCTTATAACTACCTTTAGTGGCCTGGTTCAATATATTCAAATTGAAAGAACCAATAAAAGAGAGATATGTTGTAGAAGATATAGGAGAGAAAGAGGTTGAAGAGAGGTGTGATGTATTTAATGTATATGTGTGTTTTTGTAACTTACATTATGCACATATATATAGTACAAATTTTACTATCCATATTTGACTAATTACCATCCATATTTAACTACTAAATTTACAACAATAATAATAATAATAATAATAATAATAATAATAATAATAGTAATAATAATAATAATGATAATGTTAATAATAATCTTAATGATAATAATGGTAGTAATACTAATAACAATGACAATTTTTAATAATAATACTTATAACGATAATGATATTAATAATAATTATTATTATTAGATAATAATAATAACGATGATAATAACGTCGATAATAATAATAATAACTATTTTAACAATATTACTTAAAAATATAGATAATTCAATTGACTATTTATTTTAATTCGTTCATCGAACCCATAAGCTTTCTAAATGAAAAGTTATTAATTTTTCGCCAACTTTCCAACGACATGCACATCATATACTTTATCCCAGTAGCATATGTATTAAATTCATGATTCATCATAAACTATCTAACGACAATATTAAGCGTACAAGCATGCATAATCCTATATACTCGAGCACTAGTCAGGGATACACTATTAATATATAAAAGATAAGTTATGAATGCTCACGTATCAATATTGTGATTCAATATTGCAGGAAAAGTACGTAGACACGACGGAGATGATAAACACTAGATTTACCTCACGAGCATACCCCCGAATCATACCCATAACCTCCATAGCTATAACCCATGTTTTCCTTAGCTCTATCCTGCTCAAAAAACCCATTTAAAATAACACGCGCATACCCTCGTCGTAGTATTTTATGTATAACTAATACTAATAATACCAATATTAATACCACTAATAATAATAATAATAATAATAATAATAATAATAATAATAATAATGATAATAATAATATATATTCATATATTTATCGAGAGAGAGTGATAGATGATTAGAAACTGGAACCGAAATCGATCATTTATACAACTTTCAGCTAACCACCTACCCATGCGATCGCATGGCTATTGTGAGGGGAATCCATGCGATCGCATGGCCCCTAGTCACAACTCATATTTGCTTAACTTCTTGTGCCGACGGTTTTGATTTAATATTTTATATATAATATATTTAATTTATATAATTAATTATATATTATATTAAATTTACGTGTATAGTTAACTTATAATTTTAGCTCCAATGACTCGTACGTTGTCACGCGACTTATGTCCCGATTCTGGTTTCTCGAACGCATTTTCGTACGCTTAGAAAAATGGTACTTTATGTTTCGTGTAATGTACCTTTATACATAACAAGACTTAAATCAATGAAAAACTATCCCACTCAAAGTGTAACTTATTCATTTGAATGTTTTGGTCATTTGCTTCCATAAATCGACATCTCATTATATATACATATGCATATATATATATAATAGTATTATTTTAAATAAAACGTTTTATAAATAAAATTAATATTAAATCTTATTACGTTGTAAAATATATATATATATATATATATATATATATATATATATATATATACTTTCATTTCGAAATATAAATTCGAAATATTTATTTAATAATATAATATATAATTTTTCAAAACTAAATTTATTTCAAAGACCATTATATAATTTAAAACCATTTAAATATTTAACAATGGTTTTGTCACATAACGTTTACATAATAGAAATTATTATATCATATAACGTTTTCATTTTAAAACTTAACTAAGTATAGTTCATTTATGTACTAGCGTTTATTTTAACTTCGCACTAGTTATCCTATCTACATATTAATCGAATCACTTAAGCGAGTGTTACTATCGTTTACTTAACTAATTTAATATACATAAACACGTTTTAAATACACGATGCAAGTTATGTATATATATAGTTCTAACAATTAACATTTCGACTTATTGTATATATTCAAATTCATTCTTTAAAAGGTTTCACCTATATCATAAACGTTTTCAATAATATGAAAACTAAATAATTATCTTATCAAAGACACGAGGAAATCATTGCATTGAAAGTTAGGCAGAAATCTCTACTAACCTTTGTCCAGTTATTGTTAATTGACGTATTTGTTCTTACTTGTAATTCACTTTACCATTTTTCGAATATTGTTAAAATGGAAAGATTTTCTCAAATCAACGTGGACCTCACAACAGAGACTCGTAATCCTATCACAATGTATCTGATAATTCAGTCATTTGATATTATCTTTTAATTTCGTCGATAGATATATTAAACATATATTGAAACAAATACGTTCATGTAAAGTATTATACATCCAATACTTTGTTAACGTTTTCAAGTCATATAATAATTTCATAACTTATTTTCATATCAACCAAACCGTTAAATGTTTTATTAATATTTCTCAATTTAATAATCACACATATGTATATATTCATACATATCTATTTACACATAATTATTCGTGAATCATTGAGAGCAGTCGAAGGGTAAATGAATACATGACCACAGTTCTAAGTTTTTGAGATTTCAACATTACAGACTTTGCTTATCGTGTCAAAAACATTAAATCATATAAAGATTAAGTTTAAATTTGATCAAAAATTTCCGGGTTGTCACATCATCTAGCTAGATAAATGACAGATGAAAAGGAAAATCATGGACTGTAAAATTAGGTGGAGTACTAGATCTATTTTATTGGCTTCATTTGTATGCATAAACTTGTTTTGCATTTCGACTGAAAATCATGAATCCTAGAGTTGAACCATAAGATAGGGAATTAATTCATGACGTGCTTGTTGACAATTAACAGTAACCTCCAATCCAACCCTTTCTTGATTGCAGTATATTTGGGTCAAATGTTTAAACCAAGTTGATTGTGTACGTTCAACTTTACTTTGAGCATGTGTAAAATGTAAATCTTCTTAACCTGTTTGCTTTTATGTTCGTGCTTATTGACCAGATTTTCTAATTGTTAAAACTACAATACTTTCTAAATGTAATTATGAATTTTAACTATGATGTCAAATAATGGTAAAATAAATTTGTTATATTCACGTTTAATGGTAGAAAAAATTATGTAGGTGGTCCCAGTGCTTTACCCTAATTTTTTCGCATAGTCCCTATGTCTTTTTTGACTTGGGTTGTCACTTTGATTTAACAATGTTACGTAAGTTGTACTTGATTCTAACAAACGTTAAAAGCGTCCGTTAAGTGAATACGTTGGTGGTCCCCGACACTAACAGACGGTAATCGTTTCGGTTCATGAATCGTTTCAATTCCACATTTTAGTTACCATGTTTCTGTTCGTTTCGCGAAAATCGTAACACAAAACTGTAACATGAAACCGGAACATGAATCGAAAAGCGGAACGAAAACGCGAAAACGTAAACACGAAACTTAAATGTGAAACCAACACGCGAAATTGAAATGCGTAATCGAAAAGCGAAACCGAAAGGCAAAACTGAAACGAAAAAATGGAAAAGCAAAAATGAAACGCGAAAACCGAAACGCGAAAACCGAAACGCGAAACTGAAAAGAATTCCACTAAGGGCAAAATCGGCCAACCCAAAACTTTTACACTGAAAATTGTAAATTCACTCAGGGCGGATGCCCCTTGCCCTACCTATTTCCACCACTGCCTGTATGGGTACCCTACTAGATTTATGAGCCCGTGCGTTGCACGGGTATTCATCCGAAAAAATTATATAGTATTTTGCAAATTTATATGAAATGACGATATTATACGGTCATGTCCTAAGTACTTTTGTGGGTTATTTATGTACTAACAAAAGTGGTAAACTTAATCTCACTAATACATGGTCATTTCTAATTTATGAGACCGTTGGACGGGTTTTAATAATGACTGCGAACTTTATCTCACCAACGATCTACTGAACTATTTCATTATGTTCCTTTTCAACCCAAACTCATATTGACCAAAATCCTGACCATCTACAATTAACACAAAAGAAGATGTTAATTACAACAGCTTGCATCGCAGCTTTTACAACAGATGTTAATTACAACAGCTTTTGTGTAATTAACACAAAAGATGTTAATTACAACAATGGCCTACCTCAGCAGCTTGCATCGCAGCTTTTCTTTCATCCACTTGTGTTACTCGGCCGACCCAAACAAACACCTCCGACCCACAATCCAAAAGATGGCATTTGCTGTTTTCAAATAACGATTTCGAAAGTTCGCCATCTACGTGCTTAACCTGACCTTTAGCAATGCTGCAAAAAAGGCGATAAAATGTAAGCATAAGTAATACATGGGCATTTAAGTATCTGATTCAACATAATAGATCCATGTGACAACCCGGAAATTTCCAACCAAATTTAAACTTTAATCTTTATATGTTTCCGACACGATAAGCAATATTTGTTAAGTTAAATTGAAAGAATTTTAAACTATGTTCATACATTCATTCAACCTCGACCAAGTTCCAACGATTCAAGAACCATTAAACAAATATGATTATATATGTATATGTGTATATATATTATAACTTGAAACGTAAACAAAATATTAGATTAAATACTTTATATGATTGTATCTGTTTCAAAATGTTTATCAATGGAATTAGAAGATAAGATCAAATGATTGAATTATCAGATATATTGAATTATGATTACAAGTCTCTGTTGAAAGGCCCACGTTGATTTGAGAAATCTTTCCATTTTAACAATATTCGGAAAATGGTAAAGTGATTTATAAATAAGAACAAATTGTCAATCATTGAGAACTAGACAAAGGATAGTGGAAGATTGAATCTCATAAAGACTCGATTGATCTATTTAGTTTCAAATGTACAAAAACGTTTTCAGTTTAAAAAGAACTTTATTATTAAAACGTATATAACTTTTATAAATATCTAGAACCACTTTTGACAACTCATTACTTAACTAGTATGATAAAGATAACGATATTTATATTTTATTTTATTAAATATATATAACGATTTAAATTAATATTATATATATTTATACGCGTATTATACGTACATAGTTTTATACTTTTACTATACTTAAACTTTACCTTTACTTTATTTTTACTTTACTTTAACTTTAATAATTCACTTTAATAATTCATACTTTAATAATTCACTTTAATAATTCATACTTTAATAATTCACTTTAATAATTCATACTTTAATAATTCACTTTAATAATTCATACTTTAATAATTCACTTTAATAATTCAAAAATCTATTATAAATAGAATTCAATAGGTTTCATTATTTCATAGAAACTTGAAAATATTTTTCTCTAAACTCTCTCAATCGATTTACATATATATATTTACTCCGTATTATTTCAAGATATTATTAGTATACATAAAATATTACGACGGAGTACTGTCCGAGTGATTTCGAAATTGTTTTTCGAGTAGGATAGGATTAAGAAAATTATGGGTTATAGCTATGGAGGTGATTGAGTATGGTTCATGGGTATGCTCGTGAGGTCAATATAGTGTTTATCATTTCCGTTGCGTCTACATACCTTTCCTGCAATATTGAATCTCAATATTGATACGTGAGTACTCATAATTTAACTTTTACATACTAATAGTGTATCCCTGACTAGTGCTCGAGTATTTAGGATTATTCATGCTTGTACTTTTGATATTGCCCTTAGACAAGTTAGGTTGAATATTGAATTAGTTACACTTGCGGTTGAGATAAGGTATAAGATATGCATGTCCTTGGAAAGCTAGCGAAAAATTAAGAACTTTTCCTTTAGATATCGAATGGTTTCGATGAACGGATTAGAAGTTATAATCAATTGAATTTTCGATATTTTTATTAAAAATGATTATTATTATCGTCGTTTTTATCGTCGTTCTAGTTTTATATTATTATTATCATTATTATTATCTTTATCAATAAAAGGAATTTATCATTAAAAATTGTTATTTTTTTATTATTATTACTATCGTTATTATCGTTAAAGTTATAATTAGTATTATTATTATTATCCAATTATTATTATTATTATTATTATTATTATTATTATTATTATTATTATTAGTATTAGTATTATTATTATCATTATTAATATATATATCATTATTTAAAAATGGTTATTGTTATTGTTATTATTATTATTACTGTATTATCATTAAGATAATTATTAGTATTATCGTTAATAATGTTATAGTAACTATCATTATTAATATTAGTGTAATTAAAACAAATATTTGTAACACCTAATTATTTTGATTACTATTATTATCATTATTATGAACACGATATAAAAGACGATTAGAAGCTATTAAACGAAACGATTAGGAAATAATGAGTAAGAGTATCATGATGAAATTAAAATATTATAAGATATTGATTTAGATAAAATTATCGTTCTTATTATTTTCATCATTACTATTATTATTAAAAGTATCGTTAGTATTAAAACTATCATTTTAATAAAAATTATCATTTTAATAGAAATGTCATTGTTACTATAAAATATCATTATTATTATTATTTTAAATAGAATTATTATTTTAAAGATAATATTAAAAATTATCGTAAATATTAAAGTTATCATAATTAGAATTATCGTTTTATCATAATGTAATCTTAGTAATTATAAATATTGATATTTTTATAATAATAATTATTATTACAAAATAATACAACTTTTACTTACTATCATTATAGATATTATTTTATCAAATAAATATGTGATACAAACATATTTTACTACGTGTAATAACTTACTTTAATAATACCTATCATATTATCTTTATGATATTAAATGAACCCTATAAATTTTATTACTTAATATATATAAAAGTATATTTTATTACATAAATTTAATATAGAATTTTATCTATTAATAAATAAATTATATTATTACTCTAATAAATCTTTTAAAAATATTTAAAAATATAAAACGACGATATTTAAACTATATATTAATCATGTATAGATTTTTGGAAATTATTTTGAGTCAAATTTACTTTTGTTGACTTTTGCATATTAGTCTCGAGCATTAGGATTGTGGTACACTATGACTTGACCTAATTTATTAGACAAATATTGACCAACACATAATTATATATAATTAATTTAGGTTCGTGAATCCGAGGCCAACCTTGCACTTGTTCAATGACGTTATATGTATTTTTACTACGAAATACAGTATGGTGAGTTTCATTTGCCTTTTTACCCTTTATATTTTTGGGCTGAGAATACATGCGCTGCTTTTATAACTGTTTTACGAAATAGACACAAGTACGTGAAACTACATTCAATGGTTGGATTATTAAACCGAATATGCCCTTTTTATTAAGTCTGGTAATCTAAGAATTAGGGAACAGACACCCTAATTGACGCGAACTCTAAAGATAGATCTATCGGGCTCAACAAGCCCCATCCAAAGTACCGGATGCTTTAGTACTTCAAAATTTATATCATGTCCGAAGGAGGATCCCGGAATGATGGGGATATTCTTATATGCATATTGTGAATGTCGGTTACCAGGTGTTCAATCCATATGAATGATATTTTGTCTCTATGCATGGGACGTATATTTATGAGAACTGGAAATGAAATTCTTGTGGTCTATTAAAATGATGGAAATAAATGATTATGATAAACTAATGAACTCACCAACCTTTTGGTTGACACTTTAAAGCATGTTTATTCTCAGGTGTTAAAGAAATCTTCCGCTGTGCATTTGCTCATTTTAAAGATATTACTTGGAGTCTTTCATAGCATATTTCGAAGAACGTTGCATTCGAGTCATTGAGTTCATCAAAGATTATTATTAAATTAATTTATAGTTGGATAGTGGATATTATGAAATGGTATGCATGCCTGTCAATTTTCAATGTAAAAAAAGTTTGTCTTTTAAAAACGAATGCAATGTTTGTAAAATGTATCATATAGAGGTCAAATACCTCGCAATGTAATCAACTATTGTGAATCGTTTATAATGTATATGAACGGGTCCTTTCAATCCACACACATAAAAAAGGGAAATCACAATGATTATAGAATTATACCAATAAAGTTTTGGAGGAGTCTTTTCTATGACTATATGATCATCACTTGCGACCTTTTTGCTAATAGGCGCAAACCCGCCAAATATGACCCAAAATTCACCCGAGTCACCCTTCGCTTGTAGCTTTCGGTCATCTAAAATATATCAAGAAAGTTATGAAAACAATGATCTTACGACCTTACTTGTAAACTATATTCAAAAGTTGACAACATGTCAACTTTTGACTGACAATGACCAACTTTGACCCGACTTTTTTGCGTTGACCGACTAATTAGACGTTTTTGGGAAACACGGGAGGGGCTAGTCACCAAACTGCTGCGACTGCCGTTTTCAACCATGGTAATATGTAAAATTTCATACAGACAAAACTTAAAATCAATCTATATAGCATATTCACATACCAACAATTGCAACATCACACGTCCCATAATGAAATTATCCTTCAACAACTGAATAACTTCAAGTGCTTTAGCCCGTTCTTATATATTCGAATTTGCCCCATTAAATTGTAAAATCTTATCCTTTGTATCCAAGATAAAGACATCATCATGATTCAATATAGATCGAGAGAAAGGTACCTGAATAAAAAACACATCTTCATTTTCAATAATAGAGTAGACATACAACATAACAATCAAAATTCAAAATATTGTGATATTAAAACCTGCTTCAATCTGACAGCTCGTTTTCCTTCGCATATGTACAATCGTATTTGAAATTCTTCTTCTTCAATTTCCTTAAATTCTGTTGCAACACCACCCTCGAGTGGTACAATACACGATTTAAAGTATGAAAAAAATCTATCAGATTCAAGACCCTGTGGTTCCCTATATTGCACCGCGCGTATCACCAAGAATCGCATCAAGTTCGACTGTCTTTATTGCTGTTCTAGCTTCATCCTGTATTATGCAATGGAATTAAGATACTATAGAGTTAAACTTCACTAAAAAAATAAACATTAAGGTGTTGTTTGTTTTTCGGTCCGCAGATCTTATTTTTACTATTTGTTTGCAAGCTCGCAGACTTTTTTACTACAAATTGTTTGTTTGAATAATGTCTTATTTTGTCAACTCTACTACATACGTTTTTACTTATGTTTGCAAGCTCGCAGATCTTATTATGTCTTATTTTGATCCAATTATTATAAATTGTTTTTTTGAAGATAAAAATTTTCATACACCCAAAGTAAAAGCATAGTAATAGTAGATCAATAACAAATAGTAAAAATAAGTAGAAGCTAAACAAAAATAAAAGATATGTACCTTAAGTATCTATACTCATAGAACCTGAAGAGGATGTCTGCAACTGTCGCTGGAAGTACAAATAATTAGATTCACACAACGACAATAAGACCCTGACCCATGTTGGATTTTGGGGAAACCATATATCGTTCAATAATCACAAAATAATACATATTGCAAACAACAAAATAGTCAATGGTATGAGCAAATTATGAAACAAATATTAACTTTAGCAGGTATCTAATTTATATATGTTTGCTGTTAGTTTCCATAAAACACTAATAGTAACCAATATCCATAATCCATAATGTAATTCAAAACCAAATACCTAATATGTGTTTACTATTTAGCAGTCAGAAAACATAGAAAATATATCGCAATCAAACTGGTAAGTTGTAACATTGTAGTTTATAAAAAACAAAAAAAGTTTTGACTCGATACCCATCCTGCCCGACACGCCCATTTGGCCACCTCAACTTATCTTGGTAAAAGTTCCAAACTTTAAATATTTCTAGCATTAAATTAATATTGGAAGCTACAAAAGAGAATGTGTACCTAGAGTTGTCATAAAGTTGCACTAAAAGAGAGCTTCACTCAGATTTGGCCTTCAAATTGACAGGTGAACCGTATTACTCCACAACTTAAAAAATATAGAACGTAGAATAATAAACACTCTAAAACTAACGATACATATTTTAAGTTTTTTGAAGTAGTTGCAGCAATCGCTAACAATGTTATCAAATTTCTCGATGTAGCAAACGTGGTCCCATTGACCGCCCATGCCCTTCATAATCTATTTCGAGCACTGCATACCCGTAGCTCGCAAGCTTTGTCCCACAACCTACAACCAAAATCATCTTTTATAAATTTAGCAAATCATATATGTGAAAGTAATATATAATAGATCTATTATAAAATCATAACCATGTCATGATACAGTACAGATACTATGAACTATTTAATATTTGACTGCAATGACTTGATTCATAATTTGATCAAATAGAGCAAGTAGATATGACTATTTATGGTACTTTACATAGGTAGCATTATCTTTCAAAAACTTACAATGTTTTTTTTATTTATTTATTTATTTAACTTACAATGTTGTTATAAAGGGATTCAGTATTTGATATAAAACCAAGACGACACTACATTCCATACCATAACCTGCAATAGAAACATTAACATATTCTAAATCAAACATTAATGAAGCTTAAATCACAAGTTTTTTTTTTATATTTTTTGTGTTTGTGTGTGTGTGTGTAAAAGATATTAATCACACCATGGTAGAGGAAGATAAATGCTTAAAAAAGATGAAATCATGATGTTAATAATTAATTTAGTGAAGAAAAACATAAGTGGTGGAGTGGAGGTGGGCGGTTTTAATTTATTTCCGGCGGTCGGTCAATGGTAATGCCCTACGTCGGATGTTCGTTGAGCCGTTCTACTACCTGGAATTCATTGAAAACTTGTATCAAACACTTGATATGCAACAACCAACAATATAATTTGAGAGTTAGTGGTCTAATACTTTGCAACTACTAAGAAACAACTTTCTATGCAACACATCAATTCCAAAGATACATTGGCCACAAAGACACCGAGACTGACAACAACTATATTTCATTTGTTCTTTTCCAGTCACTACACTAATATTCACCAACTGCAATAAATTTAAAACAACTTACACATCCACAAATGCATTTAGAATTGTACACCAGCATCAATAATAGTACCATGAAATTAAAACCACAAAATAGCAGGTTAAAAAAAAATTCTAACAGCAAACAATAAACATATACCTTAAGCACCTTCAAGCAGAGATTTACTAAAACACAGCAAAAAAAAAGTTAATACGACAAAGCATATGAAAACAAAAACCAATTTAAAGTGAACAAAATGTTCACTACAAAAAACAAATTCAAAATCAAGCAACAATAACCATTAAGTTGTTTTAAAATTTGATGTATATATGAGCAGGGTATCAAAATAGACTAATATTACTACCGTCGATACAACTACAACCGTGATCAACAACATTAGAAGCACACCATCGAAAAGTGGCTTTAGGCATGCTCTCTTCAATTTCTGCTCACGAAACAAAACTAAAAATCGAAGAAAGCTACCAGCAATTTTACTGTACAATAAATAGCTAAGTAATCAAATTCACTTTTAATATAAATTACAACCAATTACACAAAATACTCCCTCGGAATTAAAACAAACTTATTAATCAAAACACATATATCTACTTTTCAATTGACGATGAACCGTAATTAGAACGAAACAAATACAAATTCAAACTTACCCATTTAATGCGATAAAGCTTAATAAAAGCCGCTTGAAATAATTCTCGCAACGATTGACTGATTGAGGAATTTTCAATTCTTCATCGAATTGATTCCTGCAACAACCGATTATGAAACAAACTGAAACGTGTATCACGGAATTACACTCGCCATCGAAGAGATAATCGACGGATATAGTGATCGTGGTTATTCTAGGGTTTTCACTTTTGAGGGATAGGAGCGGTTTCAATGATCATGATGATGAACATGAACTTCTTTAAGAGACATTAATCGTTAAAGATTGAATCGGTGATAGAATGAATCGATGAAAATTTTGGAAAAATAAATTTGTGAACCCTAATTTTGAACGACCCCAACCAATTGAAGGGATTATTGAGGGACACGTGTTATTTTTATAGAATTATTGGGATTTAATCAACTTTTAAGGAGAAAAAAGAAAAATGCTGAGGGTTAATGTAGAACTGCCACGTGGACTTAGCTTACCGGATTAGTAATATAGAGGATATATATCTATACATCTCTATCTATCTATCTATCCATCAAGTGAGTGAGTCTGACGTGTCGACTCCTCCTTTGTCGCGCTGATATGCCGTCCTACATGTTCAAGTCAAATTGGTTTGAAATTCAAAGTGCCGATGACATGGAAGTCCATGTGTACAAAATTGAAATCAATTTACAATTATATCGGCAGTTTCAACCATAACCCTAAATTCGATTTATCCATCTCTTTCATCTCAAACCGTTCCCTTCTCAAACCAACCCTAGAACTGTTCATCCAACGAATTACTCTCTACCATCGGCGATTTTTTGAAATTCAGGCTAAATCAAGTGACGAAATCACGAATTACATCTGTTCTTCTTCCGATTCATTATACTTCGTCGTCCAATTGTGATAATACAACGCTCATCGTCTCAGAAAATCACACGTGTACCCTACATATTTTCTTCTTCTGATTCAGTATCCATTGTGGATCAATTTAGATAACACAACGCTCAATCGAATGATATAATTACCAATCGTTCATCAAGTGTTTCTTCTATCGGAAGGTATGATTGTTAATTCGATTACGGTAAATTATTTCTTCTTACTACTATGCTTCCAACGTAATTCATCTTCACAAAATTGTGTTTCTAACCATCATTTTCTTTATGAACAGATTTTAGATTCCGAAATTATCCTTGGTAAGTTTTGAATATATTTTTTTTAAAAATAAATATTATAATCATCTGATGTAATCATCTGATATGTAAACGTATAAATATTATAATGTATTTTTTCATGTTACTTTTGTTGATGTAATAATATGATCTTTATTGAAAAAGCCAAGTTTTGTGACTTTAATCTTATAATGACATTATTTTTGATGAAAAGATATAAAGATATTTGGAGTATATGTATTTACTATATATATATAGGGTTAAAATGTTTATAGATGATTTTCTTTTGTGTGCAGACTTTAAGCAGATTGAATATCAGGTAATCATTTTAAAGCAAGCCTAGAGTTACATCAATGCGTGTTAACTTATAGGTACATATTAAATATTTCATTTGTTTCTTTATCGATTGTATTTATATTAAGGGTTTTATGACAGTTTTTGATGCTCTTGAACCTACGTTGACTGGTTGATATTATTATGTCAGTTTCTTTGTTTTATTTTCTTTGTGGAATTTGATGATTGTTTGCTACCTGTAGATTCATTAACCTGATTTATTGAATCATGCTTAAGGTTTTTGAGTTATGCTTAAGGTTTTTCCTAATTTGGTTTCAGGGTATTCTCAAATTTCAGTTGTTGATTACTTTTACAAAGGGATTTGGGCTTAAAGATGTATGTAGCGGAAAGTAAAGGTGGATCTATAGCATCTATGCTGCTTGCACTGTTTTTTCCAGGAACATGGCCCGCAATTTAAACGTTGTTAGAAAGATGTGGCAGGTTACCTCAACACACTTATCTCGATTACACAATCACTAATCTTCTGGCTGCTGTGATAATCGCCTTTACGTTTGGGGAATTAGGACATACTAATGATGGTAAACCCAACTTTTTAGTCCAGCTTTCTCAGGTATATATCATCATGAACCCAAGCTAATGAAATAACTTAGTAAATCTTATATGTATTGTTTAGATGTAAATTGTAAGTTTTGTTTCAGAATAATTGGCCAAGTGTTTTTTTCGCTATGGCGGGTGGTGTAGTTTTAAGTCTTGGAAATTTGTCGACTCAGTATGCTTGGGCGTTTGTTGGTTTATCGGTTACTGAGGTCATAACCTCAAGTATTACCGTCGTCATAGGTATATTATCATCTTATATATGTTAATATATACTTAGTATGATACAAGTGTGACTATTTCAACTAATTTGCACATAAATGGGTTGATTTGGGTGATAGGTACAAATTTGAACTACTTTCTAGATGACAAGATCAACAGAGCCGAGGTACTTTTTCCAGGCGTTGCGTTTTTCTTGATTGCTGTTTGTCTTGGTTCATTGGTGCATACATCCAATGCCAAAGATAATAAAGTAAAACTCGATAAATTAGGAGATTCTAACGTGGGCGAAAAAGGGTATATTCGTCTTTCTTTCAATACAGTTGTTTCTTTTTATTTTCGACTTCAAATGACATGGTTCATATGGTACTTATTAGACAACTATAATTGTATAAGGTTATGTTCTATTTATAGTTTAGGGATACTTAGTTAGGGATACTTAGTGTAATTACACCTTCTATATATAGAAGGCACAATACTCTGAATAACACACACAAAACTTACAAGTTCAATATCTCTCTTCCTCTATTCTATCATCTATTATGGTATCAACAGCTGTAAAGGCCTAAGTCCGGCAACAATTCCGGCAGCCACTATTCCGGTAACAATTCCGGCAGCTACTATTCCGGCAGCAGTTCCGGAACAAGAACAAAAAAAAAAAAAACTGACCTTTAAAACTCAAAGTATGCTCTGTGAATGCAGCGTTGTCGGAACGTTCACATCAGGAACGAGCTTTTTCAGGTCATAACAACTAAATCCGGTAACCCACAAAATCATTGCAACTCAATACAACCCTAATCAGCCAAATTACCAACACAACTACATGCGGAATTAAATTCCGAACACACGCACAAGTATTTCAGCCGCAACTGCCACCACACGCGCCACCACAGCCGCCAGAAATTTTCGACTTTCTTTTTCGATCTACATCAATCCGGCCAAAATCAGAGAAAACCGCCAACACCAATACGCTCGGAATCAAATTCCGACCGACCGCTGAAATTTTCAGCTTTTTCCGGCAACTATTCACCGCCGGCCGCCGCCGGCCGCCACTGTACACGGCCTGTCCTATTTTTTTTTGTCTGGAACGAGAGTAAAAAAAAAGAGAGAGAATGAAGTTTTAACCCTTTATCTTCTTTTTATCTCTCTCCTACCTACTCTAGATACTATTTATTTTTACTTTTACTTTTTTATCTTCTTTTAAGTTAAAAAAAAAAGAAAAAAAAAACGGAAAAAAACAGAAAAAAAAATTATTATTACCTTATCTTTTTTTTCTATATCTGAAAATGGCAATGCTAGCTTCCTTTACTCCAACAGAGAAAGCCGCACACAACTCTCACAAATTTGGTTTCACCTTATCTTCCACGAACTATGGTTACTGGAAGACCATGGTTGAACCGTTCTTCGTCACCAACAAATTATTTGACTACATTGATGGCACAATCCCTTGTCCACCTATAAATGTACCATCATCAGAAAAAGATGAAGAAACACAATCTCAACCACCAAACCCCAATTACATTAATTGGGTCTCTAATGATGCTCATATAAGAATGCTCCTCCTTTCTACCATATCCGAAGCATCATTCCAACATGTTCAAGGAGTAACGTCTCGTGATCTCTGGTTGTCCCTTGAACGTGCCTACGCTCCTCACACTTCCTCTCGAGAATACACTTTGAAAACCCAGCTTCTCAGACTACAGATGAAGCCAGATGAAACAACCGCAGATTACCTAACTAGGACTCAAGAATACGATGTTGCGCTCGCTAACATAGGTGAAAAGATGAAAGAAAAAGATTTGGTGATGCTAGTTATATCAGGACTACGAGAGGAATACAACGGTTTAAAATCAAGCCTTCTGGGCCGCGAAAAGCCCCCTACCTTTGTAGACCTTCATGATCTGCTATCAGACCACGACTACATGATCAAGAAATCTGTACCCGACATTCCTTCGGCTCAAGCATTCACGACTAGCACACAAAGTCGCAGTTCACCAGCTCCTAATAATGTATTGCCCGCTTCACAAACAGATCAGCTTCAAGCCATACAATTGCTTTTATCTCAACTTGGACTCCAAGCTCAACCTGCCCATACACCGGCTGCACAAGCCATGTACACTAACCGATTTGGCAATAACCGTGGTCGTGGACGTGATTACAGACGTGGACGAGGCAACTATAACAACAGAAATCAAGCAGGTAATCGAAATTCATTTAACTGGGCTTCTAATCAAAACACAGTTTTTGGCACATGCAACAGGTGTGGGATTGGGCACATCCCATCTCAATGTCCTAATCGTAACCCTGCTACTATGAGACGACAGTCACCTTCAACCAACTTTACAGAATATCGCTCCCAAGCGTCAACCTCTTGGATCCCAGACACAGGCTCTAGTCACCGTGTTGCTCCAGACCTATCCAACTTTGGCAACTCCGAGGTCTACTACGGTGAGGACAATCTTCATGTTGGCAATGGTAAGGGTTTACCCATTCTACACGGTTCCTCATTTTTCGTCTCCAAACAAAACCTTTTCCCTCAAAGACATACTTCATGTTCCTGAAATAAAACATAAACTACTTTCTGTACAAAAGTTTTGTCTTGATAACAATGTGTATTTTGAATTTCACTCAACTTTCTTTGCTGTGAAGGACAAGATTACACACACTACCCTCCTCACGGGTCCAAGTAATGGTGGTCTTTACTCCTTCCATCTTCCTCAGTCTTCACCAGTTCACAAAGTAGCATTCTCCACTACCCGTGCATCTTCAATTACATGGCATCAAAGACTCGAACATCCACATCCACAACTTTTGAAGTCCATGTTATCTAAATATCATTTGCCTTTACAAAATAAGTTTACAACCACCTTTTGTGATTCATGTAATGTTGGAAAATCCTCTAAACTTCATCTATTACCATCTACTTATAAAAGTTCGCACATTTTGGATTTAGTCTTTTGTGATGTATGGGGACTTGCGCCTGTTACCTCCTTTGATGGTCACAAATACTTTTTGTTGTGTGTTGATCACTTTTCACGATTTATGTGGTTTTTCCCATTAAAACTCAAATCTAATGTTTACGCCACCTTTAAGCAATTTGTGGCAATGGTTGAACGACAATTTCAGACCAAACTCAAATCTGTCCAAACTGATTGGGGAGGTGAATTTAGAAATCTCCATCAATTCTTTTCTCCACTAGGCATCAATCATCGTCTTTCCTGTCCTCATACAAGTGAACAAAATGGTTTGGTTGAAAGACGACATCGCCATGTTGTTGAAACCGGTCTTACTCTACTCGCTCAATCACATGTACCACAACGTTTTTGGCATTTTGCTTTTGGAACTGCAGTGTATCTTATCAATCGAATGCCATCCAGAACAAACTCAGCAACCTTACCCTTTGAACATGTGTTCAAACATAAACCTGATTTTTCATTTCTTCGAGTTTTTGGGTGCCAATGCTACCCTCATCTTCGTTCATACAACAACCACAAAATGGATTTTCGATCTACACCTTGTGTATTTCTTGGTTACAGTACTGCCCATCATGGCTATCGATGTTTCGACCCAAAGTCGGATCATATTTATATAGCCCGTCATGTTCGATTCAATGAGCAATCTTTTCCTTTTAAACAATCTGATACAACCATTTCTACACATCCAGTCAATCCCTACATCTCTAAATATCCAAATCCTACCTCACAAACTAAAGATTCACGTTCCACAGTTCCTAAAACTCATTCTGTCCCACCAGAACCACAAAATACCACCACTACACCGCTTGTACACGGCACGATCGAACCACCTATCATTCACAAATATCATCGTCGCTCAAAAACCTCCTCATCACCACCTAAACAAAGTCACAACCAACTACCTCAGACTACTGCTACTACTACCACCACTTCCACAAACACTGAGCCACCTCCTCGTTCTCGACCAGCCAATCTTCGCCCCAATCCAAAACAAATCCACCAACATAAGGCCACCTCCTATCATACAAGAGGTCCCTCGTCCGACACTGAACCAGCAAACTTTAGCATTGCTAACAAAGATCCTCACTGGCGTAAAGCCATGACTGAAGAGTATTCAGCTTTGGTGCGGAATGGTACTTGGTCACTAGTACCTCGTGTTCCAAATTCTAATGTGGTTGATTGCAAGTGGGTATACAAATTAAAACGGGATCAAACAGGGGCAGTACAACGCTACAAAGCACGTTTAGTTGCTAAAGGGTTTCGACAACAACCAGGCATCGACTATCAGGAAACATTTAGCCCCGTTGTAAAATCAACAACCATTCGTGTTGTTCTCTCCTTGGCTGTGTCTCAGAAATGGTCCCTCAGGTAACTTGATGTACAAAATGCCTTTTTACATGGTGATCTTCACGAAACAGTTTATCTACAACAACCACCAGGATTCGTCAATTCAGCTACACCAAATCATGTGTGCCTCCTTCACAAAGCCTTATATGGATTAAAGCAAGCACCTAGAGCATGGTTTCATCGACTCTCTACAACACTTCATTCTCTTGGATTTCATGGGTCGAAAACGGATACTTCCTTATTCATCTACTCTAATGGGAACACTCTTCTATATATGCTTGTGTATGTTGATGACATTATTTTAACAGGGAACGATACAAAGGAAATAGATAGGGTGGTACAAAGTCTCAGCCGCTCATTCGCTATTAAAGACATGGGTAACTTGTCTTATTTTCTCGGGATTGAAGTCACAAGAAATGGTAACGACATGATCCTATCACAACGCAAATACATACATGAACTTTTGGAACGCGCCGACTTATCTAATGCTAAACCGGTTTCATCTCCCATGACAACCAACGCAAACCTTGCTCTTGGTGATAGTGCAACATTTGACAACCCCGTTCAATACCGTCAAATTGTAGGTGCCCTTCAGTATGTTACATTGTCTCGACCGGACATCACTTTCGCAGTCAACAAAGTCTGTCAGTACATGCATTGTCCCACGATAAATCATTGGTCAGCAGTTAAACGAATTCTCCGTTACTTACAGGGCACTGCCAATTATGGGTTACGATTTATACACGACTCCGGAACAGTGCTTCATGCCTACACTGATTCCACATACAACTCACTGACTAGCTTCTCTGATGCTGACTGGGCAGGTTGTCCAGATGACCGTCGATCCACGGGAGGATATGCTATATATCTAGGTTCAAACCTAGTATCATGGTCTGCACGAAAACAAAAGACTGTCTCTCGATCTTCAACAAAATATGAATACAAGGCCCTAATACAAGGCCCTAGCTGACACAGTTGCAGAACTAACATGGCTTCAAGATTTATTACGTGAACTTCGTGTGCCTGTTAAATCAGTTCCTACCTTATGGTGTGATAACCTTGGCGCTACGTATCTCTCAGCTAACCCAGTCTTTCATGCACGTACAAAACATGTAGAAGTTGATTTTCACTTTGTTCGAGAAAGAGTTGCTCAACAAAAACTTTCAGTTCAGTTTATAACTAGTGACGATCAGATTGCTGATATCTTCACCAAGCCGTTGTCCTCACCAAGATTTCTTCTATTACGATCCAAGCTACAAGTCGTATAGTTTTGGGAATATTAGACAACTATAATTGTATAAGGTTATGTTCTATTTATAGTTTAGGGATACTTGGTGTAATTACACCTTCTATATATAGAAGGCACAATACTCTGAATAACACACACAGAACTTACAAGTTCAATATCTCTCTTCCTCTATTCTATAATCTATTAGTACTTGACAGACCAACAAGTAATGGAACAAACTCAAATTCAAGTAAGAAAACTTGAACTTCTAACTCATCATGTTTTGTTTTGGCTTTTGATTATTTTGAAAAAACCTTTTTATAATCTCAGAAAAGGATTTGGAAAATGGATCTCTCAAATTGGAAAAAGCTAAAGCAGGGACTGCTAATTTTCTTATTGAGCTCGAAAGCCGAAGATCAATTAAGGTCATTCACTCAATGCATTATGCATCATTTATCTTTAGGGTTCTACTAATGTGTTTAGCTGCATTTAATGAACTCAAAATTTCCTAAACATTCTGAATTTGATTTGTATTTCAGGTGTTTTAGGAGAAGCACATTTATTGGTTTAATCATATGTTTATTTGCCGGAGTATGTTTCTCTCTTTTCTCTCTGACATCTAATCTTGCAACGAACGATCGATGGCATACGTTGGAAGATGGGGTACCTCACTTAAGTGTCTACACATCTTTTTTCTACTTTTCTTACTCGTGTTTTGTGATTGCTGTAATTTTAAATATTATAATTCTTTACCTCCCTGCTTTCAACTTGCCACGATCATCAATCAAATCATATTTGAACGATTGGGATGGTCGAGGTTGGGCGTTTTTAGACGATTTTGGAAACGGGCTCCAGTTTATGGGTGACCAAGCTGCTGGTTATGCTGCTGCTGATGCAGTTCAGGTTAGTTCAAAGTCTATATAAACTTAAGGTTCTAAAATTCAGTGTTGCAATGTTATGACTAGAGGTGGCAAAATGGACGGGTCAATATTCTTACCTTTTGAGGTTGTTGTGGACTAATTTCAGGATCCTCCACCTGTGAGTACATTTTGAGGTCATGATATAGTAAAGTGCTTTTAAGATTGATTTTCTATAAGAAGTTATATATTATAGTAAAACACTGAGTGAGTAGAGGCTGACTATTCAAAAAACTTTATGGTTCAAAGGATATTGTTTGAATTTCAAAATGGGTTTTGCTCATTTCGAATGATTCACTGCATGCTCTTTACAGAGTTATACTTTTAATGGGATTCTAAATTCTTATAAGCATGGCAAACAAGTCATTCAAAATGGGTCATTATTACCCCAGGTTGTGTTTACCTAAATCCATTATCTTCTCACGCTTCACCTAATTAAACTAATTGTCTTTTTTTCAGCCAAATGGACGTTCTGAAGCTCAAACCAAGATCTGCTTGAGCATCTCGAATCATCATCCTTATCATTGACAGCCATCATCAAGTGGTAATTTCTATTCTTAAATTTAACTTTTGCTCTATGTTTTTGTAGTTAGAATGTCTCATTGACAGCAATCCGAAATGACAGGATCAAACTAGAAGATCAAGGAATAACACCATCATTTGATGCAAGTATATTTAACAATTATTATTGGAGCAAGGATAAAAATGTTTTTTTTATTTCGTTTTTCTATTAGTTTCTTTTATTTTTTTGTATTGACTGATTTCATTTATATCTAATAACATACAACTTTGCTGAAAGCCTGAACATAAAGGAAAGTTATAAATGCGACTCGGGTACTAACGTGCTTTACAAACTTTTATTTTAAATTATTTTATTGATTCAGCTTTTTTATGTATCATTACGAGTTTAATTCAAATTGTGTAGTTTCGTTGCGAGTCAAAACGTCACTTTTTGTGTAAGTTCTTATAATTTTTTAAGAAACGATATCCAGTAATAACCTTCTTTACAAAACAAGTTTAGAAGGTTTAACACATTCACCTTGGGTGCCTCATCATCCCATTTGACTTTGTTCCATCTAAGTAGTCAATTTTACACATCCAAAACCTTATAGAGAACACGTTACCTAAGTCTACATATTCATACGTTTATGGTTGAAATTGACATGTTAATGTGACGACCCGGAAATTTCCGACCAAATTTAAACTTAATCTTTATATGATTTCGACACGATAAGCAAAGTCTGTAATGTTGAGTTTCAAAAGTTTTGGAACTATATTCATGTAATCAATTACTCTTTGACTGTGCTCGACGATTCACGAACAAATTATATGTAAATAGAAATGGGGAAGTAATCAATCGGGGGGAAGCAAAAAAAAAAAAAAAATTCGTTTTTTGGAAAAACTTTGTTAACGAACATTATAGATTGGATGAAAATAAGAACATTTAGAAAAGACACTTCGTGATGAATGTTATTATTTTGGCGGAAAAACGATCGACAAAAATAACATTCAAGATAATATTGTTCGTGAAGAATGTTAACGTTTTTTTTTCTTCATGTTTTGTGAAGTAAAATTTAGCCCGATTTAGAGTTTAGGGTTTAGGGTTTGGTGTTTTGGGTTTATTCCATAAACCCAAAACACCAAACCCTAAACCATAAACCCTAAACCGTTCGTGTTAAAAACTCAATCTAAATCCTAAATCTAAACCCTAAACCCTAAATTTCTAAACCTTAATATCTAAACCCTATAAACCCTAATATCTAAACCCTAATGTCTAAAACTTCAACATACACTCGAAAAACACGATAATTGTTGTATATTACTTCTTCGAGCGTTTTTCCGCCAAAATAATAACATTCATCACGAAGTGTCTTTTCTAAATGTTCTTATTTTCATCCAATCTATAATGTTCGTGAACAAAGTTTTTTCAAAAAACGAAAAAAAAAAATTGCTTTCCCCCGCTTCCCCCCGAATGGTTACTTCCCTCTTGATCATACCACTATATATATATATATATATATATATATATATATATATATATATATATATATATATATATATATATATATATATATATATATATATATATATATATATATATATATATATAAGTACATTTGGTATGTAATTTAAATCAGGAAAATGAAAACGGAATGATGGTTATGCTGTGTAGAGGTGAAACGAGTGGTCGCGGGTTTGAGTCCCGCTTCAGGCAGTTTATTTTCTTCTTTTTAAGAAAACCTTCTAAGGTATTAACTATTATTATTATTATTATTATTATTATTATTATTATTATTATTATTGTTAAAATAGGTATTAGTTATCATTTATTATTATCATCATGATTATAATTATAAGTATGATTATTATTATCATTGTTATTACTAATATTATTATTATCATTATTAGTATTACTATTTAGGAGCACTATTATTAATATTATCATTAGTAATGAAATATTATTATTAAGTACTAGTATTACTATTAGTAGTAATATCATCATTATAGTTAGTAACATAAATATACGTTTTAGAAAAAATATTGCATTCGTTTCATAAAAAGCACACTATTATTATACATAATGCATGTTTTAAACAAGTGGGCGATTATTTAAGAAATAATCCTCATGATACATCAGTTTCCAAATACTACACACGTGACATAACAGTCGAATATAGTACATGACAAATGTTTTATTGAATGCAACACTTCATTTAAACAAAAGCATGAGACTCCATGCACATCTTGCTCAGATAATGCAACAGCGGAAGACTTTCTTAAGGACCTGAGAATAAACATGCTTAAACAGTCAACACAAAGGTTGGTGAGATATATAAGTTTAAAGTTAGCATTGATAGAAATATAGACCACAAGATTTCATAGTTACAAACATTTCAATAAAGATATTCTATAAGTTGTTGAGCGCTTCGGTAACCATACTTAACCATTAATGTGGCATATTCCCTTTATTATGAAATCTCCCTACACTGTACCAAGTGTAGTAAAAACGAAGTACTATGTAACCGTTTACGATACTAGAGCGACTAGCCCGGTTGGGGTTGTCAAACCCGATATATCTATCAATAGGATTCGCGCTTACATGTTCTTACAACATGTAAATATTAGTTACCAAGCTATTAGGGAAGATATGCAATGTGGTACAACTCAACGTAGAATATATTTTAAGTACTTGTGTCCATGGCGTAAAACATAAAATGCATGTATTCTCATCCCAAAATATTTGTAGAGTTTATATATATATATATATATATATATATATATATATATATATATATATATATATATATATATATTACAAAGTGATAAAATATAATATTAACCAGATACAAAACGTTTTGATTTAAATTAATATTATCATATATATAAATAACGAGAAGTTGAATTAAAGAAGCAAATGACCTAAACACTCGCACGTTAAAGTTACATTTCGAGTGATATAGTTTATTGATAATTTAAGTCGATATTTTGACAAGAGTACGAGTCACAAAACGTAGAATGCCAAATTATTAAAGCGTACGAAAGGCGTTTGAGAAACCGGAACCGGGACATAAGTCGAGCGTCAACGTACAAGTTATCGGAACTAAAATTACAAGTCACCTATGCACGAGAATATAATATAATATATAAATAATTATATTATATATATATATATATATATATATATATATATATATATATATATATATATATATATATATATATATATATATATATATATATATATGATGTGCAGCGGGGTAGTATATAAAATAGTTATTATTTTACTAGGAAAAACTATTAAATACGATACAATTTTACACAAGATATTTATTTATTTATAGAATGGATATACTTAAACCTTGCTACAACACTTATAGGCAGTGTACCTAATCGTACAGTAGTGTAGTTTTTAGTAAGTCCGGTTCGTTCCACAGGGAAATCTTTAAACAAAGCTCAACGCTATATTAGTTAACTTTTATAAAAATACAAATATATATATAGGTAATATTATTATTATAAAGGGGGGTTTTTACCGTTTAATGACCGGTTTGTCGATTTTAAAACTTTAGTCGCAGTTAAAACCTAATGTAAAATATAAAATAAATACAAGACTTTAAATTAAAGCGTAAAGTAAATAACGATAATGAAATTGCGAATAATAAAAATGCGATAAAATTAAATTGCGATAATTAAAAAGTACGATAATTAAAAGTGCGATAAAATAAAATAAATAAAAGTGCGATAATTAGAAGTGCAATTAAATATAAAATAAAGGAAATTAAATATGAAATAAAAGAATTATGCTTATTTAAACTTCCGTAATCATGATGTTTGACGTGTTGATTTTAGTTTTATGCCCATGGGTTAATTGTCCTTTGTCCTGGATTATTCAATATGTCCGTCTGGTTTTTGTCCATAACAGTCCATCAGTCATAAATATAAATTGCAAGTGTCCTTGTCAAATTATTATTATACCCGAAGATAAATATTCCAACTAATTGGGGATTCGAATTGTAACAAGGTTTTAATACTTTGTTTAATGAATACACCAGGTTATCGACTGCGTGTAAACCAAGGTTTTACTACTTTGTTAACAATTACACCAATTACCCTTGAATGTAATTTCACCCCTGTTTTAATTATTCTAGTGGCTATTAATCCATTCCCGTGTCCGGTTAAATGAACGATTATTCGTACATATAAATACCCCGCCCATCGTGTCCGATCGAGTGTATATGGTAATTTATAGGGACGCCCAATTGTAAATCTTTATATTAACATTAACAAACTTTCATTTAGTTAAACAAATATAAAGCCCATTAATAGCCCATAGCCTAGTTTCCACAAGTGTCGTTCTTTTATCCAAACCCCAATTATGGTACAAAGCCCAATTACCCAATTTTAGTAATTAGCCCAACATCATGATTACTTCGTTTTAAATAAGCATAATAATAACTTAGCTACGAGACATTAATATAAAAAGGTTGAACATAACTTACAATGATTAAAAATAGCGTAGCGTTACACGGACAGAATTTCGACTTACACCCTTACAACATTCGCTAACATACCCTTATTATTAGAATTATAATTAAAATTAAAATATAAATTATAAATATAAATATATTTACGTATGAAGAGGAAGAGAAAAAGATGATGATTTTGATCAGAATTCGGGTTGATTTATAGCCAGACTTGATTTTTGGGACTCCGCGACTCGCGGCCAAATACCCTTAAAACTCCGCGAGTCGCGGAGAGGTATTTACAGTTTACACCCTTGGAGTTTCCTGCTGCCGACGGTTTTAAATATATATATATATAATATATATATAATTAATATAATTAATTATATATTATATTATATTTATATATATAGTTAACTTGTAATTTTTAGTCCGTTGCGTCGAGCGTTAAGAATTGACTCTGGTCCCGGTTCCGGATTTTCGAACGTCCTCGCGTACAATTTAATATCTTGTACTTTGCGTTTTGAATCTTGTACTCTTGTGATTTTGAGACGTTTCTTATCAATAATTGGAACCTTTTTGATTGTCTTTTGTTCTTTTGAGCTTTTTGGTCGTTTGCGTCTTCAATTCGTCGAATCTGTCTTTTGTCTTCACCTTTTATTATTTAAACGAATATCACTTGTAAATAGAACAATTGCAACTAAAAGCTTGTCTTTCTTGAGGAATAATGCTATGAAATATATGTTCGTTTTTAGCATTATCAAATATTCCCACACTTGAGCGTTGCTTGTCCTCAAGCAATATTGTCTTGAAATACTAGAATCACTTCTTTATTCTTCACACTTTGTACATCAGTGATTTCTATACGGCGGTATAAACAATGGTAGTAACGATATGGTTTACAGTCCCACATGACTATAAAAATTTAGATCCATTAAGGAAATTGGATCTTTATGAAAACATTTGATCTTTTGAAAATTAAATCTAGTTTTTACCCTAGATAAGTTTTCCGGAATAACCCTTTACCGGTGTTTGCAAAATATTTTTGTGGGTTTGGTGGGTTTCAGATTTGAAAATTTTAGCTCAAAACTTGCGGTTTTGTGTCACCCACTTGCTAACCTTGTATTTGGAAAGCAACACGTCCAGTTTACTTGTTCCGTATATTACCTTTCGGCAAACTACCGTCCGGTTGTAAAGGAAAGCGTTGAACAAGCAACTGTTAAGGCAATGTCCCGTGACATGCTTTTGATTATGGTCTATAACGTGTCGGACGCAATTACTATCCTTGGTAGGAGCAATAGTAAAGCTCACCCTTATAATTTGTCGGTTTGGCACAAGGTCCTGTCTTTGACCATGCTATGCAACCACCGTTCTTACGGTTGACACCCGATTTAGTTTAGGTGACCTAATGAATTCCAGGTGAATTCCTAGGATTTTACGTTCAATGGTAATGAACGCATTGAAAATAGGGTTTTCAGAAAACAAATCGGTTTATAATTTTGATCAAAATATTTTCTCGTTTAAGCTCGAGTTTAGATATCATCGAATTCCATGAGTTTGAATTCTCAATCTTTAAGGTCAATCTCTAGGATTGAGTAATATCAGTCTTGAAAGCTGATTTTTAATCTTTAAGGAGATTATCCTTTCTGGGGATCTGATTCATTAGTCTTATCCAGCTAATTTGCACGGTGCCTCCCCATTGTACGAGATAAATCCTTCTCATGGTTAGGATAAATCTGACCACTTGGCGACCCTGTTTAATGCTGAGGTCCGTGGATTTCCTGCTGATTTTAGTGATGACTTTTCTAGATTTTTCGTCAACCTACAGCTGGTCTGAACGACAACTTCATGACCTAAATCAAGAAGCGCGTGTCTTTTTCGGAAGACTTTACTTCCTTTTAATGATGGAATTGATTCATCGTGTAGATCCATCTCTTCTTTTCTTTCATCGGGTAAAACAGTTTAGTTTAGTTCAAAGCAAAAGTATTTTCAGTTATTTGTTACAAATATATGTGACATATGTTTAAAATAACTTGGTAAATTTTCCCACACTTGGCTTTTTATTTTTCTTTTTATCGTCCTCTATTCCATTTTAAATGAATTTTAACATTTTAGTTTGTTTCTCAATTTATGTCCTTTCCGAGGTAACAATAATTTCGGTGTTAAAACCTAGTTTTATCGTTCATAAATATGTATAAACATGATTTGAATTCATTTAATTGAAAAATTTTACTAGAATTGGGTAGTCAGTATATAAGACTAGTGCTGTTCTTTTTTATCAGAGAGCACTAGATTCTAATACAACTACTGCTTTACTAGTATTTTAATGGTAACCAAGTGTTTAATAAAAATTTTTAAAATCCGAAAGAATTTAACCCCTTCCCACACTTAAGATCTTGCAATGCCCTCATTTGCAAGAAATCAGTAACAATTTAAATTATTGAGGGTGATTTGTGTGAAAATGATTAAATTTTTACCAAAGTTTCCAAATATATTGGCGTTTGTTTGCTGAATGATAAATGGTGCACGTCATTGGTTCATTCCGTCTTGTTGTTATTTCACATATATTTTGCATCATTGTCGTCAAAATTACTTGCTTTTGCTGAACTTAATGCCAGTCTTTGAAAATGCGTTGTTTTACCCTGTTATGTACATAAGATAAATTGCAAACATATATACATATTTTTGAAGTTTGGTATATTACCCCACATTCAAAAATTATTAAAATCTAAGAATAAAAGTTAGATAATTATAAAAATGATTACAATATTAACAAAAGTATTAAACATATCAATAATTACAAATTACAAAATAATAAAAAAATAATAAGTAAACTAAGGATGATATTGGTACCAATAGGGGTTCCACGCATAACCATAAGTGCTATAGAATGCTTCGGCAGGGTCATACGTAGGATATGGTGGCTGCATCTCTATCGACCAAGGAGGGAAGACGGGTTTCGGTGTAGGAATATAGTTTCTACCTATATGTTGGCAATGCGCTATGATCTGGTTCTGATGAACTTGCCAATCTTCAAATGCTCTCTGTCTAGCATTTTCGTATTCCTGAGAAGCTATAAACCTATGCATTTCTTGCATCTCATTCCCCCCTCCTACATTACCTTGTTCCTGGTTTCTCTCTACCTGTGGATGTCTACCATTGTATCGTACTGCGGCGTTATTTCGCCGCTTCAAAACTTTCGCACCATGGTACACATTTAAACCTATAGTGTCGCGGGGTTCCGGCTCTTCTACTAATAATCCCCCCCGACTTATATCCACACCGAGATATTCACCAATCAAAGTAATAAAAATACCACCTCCTATTATGCTATGTGGACGCATCCCTCGAACCATAGCTGATAAATAATAACCCACACAATATGGTATACTTACAGCGCTGTGTGGGTCTCGAATACACATATGGTAAAACAAATCTTGTTCATTTACCTTTTCTTTGTTTTTACCCCTTTGTGTAATCGAATTAGCTAAAAACCTATGTATCACTCTTAATTCGGCTCTATCTATATCCAAATAAGAGTAGTTTCCCCCTTTAAAACGGTGATGGCTTGTCATTTGACTCCACACACCGTGTGTATCAAAATTTTCATCTATTTTCCTACCGTTTAGTATCAATCCTCTACAATCGGCAGACGCTAATTCCTCAGGCGTATATATACGTAAAGCCTGAGCCATGTCCAGTAAAGACATGTGGCGCATCGAACCGCCTAACAAAAATCTAATAAAAGAACGATCGGTTAAACTAGCTACCCGATCATTCAACTCTATACTACATAACAGCTCTTCACACCATACTTTATATACAGGTCTGCGTATGGTGAATAAACATATCCAGTCATTAAAAGAAGAATTACCATACCTCTGTACCAGTAATTCCCTAATTGGCCCGGCCAATTCTACAGCTTCCAAGGGTCCCCATTCTATGACCCTCGGTACCTCAACAACCTTAGAGTGAAGAGTATGCAAACCCCGTTGATATTTTGGATAATCTATCCAAAGTCTGTCAAATCGCAGGTTCGGGTGCAACTGTTCCAAGTGCATATCTGAAAAGGTCATGACTGGATGAGGTACATCCTGCTTGTAGTAGTTATCTACCTCCTGTTGTTCCAAGTTCTCAGCAGGAGCATGGCGGGCTTGGGATGAAGATTCACCCCTTTCATTCTGCAAAACACATCAAACACAAATTTTGTGCATCCAAATATGCATTAGTGTCAGCAAAATCATCAATCAAAATAATTACAATGACATTATCAATTTATATCAAACTTAAGCTTATTTTCACATTTTTATCAAATCTACACTTTTTCAAATAAGCATATACGAAAATTTTCGCCAAGTTCATAAGCATTCAACTCAAATAACATGTCAAAATAATCATTACTAGCAAATAAACAAGTCTCAAATGGCATTATCTTTCAAAAATCAAGTTCATGAATTTTGGACTTGAAAAAGTCCACTTTAATTCTCAAAATCATGTTTAGGCTCAAAGTTTGGATCATTTAACTACCTAGACATGTTACACTACTCAATTTAGCAACAATTCATGACAAAAATCGGCCATAACCTGTTTATATCAAAAAGCCCCAAATTGCTCAAGAACACAAACCCTAGATTATTCAAAATTTGAAGTTTAAGGCTTCTAATCATGTTAAACAGCATCAATCTAGGTTATACAAGCATAATACATAAACAATTTAAGTCTAATTACACTAGAAAGCATCAAAATCAAATTGGGGAAAAATAGCTCAAGAACACTAAAATTCGAATTAAATGGTGTTTAGGTGTAGAAATTTACCGTTTTTCTTGAGTAGTTCCTAGATATCATCCTTCTCAACATGATTTTAGCAAAAAATTTGGTGATTAACGGTTAAAAATTGAGATTTTTGGAGTGTGATTTTCGGGTTTTTCGGGGTCTTTTTTCGCAGTATTTGGGTGTTTATGTGTGTGGGTGAGTGAACTGATCGTGCAGCTTGTTATATTTTTTTTTCTGTAATTTTGTCCCTCCGCGAGTCGCGGAGGTTTGCACTGAAAACTCCGCGAGTCGCGGAGTATACCCTTTTTTTTTTTTTTTTTTTTTTTTTTTTTTTTATAATCTTTAACTTATAAACAATTAAGAAATTAATTTTTAAAATTTTGTTTCCCTTGTTATTTAGGACGAGGTCGTTTCGGATCGATGTCCTAGTCCGTCCCTCGACAAAATTTTAAAATTTGTCTTTTTGTAGCGATTGTTTTAAAAGCTAAGATTTTTGGGTTTTTTAATGTTTTTGGCATACTTTAAATCAATAAGATTAAAAATAATGATAATAAAAGTTCTCGTCCCTCCCTCGGGTAAAGCAATTTCGGTTCAAAGACCTAGTCTTCAACTTACGACGAATTTTAAAAATCATATTCTTAACTTAATGAGATAAAGTAAATTTTTGTTTTTAAATTCACACAACTTAAATATAAAATTCAAAATTAAAATTAAAAATTCACACCAAACTCAAAATTTAAAATGCATAAAATTAAAATTTCATATTTTAAAAATTAAAAATTCACACCAAACTTAATTTAAAAATTCATAAATTCATACCAAACTTATATTAATTTTTCAAATATTTACAATTTTAAAAATATTGTTTTTACAAAGTTTACAATATTAATTTAAGATTTAAATATTAAGATTAAAAATATGGTAAAAAAAAAATCTTTTTGTCTTTTTATCCCACTTTAATCAGTCAAATATTATCAAAAATATGCGCCCCTCTTTTCGGTAAAGTAATTTCGGTTCCAAGACCTAATTTAACTCATGACGAATTTTTGAAATATTTTGGGTTGATTGATTAAAGATATTTATACCTTAAGAATAAACGTTAAATTTCGCAGTGATGTAATAAATTTTTGAACGATATCAATAATTTCGGTCGCCAAACCTAATTTTATTTAATACCAATTTAATACTTTTTAGCGAACAAATTAGCGTTTATTATCAAAAGGTTAAAAATAAAAATAAAAATAAAAACTGTACAGACATACCTGTGAAATAGATTTCTTAGTTATATGATCTATTATATTCATAAGATAGTCGGTTTAATTGGTTTTCCATGGCTGCATAGGCGTAACCTCGAGCATTCATTGTCTTTTCTTCTAAACATATGAACGGTCCGTCTCTGCATAAAGTAACAAATTCGGTATTTAAATAAGTTTGATTATTTGAACATTTACCTCCATGTGACCATTTTCCGCATTTGTGACATTTTTCTAGGTGTCGTGCTCTTCTTTTCGCTGCGGATTTTGATTTTCCTTTACCAAATTGTAACTTATTATCTTCGCATCTGGATCCTTTTCTAACTCCGTCCATTCTTTCTCTGATTACTGATACTATTTCACTCGGGAGTATGTCATTATTACGTTTAGTGATCAAAGCGTGTAGCATTAGACCATGGTTTAGTTCACAGGCAGTCTTCATTTTGTAAAAACCTAAAAAAATAAAAATTCAGAATGGGGGGAGAAGACTAGTTCTTTAGGGTCTGCTAGGGAAAGACCATACGTGTTCCATTTTCGAGAACTACACGAAAACAGACAATCTAACTCTAACAGAAATACATATTATCCTTTAAAGACTTGATTCTCCCCACACTTAGTTATCTGTGGTGTCGAAATTGTGATTAACTTCGTTGTCGACTTCCATCGGACCCTGTATGTAATGTTTAACTCTGTGACCATTAACTTTAAATTCAATCCCATTTGAATTTATTAATTCTATCGTTCCGTATGGGAAAACTCTTTTGACTATGAATGGTCCAGACCATCTTGATTTCAATTTTCCAGGAAATAGCTTGAATCGTGAATTGAAAAGAAGAACTCTGTCTCCTTCTTTGAATTCTTTTGAACTTCTGATTCTTTTATCATGCCATTTCTTCGTTCTTTCTTTATAGATTAACGAATTTTCGTATGCTTCATGTCTTAATTCTTCTAATTCGTTTAGTTGACTTAATCGTAGACGTCCGGCTTCATGTAAATCAAGATTACATGTCTTCAAAGCCCAAAATGCTTTGTGTTCAATTTCTACTGGAAGATGACATGCTTTTCCATAAACAAGTCTAAAAGGTGTGGTTCCAATTGGAGTTTTGTAGGCTGTTCTAAAAGCCCAGAGTGCATCCTCCAATTTAATGGACCATTCCTTCGGATTTGATCCTACGGTTTTCTCTAGAATATGTTTTAAAGCTCGGTTGGTATTTTCAACTTGTCCACTTGTTTGTGGATGATATGCGGTGGAGATTTTATGAGTTACTCCATATCTTTTAAGAACTTTTTCAAGTTGATTATTACAAAAATGAGTACCCCGATCACTTATTAAAGCTTTCGGTGTTCCAAACCTTGCAAAAAGACGTTTTAAAAAGTTGACTACAACTCGTGCATCGTTAGTTGGGAGAGCTTGTGCTTCCGCCCATTTAGATACATAATCAATGGCTACGAGTATATATAGATTATTATGAGATTTTGGAAATGGACCCATAAAGTCAATACCCCAAATGTCAAATACTTCACATACTTGGATAACATTTTGTGGCATTTCATCACGTTGACTTATTCTTCCGGTCCTTTGACATGCATCACAGGATTTGCAAAGAAGGTGTGCGTCTTTGTAAATTGTAGGCCAATAGAATCCAGCTTCATAAACTTTTCTTGCTGTTAGTTGAGGCCCATAATGCCCTCCTGTTGGTCCTGTGTGACAATGGTTTAAAATTTTACTAGCTTCATCTCCAAATACACATCGGCGTATTATTCCATCGGGACAACTTTTAAACAGATGTGGATCTTCCCAGAAATAGTGTTTTATATCACTGAAGAATTTCTTTCGTCTTTGGTACGATAATCCTTTTTCAAGGAATCCACAAACTAAGTAGTTTGCATAGTCTGCAAACCATGGGATTTCTTTATAATCTATCTTCAATAGATATTCATCAGGAAAGTTGTCTTGTATGGCCGATTCATTCAGAACTTTTAATTCGGGATTTTCAAGACGAGAAAGATGATCAGCGGCGAGATTTTCTGCTCCCTTTTTATCTCGGATTTCAATATCAAACTCTTGTAAGAGTAAGATCCAACGGATTAATCTTGGTTTAGCATCTTGTTTTGAAAATAGGTATCTAAGAGCAGAATGGTCGGTATAGACCACCGTTTTTGCTAGAACTAGATATGATCGAAATTTGTCAAAAGCAAAGACAATAGCAAGGAGTTCTTTTTCAGTAGTTGTATAGTTCGTTTGTGCTCCTTGTAATGTCTTACTAGCATAATATATAGGTTGAAATCGTTTTTCAATCCTTTGTCCTAAAACGGCTCCCATTGCAAAATCACTTGCATCGCACATTAGTTCAAATGGTAGATTCCAATTTGGTGTTATCATGATTGGTGCATTAGTGAGTTTTTCTTTAAGAATATTAAAAGATTTGATACACTCATCTGAAAAGATGAATGGCGCATCCTTTTCTAGGAGTTTATTCATAGGAGTGGCAATTTTAGAAAAATCTTTTATGAAACGTCGGTAAAAACCGGCATGCCCTAGAAAACTCCTAACTCCTCTAACATTGGTGGGATGTGGAAGTTTAGCAATTACATCTACTTTAGCTCTATCCACTTCAATTCCTTCTTTTGAAATTTTATGTCCAAGAACGATGCCTTCTTTAACCATGAAATGGCATTTCTCCCAATTAAGTACTAGATTTGATTTTTCGCATCTAATTAGCATTCGTTCCAGATTAACTAGACATGATTTAAATGTATCACCGAAGACTGAAAAGTCATCCATGAATACTTCCATGCATTCTTCTATCATGTCATGAAAAATCGCCATCATACACCTTTGAAAGGTTGCAGGGGCGTTACAAAGTCCAAATGGCATGCGTTTGTAAGCAAAAGTACCATAAGGGCACGTGAATGTGGTTTTCTCTTGGTCTTCGGGTGCTATTGGAATTTGAAAATATCCGGAAAATCCATCTAGAAAACAATAGTAACTATTTCCGGCTAATCTTTCCAACATTTGATCTATGAAAGGTAAGGGAAAGTGATCTTTTCTGGTGGCGTCATTTAATTTTCTATAATCAATACACACACGCCATCCTGTTACAGTCCTAGTAGGAATAAGCTCATTTTTCTCATTTGTGATGACAGTCATGCCACCCTTCTTAGGTACGCATTGAACTGGGCTTACCCATGGACTATCAGAAATTGGATATATCAAACCTGCATCTAGCAGTTTAATAATCTCTTTCTTAACTACATCTTTCATATTAGGATTTAGTCTTCGTTGGCGTTGCACATACGTTTTATGACCTTCTTCCATAAGGATTTTATGTGTGCAATACGAAGGACTTATTCCTTTAATATCATGAATCTTCCATGCAATGGCTAGTTTATGAGCTTTCAACACAGAAATGAGTTGTGATTTCTCATTTTCAGTAAGAGAAGACGATATTATTACAGGTAATTCAGATTCACCATGTAAATAAGCGTATTCCAAATGGTTTGGAAGTGGCTTTAACTCTAATTTCGGAGGTTCTTCTATCGATGATTTATATCGATATCTGTCTTCTTCTTTTAGCATTTGAATTTCTTCTGTTGTTGGTTCATATCCATTAGCTATAAGTGTAGCTAACATTTCAGCTTCATCAATTGGTTCATTACCTTCTCCTAAAGAACATTCTCCTGTTCCTTGTAATTCTGGAAATTCTTCTAATAATTCTGCATGTGCATCTATAGTTTGAATATAATAACATGTATCATCTGCAGATTGTGGTTGTTGCATTGCTCTATCAACTGAAAAGGTAACACTCTCATCCTCTATACTTAGGGTCAGTTTCTTACCGAACACGTCTATCATTGCTTTAGCCGTGTTTAAGAATGGTCTTCCTAATATGAGAGGAACTTGAGAATCTTCTTCCATGTCCAAAACAACAAAATCTACTGGAAATACTAAAGTACCAACTTTAACTAGCATGTTCTCCATTATCCCTCTAGGATATTTTATTGATCGATCGGCTAGTTGTATGCTTATTCTTGTTGGTTTCAATTCTCCAAGGTCTAGTTTAGCGTATAGTGAATACGGCATTAGATTTATACTAGCACCTAAGTCTGCCAATGCTTCTATTGAACTAAGACTACCCAGAAAACATGGAATTGTGAAACTTCCTGGATCAGATAGTTTTTCTGGTATCTTATTCAACAGCACTGCTGAACAATTAGCATTCATAGTAACAGCCGAGAGTTCTTCCATTTTCTTTCTATTCGTGATTAGATCTTTCAAGAATTTAGCATACCTAGGCATTCCTGAAATCACATCAATGAAAGGAAGATTTACATTTATCTGTTTAAACATATCCAAGAATTTGGATTGCTCGGCTTCAAGTTTCTCTTTCTTCATTTTACTCGGATAAGGAAGAGGTGGTTGGTATGGTTTAACATAAGGTTTATCCTTAACTGTGTTATCTTCATTAACCTTTTCAACTACCGGTTCTTTTTCCTTATCTTGATCAGGTTGTGGTTCTTGTGGAGTAGGAATAGTTTCATCAGAAGTTACAGGTATTTCAGGTGGTTTAAGTGTTGTACCACTTCTTGTGGTAATAGCTTTAGCTGTTTCATTCCGGGGGTTAGCATTTGTATCACTAGGTAAACTTCCCGGTTTTCTTTCACCTATTAACCTTGCTAGGTTACTTACTTCTTGTTCCAGATTTTGAATAGAAGCTTGTTGATTTCTAAATGCTTGAGCATTTTGTTCATTGGTTTGTTTTTGAGATGTGAAAAACTGCGTTTGAGTTTCAACTAGCTTCGTCATCATATCTTCTAAATTCGGCTTTTTATCATCGGTTTGTTGTGGTGGTTTGTTTTGAAAATTAGGTCTTTGCTGATTATAAGTATTATTGGATACTTGTTGATTGCTAGGACCTTGTTGGTTGTTGAATGGAATATTTCGGTTATAATTCTGGTTTTGATTGTAAATCGGTCTTGGCGGTTGATAATTATTCTGATAATTATTTCCAGGCCTTTGGTTTATGTATGAAATATTCTCTCTTTGTTCCATTGTTAATTCAATACTGAGACAATCTTTTGTCAAATGTGGTCCTCCACACTGCTCACAACTAATTCGTATAGCATGAATATCTTTAGTCATTTTTTCCATTCGTCTCTCGAAAGCATCTATCTTTGCGGAAATGGAATCTAAGTCATGGCTAGAATCGGCTCTAGCTGCTTTAGATGATCTAATGATGTCTTTTTCTTGATGCCACTCATGTGAGTGGGAAGCAGTGTTATCAATAATTTTGTAAGCATCAGTTTCGGTTTTCTTCATAATAGAACCACCAGCTGCTATATCTATGTCTTTTCTTGTAGTGATGTCGCATCCTCGGTAGAATATTTGTACTATTTGACAGGTGTCTAAACCATGTTGCGGACATCCTCTTAATAACTTCCCATATCTTGTCCACGCCTCATATAGAGTTTCATTTGGCTTTTGTGTGAACGTAACAATTTCTGCTTGAAGTCTTACGGCTTTAGATGCAGGAAAGAATTGTTTAAGAAATTTATCAATTAAAACGTCCCATGTATCGATCGCCCCTTCAGGTAACGATTCCAACCAATATTTGGCTTCTCCCTTTAAAGTCCAGGGAAATAACATGAGATATATCTGTTCATCCTCCACTTCTCGGATTTTAAATAGTGTGCAGATCCTATTAAAGGTACGTAAATGTTCATTTGGATCTTCCTTCGGCGCACCACTAAATTGGCATTGATTAGTCACCATGTGTAGAATTTGTCCTTTGATTTCATAATCTGGCGCATTAATGTCTGGATGAGTAATTGCGTGACCTTGGCCAGTGCGTTTAGCTCTCATTCGGTCTTCCATACTTAAAGGTTCCAGATTCTCCATAATTGAATTTGTTGACTCGGTATCACTAGATGCTTCAGATTTAATGGTTCGTTCCTCAACAATCTCTGTTTGAATGATTGGTGGTTCCGGAGGAAAGTTTAGTGGTTCAGGATCTACGAACCGTTCCTGAATATTTTCTGGATTCTCAATTGTGAGGTCGGGTTCAAAAAATGGATTATCGGTATTTTGAACTGAAGTACTTGGTCGACTGGATGACGATTCTAAAGAAAAATCAACGGCGGTTATATTTGTTAAACGATGTCTTGATCGAGTTACAGGTGGTGAACGTACAAAAGGTGGTGAACGTCTTGCTCGGTGCATTCACAGAATATCCTATTAGTTTTTAAAAGGAAAGAAAAATTATAATAAGTTATCCAATTAATAGACTTTTCTGATTTTGCCCACGTTTCGAATAGCCAAAAGATGCAGCAGAGGGGCAGGATTCGTTTGGTCTCAATATAATTGAGGACTGTTTGGCTCCAATAACCCGGTCCACGTACAAATCCAACTATTACTACGAACCAGAAAATTTTGATGTCTATTAATTTAACCACTTAAAATAAATTTTCGTAATTTTAAGAAATTTAGATAAGAAGTAGAATAAAATTCTAAGTCCTAAAAACTAGAATGACGAGAAATAAGAAAGACAAAGAGTTCGTCGCAAAAGGTCGAAAAAGAAAAATGGTTGAAAAATAAAAGGTGACGGAAAAATAAAAGAAACTTATAAAAACTTAAAAATACTTAACTAATTTAATCTTATTACTACAACTAACTTAAAATTATAATCGCAAATTGAAATTACTAATTGGAATGATAATTGATACATAGTAAAAGGTCTAAAAATATTAAAGCTTACAGGAAAAACTAAATTCCAAATGGAAATAACTTAAAAAGAAACTAAAACTTAAAAAGGCGTCGCAAAATTCTAAAGCACCTAAATCTTAGTCTAAAGAAAAAGCACTTAAGAAATTCTACGGCAAAGCCTAAAAATATAGGAGTAAAAATAACTATAGCAAAAACTAAGTTTAAAATTAATTATGAGCTAAAAAATACAAAAGTTACGCTACAACGATTAAAAAGGTACAAAAATATAAAAATATACAAAAAATTGTAAAAAGTACAATTTTTATAAAAATATTATTTTATATTATTTATTTTACTAAACTATTAATTTTACAATTTAATAAAAACTTAATTAATACTAAATACATAAATATAAAGTAAAAAGTAAAAATAAAACTAAAATTAATAATAATAATAATATTTAGGTTTTAATAATAATAATAATTAAAAATAACCCGTGATTAGGGTTTTTTGTCCGTGTGTCAGAGGGTCTCCGCGAGTCGCGGCAAATAAAGAGGAAAACCCCGCGAGTCGCGGGGTTCAGTAATTCAGTTGACAGGTACTAATTTTTACGCGTTTTTCTTTTTATTTTTTTTTTCTTTTTATTTTGTTTTCTGTTTTTTTAATTAAATAAAAGATATTAAAATTAAAACTTATATTTTTATAAACTAAAATAGAAATAAAGAAAGTTTTAAAACTTAAATATTTAATAAAATCTTAAAAATACTTATATTTTTGTTTTTCTTTTTATATTTTTCAATAATTAAAACGTATTTTTACAAAAACGAATTTTAATAAAAGTAGACAAAAATTTTTTTTTTCTTATATTAGCGTTGCGCTTCCGGCTTTTAAGAGTTGTTCCCCGGCAGCGGCGCCAAAAATACTTGATGTGCAGCGGGGTAGTATATAAAATAGTTATTATTTTACTAGGAAAAACTATTAAATACGATACAATTTTACACAAGATATTTATTTATTTATAGAATGGATATACTTAAACCTTGCTACAACACTTATAGGCAGTGTACCTAATCGTACAGTAGTGTAGTTTTTAGTAAGTCCGGTTCGTTCCACAGGGAAATCTTTAAACAAAGCTCAACGCTATATTAGTTAACTTTTATAAAAATACAAATATATATATAGGTAATATTATTATTATAAAGGGGGGTTTTTACCGTTTAATGACCGGTTTGTCGATTTTAAAACTTTAGTCGCAGTTAAAACCTAATGTAAAATATAAAATAAATACAAGACTTTAAATTAAAGCGTAAAGTAAATAACGATAATGAAATTGCGAATAATAAAAATGCGATAAAATTAAATTGCGATAATTAAAAAGTACGATAATTAAAAGTGCGATAAAATAAAATAAATAAAAGTGCGATAATTAGAAGTGCAATTAAATATAAAATAAAGGAAATTAAATATGAAATAAAAGAATTATGCTTATTTAAACTTCCGTAATCATGATGTTTGACGTGTTGATTTTAGTTTTATGCCCATGGGTTAATTGTCCTTTGTCCTGGATTATTCAATATGTCCGTCTGGTTTTTGTCCATAACAGTCCATCAGTCATAAATATAAATTGCAAGTGTCCTTGTCAAATTATTATTATACCCGAAGATAAATATTCCAACTAATTGGGGATTCGAATTGTAACAAGGTTTTAATACTTTGTTTAATGAATACACCAGGTTATCGACTGCGTGTAAACCAAGGTTTTACTACTTTGTTAACAATTACACCAATTACCCTTGAATGTAATTTCACCCCTGTTTTAATTATTCTAGTGGCTATTAATCCATTCCCGTGTCCGGTTAAATGAACGATTATTCGTACATATAAATACCCCGCCCATCGTGTCCGATCGAGTGTATATGGTAATTTATAGGGACGCCCAATTGTAAATCTTTATATTAACATTAACAAACTTTCATTTAGTTAAACAAATATAAAGCCCATTAATAGCCCATAGCCTAGTTTCCACAAGTGTCGTTCTTTTATCCAAACCCCAATTATGGTACAAAGCCCAATTACCCAATTTTAGTAATTAGCCCAACATCATGATTACTTCGTTTTAAATAAGCATAATAATAACTTAGCTACGAGACATTAATATAAAAAGGTTGAACATAACTTACAATGATTAAAAATAGCGTAGCGTTACACGGACAGAATTTCGACTTACACCCTTACAACATTCGCTAACATACCCTTATTATTAGAATTATAATTAAAATTAAAATATAAATTATAAATATAAATATATTTACGTATGAAGAGGAAGAGAAAAAGATGATGATTTTGATCAGAATTCGGGTTGATTTATAGCCAGACTTGATTTTTGGGACTCCGCGACTCGCGGCCAAATACCCTTAAAACTCCGCGAGTCGCGGAGAGGTATTTACAGTTTACACCCTTGGAGTTTCCTGCTGCCGACGGTTTTAAATATATATATATAATATATATATAATTAATATAATTAATTATATATTATATTATATTTATATATATAGTTAACTTGTAATTTTTAGTCCGTTGCGTCGAGCGTTAAGAATTGACTCTGGTCCCGGTTCCGGATTTTCGAACGTCCTCGCGTACAATTTAATATCTTGTACTTTGCGTTTTGAATCTTGTACTCTTGTGATTTTGAGACGTTTCTTATCAATAATTGGAACCTTTTTGATTGTCTTTTGTTCTTTTGAGCTTTTTGGTCGTTTGCGTCTTCAATTCGTCGAATCTGTCTTTTGTCTTCACCTTTTATTATTTAAACGAATATCACTTGTAAATAGAACAATTGCAACTAAAAGCTTGTCTTTCTTGAGGAATAATGCTATGAAATATATGTTCGTTTTTAGCATTATCAATATATATATATATATATATATAATTATTAATTATTAATTATGTCGACAAGCTAGTGAACAAAAATTTCTGAGCTGGAAATGCGCACCTTCGCTATCGCGGAGCTGTAAGGCACAAAAACTTCACGATTCTGGAGCAGTCAAAATAAAAAATGTACTATAAAAAAGCCAGTTTGTTCGACGAGTTACACACACAAATATATCCATCTATCTCCCTCCGTATTATATTAATATTATTATTATTATTATTATTATTATTATTAATCTTATAATTATTAGTAGTATTATTATTATTATACATAAAATATTACGACGAGGTCATGAGCATGTAATTTCAAAAACGGGTTTTTCGAGCGGGATAGAGCTAAGGAAATTATGGGTATTGCTTGGGGGTTATGATCGTGAGTTGTAACAACCCGACTTCATAAACCCAAAAACGCGTACAAAAAAAAAATATTTTATGGCAGTGCATCTGGACGGCGTCCAGAATCCTGGACGGCGTCCAGCTCAGAAAGGTGGGACGGCGTCCAGAGTTTGGGACGGCGTCCAGCTCAAACAACTGGGACGGCGTCCAAGCAATTGGGACGGCATCCCAATGGCCTTCCAGCTACTGATCACGGGTCCAACTCACACGAGCGGAAAACCCACTCCCCGACACTTTCAAACGAAAACATTTTTACCACAAGTCAATATAAGTGAAACTAAGAGATTTTCATCATCAAATCAAGTTTTACATCAACGGGTCCACATCGCCCATTTTACGAGTTTCGTTCTAAAATACAAGTTTCGACCAAATATAAGTTTAAGTTCCAAACGACACTAGAGCATGGTGTTTGGGGTTAAGCTACCCAATCTCGGTCGAACTCCAAAAGCTAACACCCAAAAGCATCCCCTAACAAAACAAGCGGGAGATCACTAATCCAATTGAACGCTCTTACCCTTGTCAACGCCCGAGCCTATAAAAAAAAGGTAAACAACGAGAGGGTAAGCAAAGCTTAGTGAATGCAATAATTATACGAATACATATATAATTATACCTACTTGCATACACTTACACAACCGCAAACATGCTAGCAAACAACATTAGCTTATCGTCGCAATAACAAGCTATAATTCACCAATACCCCCAAGCTAGCATAACATCCGCATATAAATACAACTCGAATAATATAATATGCTTACAACACAAATAACCATGGTTAACCAATAGTACTAGGGAACGACCCTCGCGAAAACGCCATCGGTGTTCATAACATCCGTTAGGGCACTTAACACCTCGCACCACTAACCCCTAGGGTGGCACCTTAACACCTCGGCACATCACCCCGAGTGGCATCTTAACACCTCGATGCAACACTCATTATTTTACGAAGTGGTGTCTTAACACCTCGACACTACACTCCTAGGTGGCATCTTAACACCTCGATGCTACACCCGAGTGGCATCTTAACACCTCGATGCTACACTCTTCACGTGAAACGTGGTGTCTTAACACCTCGACACTACACCTTTCACGCTACAACAAATAGATACATTATATACATACGCATATAATTATTCCACTCACCTCAAAGTCTTCGTGTAAGATAACCGAACTTGCAACGTCAATGTAACGTACCTATTACATTTTAGCACATAATCAATTCACAACTCAAGTCGGTCAAGCAACTCACTTAACAATCTAGAGTCTTTTGACCCTAAGTGCAATCCCGACCCATTTTGCACCTTTGACCCTAATAATGGGTTAACTTCACCAAAAACCCTAACTTTAGCCAATTAAGGTATTAACACACTTTTAACCACAAAGTTAACTCGTTTTCATACATGCAAGACAACCTAGGTCATCAAAGACCCATTTGACCCATTTCTAGGTCAACACACCCATTTGGGTCACCCACAACCCAAATCACACCCACTAACATTAACTATAAGTGTATTAGTATTTACTTAGGTCTTTAAGACCCATTTACACCATTTACCCTTTCAAAACCCTAGGTTAGTCACCATTTGGGTCTTCATGACCCAAACTTATCCAAAAACCCCAAATTACTCACAAATGGGTTTTATGTGCAATACTAACCCAAACCCTAACCCTTAAACACATTAAACTAAGGTAATCAAGTTTAGGGCTTACCACAACAATCAAAACGAAGCTAACGAGGAGATGAACAACTTTAATGCTCGAGCTAAAACCCGAAACAAGCTTCTTCTTCTCCGATTTGAGCTTTCTCACACTTGAATCACACTCTCTCACTAGGATTTAAGTGGATGAAGTTTGGTGGTTAGGAATGGAGTAATGAGGCTCAACCAAACTGATCTAGGGCCTTTAATTCGTCCACCAAGTGAAATTACCAATTTACCCATCTAAAATATTTAAAAGCAAAAAGACCTGCCAGCCATTCTGGACGGCGTCCAAAATGTTGAACGGCGTCCAGGTCTTCAAACTGGGACGGTGTCCCAATGGTTTGGACGGCGTCCAAACCCAAAAAGAAAACAGGATCTTACAACTCTCCCCCACTTGAACCGGATTGCGACCTCACAATCCAAGCCGCATGACACGAGGGAAGATAAACTAACACGAACTCTTCGGGCTCCCAAGTGAACTCGGAACCTTTACTTCGCCGCCATTGAACCTTGAAAGTTCTCACCTCTTTATTCCTCAACATTTTCACCTTCTCGTCAAGGATAGCAATCGGTTCCTCGACATATTCTAACTTGTTGTTTAGCTCGATCTCGTCTAAAGGCATCCATGAGGAATCGTCCGCAAGACACTTACGGAGGTGGGAAACATGAAATGTATTATGGATCCCCGCAAGCTCTTCGGGTAATTCCAATCGATATGCAACTTCACCAACACGAGCTGAAACCTTGAACGGCCCAATAAACCGAGGAGCTAACTTTCCTCGTTTTCGAAATCGAATAATACCCTTCCATGGAGAAACCTTAAGCATCACCATATCGCCTTCTTGGAACTCTATCAGTCGCCTACGTCTATCGGCATACGACTTTTGCCTATCTTGAGCCTTCTTCAAATGTTCCCGAATCAAATCGATCTTGCTATTTGTCTCTAAAACCAAGTCGGTACTCCCGATCTCTCTTTGACCCACTTCTCCCCAACAAACGGGAGTTCGACACCTACGCCCATAAAGCATTTCGTAAGGTGGCATCCCGATACTAGTATGATAACTATTATTGTACGAGAATTTCACCAAAGGCAAATGCTCATCCCAACTACCACCAAAGTCAATGATGCACGCCCATAACATATCTTCCAAAGTTTGATTCGTACGTTCGGTTTGACCGTCCGTTTGAGGATGATACGCCGTGCTCAACTTCATTTGCGTGCCCATATCTTCATGAAACTTTTCCCAAAATCGAGATGTAAAACGGGTATCTCGATCCGAAATAATAGATATAGGAACCCCATGTCGCGTGACCACTTCCTTAATAAACAACTTAGCCAAAGTCTCCGGCGATATCACTTCTTTAATGGGAAGAAACAAAGCGCTTTTTGTCAATCGGTCAACTATAACCCAAATCGAATCGAATTGGGTTCTCGCCGTTTTAGGTAACTTTGTAATGAAATCCATGGTAATGTGCTCCCATTTCCATTTCGGGATTTCTAACGGTTGCAACTTACCATACGGCTTTTGGTGTTCGGCTTTTACTTGTAAACACGTGACACATTGCTCAACATACTTCACAACATCACGTTTCATGCCCGGCCACCAATAATCTTTCTTCAAGTCAAGATACATTTTCGTCGCGCCCGGATGAATGGAGTATTTTGACTTATGTGCTTCATTAAGTAGCACTAGTCGGTAATCACCCATCTTAGGCACCCACACCCTTCCTTGGAAAGACAACAATCCACGCGGACCCATAGTAATAAACTCCGATTGGCCCACGATTCGCTCCGTATGCTTGTTGTGAACATAAGCCTCTATTTGAATCTCACCAAGCTTTTCAAGAAAATCGTTGGTAATAATCAAACGTAACGACCCCACTTTTATCGCCGGATGTTGACTCTTTCGACTCAACGCATCCGCGACCACATTCGCTTTACCCGGATGATAAAGTATTTCACAATCGTAGTCTTTCACCACATCCATCCACCTACGTTGGCGATAATTCAAATCTCGTTGATTAAAGAGATGTTTCAAACTCTTATGATCCTAATAAATCGTACATTTGACACCATACAAGTAATGGCGCCAAATTTTCAACGCATGCACTACCGCCGCCAACTCAAGATCATGAGTCGGATACCTCGTTTCATGTTCCTTTAATTGTCGAGAGGCATAAGCGATGACTTTACCTCTTTGCATTAGAACACACCCGAGACCATTTAAGGAAGCATCACAATAAACCACCATGTCTTCAACACCTTCCAGTAACACTAACACCGGAGCTTGACACAACTTCTCTTTTAACAATTGAAAAGCAATTTCTTGCTCGTTCTCCCAACCAAACCTCGCATTCTTCCTTGTCAATTTCGTCAACGAAGAAGCGATCTTAGAAAAATCTTGGATAAACCGACGATAATAACCGGCCAATCCGAGAAAACTTCGGATTTTCGTAGGCGTAGTCGGTCGTCCCCAACTCTTCACCGTTTCGATCTTCCCCGGATCTACTTGAATACCGTTTTCGTTCACAATATGACCAAGGAATTGAACTTCCCTTAGCCAAAATTCACATTTGGAGAACTTTGCATACAACTTCTCCTTTCGTAGCGTCTTCAATACTTCACGCAAATGATGTTCATGTTCGTTCATACTTTTCGAGTAGACTAGTATGTCGTCAATGAACACTATTACCGACTTGTCCAACATAGGTTGGCACACTCGGTTCATAAGATCCATGAATGCCGCCGGTGCATTCGTAAGACCAAAGGGCATAACTACAAACTCATAATGCCCGTAACGCGTTCGAAAAGCCGTTTTCTCTATGTCTTCCTCACGGACCCGCATTTGGTGATAGCCGGACCGTTGGTCGATCTTAGAGAAATACGTTGCACCTTGAAGTTGATCAAATAAATCGTCAATCCTAGGTAATGGATAACGATTCTTGATCGTCACTTTATTCAACTCACGGTAATCAATGCACATACGCATACTACCATCTTTCTTCTTCACAAATAACACCGGAGCGCCTCATGGCGAAGCACTAGGTCGAATAAAACCCTTCTCGAGCAACTCTTGGGTTTGATTTAACAACTCTTGCATTTCCGTTGGTGCTAAACGATAAGGAGTTTTAGCAATGGGAGTAGCTCCCGGAACCAACTCAATACGAAACTCAACTTGTCTTTCCGCCGGAACACCCGGTAATTCGTCCGGAAAAACGTCTTCGAATTCACTAACAACCGGAATTTCACGAATAGGTGGCGGCTCATTGCGAGTATCAACAACATGAGCAAGGAAAGCCATGCCACCGGTAACAACAAAACGACGTGCCCGTGCAAAAGTGCATATCGGCACCGGTCTCCTTCGCTTATCACCATGAATAATTAACTCTCCCCCACTTAGGGTCTTTACACGAATAAACTTATCATGGCATGCAATATCGGCTCTATAACGATCGAGCCAATCCATACCAACGACAATATCAAAGTCGCCCAAGGTCATTGGAATAAGATCAATTTTAAAGGTTTCGGCACCAAAAACAACATCAAAATTTTCACACACATCAACCACTAGCACCGTCTTGCCGTCCGCTATTTCGACTTCTATTGGACGACTTAACTTAGCTAACGGTCTATTAAGTTTAGGCACAAATTTAGGAGAGACAAACGACAAATTTGCACCGCTATCGAAAAGAATCCTTGCCGGATTAGAATTAACCATGTAAGTACCTGAGACAACTTCGTGCGATTGTTTGGCTTCATCATTGGTCATCAAATAGTTGTGACCCCTAGCCGTACCCGCCGCCTTCTCTAACCGTTTCACATTGTCGTTTCGCAAGTCGGGACACTCCGGCTTCTTATGCCCTTCTTTGCCGCAATTAAAACAAGTGACTTTGTTTCCGGAACGTGGTTTCGGACACTCACGAGCCATATGACCCGGTTGCCCACAATTGTAGCACATATAAGAAAACCCGCCGGTAGTGCCCTTCTTTGCACTATTGACACTTTCGGCCCCCCTCTTGCTTTTGCTCTTCTTGCTTGAGGCGTTAGAGTAACTAAAACCCTCAAATTTTCTTTTGGAAAACATGAAATCACTCTTTCTTGGAACCTCCGGCTCAAAATCCCGAGCCAACTCGAACAATTCATCAAAAGACTTAGCCATACCCCGACTAATCTTCCCCTTGTACTCATCATTCAAAGTACGGTAGAAATCCTTCATGAGCTTATAATCATCACCAACATATTCCGGGCAGAAACGAGTCTTTGCCAAGAATGTAGACTTAAGAGTAACTAAGTCCATTGAGCCTTGTTGCAAATGGTGCAACTCGTCCCGGATTCTATCGAGATCGGAAGAAGTTCGGTATTCCTTGAAAAACTCCTTCTTAAACTCTTCCCACGTCAAGCCCATACATTGTTCCTCACCATACAAGTTGATTTTATCATCCCACCATAACTTAGCCTCTTCTCGTAGCATGCTAGAGCCATACCTCGCCTTCTTCTCGGGAGGACATTCCGAGGTACGGAAAGCTCCCTCGATGTCGGAGATCCAACATGTACTTTTTAAAGGATCTCGTACCCCATTAAACATCGGGGGTTGAGCGTCCTTGAAATTCTTGTAGTGGAAGTCCCGCCTTCCTTCACCTCCTTCACCACGAGGATAAATGTTTCTAGCATCAAGTGCCCCTTCGATAGTGGCCTTCATTCGTTCATTTATCAAATCGGTCACCTGCCCATCGACCGAATCTTGAAAGACCTTTCGGACGTCCGTAAGAAAATCCGCTTTTAACTTTTTAAAGACGGCCTCAACCTTGGCCGAAAACTCGGCGTCCTCGCTTGTACTTCCGTTATCATGATCGGGACCGTTTTTCGTCTTCATTCTATAAAACGAAATAGGTTAAACCACAAAACGAAAGGACGATTACATGTGTATATACATATATGCCACACTACTCCATCTCGCTCAACAATCATCGTACATTGCTTGTTTAACACGATTTGCACCCGTAACAACGGTAGCTACTCGTTGTTACGCGAGCACGTCGCATTCACTTGCTAGTACACCGTCCGTCTTGCTTGATGATTGCTAAACACAACACAACACAATTAGCACAAGGTTAATTCTCATAAACCAAAGCACTAACAATTCCCGGTTAGACCCAAAGTCCTACAAGTCCCGCATAAGGCGCTCACACAATAAAGTCTAAGTCTAGGCACCTATCTCAAGTCGCCTAAATCCCTTAGACCAGGCTCTGATACCACTTGTAACAACCAGACTTCATAAACCCAAAAACGCGTACAAAAATTTTTTTTTTTATGGCAGTGCATCTGGACGGCGTCCAGCTCAGAAGGGTGGGACGGCGTCCAGCTCAAACAACAGGGACGGCGTCCAAGCAATTGGGACGGCGTCCCAATGGCCTTCCAGCTACTGATCACGGGTCCAACTCACACGAGCGGAAAACCCACTCCCTGACACTTTCCAACTAAAACCTTTTTACCACAAGTCAATATAAGTAAAACTAAGAGATTTTCATCATCAAATCAAGTTTTACATCAACGGGACCACATCGCCCATTTTACGAGTTTCGTTCTAAAATACAAGTTTCGACCAAATATAAGTTTAAGTTCCAAACGACACTAGAGCATGGTGTTTGGGGTTAAGCTACCCAATCTCGGTCGAACTCCAAAAGCTAACACCCAAAAGCATCCCCTAACAAAACAAGCGGGAGATCACTAATCCAATTGAACGCTCTTACCCTTGTCAACGCCCGACCCTATAAAAAAAAGGTAAACAACGAGAGGGTAAGCAAAGCTTAGTGAATGCAATAATTATACGAATACATATATAATTATACCTACTTGCATACACTTACACAACCGCAAACATGCTAGCAAACAACATTAGCTTATCGTCGCAATAACAAGCTATAATTCACCAATACCCCCAAGCTAGCATAACATCCGCATATAAATACAACTCGAATAATATAATATGCTTACAACACAAATAACCATGGTTAACCAATAGTACAAGGGAACGACGCTCGCGAAAACGCCATCGGTGTTCATAACATCCGTTAGGGCACTTAACACCTCGCACCACTAACCCCTAGGGTGGCACCTTAACACCTCGGCACATCACCCCGAGTGGCATCTTAACACCTCGATGCAACACTCATTATTTTACGGAGTGGTGTCTTAACACCTCGACACTACACTCCTAGGTGGCATCTTAACACCTCGATGCTACACCCGAGTGGCATCTTAACACCTCGATACTACACTCTTCACGTGAAACGTGGTGTCTTAACACCTCGACACTACACCTTTCATGCTACAACAAATAGATACATTATATACATACGCATATAATTATTCCACTCACCTCAAAGTCTTCGTGTAAGATAACCGAACTTGCAACGTCAATGTAACGTACCTATTACATTTTAGCACATAATCAATTCACAACTCAAGTCGGTCAAGCAACTCACTAAACAATCTAGAGTCTTTTGACCCTAAGTGCAATCCCGACCCATTTTGCACCTTTGACCCTAATAATGGGTTAACTTCACCAAAAACCCTAACTTTAGCCAATTAAGGTATTAACACACTTTTAACCACAAAGTTAACTCGTTTTCATACATGCAAGACAACCTAGGTCATCAAAGACCCATTTGACCCATTTCTAGGTCAACACACCCATTTGGGTCACCCACAACCCAAATCACACCCACTAACATTAACTATAAGTGTATTAGTATTTACTTAGGTCTTTAAGACCCATTTACACCATTTACCCTTTCAAAACCCTAGGTTAGTCACCATTTGGGTCATCATGACCCAAACTTACCCAAAAACCCCAAATTACTCACAAATGGGTTTTATGTGCAATACTAACCCAAATCCTAACCCTTAAACACATTAAACTAAGGTAATCAAGTTTAGGGCTTACCACAACAATCAAAACGAAGCTAACGAGGAGATGAACAACTTTAATGCTCGAGCTAAAACCCGAAACAAGCTTCTTCTTCTCCGATTTGAGCTTTCTCACACTTGAATCACACTCTCTCACTAGGATTTAAGTGGATGAAGTTTGGTGGTTAGGAATGGAGTAATGAGGCTCAACCAAACTGATCTAGGGCCTTTAATTCATCCAACAAGTGAAATTACCAATTTACCCATCTAAAATATTTAAAAGCAAAAAGACCTGCCAGCCATTCTGGACGGCGTCCAAAATGTTGGACGGCGTCCAGGTCTTCAAACTGGGACGGCGTCCCAATGGTTTGGACGGCGTCCAAACCCAAAAAGAAAACAGGATCTTACATGAGTCAAAAGGTCAACCTAGCATTTATCATTTCCGTTACGTCTACGTACTTTTCTGCAATATTGAATCACAATATTGATACGTGAGCATTCATATCTTATCTTTTATATATTAATAGTGTATCTATGTCTAGTGCTCGAGTATATATGTTTATGCATGCTTGTATGCTTTAATTTTGTCGTTAGATAGTTTTTGATGAATCACGAATTTGATACATATGCTACTGATATAAAGTATATGATATGCATGTCGTTGGAAAGCTATCGAAAAATTAATAACTTTTCATTTAGAAATCGCGTGATTTCGATGAACGGATTAAAAGATATGGTCCATTGAATTATGTTTGACGTTAATTGAAATTGTGTTTGAAACTGTAAATTAATATTTAAACAACTTGTCTATGAGATTGATAAATTGGATTTTTAGATATTACTAATCGAGTAAATGAATTTCTATATAAGGCACGTCTCGTTTTGTTAAACAGTTGTCAAAGTTGACTGTCTTATCATGTTTTAAAGCTTTACAAACACTATAATCTGATTTTACAAGTATTGAAAAACTATGTGAAATAATAAAATATTTTCGATTGCCATGATAATTCAAATATAATATAGCTCATGAAATAAATAATATTTTGAGTTTAATAAACTATAAATTCGTTCAATTATCAAGACTTATACCATGTTAATATAATAAACATGTATAGATTTAAAGATCATATTGGGTCAGATTGACTTTTGAGATGACTTTTGCATGTCGGTCTTGAGCATTAGGATTGTGATACACTATGACCTGACCTAGCTTGTTAGACAGTTATTGATTAACATATACTAATATAGGTTCGTGAATCCGAGGCCAACCCTACACTTGTTCAGTGCCGTCATATGCATAATTGCTACGAAATACAATATAGTAAGTTTCATTTGCTCCCTTTTTAATTGCTTTTGCAATCTATATTTTTGGGTTGAGAATACATGCACTTTATTTTAAACGCAATGGACACAAGTACATACTAAATTCTACACTGAGTTTGAACTGAAAATTCCTTAGCTTTGGTAACTAGTAACTGCCAGTTATAAGAACCAGTGGGTGTGAATAGTGGTATATGGATCCATAGGGCTTGACATCCCCGTCTGTTCCAGGTATAGAAACCCTAGCATGAACTATAAAACAGACGTATGCTATTTAAGTTTAGTACATGTAGGTTTGCGTGTATTGTACATGTTGGTTGTATGTATGTTAAAACAGGGGTACTTATTATATATACGTTAAGTTTAGTTACCAGGGGGCTCAATTTTGTAGAATATTTTGATAAACGTTTTGAATAAAACAACTGAAATCTTGTGATCCACTTTCACATACAGATTATGCGCAATATTAAAACTATGAACTCACCAACCTTTGTGTTGATATTTTTAAGCATGTTTATTTTCAGGTTCCTAGAAGTCTTCCGCTGTTTTCTTATACGTTATACAAGCTATGTGCATGGAGTCATACATGCCTTATTCGAGAAAACTTTGCATTCACAAAATCATCACCATGTATCTTATTTTGACTGCATTGTCAACGGATGTAGTATTGTAAACTATTATTTACGGTGATTTTCTATATGTAGAAATCATCAGATGTCAAAAACCTTGGAATTAGATATTCATTTATGGTGTGCCTTTTTAAAAGAATGCAATGTTTACAAAATATATCATGTAGAGGTCAGTACCTCACTGTGAAATCGATGAATGATGTATTCGTCCAAATGGATTTGGACGGGTTATCACAGTTGGCATCAGAGCTTGAGGTCATAGGGAACCAGAATTTGCATTAGTGTGTTTAACTGGTAATTGTTAAGATGCATTAGTGAGTCTGGACTATGATCGTATCTGTTTTTACCGAATTTTGCTTATTATTTCTTGTCAAAAATTACTTGCTTATCATTCTTAAGTCTAGACACATTTTCCTGCATTTATTGCATAGATAGTGTACAGACGAATTCATATCTTAGCATATCTGTTACTGTAAACTTTGCCTGACATCTTCCGAAGATTCCTCCGTAATTTATGGGATTTTGGTATTATATATACATATGTAAATTATGTATTGAAGAATACCAAATCTAAGTCCTATAATCTATTTCACATCAAAAATCATTTCCCTGATTACACAAGATGGATCCCGTATCTAGTTCGAATTCCTTAGATTCCGACAGCTATTCCGATATGGAATTCTACCTGAGCTCCGAAAGAAGTGTGACAGGAACGGATCAACCAATCAGCCATCGCCTATTCTGGATGAATTGGGAATGGGTTCGTAGTCTACTTAATCATTGAAGACAAGAAGAAGGTGATCCCTTCCATCCACCACATTTCCCTCTGGGCGAAGAACCTGAAGCACTTACCGGCGAACCAGTCCGAAACACCATTTTCTCTCTCATTTTCAGAGTATCTCACCACGATTATATACTATCTCAAATTCTAGATCTTATTCACCCGCTCGTCCGAACCGCCAATCATCCCGGTGTAATAGAAGAAGTCAACGAGCTTCGCGCTCGAGTAGTGGTTTTAGAGAATATGGTGCTAATGTTACAAGCACCATCAGCATCACCGACATCAATAGTACCGCCGGCAACAACACCAACAGTACCATTACCACCACCCACAACAACCGCATCGCAAACCTCAACTTCACAATCTGTCCCACGAGCATCAACGTCATACGCCCTGTAGATACCAAGGAATACCAAGAACAACAAACGATGAAGTATTGATTCATAACTTCATCGAAGAAATATTCTGCAGAGAATATGTAGTTTCTAAAAGTTTTAGAGATTATATATTCTAGTGCAAATTGTAAATCAGATGAGTGGGCGGATAGAAATAATGAAGTGAAACCCTGATAGGAATGGTGCGCGATTTACAAGCTAGACTTGTTATACAAGCAGCATCAACAGTACCGTCAGCATCACCAGCACGTCAGTAGCGTCAGCATCACCAGCACGTCAGTACCGTCAGCATCGTCAGCACCAGCAGCACCTATAACATCACAAGCTCCGCCAGTTCCATAATCACCAACATCATCACAAATCAACAACGCATATATTGTATCAACGAGTTATGAATTATTTACTCATTTCCCCAAAAGAATTTATATGTATATTTTATATATATATGAATATTGAAATCAAAATAAATCTTTTCGTACTAAGCTATTACGTGTGAATCTTAAATGGTAGGTACTACTCGGTTAGTTCATGTTACTAATATGCTATGATGTACATCCTTCGTTAATGACTTAACAATCGTTAACTATAATCTCTGCTTCGACTTAATAGATTCCATTTCATAATAAATCAAGTGTATTATTCAAATACATGTTTGATTTTACACTTTCATTTTCGATGTACTTGAAACTTTCCAGAAAACATCATTCGTACCTTGCGAAACTCACAAGAATTCCACGAGCACCAACATCATTCACCGAGGAATATCAATAAGAATAGATAATGAAGTATTGATTACATTAGTGAAATACTCCGCGAATATTATGTAATCTTTAATGTTTTAGAGATTATTCATTTCTAGTTCCAGCCGAAAATCAAATGAGTTTAATAGTATATTAACTCATTAAATTCGTATTACATCGGAAGAAAATAGACATATATATTTTCATAAAGACTGTAGTAAAATTCTTCTGTACAAAATATTACTTGTGAAATTTTTAACGGGTAGGTAATACCCGGGAAATATATAAGTTCACAATTAATATGTTACACTGTACATTCTTCAATTTTGATTCAAGAATCATTAACCGTACTCACTACTTTCACAGCGATATACATTCTTCCATAAGAATCATAACAACCATTTTCATACAAATTCGATTGCATATTCTGATTTTTATAGATCAGAATCCAAGTCAAGATTTAACAGAAGACATCGCTCTTAGATTTCTACATCATACAAAGCCATACTTTAAATTCAAAATTGTGCTAGAACATCACTTTTATTCACAACACTCAGAAAGATATTAGAATCATTTAAGATTCACGACGAGTTCATCATTTGAATATTGACGATGACAACCTACATTTAAACCTTCAAAATTCCGGAAAATACCTCAACTAAGAAACAACCGAGAGGATGATCCAACCACATGTTACCTACGAAAAGAAGGACTTATGCAAATAGTCATGCACCTGGAAAAACTCCCGGAATCTAAGTAGGAGTTTAACACGAATCCGTGATCCATTGGCGTTGTTATTACCGAAAATAACCTTGCAATTCCCTTCCAAGGTATTCAGTGTTATCACCCTTCCAATAAGCCAACTTCGACTTTCATTTGGATTAGCCTTATTATAACCTTGATAAACACATTGCCCTGTATGTCATTGTTACCAGGGAACCTTTTATATCCCACCACATTAGCAGTAAACTTACCAGCAACTTCATTACTCATTGGTTTAAGTCTCTCCGAAAAACCATTATAATTGTTCATTAAAACCCTATCATATACTCATCCGCATCTTGTAACGAGAATTGCCATACCAATTACCGGGAATCAGCAATCAGTATTTTGAATCTCGCATCGTTTCTATATCAACAGTTATATGTATACATATAACATTTATCTCTTAGAATTATGATCTTCCATTCTGAAATTCTGAAAAGTACCCAGTCTACGAATCAATACTCTGAATATTGAAAAAGCTGAATGAAGCAGCAAAAACTGTAAACGACCTTAACAGTCGAAGGTTTGATGATAAAAGTTGGCAAAACTCAGAAAAGTTGGAACTGAAAAACGGATTGAGCAAACCATGAAGGAGGCTGTGGACAAATCACAAAGACTAAACCTGCCTTCAAAGAATCCAAATGATTCAGTATCTGCTGAAGTCATTAACGAATACCTTGCTCCTGACTCTAAACCTTTACGAACAAGTCTTTTTCATCATCCTTCAATATTAGAAATTCTAAGATATCATCATATCTTTCATTATAAATATCTTCGATATTTCTGAAGATATCTTCATAACTATTATTATCCGAAATTATTTATCTCTTCGCGCTATCTATGTTACATCATAAAAGAAACTATTTTAGTTTCTAAATTCTGAAAAATTCAAAAAATGGATGTTTTTGAAGTAGTGTTGGGAATTGAAGCATGAGTTAGTATAATATAATTACACTTGATCAACGTGATTATATTACAGTAAGTCATGCTGAGTTTCTAATGGAACATAATGATTTACAGACCATAACATCATCATGTGCCATGTTACACGACTCTTACATTCTATCTAATCTCTAAACATATCAAGAACATATTCTCTTGATAGTTCTGTCTCTTCCTTTGAATTCTGATAATTTGACAAATCAAGATCGTGCCATTACAATTTCTTTCTTAGAACATTAACTATGTTCATTCTGAAATGCATAGCTACGAATTCTGGACCATTACTTACTTCACACAAAGTCGAGAAGAGAAAATAATAACACAAAGCTTCGAAATATAAAGAGGAGTATAAATCACAGCAAATAGAAGAGATCATTAACCGTAGATGTCAATAATTATGGAAAGACAAATGCAAGGAAGGATTATGAAAACCACTACCCCAAGAGCGAAGTAGAAGTAAACAGATTCCTCCGGTGGAAGTTGGAATAGAAGGATGATTGTGGTAACAGTCAGAATGAGATCAGGGATAAAATATAATATTAACCAGATACAAAACGTTTTGATTTAAATTAATATTATCATATATATAAATAACGAGAAGTTGAATTAAAGAAGAAAATGACCTAAACACTCGCACGTTAAAGTTACATTTCGAATGATATAGTTTATTGATAATTTAAGTCGATATTTTGACAAGAGTATGAGTCACGAAACATAGAATGCCAAATTATTAAAGCGTACGAAAGGCATTTGAGAAACCGGAACCGGGACATAAGTCGAGCGTCAACGTACAAGTTATCGGAACTAAAATTACAAGTCACCTATGCACGAGAATATAATATAATATATAAATAATTATATATATTATATATATATATATAATTATTAATTATGTCGACAAGCTAGTGAACAAAAATTTCTGAGCTGGAAATGCTCACCTTCGCGATCGCGGAGCTGTAAGGCACAAAAACTCCGCGATTGCGGAGCAGTCAAAATCAAAAATGTACTATAAAAAGGCCAGTTTGTTCGACGAGTTACATACATAAATATATCCATCAATCTCCCTCCGTATTATATTTATATTATTATTATTATTATTATTATTATTATTATTATTATTATTATTTATATTATTAATATTATTATTATTAGTAGTATTAGTATTATTATACATAAAATATTACGACGAGGTCATGAGCATGTAATTTCAAAACGGGTTTTTCGAGCGGGATAGAGCTAAGGAAATTATGGGTATTGCTTGGGGGTTATGATCGTGAGTCAAAAGGTCAACCTAGCATTTATCATTTCCGTTGCATCTACGTACTTTCCTGCAATATTAAATCACAATATTGATACTTGAGCATTCATATCTTATCTTTTATATATTAATAGTGTATCTATGTCTAGTGCTTGAGTATATATGTTTATGCATGCTTGTATGCTTTAATTTTGTCGTTAGATAGTTTATGATGAATCACGAATTTGATACATATGCTACTGATATAAAGTATATGATATGCATGTCGTTGGAAAGCTATCGAAAAATTAATAACTTTTCATTTAGAAATCGCGTGATTTCGATGAACGGATTAAAAGATATGGTCCACTGAATTATGTTTGACGTTAATTGAAATTGTGTTTGAAACTGTAAATTAATATTTAAACAACTTGTCTATGAGATTGATAAATTGGATTTTTAGATATTACTAATCGAGTAAATGAATTTCTATATAAGGCACGTCTCGTTTTGTTAAACAGTTGTCAAAGTTGACTGTCTTATCATGTTTTAAAGCTTTACAAACACTATTATCTGATTTTACAAGTATTGGAAAACTAGGTGAAATCATAAAATATTTTCGAGTGCCATGATAATTCAAATATAATATAGATCCTGAAATAAATAATATTTTGAGTTTGATAAACTATAAATTCGTTCAATTATCAAGACTTATACTATGTTAATATAATAAATATGTATAGATTTAAAGATCATATTGGGTCAGATTGATTTTTGAGATGACTTTTGCATGTCGATCTCGAGCATTAGGATTGTGATACACTATGACCTGACCTAGCTTGTTAGACAGTTATTGATTAACATATACTAATATAGGCTCGTGAATCCGAGGCCAACCCTGCACTTGTTCAGTGCCGTCATATGCATAATTGCTACGAAATACAGTATAGTGAGTTTCATTTGCTCCCTTTTTAATTGCTTTTGAAATCTATATTTTTGGGTTGAGAATACATGCACTTTATTTTAAACGCAATGGACACAAGTACATACTAAATTCTACACTGAGTTTGAACCGAAAATCCCTTAGCTTTGGTAACTAGTAACTGCCGGTTATAAGAACCAGTGGGCGTGAATAGTGGTATATGGATCCATAGGGCTTGACATCCCCGTCTGTTCCAGGTATAGAAACCCTAGTCTGAACAATAAAACAGACGTATGCTATTTAAGTTTAGTACACGTAGGTTTGCGTGTATTGTACATGTTGGTTTCAGGTATGTTAAAACAGGGGTACTTATTATATATACGTTAAGTTTAGTTACCAGGGTGCTCAATTTTGTAGAATATTTTGATAAACGTTTTGGATAAAATAACTGAACTCTTGTGATCCACCTTCATATACAGATTATGCGCAACATTAAAACTATGAACTCACCAACCTTTGTGTTGACACTTTTAAGCATGTTTATTCTCAGGTTCCTAGAAGTCTTTCGATGTTTGCTTATACGTTATACAAGCTATGTGCATGGAGTCATACATGCCTTATTCGAGAAAACTTTGCATTCACAAAATCATCACCATGTATCTTATTTTGACTGCATTGTCAACGGATGTAGTATTGTAAACTATTATTTATGGTGATTTTCTATATGTAGAAATCATTAGATGTCAAAAACCTTGGAATTAGATATTCATTTATGGTGTGCCTTTTCAAAAGAATGCAATGTTTACAAAACGTATCATGTAGAGGTCAGTACCTCACTGTGAAATCGATGGATGATGTATTCGTCCAAATGGATTTGGATGGGTCATCACAGTTAACATAATTCTTACACTTAGGATTAAGAAGGAACTACAATAGTATACCTACAGTTAAGAGTACACGGGCTCAAACGTGTACACTTTTCCTCTTCTTGATTATGGGTAATATATCACTGTAGTTGATCGCGTATATTGTTTTCAGATACATATGTATATTTTTTAGAAATTGTGTATTTGCTATATTTACTCAAAATTTTCCCATTTCTTTGATCAACAGAAAACATGACAATCGAAATGGCAAACTTGATCAAAATGAGTGATAACTATTTGTGGCAACTTGGGTGGGTCAGCGAATAAGGTACCGTGTCAAACGGGTGCCACTTAACTTAAACATTAAAACACAAAGGTTTTTTTCCTGACAATTTGGTCTTTATGCAGGGATATTATGTTTAAAAAGTAAGTTGGTTATTAAAATTTTGATAACCTGATGATGCAGTCATGACCGGTCCCCATCATATGGTAACTACCTTACTTAAGTAATAATTCAACCATTCTCATATGTTTCACATGAATTGTCATGCTACTTACTGTCTTGTACATATCAGCACTGTGTAGATTTTTGAGTGATTTCATCAATTATATCTTTTAGGCAAAATTTCATTCCTCGTCCCTGAACTTTACATCAAATTTGACTCCATGTCCTTTTTTTTTTGTGCATTCCTCATCCCTAATGTTAAAAACACTACATCCCTCGTCCTCCCGTCTACTTCCTGTCTGTTTCAGCGGTTAAGTCAATTTCAAAACATGTGAGGGTATTTTAGTCTTTCATCCTCTTTGTTCCATTTACTCCTGACTTCTCCCTTATTCAACCCTAAAAAGATATAAACCCTAATTTCTAATCAAAAAATCAATCAACCAACACCCTTAATTAAAATAAAAATTGAAATTAATTAAATCCAACTCATTAATTAATTGGTTGTGAAGTATCGATCCTGGAAAAAGCACACCTGAATCAGGTTTATTAGCTACAATCGGAGGTACAGAAGGCTAAATCGAAGCTCCTGAAGCTCTAGTATCAAGCATCACGTCAGATTCAGCATCTTGAAAATTATCTTCAGAAAACTTGTCAGATCGATTACTTCCAGATTCAACACTTCTAGTTCGAACTGAAGCATCAGGAGGCATAGGAGGAACGTTACGAGTAGATTTCATTGATTTACAGTGGAAAAAGAAGGTGATTTCACCAGATTTCTATGGATGACGAAGAAGAAAAGTGAAAATTTTAAAGAGTCCGTACAAATCGTCAAAATCTTCCACTGTAGCTGAGAGAATTTTTTTGCAAATTTTGGACAACACATGTGTTTTTGAACCAATTAATGAGTTGGATTTAATTAATTTCAATTTTTATTTTAATTAAGGGTATTGGTTAATTGATTTGATTTTTTTTTATTAGAAATTAGGGTTTATATTTTTTTTTAGGGATGAATTAGGGAGAAGTCAAGTAGATAAAGAAAGGGTAAAGGGAACAAAGAGGAAGAAAGACTAAAATACCCTCACATGTTTTGCACATGCTTGACTTAACGGCTGAAATAGACAGGAAGTAGACGGGAGGACGAGGAATGTAGTGTTTGGATACATTAGGGACGAGGAATGCACAAAAAAAAAAAAGGACATGGAGTCAAATTTGATGTAAAGTTCAGGGACGAGGAATGAAATTTTGTCTATCTTTTACTTGCTTAAATTAGAAGGCATATATATATATATATATATATATATATATATATATATATATATATATATATATATAATTTAATTGTTTATGTATCATGCATGGAAATAGATTTAATGGATATATGTTACATTGATATTGATGATTTGATGCTTCTGATTTAAAGGTTATTGCTACCAATTCTTCAAAAGTGTTCTAAGACATTTTCAATGTTGATTTTTTCAGTCCAGCTTTAACAAATATGTATTTCTATGTGATTATAGGACTGAATTGATACATAATCTAAGACGGAGGGTGCTACATAAATTTTGTGGATATTATTAGTATGTTCCTATCATCCTATGGTAGATAATGCTGTTGCGTCTATGTTGAAAAAGCAAGCATCAAAAGCCATATGTTACAAAAGGTGAATTGAAAGGACCCGTTCATACCGATTATAAACTATTCATAATAGTTGATTTCATTGTGAGGTATTGACCTCTATATGATACGTTTTACAAACATTGCATTCGTTTTTAAAAGACAAACTTTCACTTCAACGAAATTTGACAGGTATGCATATCATTTCATAATATATCCAACTATCAATGACTTAATCTGTCATCTACTTAATAATGATTCTTTTGAACTCTACAACTCGAATGCAACGTCTTTGGAAATATGCCATGAAATGAAATGTCCCGTTCATATTGATTATAAACGTTCTATATTAATTGATTTCGTCGCGAGGTTTTGACCTCTATATGAGAAGTTTTTCAAAGACTGCATTCATTTTTAAAACAACCATAACCTTTATTTTATCTATAAAGGTTTAAAAAGCATTACGTAGATTATCAAATAATGATAATCTAAAATATACCGTTTACACACGACCATTACATAATGGTTTAAAATAAGAATATATTACATCAAAAATAAGTTTCTTGAATGCAGTTTTTACATAATATCATACAAGCATGGACTCCAAATCTTGTCCTTATTTTAGTATGCAACAGCGGAAGCTCTTAATAATCACCTGAGAATAAACATGCTTAAAACGTCAACAAAAATGTTGGTGAGTTATAGGTTTAACCTATATATTATCAAATCATAATAATAGACCACAAGATTTCATATTTCAATATACATCCCATACATAGAGATGAAAATCATTCATATGGTGAACACCTGGTAACCAACATTAACCAGATGCATATAAGAATATCCCCTATCATTCCGGGAAATCCTTCGGACATGATAAAAACAACATCGAAGTACTAAAGCATCCGGTACTTTGGATGGGGTTCGTTAGGTCCAATAGATCTATCTTTAGGATTCGCGTCAATTAGTAGATCAGTTTACTAATTCTTAGGCTACCAAGCAAAAGGTGGGCATATTCGGCTTTTCACCCATATAATGTAGTTTCATTTACTTGTATCTATTTCGTAAAACATTTATAAAACTGCATGTATTCTCATCCCAAAATATTAGATTTTAAAAGTGGGACTATAACTCACTTTCACAGATTTTTACTTCGTCGGGAAGTAAAACTTGGCCACTGGTCGATTCACGAACCTATAACAAATATGTACATATATATCAAAGTATGTTCAAAATATATTTACAACATTTTTAATACGTTTTAATGTTTTAAGTTTATTAAGTCAGCTATCGTCGTTAGTAACCTACAACTAGTTGTCCACAGTTAGATGTACAGAAATAAATCGATATATATTATCTTGAATCAATCCACGACCCAGTGTATACACATCTCAGGCTAGATCACAACTCAAAGTATATATATTTTTGGAATCAACCTCAACCCTGTATAGCTAACTCCAACATTACTGCATATAGAGTGTCTATGGTTGTTCCAAATAATATATATACATGGGTCGATATGATATGTCAAAACATTTGCATACGTGTCTATGGTATCCCAAGATTACATAATATATTAAAATACATGTATAATACAATATGAGTTAGTTAGGATATGATTAATATAGATTTGTTACCAATTTTCACGTAGCTACAACAAGCAAAAATATCCAATCTTGTTTTACCCATAACTTCTTCGTTTTAAATACGTTTTGAGTGAATCCAATTGCTATGGTTTCATATTGAACTTAAGTTTACGAATCTATACAGAAAAACTATAAGTTTATAGTCAGAAATACAGGTTACAAGTCGTTTTTGTAAAGGTAGTCATTTCAGTCGAAAGAACGACGTCTAGATGACCATTTTGAAAAACATACTTCCACATTGAGTTTAACCATGATTTTTGGATATAGTTTCATGTTCATAAGAAAAATCACTTTCCCTGAATAACAAAATTTAAATCAAAGTTTATAATAGTTTTTAATTAGCTAACCCAAAACAGCCCGCGGTGTTACTACGACGGCGTATATCCAGTTTTACGGTGTTTTTCGTGTTTTCAGGTTTTAAATCATTAAGTTAGCATATCATATAGATATAGAACATGTGTCTAGTTGATTTTAAAAGTCAAGTTAGAAGGATTAACTTTTGTTTGCGAACAAGTTTAGAATTAACTAAACTATGTTCTAGTGATTTCAAGTTTAAACCTTCGAATGAGGTAGTTTTATATATATGAATCGAATGATGTTATGAACATCATTACCACCTTAGGTTTTGTGGATAAACCTACTGGAAATGAGAAAAATAGATCTAGCTTCAAAGGATCCTTGGATGGCTTGAAAGTTCTTGAAGCAGAATCATGACACGAAAACAAGTTCAAGTAAGATTTCCACTCGAAATAAGATTGTTATAGTTATAGAAATTGAATCAATGTTTGAATATGAGTATTACCTTATATTAGAAAGATATCTTACTGTAAATAAGAAAGATTTCTTGAGGTTGGATGATCACTTTACAAGATTGGAAGTAAGCTAGCAAACTTGGAATTATTCTTGATTTTATGAAACTAGAACTTATAGAATTTATGAAGAACACTTAGAACTTGAAGATAGAACTTGAGAGAGATCAATTAGATGAAGAAAATTGAAGAATTAAAGTGTTTGTAGGTGTTTTTGGTCGTTGGTATATGGATTAGATATAAAGGATGTGTAATTTTGTTTACATGTAAATAAGTCATGAATGATTACTAATATTTTTGTAATTTTATGAGATATTTCATGCTAGTTTTCAACTGATGGTTCCCACATGTGTTAGGTTACTCACATGGGCTGCTAAGAGCTGATCATTGGAGTGTATATACCAATAGTACATACATCTAAAAGCTGTGTATTGTACGAGTACGAATACGGGTGCATACGAGTAGAATTGTTGATGAAACTGAACGAGGATGTAATTGTAAGCATTTTTGTTAAGTAGAAGTATTTTGATAAGTGTCTTAAAGTCTTTCAAAAGTGTATGATTACATATTAAAACACTACATGTATATACATTTTAACTGAGTCGTTAAGTCATCGTTAGTCGTTGCATGTAAATGTTGATTTGAAACCTTTAAGTTAACGATCATGTTAAATGTTGTTAACCCAATGTTTATTATATCTAATGAGATGTTAAATTATTACATTATCATGATATTATGATATATTAATATATCTTAGTATGATATATATACAGTTAAATGTTGTTACAACGATAATCGTTACATATATGTCTCGTTTCGAAATCATTAAGTTAGTAGTCTTATTTTTACATATGTAGTTCATTGTTAATACACTTAATGACATGTTTACTTATCATTTATCATGATTAAACATAGTGTATCAATATCTTAATATGATTCATATGTATTTAGTAAGACGTTGTTATAACGATAATCGTTATATATACCGTTTTGAGTTTCTTAATTCAATAAACTCAAATTTTTATGTATATAACTCATTGTTAAAATACCTAATGAGATACTTACTTATCATAATATCATGTTAACTATATATATAATCATATATATGCCATCATTAAGTTTTTACAAGTTTTAACGTTCGTGAATCACCGGTCAACTTGGGTGGTCAATTGTCTATATGAAACCTATTTCAATTAATCAAGTCTTAACAAGTTTGATTGCTTAACATGTTGGAAATACTTAATCATGTAAATAACAATTTCATTTAATATATATAAACATGGAAAAGTTCGGGTCACTACATGAAAGACTCCAAGTAATATCCCTAAAATGAGCAATTTCACAGTGGAAGATTTCTTTCATACCTGAGAATAAACATGTTTTAAAGTGTCAACCAAAAGGTTGGTAAGTTCATAGGTTTATCGTAATCAATCATTTCCATAATTTTAATAGACCACAAGATTTCCTTTATACAATAATCATACACTCGCAAGTGTTTAAAAATCATTCATATGGATTGAACACCTGGTAACCGACATTAACTTTAATGCATAGAATATCCCCACAGACATCTCGTCTGTATAATAATAATCTCGAAGTACTAAAGCATACCATTTTCCAGTATGGGGGGTGTTAGTGCCCGTAGATCTACCTTTAGGATTCACGTCAATTAGGGTGTATGTTCCCCAATTCTTAGGCTACCAAGCTAAAAGGGGTGATATTCGATTTCGATAATCCATACATAGAATGTAATTTCGATTACTTGTGTTTATTTCATAAAACATTTATAAAAGCAGCGCATGTATTTTCAGTCCCAAAAATATATTGCAAAAGCATTTAAAAAGGGAGTAAATGAAACTCACAATACTGTATTTCGTAATAAAAATACATATGACGGCATTGAACAAATGCAAGGTTGGCCTCGGATTCACGAATATATATTAATTACATATATTAAAACACTTAATCACAATCAAACAAGTTTATATATTAATACTTTAATAATTTTTATGTCATGTTAATAAATAGATTAATTGTAACTATTTTATATATATTATATATTAAATTCTTATTAAAGTATTTTAATGTATATTATTTACTACAAATATTATATAATGTTTTAAAGTTAATACTTACCTATATGATTATATATACCCAAAATATATTTATATATGCTATGTAAATTATTTAATGTTAGATAATTATAGATAATAATATTTTAAAGAAAATAGCATGTAATATTAATATAGTCATGATATATGTAGTAAAATATATTTTTTTTATATAGGTATCTTTTATTTGTTAAATTAATAATTATAATAATACTAAAATAATGATAATACTAATAAAAAAATGTTATATGTTAATACCTATAATAATAATAATAATAATAATAATAATAATAATAATAATAATAATAATAATAATAATAATAATAATAATAATAATGATAATAATAATAATAAGATGATAATATTAATAAATGAATAGATAAGTAACTACCTCAAAGGAGTAGTCCTAAAAGAATGCCCAAGTCCGGGTTTGAACCCGCGAGATCCCGCTAACCCGATAATATCCTTAATCATTACGCTATGTGTCTCAATTCTGAAATAACACCCAACTTAAAAAAATTTTAACCTTTACTTCTGTATCCTTCTTCTTCTTTTTCTAAAAAAAAAAAATGTTCGAGCCCAGGCTCGAACCCGCGACCTCTCGATTCACAAATACACATCCAAACCATTGAACCATTAGTGTTTTTCACGTGATAACTAGATGGTTTAATTATTTATTATATCCAACTGTTTATTTTCATTACATTTTCTATCAACATCATCAACATCCATCTTATTCATCATCACAGGATCAATCATCATCATCATCAAATTATCATCACCATCATCATCCTTAATTTATTAAAACTGTGTTCATCATCATCATGTATATCGTGCATCATGTATCAACATCAACATCATCATATCATCAACATCATCTCACGGTCTTCATCTACATAATATCATCATCATTAATTTTCTAAACATCACTACCGTGACATCACTCCATCAACATTATGTATTGTATCATTATCAACATCTAATTTACTATCTTCATCACTTTCTAATCGTGAATCCTAAAATCGTCACCTTTATCTAATCATCATCATTAATCACGACATTTATCATTATATTTAGCATCACCACCATCATCGTGTATGTGTCATCAAACAAGAATAAAAAATAAGAACGGCCCATGATGTAAAGGTTTGATCTAGGTCCATTAACAGCCTATCGATACCTAGTCCAAAAGACTTAATTATCTAAGCCCACTTAGCAAACCAAGGAATGTCATGATCTCTAAAGGAATTCGGTATCAGCTCAAAAATATAAAAGGTTTTAAAGTTGTCGGTGTTTGTCTTCGGTAACAGGAACAGATTAATCAAGTTGCAGCCGTATAACATCATCATTCCATTACACGTTTTAAACAGAAACACCAAATCAAAAACAGGAACAGGAGGTAATAATCTGGCCCAACAACATAATTAAATAATTCGTTAGACGATTTTAATGGGAGTGGGGTTCGACTGACACACAAACACAATTATCTTCTTGGTTTCATTATTGGAGTTTAAGTTGCAAGACAAATAAAAAGATTGGTTTAAAGGAGCTCACATACTAGTCCATTTGTCTGTTTCATTGGATCCACCACTTAATCCACTAACATAAGTCAAAAGGCATTCGGTTAATAAAAATAAATAAAAGGAACTAATCAATTACAGTAACCTTTGTCGACTAAAGAAACACAAGTGGGGTTTGGTTTGGTTGAATAGAAGACAAGGACGTTTTTAAAATTTTATACAAAGGTGTTGGTTTATGTTGGTCGTCGGACACGAACATGAAAACAGAGAGAAGATACGTTTGATCATAAACAGAAATAAATATAGCATAGCAGTGGTTTCTATGTGGTGGTGGTAAAGTGTTGGTGATGGTTACGATTTAAGAAGAGAGGAAGAGGTGAAGGTGGTAGGGTTTGATGGTAGTTCTCGTCAAATGATAACATAATTCGTAGTAGTCCTTCGATAAGCAGAAAAAAAAATAAGGTAACACAGCAAACAGGAAGGTATGATGTTTTGGGTGTCTGGCCCAGAAAACAAAACATTAATAGAACCACCTTGAAATAGCAACAACAAACAAAGGCTTACATGGCGATGGTGACTAGATTTGATCGAAGGACCAGAAAACAGAAATGGATGTAATAGCAGCTCAAGGGGTTCGGCTAGATGATTTGCATCTACAATATAAACTCAAATAGTAGTAGTTTAGTTCTATGGTGTTGGTTCGATAGTGGTGATGAAGTGGAGAAGGAGGTTGTGATATGTTCTTGGATAAGAAACGTGTTGGAAGTGGGTTTCCAACTAATTAACATCAGCGAATAAGCAGTAGGTATAGGTAATGGCTTGTGATGAAGGTGCTCGATAATGGAGGTGAAGTGGTTATCACAAAGAAGAAGGGTGGAGGATGTTTTAGCATGATAACATGAAGCAAGAACAAGAGTGGTCGATAGTGGCGGTTTGTTGTGGGTTACAAAACAGGTAGTCGATTAATATGAGCTGAAGAACAAGTAGTAAAATGATGATAATCGATGGTAATGATTACGGTTTGGTAATCTTTAAACTAGAACAAAGGTGGTTGTGGTCTTGTGATTTGCAGAGAACTAGAGAGAGAGATGTAGAGAAAGAAGGAGAGATAGATCGATGATAATTATGAAAATGTTATTGTTGTTGATGATGAATGTTTGATAAGAGGGAGAGAGAGATGAGATCACGGGTTTTTGTTTAAGTGTAAATGATCAAAAGCATTTGTATAATTGGTGATAAATCAAAAGCAAAAGTAATACAATAATATAAATTAAATCCCGTGAATCTCTTTCTCAATTTCAATCATAATAATAATATAATAATAATAATAATAATAATAATAATAATAATAATAATAATAATAATAATAATAATAATAATAATAATAATAATAATAATAATATGATATTAAGTATTGATTGATATGTATGGTGTCGGTACAATAATTTTAACAGAAGAATATGACACAAAGAGAAGAATATGACACAAAGAAGAAAAATATTTCAAAAGTAGATAGGGATGTGAAACAGAATTAGTTACATGTTTGTATAATGCCAAAAGTGAGAAAAACAAGTGACGGTTAGGTAATCATCCCATCTTATAATAACAAATTTTAAATGATGGGGAAAAGGGATATTTATGAAATAATATGTCTGTCACAATTGAGAGCATGATTGGGTACATGATTAGTTATAAAATGATAAACTATAAATGTGGAGATGGCAAGTGCACTTAATGGTGACGTTTAATTTATTCGATGAATCTCCTATCACTATTCAAAATACTTTTATCTACAACTATGAATATAATAACCACTTAATATCAAAACTTTAATATGTTGCGTTCTACCAGTTTAAAATATACACGATTTTAAAATATTCATATAATATTTCAAATTATTATTATATATTCTTATATTTAAATATATATGTATTTATTTACAAATAGTGGTTCGTGAATCGTCGAGAACAGTCGAAGGTCAATTGAATATATGAAATAGTTCAAAAAAAATATGAGACTCAACATTACAGATTTTACTTATCGTGTCAAAAAATATTAAATCGTATCGAGAGTTTGGTTTAAAATTAGTCGAAATTTTTCGGGTCGTCACAGTACCTACCCGTTAAAGAAATTTCGTCCCGAAATTTGAATGTGATCGTTATGGCTAACAATAAGAATGTTTTCGTGACGAATATGAGTTGATAAATAGAGTTTTATCATTATTGAGTAATATGGATAAAACAATACGATTATTTGAAGTGTATGAGTGAAGCTATTGCAAAAGATTGAAATGATGAAATTTCATATTCGTCTCAACTTTTGACGTAGTCACGGTGGATTTTCGGAATTCAAGGAATGTAGAGATAATCTTCGAGATCTATAAAAGATAGATTTTTCGGTAATTAAGAAAACTATGATCCTCTTTAATTAAATGCGGTCAATCTGCTTCGATTGCTATGTCTGATATTTCCATTATAAATTAAACTCTTCCGTTCCTTTGTTTTCACAATTCCTATACTTTCTTCCTCCATTCATACTTCCAAAATATTGTGGAAATGCTCCATCCAGTTCTGATTGTTGATATTTTCATAACTATCGCATCTGTCATTCTTCTTTTCCATTTATCGCCGTAGGAATCTATTCACTTCTACTATTACCTTGGGGTTATAGTATTTTTTATTCTTCCGTGTCTTTATATTACCATACGTATTGATATACACGGTTTGTAACTCCTGTGTTGTTGTTGGGCTTTATATTTTCCCTTATATTTAGAAGTTCCATGCCTTTGTTTTCTCTTCCCGACTTTAAGTCAAGCAAATAATGGTCCAGAATTTGTAGGTATGAAGTTTCGATTGAACATAATGTGTAACGACCCTGGATTTTCCAACTTATATTATTAATATTTATTATTAATACTTGCGCTTTAATAAATGTATTTTTATACATTTACTTGTTATCGTAATTGACTTTACATGTCCCGGCTTGTCTTTGTGACACACGTACTTTTCACGAATAATATTTAGAATATTATTTACATTTATGATTAATTATTATTAATCATTTTTAATTAACTAATGTTAGTAGTTAATTACTTGGGCTATATTTATTTAATTTGTTACTTACTTGGACTTGGGCCTTTTATTAATGGACATGGACTTGGAAGCCCACCCTACTTTCTTAATGGACTAGTAAGCCCATCATTATGCAATTATTTCATTAAGACAAAACATGTATTAATTAAGTTAATGAGGAGACAAATTATTCAAGCATGCTAGCACCATTCTCCCATGCATTTAACTTATTACTCATCCTAGCTTACACCTTCATCCCACACTTGAAAAATCACTTTTAACCTTCCCCTTTTGACCTCTAAACCGACGGCTTCTTGGCTAGTGAGGGAGAGTTCAAATTTTTTTTATTTTGTTACTTATACACTAGTTTCTACCTCATTTTCTCACACACATACTTACACCATCTTTTTCTCTCAAATTTTCTCTCAAACTTTGTAAGTAATATGAATTATTTTCTTCTTCTTTCTTCCTTTAAAACTGAATTATAAACATCATCATTCTTCTTGTTTTGTTACTTGTTGTTTGTCGTTGTTAAAGATCAAGCTTTCTAACTTGTATCTTCATGTAATCTTGGTTACTTCCATCTTTTGTTTGATGAAGAACCAAGAACAAGATTCTAAACTTGTTAGTTTATGGTTCTACACTTAAATGTTTTAAAGATCTAAAAGTTCATAAGCCTTATAATCATACTTGTGTTCATGTTTTGTAGACTTGAAGTTTATTTCTTTAAGATCCAAACTTTGATTTGAATCTTCTCAAGTATGAAACAAACATGAACATAATACTTGTAACTTTAGTTTATTTCTTCATTTTATTGATTTAAAGTTGTGATGTTGTTAATTTGGTCAAGTATTACTAGTTAAACTTGATCTCACATTTCTTAAAACTAAAGTTAAACTTTGTAAGTTCAAGAACATGGAAGTATAACTTTCTAGTTATAACTTCATACACTTATGTTAGATCTAAGTTTCTATAGCTTATGGTCTTCTAATTTGTTGTAAACAAGAGCTTATAAGCTTACATACATTTACAAGATGAAAATCTAAGTTTCATAACTTATGGTTTCATTAAAGTAAAGATCCAAGTTCTATAACTTAGGGTTTAACTTAAGAACACTAGATCTAGACTTTTTAGTCTAGGATCTTTAAGATCTAACTAAGATCTAAGTTCTACAACTTAATATTTTGTTTATTTAGTTTACTTTCAAGTTTGTAGCTTAATATTACTATGAGAACTCATGTATGAGTCGGATCTAAGATCTTGATGTAACTTTGGTTCATCAAACTACTTACAACCCTTAATTGAGTTGTGCTACATATCTTAGACTTACACTAGTTTTATGATGGTCAAAACTTGGTTAAGATAATGCAAACCCATCAACGAGTTGTACACTTGAAGCTATAAGCATCAAGGATGAGAACCGTGATGAGCATCAAGCACCAAGAACCCACCGGAGCACCTTACCTTCTGTTTTTTGGGTCTGATCAGCAACCTGGGCTACTGGAAAAGTTGATTTCTAGTTATTTCGGTTCGAGTAGATGATTTTCCATTTAGGCCTCGCCTTAATCCGAGTTACAGTTTAGGATTTATGGCCTTCCGAAAGTCACTACACCCTTTTAACGTTGTGCTGAAATTTCTGACCTACTTGCACTTAAACCATCTCCACGGTTAAACGAAGACGAGTTTGGTTCTGGAAATTAGTCAACAACTAGGGGACTCATATACGGATCCATGGCCACTGGTCTCACCTCATTTCAGTTTGTATAGAGGTCGTGGCGGCTGAACGAAGTCAGCCTTTGTTTTGAACTCTATTCTTGATTGAAACTTACTTTACACTTTTTGATTAATGATGAATGATGATGATACTTAAGACCTAATTTACATACTTTTAAAACTTTGGGAACGATTTACAGACTTAGTAACTTTTGACTTAGGTTGAGGACCTTCCGGACCAACTACTTGCTTACTTATTCCGTACCGACTTTACTACTTTTCACTGTGAGTTATAGCATCCCTTTTTACTTCAACTATTTTGGGACTGAGAATACTTGCGCATTTTTACGTTTTACATACTAGGCACGAGTACTTAAACTTATTATATGTGTGGGTTATACAACGGCATAAACTTTTCCCTTAGCTCGGTAACGTTTAGTAATTGGTCTTTGAACCAGTGAATGCGAATCTTAGATATGGATCCATAGGGTTTGACATCCCCACTCGGGCTAGTAGCGCTAGCATTTAATGGGTGTTTAATACATACTCACCAAGTGTACTTTTAGGGGGTGATATTACGTTAAGTTAGTTACCAAGTGCCCACGGTTGAACATATACTTTTCATACTGTTTTGAAACACTGAAATCTCGTGGCCTACCTTACATTGTTGTTATACTTAAACTATAGCTCACCAACATTCGTGTTGACATTTTTAAGCATGTTTTCTCAGGTGCTTAGAGGTTTGGTTGCTTCCGCTGTAGTTGTCATGCTGTGTAGACTCCCGCTGCGTTTATTAGAGATGTCTTCGCATGAAACGTTTATCTTGCATTCAAACTATGTTACTTTTGAAACAATGAATTTGTAACGACCTATGGGTCACTTACTATTATTATTGCCTTCTATTCATAGAAGCACACTATTGTATGTTTAAACTTTTAAATGTTGGTTAAGACGTCACTCCGTTTTATGAATGCAAACTTCTTTTGAAACAACATATAGTGTTTTACCTTGTAATGATCCTGTTGTTGATGATCCGTACACGTTGATTTTTTACGGGGCATCACATAATGTTCTAAGCAGGAAGGAACGTAATAGCACGATTTGATTTGGTAAATTACTAGAATTACAGAAAATAGAACTATCAAGAATATATTTTCTTGATATGTTCGGAGGTTAAGTTAGAATGAAAGAGTTATGTAACATGGCACATGATAATGGTATGATCTTTGAATCGTCATGTTTCATTAGAACTTCTAGCATGACTTACTGTAATATAATCACGTTGGCCAAGCGTCATTATATTATACAAACTCATGCTCTAATTCTTAACACTTCTCCATAATTCATTCATAAATTATACTTAAGTTTTACATAAGTTTCTAATATAATGTAATACAGATAGCACGAAGAGGTATATAATTTCGGACAAGAATATATATGAAAATATCTTCAGAAATATCGAAGATATTTATGATGATATTTTGGAACTTCTAAGTTCGAAAGTTGATGAAGAAAAATTTTTCGTAAGATTTTAACATGACTTCGGAGCAAGATATTCTCTAAAGATTTCATCGGATCTAGGATTACCTGGATTCTTTGAATATAGAGTTTGGTCCTTGTATTTGTCCTTGTTCTCCTGCATGGTTTGTTCAATCCGTTTTTCGGTACCATATTTTCTATCTAGCGTTCCCAACACTCCATTCTTTATTATCAAACTCTTGGCCATTTAGACCATCTACAATTTTGTTGTTTCCTCTGCATATAATGCAACCATATCTGAATCATCGGTTATCAATCTGAGGTGGTTTTAGGAGAATTGTGTTTTTAGATGATTAAACGCTGATTGTAATCGTCAAGATACGAAGGATGTTTAAGATGAAATCAAGTGGCAAACTTGAAGAAATGTTTAGTTGTAGAAGAGATAGCTTATTAACGATCTTTTAAACCAAAATGTGTTATAATTTATATTTCCTACTCTTTTAATACTTTTTAATTGTTCAAGGTTAGTAGTCCAATGTTAGTAGTCCAATAGTCCAATATATAATCTCAGAATTTAAAATATTTAAGATTAGAAGATGATGAACAAATTTTTACGTAGTTAATTAATTGGTTACTAATCAATTTTATTTTATTCTTTACTTTCTCCATTATGCCACTTGTCAAATCTTGATTTGGATTCTGATCGGCCAAAATCCGAATAGGGAATTGAATTTGAATGAAAATACTTGTTCTTCGGTGAACAGATACGTATATGTGTGGATTTGAACAGTATTGTTAATGACTGCTGAATCTGAATTGAAGATTGTACAATGTAACTTATTAATGTGAAATCTAAATATTTCCCGGGTATTACTTACCCGTTAAAATATTTTCACCATTAATAGTTTGTACAAAAAAAAATAAAAAAAAATTCAATTACAATTTTTGAGAAAATATGCTTACATATATATTTTCTTCAGATGTAATCATGGATTTAACGACTCAATAAGATATTAATCTTATTTGATTTACCATTAGAACGAGAATATATAATCTTTAAGACTTTAGAGATTACATAATCGCCATGTAGAACGAAGATAATCGATGTAGATTGATATGTAGAACAAAGATAAAGTACATAGAACGATAGATAGAACGAAGATTATGCTCGCGGTACAGATGGTGATGTCGAGGCTGGTGATGTGGATGTTGTTGTCGAAGGTACAAGTGCTGTTGGTGCTGAGGTTGGTGCTGATGCTGTTGTAATAAGTATGGCTTGTAAATCACGCATCATTCTTGTCAGGGTTTCTATCCTACCCTCTATCATTTCTATCCACTCACTCATCTGATTCGATAGATCTTGATTATCAATTCGAAGTTTCCTAACTTCTTCTATTATTCCCCTTCGATTGGTACTCGGAAGTAGAGGTTGAATATATTCTGAAATTGCAGTAATGCGACCTTTGAGACGGAAGATTTTGGCAAGAAGGGTGAAAACAGTGTTGCGCATAGGTTCACCGGTGAGTACATCATTTTCCCCGATGTTAGGAGGTAAGTTTGGTTCATGGTAGGGTTCGCCTTCTTCATTTCTCCATCGAGTGAGTAAGTCTCGGACCCACCCCCATCTTCTCCAGAAAGAAAAATAGCTAAATGGTTGAGGCACTTCTGGTTCATTGACTTTGGAGTCTACTTCAATATACATCTCAAAATCGCTTCTGGAACTAATGGAATCCAAGCTAGATGTAGGATCCATCTTACACAATCAGTTAGAAGATTTTTGATATGAAATGATTTTCGGATATCGGATGGTCTTCTAATTATATAGAATATCTATACGTAATTCAAAGGATCTCGTGGATTACAGAGGGAATTAAGGAATGTGTCAGACAAAGTTTAATATGATGGGATATGAATTTGTCTGTACACCATCTATGCAATAATTGCAATAAGACGTGTCGAGACTGAAAATGATAAGTAGATATTTTTCAACAAGGAAATATATGCAAAACTTTTAACATGCAGACAAGGTCCAAGTCTAGACTCATTAATGTATCCTAACAACTACTAGGTCGAAGTCCAGACTCATTAATGCATCATAACGACTATCAGTTAGACACACTAATGCAAGACCTGGTTCGCTAAGACCACCGCTCTGATACCAACTGAAAGGACCCGTTCATACCGATTATAAACGATTCACAATATTTGATTTCATTGCGAGGTATTGACCTCTATATGATACGTTTTACAAACATTGCATTCATTTTTAAAAGATAAACTTTCACTTCAACGAAATTTGACAGGTATGCATACCATTTCATAATATATCCAACTATCAATGACTTAATCTGTCATCTACTTAATAATGATTCTTTTGAACTCTACGACTCGAATGCAACGTCTTTAGAAATATGCCATGAAAGACTCAAAGTAATATCCCTAAAATGAGCAATTTCATAGCGGAAGATTTCTTTCATACCTGAGAATAAACATGTTTTAAAGTGTCAACCAAAAGGTTGGTGAGTTCATAGGTTTATCGAAATCAATCATTTCCATAATTTTAATAGACCACAAGATTTCCTTTATTCAATAATCATACACTCGCAAGTGTTTAAAAATCATTCATATGGATTAAAAACCTGGTAACTGACATTAACTTTTATGCATAGAATATCCCCACCGACATCTCGTCTGTATAATAATAATCTCGAAGTACTAAAGCATACCATTTTCCAGTGTGGGGGGTGTTAGTGCCCGTAGATCTACCTTTAGAATTCGCGTCAATTAGGATGTCTGTTCCCTAATTCTTAGGCTACCAAGCTAAAAGGGGTGATATTCGATTTCGATAATCCAACCATAGAATGTAATTTCGATTACTTGTGTCTATTTCGTAAAACATTTATAAAAGCAGCGCATGTATTCTCAATCCCAAAAATATATTGCAAAAGCATTTAAAAAGGGAGCAAATGAAACTTACAATACTGTATTTCATAGTAAAAATACATATGACGGCATTGAACAAATGCAAGGTTGGCCTCGAATTCACGAACCTATATTAATTATATATATTAAAACACTTAATCACAATCAAACAAGTTTATATATTAATATTTTAATAATTTTTATGTCATGTTAATAAATAGATTAATTTTAACTATTTTATATATATTATATATTAAATTCTTATTAAAATATTTTAATGTATATTATTTATTACAAATATTATATAATGTTTTAAAGTTAATATTTACCTATATGATTATATATACCTAAAATATATTTATATATGATATGTAAATTATTTAATGTTAGATAATTATAGATAATAACATTTTAAAGAAAATAGCATGTAATATTAATATAGTCATGATATATGTAGTAAAATATATATTTTTTATAGGTATCTTTTATTTGTTAAATTAATAATTATAATAATACTAAAATAATGATAATACTAATAAAAAAATGTTATATGTTAATACCTATAATAATAATAATAATAATAATAATAATAATAATAATAATAATAATAATAATAATAATAATAATAATAATAATAATAATAATAATAATAATAATAATATAATAATAATAATAATAATAATAATAATAATAATAATAATAATAATAATAATAATAATAATAATAATAATAATAATAATAATAATAATAATAATAATGATGATGATGATAATCATAATAAGATGATAATATTAATAAATGAATAGATAAGTAACTACCTCAAAGGAGTAGTCCTAAAAGAATGTCCAAGTCCGGGTTTGAACCCGCGACGTCCCGCTAACCCGATAACATCCTTAACCATTACGCTATGTGTCTCAATTCTGAAATAACACCCAACTTAAATTATTTTTAACCTTTACTTATGTATCCTTCTTCTTCTTTTTCTAAAAAAAAATGTCCGAGCCCAGGCTCGAACCCGCGATCTCTCGATTCACAAATACACATCCAAACCATTGAACCATTAGTGTTTTTCACGTGATAACTAGATGGTTTAATTATTTATTATATCCAACTATTTATTTTCATTACATTTTCTATCATCATCATCAACATCCATCTTATTCATCATCACAGGATCAATCATCATCATCATCAAATTATCATCACCATCATCATCATCCTTAATTTATTAAAACTGTATTTATCATCATCATGTATATCGTGCATCATGTATCAACATCAACATCATCGTATCATCAACATCATCTCACGGTCTTCATCTACATAATATCATCATCATTAATTTTCTAAACATCACTACCGTGACATCACTCCATCAACATTATGTATTGTATCATTATCAACATCTAATTTACTATCTTCATCACTTTCTAATCATGAATCCTAAAATCGTCACCTTTATCTAATCATCATCATTAATCACGGCATTTATCATTATATTTAGCATCACTACCATCATCGTGTATGTGTCATCAAACAAGAATCAAAAATCAAGAACGGCCCATGATGTAAAGGTTTGATCTAGGTCCATTAACAGCCTATCGATACCTAGTCCAAAATACTTAATTATCTAAGCCCAATTAGCAAACCAAGGAATGTCATGATCTCTAAAGGAATTCGGTATCATCTCAAAAATATAAAGGGTTTTAAAGTTGTCAGTGTTTGTCTTTGGTAACAGGAACATATTAATCAAGTTGCAGCCATATAACATCATCATTCCATTACGCGTTTTAAACAGAAACACCAAATCAAAAACAGGAACACGAAGTAATAATCTGGCCCAACAGCATAATTAAATAATTCGTTAGACGGTTTTAATGGGAGTGGGGTTCGACTGACACACAAACACTAAGGAACTAATTAATAAAAAGATTGGTTTAAAGGAGCTCACATACTAGTCCATTTGTTTGTTTCATTGGATCCAGCACTTGATCCACTAACATAAGTCAAAAGGCATTCGGTTAATAAAAAAAATAAAAGGAACTAATCAATTGCAGTAACCTTTATCGACTAAAGAAACACAAGTGGGGTTTGGTTTGGTTGAATATAAGACAAGGACATTTTTAAAATTTATACAAAGGTGTTGGTTTATGTTGGTCGTCGGACGAACATGAAAACGGAGAACAGATACGTTTGATCATAAACAGAAATAAATATAGCATAGCAGCGGTTTCTATGTGGTGGTGGTAAAGTGATGGTGATGGTTACGGTTTAAGAAGAGAGGAAGAGGTGAAGGTGGTAGGGTTTGATGGTAGTTCTCGTCAAATGATAACACAATTCGTTGCAGTCCTTCGACAAGCAGAAAAAAATAAGGTAACACGGTAAACAGGAAGGTATGATGTTGTGGGTGTCTGACCCTGAAAACAAAACATTAATAGAACCACCATGAAATAGCAACAACAAACAAAGGCTTACATGGTGATGGTGACTAGATTTGATTGAAGGACCAGAAAACAGAAATGGATGTAATAGCAGCTCAAGGGGTTCGGCTAGATGATTTGCATCTGCAATATAAACTCAAATAGTAGTAGTTTAGTTCTATGGTGTTGGTTCGATAGTGGTGATGAAGTGTAGAAGGAGGTTGTGATATGTTCTTGGACAAGAAACGTGTTGGAAGTGGGTTTCCAACTAATTAACAGCAGTAAATAAGTAGTAGGTATAGGTGATGGCTTGTGATGAAGGTGCTCGATAATGGAGGTGAAGTGGTTATCACAAAGAAGAAGGGTGGAGGATGTTTTAGCATGATAACATGAAGCAAGAACAAGAGTGGTCGATAGTGGCGGTTTGTTGTGGGTTACAAAACAGGTAGTCGATTAACATGAGCTGAAGAACAAGTAGTAAAATGATGATAATCGATGGTAATGATTACGGTTTGGTAATCTTTAAACTAGAACAAAGGTGGTTGTGGTCTTGTGATTTGCAGAGAACTAGAAAGAGAGATGTAGAGAAAGAAGGAGAGATAGATCGATGATAATTATGAAAATGTTATTGTTGTTGATGATGAATGTCTGATAAGAGGGAGAGAGAGATGAGATCACGGGTTTTTGTTTAAGTGTAAATGATTAAAAGCATTCGTATAATTGGTGATAAATCAAAAGCAAAAGTAATACAGTAATATAAATTAAATCCCGTGAATCTCTTTCTCAATTTCAATCATAATAATAATAATAATATAATAATAATAATAATAATAATAATAATAATAATAATAATAATAATAATAATAATAATAATAATAATAATAATAATAATAATAATAATAATAATAATATGATATTAAGTATTGATTGATATGTATGGTGTCGGTACAATAATTTTAACAGAAGAATATGTCACAAAGAGAAGAATATGACACAAAGAAGAAAAATATTTCAAAAGTAGAGAGGGATGTGAAACAGAATTAGTTACATGTTTGTATAATGCCAAAAGTGAGAAAAACAAGTGACGTTTAGGTACTCATCCCATCTTATAATAACAAATTTTAAATGATGGAGAAAAGGGATATTTATGAAATAATATGTCTGTCACAATTGAGAGCATGATTGGGTACATGATTAGTTATAAAATGATAAACTTTAAATGTGGGAATGGCAAGTGCACTTAATGGTGACATTTAATTTGTTCGATGAATCTCCTATCACTATTCAAAATACTTTTATCTACAACTATGAATATAATAACCACTTAATATCAAAGCTTTAATATGTTGCGTTCTACCAGTTTAAAATATACACGATTTTAAAATATTCATATAATATTTCAAATTATTATTATATATTCTTATATTTAAATATATATGTATTTATTTATTTATTTACAAATAGTGGTTCGTGAATCGTCGAGAACAGTCGAAGGTCAATTGAATATATGAAATAGTTCAAATTTTTTTTGAGACTCAACATTACAGATTTTACTTATCGTGTCAAAAAATATTAAATCGTATCAAGAGTTTGGTTTAAAATTAGTCGAAATTTTCCGGGTCGTCACATGAATAATGTGATTTTGTCAATTTAAGAGTGATTTAATCCTGACTACTTAAGCATATATTGTTATGGATGATATAATAGTTATGTATCATTTGTGTACATATAGTGTCCATTCAAGGGATCAATTTTGTACAAAGAGTTTCAGTTTGATACAAGAGATTTTTAACATATTTTGTGTTACACACCATGTAGCGACCCGACCAAATCATGTTTGACGGCGCCGACTACTTCGGTCCCGTTGCGTGGTCATAAGTCTTTATTATGACTTTTGACCAAAATGTGTCGCATTTATTTTATAAGAAAAAGGATGTTTCAAGTTAACAAATGTAGTTCGAAAGACTAGTTACATTACAATGTTTAACGTACGAATGAAACCTATGCGACACAATTTAAAGTAGTCAAAAGACGCTCCATCTATGCATGTATACTCGACATCCAAGCAAGTATCAAAAAGAGTGCGGAAGCATGTATCAAGTAGCTTTCAAGGACCTGAGAAAACATATAGAAAACTGTCAACGAAAATGTTGGTGAAATCATAGGTGTTTTAGTAAACGTTGCATTTGAACCACAAGATTTAATATAATATGATTATCTAAATCATTTGCATTCCAAAGTTGTTATTTGTTTCACGGGCACCCAATTATCAAACTTAACTGTTTTGCACCCTTCGCGTAGTGTTAGAACATACACTAGACCCGAAAATATATTTCATCCGCTAACGGTAGTGAACCGTCCGAATGAGGCTCGTCAAGCCTATGTGATCACATAATATAAGTTCACGTTTACACCCTGCAAGTGTAACTAATGATAATTGAATTGAGGCTTTTTGTTCAAACCCGTACGTGGAATGTTCGTTTTCGTACTTGTATTCAAAGTGTAAAAGTATGATACGTATATGTTTCTCATCCCATAGTTTAAAGCATAAAAGTTGTTTGAAGGATGGGACTATGATCTCACCTTGAGTGCACGTATGAAAAGTACTTCACAAAGTAACGTGCGCGAAGGATAGTGCTAGTCTTGACCTAAACCAATAGGTCGTATCAATAACGGTAAACACGATAGGTCAAAGATGTTTAATTAGTCCTATGGCTCGTTACGACTCGATTATGTAGCATGTGAATCAAATTGTCAAGTTTCATGCAAGATACAAGTACAGAAACAAGTTAGGAAGGTTGCATAATCATTTGGTTAAGTTTGACAAAAAGTCAAACTTTGGTCGGTCAAAGTCAACGAAAGTCAACACGTTCGGGTCGGGTCCCGAACTATTTTTCTGAGGTTTTTATTCATATATAAGCATGTTAGAACAAGTCTCATGTGAATCGGAGGTCCATAGTGTGCCAAATATTTTTCGTATTTTGACCAAAGAGGTCAGAAACTGGACACGGCTTAGGCCGCGCCGCGGCCCCAAATTGTCGCGCCGCGACAATACACGGGAACTGGTACCCGATCAGTCTCAAATGTCCAAGTCTCAATTCCAAACACTTTCAAGCATAACTCGCAAACCGCTAATACTTAGAACTCGTATCTTATATCGTTAGAAAGGTAATTTGACAAAGAACACATCTAAATACATTTCACCAACCAAAAATGTTATTTGTAACAATCGGCTTTCCAAAGTAAATGATCAATTAATGCACACATTTAATACACAAATTTGATAAGTGCACATTTATGATTCGGGCATTTAATGCATACATATAACATGCCGTTTTGTAGGTAATCAAGCATACAATACAACTAACTACTTACTAACTACAATTCATGTCATTCAATGCATCAAATATTCATTTCAAGCTTATCAAACCTAACCCGAATTCACCAAAATCACTAATCAAGTTTATGGAGTTTTCTCAAGCAACCTACACATCAATTTGAAGCTAGTGATACTAGGAACACATTTAATACATGCATTTATAACATTTAACAACATTCAAACAACCAAATCACCAAATCAAACACACCAAAGTTCATACTCAAGCTAGTTACTTCAAATAACGAAATCGAGCATATAAATCATATATTCATGTTAGACTTGAGCCATAGACACTAATTAACAACTTTATAAGTTCAAAAATATCAAGAACACAAAATCTAGTGATTTTAGAAAGTTACCCAAACTTGATGAAGTCGGTATGGAATCGAAGAGGAAGTTGCAAGGATTTCAAATATGTAATTTGTTTTGCAAGACACCCGCTAGCTTGGATTTAGATGATGATTCCTTGTTTGAGAAATTGAGAGAAAATATGGAAGTAGAAGAAGAAAAGGGAAAATGAAAAAGAAAAGATGGGGGTGGGGGTTGACTAGTCAAAGGCTAGTCACCTCTTTGGCATTTTGGCCAAACTAGTCCCTTAAGTTCGGTTGCGGGTGCGTGAATTACCTAGACGAGATATTTTTAAAACACGTATTAACGGGAGATGTTATAAACATATAACGGGATTTAAATAGTTAAACGGAAAAGTAAACGGAAAAAGGCGGGATGTTACATTACTGATAAGGCTAAAAAGGAACATATATTTCATAGCATTATTCCCCAAGAAAGACAAGATTTTAGTTGCAATTGTTCCATTTTCAAGTAATAATCGGTTATATTAAATAAGTGCGAAGACAAAAGGCGAAAACGACGAATTGAAGACACAAAGGTCCAAAAAGCTCAAAAGTACAAGATACAATCAAAAAGGTTCAAATTATTGATGAAGAACGTCTAAAAATGACAAGAGTACAAGTTACAAAACGCAAAGTACACGATATAAAATTGTACGAAAGGACGTTCGAAAATCCGGAACCAGGACATGAACCAACTCTCAACGCTCGACGCAACGGTGTAAAAATTACGAGTCAACTATGCACAAGAATAAAATATAATATTTAAATAATTCATAATAAGAATAATATTAAATAATAAAAAGTTGTTAATTGAGCATAGTTCAGGGGTCATAAATGAAAATTCAATTTCTAATTTCGCCTATAAAAGGCTATGTAAGGCTATGTAACGATGAATTGAAATATACATTTTTTTCTATCCTAAATCTATATATCGATCCATCTATCTATTATCAATATCTATATTCTATATCTCTATCATAATGTTAACTTAATAAGATATAACAATAATCTTAATTTTAATTTTAAATTATGATAATAATAAGATTTATGATAGAGATCGTTTGAGTGTGTAAGTCGAAATTCTGTCCGTGTAACGCTACGCTATTTTTAATCATTGTAAGTTATGTTCAACCTTTTTACATTAATGTCTCGTAGCTAAGTTATTATTATGCTTATTTAAAACGAAGTAATCATGATGTTGGGCTAATTACTAAAATTGGGTAATTGGGCTTTGTACCATAATTAAGGTTTGGGCAAAAGACCGACACTTGTGGAAATTGGACTATTGACTATTAATAGATGGGGGGTATTGTCTAATTGAGTGACAACTCATTGGAGTCTGTCGAACCTATCTTCAAATTAATTATCCTAATAATTAATAATGATTATGGTTGTCCTATTTAGTGACGTTGTCCTATTATAATCATTTAATTAATTATTCGGGTTGGGTAATTGATTATTCAAACTGATCAAGTGGGTAAATTAATACTCATATCTAATCAAAACAGGGGTGGATTACATACAGTGATAACTGGTGTAATTGTTGACATAAGTGATAACTGCGTCACAGTTTAAATCCTTAATTAGTTGGAATATTTGACTTCGGGTATAAGGGTAATTTGACGAGGACACTCGCACTTTATATTTATGACCGATGGACTATTATGGATAAAAACCAGATAGGTATCAAATAAACCATGACAAAGGACAATTAACCCGAGTAACAATTAATTAAAATCAAAACGTCAAACATCATGATTACGGAAGTTTAAATAAGCATAATCCTTTTATTTCATATTCTATCGCAATTTTATTTATTGTTATTTTATTTATCGTCATTTATTTATTTTACGCACTTTAATTATTGTCATTTATCTTTACGCTTAAAAATATAAAATCGACAAACCGGTCATTAAACGGTAAAAACCCCCCTTTTATAATAATATTACTACTTATATATATATATATATTTACATAAATATAGTTATAGTTAAAAATATAGTACGTAATCACTAGCTCCCTGTGGAACGAACCGGACTTACTAAAAACTACACTACTCTACGATTAGGTACACTGCCTATAGTGTTGTAGCAAGGTTTAGGTATATCCCATCCGTAAATTAATAAAACTTGTGTCATATTTTGTAGTATTTTGTATTAAAAATAATACTATTTCGTACCCTCACGCTACCACATCAAGTTTTTGGCGCCGCTGCCGGGGAGCGCTAAAACGCTATATTTTTAATTATAATAATATTGAAATAAAATATAATAATATAATAATATTGAAATAGAATATAATAATATAATAATATTGAAATAAAATATAATAATATAATAATATTTTAGAATCAAATTTGATACGTAAAAGTTTTAAAAGTTTTAAAAAGTCGTATTTATTAAATACTTCAGGGGTATATTATGTAACTTATAATTAATAATTTCTATCATGTCGCTTTCATGTAAATAGTAAATTAATTAATTTATTTTCATTTACTATTCATGAATAGTAAATGAATTAAAAAAAAAAGTTTTAAAAAAAAAATAATATTATAATAAAAAAATATTCGTTTTAAAAAAAAAAAAAAAAAAAACGTTTTTAAAAAAAAAAATTCGTTTTAAAAAAAAAAATTAAAAAATTTTGTGTAAAAAAAAATCGTTTTTTTTTAAGAAAAAAAAAATTTTGTTTTTAAAAAAAAAAAAAAAAATTTTGTGTAAAAAAAAAATTGTAAAAAAAATCGTTTTTTTTTTTTTAAAAAATTTTAAAAAAAAAAGTTTTAAAAAAAAATTATATAAAAAAAAAATTTAAAAAAAAAAATTTTAAAGTCCTTAAAAAACGAAATAAAAAAAAATTAAAAATTAAAAAAAAAAGTTTTTTTTTTTTTTTTTTTTATTACCTTTAGATTTTTAGACTCTAGTTACAATTTTTAGTATTAAGTTTAGTTTTGCCATAGTTATTTTTATTTCTAGAATTTTTAGGTTTGCCGTAAAATCCCTTAAGTGCTTATTCCTTAGACTAAGATTTATGTGCTTTAGAATTTTGCGACGCCGTTTTTCGCGCTACTTTCTTATTTTTATTTTTCGACGCCTATTTTTCGACCTTTTATTTTTCGACATTTTTCGACGCGTAATCTTTTTCTCTCTTATTTCTCGCCATTCTAGTTTTTAGGACTTAGAATTTTTTCTACTTCTTCTCTAAATTTCTTAAAATTACGAAAATTTATTTTAAGTGGTTAAATTGATAGACATCAAAATTTTCTGGTTCGTAGTAATAGTTGGATTTGTACGTGGACCGGGTTATTGGAGCCAAACAGTACTCAATTATATTGAGACCAAACGAATCCTGCCCCTCTGCTGCATCTTTTGGCTATTCGAAACGTGGGCAAAATCGAAAAAGTCTATTGATTGGATAACTTATTATAATTTTTCTTTCCTTTTAAAAACTAATAGGATATTCAGTGAATGCACCGAGCAAGACGTTCACCACCTTTTGTACGTTCACCACCTGTAACTAGATCAAGACATTTAGCAAATATAACCGCCGTTGATTTTTCTTTAGAATCGTCATCCAGTCGACCAAGTACTTCAGTTCAAATTTCCGATAACCCAGTTTTTGAAACAAACCTCACAATTGAGAATCCGGAGAATACTCAGGGACAATTCCGAGACCCTGATCCACTAATTATTCCTCCAGAACCACCAATCATTCAAACAGAGATTGTTGAGGAAGAAACCATTAAATTAGAAACCTCTAGTGATTCGGATACAACACTTTCAATCATGGAAAATCTAGAACCTCTAAGTATGGAAGACCGAATGAGAGCCACACGCATGGGCCAAGGTCACGCCATTATTAAGCCAGACATTAATGCGCCAGATTATGAAATCAAAGGACAAATCCTACACATGGTAACTAATCATTGCCAATATAGTGGTGCGCCGAAGGAAGATCCAAACGAACATCTTCGTACGTTTAATAGGATCTGTACACTATTCAAAATCCGAGAAGTTGAGGATGAACAGACCTATCTCATGTTGTTTCCCTGGACTTTAAAGGGAGAAGCCAAAGATTGGTTAGAATCGTTACCTGAAGGGGCGATTGACACATGGGATGTTTTAGTTGAGAAATTTCTTAAAAGATTCTTTCCGGCATCCAAAGCCGTGAGACTTCAAGGAGAAATTGTTACGTTCGCGCAAAAGCCAAATGAAACATTATATGAGGCGTGGACAAGATTCGGAAGGATGTTGAGAGGATGTCCTCAACACGGTTTAGACACTTACCAAATAGTACAAATATTCTACCAAGGTGTCAACGTTGCTACACGAAAAGACATCGACATAACAGCCGGTGGTTCCATCATGAAGAAAACCGCAACTGAAGCTTACAAAATTATTGATAATACAGCCTCCCACTCTCATGAGTGGCACCAAGAAAAAGATATCTTTCGATCATCTAAAGCGGCTAGAGCCGATTCTAGCCACGACTTTGATTCCGTTTCCGCAAAAATAGATGCTTTCGAAAGACGAATGGAAAAGATGAATAAAGATATTCACGCAATACGAATCAGTTGTGAGCTATGCGGTGGACCACACTTATTGAAAGATTGTCACATTGAACCAACCATGGAACAACGAGAGAATGTTTTCTATATGAACCAAAGGCCGGGAAATAATTATCAAAATAATTATCAACCGCCAAAGCTAAACTTCAATCGAAATCAAAACATTCTTTACAATCCAAAAGGACCCGAAAATAACTGGTATAACCAACAAGGTCCGAATAACCAACCAACTCAAAACAACACTTTCAATCAACAAAGACCTGGCTTGTATAAACCACCACAACAAACCGAAGAGAAAAAGTCAAATATGGAAGACGTGGTATTCAAGCTAGTTGAATCTCAAACACAATTTATTGAAACTCAAACCCAAACAAATGAGAGGTTTGATCAGTCATTAAGAACTCAACAAGCTTCCATTTTGAATCTAGAAAAACACGTAGGTACTCTTGCTAGCTTAATGAGTGAGAGGGAACAAGGAAAGCTACCGAGTAATACTGAAGCAAATCCTCGGAATGAGAATGTTAACATGGTTTCAACAAATTCTGAAAAACCAGCTCCGGAAGATGGGAAGGTTTTAGATGAGAATAAAAATGAAGAAGTTACACCACCACCACCAGAGTATGTAAAGCCAGTGGTGGCACCATACAAACCACCCATCCCGTTTCCAAGAAAAGGAGTTGAGTATGAGCAAGTAATAAGTAATAAAGATTGTGATACTTCTGGAAAGAAGAAGAAGAAAAAGAATAAGAAAATACAAGAAACAAAAGCCGTAGAAGTAAACCCGGTGAATACAGTTCCACCAAAACCTCCACCTAGGGTAGGTGATCCGGGTGAATTTATTGTTCCTTGTCTACTTAGTGATTGTGTCATGTATGATGCACTAGCATATTTAGGTGCAAGTGTAAGTGTTATGCCTCTTTCCTTATATAAGAGATTAGGTGTAGGTAAGTTAAGTCCAACGGATATGAGTGTTCGACTCTTTGATCAAACCATTAAGCACCCAGTTGGAATTGCTGACAACCTACCCATTCAAGTAGGTAATTTAACCTTTCTAGTCGAATTCATTGTCATTGACATAGAAGAGGACCCAAACATTCCTCTAATTTTAGGTCGACCATTCTTTGCGTCCACCGGGGCGTTATTTGATGTAGGAAATGGAAGAATGACACTTAAAAGTGGTGACAAATCGATCACCTTTATGATTCGAAAATCTAAACCTCCACCAACCAAAACCGTTGAACCAATAAAAACGATTGGTAAGAACCATGTTGTTTTACCAACTCCAACGGCAGTGCTTAGCAATAATGAAACGCCTAAGTGTGGGAAAAATGAAGTAACACCTAATGATGACTTGATAATAAAGAACCCCATAGTTGATACGAAATTAAATAACCCCGTTATTAACAGTTCAATGAAGAAACTTTTCAAACGGGTTATTGATGCTAAAAGTAAGGGGAACTTTAAGTTATGTAACCGGTTAGTATCCAATCTGTCGCCTAAAGAAAAGGCGAAGCTAGTTGAATTTGTGGATATTACGGAAAAAGCTGGTCACTGGCTTAAAGCAAAAGTCACAGATATGCAAGTTGATTATGGTCCAAGAGAAATTGACGATGAAGTTAATCACAATTTCGACACCACATCTACCTAAGTGTGAGGAGATTCAAATATTCTAAAAAGAAAATGCTGTTTGGAGTTAGTTGTTCTGTTCTCGTGTAGTTCCGAGAATGGAATTCGATTGGTCTTTTCCGCTAGCAGACACTAAAGAACTAGTTTTCTCCCTCCATTCTGAATTTTTATTTTTTTTAGGTTTTATTTGAAATTAATATGCATTTTAATTTATGTTTTATTGTGATTTTAAAAAACAAAATTTACTTTATTTCTTTAAGTTAAAAATATGATTTTTAAAATTCGTCGTAAGTTGAACACTAGGTCATTGAACCGAAATTGCTTTACCCGAGGGCGGGGCGACAAATTTTGTTATCATTATTTTTAATTTTATTGATCTAAAGGATGCCAAAAATATTATATATTATAAATTTTTGAACGTGGGTTTATGTACCAAACTTCAAAAATATGTATATATATGTTTGTATTTTATGTTATGTACACAACAGGGTAAAAACAGCGCACTTTCAAAGACTGTCATGAAGTTCAGCAAAAGCTACTGATTTTGACAAGACGCAAAAAATCAAATGTGAAATAACAATATGTTTGCAAACTCGGTATTTTTAATCACTTTTCTACGTTAATCACCCTCATGAATTTATAATTATAGTCTGATTTAATGCAAATGAGGGCATTGCATGATCTTAAGTGTAGGGAAGGGTTATAAATTCTCTCGGGTTTACACTTAGTTTAATTGCCAAATTTTGTGAAAATTTGAAAAATTTTCAACTAAATGAACTCAAAATCATGTTTATACATATTTATGAACGATGAAAACTAGGTGTTAATACCGAAATTATCGTTACCTCGAAAAGAACATAAATTGAGAAACAACTTAAAACGCTTGAATTCATTTAAAATGGAATAAAGGAGAATAAAAAGGCAAAGAAAGAAACTAAGTGTGGGGAGAATGTACCAAGTTATTCAATTAAAAACTATCTATCACATATTTTTGTACAAGATTATTGCAGGTACTTTTGTTTTGGATAATACTAATCAGTTTTACCCGATTTACTATAATACTTTTGAAAGAAAGATGGATCTACACGATGAATCAATTCCATCATTTGAAGGAAGTAAAGTCTTCCGAAAAAGACACACGCTTCTTGATTTAGGTCAAGAAGTTGTCGTCCAGACCAGCTGTAGGTTGACGAAAAATCTAGAAAAGTCACCACTAAAATCGGCTGAAAATCCACGGACCTCAGCATCAAACAGGGTCGCCAAGTGGTCTGATTTATCCTAACCATGAGAAGGATTTATCTCGTATAATGGGGAGGCACCGTGCAAATTAACTTGATAAGACTAATGAATCAGATCCCCAGAAAAGGATAATCTCCTTAAAGATTAAAAATCAGCTTTTAAGACTGATAATACTCAATCCTAGAGATTGACCTTAAAGATTGAGAATTCAAACTCATGGAATTCGATGATATCTAAACTCGAGCATGAACGAGAAAATATTTTGATCAAAAATACAAACCGATTTGTTTTCTGAAAAACCATTTTCAATGCGTTCATTACCATTGAACGTAAAATCCTAAGAAATTCACCTGGAATTCATTAGGTCACCTGAACCAAATCGGGTGTCAACCGTAAGAACGGTGGTTGCATAGCATGGTCGGAGACAGGACCTTGTGCCAGACCAAAAAATCATAGGATGATCTTTACTATTGCTCCTACAAAGGATAGTACTAGCATCCGACACGTTTTAAGACCATAATCATATGCTTGTCATTAGACATTGCCTTAACAGTTTCTTGTTCATCGCTTTCTTTTACAACCGGACGGTAGTTTGCCGAAAGGTAATATACGGGATAAGTAAACTGGACGTGTTGCTTTCCTAATACAAGGTTAGCAAGTGGGTAACACAAAACCACAAGTGTTGAGCTAAAATTTTCAAATCTGAAACCCACACAACCCACAAAAAAATATTTTGCAAACACCGGTGAAGGGTTATTCCGGAAAACTTATCTAGGGTAAAAGCTAGATTAAATTTTCAAAAAGATCAAATGTTTTCATAAAGATCCAATTTCCTTAAGGATCTACATTTTCATAGTCATGTGGGACTGTAAACCACCTTTCAAATGTGCACTTTGCTTTGGAAACCGAAAGTAAATCGGCTATTTGATTGCAAGTGTCGTTGACCTAAACCCAAGGCAACTATGGATGACACACCCACCTTTAACCATGGTTCTATCGTTACTATCATTGTTCATATCGCCGTATCAAAATCACTGATGTATAAAGTGTGAAGAATAAAGAAGTGATTCGTGTGATGTATTTTATTTCAAGACTGTATTGCTTGAGGACAAGCAACGCTCAAGTGTGGGGATATTGATAAGGCTAAAAAGGAACATATATTTCATAGCATTATTCCCCAAGAAAGACAAGATTTTAGTTGCAATTGTTCCATTTTCAAGTAATAATCGGTTATATTAAATAAGTGCGAAGACAAAAGGCGAAAACGACGAATTGAAGACACAAAGGTCCAAAAAGCTCAAAAGTACAAGATACAATCAAAAAGGTTCAAATTATTGATGAAGAACGTCTAAAAATGACAAGAGTACAAGTTACAAAACGCAAAGTACACGATATAAAATTGTACGAAAGGACGTTCGAAAATCCGGAACCAGGACATGAACCAACTCTCAACGCTCGACGCAACGGTGTAAAAATTACGAGTCAACTATGCACAAGAATAAAATATAATATTTAAATAATTCATAATAAGAATAATATTAAATAATAAAAAGTTGTTAATTGAGCATAGTTCAGGGGTCATAAATGAAAATTCAATTTCTAATTTCGCCTATAAAAGGCTATGTAACGATGAATTGAAATATACATTTTTTTCTATCCTAAATCTATATATCGATCCATCTATCTATTATCAATATCTATATTCTATATCTCTATCATAATGTTAACTTAATAAGATATAACAATAATCTTAATTTTAATTTTAAATTATGATAATAATAAGATTTATGATAGAGATCGTTTGAGTGTGTAAGTCGAAATTCTGTCCGTGTAACGCTACGCTATTTTTAATCATTGTAAGTTATATTCAACCTTTTTACATTAATGTCTCGTAGCTAAGTTATTATTATGCTTATTTAAAACGAAGTAATCATGATGTTGGGCTAATTACTAAAATTGGGTAATTGGGCTTTGTACCATAATTAAGGTTTGGGCAAAAGACCGACACTTGTGGAAATTGGACTATTGACTATTAATAGATGGGGGGTATTGTCTAATTGAGTGACAACTCATTGGAGTCTGTCGAACCTATCTTCAAATTAATTATCCTAATAATTAATAATGATTATGGTTGTCCTATTTAGTGACGTTGTCCTATTATAATCATTTAATTAATTATTTGGGTTGGGTAATTGATTATTCAAACTGATCAAGTGGGTAAATTAATACTCATATCTAATCAAAACAGGGGTGGATTACATACAGTGATAACTGGTGTAATTGTTGACATAAGTGATAACTGCGTCACAGTTTAAATCCTTAATTAGTTGGAATATTTGACTTCGGGTATAAGGGTAATTTGACGAGGACACTCGCACTTTATATTTATGACCGATGGACTATTATGGATAAAAACCAGATAGGTATCAAATAAACCATGACAAAGGACAATTAACCCGAGTAACAATTAATTAAAATCAAAACGTCAAACATCATGATTACGGAAGTTTAAATAAGCATAATCCTTTTATTTCATATTCTATCGCAATTTTATTTATTGTTATTTTATTTATCGTCATTTATTTATTTTACGCACTTTAATTATTGTCATTTATCTTTACGCTTAAAAATATAAAATCGACAAACCGGTCATTAAACGGTAAAAACCCCCCTTTTATAATAATATTACTACTTATATATATATATATTTACATAAATATAGTTATAGTTAAAAATATAGTACGTAATCACTAGCTCCCTGTGGAACGAACCGGACTTACTAAAAACTACACTACTCTACGATTAGGTACACTGCCTATAGTGTTGTAGCAAGGTTTAGGTATATCCCATCCGTAAATTAATAAAACTTGTGTCATATTTTGTAGTATTTTGTATTAAAAATAATACTATTTCGTACCCTCACGCTACCACATCAAGTTTTTGGCGCCGCTGCCGGGGAGCGCTAAAACGCTATATTTTTAATTATAATAATATTGAAATAAAATATAATAATATAATAATATTGAAATAGAATATAATAATATAATAATATTGAAATAAAATATAATAATATAATAATATTTTAGAATCAAATTTGATACGTAAAAGTTTTAAAAGTTTTAAAAAGTCGTATTTATTAAATACTTCAGGGGTATATTATGTAACTTATAATTAATAATTTCTATCATGTCGCTTTCATGTAAATAGTAAATTAATTAATTTATTTTCATTTACTATTCATGAATAGTAAATGAATTAAAAAAAAAAGTTTTGAAAAAAAAATAATATTATAATAAAAAAATATTCGTTTTAAAAAAAAAAAAAAAAACGTTTTTAAAAAAAAAAATTCGTTTTAAAAAAAAAAAATTAAAAAATTTTGTGTAAAAAAAAATCGTTTTTTTTTAAGAAAAAAAAAATTTTGTTTTTAAAAAAAAAAAAAAAAAATTTTGTGTAAAAAAAAAATTGTAAAAAAAATCGTTTTTTTTTTTTTTAAAAAATTTTTAAAAAAAAAGTTTTAAAAAAAAATTATATAAAAAAAAAATTTTAAAGTCCTTAAAAAACGAAATAAAAAAAAATTAAAAATTAAAAAAAAAAGTTTTTTTTTTTTTTTTTTTATTACCTTTAGATTTTTAGACTCTAGTTACAATTTTTAGTATTAAGTTTAGTTTTGCCATAGTTATTTTTATTTCTAGAATTTTTAGGTTTGCCGTAAAATCCCTTAAGTGCTTATTCCTTAGACTAAGATTTATGTGCTTTAGAATTTTGCGACGCCGTTTTTCGCGCTACTTTCTTATTTTTATTTTTCGACGCCTATTTTTCGACCTTTTATTTTTCGACATTTTTCGACGCGTAATCTTTTTCTCTCTTATTTCTCGCCATTCTAGTTTTTAGGACTTAGAATTTTTTCTACTTCTTCTCTAAATTTCTTAAAATTACGAAAATTTATTTTAAGTGGTTAAATTGATAGACATCAAAATTTTCTGGTTCGTAGTAATAGTTGGATTTGTACGTGGACCGGGTTATTGGAGCCAAACAGTACTCAATTATATTGAGACCAAACGAATCCTGCCCCTCTGCTGCATCTTTTGGCTATTCGAAACGTGGGCAAAATCAGAAAAGTCTATTGATTGGATAACTTATTATAATTTTTCTTTCCTTTTAAAAACTAATAGGATATTCAGTGAATGCACCGAGCAAGACGTTCACCACCTTTTGTACGTTCACCACCTGTAACTAGATCAAGACATTTAGCAAATATAACCGCCGTTGATTTTTCTTTAGAATCGTCATCCAGTCGACCAAGTACTTCAGTTCAAATTTCCGATAACCCAGTTTTTGAAACAAACCTCACAATTGAGAATCCGGAGAATACTCAGGGACAATTCCGAGACCCTGATCCACTAATTATTCCTCCAGAACCACCAATCATTCAAACAGAGATTGTTGAGGAAGAAACCATTAAATTAGAAACCTCTAGTGATTCGGATACAACACTTTCAATCATGGAAAATCTAGAACCTCTAAGTATGGAAGACCGAATGAGAGCCACACGCACGGGCCAAGGTCACGCCATTATTAAGCCAGACATTAATGCGCCAGATTATGAAATCAAAGGACAAATCCTACACATGGTAACTAATCATTGCCAATATAGTGGTGCGCCGAAGGAAGATCCAAACGAACATCTTCGTACGTTTAATAGGATCTGTACACTATTCAAAATCCGAGAAGTTGAGGATGAACAGACCTATCTCATGTTGTTTCCCTGGACTTTAAAGGGAGAAGCCAAAGATTGGTTAGAATCGTTACCTGAAGGGGCGATTGACACATGGGATGTTTTAGTTGAGAAATTTCTTAAAAGATTCTTTCCGGCATCCAAAGCCGTGAGACTTCAAGGAGAAATTGTTACGTTCGCGCAAAAGCCAAATGAAACATTATATGAGGCGTGGACAAGATTCGGAAGGATGTTGAGAGGATGTCCTCAACACGGTTTAGACACTTACCAAATAGTACAAATATTCTACCAAGGTGTCAACGTTGCTACACGAAAAGACATCGACATAACAGCCGGTGGTTCCATCATGAAGAAAACCGCAACTGAAGCTTACAAAATTATTGATAATACAGCCTCCCACTCTCATGAGTGGCACCAAGAAAAAGATATCTTTCGATCATCTAAAGCGGCTAGAGCCGATTCTAGCCACGACTTTGATTCCGTTTCCGCAAAAATAGATGCTTTCGAAAGACGAATGGAAAAGATGAATAAAGATATTCAAGCAATACGAATCAGTTGTGAGCTATGCGGTGGACCACACTTATTGAAAGATTGTCACATTGAACCAACCATGGAACAACGAGAGAATGTTTTCTATATGAACCAAAGGCCGGGAAATAATTATCAAAATAATTATCAACCGCCAAAGCTAAACTTCAATCGAAATCAAAACATTCTTTACAATCCAAAAGGACCCGAAAATAACTGGTATAACCAACAAGGTCCGAATAACCAACCAACTCAAAACAACACTTTCAATCAACAAAGACCTGGCTTGTATAAACCACCACAACAAACCGAAGAGAAAAAGTCAAATATGGAAGACGTGGTATTCAAGCTAGTTGAATCTCAAACACAATTTATTGAAACTCAAACCCAAACAAATGAGAGGTTTGATCAGTCATTAAGAACTCAACAAGCTTCCATTTTGAATCTAGAAAAACACGTAGGTACTCTTGCTAGCTTAATGAGTGAGAGGGAACAAGGAAAGCTACCGAGTAATACTGAAGCAAATCCTCGGAATGAGAATGTTAACATGGTTTCAACAAATTCTGAAAAACCAGCTCCGGAAGATGGGAAGGTTTTAGATGAGAATAAAAATGAAGAAGTTACACCACCACCACCAGAGTATGTAAAGCCAGTGGTGGCACCATACAAACCACCCATCCCGTTTCCAAGAAAAGGAGTTGAGTATGAGCAAGTAATAAGTAATAAAGATTGTGATACTTCTGGAAAGAAGAAGAAGAAAAAGAATAAGAAAATACAAGAAACAAAAGCCGTAGAAGTAAACCCGGTGAATACAGTTCCACCAAAACCTCCACCTAGGGTAGGTGATCCGGGTGAATTTATTGTTCCTTGTCTACTTAGTGATTGTGTCATGTATGATGCACTAGCATATTTAGGTGCAAGTGTAAGTGTTATGCCTCTTTCCTTATATAAGAGATTAGGTGTAGGTAAGTTAAGTCCAACGGATATGAGTGTTCGACTCTTTGATCAAACCATTAAGCACCCAGTTGGAATTGCTGACAACCTACCCATTCAAGTAGGTAATTTAACCTTTCTAGTCGAATTCATTGTCATTGACATAGAAGAGGACCCAAACATTCCTCTAATTTTAGGTCGACCATTCTTTGCGTCCACCGGGGCGTTATTTGATGTAGGAAATGGAAGAATGACACTTAAAAGTGGTGACAAATCGATCACCTTTATGATTCGAAAATCTAAACCTCCACCAACCAAAACCGTTGAACCAATAAAAACGATTGGTAAGAACCATGTTGTTTTACCAACTCCAACGGCAGTGCTTAGCAATAATGAAACGCCTAAGTGTGGGAAAAATGAAGTAACACCTAATGATGACTTGATAATAAAGAACCCCATAGTTGATACGAAATTAAATAACCCCGTTATTAACAGTTCAATGAAGAAACTTTTCAAACGGGTTATTGATGCTAAAAGTAAGGGGAACTTTAAGTTATGTAACCGGTTAGTATCCAATCTGTCGCCTAAAGAAAAGGCGAAGCTAGTTGAATTTGTGGATATTACGGAAAAAGCTGGTCACTGGCTTAAAGCAAAAGTCACAGATATGCAAGTTGATTATGGTCCAAGAGAAATTGACGATGAAGTTAATCACAATTTCGACACCACATCTACCTAAGTGTGAGGAGATTCAAATATTCTAAAAAGAAAATGCTGTTTGGAGTTAGTTGTTCTGTTCTCGTGTAGTTCCGAGAATGGAATTCGATTGGTCTTTTCCGCTAGCAGACACTAAAGAACTAGTTTTCTCCCTCCATTCTGAATTTTTATTTTTTTTAGGTTTTATTTGAAATTAATATGCATTTTAATTTATGTTTTATTGTGATTTTAAAAAACAAAATTTACTTTATTTCTTTAAGTTAAAAATATGATTTTTAAAATTCGTCGTAAGTTGAACACTAGGTCATTGAACCGAAATTGCTTTACCCGAGGGCGGGGCGACAAATTTTGTTATCATTATTTTTAATTTTATTGATCTAAAGGATGCCAAAAATATTATATATTATAAATTTTTGAACGTGGGTTTATGTACCAAACTTCAAAAATATGTATATATATGTTTGTATTTTATGTTATGTACACAACAGGGTAAAAACAGCGCACTTTCAAAGACTGTCATGAAGTTCAGCAAAAGCTACTGATTTTGACAAGACGCAAAAAATCAAATGTGAAATAACAATATGTTTGCAAACTCGGTATTTTTAATCACTTTTCTACGTTAATCACCCTCATGAATTTATAATTATAGTCTGATTTAATGCAAATGAGGGCATTGCATGATCTTAAGTGTAGGGAAGGGTTATAAATTCTCTCGGGTTTACACTTAGTTTAATTGCCAAATTTTGTGAAAATTTGAAAAATTTTCAACTAAATGAACTCAAAATCATGTTTATACATATTTATGAACGATGAAAACTAGGTGTTAATACCGAAATTATCGTTACCTCGAAAAGAACATAAATTGAGAAACAACTTAAAACGCTTGAATTCATTTAAAATGGAATAAAGGAGAATAAAAAGGCAAAGAAAGAAACTAAGTGTGGGGAGAATGTACCAAGTTATTCAATTAAAAACTATCTATCACATATTTTTGTACAAGATTATTGCAGGTACTTTTGTTTTGGATAATACTAATCAGTTTTACCCGATTTACTATAATACTTTTGAAAGAAAGATGGATCTACACGATGAATCAATTCCATCATTTGAAGGAAGTAAAGTCTTCCGAAAAAGACACACGCTTCTTGATTTAGGTCAAGAAGTTGTCGTCCAGACCAGCTGTAGGTTGACGAAAAATCTAGAAAAGTCATCACTAAAATCGGCTGAAAATCCACGGACCTCAGCATCAAACAGGGTCGCCAAGTGGTCTGATTTATCCTAACCATGAGAAGGATTTATCTCGTATAATGGGGAGGCACCGTGCAAATTAACTTGATAAGACTAATGAATCAGATCCCCAGAAAAGGATAATCTCCTTAAAGATTAAAAATCAGCTTTTAAGACTGATAATACTCAATCCTAGAGATTGACCTTAAAGATTGAGAATTCAAACTCATGGAATTCGATGATATCTAAACTCGAGCATGAACGAGAAAATATTTTGATCAAAAATACAAACCGATTTGTTTTCTGAAAAACCATTTTCAATGCGTTCATTACCATTGAACGTAAAATCCTAAGAAATTCACCTGGAATTCATTAGGTCACCTGAACCAAATCGGGTGTCAACCGTAAGAACGGTGGTTGCATAGCATGGTCGGAGACAGGACCTTGTGCCAGACCAAAAAATCATAGGATGATCTTTACTATTGCTCCTACAAAGGATAGTACTAGCATCCGACACGTTTTAAGACCATAATCATATGCTTGTCATTAGACATTGCCTTAACAGTTTCTTGTTCATCGCTTTCTTTTACAACCGGACGGTAGTTTGCCGAAAGGTAATATACGGGATAAGTAAACTGGACGTGTTGCTTTCCTAATACAAGGTTAGCAAGTGGGTAACACAAAACCACAAGTGTTGAGCTAAAATTTTCAAATCTGAAACCCACACAACCCACAAAAAAATATTTTGCAAACACCGGTGAAGGGTTATTCCGGAAAACTTATCTAGGGTAAAAGCTAGATTAAATTTTCAAAAAGATCAAATGTTTTCATAAAGATCCAATTTCCTTAAGGATCTACATTTTCATAGTCATGTGGGACTGTAAACCACCTTTCAAATGTGCACTTTGCTTTGGAAACCGAAAGTAAATCGGCTATTTGATTGCAAGTGTCGTTGACCTAAACCCAAGGCAACTATGGATGACACACCCACCTTTAACCATGGTTCTATCGTTACTATCATTGTTCATATCGCCGTATCAAAATCACTGATGTATAAAGTGTGAAGAATAAAGAAGTGATTCGTGTGATGTATTTTATTTCAAGACTGTATTGCTTGAGGACAAGCAACGCTCAAGTGTGGGGATATTGATAAGGCTAAAAAGGAACATATATTTCATAGCATTATTCCCCAAGAAAGACAAGATTTTAGTTGCAATTGTTCCATTTTCAAGTAATAATCGGTTATATTAAATAAGTGCGAAGACAAAAGGCGAAAACGACGAATTGAAGACACAAAGGTCCAAAAAGCTCAAAAGTACAAGATACAATCAAAAAGGTTCAAATTATTGATGAAGAACGTCTAAAAATGACAAGAGTACAAGTTACAAAACGCAAAGTACACGATATAAAATTGTACGAAAGGACGTTCGAAAATCCGGAACCAGGACATGAACCAACTCTCAACGCTCGACGCAACGGTGTAAAAATTACGAGTCAACTATGCACAAGAATAAAATATAATATTTAAATAATTCATAATAAGAATAATATTAAATAATAAAAAGTTGTTAATTGAGCATAGTTCAGGGGTCATAAATGAAAATTCAATTTCTAATTTCGCCTATAAAAGGCTATGTAACGATGAATTGAAATATACATTTTTTTCTATCCTAAATCTATATATCGATCCATCTATCTATTATCAATATCTATATTCTATATCTCTATCATAATGTTAACTTAATAAGATATAACAATAATCTTAATTTTAATTTTAAATTATGATAATAATAAGATTTATGATAGAGATCGTTTGAGTGTGTAAGTCGAAATTCTGTCCGTGTAACGCTACGCTATTTTTAATCATTGTAAGTTATGTTCAACCTTTTTACATTAATGTCTCGTAGCTAAGTTATTATTATGCTTATTTAAAACGAAGTAATCATGATGTTGGGCTAATTACTAAAATTGGGTAATTGGGCTTTGTACCATAATTAAGGTTTGGGCAAAAGACCGACACTTGTGGAAATTGGACTATTGACTATTAATAGATGGGGGGTATTGTCTAATTGAGTGACAACTCATTGGAGTCTGTCGAACCTATCTTCAAATTAATTATCCTAATAATTAATAATGATTATGGTTGTCCTATTTAGTGACGTTGTCCTATTATAATCATTTAATTAATTATTCGGGTTGGGTAATTGATTATTCAAACTGATCAAGTGGGTAAATTAATACTCATATCTAATCAAAACAGGGGTGGATTACATACAGTGATAACTGGTGTAATTGTTGACAGAAGTGATAACTGCGTCACAGTTTAAATCCTTAATTAGTTGGAATATTTGACTTCGGGTATAAGGGTAATTTGACGAGGACACTCGCACTTTATATTTATGACCGATGGACTATTATGGATAAAAACCAGATAGGTATCAAATAAACCATGACAAAGGACAATTAACCCGAGTAACAATTAATTAAAATCAAAACGTCAAACATCATGATTACGGAAGTTTAAATAAGCATAATCCTTTTATTTCATATTCTATCGCAATTTTATTTATTGTTATTTTATTTATCGTCATTTATTTATTTTACGCACTTTAATTATTGTCATTTATCTTTACGCTTAAAAATATAAAATCGACAAACCGGTCATTAAACGGTAAAAACCCCCCTTTTATAATAATATTACTACTTATATATATATATATATTTACATAAATATAGTTATAGTTAAAAATATAGTACGTAATCACTAGCTCCCTGTGGAACGAACCGGACTTACTAAAAACTACACTACTCTACGATTAGGTACACTGCCTATAGTGTTGTAGCAAGGTTTAGGTATATCCCATCCGTAAATTAATAAAACTTGTGTCATATTTTGTAGTATTTTGTATTAAAAATAATACTATTTCGTACCCTCACGCTACCACATCAATTACCTACTCCTTAAAAGAAATTTCGTCCCGAAATTTAAGTAGGCGTAGTAGTCGTTGTTTCTTCCTCGGAATCCTGCGTTTCCAGAATTGGGAATAAATGAGGGTATTTCTTTTTCATTTGATCTTGCCTTTCCCAAGTAAACTCGGGTCCTCTTTTGGCGTTCCAACGGACTTTAACAATCGGGATTCGGCTTTGTTTCAATGTCTTGACGGAGGTGTCCACAATTTCAACCGGTTCCTCCACAAAATGAAGCTTGTCATCAATAGTAAGTTCTTCGAGAGGGATGACGATATCGGGTTCGGCAAGACACTTTTTCAAGTTAGATACATGGAAGGTAGGATGAACGGAGTTCAATTGAGGCGGAAGATCTAAACGATAAGCAACGTTTCCAATACGCTCCAAGATTTCGAAAGGACCAATATACCGTGGATTTAGCTTCCCGCGTTTCCCAAAACGGATTACACCTTTCCAAGGTGCAACTTTTAACATTACTCGGTCACCGACTTGAAATTCGAGGTCGTTGCGTCTTTTGTCGGTGTAGCACTTTTGACAACTCCGGGCCGTCCGGAGCCTATCTCGGATTTGTACGATCTTCTCGGTGGTTTCGTGAATGAGTTCGGGTCCGGTTATTTGCACGTCGCCTACCTCGGCCCAACAAAGAGGTGAACGACATTTTCGGCCGTATAGCGCTTCAAAAGGTGCGGCTTTAATACTCGCGTGATAACTATTGTTGTAAGAGAACTCGGCGAGAGGTAAGTGCTTGTCCCAAGCTTTTCCAAAATCAACCACGCAAGCTCGTAACATGTCCTCCAAGGTTTGAATTGTACGTTCGCTTTGTCCATCGGTTTGAGGATGATATGCGGTGCTCATGTCTAAACGCATTCCCAACGCTTCTTGCAAGGTACGCCAAAATCTAGAAACAAAACGGCCATCTCGGTCGGAGATAATCGATAAAGGTACACCGTGTCGGGCTACGATTTCTTTAATGTAAAGTTGCGCAAGTTTCTCCATTTTGTCGGTCTCCTTCATGGCAAGAAAGTGTGCGGATTTGGTGAGACGGTCAACAATAACCCAAATGGTATCATAACCGCCCGTCGTTTTTGGTAGTTTGGTGATAAAATCCATCGTTATCCTTTCCCACTTCCATTGCGGGATCTCGGGTTGTTGAAGTAGTCCGGACGGTCTTTGGTGTTCGGCTTTGACTTTGGAACATGTCAAACACTTGGAAACATAAGTAGCTACGTCCCTTTTGATGTTCGGCCACCAATATTGTTGTTTAAGGTCGTGGTACATCTTATTGGCACCGAGGTGGATCGATTATCGTAACTTATGGGCTTCATCTAAAATGAGACTTCGTAGGTTCCCATAACTAGGCACCCAAATCCTTCCTGCGAAATATCAGAGTCCGGTTTCCTTAGTTTCGAATCGAGAGACGAGAATGTTCAAGAGCTCGTGTGAAACGTTTTCATCCTTGAGAGCCTCATCTTGGGCTACCCGAATTTGGCTATTAAGGTTGGTGTGGATGGTGATGTTTAAGGCTCGGACACAAAGAGGCACCGCTCTTTCTTTTCGACTTAAGGCATCGGCTACTACGTTTGCCTTCCCGGGATGGTAACGAAGTTCGCAATCGTAATCGTTTAAGGTTTCAATCCACCTTCGTTGTCTCATGTTTAGTTGCTTTTGATCGAAGATGTGTTGGAGACTTTTGTGATCGGTAAAGATAGTACTCTTGGTTCCATAAAGATAGTGTCTCCACATTTTAAGTGCAAAGACAACGGCTCCGAGTTCGAGATCATGTGTCGTGTAGTTTCGTTCATGAATTTTGAGTTGTCGAGAAGCATAAGAAATGACTTTCGTTCGTTGCATCAACACACACCCAAAACCATGTTTCGAGGCGTCGCAATACACAACAAAATCATCGTTGCCTTCGGGAAGTGACAAGATAGGAGCGGTGGTAAGCTTTGTCTTCAAGATTTGGAACGCGGATTCTTGCTCGGTCGCCCAAATGAATTTCTTTCCCTTGTGAGTTAATGCGGTTAGAGGACGTGCAACCAAAGAGAAGTTTTCGATGAATCTACGATAGTACCCGGCGAGACCCAAGAATTGACGAATGTGAGTCGGAGTAGTAGGAGTTTCCCATTTACTAATGGCTTCGATTTTTGATGGATCGACTTTAATACCTTGGTCACTTACAACATGACCAAGAAATTGAACTTCCTTCAACCAAAATTCACACTTGGAGAATTTGGCATAGAGTCTTTCTTGTCTTAAAAGTTCAAGCACAAGTCGGAGGTGTTCCTCGTGTTCTTCTTCGCTTTTTGAATAGACCAAAATATCATCGATGAACACGATAACGAATTTGTCAAGATACGGTTTGCACACGCGGTTCATAAGATCCATGAACACCGCCGGTGCGTTAGTGAGACCAAATGGCATTACAAGAAATTCATAACTACCATAACGAGTTCGGAAAGCGGTTTTGGAGACATCTTCCCCCTTAACCCTTAATTGATGATAACCCGAGCGGAGATCGATTTTTGAATATACGCAAGACCCTTGTAATTGATCAAAGAGGTCATCGATGCGAGGAAGAGGATATCGGTTCTTAACCGTCAATTTGTTTAGTTCACGATAATCAATGCACATTCGTAGGGATTCGTCTTTCTTTTTAACAAACAAAATCGGAGCGCCCCAAGGTGAATGGCTAGGTTGGATAAAACCACGATCAAGTAGTTCTTGGATTTGACTTTGCAATTCTTGCATTTCGGATGGAGCGAGTCTATATGGTGCACGTGCTACGGGTGCGGCTCCCGGAATAAGATCGATTTGGAATTCAACCGGTCGATGGGGTGGAAGACCCGGCAATTCGTCGGGAAATACATCAAAAAAGTCACTAACAATAGGCACATCATCGATATGCTTCTCATCGGACTCGACTTTCTTAACGTGGGCAAGGATCGCAAAACAACCCTTACGGAGTAGTTTTCTAACTTTAAGGCACGAAACGAGGTTGAGTCTGGTGCAACTCTTATCGCCATAAACAATCAAAGGTTCATCATTCTCGATAGGAATTTGGATTGCGTTAAGATCACAAAGGATGTGAGATTTCGTTTTGACTAACCAATTCATACCGATTATTACATCAAAGCTTCCTAGTTCCATGGGTATCAAGTCAATTTCAAATTCCTTACCCAAAATGTTTAACGTACACCCCCGGTAATATGTGTCGGCACTTAATAGTTTCCCGTTAGCCACTTCAATGGTATAAGTGGTATCTAGTGGAAGTGGTGGAGTGCTAAAAGAATGAGTCAAAGTCTTGGATACAAAACTCTTATCGGCACCCGAATCGAATAAACAAGTAACATAAGTGTTGTTGAGGAGAAACGTACCCGTGACTAATTCATTGTCATCTCGGGCTTCCTCGGTGTTGATGTTGAAAGCTCGGCCGCGTGTGTTGGGGTTGGCTTTCTTCTTCGGACAGGCATTTCTAAAATGACCCGTTTGGCCACATTCATAACAAGTACCCGATTTTGGTGCATTGGGCATCTTTTGAGCGACGGGGGCGGCACTTCTACAATCGTTGGCCATATGACCACCCCTTTGGCACCGGTGGCAAAATAGATTGCTACATTCACCATAGTGGTGTTTGTGGCATTTGTTGCAAAAGGGTTTATTTTCGCCATAACTTTTCTTGGCGTCGGAGGTGAAAGGCTTTTTGGTGAAGTTGTTGTTGTAGTTGTTGTTGTAGTTGTTGCTTGATTGAGGGGCTTCCCATTTTCTTTTGTTGTTACCCGACTTGTCCTCGGCTTTAGGCGCCGGTACTACGATTTCGTCAACCGTTTCGATCAATTGGCGGGCCATGTTCAAAGCTTGTTGTAGGTTAGCGGGTTTGGATGACGTCACCCCTTGTTTGATGCTCTTTGGAAGACCATACATATAAAGTTCGACCCTTTGAGATTCGGGGTTCACGAGGTTTGGGCACATCAAGGATAGTTCGGCGAATCGTTGATTATAGGCATTGAGATCGTTTCCGACCGCCTCCAAGGTTCTTAGCTCTTGTTCGAGCTTTCGGGTTTCTTCGCGAGGGAAATATTCGATGACCATCTTTTCCCTTAAATCGGCCCAAGAGAGGGCGTGAGCTTCATCGGTACCCACCGATTGTACATAAGTATTCCACCATGTAAGAGCGACACCGGCGAAAGTGTGAATGGAGTATTTGACCTTGTCTTGGTCCCGACGACCACTTATGCTAAAGACGGCTTCCGTTTGCTCAAACCATCGGGTGAGCACAACCGGTCCCCCGGTTCCATCAAAAGTGTGAGGTTTGCACCCCATGAAGGCTTTATAGGAGCATCCCTCGTTTGAGTTACCGGCTCCATTGTTGTTGTTGTTGTTGTTGTTGTTGTTTTGGTTGTTGTTGTTGTTGTTATTATTGTTATTGTTGTTGGATGAGTGACCGGCCATGGCCGCATCTACGGCGGTGGCTATCATGCGTTGTAGAGCTTGTTCGGGTGTTTCACGGCGTGGTGCACGACGAGGAGGCATTGTTCCTTCAAAACAAAAGAATACCGTTGGTTAGTATTCTAAGTAATACTAACCGTGATATGGAATAAAGATAGAGAGAAAATTTTCCTTGACTCGCCTTAAATTCTTTATGTCATAATGTCGGAACGTTCATATGAGTCACCGTAATATAATCCCGGAAATTATATTACCCTGATTCATATGTGCATTCGACATTATTTCATATAGTCAAGGTGGCGTGTCAATCAAATTAAACAACGTGAGATTTAGATGAAATAAGAGTAGATATGAGTAGAAGCGTTCAAGTATAAATGCACAAATAGTCAAGTAATTCCTACTTCAAGTCTATATGCCGGTTGTAGTCTAGACTCACCAATGTACCCTATGACTCGGGGTTGACACCAATGAACTCTAAATCCCTACAACCAACGCTCTGATACCATCTGTAGCGACCCGACCAAATCATGTTTGACGGCGCCGACTACTTCGGTCCCGTTGCGTGGTCATAAGTCTTTATTATGACTTTTGACCAAAATATGTCGCATTTATTTTATAAGAAAAAGGATGTTTCAAGTTAACAAATGTAGTTCGAAAGACTAGTTACATTACAATGTTTAACGTACGAATGAAACCTATGCGACACAATTTAAAGTAGTCAAAATACGCTCCATCTATGCATGTATACTCGACATCCAAGCAAGTATCAAAAAGAGTGCGGAAGCATGTATCAAGTAGCTTTCAAGGACCTGAGAAAACATATAGAAAACTGTCAACGAAAACGTTGGTGAAATCATAGGTGTTTTAGTAAACATTGCATTTGAACCACAAGATTTAATATAATATGATTATCTAAATCATTTGCATTTCAAAGTTGTTATTTGTTTCGCGGGCACCCAATTATCAAACTTAACTGTTTTGCACCCTTCGCGTAGTGTTAGAACATACACTAGACCCGAAAATATATTTCATCCGCTAACGGTAGCGAACCGTCCGAATGAGGCTCGTCAAGCCCATGTGATCACATAATATAAGTTCACGTTTACACCCTGCAAGTGTAACTAATGATAATTGAATTGAGGCTTTTTGTTCAAACCCGTACGTGGAATGTTCGCTTTCGTACTTGTGTTCAAAGTGTAAAAGTATGATACGTATATGTTTCTCATCCCATAGTTTAAAGCATAAAAGTTGTTTGAAGGATGGGACTATGATCTCACCTTGAGTGCACGTATGAAAAGTACTTCACAAAGTAACGTGTGCGAAGGATAGTGCTAGTCTTGACCTAAACCAATAGGTCGTATCAATAACGGTAAACACGATAGGTCAAAGATGTTTAATTAGTCCTATGGCTCGTTACGACTCGATTATGTAGCATGTGAATCAAATTGTCAAGTTTCATGCAAGATACAAGTACAGAAACAAGTTAGGAAGGTTGCATAATCATTTGGTTAAGTTTGACAAAAAGTCAAACTTTGGTCGGTCAAAGTCAACGAAAGTCAACACGTTCGGGTCGGGTCCCGAACTATTTTTCTGAGGTTTTTATTCATATATAAGCATGTTAGAACAAGTCTCATGTGAATCGGAGGTCTATAGTGTGCCAAACATTTTTCGTATTTTGACCAAAGAGGTCAGAAACTGGACACGGCTTAGGCCGCGCCTCGGCCCCAAATTGTCGTGCCTCGACAATACACGGGAACTGGTACCTGGTCAGTCTCAAATGTCCAAGTCTCAATTCCAAACACTTTCAAGCATAACTCGCAAACCGCTAATACTTAGAACTCGTATCTTATATCGTTAGAAAGGTAATTTGACAAAGAACACATCTAAATACATTTCACCAACCAAAAATGTTATTTGTAACAATCGGCTTTCCAAAGTAAATGATCAATTAATGCACACATTTAATACACAAATTTGATAAGTGCACATTTATGATTCGGGCATTTAATGCATACATATAACATGCCGTTTTGTAGGTAATCGAGCATACAATACAACTAACTACTTACTAACTACAATTCATGTCATTCAATGCATCAAATATTCATTTCAAGCTTATCAAACCCTAACCCGAATTCACCAAAATCACTAATCAAGTTTATGGAGTTTTCTCAAGCAACCTACACATCAATTTGAAGCTAGTGATACTAGGAACACATTTAATACATGCATTTATAACATTTAACAACATTCAAACAATCAAATCACCAAATCAAACACACCAAAGTTCATACTCAAGCTAGTTACTTCAAATAACGAAATCGAGCATATAAATCATATATTCATGTTAGACTTGAGCCATAGACACTAATTAACAACTTTATAAGTTCAAAAATATCAAGAACACAAAATCTAGTGATTTTAGAAAGTTACCCAAACTTGATGAAGTCGGTATGGAATCGAAGAGGAAGTTGCAAGGATTTCAAATATGTAATTTGTTTTGCAAGACACCCGCTAGCTTGGATTTAGATGATGATTCCTTGTTTGAGAAATTGACAGAAAATATGGAAGTAGAAGAAGAAAAGGGAAAATGAAAAAGAAAAGATGGGGGTGGGGGTTGACTAGTCAAAGGCTAGTCACCTCTTTGGCATTTTGGCGAAACTAGTCCCTCAAGTTCGGTTGCGGGTGCGTGAATTACCTAGACGAGATATTTTTAAAACACGTATTAACGGGAGATGTTATAAACATATAACGGGATTTAAATAGTTAAACGGAAAAGTAAACGGAAAAACGCGGGATGTTACACACCATGCTTCAAAATGAAGCCTTATACTCAAGGTTGTAAAACTCGCGACTCGGGGAGTACTCGCCCGGAGGTTTTTGAGGAGTAATCGGCTACTCGGGGAGAACTCGGAGGAGTACTCAGATGTTGACTTTTGTTGACTTTTATTTATAAATATATATAATAATATATATAATATGATATTATATAAATAACAGGGGCTATTATTGCCATTTGATTAAAGATTTAAGAGTGTATATCAATTTTGGTCTTGTTATTAAAGTTTAATAAAAGTTTAAGGACTATTATTGTCACTTTGATAAAAAAAACTAGAGTATATAGCTTTAACTTCGGGTTCCTTTATTACTCCGTACATCAACTTAAAAGATAAAACCCTAAAAAGTTAAAAACTCACAGCCGCCTCTTTAATTTGATGAACTTGCTTTGGATTTCTTCTTTAATCATAAGGTATGTATATCAAACACATCTCATAATTTGTTTTCCTTTGTTTTTCCTTCTTTCCTTCTTCATCTTTTCCCGTTTCCAGCAAGTTACGAGTTTTCCGACGCCGTTGACCACCATTTGACCGGCGTTGACCGAGTTTTGGCCGATTCTTGTACCGAGTTCTCGTTTTCTGCCTTCAGCCGATTACTCGCCGATTACTCGGCCGAGTTGGCCGAGTTTTGCAACCTTGCTTATACTCTTGCTTCAATACATGTTTTTTAATCAAGTTTAAATTATTTGTGCGGGAAGAATTGGGCGGGATAAACCAATGTATCGACATTTACAATACTAAATAATAATTATATTAGATTAAATATTAAATATATTATATTAGTATTTTTGAATTCGGTTTTCGGTTTAACCGAATTCAGAATTTTTTCAATACCGAAAAATTTGGGTTTCGGTTTCGCTGGATCCAAAAACCGACTTTAAATTTTGGCTTGGTTTTTTTCCGATTTGGTTAAGGTTTGATTTTCGGGTTAAACGGTTTCAAACCAAATACTGACGACCCTACCTTTTTCCTTTTACCCTCAACTTAATTCTTCTGTTTAATAAGTCTAAGTGTATCACCCATTTTCAAACAAAAGTAGCCTCATCTATATCAATTTTAGCAATACCCATTTCTACGGTTGCATCCGAGTCTACCTTTCGTACCGAGGGTAGAGTTCTCGACACATTTAGGAGTTCTTTAGCCCTGAAACTGTTGAGGCATTAATATGTTGTCAAGATTGAATCCGTTAAAGTGATGTTCCTGTTGATGTGGAAGAACTCATTGGAGATCATGAAAAATTTGAAGAAGGTAAGTTCATTTCTCTATATTCTTTTCATTTGCAATAATATTATTTGAATCATGATTTTGACGATATGTATATTGACTATGTTCCGTAGTTATTATTTATCAACAATTTTCAATATACTTTAAGTATGTGTAGGCAATGACTGATCGTAGTATAGTTTAAAAGAAGATCCCGCTTGCATTTGCTCCCAAAGTGATTAAACTTCAGCCGGAAGTGGGAAAAAGTACCGGAATCCTTATATTATTTACTTTTTCGTGTATATCTACAACTTTAGTGCAACGCACGGGCTCATAAAATATATGATTTGACCCGTTTGGCGACTTTTTGTGTTAACTTGTAACTATCCTAATCATAACTTTATGTTGTGAATCAATTTATGTATGAACTAAAATTTATCAAAGTTTTGCTATGTGTTTTTACAAAAATATATTTTACTAATTTGATCACAACAATACTTTTGACAATTTTCCTATAATATCGTTATTTCACATATAAATTTAAAAATAAATAATGTTTGTGGATAAGTTTCCGTACAACACATGAGCTCATAAATCTAGTATAGTAAATAGTCTCCATTCATGTATGAAAACGTAAGGAAGTTGTCTAAATAAATGTTTTATTGCTAAAATCTAGGTATTGTTATAATTCAGTAGGCTTATAACTACCTTTAATGGTTATAAGAACAAAGAGAGAAAAAGAGAGAAGAAGGAGAGAAGAAATATTGATATTGATATTTCAAGAGAAATGGTGCGCCTTAAATGGTTACCATACATGTCTATTTATAGCATAAAATATTACTATGCAAGAAATATAATAATAATAAAATTAACATCCAATCTAGATATTTTATAACACTCCCCCTTGGATGACAATTTTATTAGAGAATAACTAGTACTGCCTCGTTAAAAACCTTGCTAAAGAAAACCCATTGGGATAAAACTTTAGCTAAGGGAAAAAGAGTGCAGCATAGAGTTGACTCCCCCTCAAGTAGGCAACGTCTGAGTTGTTACATCTTTTGAACATGCCTCATGCCAATATTATGAACGTGTGTTCTAAAAATAGCAGTTAGCAGTGCTTTGGTATAAAGATCAGCAGAGTTGTTGATTGAACGTATCTCATTTTAATCTGGTTGTCTTTTACGATATCTTGAGTATATGAGAAAAATCTGAGGTTTTCATCTGAAAATGTATCATCTAAATCTTTTATGTACAAGTTTAGCCCCTGTGATTTGTCTACAGTCTCCTTCATGGTTTGCTCAAACCCTTGTTTCAATTCCTATTCTCTTGTAGTCTTTTCTGAGCCTTACCAACATACCATTCTTTTCCATCAAACTTATGACCGTTAAGATCGTCTATGATTTTGGCGCCTCATCAACATTTATATTTTGTTCTGTCACTTTTGATACTCTTCTTTCATTTGTATTATGCAAGCTGCATTATCTTCATATATAGTTATTGGTGAAGATAGTTGTTGGTCTTTTATAGCGTTCTAGTCCACAAGAATCATTAATGATTTGTGTCATTGATCTCAACCAAACACATTTTCGAGTAGTTTCATATAATACAATCACTTCGTCATGATTTGATGATGTTGCAATCAAGTGTTTATTTTAAGAACGTCATGATTTTGTGGTACCTCCATTTAGGAATACATATCGAGTTTGAGATTTATCTTTATGAGGATTTGATGAATGACCTGCATATACATAATCAACCAAATCTTGTTTTGAAGCGTTAGAATAAAATAATTTTAAATAAGCAGTTCCTCAAGGGTATCAAAATATGTGTTTGATCCCGCTCCATTGTCATTTGAGCTGAATCTTGCCAACAAATTAACTGCAAGAGAAATGTCAGGTCTTGTACAATCTATAAGATACATAAGAACCTCAATTGCACTAAAAAAATGGAACTTCCGATCTGTTAAGATTTTCATGATCTTCGCAGGGATGGAATAGATCAGTGTCAATATTGAGTGATCTAACAACAATGAGTTTGTCTTTAAAAAAAATGTTTTAAAATTTTTCGGTATAAGTTGTTTGATGTACAAGTAAACCATTAGGCATATGCTGAATTTGCAATCCAAGGTAATACTTGGTTTTTTTTAAGATCTTTCATTTCAAAATAATTCTTTAGAAGTTGAATGATTTCATAGATTTCTTTATTTGTTCATATGATGTTAAGAACATTGACATAAACAACTACGATCACATATCCGAACATTGTTTTTATAAAACGTACGTGCAAAATAAGTTTATATGTATACCCTTTTTTTATCAAGTAGTCATTTAATCGGTTATACCACATACGTCCCATTTGTATAAACCCATTTAGAAATCTTTGTGATTTAATGGAATATATTCCCTTGGGTTTTACATTAGATGCTTATGATACCTTAACCCTTTAGGTATATTCATATATATCACTATTAAGTGATCCATACAGATAAGTAGTAACAACATTCATGAGATGCATTTAAATAACTACCAGGTTGATTAAGTATCTAATAAGTAATTGTATCCATTACAGGAGGATAAGTTTTCCTCCTAATTCATTTCTGGTCTTTGTGGGAAATATTGAGTTACAAGTCTAGTTTTGCCTTGTAACTTCATTTGCACATTTCTTTTTGGATAAAAATTCATTTGTATCCCATACGTTTCACATCTTTAAAAGTGATAACGATTGATCCGAAAACTTTTCTTTTATCGAGCGATTCTAATTCAGCTCTTATTGCTCCTTTCCATTGAGCTCAATCATGTCCATTTTGTATATTCAATGACAGATTTTAGTTCCAGATCATCATCTTTATTCATGATGTCATTGTAACATTATATGAAAATATCTCATAGAGATTTTAGTTTCATTTCGGTTCCATAATATTGCATAATTTATCGCAATTTTAGTATTTACATTTATCAATATCCTCTGCAGAAGGAATATTGATTTGTGGTTCTTCTTGAACACTTTCTCTTACCTCATTATCAGCTGATTTTCTTTTTCGAGGATTTTTATCTTCGGAACCAATTGATCTTCCACGTTTGATGCGTGGCAAAGACTCAACAGTGACATTATTGTCAGCTTTTAGAATTTCAGTTCGAGCTGGAGCATTTATCGCTGGTATATATGATTTAGTCACTTTTTTATATCTGTAAATGCATAAAGTAATTAATTTGCAAGTTCTTGCATATGCATTATTTTTGAACTTTCGTTTCACATTCTTTTGTGCGAGTTCAATATACCTTAATTGATGTTCACATCATGAAGCATCATTTTATTTTTTATTTTTATTTCTCCCCCTAATCTAGGGAACAATGTTTTATTAAAATGACAATCAGCAAAACGTGCTGTAAAAACATCACCCATCATGGGTTCAATATATCTTATGATTGAAGATGTTTTATATCCAAAATATATTATCATCTTTCTTTGAAGAACCATTTTATTGTGTTGTGGTGATACAATTGGAACATACACTGCACAACCAATGTTTTAAGGTAGAAAATATTTGGCTCTTGGCCAAAATCAAGTATTAAGTGAAAATATTTACGACTTCCACATGGTATAATGCGAATTAATGTCGCATCATGTAAATTTACATGTCCACATATAAATATTGAGAGATTTGTACTCATTATCAATTGTCTAGTTATTAGCTGTAAGCGTTTATCTATTGATTCAGCTAAACCAATTTTGTGTATGCACATGAGCAACTGGATGTTCAACAACAATCCCTGTAGATATATAATGATCATTAAATGCTTGAGATGTTAACTCACCAGCATTATCAAGTCTCATCCTTTTAATGGTGTAATCAGAATAATGTGTTCTCAATTTAATAATTTGTGCAAGAAACTTTGCAAATGCCATATTACGGCTTGATAACATACAAATATGAGACCATCCGCTAGATGCGTCTATTAGAACCATGAAATATCAAAATGGTTCACATGATGGATGAATTGGTTCATATATCTTACCTTGAATTCTTTCAAGAAACATTTGTGATTCTTTTTCACAATATACTTTTCATTAATCACCATATGTGCTTTCCATTAATCACCATATGTGTTTTTTTTTTTTTTTTTTAAATCACCATATGTGTTTTTTTTTATCATATATCCTTTTCACCATATACGCTTTTAATCATATGCGCTGTGTTTTTCACCATATGCGCTTTTAATCATATGCGATTTTCATCATATGCGTTGTGCTTTTCATCATATTCGCTTTTTATCATATGCGCTTATCATATGCGATGCGCTTTTTATCATATGCGCTTTTTTATGTGAATAGTAAATTAATTAATTTCGTTTTACTATTCATATGAATTAATTTAGATTTACTATTTTGTTAATTGAGTAATATATATATACATCATATACTTGTGACTCCGAAGGCTCAAATGAATTTGACCATATAGTTATACGTTGTACCTTGCACATTAATTTTCAGTAGAAGCTTTAGATGCATATTATTTTCAGTAGAAGCTTTAGATGCACTTTTTTTTTTAATCACCAAATACCACAAACATTTTGTTTGCGTTTGTTCATAGTCATCAATGAAAACCATTTTCTTTAATTTTATTTTATACAATAAAATTAACGCATCATTATTCTTTTCAAAAACAATAATCTATTGTTATTGTTCACTTATGCCATGTTTAACAACAAAAGTCAACAACCTCTGTCTTGTTTGTTGTGGCAACCAAAAACAACCTTTGCTTTTGTTACCGAGAATCCAAGACCAAAAAACAATTAATTTTTAATTAATCTTTTATCAAAACCATAAATGATTTTATTGATCTACGTTGATATGGCCATAAAGAATTGACGGCTGACCTACTTTTGTAAGTGTATTTCGGCTATCATCCCGAAAACGCACAACGACCTTTTTTTTTTTTTTATGAACTATTTGTTTCATATCTAGCTTAGGCAATTATTGTGAACATTTGGTCCCTATAAGAGCATTTATTTTTTAGACTTTTAGTTGATTTGTACTTGTCACAATTAGGGATAGCACCCGCGGGTCGTGGATGCGGATCCATTGGATCCATCACCCGTACCCGCGGATTTTTTTTAAGAAACATCCAATTGAACCCTTGTTCGTTGAAACAATTTGACTATCTTTTTAACTCCCCATTATTAAACGGGCCATTTTGATGCACACTCTTAAAAAAATAATTTGTTTTTTTTTTTTAAGTTTTATTATTCAACCTCCTTTTTTTTTCAACGGTCACGTTTTTAACGAAACATTTGACAAGTTTGGAAAAAGTTTTTTTTTTTTTTTTTTTTTAACATAAACAAATGTACTCCGTACTTTAATTTGAGAAGTAACCGAGTAATAATTAACGACTGTTGTTCCATAAAAAAACTTTTTTTTTACGTTACCCGTAAATTATAAAAAAAACTTTTTGTTTAAAAAGAACTTTCTACTGAGTTAAATGCATCATGTTAGTAATTTAGTATTTTGTACATATCGAAATCCTTGATTTACTCATGCATGTCTCAAAATATACGAGTAATTATTTTGTTGTCACGAATAGAGCTAGGTAACATATCCTACACTTTCGCATATAACTAAACATCTATCTTGGTTCCAAAGTTAGATTTAATTATCACATAATTTAATAATACTAATAAATTATACATGTTAAAATAGAAATTACGGAGTAACTAATGTTTCGATTATCTTTTTCTACTATTACTTCTATATTACCCTTTTTAATTTTTGTTGACTCGGTAAACAGTACTTTTGTCTTTCTGAACTCGTAACTTTCTTTTGAGATTCAACTACTTTCTTAGTGTTAGGTTGACAAGATTATTAGTGAGAGGTTATTGGTGAGACACGTATTTACATAACACCCACCTGTATGTTTACTCTTTATCTTTTTCATTGGTTCATTCTCTGTATCTAAAATCACCCACTTCCTTACATACCAATATTTCTTCATGTACTTGGTATCTAAAATCAAAATCACGAATTCTTTTTTTTTATGGAAACACTTTATTTTAGTCGTTTTGAAAGTGGATATTTAAAGTTACTAGACCACATGTTCCTTCACTGAAAGTGGGTAGTTGGGTTAGTAGCCTACGTGTTGCTTTCCCCATTTTTTTAACTGGTAAAAAAAATTATATGGAGTAAAATAATCAGAATCCATAAAACAAACAAACCCTTACCTACCATTCATCTTTGAAGCTTACTTTCTGGAGCAGACACCATAAACGATCAACCAAAATAAGAAATTATACATAAATAATAAATTTTAAGAATAAACATTAGTATGCATGAAATAAATAATGATTAATTGCATAAGTAATCATAAATGTTAGATAACATATAAAGATCCCATTGTATTCGTATTGATCGGAATTAATCTCGACCCATGGTACCGTGTTGTCAAATGACGTGTTGCGTACATAAAGTACCGTGTTGTCAAATGACGTGTTGCGTACAATCATGAGGTCTTATTAACATAAATATAAATGTTAGTGAAGTTAATAAGAGTTAGATTACATAAAATATAATTCAGGCGGTATAACCGGCCATATATAACTTAAATAACATAAATATAAATGTTAGTGAAGTTAATAAAAGTTAGTAAACATAAATGATAGTTAGGCGACAGTGTCGACCATATATAATTTAGGTGGCAGAGCCAACCATATAATAAGAACAATACAAATGCACTAAGAACTTAATAAAAATTAGTAGTTCAAAATGTTAGTAGTCCAAAATTTGATATGTCCGAGTCTGAAAAACCTTAATAATTTCATACCTTGATTAGTGACTCGTGATCGTTTGAGATATCCTTTGATTACACTAAGCTCTTCGTGCTGATAACGTGTTATAATTCAGTAGGCTTATAACTACCTTTAATGGTTATAAGAACAAAGAGAGAAAAAGAGAGAAGAAGGAGAGAAGAAATATTGATATTGATATTTCAAGAGAAATGGTGCGCCTTAAATGGTTACCATACATGTCTATTTATAGCATAAAATATTACTATGCAAGAAATATAATAATAATAAAATTAACATTCAATCTAGATATTTTATAACAGGTATAAAGATTTTGTTATTAATTGCAAGTTCTATTCTCTTAAGTAACATATTAGTAAGCAAAAATATTATTGAGTTCTTCGTATTTATCAAAAATAAAATTTCTGGCGTCCTGACTCGTGAACAATGAATGTAAACATAAATATAAATATTACGAGTAGTAGTTATCAAAAAATTTGGGTTATTATTAATTGAATATTGAATATTGATTGATATTTTTTTATTAGACAAAATTGTTGAAATGGTCCATGTAATTTATACCAAAATGCTGTTTTAGTACATGTGGTTTTTTATGACGGAGATAGTCTCCGTGGTTTATCAATGTTGCTGATTTAGTCCTTATTTCTGACTACCATTAAAAAATTACATTAACTTCAGTTATGTGCCAAACATGTGAGAGGATTTTCATCTGTTTTTTTCCCTTTATTTAATGAATCGATATGAATATGATATTGATATGATATTTTGTATTATTTAGAAAAGAGAAGATTATAGCCAATGTAAATTAAAATGATAATTACTTAATATTGATACAATTTGGGAATAATTGTGTTGAATAATATGAACCCCGTGGTTATTATGTTTTATTCATCGACTATAAATAGAGATTACATAAACCCTAGACATATATTTAACCTTAACGGACCCAAACCCACGTGGTTATTATGTTTTATTCATCGACTACAAATAGAGATTACATAAACCTTAGACATATATCTAACCTTAACGGACCCAAACCCACATATCGAACTTGGGCCAAACCTATTATCTAACAAATTGGAGTTTTTATTTTAGTCAGTGGTTCATTAAATGACCTATTTGCTTATCATGTGCCCATCACATGTCATTATTTAACAGAATAAGTTAACTAAAGTTACAAATTGGACTAGCGTCTAGCAATTTTAAAATTATAAGTACTACTGATTTTTTTTTATTTTATAAAGGAACGATCCGTTTAATTTTGTGTAATGTACGAACCAACCGGTGATATCATTAACTCTTTAATTTAATACGGGGTACCAATACCAATTTTATACCAACCCCGTTCTGCCGGTTCCCTTCCGAACGGGAGATGATAATTCCAACACCAATATTACTTGTTCCACCATAATTTGAAGTTTTTTTCCCAAATTATCCCTTAATAAATTAGAACAAAAAGTTTTAAAAATATTATATAAGCCTTTCATTAAGGGTATTATAGGAATTTTAGGTGAAACAAGTAATTTCCATGTTGGATAGGCGTGTTCGTTCGGTCGGTTTATGGTTTGCGTGGTTTGTTCGGTTTGATTTATTCGGTTTTCAAGAATATTTTTGAGAACCAATAACCGAACCAAATTTGACAAAACCAAACCAATCCAACCAAATAAGAAATCGGTTTACATGGATTGGGTTTGGTTAAACCAAATTTAAACTTTTTAATAAACAAAAAAGTGTATAGTATTTTTTTAAAGAAAACATATCTTATTGATTAAGCTATAAGTATACAATTGATGATACAATATTTCATGCCAAACATGCAGTATGAGAAGTAGCCAAAGAGTATGCAATCCATATTTACAATCTAAACTATATCAATGAAATGAGTAGCATAAAAATAAAAACGAAACTAAAAATAGCTAAGTTTTCAGGTATAAAAATTTCATATTATAGAATAATTGATAAACAAATTTAATTGTTAAAGTGAAATGAAATCAATAAAAACATTACACTCAAACAAGAATAAATAAAAGATAATTCAAACTTAAAATCTAAAATATAATAAACTAAATATTTAATATATATTCCATAAATAAAAGTATACTTCGGTTTATCGGTTTGAAACCAAATGTTAAGTTTACAAACCAAATCCAAACCGAAAACCATAAATATTTTCGGGTGAAACCAATAAACTAAACCAAAACCAAATAAGTCAACTCACTTTAACCAAATCAATTTGGTTTGGTCGGTTTCGTGGTCGAAACCGTTTAATGCACACCCCTAATGTTGGAAATATCAATTCCCCTTCCAAAATCATAAGTATCAAGTACAAGTATTATATTATATTTTACCCTCTCTAAATTCAAATTCAAATAAGTTCCAATTTTGTATCTACCCCTCTGTCTCTCATTAATGCACCGAGTTGTACACGTGATTATAAATTACATTACAATTTATTGGTAATTCTTGATTCTTGATTCTTAATTCTTACTCTTATCAATTACAGTATCAATTTCTAGGGTTGCGATCTGGTTTGAAATGGATAGTTCGGATGTAAAAAATGGATCTCAGTCAGTTCGAGTTGCTGTAAATATCCGACCTTTGGTTACTTCGGAGCAAGGTTGAAAAAGACGTGAGACGGGGCCGAAACGGTAGCGACCTCAAAACGTCGCAACGGAAAAAACGGGGCCGAGACGGGGTCGAAACGAATGTTGATTAATTTTGACTTATATATATATATGAATATATATTTACACATATTTTAGAGTTAAAAAACCTTCGTTGACAAGTTTGTACCTATAATTGCTATTAGCGTTAATATAATACAAAATGGAATACTAAACTAAGTCAATTTTGATTGATTTAACCGACTTATAACCGATTTTAACAGAATTTCTGACTTTTGACCGGCGTTGACCCAATTTTTCCTGCATTTGACCTGACTTTTGACCGTTGATCGGCTTATAAGAAAACAGGACGGGTCGAAACGGTTTAGTCACCAAAACGCCGCAACGGGCGTCGCAACGGACGCAACGGACGCCGTTTACAACAATGCTTCGGAGCTTGTTGGTGGTTGCTCTGACTGTATCATTGTTACTCCACATGAACCCCAGGTGATTTCACTGACCTTAATTGCTAACTATATGAATTTAGTTTTTTGTGTGTGTGTGTGTGTGTGTGTGTGTGTGTGAGATAGCTTTGGTGTGGTAATTTAGAGATATCTGTGAATTTATATGCGAAGTATTGTTTTATGTAAATGTAAATCAGGTGCAAATTGGTTCAAGTTCCTTCACATTTGATTATGTGTATGGAAGTACGGGGTGTTCATCTTCCCGGATTTTTGATGACTGTGTTGCTCCACTTGTGGATGCTTTTTTCCATGGCTTCAATGCTACAGTATTAGCGTATGGCCAGGTATAGCTTTATGTACCTTGTTTTCATTTTCCAAGATTATTTGCTTTGTACTATTTCCGAGTATCTTTTTTGATTACGATCAAATTCCTTCTGCCCATATTGATTAGCATTTTATTTCAGCAGAAATACTATACTGCTTATTATTTTGTTTGAAGCTCATAATGTATAATGTTTTGTATTGCCAAAGACTGGCTCTGGAAAAACATATACTATGGGTACGAACTACCACAGTGACAACAATAATGGCATCATCCCTAACGTCATTCAAAATATATTTAAAAGAGTAGATGAGACAAAAGGAAATACTGAGTTTTTAATCAAGGTGTCGTTCATTGAGGTACTACAATTTATTGTGTTGGAAGCTTCGACGAGCCCAACACACCCACTATAGAGGACCTAGACTATACTAGACTCACTACACCAACACTCTGACGTTGGTTAGCCTTTAATTTTATAAATCCTTAGTGCACAATGTACTTAGGCGACAGTGTCGACCATATATCTTTAGGCGGTATAACCGACCATGTATTACTTAGGCGGCAGAGCCGACCATATAATAAGAACAACAAAAGTGCACTAAGAACTTAAACACAAACTAAGACTTGATCGAGAAACTTAACAAAAACACTTATATTAAATTACAATTACAATATTACTTACAAGCTTTCTCTTCTCTACTTTCGCTAACTCACACTCTTCTTCTCTTCTTCACAACTCACTTCTTATTTCACTCTCACAACTTCACACTTACTTCACACTCTACAAATGAAATCCTCACCCTTATTTATACTACTCCATGGAAGTTTCTAGAAACTAGATATTTCCATGGATATATATAATATCTAGATATTTTTATACATATAAATATCTAGATATTTCTTACACACATAAATATCTAGATTTTTCTTTACATTTTAATATCTAGATATTTTTCATATACATATTAATATCTAGATATTTTACCCATATACATATACTAATTCCATATTATTCTAAATTTGCATTGTATTTTAACACTCCCCCTCAATGCAAATTTTCTTCCAACGATGTCTTGCAGACCATTCCAAGTGCTTCTCTGAATTTTGTAAACTTCGGTTTACTTAGGCTGTGAATATATCTGCAACCTGTTCATCTGTCTTTGTTGGCATCATCTTGATCTCTCCTTCAAGGACCTTCTCGCGAACATAGTGATAGTGCACTTCTATATGTTTTGTTCTCGCATGAAAGACTGGATTTTCTGCTAGACGAATAGCTGATAGGTTATCGCAGAAAAGCTTTACTTAATAATCTGTTGATTGATGAAGATCTTCCATTAGTTGCTTCAACCACATAATTTCTTGTGTTGCTGATGCTGCCGATCGATATTCTGCTTCAGTGCTTGACAAGGATACTGTTGGTTGTCTCTTGCTGCACCATGATATTACTCCCGATCCAAGACTAAACATGTATCCAGTTGTTGACCGTCGTGTATCATAGTCTCCAGCGTAATCGGCGTCACAATATCCAGTCACGTGACATTCTTTTGTTTTCTTGTATAAAATACCAAAGTTAATAGTGCCTTTAACATACCTTAAGATGCATCGTACAACATCAAGGTGAGGCTTCTTCGGATTGCTCATGTATCGACTAACCACTCCAACTGCATAAGATATATCTGGCCGGCTTATTGTGAGATAAATAAGACTTTCGACCATCTTTCGATACATGGTAACATCTTGAAGACATTTTCCTTCATCTGCTCGTAGTTTTGTATTCGGATCCATCGGAGTTGAGATAGGTTTGCAATTAAGCATTCCGTACTTTTGTAAAAGATCTCGCGCATATTTCTGTTGTCCCAGAAATAATCCTTCTCTTTTCTGCTCTATTTCGAGTCCAAGAAAATGTTTGAGTTCTCCAAGCTCCTTCATATGAAATCTGATAGACAGATTCTCCCTTGTTCTTTGGATCTCCTCATAGTGATCTCCCGTGATGATTAAGTCATCCACATATACTAGCACTATGGCTAGTTTTCCTTGATCTTGTTTCACAAATAAACTAGAATCTGAAGGAGCAACTGTGAAACCACTTTGTACTAAGAACTCGCCAATCTTTCCGTACCAAGCTCTTGGAGCCTGCTTCAAGCCGTATAGTGCTTTCTTTAATTTGCAGACATGGTCAGGATGGGACTTGTTCTCAAAGCCTCTTGGTTGCTCCATATAAATTTCTTTGTCAAGTTCTCCATGTAAGAAAGCATTCTTAACATCCATCTACCACAGCTTCCAAGATTTGCTAGCGGCTAAAGCTAGTAGAGCTCGAATTGTTGTGATCTTCGCCACTGGACTAAACGTTTCTTCATAATCCAGCCCATATTGTTGAGAAAAACCTCTAGCAACAAGTCGAGCTTTATACCTTTCAATGGAGCCATCTGATCGAGTCTTCACCTTGTAAACCCATTTACAAGATATTGGTTTTACATCTTTTGGCTTTGGAACTAAACTCCATGTCTGGTTTTCTTTTAGTGCATTAATTTCTTCTTCCATCGCTTTCTGCCATTCTTGACTTTGTGCTGCTTCTTCATAAGTGGAAGGTTCAATAGGTATTGATTCATCCACATGAGCAGCATTGGCATACCTCGGATTAGGTTGTCTCGGCCTTGTTGATCTCCGTAATTCTTGCACATGCTCCTCGGCATCCATTTGGCTTGGACGAACCTCTTCGGATGTAGATTGATGTACCCCAATTTTCCATGGACTCGTTTCCTTAGAGTACGATCCATCTCCTTCTTTAATTGGATCCGATATGTGCTCTTTATGTTCTTCTTTCTCTTTTGGACCTTCTTCTAATCCATGAGATTCTGGAAGCTCTATCTTTTGAGGTGACCACCATGAAGAAGCTTCATCAAATACCACATTTCTTGAAGTATAACACTTTCCAGTATTTGGATCACAACATCTCCATCCTTTTCTTGATTCATCATAACCTACAAAAATGCATCGAATTGCCTTCTTATCAAATTTGCTTCGGAGATGATCTGGCACGAAGACGTAGCATACACATCCAAAAACCTTGAGATGATTGACGGTTGGCTTGATCTTCCATAATCTTTCATATGGTGAAATATATCCCAACTTTGTTTGCGGGAGTCTGTTAATCACGTATGAAGCCGTCCTCATACATTCGGCCCAAAATTTTCCTGGTACATTCTTACCATGAAGCATACTTCGACAAGTTTCAGCAAGATGACGATTCTTACGTTCTGCCACTCCATTCTGGTGTGGAGAATTAGGGCAAGTTAATTGCCTTCTGATCTTGTGCTTCTCAAGATACATATTGAACTCAGTCGATAAATATTCTCCTCCATTATCTGTGCGTAAGCACCTAATCTTATTATTGAGCTCACTTTCTATCTTCTTCTTGAACTCTTTAAACTTCTGAAAAGTCTCCGACTTTTCCTTCATGAAGTAAACCCACACATACCTTGAGAAGTCATCAATGAATGTCACCATATACTTCATTCCTCCAAGTGATGTTTGTTTCACTGGGCCAAAGACGTCTGAGTGTATGAGCTCTAGTGGTGTCTTGGACTGATGTTGTGACTCCTTGAATGGCAATTGGTGAGCTTTTCCAAATTGACATCCATCACATATTGTATTTGTTCGGATATCAATTTGAGGAAGCCCATTTACTATGTGTTTCACCATCATCTCCTTTAACTTGTTGTAGCCCACATGTCTAAGACGTTCATGCCAAAGATCAGCCGTCTCATTCTTTCGAGTCTTATCCACATATGCTGTTTCAGCAGATAGTACATAGACCGACTCTATTCTTCTTCCTTGCATAATTGGATTGCCAACCACCTTCACTCTCTTGAATACGGACACATCTTCTGGTCCAAAGAGCACATAATTCCCTTCTGCTGTCAGTTGTGGTACTGACAGTAAATTCTTCTTTAGGCCAGGGACAAGATACACCTTCTCGAGTTGGAGCTTATGAGAGCCGCCTTCATTTGGAATTATTGTCTTTCCAATGTGAGAAATAGATAACCTTGAATTGTCGGCTGTCAACACGACTCTCTTTCCTTTGTAATCCTCCATTTCTTGCAGCTTTGTCCCATCGTTGGTCATATGATTTGAGCACCCAGAATCAATGATCCAATCATCTTTGTAGTTTATTTTTGACTTTAAAGTTGTTGTAAGAGCTTGATCATCTATGTCAGCTTCAACAGAGAGTCCAGCTTCTGCATCCCATGTTTCCTCATTAATGGTTGCTTCCAATGTAACATCTTTCTTCTCATCTCTTGCAGCGGCCACATTTCCTTCGAAAGTTCGCCTTCTGGGGAATCTACAATCTCGAGCAAAATGACCCTTCTTGCCACAATTGAAGCATTCACCATTCTTTCTCTTATCATTTTCCCCGTATTGTTGGCGATGATCTCTTCTTCCTTGTTGAGCTCCCCCTGAAGCGTTGCCTTTTGATTTTGGGTGACCCTTCCACCCATATGTCTTACTTTCTTTCATCGCCTCTTGTCTTCGAGATGTTGCTTTCTTCTTATTGGTGAAGAGTGCATCTTCTCCGTCTTTTATGGTTACTTCATTCATCTTCTTGGCTAATGCCTCTTGATTAGCCAATAAATTCTCCAGCTCTATTAATGATGGTTGAGTAGGCCATCCTCTCACAGCGGCTATAAATCCATTATACTCGGTGTAACGACCCGAAAAATTTTGACTAATTTTAAACCAAACTCTCGATACGATTTAATATTCTGGACACGATTTAGTCATCCGGGATAAACTGTCGGTAATGTTGATGGCTTTGCTATATGTGATATGAGATATTTTGTCTTAAGATTCGATTACTATTTTTACTTTTGAATTACGTTCACCAATTATTGTACTTACATATGTGTACATATATAATATATAATTGATAATTTTCAAATATTATTATCAAATATTTGAAATTAATATTTATAATTAAAATATTTATAATGTATCGGGTTGTTACATTTGATAATACAAACAGATCAGCACACACTTACTTTATTAGATTCTTTCTTATTTCTGTTTACTTGTGAGGAGCTGTCTAGGAAATTCAAGATACAAATAAGTGTCAATTAAGTTTTATATAATATTATTAAATTATTAATTATTACTATATCTATAATATATACATATATGATCTATGTTGTATATCACTAACCCCATCACCATTTTCATATTTCCGTTTCTACATCGAGCATCAAACAAACACCTCTCTATATATATACATACATATATGTGATCCATACTCAAAACCCACACACTTTCACCCGACCTCCACCACCTTCGGCCACCACAAACCGAAAACAAAACCCAATTGAGAAACCCATTTCACCACCCTACTACTAACCGCCGAGCACCACCTTCTACCACTCTAACCTTGATAATCGACATCATCTTCAAACCAAACACCCTCACAGTGAACGTTATCGATTTCTATTTTACAAGTCTTGTTTCTGTTTTGTGCGAATGGAAAACCCACCACCGAACTTTATTCGATTCCTACTGTTTGTTACCATTTTCTATTTCTATTTGGAGGACGACAAACACCACCACTCGATGGTTTGTTTTCTTTTGTCATCGAAGCTCAAACCATCATCCTTAATTTCTTTCTCTAATAGTATACTCAAAAACCATCTCCATCCTATCACCTCCAATCACCATCGAATATCACCACTAAACCCACTTCAAATCATAATCACAACCATAGACTTGCAACCAATTCACCATGCTCACCACCTCTTTTATATTCCTACTGCTACTATACTGCCATATTACTTACTCATGTTCAATTTACAATCAAACAACAACCATCACCCTAACTATCACCACCACTAGACCACCTTGTTTTCTGTCTATTTCCTTACGGCTATGACCACGTAAACCACTATGGACACCTCCATCGAATTACTTCTATTGCATCTGCATCCATATTACTGATCGAAATTATGATGAATGGGTATGAAAGAAGAAGATTATTATGTTATATAAATAATGTTGTGGCTAGGATAATGATGAAAATGATTAAGATAATTGGGTTTGTTCCCCACCATGTCTATTATAATCCCACTTGTAAACGCATGCAAATACAAATCATAAAGCATAGTGTCGGTTGGGTGAGGAACACGTATTTACAAAGAAACAGGAACCGAATTTGTAGATAGTTATAATTCTAGCCAAGCAATTAGGTGAACCCGTGAATATTAATTTGGGGTACCATGTTCGGATATATATATTTCTCTTTGGGCCGTAATTAATTGTGAGGTGGGCTGTAATTCTGGTTTGATATCGATATAGACTGTTAGATGTGGTAACAAAAAAAGGAAAACGGGTATATGTAAATATAAGTTTAATATTAATCATAGAAGCTGAAATGGTGAAACGGTTTAAGCGTGATGTGTGTAACCGAGAGGTCTCGGGTTCGAAACCTGCCCAAGACATATTTTTTTTGGAGAAAAGCTTAAAGGTAGTTTATTTATTATTATTATTATTATTATTATTATTGTTGTTATTATTATTAGTATCATTAATAGTATCATTATTTTTAAAATTTACCACTTTTATCAAAAGTAATATTATTATTGGAATTAACAACTTAATAAAAATTAAAATTTTTATTACAGTTATCATTATTATTATTATCATGATTTTTTTTTTATCATAATTAATATGATTTTTATCATTAATATTATTAGTATTATTAATATATCACATACATATTTTCTATAAAGAAATATATTTATGCCATAAGACATAACTATGTTAATATCAATATTATATAATAAATAATAATTTAATGAGTAATTAGTATATTAAAATTTAATGTTATAAGTATTACTTATATAAAATATATAGATTAAATATAAATTATTCTATATAACATATAATAAAACAAGTATCTTATTGATAATAATATATATAAACTTTTTCGATTATTATTTTGTATTAATATATATATACTTGACATAGGTTCGTGAATACGAGGCCAACCCTATACTTGATCAATGATGTTATATGTATTTTTACTACAAAATACAGTATGGTGAGTATATAGTCCCATTTTTAAACTCTAAGTATTTCGGGATGAGAATACATGTATTTTATGTTTTACGTTATGGACACAAGTAACTGAAAAATATATTCTACGTTGAGTTGTACCACTGGCATACTTCCCTGTAGCTTGGTAACTACTATTTACAGCGGTATTGTAAACGCGAATCCTGTTGATAGATCTATCGGGCCTGACAACCCCAACCGGACTGGACGACCAGTATTCAACGGTTGCACAGTACTTCATTTCGTGACTACACCTTGGTACGGTGTAGTAAGATTTCATAATAAAGGGAATATGCGACGTGATTAAATGTTAAGTATGGTTACCAAGTGCTCAACCACTTAGAATATTTTTATTAAAATGTTTATATATGAAATCTTGTGTTCCATTGTTATAACGCTGCTAGCATCAAACCTATATATCTCACCAACTTTATGTTGACGTTTTAAAGCATGTTATTCTCAGGTATGAATTAAGTCTTCCGCTGTGCATTTGCTCATGTTAAGGACATATCTTGGAATCGATCATTGCAATGGAACTAAATGTTGATGACTTCGTCCAGGAGGATTAGGACGGGTTATCACAGTTGGTATCAGAGCGTTGGTCTTAGTGAACCAGACCTCGCATTAGTGTGTTTAACTGGTAGTTGTTAGGATGCATTAGTGAGTCTGGACTTTGACCGTGTTTGCATGTCAAAAGTTTTGCTTACCATATTTAGTCGGAAATCATCTGCTTATCATCCTTAGGAATTGTCTGCTTAGTATTCTTAAGTCTAGACACGTCTTACTACATTTAGTGCATCGATAGTGTATAGACAAAATTCGTATCCTAGCGTATCTGTTGCTATAGACATTGCCTGACGAATTTCAAAGATTCTCCGTAAATCACGGGATTTTGAGTATTATAAATACATATGTAAGTTATGTATTGAAGAATATCAAACCCAACTCCTATAATTTATCCCAAACCAAAAATTCATTCCCCGACTATACAAGATGAACTCCACGTCCAGTTCAAATTCCTCCGACTCCGACAGCTACGCTGATATGGAATTTCATTCGGGCTCCGGAGGCAGCATCACTGGAATGGATCAACCAATTTCCCATCATCTATTCTGGATGAATTGGGGGTGGATTCGTAGTATACTAAATTATTGGAGACAAGAAGAAGGTGATCCCTTTCACCCACCAAATTGCCCTATTGACGACGAACCTGAAGCACTTACCGGCGAACCTGTTCGAGAAACCATTTTCTCTCTCATTTCTCGAGTATCTCGTCACGAATATATCCTATCCCATATTTCGGATCTTGTTCGTTCGCTCACCCCAACCGCCAATCATCCTGGTGTACTAGCAGAAATTAACGAACTTCGCGCTCGTGTGACGGCTTTGGAGAACACGGTGCGAAGGTTACAAACATCAGCAGCAGCACCAGCAGTATAATCTGTATCATCATCATCAACGCCGACAATACTCTTAACACCCAACCACAACCGCGTCGTAAACCTCAACATCTCATTCTGTACCTTGAGCCTAATCATTGTTCTACGTATAGTTCTATCTACTTTTCGTTCTACATATTGTTTTATATCAATTATCTTCGCCTTACGTAACGTTTTACCTCATTTATCTTCGTTCGACATGACGATTATTTAATCTCTAATGTTTTAGAGATCATGTAATCTAGTAATAACGATAAACCAAATGAGTTTAATATCTTATTGACTCATTAAATCCATAATTACATCTAAAGAAAATATATATGCAAGTATATTTTCATAAAGATTGTAATTAAAAATTCTTTTGTACAAACTGTTAATGATGAAAATATTTTAACGGGTAGGTAATACCCGAGGAATATTTGGGTTTCACATTAATAAGTTACACTGTACATTCTTCAAATCCGATTTAACAGTCATTTACTATCCTACTTACATCCACCGATATACGTATCCGTTCATCGCATAATAACCCTTTTCATTCAATTTCATATTTGAATTTTGACTTATCAAAATCTAACAAGTGGCATAATGAAGAAAACATTGGACAAAATAAAATTTGTTAGAAACAAACGAATTAACTAATTGAAATTTTGTTAAGAATCCACGCTAACTGTTCCTAGCTAACTGATTACATTTTATTTATCGCAATTTAATTATCGCAATTTTATTTATCGTCATTTAATTTCTGTTATTTACTTTACGCATTTACTTTATCGTCATTTAATTTCTGTTATTTATTTTACGCACTTTAAATAACGGAACACGTATACAAGGTTTCGACCTATCATATCGACCCATCTATATATATATTTCGGAACAACCATAGACACTCTATATGTGAATGTTGGAGTTGGCTATACAGGGTTGAGGTTGATTCCAAAATATATATATGGTTTGAGTTGTGATCAATACTGAGACCGGTACACGGGTCACGATACGTATTAAATAATTCGAATATTATATATTAAACTATATATGAATTATTGGACTATTGGACTCTGGGACTATCAATATTGGACAATTAAAAATGAATTAAAATATTGATTATAACATATGAAACTAAACAATTCTTCAAGTTTGCCACTTAATTTCATCTTAAACCTCATTCGTATCTTGACGATTACAATTCGCATTCACAACTTTTCATGATTCTTGAAAACACCTCGATCGGAAAGATGAACTAACCGCACTTCATCTACGGAAGAAAAGATTTATGCACCTGAAAAACTCTCGAATCCAAATTCATAGTTTAACACATACCGTGTTGAACCCTTTGCCATTTATTAGCAAAAACAACCCTACAATTCCTATTCAAGAAGCTAATTTTGTCACAGCTCCACTTCGACTTCTCAGTGAGACTACTCCTATTATAACCTTGATATTTATACATTGTCCTTTCGCCGTCGTTACCGGAGAACCTCTTATATTTCACAACATCATCAGTAGATGTACCAGCAACTCGTTATCTCTTTGGCGAAATCCGCAATCAGTATTTTGAAAATCTCGTAAAAATTCTTCAAGTTGTATCTATAACGACTATTCCTAGGAATTTCCTACTCCGAATGTGAAGTTTCTGAAAAACACCTGAACCGTGAACTAGTTCTCAAAATGCTGACGAAGCAGCATGTTGTAGATGGTCTTAATGGCCAAAAGTTGATGATAAAGAAGGAAGTGTTAGGAACGCTCGATAGAAAATTTGGTAAAGAAACGGATTGAGCTAACCATGAAGGAAACCAAGAGCAAATACAAGGACCAAATCCTATATTCAAAGAATCCAGGAAATTCTGGATCCGCCAAAATCTTTAGAGGAAATATTGCTCTGAAGTCATGTTAAAATCCTTGCGGAAACATTTTCTACATCATCCTTTGATCTAGAAATTTCAAAATATTGTCATAAATATCTTCAATATTTCTGAAGATATCTTCATAAATATCTTCGTCTGAAATTATCTATCTTCTCGTGCTATCTAGGTTACCTTATAAAAGAAACTGTGTCAGTTTCTATCCTTATATAAAATTTGGGTTTAAATTATGGATGATTTTTGGAGAAGTGTAGGGAATTGAAGCATGAGTTAGTATAATATAATGACGCCGGGCCAACGTGGTTATATTACAGTAAGTCATGCTAAATTTCTAATGGAAGCGATGATGGTTCACAGATCTTATCCTCATCATGTTCCATGTTACACAACTCTTTCATTCTACTTAATCTCTAAGCATATCACAGAAATATTTCCTTGATATTCCTGTTCGTCCGTAATTCTAACAAATCGCTAATAAATCGTGCTGTTACACTTCTTTTCTGCTTAGAGGATTTCTTTAAATTCCTTGAATTCTGAAAATTTACCTTGACTATGTCAGACGTTAAGACAAACCTCTAATCACTTCATTTCACTCTTTTGTGATAGCTTCACTCGTACGCTTCGCATGATCGAATCGTTTTATCCATATTAATCGAAAATGATAAAACACTATTCATATTCGTCATGAAAAATATTCTTATTGTTAGCCATGACGACCTCGATCAAATTTCGGGGACGAAATTTCTTTAACGGGTGGGTACTGTAACGACCCGGAAAATTTTGACTAATTTTAAACCAAACTCTCGATACGATTTAATATTCTGGACACGATTTAGTCATCCGGGATAAACTGTCGGTAATGTTGATGGCTTTGCTATATGTGATATGAGATATTTTGTCTTAAGATTCGATTACTATTTTTACTTTTGAATTACGTTCACCAATTATTGTACTTACATATGTGTACATATATAATATATAATTGATAATTTTCAAATATTATTATCAAATATTTGAAATTAATATTTATAATTAAAATATTTATAATGTATCGGGTTGTTACATTTGATAATACAAACAGATCAGCACACACTTACTTTATTAGATTCTTTCTTATTTCTGTTTACTTGTGAGGAGCTGTCTAGGAAATTCAAGATACAAATAAGTGTCAATTAAGTTTTATATAATATTATTAAATTATTAATTATTACTATATCTATAATATATACATATATGATCTATGTTGTATATCACTAACCCCATCACCATTTTCATATTTCCGTTTCTACATCGAGCATCAAACAAACACCTCTCTATATATATACATACATATATGTGATCCATACTCAAAACCCACACACTTTCACCCGACCTCCACCACCTTCGGCCACCACAAACCGAAAACAAAACCCAATTGAGAAACCCATTTCACCACCCTACTACTAACCGCTGAGCACCACCTTCTACCACTCTAACCTTGATAATCGACATCATCTTCAAACCAAACACCCTCACAGTGAACGTTATCGATTTCTATTTTACAAGTCTTGTTTCTGTTTTGTGCGAATGGAAAACCCACCACCGAACTTTATTCGATTCCTACTGTTTGTTACCATTTTCTATTTCTATTTGGAGGACGACAAACACCACCACTCGATGGTTTGTTTTCTTTTGTCATCGAAGCTCAAACCATCATCCTTAATTTCTTTCTCTAATAGTATACTCAAAAACCATCTCCATCCTATCACCTCCAATCACCATCGAATATCACCACTAAACCCACTTCAAATCATAATCACAACCATAGACTTGCAACCAATTCACCATGCTCACCACCTCTTTTATATTCCTACTGCTACTATACTGCCATATTACTTACTCATGTTCAATTTACAATCAAACAACAACCATCACCCTAACTATCACCACCACTAGACCACCTTGTTTTCTGTCTATTTCCTTACGGCTATGACCACGTAAACCACTATGGACACCTCCATCGAATTACTTCTGTTGCATCTGCATCCATATTACTGATCGAAATTATGATGAATGGGTATGAAAGAAGAAGATTATTATGTTATATAAATAATGTTGTGGCTAGGATAATGATGAAAATGATTAAGATAATTGGGTTTGTTCCCCACCATGTCTATTATAATCCCACTTGTAAACGCATACAAATACAAATCATAAAGCATAGTGTCGGTTGGGTGAGGAACACGTATTTACAAAGAAACAGGAACTGAATTTGTAGATAGTTATAATTCTAGCCAAGCAATTAGGTGAACCCGTGAATATTAATTTGGGGTACCATGTTCGGATATATATATTTCTCTTTGGGCCGTAATTAATTGTGAGGTGGGCTGTAATTCTGGTTTGATATCGATATAGACTGTTAGATGTGGTAACAAGAAAAGGAAAACGGGTATATGTAAATATAAGTTTAATATTAATCATAGAAGCTGAAATGGTGAAACGGTTTAAGCGTGATGTGTGTAACTGAGAGGTCTCGGGTTCGAAACCTGCCCAAGACATATTTTTTTTGGAGAAAAGCTTAAAGGTAGTTTATTTATTATTATTATTATTATTATTGTTGTTATTATTATTAGTATCATTAATAGTATCATTATTTTTAAAATTTACCACTTTTATCAAAAGTAATATTATTATTGGAATTAACAACTTAATAAAAATTAAAATTTTTATTACAGTTATCATTATTATTATTATCATGATTTTTTTTTTATCATAATTAATATGATTTTTATCATTAATATTATTAGTATTATTAATATATCACATACATATTTTCTATAAAGAAATATATTTATGCCATAAGACATAACTATGTTAATATCAATATTATATAATAAATAATAATTTAATGAGTAATTAGTATATTAAAATTTAATGTTATAAGTATTACTTATATAAAATATATAGATTAAATATAAATTATTCTATATAACATATAATAAAACAAGTATCTTATTGATAATAATATATATAAACTTTTTCGATTATTATTTTGTATTAATATATATATACTTGACATAGGTTCGTGAATACGAGGCCAACCCTATACTTGATCAATGATGTTATATGTATTTTTACTACAAAATACAGTATGGTGAGTATATAGTCCCATTTTTAAACTCTAAGTATTTCGGGATGAGAATACATGTATTTTATGTTTTACGTTATGGACACAAGTAACTGAAAAATATATTCTACGTTGAGTTGTACCACTGGCATACTTCCCTGTAGCTTGGTAACTACTATTTACAGCGGTATTGTAAACGCGAATCCTGTTGATAGATCTATCGGGCCTGACAACCCCAACCGGACTGGACGACCAGTATTCAACGGTTGCACAGTACTTCGTTTCGTGACTACACCTTGGTACGGTGTAGTAAGATTTCATAATAAAGGGAATATGCGACGTGATTAAATGTTAAGTATGGTTACCAAGTGCTCAACCACTTAGAATATTTTTATTAAAATGTTTATATATGAAATCTTGTGTTCCATTGTTATAACGCTGCTAGCATCAAACCTATATATCTCACCAACTTTATGTTGACGTTTTAAAGCATGTTATTCTCAGGTATGAATTAAGTCTTCCGCTGTGCATTTGCTCATGTTAAGGACATATCTTGGAATCGATCATTGCAATGGAACTAAATGTTGATGACTTCGTCCAGGAGGATTAGGACGGGTTATCACACTCGGACCTTAAGCCGTGGATGATAATCTCTTCATCCTTGCATCACTCACTTTCTCTTCAGGAGCAAGTTGAGATATCTCACGACAAATAGATTTCACCTTGGTGAAATACTGAGAAATAGATAGACTTCCTTGTGAGATACCTGCCAGCTCATTTTCCAAGAGCTGGAGGCGTGCTTCATTCTTCTTTGAAAATAACTTTTCAAAAGTTTCCCAAGCTGCCTTTGGTGTTTTCTCGTCACGGATGTGCTCCAATAGATCCTCCTCGATTGTAGTCTTCAATATAAATAAAGCCTTCCCGGCCTTGATGTTCCATTTTCTCAAGGCTTCGGCATTTTCTTTCGGTGGAGGCGTTGTGTCACTGCCAGCAACTATTTCCCATAAATCCTGTCCTTGTAGGTAGGATTCTATACAAGTTCGCCAATAACCATAGTTGTGGTTATTGAGACTCTTGATACCACTGCTCGTACTTGCAAGATCTGCCATCATGACGTCCAACGTCCAATAAGCTTGGTCCCTGACCGATGAGCTTTCACAGTTCCTAACTATGCTCCGACAGAATCTCCCTTAGAGCCTTGGTGAAAACAAGTCGATGTAAACGTCCAACGTTTACCGATTTCCTCCACTAGAAATGATCCCGAACGACCCGCTCTGATACCAATTGTTGGAAGCTTCGACGAGCCCAACACACCCACTATAGAGGACCTAGACTATACTAGACTCACTACACCAACACTTTGACGTTGGTTAGCCTTTAATTTTATAAATCCTTAGTGCACAATGTACTTAGGCGACAGTGTCGACCATATATCTTTAGGCGGTATAACCGACCATGTATTACTTAGGCGGCAGAGCCGACCATATAATAAGAACAACAAAAGTGCACTAAGAACTTAAACACAAACTAAGGCTTGATCGGGAAACTTAACAAAAACACTTATATTAAATTACAATTACAATATTACTTACAAGCTTTCTCTTCTCTACTTTCGCTAACTCACACTCTTCTTCTCTTCTTCACAACTCACTTCTTATTTCACTCTCACAACTTCACACTTACTTCACACTCTACAAATGAAATCCTCACCCTTATTTATACTACTCCATGGAAGTTTCTAGAAACTAGATATTTCCATGAATATATATAAATATCTAGATATTTTTATACATATAAATATCTAGATATTTCTTACACACATAAATATCTAGATTTTTCTTTACATTTTAATATCTAGATATTTTTTATATACATATTAATATCTAGATATTTTACCCATATACATATACTAATTCCATATTATTCTAAATTTGCATTGTATTTTAACATATTGTTCATGAATACTTATGTAGTTATTTATAATTTCTAAACGCATGCTCATTTGTACCATACACGTTATATATTATGATAAAGTAGTAATTCTCTTTTTCCAGATATTCAATGAGGATGTTTTTGATTTACTGGATTCAAGTCCATCTGTTGATACTAAAGTTGATTGGAATCGGAAGGCCACAGGGCCCTCTAGGGCTCCTATTCAAATCAGGGAAACTACTAATGGCGGTATTTCCCTTGCTGGTGTAACAGAGGCTGAAGTCACATCACAAGACGAGATGGCTTCATTTCTGCTGCGTGGATCTGTGTGTCGTGCGACGGGAAGCACAAATATGAATAGTCAATCAAGGTTTGTTTCTTTATGATATTTTTTTAATCATATGCCATGCCATTGGATAAAGTAGTAGGTTTTGTTGTATCCAACACTAAATCAATGATGTGTTCAACAAATTAGTGTCTGATTTTATAAGTAGTCTATTTGAAGAACAATGATACATTTTTTGACCTACTAAGAAAGTATGATATATCATAAGTTTATTTAGTTTGGTTGTTTTACATATATATATTATTATATATGTATCGCCTTTTTTAAACCAATATTTTTTTATCTTCAGTCGATCACATGCCATTTTTACGATCTCCATGAAACAAAAACGGATTGCTGGGATAAAAAGCGGAGGAGGCCATGATGATGTAGGGGATGATATATTATGCGCCAAACTTCATTTGGTTGACCTTGCTGGTTCAGAACGGGTGAAGAAAACAGGAGCTGTTGAGACACATTTACGGGAAGGTGGGTAACATTTATCACTTTTCCATATTAACACATTTATATTTGTATTTGTATTTGTATTTGTATTACTTTTATAACATAAACATTTATTTGATTTAATTTAATTTAATTATGTTATGTGGTGCAATTTTTGTATGTCTGGTTTGTTTGTTATTGTTGATTAAACCAGTATGCCATTTAAGTTGATTGTTCTGCTAACTTTGGTGTGTAACAATTACTATATATAACTTAATTATTTTTCTATTCCAATATAAAGTTGAATTATTTGATGTGATTACATATATGATATATGTAAGTTGGTGTAAATTTATGTGATCATATATTGATGATTGTATATGTATATAATCTTTTAATAGGAATTAAAATTAACAAAGGTTTTTAAGCTCTCGGAAACGTGATTAGTGCATTGGGTGATGATAAGAAGAGAAAAGAAGGGGGCCATATTTCTTATAAAGATAGCAATTTAACCCGCCTTTTACAGGTATGACTACTTTATATATCTCATGCGCTAGAGTTTACTTTTCAAATGTCTTGCGTAAATAATATAAATATAAAATGTATTATATTCCAGGACTCTCTTGGGGGAAACAGCAAAACAGTTATGATTGGTAAGTTACTGAACTTGATGATGCTTTAGCTATAGAATGATTTTTGTTGTTTAACATGTGATCTATTGGCAATTACATCGCATTATGTTTTGTGTTTGTTAGCTTGTGTAAGTCCATCGGAATATAACATAGAGGAAACCCTATGCAAATAGAGCTCGCAACATTCAGAACAAAGCTATTGTAAGATTGATGTCTTCAGAGAATAATAAATTATTTTGATCAAATATTCAACTCTGTCGTTACAATAGTATTTTATATTGTAGGTAAACTGTGATCCAGTTACTTCTCAAATGCAAAGTATGAGAAACCAAATCGAACAATTGCAGGCTGAGCTTCTTTATGTAAAGGGTGACTTCCATTCCTTTTGAAGAAATTCAGGTTAGATATATGTCATTGTGTGCCCTTAATGCACATAGATAGATGTGTCACCGTTATTTATTTTGCTTGTTAGATTTTGAAAGGAAAGATAGCATTACTTGAAACAAGTAATGCAGACTTACATAAGCAACTTCAAGAACACACTTCCATTCCTTTCAACACTTACGTAAACAAGCAATAGACTCAGGTAAGTTGCACTTGATGAGTGAGCTTCTCCCTTCAACTTTTATGTTGTTTAAATTTGTAGAATGTGTTACGTTACTATAAACTGCTTGATTGACAACTTTTGACACATCATTGTTTATTTCAGTTTGAGAAAGACAAGCTGTTACTCAAAATTCAGTCTGCCCGTGATTGTAAATCATGGGATGTGATCGATAATGATTCAAATGAGGTTGGTTGAATTTACTTTCAGACTTTTATGATATAATCATACATGAATGCCATATTTCTGACCATACCAGAATATTTCAGGGCATAGTCTTGTTGAAAAGTTATGCTTCAAAAATTCAAGAGTTAGAAGGAGAAGTAATACACTTGCGAAGATTGAATACTTCAAAGCCTAATGACCTAATCAGTTTCTTGGATTTGGATGAGAATATACTTCACCCTGACAGTGGCTTGTTCCCTGAATTTGATTCTAAAGCCGCCACAGTTGTTGGTAAACTGCTATCTACTACTTTTACACATGGCTTTGTTAGATTATGTCCATGCATAATATGTGAACAATTGACAGTACTGTCTGAAGTTAATTAAAAATCAAGTTAATAGCTACCAATTAAGGAAATTTATTACAATCATATTTGTCTGTAGGCGACTCAGAAGTTGAAGAGAAGGAGCTAGAACATTGTTCTTTGCAAGAGAAACTTGACAATGAGCTTAAAGAATTGGACAAAAGGCTGGAACAAAAGGAGGTAACTTTTTGTTCTACTTGCTTTACATATACATATTGTTATGGACTTCCGTCTTTACAGTGAACTTGTAATTATGAATACAGAGTTATACACAACCATCTTAGGTCTATTCTTGTAGGCATATATTAACATAATTCAGTATGTTATTTTATTGTCCACTCATGTACATGAGTTATGACCTGAAGTGGCTGACATACTATAGAATGATCTCTTTTTTGGATAAAGGGTTACCCCGGTGAATATTATTAAAAAAATAATAAAAGAATAGTTACAACGAAAGCACAATGGCAACAGGCACGCCCTGAAGCCCTCAACGACAACCAAAGGCAAAAAAAGCCACAAAAACCAAAACACCTAACGACCTACAAACTAGCCGCTAGACATTAACGTTATACAACCTCCAAATATCTCTAATTCGCGACACATTAGAAGAGTTCTTAAAACTAATTGTCATTAGTTTCAATCGGACGTTGGAAACAATAGCATCAAACACCTGTTTTTCAGTCCGAAATACCTTCTTAAAAATCCTTGAGTTACGTTCCCGCCATAGACCATAAATTGTAGCCGCGAGACACAACTTAGAAACCATAACACGTGCTAGCTTGCGAGCAGCCACAGGCGAAATTCTGTCCACCACAACATGCCAATCGAAAACATTGAGATCCATAATCATCATAGGTTGCATCATCTTCCACACGGACATAGAAAAAGGACATGAGAAAAATAAATGAACATGAGAATCCGGGCCCACTTTGCAGAAGGCACACACCATACTATTCCCATCTCTAATCTCCCAAGCTTTAAGTTTGTCCTGAGTCTTTAATCTCTCCCCCATGACTAGCCACAACAAGAATGCATGCCTGGGGATAACTATAGAATGATCTCACTTGCAAACTCTTTAGAAAGATACTTAGATGTGAGTAAATGTTTTATTGTGCAAGTCTTGGTAATTTAACTTTTTTTTTTTGTAATTTTCAATAAATACATGAAAGGCTGAAATGAAGCAGTTTGCGGGCGGTGATACCTTTGTATTTAAGCAACATTACGAAAAGAAAGTTCAAGACTTGGAACAAGAAAAGAGAACATTGCAGGTTCTCCCATCTTTAGTCACCGTTTCTTTTTTAATCTTAAGCTGAATTTTTTAAGTTTTGCTAACTTGTTTGACTTGTTGGTTGACAGAAAGAAATAGAGCAACTGAGGTCCTATCTTGCAAATATTTCTTCCACCTCTTATGACAAGGAAAACTATATTCTGAAGTTTAATTTTTTGGAATCCCAAGTGAGTTCTTCATCTTAATTTACAGATAATCGCATGTATCAACCCTATCTTACTGATCATGTTCAATAATATTCCATGTTTGTCCTCAGAAGCAATTATGTGTTAATATGGGGTAGGATATTGAATAAGTTTTTTGATTGATAAATGAGTACAATAGATTTTCTAAAATTCTAAATTTTTGTATTTCAGGTTGCGGAGTTAAAAAAGAAGCAAGATGCTCAAGCCCAGCTTCTAAGACAAAAACAAAGGAGTGAAGAGGCAGCAAAGAAACTTCAGGATGAGATTCATAGAACCAAAACGCATAAGCATCTTTAAAAAACAACAATTAATGAAATTTTTTGCTTTTCAAAAAGAAAAAAAGAAATATATTCTCTAGTAAATATAAATACCATACCATATATAAATAATGATAAATAAAATATAAATAAATTAAAAGTATTTAGAAATTTAGAAATAGAGGGGGACGAAATTAATTAAATTAGGATTGAAATTAGGGTATAATCTGAAACGCGTATTTGAGTGACACGGTTAATAATGGTAATAATTCTAGCCCAAAACCTTAGATAATAATCGAATCCAATTGCTATAAATTGAAAGCGCCTTTGAATGTAACATTGACGTAAAGCATTCGATTGATTACGTGTGGCCGAGATCAGGTGTGGTAGCCAGCAATAGCGTTTTGGTGTCGGTTGTCTTGTTTGCAGGTATAACTCTAACCTTGTTCTCTTCTTCTAATTATAATTTGAATCCGTATTATGTAAACGTTAGTAATGATGTTTTGTTAGAATTGTATGTTAAGATTAGATTAGATAAGAAACATATGAATTGGTTATCCTGATCTGAAAATTTTGTTTTGTTTTTTTTTTTTTTTCCCTCTGTTTTGATCATAGAAACACTGGTTTTCAAAACAATGAAAAGTTTAAAACTTTTGAAGAAGATAAAACAATAATTAGGTTGGGAATATTTTTAGTAATAGGTGGCCTAATATAACACTGTATTGATTGATTAAAGGAGGAGTTTTTTATCATAGAAAAACTGGTTTTCAAGACAACATGAAAAGTTTAAAACTTTTCAAGAAGATAAAACAATAATTGGGTTGGGAATATTTTTAGTAATAGGTGGCCTAATATAACACTGTATTGATATTGAAGTGACTGTATGTTTAAACGAGTACACCCCATGACTTTGAACAGTTATCAATATAACTAGAGTTTATGCTTAATAAGTTTCCATAGTCATTATTTGGGTATTGTTATTTTAGGTTTTGGCAAAGAAAGACGGAAGAAGCTTCTATGGCTACAAAACGATTAAAAGAATTGCTAGAATCACGAAAGGCTTCTTCACGTGAAACATTTGGTAAACTTTCATTGGAACTACATATTCACTTCATGTTCTATCTTAGCCTTTCAATATTTAATCATATAATAATGTTGTAAATAATTTTGTAGGAAATAGCAGCGGCCCCGGAGTTCAGGTGTAATAATTGTGCATGGAGTTGATTATTATAAATGTATCCTACGAGTATAAATTATTTTTGTTGACGTATGTGCTGAATCTTAATTGATGAAAATGAATGTACTCTTAAAAATGCTGTACTGCTATTTATTATTTACATTTACAACAGGCAGTGTTGCATGCAATGGAACATGAGCTCGAGGTTACTGTGCGTGTGCATGAAGTACGTTGCGAATATGAGCGTCAAAAGGAAGAGTAAGTCCATTGACTATTTCTTGAAAAACCAAAAAACATGCCTGTACCCCTCCTTTTTAAAAGAGTTTTGGTCATTGTTAATCTTTATTGTTAATCCTTATTGTTAATCTTTATATCTAATTTGTAATACCAGGAGGAATAAAATGGCTAAAGAGGTAGCACAACTCAAGGATGAAGCAAATATAGCAAAACGTTCTTCTTTAAGGTTTTACTGAATAACTTTCTTGATATCTTGTTTATTCTAAATGTGGAAAATTTGACATATTAACCCGACCTTTCTGACTGCACAAGTCGTAACTTATTTGACCAGAACCTACCTGAAAGGACCGGTTATAGCCCAACAAGCACCAAACATATAAGCCATGAGCTCCCACATTACTCTAAAACCAATTGGTAGTAGAGAGAGACACTCATGAGCTTATATGTTGATCTTGACATTTATCCCCAACCAATGTGGGATTGGGTTTGCACCCAACAATCCTCCCCTCAAACCGAAGACCACATCACCAGGCCTCCCCTTCAACGATATTCCGCACATGATCCATTCATCTTATATCGCCGGCCATTACCCGCAACTCTCAACCTGACCAAGGCCAAATCAGGGAGATCTTTTGATATAAGGCACACACAATGATCCATTATCGTTGTCTAACTGGGGCGATTAATCCACATAATTCTAGGCTAACCCGCTCTGATACCACTGAAAGGACCGGTTATAGCCCAACAAGCACCAAACATATAAGCCATGAGCTCCCACATTACTCTAAAACCAATTGGTAGTAGAGAGAGACACTCATGAGCTTATATGTTGATCTTGACATTTATCCCCAACCAATGTGGGATTGGGTTTGCACCCAACACTACCTGTGTTGATTGTGTTACTCCATGTGCTGACCAGCTAGTTTTCTCATTTGTTCAATTAGTTATTTGAAATTTTTTATGGAATATTGCAGTGATTGTGCTCAGACAATGTCGCCTGGTGCAAGAAATTCAAGAATATTTGCCCTTGAGAATATGTTAGCCACTTCATCCAGCACGATTGTTTCAATGGCCTCGCAGCTGTCAGAAGCAGAAGAACGAGAAAGGGCCTTTTCTGGCCGAGGTCATTGGAATCAAATTCGTTCTCTTCCTGAAGCAAAAAATATGATGAACCATTTGTTCAACCTGGCATCTTCTTCAAGGTATGTATGTATGTGATAAAAAAAAGCTTGTTTATTTATTATTTGAGAAGTGCAAACTATAATAAGTTCTTGTCCCTTGATAAAGGTGTCAAGTTTGGGATAAAGAAGTTGACTGTAGGGAGAAAGATTCCGAGATTCGAGGTTTGAAGGAAAGAATAGTGAATCTAATTAGACAAGTAGAGATGCAGAAGATGGAGATCAGCCGCCACGAGAAGCTTAAGGTTTGCGATTCTTTTTCCCTTGTGTAAAAAAATGCCACTTTTTAAAATTTTAAACAAAATCAATCTTGTTTTAAAGGTAACTTCTATTCTATAATGTTCACGTGTTTTTATAACAGAAAAAACTGATGATGTCAAAGAGCTTTAAGGAGGAGTCAACAACAGTTGAAGATTCTTCTGTCATGGATGATGGCGAAAGACATGTTTATGGTTTACGACCCAAGGTTCTTTTCATCCTATATCTAATCCAGACATGTTTGTACTAGTAGTAACTAGATGTTGAATATTTAACTAGTGTGTATTCTATTTATGCTGAATCTAACTGTTTTTCTTTTTTCTTCTCTATAAAGGGACTCCGTAACTCTGTAGGGTACAATAGTAGTGGAAATGTATTAGAAGAGGAGGACATGGATACATCTGAAGAATCAGAGCATTATTCAGAATTAGATGAAACTGATGATGATGATGATGATGAATGGCTATATTCAGAGGATTTTGCAAATGAAATGATGATACCTTCAGGTCCCTGTTGTTCATGCACCAAAAGCTCATCTTGTAAAACACTGAAATGCGAGTTTCGAGCCATTGGAGACAATTGCTCCAGATCTTGTGGGTGCCTCCCTAAAAAATGTAGCAACCGAGCAAGTTCGGTGAAAGCATCTGATGGTGAGATAATAAGCCTGGCAAGTCATGGTGCTATTATGCTTCTTGAAGCAGCTGCTGCACTATCGGATATTGGAAACAAGATTGTAAGTTGTCACTCTCACCTCCTCCTCCTCGGTTTCAAAAGACGTGCAATTTTTTAATTTAGTATCATATTCGACAAACTTGTTTTAATGTAGGGGGAACTTTAAGAGTTGCTTTTACTTGATGATGGTTGGTTCCAGCTTAAAGTATATTAACAAGTCAAACTTGCAGGTCAAACCAAATGTGCCTAAACCTTCGGCGGCTCCTCGAAAGAAATGGGGAAAATCAATTCCAAACCAACTAATTCCAGTGCCATCATCATCAGACCGATCTCAAGTGTCCACTAATATTATTATTATTTCTACTAGTAATAAAGAGTGAGTATCATCATCATCATCATCATCATCATCTATGTAAACTAACATGTTTTACGTTTAGGTTTAACATACATGATGACTCCTAGATAGAGTTGGGAACCATAAGTAAAGTAGGGATGGAATTCATGAGAATAGAATAGTGGCAGTCTGTTTCGGTCAAATGTTATGCTTGTTCATTGTTACTTTGGGAAAAAAAAAAAAAAAAAAAAAAAAAAAAAAATGATGTTGGGTTGGGTCTCCTCGTTCCATTGGCTTCTTTTGTGTTTGGTGTTCATCTCTTTCATAATGTAAATTCATCATTAAGTGCTCCCAATGAAATGAAGACATAGACTTCTTCCATGACTAGCTAACCATTCAGCGTCACATCATTACTTTCATCTCACTTCCTTCACAGGATTAAACCCATGACTAAACACTCTCAATAATGACACTCCTCCTTCCATATTTTTATTTTCTTTTTTAATTTTTTATATTATCAAATAATTACAATTATTTAAATAAAACTAAACTTTTATTTACTAATAATATTAAAAGAATTATTAATATTAATTATTAAATTACATTTAATTAACACTTAAAAATTAATCAAATAGCAAAAGATAAAATAAATAAAAATGTAATAAAGTACTTCATAAATAATATTAACCGCACATATATAGGACCCACAATAATAATAATATTTAATTAAAAATATCTCTATTTAATCTACCTTCACCCTCTCAAACTTCCTCCTTCCATTTTTTTCATCAGAATCAACCCACCATGAAAATGGGTCCATTTTCATCTCCAACCAAAATTAATAAATAATAAAATTAATCAACAAATATACCAAAAGCTCGTCCACAAATATGCTCAATATGGATGAAACGGGAGACGGAGCACCTGGGCGACATCGTGGGCGGGAGCTGGGCGGCCTCCGTGCCAACGGCGCCCAGCCTGGACGGCTGTGGGCGGAGCTCCTGGGCGGACCGATGGGACCTCCCTTAGTATTATTACTTATTAGTATATTAGTATTAGTATCAATGTGTAACAATATGACTGGAAGTCTACTTATCAAATGTTTATTAACCGTGTTCTTAAGGATAAAATTAATTTTGTATTATATAAATCTAGTTAATAAACTTTAGATATTATACAAAACTTGAAAACTATGTGTGTAAAGGTAACTGTTCTTAAGTAATGTCTGTCAGTTTAATTAACAAATGAATTTACAAATATAACTATATATGTAAATTAAATGTTCTCGGGTATCTCAACAGATTTTGGTTAAAAGATGTGAAATGAAAACCAGTTTACAATAACTCAACTATAATAGAAAAGGCGGCAGGATGGTAGCATAAACTCGATCAATATCATCATCAATCAATATATAAGTTATATAAACCAGAATATCGACACAAAATTAAACTCGATCAATATCATCATCAATCAATATATAAGTTATATAAACCAGAATATCGACACAAAATTAAAAATGATCCTAATATTTGCTCGACTAAGGCCTTAAAAAAACCAAAAGACCAAAATATAGAATAAAATTTTCTCAAGATAAAAGGAATGTGTACCGACCTACTACGACTGTCCCTCCGATTTAAGAATCGTATTCAGTTGATTACTACTAGACTCAGGAGGAGGAGGAGGCTGCTGCTCTTTTTCTTCTTCTTCTTTTTCATCATGTTTAGAAACTAATAATAATCCAATCGCTTTATTATCTTGTTGGATGGATTCAGGTGAGTGGGCTGAGCTGGAATTGGAATGTTTAACCTCATCAACTTCATCTTTAACTTGAGACGACCCATTTATCTCATGGCCCATGCTGCCCTGTTTCAACTGACCCACCACCGGTGGGACGGCATTTGCGTTATTAGTAATAGAATGGCTTGAGCCTACTAGGCTAGACCCCCGTGGTGTGTTGGATGATGAGAGTAGTATAGAACGACAATAGTCTGAACCACCCATGTGATGAGGAGCCACAACATGTGAAGGAGGAGGAGGAGGAGTTGTTGTTTTGATGTGGATGACACTAGTAGTAGTACTAGTCGTCGTCTTCATCATTTGTAGTTGTTGTTGCTCAAGTATTAATGCAGCAGCAACCGAATGGGTAGCAATTCTAGCACCAGCAGCAACCGCAGCTGCTTTTACTGCATCTGATCCTCCTCCTGGCCCAACAACACATCTGCTGCTGCTGCTGCCTGTAAATGACGCTGCTTGTTGTTGTTGTTGTTGTTGTTGATGGTGTCGCACAAATCCTGCTCTTTGTGGGAGGAGAGCGTCACCCACGGTTGTTGGTTTTTGTATCGATAAATTTCCAGTATTTGTCCACCCTGCTTCCATTCATTCATTACAACTAAAATATAATTAGATTACACTAGTAGAGGTGGCTATTCCAATCCTCCATTTATTTATTTATATTTATGGATGGGTTTAATTGCCTAGGTTTTATCTCTATTGTGTAAAAAAGATTAACTAAAAGGAAACAGGATAATTGGCTCGAATTTCTAATAATAATAATAATAATAATAATAATAATAATAATTCTGGCTTACCCTCCCATTCAGTAATAAATAGCTGTAGCATCTGACCTTGTGAAGATGCCACCTTTGGAGTATCGAGTCTAGGCTTATCAAGGGCCATGTGGATTGCCCGTCGAGTTGCCAGTTGTCCCTCCGAGAGTTGTGACCCCCCGCTTGTCAAGCTCAGGTATCTTTGACGTTTCTTAATAATGTTCCACCTCTGCAAATATCATATCATTTATTAAATCATATGACTTGATAGAAAAACATATATCAACAACCGCATTGTTTATCATGTCTACTATAACAGACATGTTTAGTTTATCAAGTTTACTATAGTTTACAAACAAAACACATTCGACTCGTCAATTAACATGTCCAGCCCGTTTATTAAAAAAAAAAAAAAAGGTTTGGATAAATAACCTGAGATAGCTGTGAGGCAGTTCTATCAGTCTTAAAATCTCCTTTTAACATGGTGGCCCAATTTCCTTCCCCAAATCTTTGAACTGCAGCAAACAGTTCCCGGTCTTCTTCTGCAGACCATGGGTTTCTTTTCCTCTTAAGTGGGCCCAAATTGTTGTTGTTGTTGTTGTTGTTTGAATCCAACCCTTCAGCAGCAGCAGAAACAACTGTTGGGAGCACTTGCGTTGGAACGTAAACAGGTACTGATATATTCACTCCACTAATATTTGTTGAACCACCACATTCTGTATTCTCTAATTGATGTTGATGTTGATGTTGATGTTGGGTCGATTTGGTTCTCGGTATGTTTATAGTCAATGGAGCTTCAATAATCAACCCTTTCTCTAAACACAGCTCATTTGATGAACCTGAACCCATGAGTACCTACATAATTCGTAACATTTTAAATACCAGCTTAAGAAGTGGAACTACAGATGGTGGTAAAACCGGCGGGTCAAGCAGGTTTGTTAACAGGTCAAACCATGTTCTTTTGTTACAAGTAAAAAACGGGTCAGGGTTTATTGTCCATTAGTTAACAACTATTTAGTGTGTCAAATATGATTGAAAAGACTATATTATTAAATACTGTAACAAATTTAACCTTCGTCTATGATATATTCGAAAGTTTTATGCATTAATTCCCTTTGGGTGATTGTTGACCCGCCCACTTGACTCGTTAGAGACATTCTCTTTTAAAATACTCTTTTTCTATGCAACCCATTGGATAACCATTAAGAGAGAGTTATACAAATATTAGCCTTAACTATATTCACTAGACTTGTTAACATTGTAAGAGAAGAAAATCAAAAACAGATGTTTAATGCATAACAATTTTATTATGTAATGTTGTTTACCTTCACGAAAGCCGCCGCCTCCGCTGAAGCTTCATTGCTAACAGTTGGAAAAGCTTCAAGTTCACATTCTAAATCACTGTCATCATCCTATCAATTTATTGGTATTTAATAACTTGGGTATAGTAGTTTTATAAATTTATAATAACAAGAAGATTCATTCATTAGACTTGAGTATTTCAACAAGAGGGTGTCAAGTATGATGATATTTATTTATTTATTTAAGAGCACTTACAAGAGGCTGAGCTTGAGGTTCAAAGTGGTGAAGTAAAGGGTGAGAATAAGCTAAATGACGCCACAACATTTGGTACTCGCGCGGGTTTGTTATGCCCGTTTTCGTGTTCTTCACCAATGCATTCCAATCTATCTTTACTACATCTTCTACTTGACCACCCACTTCCTCAAGTAAACCTATAATACTTGTAGCCCTATACCTTCATTTACACAAAACAATAAACCAAAAACCCAACATCTTTTCAATCAACTCAAGAAAATAAAAGAAGGAAAAAGCACAACTATGTAATGTAGGCATCAGGAATGTGTGTGTTTTTTCAAAATATTAATTGATTATTATTAGTATTACCCATATAAAAAGGTCAGTGAATACAAACGCCTTTTCAATACACACATTCATTTATATTTACATATAAGTATCTCAGACGGCATTGTCCTACAATAGCAATACCGATTTCATTTAAATGAAACAGCAGTTCTGGTTATGGGTCAAAAAATGCAGTTTTTTTTTAACAAAAAGAAATATATTTATATATAAGAAAACGTGGGGGTATTAAAGAGAAAAAGGAGACCTTTGGAGGATAAGAGAGACATCTTGTTCAGTGATGGATGATGATGTTCCGTCTTTTCCCATAATCCTTTTCTGTTACGAATTCTTCAACTGCAGTGAGTGATAGAGATAAAATTAAAATAGATGAATTAATGAGGCAGGTGCGTAAATAAATTAAATATAAATAAATAAACCCTAATAAATATTTTGTGAGGTTGTTTACTCGTCTTGGTTGAGGGCTGATTTCATGAGGGAGGGAGGGACGGAGGAGAGGGATGATAGCTAGGTAATTACTGTAATTAATTTATTTATTTATCTTAAATCTATTATTAAATTAAATAACTTTTTTGATAAACAAAGATTCTGATAATCTGATAATTATTAACGAATCATCAATCATGATCGGTGATTTGTTTTCTGCGGTTATCATTGTTTTTCCTTCTACAAATGTTTTATTTCTTTCTTTATATCTTATCTCTCATGTATAAATATAATATTTAATTTATTTTATTTTAACCATATCATCATCATCATCATTCTTATTCTTATTCTTATACTATATAATAACAAAACAGTTTTTGCGTAATCTTGGATTTAAAAAAAATTAGTTGAGTAATAGAGAGAGAGGGATGAGAGAGAATTATACTATATAATAACAAAACAGTTTTTGCGTAATCTTGGATTTAAAAAAAATTAGTTGAGTAATAGAGAGAGAGAGATGAGAGAGAATCCTAGAGAGAGAGAGTCCCTTCTGGAGAGAGAAAACAATGGTGTGTGGCAAGAAGTGAGGAAACTAAAATCAACGGGCACGACTAGGTCTAGGGTAGTTCATAGCGGTAACAACGGGATCGATTTCGGGCGTCAATTCGGAAATCATATCAAATCTTTCATGTTTTTCAACTTTCCGGAGGAATGGAACGTTGAGGAACTATGGAGGATGTTCAAAAACTACGGCTTGGTGAAAGACGTGTATATGGTGAAGAAAAGACTTAAGAATGGGCACAGGTTTGCCTTTGTTCGATTCGGTAACGTCCAAGATGAAGACTCACTACTACTCATACTGAAAGATATCAATATTGATGGGGTAACACTTCAGATCTTTAAGGCTATAGACAGAAATGCAAAGGATTCTTCCAACCATCAGGGAGTAAATTATGGAATCCGTCCACCTCCAAAAAGCCTCGAGAAGATCAACCTTATCCCTAATAACAACATGAACCAACACACTTCTGCCTTCCGTGACTACAGAAGGTTTAGTGACGTTGTGGGAGATAGAAGAAAGAATGAAGGGCAGTGTACAAATCGTGATGACAAGGAACGAGCACGTGATAAGGGAAGGGTTGTTAATATCTATGATGACGATAGGGTTGTAATCGTTCCTGATGATGAAGATAATATTGATATCATGAAAAGGTCGATTATTGGTGATGTTAAATCAATAGAAATTCTGGGTAACATTCGTTCGATTTGCGAAGCAGAAGGGTTAATGAACTTCGAATTCAAATACCTGGGAGGTCCAGGTATCATGATCACTTTTCAAAATGAGATCCCTTGTAAAACTTTCGTGGAAAAAGACGATCATTGCCTCAGCAAATGGTTGGACAATATTAAGCTTGGGTCAAGTCCGTACTTAGTAGCTAGTCGACTAACTTGGCTTAGCATCTTTGGAGTCCCTATCAAGTATTGGAAAGAAAGAACCTTAAAAACTATAGCTGGTTGGTGGGGGCAGATTTTTGAAACGTCGAATTGTAATCTCACAGGTGATCAGAATCTTATCTCCGGCAAGGTGCTCGTTAAAGTATGGGGTATTCAACTGGTAAATGAAACGGTAAAACTCAAGATTGGAGATAGCATTTTTTATGTTAAAGTCCTAGAAGATGTCAACGATTTCATTGAGATAGATATGGATGGTTCGGCTTCAAGTGATTGGGGTGACGATGATCGTGATAACAGTGAGAATGAAGATTTCTTGTTATATAGCTCGGGGGAGGAAGAAGGTAATTTTGCAGGTGCAGGCAAAGATTCCGGCAATAGACGGCCGGAAAAAATGGTGGAAGATGAGGGGTCGACTTTTTTTGCTGAAGGCATTGGGAATAATAAAAGTAATGATGATGGTGCTGCTTTTTCTGAGAAAAACGGGCACGCTCTATATCAAGATAATCTTGGAAATTCAAAAGGCGTGTGTCATGAGCAGGATCCTTGTCCCCCAAACACTAATGGCTTTTTTCAAGACGGCTTCAGAATCGAGAAAGGCATTAATGACAAGGCATGTATTTTGAATGAAAAAATCTCACGGGTTTGTGAACCACCCATCAATATTGGGCCAGAGGTGGGTGAGCCCAAGAATTCAAATGACGGGCCTGAGTGTGATGTAAGGGTAGAAAGCCCTATTGAGCCTGCTGTTATGTCCACTAACATTAATGTGGACTTGTGTAACGAGCCCAAGAAGTCAGATAAATCTAACGATGATAAATCCAATACGCCTGATGTCTTAATCGATTCTAGTCTTGATCCAACTAAGGGAGTTGGGGACATCAATCATGTCGATGAAGGTTGCCCTGAGTAACATCACCATCAGCCCGTAGTATGATATTGTCCGCTTTGGACACAAGCCGATCACCGACGGGCTACCCGCGCACGAGTACAACCCCGGATCGCACTTCTACCTCACGGATTTGCTTCTCGGGTAAACACCCTCAAAACGCGTCATACTAGAAGAGGTATCCACACCCTTATAAGGAGTGCTTTGTTTTCCTCTCCCACCGATGTGGGACGAGTCTGTTACAACTCTCCCCCCCTTCGGGACACTGCGTCCCCGCAGTGCACATCGATGCGGGCCCCAGCTCTGATACCATAAGTAACATCACCATCAGCCCGTAGTATGATATTGTCCGCTTTGGACACAAGCCGATCACCGACGGGCTACCCGCGCACAAGTACAACCCCGGATCGCACTTCTACCTCACGGATTTGCTTCTCGGGTAAACACCCTCAAAACGCGTCATACTAGAAGAGGTATCCACACCCTTATAAGGAGTGCTTTGTTTTCCTCTCCCACCGATGTGGGACGAGTCTGTTACACCCTGTATATGTGTGACGATCGCTCCAAATCCATATGGACGAACACGTCATTCATCGATTTCATTGCGAGGTATTTGACCTCTATATGATACGTTTTGTAAACATTGCATTCTTTTGAAAAGGCACACCATAAATGAATATTTAAATCAAAGGTTTTCGACATCTGATGATTTCTACATATAGACAATCACCGTAAATAATAGTTTACAATAGTAATTCCGTTGACAATGCAGTCAAAATAAGATACATGGTGATGATTTGGTGAATGCAACGTTTCCTTGATAAATATGCCATGTAAGACTCCATGCACATAGCTTGTCTAACATATAAGCAAACAGCGGAAGACTTCTAGGGAACCTGAGAATAAACATGCTAACAAGTGTCAACACAAAGGTTGGTGAGTTCATAGTTTTAGTATTTCGCATAATCTGTATATAAAGGTGGATCACAAGATTTCAGTTGTTTCATCCGAAACGTTTATCAAAATATTCTACAAGATTGAGCACCCTGGTAACTAAGCTTTAACGTTATAATAAGTACCCCTGTTTTAACATACATGCAACCAACATGTACAATACACGCAAACCAACGTGTACTAAACTCAAATAGCATACGTCTGTTTTATAGTTCAGGCTAGGGTTTCTATGCCTGGAACAGACGGGGATGTCAAGCCCTATGGATCCATATACTACTACTCGAACCCACCAGTTCTTATAACTGGCAGTTACTAGTTACCAAAGCTAAGGGATTTTCGGTTCAAACTCAGTGTAGAATTTAGTATGTACTTGTATCCATTGCGTTTAAAATAAATTGCATGTATTCTCATCCCAAAAATATAGATTGCAAAAGCAATTAAAAAGGGAGCAATGAAACTCACCTTAGCAGCACATAAGGTCATTCATCAAAAAGTGACCATAACTCGGAATGCAAGATTAACCGTAGATCTCAACCTAGAGAACATATGTTGGTCAATACATGTCTAATAAACTAGGTTGGGTTATAGTGTATCACAATCCTAATGCTCGAGATCGACATACAAAAGTTATCAAAAGTCATTTCAAAAAGTCAATTTTGACAATTGTTCAACAAAACGAGACGTGCCTTATATAAGGATTGCTAGTAGTATTTTATCAATCTCATAAACAGGTTGTTTAAATATTAATTGCAGATTCAAAAGCAATTCCAATTAACGTCAATTATAATTCAGTTGACCATATCTTTTGATTCGTTCATCGAAATTACGCGATTTCTAAATGAAAAGTTATTGATTTTTCGCCAGTTTTTCGAAAACATGTATATCATATACCTTTTACCAGTAATATATGTATTTAATTCGTGATTCATTATAAACTATTTAACGACGAAATTTAGCATACAAGCATGTATAAATATATACTCGAGCACTAGACATGTATACACTATTAATATATAAAAGATAAGATATGAATGCTCACGTATCAATATTGAGATTCAATATTGCAGGAAAGTACGTAGACGCAACAGAGATGATGAATACTAGGTTTGACTTGCGAACAATACCCATGAACATTATGAAAGGACCCGTCCTAACCCATCCGGACGAAGTCCATATTGATTATAAACGATTCACATCAGTTGATTACATCGCGAGGTACTTGACCTCTATATGATACATTTTACAAACATTGCATTCGTTTTTGAAAAGACAATCTTTCATTTCATCTAAAGTTGACAGACATGCATACCATTTCATAATATATCCAACTATAATTGACTTAATAATGATCTTGATAAACTCAATGACTCGAATGCAACGTCTTTTGAAATATGTCATGAATGACTCCAAGTAATATCTTTAAAACGATCAAATGCACAGCGGAAGATTTCTTTCGTACCTGAGAATAAACATGCTTTCAAGTGTCAATCAAAAGGTTGGTGAGTTCATTAGTTTAGCATAAATAATCATTTCATAATTTTAATAGACCACAAGATTTCATATTTCCATTTCTCATAAACATACGTCCCATGCATAGAGACAAAATATCATTCATATGGATTGAACACCTGGTAACCGACATTCACAATATACATATAAGAATATCCCCATCATTCCGGGATTCTCCTTCGGACATGATATAAATTTCGAAGTACTAAAGCATCCGGTACTTTGGATGGGGCTTGTTGGGCCCTATAGATCTATCTTTAGAGTTCGCGTCAATTAGGGTGTCTGTTCCCTAATTCTTAGATTACCAGACTTAATATCAAGGGGCATATTCGATTTCGAACATTCAACTATATAATGTAGTTTCAATTACTTGTGTCTATTTCGTAAAACAGTTATAAAAACAACGCATGTATTCTCAGTCCCAAAAATATATATTGTGAAAGCATTTAAAGAGGGAATAATGAAACTCACGCATATAAATATTGTAAAACAGTTAATAAAACATTTGCATGTATTCTCAGCCCAAAAATGTATATAAAAAGGGAATAATGAAACTCACCATACTGTATTTTGTAGTAAAAATACATATGACTATATTGAATAATGCAGGGTTGGCCTCGAATTCACGAACCTATATCATTTGTATATATATATTAATACACACAATCGTAGTCGAATAAGTTTATATATATAACTTACTAATGTTATTATTATTATTATTATTTTTTTATATTAATAATATATTTATATTTCATGTATTCCTTTTATATAATAAAATATTGTGTTATGTTATATGTTTTAAAATATATATATTTATGTATTTCATTTGTTTATCAAAACGGTAGTTCAAATTATATTAAGTTGATATTAGTAAAAATAATGATAATAGCATTAATAATACTAAAAATCTTATTTGCAACTATAATCATAAATATACGTATGTTAGTAATAATAATGATATTGAAAACTACAATACTTGTAGTAATATCGATAATTAATAATAATAATCATAATAATAATAATACTTGTACTACTATTAATAATAATAGAAATACTAATAGTACCTAGTGACATTAATTAGTAATAACAAAAGTATTAGTAATATTTTCCTTATCATCTATATTAATCTAATTAATAATAATCTTTAATAATAATACAATCATAATGACAATAATAATAATAATAATAATAATAATAATAATAATAATAATAATAATAATAATAATAATAATAATAATAATAATAATAATAATAATAATAATAATAATAATAATAATAATTATAATAATTGGGAGTTATACCTCAAAGAATTTCGGACTAAAAAAATGAAATGACACCAGTTAGGATCGAACCCGAGACCTCTCGCTCATCCATAAACACCCACGACCACTCCACCACTTCTCCTTTTACTGATTTAACTCGTATGTTATTATATTTAACCGTAATAATTTTCTTTTTCCTGTTCTTCATCTTCTCCATAAAAAAAACTCGACCAGATGATTTTCAAAACCAAAATATCAGATTTTATGGCTTCAATTTCGGCTAGTGAACATTAACAATATCATAAAGTGTGACCTTGAATAATAACAACAATGAAAAAAAAAATAAACAGCAAAATTGCTGCTGTCTGCCGTTCGCTATTATTCAAGGAGGAAAAAAAAATTCGATTTTTAAATACAACGAGTTTTACAAAATTGTTACAACTTAAAATATGATTCAATTGATCTATCAAAACTTTCCCAATCATTAATTTCAACAGAAATATGAAAACAAACCCGAATTTTTACTAAGAACAATCCTGTTGACTTTTTTTCTCAAAACTTTGACTCGCAAATTGATAATCAATTCGAAAAATTAAGGTTTGAAAATTTACCAAGAGTTTCACTATATGATTCTTAGTAATTCTGCATTTTTAGATTTTTACAAAAAACTCGAATTCATGTTTTGGCTGAAAAGGTAGCGTACAGAGGAGTGGGTTTGGTTTAATAAAATTTTCTGTTTGATGTACTGAATATCAGTAGACACTTTAAAGAGGAAATCGATGAATTTAAATCAGTAACAAGATTTAGTCTAAATCTGTTTTGTAAAATGATAAGCTCGACCAAGTATCACGAGTAGAATAAAGAAAAATGAAAAGAGAGTCAGAAGGAACAAAATAATACAGATAAAGATAGCGTAAGATCTGCCTTTATATTTATATTTATATTTATATTAATATTTATATTAATATTTATCTTTATAATTAAAATAATACTGTTATTAATAATAAAAAATATCTTAATATTATTGTTACACAGAATACTGTATGGAATAAATATCACAACAATAATTCAGTTAATAAATAATAATAATAATAATAATAATAATTTTAGTATTGTCATCATAAATTACTGTTATTACATAATTTTGAAATATTATAAATTTCTGTATTCATAATATTTATAAACTACTTATATTACCATGTCCATTTAAATAATTACTTATAGAAGTTATAAGTATACATATATAACTATAAAAATATCGAAATAGCTTTTATTACAACGTATAGTATTTTACATATTTATATATTACGTCAAATACGTATAATAGTTTATTAATAGGTTTAACATTTATATATAATTATTTATATATACATATTCCTTTACAAATAATTGTTCGTGAGTCGAAAGGTAAAGTCCAATGGATAATTAAAGGTACGAACTCATTTTAATGTAAAACGTCAATTTACTTATTTTGTCAATATTCAACATCTGAGTTAACTATATTTCCTAATTTCACTATCGTTTTAAATAATATGAAAACTAAATTGTTACTTATCGAAAGTCATGAGTGAAATATTGTAATGCATGTGTTGAAAATCAAACAAGAGTCTCCACTAATTTTTGTCTAACTCTAGTTAAGTGACACTTTGTTTTTTACATGTAAATCACTATACCATTTATTCCGAATATCGTTAAAAAGAACGGTTTCTCAAATCAATGTTGTCCTCGTAACAGAGACCCGTAAACATATCATAATGTATCAGATAATTCAATCATTTGATATTATCTTTTAATTCTGTCGATATTTATTTTAAATATATTTTGAAACAAATACGTTTATGTAAAATATTATACGTCTAATACTTTGTTAATGTTTTCAAGTTACAACATATATACATATACATATTTAATCATATCCGTTCATATAATAGTTCGTGAATCATGGGAGTTTGGTCGGGGTTAAATGAATTTATGAAAATAGTTCACAAGTTTTGAGACGCAACAGTACAGACTTCGCTTATCATGTCGAATTTCATATAAAGATTAAGTTTAAATTTTGGTCGGAAATTCCCGGGTCATCACAGTACCTACCCGTTAAAGAAATTTCGTCCCGAAATTTGAGTGAGGTGGTCATGGCTAACAAAAATGTTTTCATGACGAATCTGGGTTGATAAATAGAATTTAATCACTATTGATTAATATAGATAAAACAATTCAATTATGTGAAACGTACTAGTAAAGCCGTCATAAAAGAAATTGAGATAGAAATTTAACTTTTGACGTAGTCACGGTGGATTTCCTGAATTTAAGGGATTTATAGAAATCCTTGAAATCTAAAGGATTTGATTCATCGGTGAGTAAGGAAAATTAAGATCTCTAAAATTAAATACGGTGATCCGCCTCGATTACTCTGTCTGATATTTTCATTATAAATTTAACTCTTCCGTTCCATTATGCTCATCATTCCTATACTTTCCTTCTTATTTCATACATCCAAAAGATTGTGAAAATGCTTAATCCAGTTCTAATCCTTGATATTTTCCTAATTATCATTTCTGTCATCCTTCCTTTCAATCTTCCACCAGAAGAATCTGTTTACTTCTAATATTACCTTGGGATGGTGCTATTCTTCATTATACCGTGTTTTTATATTGCTATTCGTATTAATATCCACGGTTTGCAACATCCGTGTTATTATCGGGCTTTATATTTTTTCTTATATTTCGAAATCCCTGCTTCCGTTTTCTATAATCATTGTCATCCACAGTTAGTGCTCTCTCCTATTTTGCTGCGATTTATACTCAAATTTTCTATTTCTTTTGGAGTGTTGCCCCTTCGTTTCTTCTTTTTATGATTGGACATCTCTGGTGATTGTCCAGAATTCATAGATATGGAGTTTTGAATGAATTTAATGTTCTAAACAAGAAAGAACATTATAGCACGATTTGATTTGTCAAATTACCAGAATCACTGAGAATAGAACTATCAAGAATTTATTTTCTTGATATGTTCAGAAGTTAAACAGAATGAAAGAGTTATGTAACATGGTACATGATGACGTTAAAATCTGTGAATCATCGCATCCCATTAGAAACTCAGCATGACTTAATGTAATATAATCACGTTGATCAAGTGTCATTATATTATACTAACTCATGTATCAATTCCCAACATTACTTCAATAGCATTCATATTTTAATCTCGAAAGTTTACAGAATATAGAAACTAGCAGTTTCTATATGATGTAACACTGATAGCACGAAGAGATTATTGATTTCAGATAATAATAAAAAAATATCTTCAGAAATATGGAGGATATTTATAATGATAGATACGATGATATCTTGAAATTTTTAATATCGAAGGATGATAAAAACTATTGTCTGCAAGGGTTTAGAGTAAGGAGCAAGATATTCACTAAAGACTTTAGCAGACATTGAATCATTTGGATTCTTTGAAGTCAAACTTATTCTTTGTGATTTGTCCACGGCTTTCTTCATAGTTTCGTATAATCCGCTTTTCGGTACTAAATTTTCTCTTGAATGTTTCCAATATAATGATACACAGGAAGCACGAAGAGGTATATAATTTCGGATGAGAATATTTATGAAAATATCTTCAGAAATATCGAAGATATTGATGATGATATTTTGGAAATTTCTAAGTTCGATGGTTGCTGGAGAAAGATTTTCCGCAAGATTTTAACATGACTTCGGAGCAAGATATTCTCTAAAGATTTCAACGGATCCATAATTACCTGGATTCTTTGAATATAGAGTATGGTCCTTGTATTTGTCCTTGGTCTTCTTCGTGGTTAGCTCAATCCGTTTTCCAGTTCCAACTTTTCTGAGCTTTTCCAACATTCTATTCTTTATCATCAAACTTCCGATGATTAAGGTCGTTTACAGTTGTCTACGGTTTCTGCTGCTTCATTCAGCTTTTTCAACATTCAGAGTATTTGATTTGTAGACTGAGTGCTTTTCAGGATTTCAAATGAAAGATCATAATTCTAAGAGATAAATGTCATACATATAACTGTTGATGTAGATATGCTGTGAGTTTTCAAAGTACTGATTGCTGATTCCTAGTAATTGTTATGGCAGTTCTTGTTACAAGATGCGGATGAGTATATGATAGGGTTTCAATGGATAAATATAGTGATTTATCGGAGAGGTTTAAGCCAAGGAGCAATGAGGTTGCTGGTAAGTTTACTGCTAATGTGGTGGAATACAAACGGTTCCCCGAGTAACGATGATGAAAGGTAAACTTATATATCAAAGTTATAGTAAGACTTATTCGAATGAAAGGTCGATGTACTAGCTGGAGCTGTGACAAAATTTGCTACTTTGAAAAGGGATCGCAAAGTTATTTTTGCTAATAAATGTCAAAGGATCTGACGCGGCTGCGTGTTAAACTTTTACTCAGTTGCCGAGAGTTTCTCGGGTGCATAACTATATGCATAAATCTTCCCCTCCGTAGATGAAGTGCGGTTGATTCATCCTATCGATTGAGGTGTTTTCAAGAATCATGAAAGTTTGAACGCAGATTGGAATCGTCAAGATACAAATGAGGTTTAAATTGAAATCAAGTGGCAAACTTGAAGAGATGTTTAGTTTCATATGTTATAATCAATATTTTAATTGTTCAATGTCATTAGTCCACAGTTCATAGTCCACAATTTGTAGTACAACAATTCATATATAGTTTAATATATAATATTCAAATTAATTAATATGTATCGTGACCCGTGTACATGTCTCAGACTCGATCACAACTCAAGCTATATATATTATTGTAGAATAACCTCAACCCTGTATAGCTAACTCCCGCATTACTGCATATAGAGTGTCCATGGTTATTCCAAATAATATATATAGATGGGTCGATATGATATGTCAAAACTTTGTATACGTGTCCCGATATTTAAAGTGCGTAAAATAAATAACAGAAATTAAATGATGATAAATAAAATTGCGAGAATGTAAATTGCGATAAATAAAAGGTAATACGGAATTAACAGTTAGCTAGGAACAGTTAGCTAGGACTTTGTTAGCGTGGAATCTTAACAGAATTTCTCATAGTTAATTTGTTTGTTTCTAACAAATTTTATTATGTCAAATGTTTTCTTCATTATTCCACTTGTTGGATTCTGGAAAGTCAAAATCCAAATATGAAATTGAATGAAAATGGTTATTCTGTGGTGAACGGATACGTATATCGGTGGATGTAAGTAGGATATTATATGACTGTTGAAACTGATTCGAAGAACGTACAATGTAACTTATTAATGTGAAATTTAAATATTCCTCGGGTATAACCTACCCGTTAAAATATTTTCACCATTAACAGTTTGTATAAGAGAATTTTTAATTACAATCTTTATGAAAACATATATACATATATATTTTCTTCAGATGTATTCATGGATTTAATGAGTTAATATGATATTAAACTCATTTGCTTTTCGGTTAGAACTAGAATAAATAATCTCTAAAACTTTAGAGATTACATATTCGCCATGTCGAACGAAGATAAATGAGGTAGAATGATACGTAGAACGAAGATCATACTCAAAGTACAGATGATGATATTGAAGCATGAATTGTTGATGGTACTGGTGCTGTTATTGATGGTACTTTTGGTGCCGGTGATGTTGCTGAAGCTGTTACATTTTGCACCATATTCTCCGAATTGATTATTCGAGCGCGAAGTTCGTTGACTTATTACTCCAGGATGATTGTCGGTCTGAACGAGCGGATGAATAAGGTTCAGAATTGTGGATAGAATATAATCTTGTCGAGTTATCCTGGAAATGAGACTGAAAATGGTGTCTCGAACAGGTTCGCCGGTAAACGCTTCAGGTTCATTGTCAAGAGGTGAATTCGGTTGGTGGAAGGGATTGCCTTCTGCGCGTTTCCATTAATTAAGTCGACTACGAACTCATCAGATGAATTGGGGATGGATGATTAGTTGATTCATTCTGGTGACACAGCTTTCGGAGCTTAGGTGAAACTCCATATCGGAATAGCTATCGGAATCCGAGGAATTTGAACTGATTGAGGGATTCATCTCGTACGATCAGATGAATGATTTTCGATAAGAAATAGATTGTAGATTAGTATCCTGCAATATATAATTTACATATGTATATATAATACTAAAATCCCATAATTTACGGAGGAATCTACGGAAGCTGTCAGGCAAAGGTAGCAATAACAGATACGCTAAGATATGAATTTATCTATACACTGTCTATGCAATAGAGGCAGTAAGACATGTCTAGACTAAGAATAATACGCAGGTAATTTCCGACAAGAAGTGATAAGCAAAACTTTTGACATGCAGACACGATCGAAGTCCAGACTCACTAATGCATCTAAACAACTATCAGTTAGACACACTAATGCAAGACCCAGTTCCCTAAGACCACCGCTCTGATACCAACTGAAAGGACCCGTCCTAACCCATCCGGACGAAGTCCATATTGATTATAAACGATTCACATCAGTTGATTATATCGCGAGGTACTTGACCTCTATATGATACATTTTACAAACATTGCATTCGTTTTTGAAAAGACAATCTTTCATTTCATCTAAAGTTGACAGACATGCATACCATTTCATAATATATCCAATTATAATTGACTTAATAATGATCTTGATAAACTCAATGACTCGAATGCAACGTCTTTTGAAATATGTCATGAATGACTCCAAGTAATATCTTTAAAATGATCAAATGCACAGCGGAAGATTTCTTTCGTACTTGAGAATAAACATGCTTTCAAGTGTCAACCAAAAGGTTGGTGAGTTCATTAGTTTAGCATAAATAATCATTTCATAATTTTAATAGACCACAAGATTTCATATTTCCATTTCTCATAAACATACGTCCCATGCATAGAGACAAAATATCATTCATATGGATTGAACACCTGGTAACCGACATTCACAATATACATATAAGAATATCCCCATCATTCCGGGATTCTCCTTCGGACATGATATAAATTTCGAAGTACTAAAGCATCCGGTACTTTGGATGGGGCTTGTTGGGCCCTATAGATCTATCTTTAGAGTTCGCGTCAATTAGGGTGTCTGTTCCCTAATTCTTAGATTACCAGACTTAATATCAAGGGGCATATTCGATTTCGAACATTCAACCATATAATGTAGTTTCAATTACTTGTGTCTATTTCGTAAAACAGTTATAAAAACAGCGCATGTATTCTCAGTCCCAAAAATATATATTGTGAAAGCATTTAAAGAGGGAATAATGAAACTCACGCATATAAATATTGTAAAACAGTTAATAAAACATTTGCATGTATTCTCAGCCCAAAAATGTATATAAAAAGGGAATAATGAAACTCACCATACTGTATTTTGTAGTAAAAATACATATGACTATATTGAATAATGCAGGGTTGGCCTCGGATTCACGAACCTATATCATTTGTATATATATATTAATACACACAATCGTAGTCGAATAAGTTTATATATATAACTTACTAATGTTATTATTATTATTATTATTTTTTTATATTAATAATATATTTATATTTCATGTATTCCTTTTATATAATAAAATATTGTGTTATGTTATATGTTTTAAAATATATATATTTATGTATTTCATTTGTTTATCAAAACGGTAGTTCAAATTATATTAAGTTGATATTAGTAAAAATAATGATAATAGCATTAATAATACTAAAAATCTTATTTGCAACTATAATCATAAATATACGTATGTTAGTAATAATAATGATATTGAAAACTACAATACTTGTAGTAATATCGATAATTAATAATAATAATCATAATAATAATAATACTTGTACTACTATTAATAATAATAGAAATACTAATAGTACCTAGTGACATTAATTAGTAATAACAAAAGTATTAGTAATATTTTCCTTATCATCTATATTAATCTAATTAATAATAATCTTTAATAATAATACAATCATAATGACAATAATAATAATAATAATAATAATAATAATAATAATAATAATAATAATAATAATAATAATAATAATAATAATAATAATAATAATAATAATAATAATTATAATAATTGGGAGTTATACCTCAAAGAATTTCGGACTAAAAAATGAAATGACACCAGTTAGGATCGAACCCGAGACCTCTCGCTCATCCATAAACACCCACGACCACTCCACCACTTCTCCTTTTACTGATTTAACTCGTATGTTATTATATTTAACCGTAATAATTTTCTTTTTCCTGTTCTTCATCTTCTCCATAAAAAAACTCGACCAGATGATTTTCAAAACCAAAATATCAGATTTTATGGCTTCAATTTCGGCTAGTGAACATTAAAAATATCATAAAGTGTGACCTTGAATAATAACAACAATGAAAAAAAAATAAACAGCAAAATTGCTGCTGTCTGCCGTTCGCTATTATTCAAGGAGGAAAAAAAATTCGATTTTTAAATACAACGAGTTTTACAAAATTGTTACAACTTAAAATAAGATTCAATTGATCTATCAAAACTTTCCCAATCATTAATTTCAATAGAAATATGAAAACAAACCCGAATTTTTACTAAGAACAATCCTGTTGACTTTTTTTCTCAAAACTTTCGCAAATTGATAATCAATTCGAAAAATTAAGGTTTGAAAATTGACCAAGAGTTTCACTATATGATTCTTAGTAATTCTGCATTTTTAGATTTTTACAAAAAACTCGAATTCATGTTTTGGCTGAAAAGGTAGCGTACAGAGGAGTGGGTTTGGTTTAATAAAATTTTCTGTTTGATGTACTGAATATCAGTAGACACTTTAAAGAGGAAATCGATGAATTTAAATCAGTAACAAGATTTAGTCTAAATCTGTTTTGTAAAATGATAAGCTCGACCAAGTATCACGAGTAGAATAAAGAAAAATGAAAAGAGAGTCAGAAGGAACAAAATAATACAGATAAAGATAGCGTAAGATCTGCCTTTATATTTATATTTATATTTATATTAATATTTATATTAATATTTATCTTTATAATTAAAATAATACTGTTATTAATAGTAAAAAATATCTTAATATTATTGTTACACATAATACTGTATGGAATAAATATCACAACAATAATTCAGTTAATAAATAAATAATAATAATAATAATAATAATTTTAGTATTGTCATCATAAATTACTGTTATTACATAATTTTGAAATATTATAAATTTCTGTATTCATAATATTTATAAACTACTTATATTACCATGTCCATTTAAATAATTACATATAGAAGTTATAAGTATACATATATAACTATAAAAATATCGAAATAGCTTTTATTACAACGTATAGTATTTTACATATTTATATATTACGTCAAATACGTATAATAGTTTATTAATAGGTTTAACATTTATATATAATTATTTATATATACATATTCCTTTACAAATAATTGTTCGTGAGTCGAAAGGTAAAGTCCAATGGAAAATTAAAGGTACGAACTCATTTTAATGTAAAACGTTAATTTACTTATTTTGTCAATATTCAACATCTGAGTTAACTATATTTCCTAATTTCACTATCGTTTTAAATAATATGAAAACTAAATTGTTACTTATCGAAAGTCATGAGTGAAATATTGTAATGCATGTGTTGAAAATCAAACAAGAGTCTCCACTAATTTTTGTCTAGCTCTAGTTAAGTGACACTTTGTTTTTACATGTAAATCACTATACCATTTATTCCGAATATCGTTAAAAAGAACGGTTTCTCAAATCAATGTTGTCCTCGTAACAGAGACCCGTAAACATATCATAATGTATCAGATAATTCAATCATTTGATATTATCTTTTAATTCTGTCGATATTTATTTTAAATATATTTTGAAACAAATACGTTTATGTAAAATATTATACGCCTAATACTCTGTCAATGTTTTCAAGTTACAACATATATACATATACATATTTAATCATATCCGTTCATATAATAGTTGGTGAATCATGGGAGTTTGGTCGGAGTTAAATGAATTTATGAAAATAGTTCACAAGTTTTGAGACGCAACAGTACAGACTTCGCTTATCATGTCGAATTTCATATAAAGATTAAGTTTAAATTTTGGTCGGAAATTCCCGGGTCATCACACATTACCCATAACCTCCATAGCTATAACCCATAATTTCCTTAGTTCTATCTCGTTTGAAGCTTGTTTTGAAATTGACACGCTCATGACCTCGTCGTAATATTTTATGTATAATATTACTAAAAATATTAAGATTAATAATAATAATAATAATCTTAATAATATAATAATAATAATAATAATAATAATAATAATAATAATAAATAAATAAATAAATAAATAAATAAATACTTAGGAGTAATATGTGTAAAAAAACATGCGCAAGAAACCTGGTATTTATAGCCATAATTCCTGATTCTGATGCCCATGCGATCGCATGAGTTTTATGCCTATTTCTCATGCGATCGCATGGACGTCAGATCCAGCTCACATATTTTTTGTTTTCTTATTTGTCGACATAATTAAATTTAATATATATAATATATATAATTTAAATAATTAATTATATATTATATTAAATTCATGTGCATAGTTGACTTGTAATTTTCGTTCCGATGACTCGTACGTTGTCACTCGACTTATGTCCCGGTTCCGATTTCTAGAACGCATTTTCGTACACTTAGAAAACTCGTAATTTACGTTTTGTGACTCGTATTTTTGTCAAAATATAGTCTTAAATTATCAATAAACTATATCATTCAAAGTGTATCTTAAACTTTTGAGTGTTTTGGTCATTTACTTCTATAAATTATTGTCTCGCTATTTGTTAATATATATATATATATATATATATATATATATATATATATATATATATATATATATATATATATATATAATAACAAATCGTTTTATGACCAAGTTAATATATATTTTCAACATTCATAAACATGTTTTAAATATACGTCGTAAGTTATTCATACAATTAATATTCCAACTTATCATATATATTCAAATAAATATTTAAACCAATAAGTTTAATGTACGGTATCAAAAAAATTAATACATTGTTACGTTTTCAAGTTATAGTATATATATATATGTATCTATATACATATAATTGTTCGCGAATCATCGAGAATAACCGAAAGGTATTTGAATATATGAAAATAGTTCAAAAATTTTGAGATTCAGTTTTACAGACTTTGTTTATCGTGTCGAAAATGTTACTCATACAAAAATTAAGTTTAAATTTGGTCAGAAATTTCCGGGTCATCACAGTACCTACCCGTTAAAGAAATTTTGTCCCGAAATTTGAGTGAGGTCGTCATGACTAACAATAAAAATGTTTTCATGCTGTATATGTGTTGATAAATAGAGTTTTATCACCGTTGAATAATATGGATAAAACAATCCGATTATTCGAAGCGTATGAGAGAAGTTATCGTAAAAGAGTGAAATGGAGAATAGAGATTCGTCTTAACTCTTGACGTATTAACGATTGATTTCCGTAATTTAAGGAATAGAAAATCTTCATAATCTAAATAAGATTTGATTCTTCGGAATTTAAGGAGATTAAGATTTCTTTTAATTAAATGCGTAATTTGCCTCGATTGCAATGTTTGATATTTCGCTATAAATTGACCTCTTCCGTTTTATTATATTCATGACTCTTACATCTTCTTCCTCATTTCCTATTTTCAAAAGATTGTAAAAATGCTTCATCCAGTTCTGATTCTTGATATACTCCTAACTTTCATATCTGTCATTCTTCTTTTTCATCTACCACCGGAGGAAGTTATTTTCTTCTACCATTACCTTGGGGTTATAGTGTTTTTCATTCTCCCGTGTCTTTATATTGCTATACGCATTGATATACACGGTTTGTAATTTCTGGGTGGTTGTTGGGTTTTATATTTTCCCTTATATTTCGATGTCTCTGCTTCTGTCTTTCCATAATCATTGACATCCACAGTTAATACTCTCTCCAATTTACTGTGATTTATATATACTCTCATTGATATTTTGAAGCTTCATGCTTTTGTTTTATCTTCCCGATTTTAAATCAAGCGAATAATGGTCCAGAATTCGTAGGTATGAATTTCGGAATGAACATAATTAATGTTATAAAAAAAACGGTAATAGCACAATCTGACTTGTCAAATTACCAGAATACCTCGAAAAAGACCGAATCGTTAAGAAAATATTTTCTTGATAGTTTAGAGGTTAAATAGAATGAAAGAGTTATGTAACATGGTTTATAATGAGGGTATGATCGGTGAACCTTTATCACGTTCCACTAGAAACTCAGCATGACTTACTGTAATATAATCACGTTGATCAAGTGTCATTATATTATACTAACTCATGCTTCAGTTCCCAACACTACTTCAAAAATATTCATATTTTAAACTCGAAGGTTTCAGAATTTAGAAACTAAAATAGTTTCTTTTATGATGTTACACAGATATCGCAAGGAGAAAATTGATTTCCGATGAGAATGATTATGGAATTATCTCCAGAAATATGGAGGATATTTATAATGAAAGATACGATGATATCTTAGAATTTCTAATATCAGAGGATAATGAAGAATATTGTCCGCAAGGGTTTAGATTCGGAAGTAAGGTATTCGTTAATGGCTTCAGCAGATACTGAATAATTTGGATTCTTTGAAGGCAGGTTTAGTCTTTGTGATTTATCCACAGCCTCCTTCATACTTTGCTCAATCCGTTTTCCAGTTCCAAACCTTCTCTTTTTCTGAGCTTTGCTAACACACTATTCTTTATCATCAAACTTTTTGCTGTTAAAGTCGTTTACAGTTTTTGCTGCTTCATCAGCATTCAATGTTATCATAACCGAATCGTTGGTTATCAATCCGAGGTGTTTTCAAAACTTTGAAGGGTTTGCATGAAGATTGTAATTGTCAAGATACATATGATGTTCTAGAATTTTGAACGATACAATTTTTTTTTTCTTTTTTTTCTGGGTTTATGAATAGAAGTGATGTTCTAGCACAGTTTTGAAGTCAAAGTATAGCATTTGAAAGATGTAAGAATCTAAGAGTGATGTTTTCTGTTAAAACTTGGCTTGGATTCTGATTTTTCAAAATCAGAATATGTAATTGAATTTGTATGGAAACGATTGTATATCGATGTGAGCATAGTTAATAATTTTTGAATCAAAGTTGAAGAATGTACAGTATAACATATTAATTGTGAACTTATATATTTCTCGAGTATTACCTACCCGTTAAAGATTTCACAATTAATACTTTGTACAAAAGAATTTTTTTATTACCGTCTTTATGAAAATATATGTATGTATATTTTCTTCAGATGTAATACAGATTTGATGAGTTAATATCATATTAAGCTCATTTGATTTTTAAATTGAATGAATAATCTCTAAAACATTAAGGATTACATAATCTTCGCGGAGTATTTCACTAATGAAATCAATACTTCATTATTTATTCTTATTCCTCGGTGAAGGATGTTGATGCTCGTGGAATTCTTATGAACTTCATAAGATATAAATGATGTTTTCTAGAAAGTTTCGAGTACATCGAAGATAAAAGTGTAAAATCAAACATGTAATTGATTAATACACTAAGTTCATTATGAAATGGAATTCATTGAGTTGAAACAGATATTTGTAGTTAACGATGGTTAAGTTGTTAACGAAGGATGTACATCATAGCATATTAGTAATATGAATTAACCGAGTAGTATCTACCCCTTAAAATTCACACGTAATAGCTTAGTACGAAAAGATTCATGATGGTTTTAAAAATTTATATATATAAGATATACATATAAATTCTTTAGATGAATTGAGTTATTACTTCATAACTCATTGATATAATATACTCGTTGTTGACTCGTAATAATGTCCACGATGCTTTCTTGAACTGACGGAGCTTATGATGTTAGAGGTGCTGCCGATTCTGACGATGTTGACAGCACTGACTGTGCTGGTGAGGCTAAGGGTACTGTTGATGCTGTTGGTAAAACAAGTCTAGCTTGTATCTTACACCATTCGGATAAGGGTTTCTACTCTATCTGATTTAGGGTTAAGGCTAGAATAGATAATCTCTAAACTTTAGAAATTACATAATAGTCGTAGAATGTTTCTCCGATGAAGTTATGAATCCATACTTCATCGTTTGTCGTTGCTGGTACTTCTTGGTACCTATGGTGCGTATGATGTTGATATCCGAGGTACAAATTGTGATGTTGAGGCGTGTGATGCGGATGTGGTTGTTGGTGGTGGTAATGATCCTGTTGGTGTGGATGATGGTGGTACCGGTTATGCTACGGGTGCTGCTACTGGTGTTCGTAACCCTTGCACCATATTCTCCAAAGCCACTACCCGAGCACGAAGCTCGTTGACTTCTTCTATTATACCAGTATGATCGGTGGTTCGGACGATCGGATAAATAAGATTTATAATATGGGATAGTATATAATCATGATGAGATACTCTGGAAATGAGAGAGAAAATAGTATTACGAATAGGTTCGCCGGTAAGTGCTTCAGGTTCTTCGCCAAGAGGTGAATGTGGTGGATGGAAGGGATCACCTTCTTCTTGTCTCCAATGATTAAGTAGGCTACGAACCCATCCCCAATTCATCCAGAATAGGTGATGGCTGATTGGCTGATCCATTCCGGTTATACTTTCTTCAGAGTTCAGGTGAATATCCATATCGGAATAGCTGTCGGAATTTAAGGAATTTGAACTAGATACTGGATCCATCTTGTATAACTAGAGAGATAATTTTGATATGAAATAGATTATAGAATTTGATTGGTACTTTTCAATACATAATTTACATATGTATATATAATACCAAAATCCCGTAAATTACGGAGAAATTTTCGAAAGATGGCAGTCAAAGTTTACTGTAATAGATATGCCAAGATATGAATTTTGTCTATACACTATCTATGCAATCAATGCAATAAGACGTGTTTAGACTTAAGATGATAGACATGTAATTTCTGACAAGAAATGATAAGCAAAACTTTTGACATACAGACACAGTCGAAGTCCAGAATTACTAATGCATCCTAACAACTATCAGTTAGACACACTTATGCAAGACCTGGTTCACTAGGACCAACACTCTGATACCAACTGTGACGATCGCTCCAAATCCATTTGGACGAACACGTCATTCATCGATTTCATTGCGAGGTATTTGACCTCTATATGATACGTTTTGTAAACATTGCATTCTTTTGAAAAGGCACACCATAAATGAATATTTAAATCAAAGGTTTTCGACATCTGATGATTTCTACATATAGGCAATCACAGTAAATAATAGTTTACAATAGTAATTCCGTTGACAATGCAGTCAAAATAAGATACATGGTGATGATTTGGTGAATGCAACATTTCCTTGATAAATGAGACGACCCGACCCAATCCATAGGGACGAATACACTAACATATGATAACATTGCGAGGTACTTGACCTCTATATGATACATTTTACAAACGTTGCATTTATTCTTAAAAGGCAAACTATCATTACATCAATATTTGACATTTTCGTCTAACATTTCATAATATCCAAATGACCTAATCTGTCATTTACTTATTTATATTCTCTATTGAACTCCAATGACTCGAATGCAACGTCTTTGTATCATGGCTTAAAAGGTCCCAAGTAGTATCCTTAACATGAGCTAATGCACGGCGGAAGACTTAATTCATACCTGAGAATAACATGCTTTAAAACGTCAACATAAAGTTGGTGAGATATATAGGTTTGATGCTAGCAGCGTTATAACAATGGAACACAAGATTTCATATATAAACATTTTAATAAAAATATTCTAAGTGGTTGAGCACTTGGTAACCATACTTAACATTTAATCACGTCGCATATTCCCTTTATTATGAAATCTTACTACACCGTACCAAGGTGTAGTCACGAAACGAAGTACTGTGCAACCGTTGAATACTGGTCGTCCAGTCCGGTTGGGGTTGTCAGGCCCGATAGATCTATCAACAGGATTCGCGTTTACAATACCGCTGTAAATATTAGTTACCAAGCTACAGGGAAGTATGCCAGTGGTACAACTCAACGTAGAATATATTTTTCAGTTACTTGTGTCCATAGCGTAAAACATAAAATACATGTATTCTCATCCCGAAATATTTAGAGTTTAAAAGTGGGACTATATACTCACTTTTGTCTTGAAGATATGTAATTTTGACTTGGTCTCCGATTGATATCACGAACCTATCCATATATAATATATCAATACCTTTTCTTTTTAAACAATCGTCACATATATATACTTATAATACTTTTAATACTTTTAATAATTCCTTAGTCCGTAGTTAGCAGTCCGATGTTAGTAATTCAATTTTAATGGTTCATATTTAGTTGTTTAATAAACCCCCAATGAAATAAATAAAACCCCCATCGTATATGTATTGGTCGAGATTAATCTTGACCCATGGTACCGGTGTTGTCAAATGACGTGTTGCGTACATAAAGTACCGGTGTTGTCAAATGACGTGTTGCGTACAATCATGGGATCTTATGATTAATCTTCTCGTATTGTTTACGGGTGATCCTGAACCATATAAAATTAAATTATGAGTACATATGTATAAAATATCATGTTACTTTAGGAAGATGTGATTTATTTAATTTTCTCCAATTATTTTCGTGGCTAAACTAGTCTTGGATATCCGATTTTGTTTTGGTCATAATTTCTTCGTTACAACTCCGTTTTCGTTGATTCAACTTTCCACTTCCTTGGATCGAGTCCCTCTTTAAGAATATGAACTGTAAATACCTTAGTTTTTATTCTAAATCATAGGTCATAGGTCAAATTTTGGTGAAACTTATGAAGTTAATCATTTTTGTTACAAAAACATCATTTAATGACCATTTTTCTAAAAATACTTATACTATGAATTAAATCATGAAATTTTTATGTGTTAACATATTCATAAGAAATATCATTTTTCCATAATATAAACCTCCAATTCAAAGTTCAAGATGGTTTTTAATTATCCAACCCAAAACAGCCCCCGGTTGCACTCCGACGTCATAAAAACAGTTTTTTTAAGGTATTCTTTGAAAAACCAAGTTATACCTTGTTAAATTAGCATATATTTAAGTTATATTACATTTCTTGAAGTATTTTAAAAGTTAAGTTAGAAGGATCTATTTAGTTTGCAAACAAGTTTGAAATCATTCAAACTATGTTTTTGTTGTTAAAATTGTATACCATACAATAAGATAGTTATATATATATGAATCGAATAAGGTTATGAACAAAGTTACTACCTCAAGTTACTTGGACAAGATTGCTGTAAAAGAGGAGTAAAAACCTAGAACCAAAAGAGTGATGAAATTGGATGAAAGATTGGAAGCAACTTAAGACATAAACTTGAATTGAAAGTTGTATTTTTGTAGTGTTTTTGTTGATCTTTTTATGGTGGTGTTTAAGGTGATTCTTGAGAGGATTTTTGCTGGAGTTCTTAGAGAGACATGAGGCTAGTAAGTTTGTGTGTTTAGCTAGAGAAATGATGTTCCAAAAATTGAAAATGGATGCATGTATTTATGGTGGTGTAAAAGGTGTATAAATTTGTAATTTTGTGAAAAGATCTTTTAATCATGTGAAATTGTCATACTAAATAACAAAAGTAGTTACCTTATACATAAGTCATGAACAAGGGCTGGTTGGTGGTGATTTGATGTGTATATACCAATAGTAAATATGTATAGAAGCTAGGTATGATACGAGTACATATACTCTAGATATACGTATAGAAATCTTGTGAAAAATGGAATGAGGATTCAAATATAGCTATCTTTTATGAATATACTTATATTGTTTTATGTATTTAAGTCTTTAAAAGTGATTAAATACATTATATATACGATATATGTATAAACATTATAGGTCGTAAGTATTTATGTCAAATAACGTTACGTATAGTTATCGTTTTGAAAGCTTAAGTTAGTAGTTTCAAAATATACTTATAACTTATTGTTATTAATACAAAATGAGATATTTAAACATCCTTAAATCATGTTAAATATGTATATATACATATATATACACAAACGTATAATTAACATATATTGTATATTTCGTGATATCATCGGTCAAACTAGACGGTTAAACGTTATGTAAAACTCTTTTCAAAATCATAAATTTCAACAATTTAGATTGCTTATCATGTTGGTAAGTTTTAATTTATGTAAATATTAATCTTATAAGTGTAAAACGATCGGAAAATCCGGGTCGTTACAGTACCCACCCGTTAAAGAAATTTCGTCCCGAAATTTGGTAGAGGTTGTCATAAATAACAATAGGAATGTTTTCATGATGAATATGAGGTATTAATAGAGTTTTATCATTATTGGAAGATATGGGTAAAACGATTCGGTCATGTGAAGCGCACGAGTGAAGCTATCACAAAAGAATGAAATGAGTGAATATAGAATTGTTTTAACCGATGTCGAGATTAGGATTGATTTCCAGAATTTAAGGGATTTAAAGAAAATCTTATGTAATAAGATTTGGTTCTTCGATGATTTAGAAAACAGGATCTCCTTTGATTTAATGCGATAATCTGTTTCGATTTCTTTGTCAGATATTTCACTATAAATCCACCTCCTTCCCTTTCTTACTTCCATACCTCACATCTCTTACTCTTCCTCCTCTAATTCATACCTTAAGGTATCCTTTAAAATGCTTCATCCCGTTCTGATTTTTGTTATACTTCTAACTTTCATATCTTTCATTCTTCTCTTTCATCTACCGCTAGAAGAATCTATTCACTTTTATGATTTTCTTGGAATTATAATGTTTCTAATTCTCCCGTGTCTTTACGTCGCCATACGTATTGATACACACGGTTTGTAGTTTCTGGGTGGTTATTGGGTTTGATATCTTTCCTTATATTTCGATGCTCCTGCTTCTGTTTTCCATAATCATTGTCATCCATAGTTAATACTCTCTCCTATTTGCTGTAATCTATACCCCAATTTCTATTTTGGGACTTTGTCCCTTCGTTTCTTCTTCCCGTCCTTGAGTCAAGCGATCAATAGTTCGAAATTCGTAGGTATAAAATTCGGAATGAACATAGCTAATGCTCTAAGAAAGGAATGGTAATGGCACGATTTTGATTTGTCAAATTACCAGAATATCCAGGAAAATAGAACTATCAAGATGATTTGTTCTTAATATGTTTCGGAATTGGATAGAATGTAAAAGTCGTGTAACATGGCACATGATGACGGTACTGTGAATCATCATATTCCATTAGAAACTTAACATGACTTACTGTAATATAATGAAGTTGATCAAGTTTCATTATATTATACTAGTTCATGCATCAGTTCCCAACACTGCTTCAGAACATTCCTATTTTAAACTTGAAGGATTTAGAAACTAACACAGTTTCCTTTATATTGTAACGCAGATATTACAGAGAGATAAATGATTTCAGATAAGGATAGTGGTGAAAATATCTTCAGAAATATTGAGGATATTTATAATGAAAGATATGATAATATCTTGGAATTTCTAATGTCGAAGGATGATGATGAAGATTGACCCGTAAGGGTTTAGATTCAGAAGCAAGGTGTTTGCTACAGAATCGTCATAATTCTTTATGTACAAGTTTAGTCCTTGTAACTTGTTCAGAGTCTCCTTCATGGTTTGTTCAATCCGGTTTTCAGTACCAATTTTCTATCGAGCGTTCCTAACACTTCCTTCTTTTATCATCAACATTTGGTCATTAAGACCTTCTACAACATGCTGCTTCGTCAGTATTTTCAAAGTTATCGGATCTGGGTCATTGGTTATCAAACCGAGATGGTTTAAGGAGAATTGTATTTTTAGATGATTAAACGCTGATGGTAATATGATGGAATATAAAAGGTTCTCCGGTAACGATGGCGAAAGAACAACGTATATATATATATATCGAGATTGTAATAAGAGTAGTCTTACTGAGATATCGAAGTGGAGCTGTGACAAAATTAGTTAATTGAAAAGGAATCGCGTGATTGTTTTTGCTAATGGATGATAAGGAATTCGATGCGGAAACGTTTTAACTATAACTTCGAGTTCAAAAATTTTTAGGTGCATAACTGTATGCATAAATCTTTATTCCGTAGACGAGGTGCGGCTGGTTGAACTTCTCGATCGAGATGTTTTCAAGAATCATGAAAAGTTGTGAATGCGAATTGTAATCGTCAAGATACAAATGAGGTTTAAAATAGAATCAAGTGGCAAACTTGAAGGATTGTTTAGTTTCATATGTAATAATCATCATTTTAACTCATTTTTAATTGTCCAATAGTCCGATTGTCCAATGGTTCAATAAATTCATATATGAACTAAATATATAATATTCGAATTACTTAATACGTATCGTGACCCGTGTACTGGTCTCGGTGTCGATCACAACTCAAAGTATATATATATTTTGGAATCAACTCCGACCCTGTATAGCCAACTCCCACCTTCACATATAGAGTGTCTATGGTTGTTCCGAAATATATATATAGATGGATCAATATGATAAGTCGAAACCTTGTATACGTGTCCCGTTATTTAAAATGCGTAAAATAAATAAATATATATCATGACCCATTATACAACGTGTTGTCTCAGAATTAATCCGACGTGTTGTTGTACATGTGTCCCGACGGTATGTAAAGTACAGAAATTAAAATTGCAAGAATGTAAATTGCGATAAATTAAATATTAATCAGTTAGCTGGGAACAGTTAGCCGGAACAGTTAGCGTGTAATCCTATCACAATTTCAATTAATTAATTCATCTGTTTCTAACAATTTTTATTTTGCCAATGTTTCTTCATTATGCCACTTGTTGGATTCGGATAGGTAAAAATCCAAATATGAAATTTAAATGGAAATGGTTAATCTGGGGTGAACGGATACGTATATCGGTAATTGTAAGTAGGATAATAAATGATCGTTGAATCAGATTCGAAGAATGTACAGTGTAACTTGTTAATGTGAATTCTAAATATTCCTTGGGTACTACCCACCCGTTAAAATATTTTCATCATTAACAGTTTGTACGAATGAAATTTTTAATTACAATCTTTATGAAAATATATTTGCATATATATTTTCTTCGGAGGTAACTATGAATTTAATGAGTCAATAAAATATTCAACTCATTTGATTTATCGTTATTACTAGATTACATAATCTCCAAAACATTAGAGATTACATAATCGTCATGTCGAACGAAGAACGATACGTAAAGAAGAGGTAATCGGTGTAGAATGATATGTAGAACAAAGATCATATTCGAAGTTCAGATGATGATGTTGAGGTACGTGGTGCGGATGTGATTGTTGGTGGTGGTAATGATACGGTTGGTGTTGATGCTGATGATGTCGTTGACGTCGATGATGCTACTGGTACTGAAGATTGCGAGGTTGATGTTGTTAACGGTACTGGTTATGCTGCTGGTGCTGCTGCTGGTGTTTGTAACCTTCGCACCGTGTTCTCCAAAGCCGTCACACGAGCGCGAAGTTCGTTAATTTCTGCTAGTACACCAGGATGATTGGCGGTTGGAGTGAGCGAATGAACAAGATCCGAAATATGGGATAGGATATAATCGTGACGAGATACTCGAGAAATGAGAGAGAAAATGGTTTCTCGAACAGGTTCGCCGGTAAGTGCTTCAGGTTCGTCGCCAATGGGGCAATTCGGTGGGTGAAAGGGATCACCTTCTTCTTGTCTCCAATAATTTAGTATACTACGAACCCATCCCCAATTCATCCAGAATAGATGATGAGAAATTGGTTGATCCATTCCAGTGACGCTGCCTTCGGAGCCCGAATGGAAATCCATATCAGCGTAGCTGTCGGAGTCGGAGGAATTCGAACTGGACGCGGAGTTCATCTTGTACAGTCGGGGAAATGAATTTTTGGTTTGGAATAGATTATAGGAGTTGGGTTTGGTATTCTTCAATACATAATTTACATATGTATTTATAATACTCAAAATCCCGTGAATTACGGAGAATCTTTGAAATTCGTCAGGCAATGTCTATAGCAACAGATACGCTAGGATACGAATTTTGTCTATACACTATCGATGCACCAAATGCAGTAAGACGTGTCTAGACTTAAGAATACTAAGCAGGCAATTCTTAAGGATCATAAGCAGATGATTTTCGACTAGATATGATAAGTAAAACTTTTGACATGTAGACACGGTCAAAGTCCAGACTCACTAATGCATCCTAACAACTACCAGTTAGACACACTAATGCAAGGCCTGGTTCGCTAAGACCAACGCTCTGATACCACATGAGACGACCCGACCCAATCCATAGGGACGAATACACTAACATATGATAACATTGCGAGGTACTTGACCTCTATATGATACATTTTACAAACGTTGCATTTATTCTTAAAAGGCAAACTATCATTACATCAATATTTGACATTTTCGTCTAACATTTCATAATATCCAAATGACCTAATCTGTCATTTACTTATTTATATTCTCTATTGAACTCCAATGACTCGAATGCAACGTCTTTGTATCATGGCTTAAAAGGTCCCAAGTAGTATCCTTAACATGAGCTAATGCACGGCGGAAGACTTAATTCATACCTGAGAATAACATGCTTTAAAACGTCAACATAAAGTTGGTGAGATATATAGGTTTGATGCTAGCAGCGTTATAACAATGGAACACAAGATTTCATATATAAACATTTTAATAAAAATATTCTAAGTGGTTGAGCACTTGGTAACCATACTTAACATTTAATCACGTCGCATATTCCCTTTATTATGAAATCTTACTACACCGTACCAAGGTGTAGTCACGAAACGAAGTACTGTGCAACCGTTGAATACTGGTCGTCCAGTCCGGTTGGGGTTGTCAGGCCCGATAGATCTATCAACAGGATTCGCGTTTACAATACCGCTGTAAATATTAGTTACCAAGCTACAGGGAAGTATGCCAGTGGTACAACTCAACGTAGAATATATTTTTCAGTTACTTGTGTCCATAGCGTAAAACATAAAATACATGTATTCTCATCCCGAAATATTTAGAGTTTAAAAGTGGGACTATATACTCACTTTTGTCTTGAAGATATGTAATTTTGACTTGGTCTCCGATTGATATCACGAACCTATCCATATATAATATATCAATACCTTTTCTTTTTAAACAATCGTCACATATATATACTTATAATACTTTTAATACTTTTAATAATTCCTTAGTCCGTAGTTAGCAGTCCGATGTTAGTAATTCAATTTTAATGGTTCATATTTAGTTGTTTAATAAACCCCCAATGAAATAAATAAAACCCCCATCGTATATGTATTGGTCGAGATTAATCTTGACCCATGGTACCGGTGTTGTCAAATGACGTGTTGCGTACATAAAGTACCGGTGTTGTCAAATGACGTGTTGCGTACAATCATGGGATCTTATGATTAATCTTCTCGTATTGTTTACGGGTGATCCTGAACCATATAAAATTAAATTATGAGTACATATGTATAAAATATCATGTTACTTTAGGAAGATGTGATTTATTTAATTTTCTCCAATTATTTTCGTGGCTAAACTAGTCTTGGATATCCGATTTTGTTTTGGTCATAATTTCTTCGTTACAACTCCGTTTTCGTTGATTCAACTTTCCACTTCCTTGGATCGAGTCCCTCTTTAAGAATATGAACTGTAAATACCTTAGTTTTTATTCTAAATCATAGGTCATAGGTCAAATTTTGGTGAAACTTATGAAGTTAATCATTTTTGTTACAAAAACATCATTTAATGACCATTTTTCTAAAAATACTTATACTATGAATTAAATCATGAAATTTTTATGTGTTAACATATTCATAAGAAATATCATTTTTCCATAATATAAACCTCCAATTCAAAGTTCAAGATGGTTTTTAATTATCCAACCCAAAACAGCCCCCGGTTGCACTCCGACGTCATAAAAACAGTTTTTTTAAGGTATTCTTTGAAAAACCAAGTTATACCTTGTTAAATTAGCATATATTTAAGTTATATTACATTTCTTGAAGTATTTTAAAAGTTAAGTTAGAAGGATCTATTTAGTTTGCAAACAAGTTTGAAATCATTCAAACTATGTTTTTGTTGTTAAAATTGTATACCATACAATAAGATAGTTATATATATATGAATCGAATAAGGTTATGAACAAAGTTACTACCTCAAGTTACTTGGACAAGATTGCTGTAAAAGAGGAGTAAAAACCTAGAACCAAAAGAGTGATGAAATTGGATGAAAGATTGGAAGCAACTTAAGACATAAACTTGAATTGAAAGTTGTATTTTTGTAGTGTTTTTGTTGATCTTTTTATGGTGGTGTTTAAGGTGATTCTTGAGAGGATTTTTGCTGGAGTTCTTAGAGAGACATGAGGCTAGTAAGTTTGTGTGTTTAGCTAGAGAAATGATGTTCCAAAAATTGAAAATGGATGCATGTATTTATGGTGGTGTAAAAGGTGTATAAATTTGTAATTTTGTGAAAAGATCTTTTAATCATGTGAAATTGTCATACTAAATAACAAAAGTAGTTACCTTATACATAAGTCATGAACAAGGGCTGGTTGGTGGTGATTTGATGTGTATATACCAATAGTAAATATGTATAGAAGCTAGGTATGATACGAGTACATATACTCTAGATATACGTATAGAAATCTTGTGAAAAATGGAATGAGGATTCAAATATAGCTATCTTTTATGAATATACTTATATTGTTTTATGTATTTAAGTCTTTAAAAGTGATTAAATACATTATATATACGATATATGTATAAACATTATAGGTCGTAAGTATTTATGTCAAATAACGTTACGTATAGTTATCGTTTTGAAAGCTTAAGTTAGTAGTTTCAAAATATACTTATAACTTATTGTTATTAATACAAAATGAGATATTTAAACATCCTTAAATCATGTTAAATATGTATATATACATATATATACACAAACGTATAATTAACATATATTGTATATTTCGTGATATCATCGGTCAAACTAGACGGTTAAACGTTATGTAAAACTCTTTTCAAAATCATAAATCTCAACAATTTAGATTGCTTATCATGTTGGTAAGTTTTAATTTATGTAAATATTAATCTTATAAGTGTAAAACGATCGGAAAATCCGGGTCGTTACAATAAATATGCCATGTAAGACTCCATGCACATAGCTTGTCTAACATATAAGCAAACAGCGGAAAACTTCTAGGGAACCTGAAAATAAACATGCTAACAAGTGTCAACACAAAGGTTGGTGAGTTCATAGTTTTAGTGTTTCGCATAATCTGTATATAAAGGTGGATCACAAGATTTCAGTTGTTTCATCCGAAATGTTTATCAAAATATTCTACAAGATTGAGCACCCTGGTAACTAAGCTTTAACGTTATAATAAGTACCCCTGTTTTAACATACATGCAATCAACATGTACAATACACGCAAACCAACGTGTACTAAACTCAAATAGCATACGTCTGTTTTATAGTTCAGGCTAGGGTTTCTATGCCTGGAACAGACGGGGATGTCAAGCCCTATGGATCCATATACTACTACTCGAACCCACCAGTTCTTATAACTGGCAGTTACTAGTTACCAAAGCTAAGGGATTTTCGGTTCAAACTCAGTGTAGAATTTAGTATGTACTTGTATCCATTGCGTTTAAAATAAATTGCATGTATTCTCAGCCCAAAAATATAGATTGCAAAATCAATTAAAAAGGGAGCAATGAAACTCACCTTAGCAGCACATAAGGTCATTCATCAAAAAGTGACCGTAACTCGGAATGCAAGATTAATCGTAGATCTCAACCTAGAGAACATATGTTGGTCAATACATGTCTAATAAACTAGGTTGGGTTATAGTGTATCACAATTCTAATGCTCTAGATCGACATACAAAAGTTATCAAAAGTCATTTCAAAAAGTCAATTTTGACAATTGTTCAACAAAACGAGACGTGCCTTATATAAGGATCCATTTACTTGGCTAGTAGTATTTTATCAATCTCATAAACAGGTTGTTTAAATATTAATTGCAGATTCAAAAGCAATTCCAATTAACGTCAATTATAATTCAGTTGACCATATCTTTTAATTCGTTCATCGAAATTACGCGATTTCTAAATGAAAAGTTATTGATTTTTCGCCAGTTTTCCGAAAACATGTATATCATATACCTTTTACCAGTAATATATGTATTTAATTCGTGATTCATTATAAACTATTTAATGATGAAATTTAGCATACAAGCATGTATAAATATATACTCGAGCACTAGACATGTATACACTATTAATATATAAAAGATAAGATATGAATGCTCACGTATCAATATTGAGATTCAATATTACAGGAAAGTACGTAGACGCAACAGAGATGATGAATACTAGGTTTGACTTGCGAACAATACCCATGAACATTACCCATAACCTCCATAGCTATAACCCATAATTTCCTTAGTTCTATCTCGTTTGAAGCTTGTTTTGAAATTGACACGCTCATGACCTCGTCGTAATATTTTATGTATAATATTACTAAAAATATTAAGATTAATAATAATAATAATAATCTTAATAATAATAATATAATAATAATAATAATAATAATAATAATAATAATAATAATAATAATTATTATAATAAATAAATACTTAGGAGTAATATGTGTAAAAAAACATGCGCAAGAAACCTGGTATTTATAGCCATAATTCCTAATTCTGATGCCCATGCGATCGCATGGGTTTTATGCCTATTTCTCATGCGATCGCATGGCCGTCAGATCCAGCTCACATATTTTTTGTTTTCTTGTTTGTCGACATAATTAAATATAATATATATAATTTAAATAATTAATTATATATTATATTAAATTCATGTGCATAGTTGACTTGTAATTTTCATTCCGATGACTCGTACGTTGTCACTCGACTTATGTCCCGGTTCCGGTTTCTCGAACGCATTTTCGTACACTTAGAAAACTCGCAATTTACGTTTTGTGACTCGTACTTTTGTCAAAATATAGTCTTAAATTATCAATAAACTATATCATTCAAAGTGTATCTTAAACTTTAGAGTGTTTTGGTCATTTACTTCTATAAATTATTGTCTCACTATTTGTTAATATATATATATATATATATATATATATATATATATATATATATATATATATATATATATATATATATATATATATATATATATATATATAAAATAACAAATCGTTTTATGACCAAGTTAATATATATTTTCAACATTCATAAACACGTTTTAAATATACGTCGTAAGTTAATCATACAATTAATATTCCAACTTATCATATATATTCAAATAAATATTTAGACCAATAAGTTTAATGTACGGTATCAAAAAAAATTAATACATTGTTACGTTTTCAAGTTATAGTATATATATATGTATCTATATACATATAATTGTTCGCAAATCGTCGAGAACAACCGAAAGGTATTTGAATATATGAAAATAGTTCAAAAATTTTGAGATTCAGTTTTACAGACTTTGTTTATCGTGTCGAAAATGTTACTCATACAAAGATTAAGTTTAAATTTGGTCAGAAATTTCCGGGTCATCACAATATGACACCTACCAGAATACTTCTTCTGAGAATGAACCCCCAAGGCAAAAAACTAAAAGGAAGAAGAGATTTTCAAGCAAATCTAATTCCAAGGGAAAAAATGTAGTGAATTCTCATTCTGAAGATGACACTGATTTTGATTCTGTGGCAGGTGGAATTCGAGATGACGAGATTAATCTAGAAATCCCGACAAAAAACAAATCGATGGTAAATGATAAAATTAATTCCAATGGAAACTGGCGTGCTTCTTCTCTGATTATGAGGGCCAAATGCTTTGCGAGATCCAAACAAAAAGGAGAAAAATCAAAGAGATCTAGCAACTCACAAGAAGAGTCGATGAGTGGTAGGTGAGCTTCTTCAAAAGGCAGACGTATAAAAGTTACAAAGTCAGCGATTATCTTAGGATGTGGGGTTGAAGATTCACATGTCTCGGAGAAGAGTGTGGAACTCAGTGATGTGGCTAATCGTCTCGGTCTTGTGTGGGATGATTACCATCAGGTCTAATTCCTTCTCTCGTTTTCCTATCTCGTTTATTTATTTTATTATGAAAGTCCTATGTCTCAACATTCGAGGGTTTGGGTCGGGTAAATCAAGTAAAATTGGGGATTGTAGAAAATTACATATTCGTGAATGCCCTAGTATTGTTGCTCTTCAAGAAACTAGGTTAAACAGTGTTGATAACTACTAGGTTAGCTTAATTTGGGGTTCTCAAGAGTTCGGATTTATACAAAGAGAAAAAATTGGGAACTCGGGGGGGTTTCTTGCTTATTTGGAATACCAATGAGTTCTTGATAGAACAATCGTTTTTTAGTGATTTTTATATTGCGGTTTCGGGTAGATGGAAGGGTAGGGATGAACTCACTTTCATTGTCAATGTTTATGGCCCACACGATGATGCTAATAAATTGAAAATGTGGTCGAGTCTTGAATCTTTCATAGGTACTTATGTTGCGGCTTGGATTGTTTGCGGTGACTTTAATGAAGTACGGGAAAAAAATGAAAGACAAAATTGCGAGTTTATTGAAAGAAGAGCGAATTGGTTCAATGATTTTATTGCCAAAACTCAACTTATTGATGTTCCGTTAGGAGGGAAAAAATTCACGAGAATTTACGATAATGGTTTGAAGTTTAGCAAATTAGATAGGTTCCTCATCTCCAAGAAATTTTACTTAATGTGGGAAGATATTTCGGCTCTTGCACTTGAAAGGAAATTATCGGATCATTGCCCAATTGTGTTGAGAAATAGAGCTACCGATTACGGTCCGAAACCTACTAAAATCTTCGATGAATGGTTAGAAGATGAAGGCTCTAAGAAAATTATAGAGGATGCGTGGAATGTAAATGTGGAAGGGGTAAGGTTAGATTGTGTCTTTCGAAACAAATTAAAAAACGTCAAGCTTGCATTGAAAGAGTGGAGTAGGAAAACTTTTGGTAATCTTGATCTAGAGATTGAGGAGCTAAAGAAAAAGGCGTGTGATTGGGAATTGATTGCGGAGAGTCAGGTTTTGGATGAAGAACATAGACTTAAATGGTTGGAGGTTAGGAAATAATGGAATGACAAAGAAAAGGTTCGGGCTAATATGGCAAGACAAAAGTCACGATTTAAATGGATACATGACGGTGACGAAAATACGAGAATTTTTCATTCGGTTTTTAAGAGAAGACATTCCAAGAGAAACATTAGAGGATTGAATATCAACGGGACTTGGTGTGAGGATCCAATCGAGGTCAAGCAGGCCGCCTACATTCATTTTAAGACACAATTCAAGAAGAGAAACCTAAATAAAATGCGGTTTTCTGACAGTGATCCCACAAACTTCTCTGGTGCCGATGATGTTCCTGTTTCTGCTGTACGTACGCGTGACTTTTCTGTTTCTGCTGAACCTGCACATCAGGTGGCAGCCACTGTTGAACCACCTGGTACTTTACCTGCTGTTACAGCAGGTTTTGAATCGGCAACCATCACCACACAGCCTTTTTTGTCTAGGATAAGTATCTCTCAGGCTGCTGCTATCGAGGAAAGCTTCACTGAAATTGAAGTGCTTGACGCCGTTAAAGAATGCAATTGTTCGAAGGCTCCGGGTCCCGACGGTTTCAAGTTTAAATTTTTTCATTTGTATTGGGATCTTGTTAAGAACGACCTTATGAACGCTCTACATTGGTTTTGGGAGAACTGTGATATTTCCAAAGGTTGCAATGCGTCGTTCATTACTTTGATTCCTAAGAATAATGATCCGTTGGGACTCAACGATTATCGCCCCATTAGTCTAATCGGTTGTTATTATAAGATTCTTGCGAAGATCCTCTCTAATCGTATAAGGAAAGTGCTCCCTTCGGTTATTGGTTTTGAGCAAAGCGCGTATCTTAAAGGAAGATATATACTTGATGGTTCTCTTATTGCAAATGAAGCTATCGATTACTTAAAGAGAAACAAAAGAAAGAGCCTCATCTTCAAGGTTGACTTCGAGAAGGCGTTCAATAGTTTGAGTTGGGATTTCCTGTTGGATATAATGAATAGAATGGAGTTTGGGATTCGATGGAGAAATTGGATTCGAGCATGTCTTAAGTCGGCTTCGATTTCGGTCCTTGTCAATGGTTCCCCGACTAATGAATTCTCTATCGAGAGAGGCGTTCGACAAGGAGATCCTCTGTCACCTTTCCTTTTTCTTATCACTGCAGAAGGTTTAAACTGTATTATTAACAGGGCTTGTGTGGTCAACCTTTTCAATGGTGTGGAAATCAGTAAAGACAAGATTAATTTATCCCATCTCCAGTTCGCGGATGACACGATCTTTATTGGAGAGTGGAACAGTCAAAACTTTTGTAACCTCATGAAAGTCCTCGAATGTTTTGAAAATGTTTCTGGACTTAAGATTAACTTTCATAAAAGTGTGCTCTACGGACTTGGTGTTTGTGGTGATGATGTGGAAAGGTTATCTTCTCGTGTGGGATGTAAAGTGGGTGAACTTCCGTTCACTTATCTTGGCCTCCCAGTTGGTAAGAATATGAGCCTTAAACAAAGTTGGAATCCCGTGTTTGAGAAGTTTGAATCGAAACTCACCAATTAGGAAGCTAGATCGATTTCTTTTGGTGGAAGGCTTACGCTTATCAAATCGGTTCTTAGTAGTTTACCGCTATACTATTTTTCACTTTTTCGTGCCCCGTTGAGTGTCGTTAAAAAATTAGAGAGTGTGAGGAGAAACTTCTTTTGGGGCGGGACGGGTGAGTGCTCAAAACTTTCGTGGGTCAAATGGGATGATTGTCTCTTATCCTATGATGTGGTGGGGGGAGGGGGGGTTTAAATATCTGGTCTCTTCGGGGGGAAAATCTTGCTCTTTTGGGAAAGTGTTTTTGGCGGGCAATGAAATGCCCCGTCCTAATCCATCTGGACGAAGTCATCAACATTTGATCCCAGAGCGATGATCGACTCCAAGTAATGTCCTTAAAATGAGCAAATGCACAGCGGAAGATTTCTTTCATACCTGAGAATAAACATACTTTCAAGTGTCAACCAAAAGGTTGGTGAGTTCATAGGTTTATCTTAAAACGATAAAATTCATCATTTTGATAGACCACAAAATTTAAATGCTGCATGGTACAAATGGGCCTGAATCCTATACCCACCTGTAATGTACATGCTATATCTTTTAAATACAATACATATTTCTCGTGTACGAAACCATTTTCACAAATCATAGTAACCGTACACATATTTTGTGTACAAAATATCATACACATAACCTGTGTATAAAATCATTCTCTCGATATATAACATTCACTTCAATTGGTGGCAATTATCATGTCCACATAATTCAATGGTGGCAATTATCATGTCCATATAATTCAATGGTGGCAATTATCATGTCCACATAATTCAATAATAATCCGCAGAACTTCTGTCTGCATAATAATTCATTCGAGGAATGTTTTGCTTGTGTCTATCTCGTCAAACATTTATAAAAGCATTTCATGTATTTGCAGTTCAAAATATATTTCAAAAGCATTTAATAAAGCAGTTGTAAAAACAGCGCATGTATTCTCAGTCCCAAAAATATAAAGAGTAAAAGAGAATCAAATGAACTCACCTAGTGTATTTTGTAGTAAAAATACATATAACGACTTTGAACAAGTATAGGGTTTGCCTCGGATTCACGAACCTATATCATTCGTATATATATTAACACATGTAATTGTAATTGAAATAATTATATATATATTATTAGTTGTGATATATTTTTTTATATTACTAATTTAGCTACTTCATTATATATTCATGTTATATATGAAAATATTTATATATTTAAAATATGAGTATTAAATATATTTTTACGTAATTGATCTGTTATTTACAAAGTACCAGTTATAATAATAATAATGATAATAATAATAATAATAGGAATAATAATAATATTAAGTTATACCTTTGTAGCATTAAAAAGAATTAAACTGCCCGAGACAGGACTCGAACCCAAGACCTCTCGCTGACCCGCTTACGCACAGTTCTGCTGCTGTTTTCTGATAGTTAACACGTCCCAACTATATATAATATGTTTCTATCTGTTATCCATTTTCTTAGTCCATGAATTAAATAAAGAAGCCCACATTATCAAATAAATTAAGCCTGCCCATCTTCTAATTAGTTAGCCTGATCCAGACTATTTATTAAACCCAAGTACAATTAACTCAAAACACCTCAGTCCAACAACTGGCCCAATATGGACTGCTTCCATTGTTGATTAAAATAAATATGCCTTAGCCTGGGTTCGAACCCACTACCTCTTGTTTCACTAACACACTACCAAACCATCCATCTGTTTTGTTATTTCTGAAACAACTCCTAATTTAATTCTATATAAACCAAAATTTCTGTTTCCTTTTTCTACTTATTCCTAATAACACCCAGAACTTTTCTTTATCAAATTTTATCATCTACTTCATGACTTCATTAACATCATCCATTCGTTATTATGATAATCGTGTATTCCTAATCATCATCATAATCACATCGTCGTGATCAACCTATCTCCTTATCATCTAAATCATCACGTCTTCATCATCATGCTTTACTATCATCATAATCATAATTATCATCTTTATAACCGATACATCATAATGATTATGTGTCATCATCCTAAAATAAAATGATCAATCAACCTCCTGTAGTATAACAATCGAAAAATATATATGTAGATAATATGTTGTTTCCTAATCATGGTGTTCTTGTAGTGGACATTAGGATCGACTTTATTCCAAAAGAATTCGTCCCACTAAACTTCAAAAGGTGATAAAACATCGGCTATAGCTTTCCCACTAATAAAAAGTGTCGTCCATGAGGATTTTTATAATAATCCACTTGCAAAACTTTTTATAATATGAGCCGTAATATTATTCTATATAACTATAACTATCAAAACTCCAAATCGCGTCCTATATCATCATTATATCTTCATTAAACCTATCATACCTCTACTGAAATCTCCTCTATCTAACTTGCTAACAGATACAGAAAAAGAAACACTACAACAGCAGCAGTCATTCACATGGAATGAGTGGTAATTACGTGGTGTTCGTACAGAAAATAGACGACACACGGCTGCAGAAACAGTAGGCGTCGATGGGGTTTTATCGAGGCTTCGTTTGATGGTATTGTTCAAGTAAGAAACGGCAACGATGATAGTTGTAATTGATTATGATTTTATGTGGTGATTTTAATCGTTCATGAAGGAAAAGAAGGAAGTGACGAGGTGGCTGTTGGAGGTGTTTGGTGTTCATGGTGTTTGTGTTTTCGAATATGAAACAGAAAACAGTAAGCATAGTTGGGGTTTTGGGTTCATGAAGTGGGTTGATCGAAGTGGTGATGCAAAGTGGTTTAGGATGATGATTTTAAATGGTTGTGGTTCTTTGATAGTTTGGAATGAAACCAAAAACATCCAAACGTAGTAGTGGATATGGTATTGGTTTATGAATTAATCGAATAAATACATGGAAAGGATAAACGAAGAAGAAGAGAAATATAATAAGGGGTGTTCGGTTTAAAGGTAAGCTGTTGGTGGTTTAGACGATGGTATTGATGAATCTAGATGATGATTTGTGGTGAAGTATGGTTGTTCTCAGGTGTTGATGGTTTATGGTTCTCATTGTTGTTTCAATAAGAAGACAGAGATAGATAGTTGAGAGATCATTGATATACTCCATATAGATATGTATAATAATAGATAGAATATAGATAATGAATGTAATTGTGATTGAAACATGTAACAGAAAAGAAATAAATACAAAACTGGTAGGGTTATTACAGTCGACAGAATTCAACCATGAACAGAAGAAATAAAGAAAATTAAGGGATTTGAGTGTTGATTGCTAACTGATTTCGTACACTTTTGATATGGGTATCTAACAAGAAACAAAATTTAGAAAAGTTGAAAGTGATAGTTGAATGGATTGAAATCCATTTGTAGGTTCTTATATGTATAAATAGTATTAGTAATTAATAAATATCAATAATTCTTTTAATATTATTAACAATACTAAAAACTAATAATAATACCAATTTTTAATATCAAGTATATTGATATTGATAATTATTAATGATAGGGATTATAAGTTGTATAACAATAATCATAATAAATTGATGGTTTTAGTAGTAGTGATTATATTAATAATGTTATTAATAACAATCATTTTAATAATTAAATTCATAATTTTTCTACTACTATATATATATAATTATGTTTTAAGTATCAAGTAGACAATTATATTTATTATATATTGAAACCAATAAACTCGGAGTATATCATTCAATATGTTGACAAATATTTATATCCGAAATCATGTATATTCGATATACTCTATATATTTACAATAACAAGTTTTTGTTATTTCAATTTATCTTAGATCAGATAATAGTCCTTTAATATCTATAATTTATAATGATATAATTATTTACATATTTAATTATATATGCATTTCTGTTTACAATTCGCATGTTCGTGAATCGTCGGGCATAGTCAAAGGGTAATTGATTACATGAATATAGATTTCAAACTTTTCGAGACTCAACATTACAGGTTTTGCTTATCGTGTAGGAAACATACAAAGATTAAAGTTTAAATTTGATCGGAAATTCCCGGGTCACTACAGTACCTACCCGTTAAAGAAATTTCGTCCCGAAATTTGAGTGAGGTCGTCATGGCTAACTATAAACATGTTTTCATGACGAATATGAGTTGATAAATAGAGTTTTATTATCATTGAGTAATATGGATAAAACAATTTGATTATTTGAAGAGCACGAGTGAAGCTATTCACAAAAGAATGAAATGAGAAACAAAGATTTGTTTTTAACTTTTGACGTAGTCAGGTTTGAATTTAGAAAATAAGGCGCGTCTTAACTTTTGACATTGCCTTGGTTGAATTCCAAAATTCAAGGGATTTAAAGAAAATCTTGAAGATCTATAAGATCTGATTCTTCGAGATTTATAGAAATTAAGATCTCTTTAATTAAATACGGTGATCTGCCCCGATTACTACGTCTGATATTTTCTTTATAAATTTACCTTTTCCGTTCCATTTATTTTCACCACTTCTATACTCAATTCCTAAATTCAAAAGATTTATGAAAATGCTTAACCCTGTTCTGATCCTTGTTCTTATTCTAACTATCGCAATGATCGTTCTTCTTTTCCAACTTCCACCTGAAGAATCTGTTTATTTCTATTATACTCTAGGGATTATTGTATTTATAATCCTTCCGTGTCTTTATATTGCTATACGTACTGATATCTACGGTTTGTAATTTCGGTGTTGTCATCGGGCTTTATATCTTCCCTTATACTTTGAAGCTCCATACTTTTGTTATTCTCTTCCCGACCTCAAGTCAAGCGAATAATGGTCCAGAATTCATATGTATGAAATTTTGAATGATCACACTATACTAAGCAGAAGAATTGTAATAGCACGATTTAATTGATTAAATTACCAGGATCACTGAGAATAGAACTATCAAGAATATACTTTCTTGATATGTTCAGAAGTTAAGCAGAATGAAAGAGTTATGTAACATGACACATGATGACGTTATAATCTGTGAACCATCATGTTCCATTTAGAAACTCAGCATGACTTACTATAGTATAATCACGTTGATCAAGTGTCATTATATTATACTAACTCATGCATCAGTTTCCAACATTATTTCAATAACATTCCTATTTTAAACTCGAAAGTTTACAGAATATAGAAACTAACAGTTTCTATATGATGTAACACTGATAACACGAAGAGATTAATGATTTCAGATAAGAATAGTTATGAAAATATCCTCAGAAATATCGAAGATATTTATGATGATATTTCCAGACTTTCTAAGATCGAAGGTTGATGAAGAAAAATCCTTTCGCAAGGATTTAGAATAAATAAGGAGCAAGATATTCGCTAAAGATTTCATCAGAAACAGAATCATTTGGATTCTTTGAAGTCAAACTTATTCTTTGTGATTTGTCCACGGCTTCCTTCATAGTTTCGCATAATCTGCTTTTCGGTACTAAATTTTCTATTGAATGTTTCCAATATATGATACACAGGAAGCACGAAGAGGTATATAATTTCGGACGAGAATATTTATGAAAATATCCTCAGAAATATCGAAGATATTGATGATGATATTTTGGAATTTCTAAGTTCGATGGTTGATGGAGAAATATTTTCCGCAAGATTTTAACATGACTTCGGAGCAAGATAATCTCTAAAGATTTCAACGGATCCAGAGTTACCTGGATTCTTTGAATATAGGGTATGGTCTTTGTATTTGTCCTTGGTCTCCTTCGTGGTTAGCTCAATCCGTTTTCCAGTTCCAACTTTTATGAGTTTTTCCAACATACTATTCTTTATCATCAAACTTTCGATGATTAAGGTCATTTACAGTTGTCTACGGTTTTTGCTGCTTCATTCAGCTTTTTCAACATTCAGAGTATTGATTTGTGACTGAGTGCTTTTCAGAATTTCAGAATGAGAGATCATAATTCTAAGAGATAAATGTCATACATATAACTGTTGATGTAGATATGCTGTGAGTTTTCAAAGTACTGATTGCTGATTCCCGGTAATTGTTATGGCAGTTCTCGTTACCAGATGCGGATGAGTGTATGATACTGTTTCAATGAATTAAATATAATGATTTGTCAGAGAGATTCAAGCCAAAAAAAAAACAACGAGGTTGCTGGTACGTCTGCTGGTAATATGATGGAATATAAAAGAATTCTTCGGTATAAAAAGGGTAATTGTATATATCAGGATTATAGTAAGGCTACTTCGAATGAAAAGTCGAAGCTGACTTGTTGAAGCTGTGAAAAAATTTGCTAATTTGGAAAGAGATTGCAAAGTTAGTTTGGGTAATAATAACACTAAGAAGTTAGCATATCTACATTTTAAACGTTTACTCAGTTGCCGAGAGTTTCTCAGGTGAAAGGTTATATGCATCAATCTTTTCTTCCGTAGGTGAAATGCGGTTGGTTCATCCTCTCGATTGAGGTGTTTTCAAGAATTACGAAAGGTTTGGACACAGATTGTAATCGTCAAGATACAAATGAGGTTTTAGGGTGAAATCAAGTGGCAAACTTGAAGATTTGTTTAGTTTTATATGTTATAATTAATATTTTAATTCATTTTAATTGTCCAATGTTGGTAGTCCTCGATTGATAGTCCACAGTTAGCAATTCAACAATTCATATATAATTTAATATATATAATATTCGAATTAATTAATACGTATCGTGACCCGTATTCGTCTCAGAATTGATCACTACTCAAACTATATATATTATTGTAGAATCAACCTCAACCCTGTATAGAGAACTCGATCATTACTGTATATAGAGTGTCTATGGTGATTCCAAATAATATATATAGATGCGTCAATATGATATGTCAAAACCTTGTATACGTGTCCCGATATTTAAAGTGCGTAAAATAAATAACAGAAAATAAATGACGATAAATAAAATTGTGAGAATTAAAATTGCGATAAAATAAATTGCGATAATTAAATGTACAATAAGGAATTAACAATTAGCTAGGAACAGTTAGCTAGAATTTTGTTAGCGTGGATTTTTAATAAAATTTCTCATAGTTAATTTGTTTGTTTCTAACAAATTTTATTTTATCCAATGTTTTCTTCATTATGCCACTTGTCGGATTCTGATAGGTCTAAATCCAAATATGAAATTGAATGAAAATGGTTATTCTGCGGTGAACGGATACGTATATCGGTGGTTGTAATTTGGATAGTAAATGACTGTTGAATTAGATTTGAAAGAATGTACAGTGTAACTTATTAATGTGAAATCTGAATATTCCTAGGGTATTACCTACCCGTTAAAATATTTTCACAATTTACACTTTGTACGAAAGAATTTTTAATTACAATCTTTATGAAAACATATATACATATATATTTTCTTCAGATGTAATCATGGATTCATTGAGTTAATATGATATTAAACTCATTTGATTTACCGTTAGAACGAGAATATATAATCTCTAAAACATTAACGATTACATAATTGTCATGTCGAACGAAGGTAATTGACGTAGAACGTCATGTAGAATGATGATTATACTCGAGGTACAGAATGAGATGTCGAAGTTGGTGATGTTGTTGAAGCTGGTACGTTTTGCACCATATTCTCCAAATTGATTACTCGAGCGCGAAGTTCGTTGACTTCTTGTATTACTTCGGGATGATTGCCGGTAGGAACGAGCGAATGAATAAGATCTAGGATTTGAGATAGTATATAGTCGTGACGAGATAATCTGAAATGAGGCTGAAAATGGTGTTTCGGATAGCTTCGCCGGTAAGTGCTTCAGGTTCTTCGCCAAGAGGTGAATTCGGTTGGTGGAAAGGATTGCCTTCTTCCCGTCTCCATTGATTAAGTAGGCTACGATTTCATCAGATGAATTGGGGATGGATGATTGGTTGATTTATTCTGGTTATACTGCTTTCGAAGTTCGAGTGGAAATCCATATCGAAATAGCTGTCGGAATAGCTATCGGAATCTGAGGGACTCGAACTGGTTGAGGGATTCATCTCGTACGATCAGATGAAGGATTTTCGATAAGAAACATATTATAGGATGTAGATTAGTACCCTGCAATACATAAGTTACATATGCATATATAATACTAAAATCCCATAAGTTACGGAGGAATCTACGGAAGCTGTCAGGCAAAGTCTACAGTAACATATATGCTAAGATATGAATTAGCAGATACGCAAAGATACGAATTTTGTCTATACACTATTCATGCAATCATTACAGTAAGATGTGTCTAGACTAGGAATGGTAAGCACGTAATTTCCTAAGGATGATAAGTAGATGATTTCCGACACAAAATGATAAGCAAAACTTTTGACATGCAGACACGGTTGGAGTCCAGACTCACTAATGCATCCTAACAACTATCAGTTAGACACACTAATGCAAGACCTGGTTCACTAAGACCACCGCTGAGACGACCCGACCCAATCCATAGGGACGAATACAATAACATATGATAACATTGCGAGGTACTTGACCTCTATATGATACATTTTACAAACGTTGCATTTATTCTTAAAAGGCAAACTATCATTACATCAATATTTGACATTTTCGTCTAACATTTCATAATATCCAAATGACCTAATCTGTCATTTACTTATTTATATTCTCTATTGAACTCCAATGACTCGAATGCAACGTCTTTGTATCATGGCTTAAAAGGTCCCAAGTAGTATCCTTAACATGAGCTAATGCACAGCGGAAGACTTAATTCATACCTGAGAATAACATGCTTTAAAACGTCAACATAAAGTTGGTGAGATATATAGGTTTGATGCTAGCAGCGTTATAACAATGGAACACAAGATTTCATATATAAACATTTTAATAAAAATATTCTAAGTGGTTGAGCACTTGGTAACCATACTTAACATTTAATCACGTCGCATATTCCCTTTATTATGAAATCTTACTACACCGTACCAAGGTGTAGTCACGAAACGAAGTACTGTGCAACCGTTGAATACTGGTCGTCCAGTCCGGTTGGGGTTGTCAGGCCCGATAGATCTATCAACAGGATTCGCGTTTACAATACCGCTGTAAATATTAGTTACCAAGCTACAGGGAAGTATGCCAGTGGTACAACTCAACGTAGAATATATTTTTCAGTTACTTGTGTCCATAGCGTAAAACATAAAATACATGTATTCTCATCCCGAAATATTTAGAGTTTAAAAGTGGGACTATATACTCACTTTTGTCTTGAAGATATGTAATTTCGACTTGGTCTCCGATTGATATCACGAACCTATCCATATATAATATATCAATACCTTTTCTTTTTAAACAATCGTCACATATATATACTTATAATACTTTTAATACTTTTAATAATTCCTTAGTCCGTAGTTAGCAGTCCGATGTTAGTAATTCAATTTTAATGGTTCATATTTAGTTGTTTAATAAACCCCCAATGAAATAAATAAAACCCCCATCGTATATGTATTGGTCGAGATTAATCTTGACCCATGGTACCGGTGTTGTCAAATGACGTGTTGCGTACATAAAGTACCGGTGTTGTCAAATGACGTGTTGCGTACAATCATGGGATCTTATGATTAATCTTCTCATATTGTTTACGGGTGATCCTGAACCATATAAAATTAAATTATGAGTACATATGTATAAAATATCATGTTACTTTAGGAAGATGTGATTTATTTAATTTTCTCCAATTATTTTCGTGGCTAAACTAGTCTTGGATATCCGATTTTGTTTTGGTCATAATTTCTTCGTTACAACTCCGTTTTCGTTGATTCAACTTTCCACTTCCTTGGATCGAGTCCCTCTTTAAGAATATGAACTGTAAATACCTTAGTTTGTATTCGAAATCATAGGTCATAGGTCAAATTTTGGTGAAACTTATGAAGTTAATCATTTTTGTTACAAAAACATCATTTAATGACCATTTTTCTAAAAATACTTATACTATGAATTAAATCATGAAATTTTTATGTGTTAACATATTCATAAGAAATATCATTTTTCCAGAATATAAACCTCCAATTCAAAGTTCAAGATGGTTTTTAATTATCCAACCCAAAACAGCCCCCGGTTGCACTCCGACGTCATAAAAACAGTTTTTTAAGGTATTCTTTGAAAAACCAAGTTATACCTTGTTAAATTAGCATATATTTAAGTTATATTACAGGTCTTGAAGTATTTTAAAAGTTAAGTTAGAAGGATCTATTTAGTTTGCAAACAAGTTTGAAATCATTCAAACTATGTTTTTGTTGTTAAAATTGTATACCATACAATAAGATAGCTATATATATATGAATCGAATAAGGTTATGAACAAAGTTACTACCTCAAGTTACTTGGACAAGATTGCTGTAAAAGAGGAGTAAAAACCTAGAACCAAAAGAGTGATGAAATTGGATGAAAGATTGGAAGCAACTTAAGACATAAACTTGAATTGAAAGTTGTATTTTTGTAGTGTTTTTGTTGATCTTTTTATGGTGGTGTTTAAGGTGATTCTTGAGAGGATTTTTGCTGGAGTTCTTAGAGAGACATGAGGCTAGTAAGTGTGTGTGTTTAGCTAGAGAAATGATGTTCCAAAAATTGAAAATGGATGCATGTATTTATGGTGGTGTAAAAGGTGTATAAATTTGTAATTTTGTGAAAAGATCTTTTAATCATGTGAAATTGTCATACTAAATAACAAAAGTAGTTACCTTATACATAAGGCATGAACAAGGGCTGGTTGGTGGTGATTTGATGTGTATATACCAATAGTAAATACGTATAGAAGCTAGGTATGATACGAGTACATATACTCTAGATATACGTATAGAAATCTTGTGAAAAATGGAATGAGGATTCAAATATAGCTATCTTTTGTGAATATACTTATATTGTTTTATGTATTTAAGTCTTTAAAAGTGATTAAATACATTATATATACGATATATGTATAAACATTATAGGTCGTAAGTATTTATGTCAAATAACGTTACGTATAGTTATCGTTTTGAAAGCTTAAGTTAGTAGTTTCAAAATATACTTATAACTTATTGTTATTAATACAAAATGAGATATTTAAACATCCTTAAATCATGTTAAATATGTATATATACATATATATACACAAACGTATAATTAACATATATTGTATAGTTCGTGATATCATCGGTCAAACTAGACGGTTAAACGTTATGTAAAACTCTTTTCAAAATCATAAATCTCAACAATTTAGATTGCTTATCATGTTGGTAAGTTTTAATTTATGTAAATATTAATCTTATAAATGTAAAACGATCGGAAAAATCCGGGTCGTTACAGTACCCACCCGTTAAAGAAATTTCGTCCCGAAATTTGGTAGAGGTTGTCATAAATAACAATAGGAATGTTTTCATGACGAATATGAGGTATTAATAGAGTTTTATCATTATTGGAAGATATGGATAAAACGATTCGGTCATGTGAAGCGCACGAGTGAAGCTATCACAAAAGAATGAAATGAGTGAATATAGAATTGTTTTAACCGATGTCGAGATTAGGATTGATTTCCAGAATTTAAGGGATTTAAAGAAAATCTTATGTAATAAGATTTGGTTCTTCGATGATTTAGAAAACAGGATCTCCTTTGATTTAATGCGATAATCTATTTCGATTTCTTTGTCGGATATTTCACTATAAATCCACCTCCTTCCCTTTCTTACTTCCATACCTCACATCTCTTACTCTTCCTCCTCTAATTCATACCTTAAGGTATCCTTTAAAATGCTTCATCCCGTTCTGATTTTTGTTATACTTCTAACTTTCATATCTTTCATTCTTCTCTTTCATCTACCGCTAGAAGAATCTATTCACTTTTATGATTTTCTTGGAATTATAATGTTTCTAATTCTCCCGTGTCTTTACGTCGCCATACGTATTGATACACACGGTTTGTAGTTTCTGGGTGGTTATTGGGTTTGATATCTTTCCTTATATTTCGATGCTCCTGCTTCTGTTTTCCATAATCATTGTCATCCATAGTTAATACTCTCTCCTATTTGCTGTAATCTATACCCCAATTTCTATTTTGGGACTTTGTCCCTTCGTTTCTTCTTCCCGTCCCTGAGTCAATCGATCAATAGTTCGAAATTCGTAGGTATAAAATTCGGAATGAACATAGCTAATGCTCTAAGAAAGGAATGGTAATGGCACGATTTTGATTTGTCAAATTACCAGAATATCCAGGAAAATAGAACTATCAAGATGATTTGTTCTTAATATGTTTCGGAATTGGATAGAATGTAAAAGTCGTGTAACATGGCACATGATGACGGTACTGTGAATCATCATATTCCATTAGAAACTTAACATGACTTACTGTAATATAATGAAGTTGATCAAGTTTCATTATATTATACTAGTTCATGCATCAGTTCCCAACACTGCTTCAGAACATTCCTATTTTAAACTTGAAGGATTTAGAAACTAACACAGTTTCCTTTATATTGTAACGCAGATATTACAGAGAGATAAATGATTTCAGATAAGGATAGTGGTGAAAATATCTTCAGAAATATTGAGGATATTTATAATGAAAGATATGATAATATCTTGGAATTTCTAATGTCGAAGGATGATGATGAAGATTGACCCGTAAGGGTTTAGATTCAGAAGCAAGGTGTTTGCTACAGAATCGTCATAATTCTTTATGTACAAGTTTAGTCCTTGTAACTTGTTCAGAGTCTCCTTCATGGTTTGTTCAATCCGGTTTTCAGTACCAATTTTCTATCGAGCGTTCCTAACACTTCCTTCTTTTATCATCAACATTTGGTCATTAAGACCTTCTACAACATGCTGCTTCGTTAGTATTTTCAAAGTTATCGGATCTGGGTCATTGGTTATCAAACCAAGATGGTTTAAGGAGAATTGTATTTTTAGATGATTAAACGCTGATGGTAATATGATGGAATATAAAAGGTTCTCCGGTAACGATGGCGAAAGAACAACGTATATATATATATATATATATCGAGATTGTAATAAGAGTAGTCTTACTGAGATATCGAAGTGGAGCTGTGACAAAATTAGTTAATTGAAAAGGAATCGCGTGATTGTTTTTGCTAATGGATGATAAGGAATTCGATGCGGATACGTTTTAACTATAACTTCGAGTTCAAAAATTTTTAGGTGCATAACTGTATGCATAAATCTTTATTCCGTAGACGAGGTGCGGCTGGTTGAACTTCTCGATCGAGATGTTTTCAAGAATCATGAAAAGTTGTGAATGCGAATTGTAATCGTCAAGATACAAATGAGGTTTAAAATAGAATCAAGTGGCAAACTTGAAGGATTGTTTAGTTTCATATGTAATAATCATCATTTTAACTCATTTTTAATTGTCCAAAGTTAGCAGTCCGATTGTCCAATGGTTCAATAAATTCATATATGAACTAAATATATAATATTCGAATTACTTAATACGTATCGTGACCCGTGTACTGGTCTCGGTGTCGATTACAACTCAAAGTATATATATATTTTGGAATCAACTCCGACCCTGTATAGCCAACTCCCACCTTCACATATAGAGTGTCTATGGTTGTTCCGAAATATATATATAGATGGATCAATATGATAAGTCGAAACCTTGCATACGTGTCCCGTTATTTAAAATGCGTAAAATAAATAAATATATATCATGACCCATTATACAACGTGTTGTCTCAGAATTAATCCGACGTGTTGTTGTACATGTGTCCCGACGGTATGTAAAGTACAGAAATTAAAATTGCAAGAATGTAAATTGCGATAAATTAAATATTAATCAGTTAGCTAGGAACAGTTAGTCGGAACAGTTAGCGTGTAATCCTATCACAATTTCAATTAATTAATTCATCTGTTTCTAACAATTTTTATTTTGCCAATGTTTCTTCATTATGCCACTTGTTGGATTCGGATAGGTAAAAATCCAAATATGAAATTTAAATGGAAATGGTTAATCTGGGGTGAACGGATACGTATATCGGTAATTGTAAGTAGGATAATAAATGATCGTTGAATCAGATTCGAAGAATGTACAGTGTAACTTGTTAATGTGAATTCTAAATATTCCTTGGGTACTACCCACCCGTTAAAATATTTTCATCATTAACAGTTTGTACGAATGAAATTTTTAATTACAATCTTTATGAAAATATATTTGCATATATATTTTCTTCGGAGGTAACTATGAATTTAATGAGTCAATAAAATATTCAACTCATTTGATTTATCGTTATTACTAGATTACATAATCTCCAAAACATTAGAGATTACATAATCGTCATGTCGAACGAAGAACGATACGTAAAGAAGAGGTAATCGGTGTAGAATGATATGTAGAACAAAGATCATATTCGAAGTTCAGATGATGATGTTGAGGTACGTGGTGCGGATGTGATTGTTGGTGGTGGTAATGATACGGTTGGTGTTGATGCTGATGATGTCGTTGACGTCGATGATGCTACTGGTACTGAAGATTGCGAGGTTGATGTTGTTAACGGTACTGGTTATGCTGCTGGTGCTGCTGCTGGTGTTTGTAACCTTCGCACCGTGTTCTCCAAAGCCGTCACACGAGCGCGAAGTTCGTTAATTTCTGCTAGTACACCAGGATGATTGGCGGTTGGAGTGAGCGAATGAACAAGATCCGAAATATGGGATAGGATATAATCATGACGAGATACTCGAGAAATGAGAGAGAAAATGGTTTCTCGAACAGGTTCGCCGGTAAGTGCTTCAGGTTCGTCGCCAATGGGGCAATTCGGTGGGTGAAAGGGATCACCTTCTTCTTGTCTCCAATAATTTAGTATACTACGAACCCATCCCCAATTCATCCAGAATAGATGATGAGAAATTGGTTAATCCATTCCAGTGACGCTGCCTTCGGAGCCCGAATGGAAATCCATATCAGCGTAGCTGTCGGAGTCGGAGGAATTCGAACTGGACGCGGAGTTCATCTTGTACAGTCGGGGAAATGAATTTTTTGGTTTGGAATAGATTATAGGAGTTGGGTTTGGTATTCTTCAATACATAATTTACATATGTATTTATAATACTCAAAATCCCGTGAATTACGGAGAATCTTTGAAATTCGTCAGGCAATGTCTATAGCAACAGATACGCTAGGATACGAATTTTGTCTATACACTATCGATGCACCAAATGCAGTAAGACGTGTCTAGACTTAAGAATACTAAGCAGGCAATTCTTAAGGATGATAAGCAGATGATTTTCGACTAGATATGATAAGCAAAACTTTTGACATGTAGACACGGTCAAAGTCCAGACTCACTAATGCATCCTAACAACTACCAGTTAGACACACTAATGCAAGGCCTGGTTCGCTAAGACCAACGCTCTGATACCACATGAGACGACCCGACCCAATCCATAGGGACGAATACAATAACATATGATAACATTGCGAGGTACTTGACCTCTATATGATACATTTTACAAACGTTGCATTTATTCTTAAAAGGCAAACTATCATTACATCAATATTTGACATTTTCGTCTAACATTTCATAATATCCAAATGACCTAATCTGTCATTTACTTATTTATATTCTCTATTGAACTCCAATGACTCGAATGCAACGTCTTTGTATCATGGCTTAAAAGGTCCCAAGTAGTATCCTTAACATGAGCTAATGCACAGCGGAAGACTTAATTCATACCTGAGAATAACATGCTTTAAAACGTCAACATAAAGTTGGTGAGATATATAGGTTTGATGCTAGCAGCGTTATAACAATGGAACACAAGATTTCATATATAAACATTTTAATAAAAATATTCTAAGTGGTTGAGCACTTGGTAACCATACTTAACATTTAATCACGTCGCATATTCCCTTTATTATGAAATCTTACTACACCGTACCAAGGTGTAGTCACGAAACGAAGTACTGTGCAACCGTTGAATACTGGTCGTCCAGTCCGGTTGGGGTTGTCAGGCCCGATAGATCTATCAACAGGATTCGCGTTTACAATACCGCTGTAAATATTAGTTACCAAGCTACAGGGAAGTATGCCAGTGGTACAACTCAACGTAGAATATATTTTTCAGTTACTTGTGTCCATAGCGTAAAACATAAAATACATGTATTCTCATCCCGAAATATTTAGAGTTTAAAAGTGGGACTATATACTCACTTTTGTCTTGAAGATATGTAATTTCGACTTGGTCTCCGATTGATATCACGAACCTATCCATATATAATATATCAATACCTTTTCTTTTTAAACAATCGTCACATATATATACTTTTAATACTTTTAATAATTCCTTAGTCCGTAGTTAGCAGTCCGATGTTAGTAATTCAATTTTAATGGTTCATATTTAGTTGTTTAATAAACCCCCAATGAAATAAATAAAACCCCCATCGTATATGTATTGGTCGAGATTAATCTTGACCCATGGTACCGGTGTTGTCAAATGACGTGTTGCGTACATAAAGTACCGGTGTTGTCAAATGACGTGTTGCGTACAATCATGGGATCTTATGATTAATCTTCTCATATTGTTTACGGGTGATCCTGAACCATATAAAATTAAATTATGAGTACATATGTATAAAATATCATGTTACTTTAGGAAGATGTGATTTATTTAATTTTCTCCAATTATTTTCGTGGCTAAACTAGTCTTGGATATCCGATTTTGTTTTGGTCATAATTTCTTCGTTACAACTCCGTTTTCGTTGATTCAACTTTCCACTTCCTTGGATCGAGTCCCTCTTTAAGAATATGAACTGTAAATACCTTAGTTTGTATTCGAAATCATAGGTCATAGGTCAAATTTTGGTGAAACTTATGAAGTTAATCATTTTTGTTACAAAAACATCATTTAATGACCATTTTTCTAAAAATACTTATACTATGAATTAAATCATGAAATTTTTATGTGTTAACATATTCATAAGAAATATCATTTTTCCAGAATATAAACCTCCAATTCAAAGTTCAAGATGGTTTTTAATTATCCAACCCAAAACAGCCCCCGGTTGCACTCCGACGTCATAAAAACAGTTTTTTAAGGTATTCTTTGAAAAACCAAGTTATACCTTGTTAAATTAGCATATATTTAAGTTATATTACAGGTCTTGAAGTATTTTAAAAGTTAAGTTAGAAGGATCTATTTAGTTTGCAAACAAGTTTGAAATCATTCAAACTATGTTTTTGTTGTTAAAATTGTATACCATACAATAAGATAGCTATATATATATGAATCGAATAAGGTTATGAACAAAGTTACTACCTCAAGTTACTTGGACAAGATTGCTGTAAAAGAGGAGTAAAAACCTAGAACCAAAAGAGTGATGAAATTGGATGAAAGATTGGAAGCAACTTAAGACATAAACTTGAATTGAAAGTTGTATTTTTGTAGTGTTTTTGTTGATCTTTTTATGGTGGTGTTTAAGGTGATTCTTGAGAGGATTTTTGCTGGAGTTCTTAGAGAGACATGAGGCTAGTAAGTGTGTGTGTTTAGCTAGAGAAATGATGTTCCAAAAATTGAAAATGGATGCATGTATTTATGGTGGTGTAAAAGGTGTATAAATTTGTAATTTTGTGAAAAGATCTTTTAATCATGTGAAATTGTCATACTAAATAACAAAAGTAGTTACCTTATACATAAGGCATGAACAAGGGCTGGTTGGTGGTGATTTGATGTGTATATACCAATAGTAAATACGTATAGAAGTTAGGTATGATACGAGTACATATACTCTAGATATACGTATAGAAATCTTGTGAAAAATGGAATGAGGATTCAAATATAGCTATCTTTTGTGAATATACTTATATTGTTTTATGTATTTAAGTCTTTAAAAGTGATTAAATACATTATATATACGATATATGTATAAACATTATAGGTCGTAAGTATTTATGTCAAATAACGTTACGTATAGTTATCGTTTTGAAAGCTTAAGTTAGTAGTTTCAAAATATACTTATAACTTATTGTTATTAATACAAAATGAGATATTTAAACATCCTTAAATCATGTTAAATATGTATATATACATATATATACACAAACGTATAATTAACATATATTGTATAGTTCGTGATATCATCGGTCAAACTAGACGGTTAAACGTTATGTAAAACTCTTTTCAAAATCATAAATCTCAACAATTTAGATTGCTTATCATGTTGGTAAGTTTTAATTTATGTAAATATTAATCTTATAAGTGTAAAACGATCGAAAAAATCCGGGTCGTTACAACCGCTCTGATACCAACTGAAATGTCCCGTCCTAATCCATCTGGATGAAGTCGTCAACATTTGATCCCAGAGCGATGATCGACTCCAAGTAATGTCCTTAAAATGAGCAAATGCACAGCGGAAGATTTCTTTCATACCTGAGAATAAACATACTTTCAAGTGTCAACCAAAAGGTTGGTGAGTTCATAGGTTTATCTTAAAACGATAAAATTCATCATTTTGATAGACCACAAAATTTAAATGCTGCATGGTACAAATGGGCCTGAATCCTATACCCACCTGTAATGTACATGCTATATCTTTTAAATACAGTACATCTTTCTCGTGTACGAAACCATTTTCACAAATCATAGTAACCGTACACATATTTTGTGTACAAAATATCATACACATAACCTGTGTATAAAATCATTCTCTCGATATATAACATTCACTTCAATTGGTGGCAATTATCATGTCCACATAATTCAATGGTGGCAATTATCATGTCCACATAATTCAATGGTGGCAATTATCATGTCCACATAATTCAATAATAATCCGCAGAACTTCTGTCTGCATAATAATTCATTCGAGGAATGTTTTGCTTGTGTCTATCTCGTCAAACATTTATAAAAGCATTTCATGTATTTGCAGTTCAAAATATATTTCAAAAGCATTTAATAAAGCAGTTGTAAAAACAGCGCATGTATTCTCAGTCCCAAAAATATAAAGAGTAAAAGAGAATCAAATGAACTCACCTAGTGTATTTTGTAGTAAAAATACATATAACGACTTTGAACAAGTATATGGTTTGCCTCGGATTCACGAACCTATATCATTCGTATATATATTAACACATGTAATTGTAATTGAAATAATTATATATATATATATTATTAGTTGTGATATATTTTTTTATATTACTAATTTAGCTACTTCATTATATATTCATGTTATATATGAAAATATTTATATATTTAAAATATGAGAATTAAATATATTTTTACGTAATTGATCTGTTATTTACAAAGTACCAGTTATAATAATAATAATGATAATAATAATAATAATAATAGGAATAATAATAATATTAAGTTATACCTTTGTAGCATTAAAAAGAATTAAACTGCCCGAGACAGGACTCGAACCCAAGACCTCTCGCCGACCCGCTTACGCACAGTTCTGCTGCTGTTTTCTGATAGTTAACACGTCCTAACTATATATAATATGTTTCTATCTGTTATCCATTTTCTTAGTCCATGAATTAAATAAAGAAGCCCACATTATCAAATAAATTAAGCCTGCCCATCTTCTAATTAGTTAGCCTGATCCAGACTATTTATTAAACCCAAGTACAATTAACTCAAAACACCTCAGTCCAACAACTGGCCCAATATGGACTGCTTCCATTGTTGATTAAAATAAATATGCCTTAGCCTGGGTTCGAACCCACTACCTCTTGTTTCACTAACACACTACCAAACCATCCCTCTGTTTTGTTATTTCTGAAACAACTCCTAATTTAATTCTATATAAACCGAAATTTCTGTTTCCTTTTTCTACTTCTTCCTAATAACACCCAGAACTTTTCTTTATCAAATTTTATCATCTACTTCATGACTTCATTAACATCATCCATTCGTTATTATGATAATCGTGTATTCCTAATCATCATCATAATCACATCGTCGTGATCAACCTATCTCCTTATCATCTAAATCATCACGTCTTCATCATCATGCTTTACTATCATCATAATCATAATTATCATCTTTATAACCGATACATCATCATGATTATGTGTCATCATCCTAAAATAAAATGATCAATCAACCTCGTGTAGTATAACAATAGAAAAATATATATGTAGATAATATGTTGTTTCCTAATCATGGTGTTCTTGTAGTGGACATTAGGATCGACTTTATTCCAAAAGAATTCGTCCCACTAAACTTCAAAAGGTGATAAAACATTGGCTATAGCTTACCCACTAATAAAAAGTGTCGTCCATGAGGATTTTTATAATAATCCACTTGCAAAACTTTTTATAATATGAGCCGTAATATTATTCTATATAACTATAACTATCAAAACTCCAAATCGCGTCCTATATCATCATTATATCTTCATTAAACCTATCATACCTCTACTGAAATCTCCTCTATCTAACTTGCTAACAGATACAGAAAAAGAAACACTACAACAGTAGCAGTCATTCACATGGAATGAGTGGTAATTACGTGGTGTTCGTACAGAAAATAGACGACACACGGCTGCAGAAACAGTAGGCGTCGATGGGGTTTTATCGAGGCTTCGTTTGATGGTATTGTTCAAGTAAGAAATGGCAACGATGATAGTTGTAATTGATTATGATTTTATGTGGTGATTTTGATCGTTCATGAAGGAAAAGAAGGAAGTGACGAGGTGGCTGTTGGAGGTGTTTGGTGTTCATGGTGTTTGTGTTTTCGAATATGAAACAGAAAACAGTAAGCATAGTTGGGGTTTTGGGTTCATGAAGTGGGTTGATCGAAGTGGTGATGCAAAGTGGTTTAGGATGATGATTTTAAATTGTTGGGGTTCTTTGATAGTTTGGAATGAAACCGAAAACATCCAAACGTAGTAGTGGATATGGTATTGGTTTATGAATTAATCGAATAAATACATGGAAAGGATAAACGAAGAAGAAGAGAAATATAATAAGGGGTGTTCGGTTTAAAGGTAAGCTGTTGGTGGTTTAGACGATGGTATTGATGAATCTAGATGATGATTTGTGGTGAAGTATGGTTGTTCTCAGGTGTTGATGGTTTATGGTTCTCATTGTTGTTTCAATAAGAAGACAGAGATAGATAGTTGAGAGATCATTGATATACTCCATATAGATATGTATAATAATAGATAGAATATAGATAATGAATGTAATTGTGATTGAAACATGTAACAGAAAAGAAATAAATACAAAACTGGTAGGGTTATTACAGTCGACAGAATTCAACCATGAACAGAAGGAATAAAGAAAATTAAGGGATTTGAGTGTTGATTGCTAACTGATTTCGTACACTTTTGATATGGGTATCTAACAAGAAACAAAATTTAGAAAAGTTGAAAGTGATAGTTGAATGGATTGAAATCCGTTTGTAGGTTCTTATATGTATAAATAGTATTAGCAATTAATAAATATAAATAATTCTTTTAATATTATTAACAGTACTAAAAACTAATAATAATACCAATTTTTAATATCAAGTATATTGATATTGATAATTGTTAATGATAGGGATAATAAGTTGTATAACAATGATCATAATAAATTGATGGTTTTAGTAGTAGTGATTATATTAATAATGTTATTAATAATAATCATTTTAATAATTAAATTCATAATTTTTCTACTACTATATATATATAATTATGTTTTAAGTATCAAGTAGACAATTATATTTATTATATATTGAAACCAATAAACTCGGAGTATATCATTCAATATGTTGACAAATATTTATATCCGAAATCATGTATATTCGATATACTCTATATATTTACAATAACAAGTTTTTGTTATTTCAATTTATCTTAGATCAGATAATAGTCCTTTAATATCTATAATTTATAATAATATAATTATTTACATATTTAATTATATATGCATTTCTGTTTACAATTCGCATGTTCGTGAATCGTCGGGCATAGTCAAAGGGTAATTGATTACATGAATATAGATTTCAAACTTTTCGAGACTCAACATTACAGGTTTTGCTTATCGTGTAGGAAACATATAAAGATTAAAGTTTAAATTTGATCGGAAATTCCCGGGTCACTACAGGCAAAAACCGAGCCAAAATCACTTTGGGTTTCCATTATAAAAAGTATTTATGGCGCTAACGGACTACTTCCTCCTTCGATTCTTAACGGATCGCAAGGCGTAAGTAGTGTTTGGTCAAACATTGTACGTGCAGGTATTATGATAGAGAAGATGGATATCAACTTTGCGGGTTCGTTTCTAAGACTAATCTGGGATGGCGCCGAAACAGATTTTTGGAATGATTCGTGGCTTTGTGAAGTTCCTTTGAAGCAAAAATTCACGCGTTTATTTCACCTAGATGAAGAACCGAATCTGCGAGTGCAACAACGTGTAACATGGAGCGACCGTGATGTATTCTTTAACGAGAAGTGGAGGCGAATGCCTTCGGGTCGAGCACTTGGCGACCTTAATACTCTTCGAGGCATGATAAATGATTATGTGAAACAAGACAAGTCTAGGGATTCTTGGGTTTGGAATCTTGCGGGAAACGAGTTATTTTCTTCAAAGACATTGGCGAGCATTATTGATAACAGCTTGCTTGGGAATGGATCGAACATGGAATTCTTGAAGAATAGCTTGGTACCTAACAATGTTTCAATCTTCATATGGAGAGTGTTAAAAAGGCGGATACCGGTACGTACCGAACTTGATAAGAGAGGTATTGACCTAGATTCCGTTAGATGCCCTCTATGTGATGATGATGTTGAAACTATTGATCATTCTATGTTTTTTTGTCGTCATTCGTTGGATATTTGGGAGCAGGTTTACAAGTGGTGGGGATTAGGCATGGTTTCAAATTTAAGTATAAATGAAGCTTTTCGTGGAGAATGTAACCGCTCCTTATCCCATTTTGGTCAAGTATTTGGCAAGTAATCAAGTGGACGTGTGCTTATCTTATATGGAATAATCGCAATCAAAAGGTTTTCTCCAATTCGTCATGGAACGGTCCAAAGGGCTTGATGGAAATTCAACTTAAGTCTTTTGAGTGGATCTCTTGTCGCATTAAGAATCGGAAGATGGATTGGCTTCGGTGGATTTCGGATCCTTGGTCTTGTTTTGTCTAACATAATGCATTTTGAGTTGCCCCCTCCGCAACTACTGCGCTTCTTATTTTTTGCATTCATAGGTCGAGCATCATTGTAATATAATGTAATGTATCTTTTTCGGGTCGTTTTGTAATGGGTTGCCTCCCCTTAATAGGCTTCGTGATTAATATAATTTGCTTTTCGAAAAAAAAAAATTAGTTGAAAAAATTACAGCCCTTAGATGAGGAATTTTCGGATTAATCTTAACCGCTCAAATTAAGTTGACCTCATTAGCGATTTCGAGTAGGGAGCTGATACTTCCACCTTCATGTTTACTACTTCCACCATAATTATATGCCTTTCTTTCAGTTATAACCCTGAATAAATTAAAACAAAAAGCTTGTGTAAGATATTCATTAAGGGTATTTAAGTAACTTTAAGTGGAAGAATTAATTGTAATGGTGGAAATATAGTAGGGGTTATAGTGGCTAACTAGTTGTGTAGCCCTCGCTTCGCGCCGGGGGCTACGTTTTGAATACGAGTTAAAAAAAAAAGTCTATTATTTTGTAAAAAAAAAAAAAAAATCGACATCTAACATTGAAGGGTTGTTTCTTTTGTGAAAGTTGCTTCTTTTATCGTTGAGGAAGAAAAGAGAAAAAAAAAGTTAGTTGATTTTTTTGTAAAAAAATATTTTTTTCGACATCTTTCGGTAACATTGAAGGGTTGGTTCTTTTACGAAAGTTGCTTATTTTATCGTTGGGGACAAAAAAAAAATTGTAAAAAAAGAATGTTTTTTGACATCTTTTGGTAGCATTGAAGCGTTGTTCATTTTATGAAAGTTGCCTCTTTTATCATTGAGGAAGAAAAGAGATAAAAAAAAAGTTAGTTGATTTTTTTGTAAAAAGGTATTTTTTCGACATCTTTTGGTAACATTGAATGGTTGGTTTTTTTACGAAAGTTGCTTATTTTATCGTTAGGGACCAAAAAAAAAGAAGGGTAAATGACGAAAATACCCTTGGTTACTATTGGTGAATAATGAAATAGAGTTTTGTCTATTAGTATATATATAAATAATAGTAGTACTAATAAAAAAAATAATGAATAGTTATTATATAATAAAAAATATGTGGTCGATTTATAATGGATGAGAAGTGTAATGATGAATTTATGAAATGTGAAAAGTTTGTGGTAAGTTTATAAAAGTTATAAAGCTAATTAGTATAGAGGTGTGGTTGAATTATTAAAAAGTAAATGGTTTGGTGGTTGAATTATAAAAAAGTAAAAAATTGATGTGCATTTGTGAAGTTTGAAAAGTTAACTATTCATTTTAAGTATGTCTTTTAGACTAATTAGTATAGAGGTGTGGTTGAATTATTAAAAAGTAAAAGTTTTGGTGGTTGAATTATAAAAAAATAAAAAATTGATGTGCATTTGTGAAGTTTGAAAAGTTAACTATTCATTTTAAGTATGTCTTTTAGATATGTAGGTATAAATGTCTTTTAGACTAATCAGTGTAGAGGTGTGATTGAATTATTAAAAAGTAAAAGGTTTGATGGTTGAATTATAAAAAAGTAAAAAATTGATGTGCGTTTGTGAAGGTTGAAAAGTTAACTATTCGTTTTAATATGTCTTTTGGATATGTAGGTATAAATTACTTCCAATACCCTTGAATAACCTAATTGTAACTTCCGATTTGAAAACTGCCGAACCCACGATCTTGGCAGTTATCATGGACAACAAAAAAAACGATCATGCTTTTATAAATATCAGATTAGGGTTCGCACACTCATGGCGAAATACAATTGCAACTTAGTATTACGCACCCCTAAACCGTCACACATACAACTTCATTATTTCCATTCAGCGATCAAATTTCTCAGCTTCTAATCTACGAAATCGGATGTTATACAGCGAATGATGTCAACAAAACATTGATTAGTCTCATATATCCGTCAAATTTTATGGTTCCGGTTATGAGTTATGATACTGAAATAATCAACAATCAACAACCAACGATTTCATGATAATGTATTGAAGTCCGGTGATCGATGTATTATTATTTCCGTTGCGGCTCACAAGACAAGCGATGATGACAAGCGATGATGAGAAGGTGTGTAGTCTCTAACTGAATTATTGCTTTTTTACAGTTACTTGATTAAGCTTCTAAGTATCTATTTAAATTATTCATAACTTTACACCTAAATCTCAAACTATCAAAATCATTCCTTGAATTGAATTGAAGCCGGTTATTATTATGGTTAAGCCGATTATTGGGTCATAATTATAAAATATGTAATAACATGTATTTATTATGTAATATGTAATGTAATTATGTATTTCCAATTCTGACGCTTCCATTTGTATAGAATGCAGGTAATTCAATTCAAGGTGAAAACAACAATAACGAATAACAATAAGGAATCCTGAATAATTGAAGGTAATTAATTTTTAGGTTTTATAGGTTTATTAATTTTTTTTGTTATGTTTATTTCATTGTTCTTACTTAGGTGTAACAAAGAAATAATTATTAATTTAGTTATGATTACAATAAATTAATAATAGCGTTGTTTATGCCAGGTTTTGTTAATTCAATATAGAACCCAGTTATTTTCTTACTCTTTGGCAGTTAATTTTTCATTCTTATAGGTTCATAATAATTGAATCTCTTATAAAACAATTGATATTCAAATGAATTTTGAACTTATAAATTCAGTTTTTTCAACTAATACAATTGATTTAGTTATGAACTTCTATTTTATATGGTTTGTGTAAATGTTTACTAATGTTTAGTGTTAACACCTATTTCCTTATGAGGTAAGGCTTAGTGTGTCAACAAGATACTAGAAGTAATCTAGCTTTAGGAGGGCGGAGTGTTGCCGATTGATTTTTACCCTTGGGAAATAATCCCTGCAGACCCGGTTCACAAGTGTAGAAACTTGTGGGGTGGCTTAATCAATCTGTCGTCCGTAGAGCGTAAAAGTGCTAGCCGGATGACTTCTAGTGAAAGAAAGTAGAGAGAGAAAGAGAGAGGTGAAGTCTCAGCTCTCAAAGTTATCAGAATGTCTGAACTGTGTAAAATGACGACCCAAGGGGTCTATTTATAGTGTCAGATCCACCAGATTGCTTGGGGACACGTGTCAGATGATGATATGTTCTGTTACTTGTGATCCGAAATTTACGCTGAAGGTGGCGTTCTCCGGCCAGGGCTTACGCGCTAGGCGGACTTCTGGGCTTACGCATGACGGAGCAGCCTGTAAAACGGAGAACGCTGGACGGTTAACTCCACAAAACTGTTGTTTCCAGCCTTCCTGATGCTACTTTTATGCAACCATTATGCCTTTTATGCGTGTATTCGATAGAATACACCATTAAGTCCCCCCAGTTTAATGACTTAAGCATTTGAAAATTGATTAAGTTGTTAAACTTGGAATAACGCATGCCAACCAAGTCTTCACGTTTTCCTTTTGCATTGGGAAGCACATCACAGGCATTAAATGATAGGCGAATTTTACTGACATTGTGATGATTGCTTTTTGCACAGCTAAAATATCGCACGCGCCTCTAGCTGTAAAAAGACTTTTCGATGTACTCACCTTTTTATCTTGTCCTTACACGTGTGTGGCTGAAAACAAAACCCCCAAAATCACCACTGATTACAGCTGTTATATCTTTTTGCTTTTTAACCACCATAAACCCTAACCGATCATTTACTTTTACAACTTCCTTCTACAGTATTCATCTTCTTGCATCAATACCTTCGTTACTTCCTGTTTCATTTAGAACATTAATGGCAGCCATAAAGGATGTTGCAGCTATTCCCAGCAGAGTAAATGAGAGATATTTAAGCGAGCTACTGCAACATTTTCCTAGATTAGCTGGTGTTGAACCAGTGATTCCTGCAATTAATGCCAGAGCCTACTCACCACCCCCTGGCAAGGTTGCTATTTATGGCCATTCAATCTTCAATTTTTGCTTACGTCTGCCATTTACACCATTCTTCTTAGAAGTTTGCAAGTTTTACGGTGTTGCTGTTGGTCAATTCGAACCAGCATCAATTCGAAAGATTTTGATTTTTGAAATGTATTGTCACGCAAGGAGCATTGAGCCATCCATTCGGATATTTTGCCATTTGGTACGCATAGCACGCCATGAAAATGGTTGGTTCACATTCAATAAAGTTCATGGGTTTTTGAAACCTGCACTTGATCATCCTGGCGATAACTGGTATGCTTCATTTATCTTTATTAATGAAGATGCAATTGATAAACAATACTCAGCTACTCGAGTATGACGCAAATACTCGCATACCGTATTTGTTGCCTCTAGAGAACGTCGTACCTCGGGTAATGAAAATGACAACACTGAATTATGCAAAATTCCATACCAAAACCTGTACTTGTTTTTTTGCATACTCAGTACTGGTGGATTTTATAATCCAAACCCTTCCTTATACTTTATGCCACCTTTGAAATGTTGTGAAGCATATTGGAACTCTTTTATAAATAACAATTTCCCTTTATCTCCAACAGCTAGTGCAGCACATCAAGACACTACATTAACAACTCTTCCGCCTTCTGCCAAGAGGAGAAGAACTGGTCAAATTCCTCTGTCATCCGCTCAACAAGGAGCTGGCCCTAGTTCTTCTCAACAACAAATTACGCTTCCCAATCTTGACACAAACATGCTTTCCTCCCTTTTAAAAGGACCACCACATTCGTACGAAGATTTCATGACTTTTCTGAATGCCATGGTGTGCCCTTCACTAGCCCAATTCTTTAGCAATTTATCTGATGCAGATGCCAAGAAAGTTAAGGCACAAAGTATCATTCTGAACATTGCTTCTGGTCTAAATGACCTTCAACGCCTATCTGACTTGCAAAACAGTGAAGTCACTACAAATAAGGAGCTATCTGCTGAAAAGGAGAAAGTGGCCAGGACTGAACGAATAGCCACAGAGATAAAGAGGGAATACGAGACAATGAAGAGGCATTATGAGAATTGCAACAATCAGAGGGCGGAATATAAGGAGCAAGTCAAAGAACTATCTTTCAGAGAAAAGCGGCATCTGAGCAAAATTGATGAACTAGTAAAGGAGAACGAAAAAATGCTTGAGCAAAATAATATGTTGAAAGAACAGCTTAAAGCCAAAGAGGAGAACGAAAGACGAATGATAACTGGCATTCCTGCGCTTGTAGAGCGTATCTTTAACTGTCAGGCATTATCTCACAGAATCCCTGAGTTTGTCCGCCTTGCCAAATCAGTTGAACGGTTAAATTTTTTCAATTTTATGAAGAGAAAACTACCAGAACTTCCAAATCCTCTGCCTGAGGTAATCACATCAAAGATTAATGAAAATGCCATTTTAGAAGCTGATGCAGCCGGTGCCTCAATAGAAAATATGAGGTTTTCTGATCTTGAAAATCTTTGTAAAAGGCCAGATGTAACAATAGATGATGTATTGAATTATACTCCACAGGATGAATGAAACACTATGTTGTTATACATCTGCTTTTTCATAACACTTAATATTGCACTTGGTTATGTATATTAGAAATATATGCTGTAACTTAGTAAGATTGTTGTAATGAACAATGCTCAAGATATTGAGATTGTACTTTGCAATCATTATAGTTATGAATATCAAAATCATATTCTCCGTCATACGCCTTCCGTCATGAAACTCATGAGAAAAAATTACGAACTACTTTCGCCTTTAAATTTTTTGATGGACACTATGATCCGTTTTTCGTTTTGCTCTGCATTTTGTGTATATAAGTTGTGTCATGACATTTTTTGTAGATTCGTTTCATCGCTTCGATGCTTTAGTGAGTTCTACATGTCTCACTATCGATACAACCATTTTGAGTATGATTGTACTTCTACCACCGAAAGGGTTTCTTTCTTTCTGCGGGTAGGGATGACACACAGCTATGTGACACCTGGGCTAAAAAATCCTTGGCCGGATAAAATTTGTGAAAAATATTGCCATAAGAATAATTGCTATTATTCATATTCTTAAAGAAACTTTTACATTTATGACTATATCTCATGCATTTGACAGTTGATCAAGCTGTCCATGCATATAGTGCTACGCATAAAATTTCTTTAAATTCATTGCATTCCAAGCTCTTTCATATTGCTCGCCGGAAGGCGCAGCAAGCATGTATGATCCATTCTGATTTACTTTCGTGACCTTATAAGGTCCTTCCCATTTTGGGGCTAGCTTTCCAAATTTGATTTGCCTGCTTGCCTCATTATCACGTAGTACTAAATCACCTACTTCAAACTGCACATGATGCACTTTCTTGTTATAATATTTTGCCATTTTATGCTTGTGATCTGCTTGCCGGATGGCGGCCATCAACCTTTTTTCCTCCAACAAGTTGAGATTCTCCCTTAACGCCTCAAAATTAGCCTCAACATCAAATGCCATAATGCGTTGCGTTGGCACACATATTTCAGCCGGTATCACTGCCTCTGTTCCATACACTAGACTGAAAGGTGTTTCCCCCGTGCTCCGCTTTGGCGTCTTCCGGTGTGCCCACAATACATTTAGCAGCTCATCCACACATCCAGTTTGACTTAGACCCAACCGTGCCTTAATGACAGCAACGATTTCCTTGTTGGTAACCTCCACTTGTCCGTTCGCTTGAGGATGAGCAACAGATGTAAAATTTTGCTTTATGCCCAACTCTTCACACCAACTCCGAAATGGATTTTCTGCAAATTGCTTGCCGTTATCGCTGACTATTTCATTTGGCACCCCATAACGGCATACAATATCATGCCAAACAAACTTTTTGACATTTTCTCCTGTGATTTTTGCTAAAGCCTTTGCTTCAACCCATTTCGTGAAAAAATCGATCGCTACCACCAAGAACTTAGCATTACCAGTGCTCCTATTGAATGGTCCCAAAATATCAATAGCCCATTTACAGAACGGCTAAGCGGATGACACCGGTATCAAGTCATACTTTGGAAGACGCTGAATTGTACCATGCCTCTGACAATTCTCACATATTTTTATGATTTCTGCGACATCCCGATAAAGGGAAGGCCAAAAATACCCTTGCCGCATGATCCGTGATGCCACAGTACGGAAACCGGAGTGTTGAGAACAAACTCCTTCATGCATTTCTTTGACCACTTTTAACGCTTCATCATCGGTTAAACATCTTAACAACGGACCATTGTATGACTTCGATAAAGGACACCACTAACAATCTCATACATTGGTGCAGTCACTCTTATTCTTCTTGCTTCCGTCTTATCAACAGGTAACCATCCGTCATGCAAATATCTCAAATACGGAGTCATCCAAGTTTCCTTAGCTCCTTCAACTACTGCAGTAATTGGTTTTCCATGTATTGATTTCTCCTTAAGTTCTTCAACCAACACTCGTTTGTGCAAATGATCAAAGGTTAAAGTAGCTAACTTGCTCAAGACGTCAGCTTTTTTGTTCTTATTTCGAGGGATTTGCACGACTTCAAGGTTATCAAATTTCTTTGAAATTGCTTCCACCAACTTTACATATTGCCTCATGGATGTATCCCTTGCATCGAACGTTCCATTAACCTGCTGGGCGACAATTTGAGAATCAACATATGCTCGTAAATTTGTTATCCCCATTTCTACCGCTATGCGGAGGCCGGAGAGTAATGCCTCATATTATGCTTCATTGTTTGAAGCATAAAAACAGAATTTCAATGCATAAGTATACTCTTCACCGTCTGGACTTGTTAAAACTAGCCTTGCACCTGTTCCCTCTTCACTGGATGCCCCATCAGTGTGCAACTCCCACTCATGCTGTGATGGTGCCATTTTGTTGTCATACTCTACTTTTTCATTTGTCTCCAAGAGGAAATCTGCCAAAATTTGTCCTTTAACTGCATTTCGTGGAGCAAAATTGATCTCATACTCCCCCAACTCGATGGCCCATTTTGCTAAACGGCCAGATGATTCAGGACGTCGGAGTATTTGCTTCAACGGTTGATATGTTAACACTAAGATGGGATGACCTTGAAAATATCTTCGTAAACGTCGTGCAGTATGCACAAGGGCATAAACCATACGGTGAAGTGGTGGATAATTTGTTTCACTAAGCTGCAACACCTTGCTAACAAAATATATAGACATTTGCACGCCGTTCCGTTCTGCGATTAGGACAGAACTTATTGCTTCCTTTGAGACAGCTAAGTATAAAATTAGGGTTTCCCCCTCTTTTGGTGCTGTTAATGTAGGTAATGTTTTTAACAACTGCTTGATCTCTTGGAATGCATTTTCGGCTTCCGCCGTCCACACAAAATCTTTTTTATTTAAACAGCCCTTTAACACCTTCATGAATGGAAGTGACTTTTCAGCTGCTCTGGACAAGAATCTTGTTAATGCTGCTAGACATCCATGTAACCGTTGAACATCCTTCTTGCTAGTTGGTGACTTCATATCTTCAATTGCTTGAATTTTCTTAGGATTAGCCTTAATTCCACGTTCTGTGACAATATGACCTAAGAATTTTCCCTCTTCCACACCAAACGTGCACTTCTTGGGATTTAATTTCATGTTAATTTTTCGCAGAGATGCAAAAGTTTCCTGTATATCTCGTAACATCTTTTCTTCAGTATGACTTTTGATGACAATGTCATCAACATAAGCTTCTAAGTTTCGCCCAATTTGATCCTTAAATGCCATATCAATAAGTCGTTGATATGTTGCTCCTGCATTTTTCAAACCAAAAGGCATTTTCATGTAACAGAATATGCCTTCCGTCGTGTGAAAAGCCGTTTTGTCTTCATCTTTTAAAGCCATTGGGATTTGATGATATCCCTTAGCAGCATCTAGGAAACATTTGAATCGATATCCTGCCAATGATTCAACCTTCCAATCAATTTCAGGTAAAGGATAATTGTCCTTTGGACATGCTTTATTGATATCCGTGAAATCCACACACATCCGCCATGAGTTGTCCGGCTTCCTAACCATGACCGGATTGGCTACCCATGTTTGATATTTGACCTCTCGCAAGATCCCAGCATCCACCAAACTTCGTACCTCATCACGTAGGAATTTGCTTCTTTCTGACGCCATGCCACGCTTTTTCTGACAAACAGGATGTATGTTGGGATTCACGTTTAGCCTATGCTCTGCAATTTCCCTTGGAACACCGGTCATATCAGACGGCTGCCATGCAAAAACGTCTAGATTTGTTGTCAAAATATTGTATAATTTTTCTTTACATTCGGCGGACAACGTGTGCCCAATTATGATTTTCTGATCTGAAAATTTAAGATTTGGTGAAATTGACCCATCATCGTGTATGATTGGCTTAATTACTGCCTTTGTTACTTGGGAACACTCAATTGACTTCTGCCGTTCTGCATATAACGTTGCTACTCCGCCTGGCGTTGGAAACTTCATCATACCATGTACAGTTGACGTTACAGCTCCAAACGTCATTAAAGCAGTTCTTCCCAAAATTATGTAGTACTGTGAATTTGCTTTAACCACCAAGAACTCAATGTTGGCTGTGCGTCTTAGGGGTGGCTTGCCCAAGGTTACTTCAAGCAAAATACTTCCTTCAGACCAGGACGACTCACTTGTAAAACTTGCCAACGGCACATATGTTTCCTTCATTTTTTCTTGTACATCTTTGGGTAGCTGTATGAAGCAATGTTCATACATAATGTCTGCTCCAGCTCCTGTGTCAGTGTAAAAATGTTGCGTATTAAGCAATTAGCAACTCGCGCTTCTATAACTACTGGACCATCGGATGGATTTGTGTTACACATAGAAGGAAATGATATTAATTGCTCTTCCCAATCTTCTAATACTTCTGCCTTCCTCCGTTGTCCAGCTTTCCATGGATGTATCATGCCCACTTCTATGGGTATGAATTCGTTATCCTCGCCGTCTTTATCAGTGTTGGTGAGATGATTCGTCTTAATAATGGATGGCGCCATTGTTAACACCTATTTTCTTATGAGGTAAGGCTTAGTGTGTCAACAAGATACTAGAAGTAATCTAGCTTTAGGAGGGCGGAGTGTTGCCGATTGATTTTTACCCTTGGGAAATAATCCCTGCAGACCCGGTTCACAAGTGTAGAAACTTGTGGGGTGGCTTAATCAATCTGTCGTCCGTAGAGCGTAAAAGTGCTAGCCGGATGACTTCTAGTGAGAGAAAGTAGAGAGAGAAAGAGAGAGGTGAAGTCTCAGCTCTCAAAGTTATCAGAATGTCTGAACTGTGTAAAATGACGACCCAAGGGGTCTATTTATAGTGTCAGATCCACCAGATTGCTTGGGGACACGTGTCAGATGATGATATGTTCTGTTACTCGTGATCCGAAATTTACGCTGAAGGTGGCGTTCTCCGGCCAGGGCTTACGCGCTAGGCGGACTTCAGGGCTTACGCATGACGGAGCAGCCTGTAAAACGGAGAACGCTGGACGGTTAACTCCACAAAACTGTTGTTTCCAGCCTTCCTGATGCTACTTTTATGTAACCACTATGCCTTTTATGCGTGTATTCGATAGAATACACCATTATTTAGCTGCGATGTCTTTAGTGGACAGGCTTTGCGTGTAAATATAAATTTCAGTGATAAGCTTCATGGACATTAGGCCAATTGCAATTCGTTCTGAGATTGCAACTATGGTATGGATATACACGCAATATGGTAAGTTTCATGGTAGCGTGTCAAAAACATATGTACCTGAGTACCTCAGTTTGTTTCTCTTTTGATTGCAGGGCGTTGCTCTTCTATTCGGAATGCTTTGTTGAAAGGTTTTATATTTAAATATAGACCATTTTGTTAAAGGTTTTGTTACAATATTTTTTGTTTAAGGTTTTGTTCCTATATAGTTTTCTTTAAGTGTTTTTAAATCAATGACACAGGGAGCAACATATGGTGGAGTAGACAATCCTCACAGTGAGAAAAGGTTTGTTGCCTGCAACAAATCATATAAGAGTTAATCTACTGAACTTTGATCTTCCTACAAGGAACTTATCTTTTAGCTTATTATTTATTATGCTAATTTATTAGAGTTTTTATCAAGGTTGCTGACACTTGGCACTAACAGGCATTTATTTAAAATGAAGAAAGTTGCAAGATCTGTGCGAAAGTCGCTGTTATATGGGCACAGACTTAGTTCAACAATCCTAAAGAGATTGTGTGCCACGAGTTGATTCTAAACCATAGTGAGGTATGCTTCTTATTTGATTGTTTTTATATTATGTGTGTATATAATTTGTTTTTTGGTTACAAGTACAACTATAATTTATGAACTATACTTTTGACAAGAAGTTTACAGTTGTTTACAAAATGCTATACATGTCACGTATTAGATCATTTACTACACATCCGATTATGTAATTTTATATTTTTTTGTGTTATTCTTATCATTGCTAACTTACCAGACACGACAAGACAGGGGAACACAATAGTTACAGGCGTTAAGATATTCATGTTTGAAGATTGTGCACCATTTTTGGTTGATCGCTCAAGTAAGGTTAGCTTCTACCAAAACACAAAGGTTCATCAACCCCCATCAATGTTGCAACATATGTTTATGTTTCAAAAATAAAAATTGGAAGGTAAGTTACTAATTGAATAAAATCTTTTGAACAGGTGACTAGGTGAGCCACGAGTAAGAAATCAACTATTTGGGCATGAACCATTTGGGAAGGTATAAATCAGTTGCAAAATAAATAAATAATGAATATTTATGTGGGAAAGTATGATTTTGTCATGTTCATAAAATTGGCGCAATGAGCAGTCCTTCGATATGCTGATTATTTTAGCTGTGTGTGGGTACTAGAATATCCCCGAGTTTTAAACTGATTTTTTTTTTTTTAAATCTGAACATATGTGGTAATTTGGCTAATTATATGTATGCTTTTGTTTTAAATGAAATTAGGGACTGTATTTTCGTCTTTGCATTCGTGTTAGATTATGCAGGTACAACCCTAAACCGTCACACACACGTTCTTAAATCAGATATGAAATAATTGTTGTATATTCTAAAAATTTATTTCTGTTTGATTTGTATGTTCCTTTCACTACGGATTAAGAAAGCCAAATAAGTTTTGTGAGAATCGCGATTTCGGGTTTCCATTATCAAGCTTTGCTGACGGCCAATCACAGACTTGCGTGTTAGGTTCGTAATTCATATGATTTTGTTTATTATTATAGTACACTAAATATGAAGAACACTGTTATTAGATTATTCGTACAGGGTACAACTAAACCATCTTACATACGATGATGAGGTTATATAGTTTAATCTCAAAACATTACACATGTTATGACTTATGCGAGAATCATCGGTTACAATAAACAGCAGTTAATGAATATTACAAAATTGCACGCCATGTTTTTGATGATATACTCGAGATACATGTTATATGACGTTTAACAGTGATGAATATAATTAAGTCTGTTATACTTTTAGAAATCTTGCATAAGCCTTTCATTTATAGTTGTATGATTATGGGACAGGTACTCTGAATTAATCAAGTTATGCATATCTTCATATATTCTCTATAATCAGTACTATGATCAGTTAGATATCCAGATACGCAAATGTTGTGTTTTTTCCGTAAGAAAGATGTCATTAACATGTGGTTAGAATGATTAAAGTTACCAACTTGATTTGGGTAAGGTTTTTTGGAATCCTTATCGAATTACAAAAGTCACCAACTTGATGTATACTCTGTATTTCAATGTATGAATATTGAATGTAAACTTTAATTTTTTGTGTTTGCAGTCTGTTATTAACTCTAATTAAATATGGGCAGGATGCAACAATGTTGGTGATGAAGGTGGTTTTGCTCCTAATATTCAGGTAATCATAGTTTTGCAGTTTCATATATCACTTTGTTCACCAGTTCAGTTTTCTAGCACAACTTTATCGCGGCTTCTAACATTATATGTGGGTTTATTTGTCTTAGAAAACAAAAAGGGCCTTAAGTAGCTCATGACAGCCATTGCTAATCTGGTCCGACTTGTGGTGGTATTTAATTTCAAGAGTAAGTATAAATTATGTTATAGTAAATTAAGATTCGGGTTGAGTAATAAATCAAGTAGCCTATTGTGTCCAGGCAATATCCATTTGAGCAATATTATTGAGACATACTATCGAAAAAATACCTGAGAATCTCGTGACAAAGTACATATTGTTGGATACGATCTTTAGGTCACTAACCCTACAGTTATAATTTTTGCTTCTAATCTTTAAATACTCAAAAGCTTAGATTTAATGTTCACTAACCTTCTGGATTGTATAAACTCACCTAAATTACATATTCAAATTGTGTTACAGAGAGTTAAGATGAAAATCTCCAAGAAGACTTGTGACATCCTTCTCCTCAAGGTATATCAATAACTATTTGTTTTGTGCTTTACCGCTTGGCAATTTTGGCACATTTACTTATACACGTAATTCCCGTTTACGACTGATCTAAAATGGGTGAACAGATGAACTTAAGGCTAAAAGAAAATGTGTCAAGCATGTCAAAATCCTTTTAATTGTATTTTCTAACATATAACCTCTTCACTAATTCAAAACCAGATGCAAACAACTCAAAAGATTTTATTCTCTGATGTGATATTTTACAAATATAATATTTTGTGTTAAGTCTAAACTCGATGAAGTTTAGACTGATATTATTTTACATGTGTTTTGATCAAATCTTCATACATTCCTTCACAGATAACAAGAGATGTTCAGTTTGTTGATTCAAATATCCAACTTTAGACAAGTTATCCGATGATTCAATAACGTCAACGATTATTTGAGACTTATTCGAACCTGGTATCGTTTATTAATTACCAATCCACATGTTGAGTTTGATTTTTTTAAATATGTTATTACTTTATACACTCTATTTTGACCATCGCAATGCTTAGTGTAGACCACAAAGATCAAAGATCTATATAATTTAATGTTTGTGCCACCCATTTGATGAATACATGGATGATGAACAATTCGCTTGTATATCACATGCTTAAAATGTTAATTGGTAACACTGAAAGGCTGCCGAAAGAGATGGAACTTGCAAATAGGCTGCTTGGATTTGGTTGGGTAAGATTTGCCACGAATTCATGTGATCATCTTGGTTATCTTCAATTATAAGTGATCTTGTCGTTATATTCCATTATATATATTGGTGACAAATTATGGATCCAAGGCATGTATAGATTAAAAGGGTTACGCCTCTTTCGTTAATGTTCTATAACAGTTAGAGGTGGCAAACTAGGTGGGTTGGGGTGGTTAGAGGTAATGGGTAATGTGGTGGTTGGTACATGTCAACATGGGTCGGGTACTTGAACAGACCCGCATATTGTTCGCTTATGTAGAGTTGTGCGTATGAAGAATACACTTTGGGTGACCTTTGACCCACTCGGTCGTGGTTGTTGTATGCTCCTTTGTTTTCTTGTCTCTTTTCGAGACTAAGATGTGTTATAAAGTTTTTGTTTTTTTGCCCAAAAAAATGAAAGAGTCATGGTCAGGAAATGAATCATTCCTAGGGGGTAATGCATGGTGGGTAATGAAAAATCAATGTCCTATGGGAATTGAAGTTGCGATATTGACGTAATGAAATTGTTTGATCTTATAATGTTGGTTCACACGTTAACATACAAATGTTTGTTTATTTTGGTATTGCAAAACTAATAGAAGGGTTTATGGGTTGTCAATGTTGTATAGGTCTTGACTGACAATATTGATGTTTGTTGAAGATGCAGGTGGAAGTGGTGCTCAACTTTTTAGTTTCAGTTTAATATGATGCGCAAGAAGTTAATACAGTTATTGGAAGTGTCGCTAATGGATTGAATCTTGTGTGCATACGCTTTGATCATTTAATGTAGATGCATTTGTGTTTTGATTCACTTTTTGGGACAACTAGAGCCAAAAAGGATTAATGATAAACTTGCGTTTACTTATTTCATATAACCATAATTTTACAATTTTGTACATATACTTAAATTAAATGTCTAACAAATAGTATACAGTAACACTTTCTCATATAATTCCCCGATAAAACAAGTTGAGAATGATGTTCTCTCTCAAGTACATCTACACTTTGATTTATAGACATTCCTACTGAAAATATATGATGTCAAAGTCCCGCGAATACGCGGGTTATAAACTAGTAATAATATAAAATAAAATATTACCATAAAGTGAAAAATATAATAAAATCAACTCACTCATATAAAATCACAGGAACTTCCACTTAAGACAACCTCTCACTTTCTTTGAATCATTAAAATCATAGGAGCTCTCCTCTTTGATAGCCTAGGTTAGATTAATAGACAACAAACCGGACCACATAACATGGAGAAACGAATCATGTGAGTCTTATTCGGTAGCCGACGCCATTAGAATTATGGTACAATCGGGTAACCCCTCATCTTCAGTTTGGCCCAAAGTCGTGTGGGAAAATAATGTTCCTTCTAAAGTTATGCTCTTTCATTGGTTATCGATTAAATAAAGTATTCCCGTTAAGGTTGTCCTTTCACAAAGACATATTCTTCCTAGTAACCAATCAAAGTTATGTGTTTGGTGCATGCTTGAAGACGAAACGATCGAACATTTGTTGCTTCATTGTAAGTGGTCTTTTAATATTTGGGTCGAGTTATTTCGTTGGGGAATTTTAGATGGATTATCCCAAGAACGGTTGAAGAGTTTTCCTTCGATTGGTATCACGGTATGGGTACTAAAGCCACAAAGTATTGGAAGATGATCGGTCCCGCTACTATTTGGGCCATTTAGATAGCTCGAAATGATCTCATCTTTAATGGCAAGCGCACTTGTCATTCTATCATAGTTCGAAACATCAAGCTAAAGGTCTTCTTTTGGGCGTCGAATCTCAACTATTGTAACGGCTTTCAATTGTATGTATGGGAACAAAATCCCTTCTTTTTATGTATGTAGGTGGTCGATTTCATATTTTGTATTTCTTTCATTTCATGATCGAGCACGACTCCATCATTGTATCTTTTTTAGAAGTTTCTTCATTGTTTTGATGAAGTTCTCTTTTATCTTTTATAAAATTTTCGCCTTTGATAAAAAAAACTCACTCATATATGATTGATTGATAATTCAATAAATTATTAATGATTTTGGAGGTTGTTCGCATGTTTTATGAGAACATACCTAAATATGAGGAAGCTGCATTGATTATTTGTTCATAGAAGGTACGTAAAAAAATTTGATATGAACGATGGACTATCCAAATTAGCTTCTCTTTTACTTAATACAATTTTTTTTTTTTTTTTTTTATGAATCTTATACGGAGTACAAATGTTTGATTTTCGTTTCATATATAAAGTAAGAAGATGAACAAATACTTATTGGCTATTTCACTCTAATCTTATTAAATGTTTTGGTTACTTAACATTTTTCTTTTTTTGAATCGTGGACTCTAATTTCTATGATTATAGTAACACATTTGCTTGTTGTTGGGCTCTATTTTTGTCAACGCCAAGCATCGATTTATTGGCGTCTTTTTAGAGCCTAAATTGAATTCCAGGCAGGATTTAAAACATATAGAAATTTGATTTCTACCATTTTCATGGCGTCTAAATTTTATTTTACTATTTTTTTTTAAAAATTTCCTACTTATTGGTCTGAGGTCCACTCAGAAGCAATCCCTTTATCCGTCGAATAGAGAGAGGGATGACTTTCTCTACTTTTGAGAGTGTTTTCACTCTGGGTGGAGAAATGACTTGTATTTATTCTCGGATAGAGGAAGGATTGTCAGCATCTCACCTCCTCCATACACCACTCATGTGGTATTGATTTTTATTGTTGTTGTATTTGCTATTTTATTGATGATATGAAAGTCCAAATAATAACAAACAAACACTGGTTTTAGAAATCAACACAATATTAACTATTACTAACACGTTTTTCGTAACTAAGCTTCTTCATACGAACGAAGATACGTTATTACTTGTGTTGGTTGGTCGTAATGAAAGACAATATTGCGATTGTGAGAGACCCTCTTGCGAAGGTTTTTGTAAATCGTGGTATACCTTGAATACAAGTGTTTCAAGTGGTCTACTTGGAGACGTTGATTTGAGATCGAGAAAGAAGGTAAATGAGGCGTCCACTTCATGTTCTTATAAGTTTAAAGATCACATTGAAATTGAAGACTTGGATTATGGAAACACAATTCAAAACTTGTTTATGGGAGTTAAAGAAGTCAAGAAGGGCGTTTCAATGGATGCAGTTAAAAAAGGCGGTTCGTTGGCAAATGGGAAACGAAAAATGTTCAAGGAGAGTTTCTGGCTTTCGATGAAATGATGACGAGTATGGTTGAGGAGAGCGAACCGGTTATGCTACTCTTATTAATCCTTGTTAGATTCTTGGTGCGCCGTTTAAAAATAAGAATCAACAAACGAGGAAGAAAAAAATTAGTTTATTGCAGAGATAAAAGAATTTGGCTTATTTATTAAAGATATTTGCTCGGAATTCTCGATTTCGTGTTTCATAATGTCTATTTTCTTGTTAGTTTGTTGAGAGTGTTGGGTTCTTTCTGATTATTTCTTATCCCAACTTGTATCGATTTTTGTTTCAGTATAGTCAAAGACTCGAGACTCGGTAAACATAGTTTGTATGCTTGCCGCTCTTTAGGTCCGAGTCTCATCGAGTTCCCTATGTATCTTATGTTGAAGACATTTTCTATTCGAAAACATTTTCCGTACGTGTATCCATCCGGTAGTGTTTATTCTTTCTATGTCATTGTAGCCTCCAAACAGTAATGTTGTCTAATACTGACAAGTTGGATAATTGCATTGCTATAGTAACTAGTAACTATGATATATAATATTCACTATTAACTAAAACATCAAGAAACAGATATCTAACATGATTAGTCGATCAAAAGATATAAGTAAAAACCATGCTAGGGAAAAACCGACAAAACTTGAGCTTGGAGATCAACCAACAGGAGTCGAGTCTAACACCATCCATGAGCGACGCAGCCATATTCCTGTATGTTATGTTAGGTGTTTTGTTGTTGTTGTATGTGCATCTACAATACTTCTAATTCTGATATTCTAATAGTAGAAACTACTACTCCTACTAGTGTTGTTGTAACTACTACCAGCAGCATCCTTGCACAGCATTGATCGCACTTCAACCATGGATCTTGGTGGTTCGACATCCTTTTCTTGGAGTGTGTTTCCAACCAATTGTTGCATCTGTGACGCAAATGTATCATCCAACATCTGCAAATTTGTGGGTCTTAATTAGTTAGTTTGATGACTCAATTAGTTAGATTAGTAGTAAGTAATAATGTGTAGATAACACAGCCAGGAACTTACAGAAACAGCAACTCTTGAAGCTTTGTACCACGAACGGTTCTCTTTCCTGTTCTCAAGAAACTTCAAAACATCCTGAAGCAAGAAAACAAACAAACAAACATCTAAGCTTCCAAGTACACCGATAAAAAGGAGGTTGCATTTATTATTACTCTTTACATTCTTGTTCTGTTTATATTTATTTAGCAGAATGTTTAAGATAAACTCACTTGCCCCATTCTGTCCCAGTATCCTCTGCATATTGCAATAAAAACACGGGTCTCAAATATGGTGTGGAGATGATTTATTGTATTTATCAGCTGTTCTATTAACGGTTGCATTCTGCATCGGATCTCTGATTCCGCAACACTTTCCTTTGAATCTTGAAGGATCTTTTTCAGTTTCGTACCATTATGTAATCTTGTCTGCAAAAAAAAAAATTAAAAAAGACAATCAGATGCGCTATAAACTGGTCAGATTTGACTTGGTGTTTTACTGTTATACTAGGAAAAAAAAGAAGAAACGAAGCAAGTAATGATGAGTATAATAATTGGGGTCTCACATTCTCGAAAAGCTTGTCAACGAGCGCTTGAATATAAATTCTGAATTTGGATCTAAGCATCACAGTGACTTCGCTTAAACGTTCTCCAGCTGCAACATTATTCCCGCCGTCAGGGATGCAACATGAACCCCGTGATTTGAGTTGGACCTCAATCTTTGGCCGTAAAATATCAAGCATTCTCTTCATGGAGTTCAACAAAATGCCAAGCTAAATGGACCCAAAATAATAATTAGATTATTAAAATTATGAAATAACTTGATACAAGGACAAACTAATTCCATCTATACGAAAAAGGGCTCATTGCTAAAGGTCAAACAGAAAAAAAGTTGAAGACTTTAATGATTTTAAGAATCTGATTTTAAGGATCTACTTAAATAGCTTTAATATAAAAACTTGGATGATAAATTCTATAATTTCTTGAGCAAATGGATGATTCATTATAAACAAAAGGTGTTGGCAGGTCAACCCTACCCGTGTTGACCCCATTTTGCGATCCAAACAGATCTACTATTACAAAACAGGACATACCTCGGGAGGCACCACATATGGATTAGTGGTTCGTTTGGCTAGCTTTTGAACGTACTTGAGCCCAAACTTCTTGGGTGCCAAATTCTGTTTCAATGGTGCTACTACATCCGCATATTGTTTGTCTAGGGCTTCAATTACCGCCTTTTCAACGTCAGCAACCGCCTATACATACAATTCAAGCAACATACAAACCAAGTTACAAAATACAAATCAGAACATCCCCTTTAGCAATTCTATTGTAAAAAAGAGATACGGGCAACATCGTATTAAAATAAATAAAGACATACATTTTCCAAAGCGAATGTATATTCAGGCCATCGGCATATAATGACCTCATAATCATTCAAAGTCTGTTTGATTTGATCATACATCTCATCCACAAATGGAGTAGTCGAATGTTGTGTCCTCACTCCACACCATTTTACCTACAAATTCATCAATTTGCAATTTAAACCTTATAATAGCCATATATCTAAAGTATACATATAAAGATATATATTTTCAATTATTTTAACTAAAACACATTATTGGAATACATAATAGATCTCAAACAACAAGAAGGAAGTAATACATGATCATTTTCCCTCTTTACCAACATAGCAAAATGAAAACGCAATGACTCAAAGCTACAATGAAGAACAATTCAATCTCTAGCACATAAATACGCAAATTACTATTAACAATCTTATACATCACAACGGATATTTGTTTTACCACCAACCACCTAAAAGGGACTATGATTGTGTTTTTGATAAACTTCACATAAAAATTTGCGCTTTTGAGTGGATCAATAAATATATCAAGAAAACATGTTATAAATATTATTCAATGTTGTATTAAACTCGTAAATAGACACTTGACACAAAATGGTGTGTAAGTGAGATAGTAAATATAGGAGAGTCAATTAATTTAAGACAAGAAAAAATAATAAAAAAATATAAAGAGATATCTCATATATAGCATGTAACAAAAACAATATAAGATTATATACGAAGCAGGATTTAAGTTGGTACGTACCTTGTCCACCTTACACGTCTCAAGAAGAGAGAGGCGCTTATCTTGAATCCAGATCATGATATACAAATGAAACATTTCTTTTGCGTCAACCCCATTTTTTACATGACTGAAACAAAGGCTCGCATTAGTAATGTGTATAAATTAGTCAAACAACTAATTAGCAAGAACAAAATTTGGTTGAATATTATTATTAAGTACTTGATATTCCAGGTGGCAAGATCCTTTTGGAAGTCTGCAGTTGCAATCACAAGATCAGTAACATGAGGACAAGGAGCCGTTGGTGGGCAGGCAACAAGAAACGCTCGTAATCTGCTCGAAAGTTCCACACTATATATTGCTGCTGAAAGATTCGGAAGATCGATAAAACTGCAAAACCCGGGGGACGCAAATTACTTTTATTGCTAAATCCTTCAAAATTAACTTTGTGTTAACAGATATTGTGCCTGCTAATCATCAATATTTGAACTAAGCATCCTCATTTTAAGGAGACTGAACAAATATGTGTAAACACCCCCATTTTCTAATCCGTATAAATACATACATACCTAGGGAGTATATTGGAATTGTGAATCTCAATGTCTGTAAAAATCTCGTTTCTTATGTTTACGCAAAGTGATCTCATTTTCTGATAGGCCGTAGAAACGGCAACATGATCCATCAAAATGCCTTCACCATTCCCACTAACATACTCGTCAGTTTCAGTCAAGTGTCTTCTCGATCTTTTTTTGACGGCAGCCTAATCATCACAACAATTGGTTTCTAGTTACGATAAAAGGATTAATAGGTAACAATGTCTTTTGAATAATAATTGTTATAAACATAGAAGATAGTTAATGTATGTGAAATTGTAAACCTGAAAGTAGCTATATAGCTTATTCTGGGCTTCAGGAGATAAGATATCGTGAGTGAGCTTATAAAGTTTAACCGCATGCTCCAAAACAGGTGGCACCAAACCAGTTGCAGGCCTAAAAACATCCATGATGCCCGATGCTGATTGCTCATCCAATGACTTGTAGTTCTCAAAAACAAGACCAACAACCTCTTCGACTTGCTCCTCAATGTCTCCCAATATTCTATTCTGTTAAAATTCATTAAAACAATAATACTCCGTATCACACAATAATAAGTACACAAATTATTGCTTTATAATACAAAAGGTTAACTAATTGGGGTCAAACCTCTTGATGGCTAAGGGTGGTCTTGGTGTTTCCCTTCATCATAATCGGTAATAACAACTCATAAACCAGTGACAGACAGTCAGCTGTCGGGGTCGCAACATCCATTACATACGATAGGTACCTGCAAACATTTTTATACAAGATTAAAGATTAGAGTTGACCCGGACTAGAACAGAAAAATAAAATGGTAATAACCAAAACCAACTTGAAACGGGTTGATACTGGCTCACTTTGTCTTTAGAACCAACTAGGTCCTACCCTACCAGATTCTGAACTAAATAGAAATTCAGGTTTCCTAAATTTGAAATGGAAAAAACATTCAACTTTGGAAAGAAAATGATAGGTGACAATTTCAACCCATTTAATTATGCATGAGTAGATATGGAGTCTAACGAGTCACCCAAGATTTTGGTCAAACTAACACTACCCTTTTTAGCCCAAACTTATTTTGACCCTCCTACTTTGCACCTTTTTGAAAATATAAGCGATGGAAGCATCCAACCTTAGCTTAGTGTAAGCATCAGAGACTCCGTAATACGATGCAAATTCAACGAGCAACCATTTCCATGGACCATTCAACAGCAACTTTCTTTGTTGGAAGTTTTGGACTTTCATGGCAACCTCCAAAACAATGTCATAAGCCACCGTCTCAGCAACTGAACCACACTGTTAAACATCTTTTGAGTCAATTTATCAAGATTTTATGGTACATACTTAGATTCAAGAATTTCAACACTACTAACCTTGAGGTTATCGTCTAAACTTGTTGTATAGCTTACATATAGTTGAATTTTGCCAACAAGCTCATGCTGCGGTTCTTGGTATATAGACCACCATCGTAGTTTCTCGTTCTACAAGAGATAAGTGTCTTATATAATATAAGAACTTGTGCAAAGTGTAATACACAACTTTCCTTTGTATTTGAATATTGGTCATTGGCTACATAAGTTGTTAAGGACTAATGGGTTGAAGGATGCACGGATCTTCTATTTTAACACATACAACCTCCTAAACAATTTTCTGTTGACATTCCAATTATTATGTACGGAAAAACAATGGTTGGGGGTCAACCAATCATTACCCATTTAACGTCTTACCAATCCACTCAACATGTGATCTTAAATATTAAACTTTTTGTAATCTTGACCCACTAATAATAGTACGAAAAATTGACTGTTACCGGATCTTCAGAAATATTAGCCACTTGGACCAGAACCCGGCCATAATGGTTCCCATTTGCGTCATGCACTTCTACAATCAAGTCATCCCCAAGGCTATCCGGCAAACTGTAATAACATCATTGGTCAGAAACGCCAATTTCCACACAACAAATCAACGAATAACAGATTTATTAGAAACATACAAAATATGAGTTTCGCTTGAACCAGGTTGCATTCGGATAGAATCCCCTTCAGCCGAGCTTTTGAGTCTTAGCAAACACGAATACGCTTCTGTTGAAATGCAACATGAGAGGTTGATATTAGATTGAATAACAAGTATAGTGGGGTGTTTGAACTTACTTATTAAATTATTTGACATAGTCATGTAACTCTTGTTTGAATGAAAATTAGATGAAACCCCTATTACACAAGACGTGTCTCATTATCGCGTCTAAATTACCTTATTTGTTATTAACTTTAGTAAATAACTCATGGCATGACGATTACAAATGTCAAAATAATCCAAATTCAAATGCCACCAAAGTCTAACCTTGTGTAACCTCATTAGCAGACGAAGTGCTCCGTAAGCTCGAGACACCGGTTTTAAGAAGGCCCGAAACTTGTTTGATGTATTGTGTGCTTGCTTGCATATAGGCCAGGCTCTGGTTAGAAAACGAACCGTTGACGGGAACACGAGGCGTAAAAGGAATTCTTCTAACTGCTTGCCACCCGGATGAGAGTTTGGATTGTGCAGTCGACAAGTGTCGTTTAACAGTATCCAATTTTACTTTCGATGACGAAAAGTTGCATCCTGTAGGTGGGTCCAAGGCCATTCTCACCTTACGAACTGCAATCATAAACAACAGTACCCACGATTATTCAAAATTATTTCTATCATGCAATGAGTAAAGGTGGAAATCTAAACCCAATGCTAATGATTGAAAAGGAAGTTAATTATAATTCTGTGTGCAGGGTAATAATCTGCTATGTGTTGACTACAAGTCTATACCTTGTACTTTCATCTTTCCAACCATTTTCTTCGGTTTGGATGCACTTCCTTTGTTACCACCAGCTGCTTCAGAAGACCTTTTTAAATATAATTCTTCCTCGGATTGCAATAACACTTGTTGCAAACTATACCAAATATTAGAAACAAATGCATACGTATAGATTAAGCTTAAGAGTTAAAAGGTCCACTCATCAAAATAATAAGAAATAAAAAAAACTCACTCGAACGTTTGGCGTAACAAGGCACATTCATTCTCAAGGAACGTCGGGGCCTCCATGCAACCCTTGGCCCAAGCATGAAGGCAAAGGCGTACACATGCATCGTACGCAATCACAGAATGCCAAGGCCCAAGGGAACTACATTAAAAACAGAGCACTGTTTTAGCTATAAGGTATATCGTATAAGTTTATAGAACATAAATTAAGTGACCTTTAGATTTTATTTATTTTTAACCTACCTTGCATGAAATGTGGGAAGACGGGCATGAAACGGTCCAGAAGACGGCACACTTTCGGCACAAACACTCCTAGAAAACAATGTATAAGTTACGAATACAAGCCATGCAGTAATAAAAATTAATCTTTATGCTAACATAACCTTGACTCGGGGCATGTACAGCAAATCATCAATTAATACAGATGAAAAGTTACAAACATCATTATAATAATTCTTAAAGGTGGTAAATTTGACTGATCTATTTATGATTGGTTGATTTAGTATGTTTTAACACTATCGGGTCAAGGAAGAAAAAACCCACAGTGCAATTCTAATGCATAAAACCTCGCAAATCATATTATCCTGTTACTTAAAATATTTGAAAAAGTTTAAGTTGATAAACACTAACATAATTAAAAGATGAACTATTCTTTAAATATTTATGGCAACGAACCTATTAGACGGTTTTGAAGTCTCATGTTTATGATTGTCCTTCGAATCTACACTAGTAGCCATCTTCTTGATAGTAGACTTCACTGCAACATCTGGTAAATCAGTTGTTAGTGACGTATGATTTGTTTTGAAGGATTGGGTGGGCTCTTCTTGCTTCACATCTCGAATCGAGCCCGCAAATGGAGGTGCACTAGGAATCTTTTCATCAAAGTTCGTATGATCCTGCAATGGATGATTTTTATAAGTAAACTATGATATGTAAATATGATACATTCATGTAAAACCAAGATGACAGTCAATGAGTCAAAGTAAGACTTGTACCTTTTTTAAAGTATATCCGTTGACCCTTGACGACACTTGTGCAGTCGAAAACTGTGAGCTACCTCTTGAATCATCTGACTCATCATCTTCTTCTGTACAAGTGCCATCTCTAACACGGGTTTTATTGCTTCCGCTCATATTCGATCTATCAAACACATTCTCCCTTCCGCTCACTCCAGTTGTTTCAATCGAGCTTACATCACTAGAGTACACATGATACTGTGGACGCATACGCGCAGGATCATAGTATCTGTTATTATTACTACTAGCCGGAAGTCTATCGTCTTGAGGGGAGGAATCCGGTGAATATCGTCCACCGTACACCTCTCCTTCTGAATCGGTTGACATGTCATTTTCAGAAGCTGAAGGTAATACTTGAGATATTGGAACAACTCCAGGTAGATGTCCACTTCTGAATTTTGAGGTTGGAGGTAATCCGAATCCTCGACCTCCATTTCGTGCAGAAATAGGATTGATTCGAGTCTGTTCATTCACCACAAAGTTTGGAACTTGCTTCTTGGGATTATTTGACCCCTAATTATCAATCAATTTTTACATTATTCATTGAGATTTATAAACAAACCTATAAGCTATATAATGCTGAAAATATGGATATGAAGAAAACAAGATTATGACAAATCTCTAATTCTCAATACTTATTTTCTAAAAAACAAGTATGCCAAAGTGAAAGTGATTACGCTAATAAAAAAAATTGATTTTTTATTATGAAAATACACATACATAGACAATTGAGAATAAAGAAGTGCAATTTAAAATTAAAAGATAAAATGAAAGTAAATTGATTTAAAAGAATTAACTTAATAGCTAAGATAAAAAAAAAAAAATGCAAGTAGATTGATTATATAATGACGAGGAAAAGAAACAATTATAGCAAGTTGGGGATATTAATTGAAAGTTGCTAACCTCTTTAACCCATCTAAGTGCATTGGTATCTAACCCTTCTGTAAACATAATTATTGTCCTTTTAAGGTCTTCTTCTTCTTTGCAAATCACATTCAGCAACCAAGAACTGCAAAGGGGGGTAATTATTACTAAGAACGTATAAAATTAGAAACCCAAATAAAAAGACATGAACTTTATTAAGTAAAATGAGTGAACTGAGAGTGGTTCAGGTTAACATACTGAAACAGATCAAGTTATGGCGGTTTCTCATTGAAGGGGGGGTTTTTTTGCTATTAAAATTGATGAAGTGTTGCCGCAGATGAAGGAAGGGAATGTGAAAAAAAAGAGAAAATCTTTGATGGAGAATTGGAGAGGGATGGGATCTTGATCAAAAATAAATTTGTTATTAAATGGAATTGTTTCATGTATTTATATTATCCTCTCTCTCCAACTTTTTACTGCAGTTATTTTCATTATTTTCATTTTTCAAACAGCTCAGCTAGGTCATCATTGATCAAATTGAGTGATCAATAAAAAAAAAAGAAGCTAGGTCATCATTGATCAAATTGAGTGATGGATTCTAATTTATTTATTTATTTATTATTATAATATTTATTATTATAATATTTATTATTATTATTATTATTATTATTATTATTATTATTATTATTATTATTATTATTATTATTATTATTATTATTATTATTATTATTATTATTTCAGCGTAAATACTCATAGTTTGTAAATTGATAAATTAACATTTTTATCTTTGACATTTCTTTCACTTTTTAATTCAGAAATAAAACTTTAATTGGAAACATTAAAGTAAAAGTAAACTTATCAAATTTTATTTTTATATCTTGAATAATAATACATAATACATACAATTAAAAGGAAAAATGAACTAATAAATTGAAATAGAGATAGTAATATGTATCTACAATTTTTCATTTTCAAATTTATATGTATTTTTATTTTTACTCGGCTCTTCTTAAGTTCTTCTTACTTTGGCTTGATTTAACAATTAATTGTAAAAGAATATTATGAGAAAAATATTTAATTCGGGGATGTTTTCTTTATTATTATTTTCATTTTTGTATAGGTTGGATTTTGATATCACAAAACATTAAAAAATTTATGCGAATTGTAGATAGCAGTTTTGATACATGTATTAACTGTAAAGATACGATATTTATTTCATTGAAAAATATAAAAAAAAATATTGTGTGCGATTATATTTTTGGCATGATATCATTACAATTGTTTGACACGCCTAAAGTACATTCTATAGAAATCCTTAAGCACATTTATCAAATGTCAATTACTATGTAACAACACAGTTCTAGTTTTTTTAATGTTAAGATTTCTTTAGAACGACTTACACACGAATACTAATTTATTTACGAGTATGTTCACGAAATAGCTCTAACCTCCAACCTCTTTGATTTAAAGACTTATCGAATACCACTAATTATAGGTTCTTTGGTTTCTGTTAGTTAATACTCTCTCCGTCACAAATTAATTGTCCAGTACTTTTTTACGAGATGTCTCAAATTAATTGTCTATATTAAAATATAAAAAATAAATTTAATGAAATTTACAATATTGTCGTTAATGAATTAATTAAATTAAAAAGTGAGAGAATTTTCTAATTAATTAGCTCAGAGTAAAACTAAAAAATTAGAAAAAATTACATAAAATAGCACAACGCGATAATTTATTTCTTAAATTGTGTATTTTTTTTATGGAGACAATTAATCTGTGACGAAGAAGTATTAAATAATAATAATAATAATAATAATAATAATAATAATAATAATAATAATAATAAATAAATAAATAAATAAATAAATAAATAAATAAATAATATAATTTAAAGAGCAGGATGTAAACTGTTAGTAAATAAAATAAAGTTAGCTTCGTGAGAAAGAAAATAGTACTCCACAGAGGCGTGTATGTGTGATCGAGAGAGATTAAATTGGGGATGTGGACAAAATGGCCCTCATACTAACACGCGCAAGGAGACGATTTTTAAGCTTTTTAATTTAAAAATATTTACACTTCTATACCAGTTATTAGTAATACTAATAGTATACCGTATAACTCCGTATATTAAATATTAATTTAATCAATATTATAGTGGATTAGAATAATTAGTACCGTATAACTCCGTATATTTACACTTCTATTCTATACCAGTTATTATTATTAGTACCGTATAACTCCGTATAACTTATTATCAACTATTAATGAATTAAATAATAATCAATTGAGAATATTATTTGAAAATACATCGAACTTTCACCAAATTCCTATTGTATGTATCCAACTTTCAGATCTCCTATTGTATGCATTCAGATATTTAAATTGTCCTATTGTATGCATTATGTAACTTGTACACCAGGTATCCGGTTAATATGTATAGAAAGTTCATGGTTGATCCCTCGACTTAACGTCCATTAAATTTTTCTGGTTATATTTTAACTTTCACCTTTACATTAACAATTAACAAAGAATAACAAAAGCTAATTTCTTCATCTTCTTCATCATAACAAATTTAATATCCTAAATCAACCCAAATAAAATATAAAATCAAATTTTATACTTGCAAACCATATCTTTCTCACATTCAAATCAAAACCTAAAATTCAAATACATACATACATAAACCATAACACATATTCAATTCGAAAATCCGTGTTAATAAAATACAGATTGCAAACCAAAAAACATTAGGTGGGTTTAATACAAAACATTTAGATCTAAAGCAGTGAAAGCTTCGATCAGATTGCAAAACTAAGTCAATTTAGAATTGAATTAAATTAAAGTCTTTACAATTTGTTTAATACCTTCATTTCAAGCCTTCAATAGCTGGGTTTAATGCAAATCAAGTCACAATATATAAGTCGTTCATATACAAATCGTTTGAACAAAACTCAAATCGAAAGAAGCTTAAAGAAAGAAATAGTGATTCCGACGAGTTTGATGACGGAGTTGCAGTTGGAAGCGCCGGTGAGAGATGGAATTGGTTGCAGGCAGTGGCTGTTTTACAGAATAAATCAAAGGTAACTGGATCTGAGGTGTGGATATGAGTTTATACAATCGTTTTTAACAAGCAAGTTGATGGTTGTGGATGTAATCGACATCGGATTTGGAATATAAATGTTGTACAGAATGTGAATGGAATAGGTTTTGAAAGTGGTGGTGTGAATCTGGGTTTGAATCTGGGATTTAAAGAATGGTGATGAAGATCATCAAACCAATCTTCAATTTGATTCATTATCTTCTGAACGTTCACATAGTCTTCAGATCTGGTGGGAATAATTTTGGGAAGAATGGAGCGCAAACATGCGAGAAGATGAAGATGAAAGTTAAGTTTATAATTTGAGAATGTAAGATAAAAGAGAAAAAATAGATATTATGGACCAACGCTGTAATTTTTTTTTAGAAAAAACAAATGATGCAATATATGACAAACATGATGGACCAATGATGTAATATTAAAATTGAGGTGACCTGTAAGTTACATATTATAACAGGTTAAATACATACAATAGAACACTTTAAATAGTTAAATGCATACAATAGAATATTTGAAAGTTGAATACATACAATAGGAATTTGGCGAAAGTTCAATGCATTTCGAAGTAATATTCCCTAATCAATTTAAAGGAACGTAATAGTGGAGAAGCATGGACTCCTTACTGCCGACTCATGTTTCCCGTGGTATTAAAAATGAAAATCATAATAATAATAATATTCATAATTAATCATAATTATAATTATTACTCGTATTAAGTAAAAAAAAAAAAAACACATGGAACCCACCGTCATGGTGCCCTTGTGCCAAACGTAACAATAGTTGCATGTTAATAAGAGCACTGGGAGTGGTGACTGAGGTCACTTGGCATGTCAGGCGTGACTTGCTGAGTCAGAAAAAGTGGGGAGTGGTGACCTATGTCAGTTAGTGTGTTAGTTAGTGTGTTAAAATAATATTTTATTATATTTAAAAATTTATCCATTTAGAAAAAAAAAGCAAAAATAAAAAAGGGGGGTAATTGTGCGTCGCATGGGAGACTGACAAAGGGGCGACGGACCAAACTGAAGCAACAGGGGAGTGGGGCGACGAGCCCGACGTGGAGGTGACATGCCTCCACTCCCACTGCTCTAATCTGTCAACATTAAAACCTGTCACCAGCACGAAAACATGAATCGTGATGTAGCTAGCTATGGTAATTGTCTTCAAATAATCTCTTGAAGCTTATAGTATAAATTTGTCTGCGTTCCCATCTTCATGTACACTTACAATACAATATACAGTATACTAGTATAAAATACAGTCGAGTCAACCAAAGTATTGTACCAATTCATACGTACCTTAATAATAATAATACCTATGGTAGTATATTTTTTGATCAAGGTGACCATTCTTGATTTTGAGTTGAATTCTAGACAAGATCATGGTCATGTTTACACTCCTGGTTTTAACTTTTCATCCACATAATCATGTTCTTTAAATCATTATTTAACACACGCACAACTTATTTATAAATGCATCATCTAGGTGGGACTTCCACCATGCAGACGACTATCTATTGAAATAAGATGGGTCCAAAACCCATTCTTCAAATTTCAAAAAACAACGCAAATTTAAATACTGTTATTTATTTATTTCAGGTACAAAAACCACCGAGTGAGTCCCTGCATGAACTTTTTGATGAAGATGGAGGAGGGAGTGTTCTAATATCGGCCTTCAGATTTCTTCTGCCACCATTCCATGTACTTGGCCTGGGCAGCCATGGTGTCCAACTTGTATAGTTGAAGTGAATGATTTGCAATTTCTTGCCCAAAACTCATCCCAAACACTGCTCCGGCTCCTAACGCCAATGCAGCACCTGCAAATTGTACACGCTCTCTTTATAACCAATTATCAATTATGATTTGGGGGTGGTTGGTTGTTTGTCTTTTATTAAAGTGATTATATGAACTTGATAATCATAATCAGTTAATCAAGATGTGATAATAATAAAAATACCATAAAAAATGGTATTTGAAACCGTTTCTGTTACTGTACTTATAGCTGTAAAAAATTAGATGTTTCAAGACTGACAAATCAGATTGTTTGGTGAACTAGCAGAATAAGGACAAATGTGTAATTGTAATTAACCTTTAGAGTGCAGCTGGTACCAACAGATTTAACAAAACTGATAATTTTTCATCACTAAAAATCCAAAAGCAATATCTATTTAACAAAACCATCATGGTGGCCCCCCCAAAAAAAAACGACATGACCTCACTTTTTAGAAAGATCCAATTGCTAGTAACCTACGAATGATGAGTAAACATAAATGAGAACATCTATATAGCTATGTAACCTAATCTCAGCCAATTGCTAGAGACGAACAATAGTAATTAGTGACTGATAAACTGCTCCAATTACTATACCTAATTTGCTGTTACAGACAGGCCATTTTCACAAAATTTAGAATTAGGCAAAAGGGAAAAAATAAATAAAAGAAAAGGTGGCTGTACCTAGCAATGTTATCGATTTTGCGAATGTAAGATGTTTTATAAATTTTCGCAATTGTGCTTTGTCCAACGAATCGGATTAAATGGGTCTAAAGTAATATTGGAAAATGGACTGTCTATGACAGAAAATAGGTCACAGGAAGGAAAAAAAAGGCTTATTTGCCACTAATTAGAATACACGAATACGATTTCAAATAATAACTCATACATTTAATTTTTTGAATAAAATCATTTAAGATATTTCACGGATTACTTAATACACGTGTGAGCAACTTTGAATCTGTTTGACACATCTAACTATTCAATTCTTGTAGAAAACTCATACTTATATTACCCATTTGACTCTAAAGAAACCCGGTTATCTCATTTAAACTCATAAGTAAAAGGGTTAAAATTTCCAACTCTAGTCTAGGAAATAATCACTTTACTGATCTCAGACTCACAAATAAGATAAATGAAAGTTCTCAGATATCAAACTGAAGCAATTTGCATGCAACTAGCCCAAGAAGTTCTGTAAATCTAGTAAACTTGATAGTCCGAAAATGGTTCTCGAAAAAGACCATCGAGCACTAAAAGCACAAAAGAAAAAACAGAGTATGCTTACCATGAGGACTCTTCGAATATTTCCACGCAAAACTAGCAGTCGATACAGCTCCAACTACACCTCCAAGAGCCAAAAACTTCACAGCATTACGGGTTGTCTTCAGCTGTAAATACAACAGCCATTTCATATTTCTTGGAATATGATAATAATAGACACATAAAAGTACATTATACATTCAACTATAAATTATCAGATAACAATTTAGTATCCAATGGTAGAATCAAAAGATCTAGCTAAAACGGAACACATTAAATGTATCAAAAGGGTCCAAAGTTGTCCACCACGTACTTTCAATGCATACAAGCTCCAAAATCGTTTACTGATATTAACAGATTAAAACTGAACTAGCACATTTCCCATGATCATATATTACACATAAACGATTAATTTAAATTGCACGAAAAAGTGTTTTTATCCACTCGGACTGGCATGCATTTAAGAACTACCGTGTTTAGCCCATTACCTACTGCACTAAATAGAACAGAAATGCACTTGTGGAATGTAGTATGGTGAGCCAACATTAGTAAGATATACTTTGTTGCACATGCAAATTGCATGTCAAAAAATCATGTTATTGTGCATGATATTGATTCATCATTAATATACACAAGTACAAGGGTATGCTGCATCTGCTAGTAGTAAACAAAAGAAGAGTTTTTTTTCACACGAAATAATTACACAGAGAAACAAATACTACCAGTGTATGCTCATATTAAACACTATGTTTCACAAACCATTTTAAACTTCCTTACAAAGATAACCAAGAGACGGATCCTAACAAATTCAACACAAAGCATCTCCCTTACGTGAAGCCCACTTCAACATAACACAATAAACTTAAAAGTCATGATACAGGTTGTGGTGCCAGTAAAACGTGAGCATTAGTATCAGTAACGTTGTCATATAGAAAGAGAAGACAATGAACTTTGTTGTGTTCCTTTTCTATAAAGTCAAAACAGTAAATGAGTAGTTACTACTTGGTCGTTACTGACTAATGAAACTAAAGTCTTACAGATAGCCTCGGAGATGACTGAATTGTAATAAACCATGAGGTTATTATCTAATCTTGTCATAAATTTTTTAGTGTGGTGAATTGTACGGAGTAATAGATAGCTACGCACTTAGCTACGCACTTTCACTTTACACTAATTCAGTCACTAGACTTCAAACAAACCTGACTAGAAAGTAGAAACCGTCCAACTTTCTGAGATGGCTATAAAAAGGTTAAGAAAACAATCCAGTTTTAAAATAACATGATAAAACCACTAAGCCACATCAGCATTTTTTTAATAGTTCTTTAGTCAAAACACCATGCCATGAAACAGTACAACCGTGGTCAGCATACAGAAAACCACTGCGGTCGTCAATAACCACAACATGAGTTTAATGGCACAATTCAGCTTTATACGATTTATAAGCTCAAGGGGCTGTTCCGGTTAGCTTATTGCTAGGGCTTAATAATTTTATAATAACCTTAATAATATGTTTGTGTAAACTTATTGTGATGGACTTTATAAGCTTTTTTGTGAAGGAACAAGCTAATAAGGTTGAGCACCATTTTTAGACTTACTGCGCTTATAAACTTAAACCATAAGCTATGCGAAAAAGCTAACCCAAACACCGGCCCCAATATAACAACCTCAAAATAATAGTCATGTTGAAGTTGCTGAAAATGATTACATTCCACATCAATTTGCCATGAAAATTAACCTAATTAGCTTATACATGCACAAAAAAAAAAAAAAAATTTGTTCCCTGATTTATAGAATATTGAAACCTTCAGAGCAATAAAACGCTGGGAAATTATAACAAATAAAAAAACCCTAATAAGAGCAAAAATAACTCAAAGGAACAACTGCAAAACGAATCGAATAATAAAACGGGCAATCATAGTGGCATGTACGGATGTTCGCATGCAACAATTAAATTATAGTTTAACCTAATCAATTAGTCAATCAATAATTAGGAAACCGTAAGCATGTGATCAATTAACATTAATATGTATAATCAAACAATAAGAAATAAAATATAAGAGAGAATGTAACATACAACAGGTCCGTGAACTGGATCGGAAGCGATAAATTCCTGGACGTCGGCGTCAGACCACGACGGAAGAGGTGTATCACGGCGGATATAAGGGCGATAGCTATCTAAGATTCTGAATCTTTCGCTCACAAAACCTTTGAATCCTTGCCATACCGATTGCTCACCTTCTGCTGTCGCCATTTTTTTTTTCTCGATCTGTTTCTTTCACAGACTCAAATCGTTACGATGCTATTTTCTTTATCTTACGCAATTTTAAATTGATTTATTGAAATTGATTGATGATAATTGATTAAATTATATATTTATATTGATAAAATATATTTAATCGGGGTCATAATTATTTTGTGTACATATTTAACTATATTTTCAGTTTTAACAACAAAGTATCACTGATAAGCAAGGTTGCAAAATTCGTTATTCAGGAACTAATCGGTCGGGATTTTAAATGATTAATCGGATTATACTTTATAAATTTAAATATTAAATTTTAAAAATTATATGTGTAAATATAGAAAAAAACCATAAATATAAAAATAAACTTTCATAATTGTCTAAAATTATTAATTTTGCTCAGAAAACATAAAGTTGTAGTTTAAATTCATGTTAAAATATTAATCATTTGTTACTTTAACTGACTTTGATTACCATATTCGATTTTGACCCATCAATTGGCGTTGACTGTTTAATTAAACAGATTTTTAGAAATCGGAACAGATTGTTCTTAAAAATGATTAATCGGCGAGTAATCGGGTTTTTTGCAACACTGCTGATAAGTTCCCCAAATTATGGTAAAAACACTTTAACCCGACGAAGAAATCCAAAATTCAATATTTCGGATCGTGTTTGGGTACGAATCCGCGGGTCTAAACCTGTATACCTGAAAAATGTCTTAAATTTAGTGACGATTCCAGGAATAAAAACACCTTAACTCAGCGAAGAAATCCAAAATTCGATTCGTAATCGTTATTAATGATTACGAATCGACCAAACACTCCTACAATAAAATGTAATTCGTTGCAAGCGGAGTTTCGCTTTCCCGACCAACTCATGCCATTTTTTCGGTTTAAGAAAACACGTAAAATTTCGAGTTTCCGTCAATGTATAAGAAGTCAGCGCTCTCAAAGTCAACATGTTCCCTTAAAAAATCTTCCAAACTAGATAAATCCCAACCGGTAAATATCAAGACGGTCAAACGTTTTTTTACGATCATAGTAAAATTTTCGGTCGTGACTGAGTCCCCCAACGTGGTAAAACTTTGAGATTAATAATGCATGTATTAGCCATGAAGAATTTATGTGAAGTTTAGAAATTGAAATAGTAAGATTATTGTATAAAAATGAGTTTGAAAGTGAAATAATGTTTGGGCAAAAATGAGTGTAATGGCGGTGTTGTATTTATAGTGGGGTGAAAATGAGTGTTTAATAAGAAAAAAAATTCAAAAAAAGTTACAAAATGGCAGAGAGCCGTTTGGGTAAAATTAAGTGTTTTTTTTATAAAACTAAAGGTAAAAAAAACACGCAAGCCTCATTAACTTACGCCAAGGACCGTTGCAATCTTATCTGTTGATGGTGTCGCTCTCTACCCGCACCACCAAGCGGCGCCACTCACATCCCCTCACTCACCATAGATAGGGATCGGCCTAATCAAATTTGTATACTGCTCAAATGAAAACTAATATTACAAGTTTCTTAAATACTATAAAGTAAATAAGACAACACTACACTATACCCAGCCACTCCTAATTAAACGTGTAGCACACACCCACTACAACTCCAACTCCAACTCCAACATTCACCAATAAAAGTCTGTTAAGTTGGAATATCGATTCAACCTTGCTAAAACAATATTATTATTATTATTATTTTATCATCCTATATACTAAATGTCACACCGAATTTCGTTGTTTTAGTTGTTTCGGATTGTCGTTTTGAGTTTGCGTTCATACTATGACTGGTCCTCCGACTTTGGCTCAATTTACACAACGGCCCTTCAAGTTTACATTTTTTCAGGGGTAAAAAGCGTAAATATATAATTTTATTAAAATAAAGAAAGTAACTCCACCCGAATTTTTGACGGGCGCTATCTTCTCGCTCGGTGCGAGTTAAATTTTTCCGTTACCGCCGTTCAACTCGAAATAATTTTACGAACACAACGCAACTAGCCACGCGAGAAATGGACTGTTTTTAAAAACGCTAAATAATTTCGGACAATTTTTTATACATATACATACACATATAATAAATATCTCAAACTAACCACCTCATATCGATAGTTCCGGTCCCTTTGTTACTAGATTTTCCCATCATTAAAAACGCGTTGTGCATTATGTATACTAGGTAGTAACCAAGTGTTTCCAGAAATACCCGTGGCAACGCGTTTTAAATTTATATAAATAAATAACGCTACGTGTAACACGAATATGCAACCTGAAAGGCCCCGTCGCCTCGCGCGGGGCGATATTTTTCTAGTTAAATACTATATATGATTGAGAGTATTTTGATATTATTGTTTATTATTTACATTTATATAATAGATGTTTATAATATATTTAAGCATTTCGGGTGAAATCGAGTTCATCCATGAATTACAAATTATCATTCGATATAATAAACATTGATATCCATATCATATCGAATATTCATCCATTTAGATCATCTATATCTGCTTTAAGCATATCAGATCGGAATATCCATCGGATCAATCGGAATATCCATCGGATTAGATGTTAATTTCCATCCTTACTCCCAAGTCCCAACCACCACTCTCCTCCACCACCACCACCCCACAACCATATTTCCACATCTTAACCTACTCCTCACACCAACAATGATCGTGATAATTCTGACTTCCGCATCACCCCACTCCCGCCATTGTCCCAAAACTTATCACGATTTCAATACAAGCTTCATCGAAGGATCATTTCAACGATCTTCAATTACGATCTTCAATTACGCATAATCGAATTGAACCAACTGTTCCCATGAACGTATGCCAAGTCCAAAATATTTTTTGAAAGCAAATGACGAGGTCACAAACACTTTCGAATTGTCTGCTATGTTAATCGACAAGGAAAAAATTTCAATTGACAAACTATTACCTGGTTAAGAAGCATAGATTTGCAGACTGCTTCTTGCAGCATGTGGGACTCATTTGGGTCCAAAATATTTGGGTTCATTTGGGTACAATGTAAGACAAGGAAAAAATTTCAATTGACAAACTATTACCTGGTTAAGAAGCATAGATTTGCAGACTGCTTCTTGCAGCATGTGGGACTCATTTGGGTCCAAAATATTTGGGTTCATTTGGGTACAATGTAAAAATATCGAAGGCTTTACAGGAGTTACCCATGGTCCAACACTAAACGGTGACCATTTTCTGAGGGTGCAACCCATGTCGGAGAGAAAAGGTTTGTTCTCCAAATTTGTGTGGATTTATATTAAAGGGCTACCGTTCGAATGTGCTATGTCTGATTGTATTGGGGCAGTCGCTAAGATGTATGTCGACCTGTTATACATCGACGAAAGATCTAACGAAAAAAAACAATCTTGCTCGTCATAAGCTTTTATTGAAAGCAATGAGCCCAGGCTCATCCAGGGATATCAAACTCTAAATTTCTAAAATATGAAACCTTGCAAACTCTGGATGGAAGAAGTTAAAGACATCCCTGATGCTGATAACAATATATCTCAAAAAATGATATTAGCTTATAATAACGGCCTTACTAACACCATAGTTGTTAAAGACCTCACCGATCAGCTGGAGTAACACTGGCTAATTTACAGAAAATATTCGGAAAATAATGGAAAAGAAAAGATGTATTGGGAGGAACAAAGGTTTTTGGACTTTATCAAAAATACACTTGGCAGTCACGATTATTCGGTGAACTTGACGTGAAGATTAACTCCGACCCATTATGTGGGCATCTCATCCGTCCATTTTGTCACCCCTAGGTCGATGTTGTGCTAATTATCCACCCAAAGTTTATTAGATAAACAACAAGTGAAAGTACTTATTAATTTATTTACTCCAAAACATACAATAAAATACACAAATATAAAATTTTTCTCATAATGTCTTTAAACAGACAGAAATTAAAATTACAAAACTAGGGCATACCAAATTTAGACAAAGCTGATTGGAACAAGGCTGAGAAGTCCTGGGATGCACTCTGATCATCAGCTTTTACCTTAATCTGTGCTTTACACGTGGACGAGTTAATTATACACTCTACTAAGAAGTTTGATGGCTCGTCTGATTTCTGTGCAAAAAAGAAGAACTTGAAGTTGGGGGCTTGTCCCCCTGAAGCGATACAGTTGATGTAATGAACTTGCATGTGGCGTACAAGTGCTTGAGGAGTCGTCATTGCAGCCACACCTTGCGGACTTACAGACCCTTCCTGCAACAACAATGGCAACTCCTAAATTAGTAACTGATCCATCGTGGTTACTCTTAATGGGTGAGAATTCTTATTAAAAACCTGTGATGATGAAACTGGAAGTTGGCGCCATTTCTGCTGAAAAGAGCTCGGATCAAGCACTGCTTTAGCATTTAGCTTTAATGAAGGGGAGGATGGAGCAGGAACAGGTGTAATAGACAATCCTAGACCAAATAGATCATCAATGGTAGTAGTAGTAGTAGAGTTTGGTTGTTGAGAATTGGATACATCAGTTTGATCTAACGATACAAGTGCTCCATGAGAATTATCAAATGCAGAATTGTTATTATTGCTATCTTCTTTCTCACTGGTACCCAAAAGTAAATCCTTGTCATTAGCCTCAATACTTTGGGCAATAACATCAGCAGCAGGTTCTGCACCTAGAGACAAATTTCCAAGCTCTTCTGAAAAGGCAAATGGTCCTTGATGTTCCTTATCCGTAAACATGTAGCAAGGCTGCCACCACACCCAGTTTATGAAGGTAAACATTAGTTTTGGTGTAATGCTACATGTACCAATTGGTTTGCATGTTTACATAAATACCCAGAAAGATGTAGATCGTGCAAATGTGTACACCACATAAAACAACTAAAAGAGAAGTTACAAACGAATGCACAGAGCTACTACTATTGTTGTAGTATAAAATTACATTTTGTAAAAAAGCTAAACCTGAAAGCATCTAACTTTCTTTCTCATTTTCATACATCAAGTCAACAGATTAGTGCTAAGATTAACAGCAACTTAACGTTCTATTCCACGAACTTATTATCAGAACAACTATCTTAAGCTTTTTCATAAAATCTAACCTTTTGAATTATAACCACTGCCGTCACCTCACCACTACGGCACTACCGTCAACTCTCACACTACGATCCCGTCATTCACACAGGTACAATGCTAATTAAATGAAAGGGCAATTAGGCTTATGGAGATGCTAATCGAATTAATTTATTTAATAAAGTCCTTTGATGATAGTATTACTATTGTTAGTGCCTGATGATAACATAGGACTCCTACGATAAAAATGTAGGAAGAAACCAGGACACGTAAAGCCTTCCGAAACTGTATAAAGCTACTATGCAGCCTTCAAGTGAACGACAAAACGTAGAGCATAATAAGGTACCTTTTGGTATAGAACAGACAGGCTGTTAAACTCATCAAATATGCGATCTTTAATCTCGTTGCTTTGAGTATCCGCAAAAACTGAAACAGCTTGCTTCGGAGGATTTACCACACTATTTGCAACTGATACATTATGCTGCAAAAGTCTGTAGTAAAATAATGCTCTATCATGAACATCCTGCATACAAAAATTAAAAATAAAATACTAAGTATATAATTTCCAAGTTTTCTACAGTCATAAGATAGCAAAATATTTCAACCTGATGCATATCAGCAAGACCGGCAGCTAGTGCAGAGCCTAAGGCCTTTTGAGTCTCTGGTGGTCTTCGAAAAAAACATTTCATCACTGCTGTAAGAAGATGCAAACGTACCTGCACAGTTTAACCATGATATATTGCTCGAGTCTTCATCCATTAGGGAGGTGTAAAACATTATTATTATTACTAATAAAATAGAAATTGATAAAGTAAAAAGGAAATGATACCTCGGGAGAAGTCTCATCTTCCCATTCATCAATGAGACCCTCCAAAGCATAAGGAGCATCCATCATGTCTTGAGCATACTCACCTAACATCCATATAAGAGCCGCCTTGGCTTTTGGTTCTTGGACATTATTGCTGCTTATGTTCCCAATAACAGCAATGCAACCATGACTCCATTGTGGGTATTTTCGCAGAAGATCTTTTACAAGAACCTAAGTGAATTACATAATATAATTAGCAAATAGCCACCTACCATTATTATGTACGTGATGCATGCACGATTCAATAAAGTATGCAATTTCAAGTCTTCAAACTACCAGTGTCTCTGCAGTAACATAGTCTTTCTCCATCTCCAAAAACTGAAGCAGCCTATCGACAATGGCATTTACGTCATATTGCTGAAGTGCAATTTTCCCAACAGCTCTGATAGATTCCCTTGCAATGGGAATATCAACATTTGCAGCATACTCGCACAATTCAGTCACTAAAAAAGATAAATTCAAAAAACTTGTTAATGAATCATATATGAAGAACTAAAAAGAATAAAATTTGAAATAAACGCTGAAAAGTGTAGTTAAGCCTTGCCTATTTCGTACGTGTTGCTCTCGTTTGCCACAGCGGTCAACATTTCAAGCTTCAATTTCTTAACATAGAACGGTTCATTATATTGACAATAGAAGTGCTTGTAATCTGAAGCAAACAACATTGGTGCACGCATCACCAATAGATGCAAGTGACTGAGAACCGCATATGATTGCTCAGGACTCCCAGAGCTTACAAGAGTAAGGAGAGGGGCTTTTATGCGCTCATAAACCTAAAAATCATTCATTGAGATAAAATGTTCAATTACAGACCTTTGCCAATGTTGTAGAGTAGCAGGGTTAAAACAATAAGCAAACTCGATTCTAAAGTCCAAGGTATTAGACTATTAGCTGGTTACAGCTGCATTAAATATATAAAGAAAGAATTCTGGAAAGGAAATGTTATATGAATTGTAAAGGCACCTGCTGATGTACATCTGTCATAGACAGTGTCAGTTGTAGAAATAACTTTATGGTTGCTAAAACAACTGCACCATTTGCATGCTGAAGCCTGTCTTCTAAAAGATTCATAATATCGAATATCTCGTTGCTATCAGGTGGTGCATATTTAGAAACCAAATCAAGAACTGTACACTGAGCCCATTCACTGAATTCCTTGATCCTGCAAACAAACAATTATATACAGGCATTAGTAAAGGAATCCAGATACAATATTAGTTTCTATGTGTAAATTATTCTTTGTTTATATCCAGCCCAAGTCTAAAAGAAACTAAATTTGCAAGTTTAAAAGAATCGTATACATGTATCATGCAAATAAACATATAAATAAAGATTTGTATACCTATTTAACAAGTAATATATGATGGGTTTGCTAATTAAAGCCTCTCTCTCCCTTGCAGCTGCTTCCGACGAACTTGCTTCCAAGCCCCATATTTCTTGCAGAGCAGATAAACAATTTGCAACCACCTGCCATTATTTTACAATTTTTTGTTGAAACGGTCATCAAATCTACTATATCCAACACGCTATATAATGCTAAATTATACTGAAACAAGTTCCTAGGGTCAAGTAATACACATCATCTCACCTGAGCATCAGGATCATTAAGCATGAGATGTTTGAGAAGCGGTGGGAAATCAGCATCAAGACAAGTAGAAGCAGATATATGATACAACTTAAGTACACCTACAGCTGCAACCATCCTAACATAACTATTCCCATCTTTCAAACCAAGACCCAACGGTCCCACCAAATACTCAACAAGATTCGGAACACGAAGCGAACACAAACTTCTCAACGCCAGCCCTCTAATCATGGGATCCTCATCCTTACAATCTCTTTGAAGAAAATTAATCGTAAGCAACGCAAGATCGGGATTATACTTTGCATAATTACCAACATACAAGTAGCACATTTTCTTTAACACGATATCAGATGTAGCTGAACACATCACCATTTCACTAAAAACAGAAGATACATCTATACCAACTGTCATGTATGATATCACCTTTTTGAATAGATCTCGTTTCGAGTCATCGGTTCCTGGTGCCCTACTTCCAGCCAGCTGTCTAAGCTGCATCTTTAAATCAGATACCTCTCCTTTACTGTTACAAAATCAGAATTGAAATTACAATTACGATCATGCTTATCAGCATTATTATTATTATTATGATCTATACTATATGTGAATTACAATATCCAATTTGCAAGAATTTGTTAATGTATTAGGATTTCGAGGAATTAGGGTTTCAGGTGTGCGCATATAAATAATTGAACTGAAAAGGGAGAATTAAAGAGATGAAAATGTACCCGGAAGGTTGAGAAGGGGAAGGAGATCGCTGCTGGGTTGGAGCCATTGTTGTTCGGATCGATCTGAATTCTTACGATGATGATGTCAGCGGAAACGATGATCTGGTGCGGATAGGAAGACTTTTAGGACTAACATCATATAATACTGTATTTATTTATTTAATCCCATATCCCAATTTAACTGGTAGTTACCTTGGATCAAATTTAACCGTAGATGCGACCACAAAGACAAATAACGTATTGATGATGTGGCAAGGTCAAAAAATAAAGTTTTTTAATGGGTGCGTTAGATTTGAATGTTAAATTTGTAGTGAGTTATGTGGTAAAATATTATTGGTGTTCAGTATAAAATATATTAATTAAACATATATATAAATTAGTGCTAAATTCTGATTGGCTCGACGGGATTTGACCCTTTTTTCCATTTCCGTCAATCATATGACTAACGTCACTTTTTCGTTAGTTCTAACGCCCTGTTAGGCGTCAGGGATGTCAGAGCCCTGCCACCTAAATTGCCATGTCATGTTTCGGAAATTTTTGATGCCCCATTAAAATTGGTCTTAGGGATTATAGATTATAGATTATACATGATTATTCTACGGAGTATTACTTATTTGTTTACCTCTTAATTTTCATCACATGTGATTGGATTTTATAATCACATGTGATTATATTTGACATACAACATCACATGTGATTAGGTTTTACAATCACATGTGATTGGCATGCAGAATCACATGTGATTGAGTGTTTCCAATCATATGTGAATGTCTTTCATCAAATTGTACTGATGATGAACAATAGCGAGCGAGAGTCTTCATATGAACTTGAAGAGTGATTTATCGAATTAAACACTTTCAAACTGTGATTCCTTCATCAAAGTTGTTCAAAATCAATCCATAAACACTCGTGAATCGTTAAATGAAGCTAAATCATCACATAATTCATGAATTTAATAATGAACACACACGGTTGACTTTTTTATCGAACCTTTGACTTTGAATTTCGAATTTGTTTCTTCGATTTAGGAACTGAGATTTTGCAGATAGTTTCACGATGAGATTGTGAACACTTTTACATTTTCACATTTCCTCAAATCGTTCCTGATTGATCAGGAGACCTAATCCCCTCGACTTTTTAAAGATCGAAGAACATGAATCAAATAACTTCAATTCTGTTGTTGTTGATTCAATTTGATGATGAATAAGGTTTAAAATTATGATGTAGATCATGTATTTTAGCTCAAATGTTGATCATGTATTTTAGCTCAATTCATTGTAAGAATCATCATTATAAGAATTCAAAATTTGAAGGTGACGAAGAAGATGAATTTATTGTTGCAGTTCTCCACAATTTGAAGGTGATGAGAAATCATCAGCAATTGATTTAAGAGTTGAGATTTATCCCTAAAATCTCAACTTAAATGAAGGATACATATGAACATTCCTCTATAACACGCACCTTTTCCACTAATTTCCCTTCATATTTGTTTTTTATTTTATCAAATAATATAATTTACCAAACATTATAAATCTTATTGGTAAAGTAACTAGCATTCAGTTTCTTTGTTTTTCAATTTTCACAATACGATTTTGGCCATATAATAGTTGTTATCATTTAGTTTAGGCCCAAGAAATAAGAAAACTAGAGAAGTACTCTGGTCCATTCATTAATAAAATACTCCGTAACATTATGGGATTACAATAAAAGAAGTATTTAACTAGACCATAAAGCCCAATTCGCGAGATTTAGCCATTTAGGGAGGCGTGTTGTGGTTGATACGAAAAAAAAGTTTTATTTTGAGGTTTTACCATGTTTAAATCTTCTCTACCCTTTGCAAACCATGTGGCTTAATCAATTACACATCACCACCCCTACTAACATGCCACGTGGCAATTACCCAACCCCAAATCACCCCACACTTCCTCATTCGTTAGTTTCTTCAAAAAAAAAAAAAAAAAAAAACCCTCTCAAAAACGACGGCGATTATCACCACCGTCCGCCGCTAACGTTTGGTTCGATTTAGGGTTTGAAATCATTTTTTTATATCCATTTTTTGATCTATTTCTTCAATCGCAATCGTAATCGACTTCTTCAATCGTAATCCATCGATGTGCATACTAGAGACACAAGAATTACGGATATAATCAACACACCGATAGCCGCAAGAAGAATCACTCAATTTGTACGTTCTTTTTTTCTATTTTCATTTAATTTGATAACTTGATTCGATATAATCAACTTTTATGTTATATTTAACCTAAATCCCTAAATTAACAAATTTATTTGATTTTTGTATCCACAACATTTTGAATCCAATCACTTTTTTTTATTTCATTTTATCATATCAGATAAGGTGCATAAAAGAAGAGATAAATAACATTTTTTATTTATTTATAGAGATTACTGGAATGATCTGAGAGCCGATCGATGCATAGAAGATAAGTTTCCTTCGCTGATTGATCAAGCATTTCATTTCGATCATTTCAAGTTTGCAGTTCGTGAGGTATAATTGATCTGTATTCCATGAATTTGTAATTTTTCTAATTAATCGTTTCAATTAGTTACGGATAAGGTTTTGAGTCGATTTGATTTCAGATTCTGATGATCGGATAAAGTCTGCATCATTCCTCAATTTTTTGAATTCGATATCACTATAAAGTTATAGAGTTTTCAATAAAACGATTTGGTTTTGAATTAGTAGTTTTGTTATATATTTTAGATAACTTTTTTTCTTTTTCTTTTTTGTGTGTGTTCATGATTATTAAAGGATCAGATTTTGAAGCTGAAAATAGAATCATCATAAATATGTAGTGCTTTAGCTAAAAATAGTACATTTTTACATATGTTGTTTTCTGTTTAAGCAACAATTAAGGTCTGGTTATTGCAATGCCGTTTGCCGTTATCCGGCAGTGGTTATCATAGATTATAAATTACTATACTATTTATATTTATACTGGCTATGTAACGACCCTAGAATTTCCAACGTTTATTTATTAACAATTATTATTATTAATACGTGTGATTAAACGAATGTATGTAATTACATTTACATGTTGCCATGATTGCCCGTACTTGACTTTTAAGTGCCCGAAACGTCTTTGTGACACCCGGAACTTTCACGAATAATATTTTTAGATATTATTTACATTCATGATTAGTTTTATTAATCATTTTAATTAACTAAGGTTGATGGTTAATTACTTGGGCTTTAAATGGATTAATTTGTTAATTATTTGAACTTGGGCTTTGTTAGTGTAATGGGCTCATGATATTGGGCTTCCAAGCCCACCCTACTTCTTAGTTGGACTATTTAGCCCATATTTACATGTAAGTATCATGTTTGAATGGAACTACTTAGTCTAAAAGACTTGGAATCTAGTTGCTACACAATCCCCATGAACTAACACCAAGTATCCAACTTTTGTAAGACTTTACTTGCTAATGACCAAAGAACATTTCCCTCCCCCCTTATTCACCCATAACCGTCGGCCTTTACTAGTGTAGGGGAGAGATTTTCATTTTTTTTTTTACTACATGTACACTAGTATCTTTCATTTACTTCTCATTCTCAAAACACACTTCAACTTGCACTTCAACTTTCCTTTCTTTTTCTCTCAAGATTGTAAGTAACTTGAGACAACTCTTTCTTCTCTTTTTCTTGCTAAAACCGAATTCCACATTCACAAACATCATCATCTTTTGTTACTTGTAGTTAATTACTTGTTGTTTACATACTTGTTGATGATTACTTACTAGTTAACAAGAATCAAGCTTTCTAGTTTGAATTCTTCTTTTTATCTTGTACTAACAAGAACAACAAGAACTAACTTACTAGTTTATGTTCTACATATGTTGCATCAAAAGATTTAAGTTCATGGTTGTATAAAATCATACTTGTAAGTCATGGAAGTAAACTTAAAGTTTACTTTACTTAAAGATCAACTTTGGTTGAATCTTTAAAAGTATGAACAACCATGAATCTTTTTCTTGTTTATTTAAGCTTACTTCTTCAATTTATGCACTTTAATTTCATGTAGTTAGTTTATATGGTCAAGTACTACAAGTTAGTCTTGATCTCATATCTCTTGAACAAATTAAGTTAACTTTGAAAGATCAAGAACACACAAATAAGTTTTCTTTAAATATAACTTTAGATCTAGACTTTTGAGTCTTGGATCTTCAAGATCAAACTAAGAACTATGTTCTACTACTTATGATCTTTATTAGTTAGTTAACTTTCAAGTTTATAGTTCATGTAAGTGCCAAACCTAAGACTTTGATGTAACTTTGGTTCATCAAACTACATGCAACTCTTAAGTGAGTTGTGCTTCATGTCTTAGACTTGCACTAGGGTTATGATGGTCAAGACTTGGTTAAGATGATGTAAACACACCCATGAGTTGTACACTTGAAGCTATATGCATCAAGGATGAGAACCATGATGAACATCAAACGCCAAGACCACCGGAACCCTTTTAAACTTACTGTTTCTGTCCAAAACTTTCTGACCTGATGCTTCTGGAACAGACCAGTATACCTGGGCTGTTCTAACCTTGATTTTTAGATAGATATTTTCGAGTAGATAACTTTTCATATAGGACTCGTCTTAATCCGAGTTACGGTTTAGGATTTATGGCCCTCCGATCGTTACTATGTCCTTTAACGTTGTGCAGAAATTTCTGACCTACTCGCACTTAGACCGTCGCCACGGTCAAACCAAGACGAGTTTGCTTCTGTAAATTTTACCACACTTAAGGAACTCATAGACGGAGCCATGACCACTGGTCTCACCTTAATTCAGTAAGGGTAGAGGCCATGGTGACTGACTGAAGTCAGACTTTGTTGAAAACTACTTTCATAAACGAAACTTACTTTACGCCTTTTGTTTAATGATGAATGATGATGACCCTTAAGACCTTAAATACATAATTTTAAACCTATTAAGACGATTTACTGACTTAGTACTATTTGAATTAGGTTGAGGACTTCGGACCATTTACTTGCACACCTTTCCCGACTACTACTTTACCGCTACATTATCATTGTGAGTTATAGCATTCCCTTTTTACTTTAACTTATTTTGGGAACTGAGAATACATGCGGATTTTATGTTTTACATACTAGGCACGATTACTTAAACTTTATATATGTGTGGGTTATACAACGGCATAAACATTCCCTTTAGCTCGGTAACGTTTAATCATTGGTTTTTGAACCGTGAACGCGAATCTTAGATATGGATCCATAGGGTTTGACATCCCCACTCGGGCTAGTAGCGCTAGCATTTAACGAGTGTTTAATACTTCGTATACATACGCACTTGCCAAGTGTACTTTCAGGGGGTATAAACGTTAAGTTAGTTACCAAGTGCCCACGGTTAACATATACTTTATCATACTGTTTTGAAACGCTCTTTGTAGCACTGAAATCTCGTGGCCTACCTTACATACTGTTATACTTAAACTATAGCTCACCAACCTTTGTGTTGACATTTTTAAGCATGTATTTCTCAGGTGCTTGAGGTTGCTTCCGCTGTCTTACTTGTTGTGCTATAGACACCCGCTGCTTAGAGTTGTCCACGCATGAACTACTTTACTTTGCATTCAAACATTAGTACTTTTGAATTATGACTTGTAACGACCATTTGGGGTCACGTACACTTAATTATTGCTTCTACTTAGTGAAGCATGCTTTTGAAATGTAAAACATTTAATGTCGGTTACGACATCACCTTTTTATCGTGAATGCAACTTCTTTAATTACAGCATATAGTACTTAACCATGTAATGATCCTGTTGTTGATGATTCGTACACGATAGTTTAGTACGGGGCATCACATTTGGTATCAGAGCATTGGTTGTAGGGAATTAGGTTGCATTAGTGAGTCTAAGACCGACCCGAGTAGGATTCACTAATAGGACTAATCTACAACTTGCTAGTTTACTCGTTTTCGCTGAATTTACTGCATGCTACTGCTTACTTTTTCCGCTATATGCCGTATGCTACTACATGATTTCACTACTGCATGATGCTACTTGCTTTCGATTGCATGCTACTTTCATACGAATTACTGTTATTGCCATGCTAGTTACTGTTATACGTGATTTAAACTGTTGGCATATTATTTGCTTGCTTTACGACATACTGACATGGAAAATTTATTTTTCCTTGTTCAGATGTCGGATGTTCCACCTGCTGACATTTCGGGCAGTACAGACTCAGACCCCGTCGCCCTACCTACTGCTACACCTGCTGCTGCTACTGCCGATACACCGGCCCCGACACCCACTAGTGATCCCGGCGCTTCTACTTTCGGAGCTGGTACTAGTGCACCTGCCCCAGTGTCTGCTCCCGGACCCTCGAGGTCACAGCCCCGCATTGGTGGTATTGAGATCCCCGCGAAGTTCGGGGAAGGGCCGTTTCGTAACCACATGCGCACGCCTTGCCGACGCACTCCCGACAGACGTTTAGTCGTGATTCCACCAGGCAGACACAGACAGATGTTGGCCGCCTTCGGACGCTTCGGATTACCAGCTCAGCCACCAGTGTCACCACCACACGATTCGGATGACTCATCATCCGCCGATTCTTCAGCATCAGACGACTCCAGCGATGATGAGGATCCTGCTGATAGACCTATTCAGGCACCCTCCACCCTGCCGAGGAAGCGGTACCGTTTCGACGGCACCGTCATTCCAGGGGTGAATGGAGGTCGTGCTTTTACTGACGCATTTGGCCATCGTCGTAGGGTTACTGCTCATAAACGAGTTGTGCCATACCTTGCCGACCCACAGATACGTAAGGTTCCCCGTTACGTATTGACTATTCCTGGAACCGTACCACCTAGATTTAGATACGGACCACTTACATCTAGGGACGTACCGTCTACATTCGGAGCCGGACCATTTACATCAGCACCACCGGCACCACCCGCACCACCCGCCCCACCTGCACCGCCTGCCCCACCAGCTCCCTCTAACGAGGAACTGATGAGGGAGATTGAGACTCTCCGAGCTCGAGTCACTGAGCTCGAGGAGCAGTTGGCTCGAGGATCAGTTCACCCGCCTTCACCGTAGGACTTTGTATTTAGATTTCATGATGTAATCTAGCAATAGTTTCATGTATTTCATATGTATTGTACGAACTTATTCAGATGTATGAAACTTATTATTATTAATGAATGGAACTTTGCGTTATTTAATTCTTGCACGATGTTCTATTTACATTGCTGTACGATGATTCTGTGGTATTTGTACCTAGATGCATTATTTAATAACATGTGATGTTTTGATTCCATGTTGGTCACTATATACTATATTATTACTACTTGCATGCTGGATTTTGACTTGGGTCAAAATTTTTGTTTAGAATACCATGGCTAACAGAAGATCCACACCTACCGCCGTCCAGATTGAGGACATGATCAACGAACGGGTCGCTGCAGCCCTAGCATAAAGAAATCTCGAAGCTCCACCGCCACCACCACCGGTTATTCCACCCGTTCGAAATGGGTGTACATACAAGGAATTCCAGAGCTGCAAACCGCATAACTTCAGCGGCACCGAGGGACCAGTTGGTCTCACCAGATGGTTCGAGAAACTTGAATCAGTATTATGAGTTAGCAACTGTTCGGAGGACAATAAGACCAAGTTTGCATCTTGCACGCTATCTGACGGCGCGCTAACGTGGTGGAACACGTTAGCTCAAGCAAAAGGTATCGATGAGGCGTATGCTACGCCATGGGAGGAATTCAAGGCGGCTATGATTGATGAGTATTGTCCGAGAACCGAAATTCAGAAGATGGAAATTGAATTCATGCAGTTGAAGGCCGTAGGGAATGACCTTAACAGTTACAATCGTAGGTTTTTGGAGTTGGCTCTTATGTGTCCGACCATGGTCACCCCCGAATTCAAGCGCATGGAGAAATACTTCTCGGGACTCCCTAAGTCCATCAAAGGAAATGTCACCTCATCCAAACCACCGAATGTTCCCGAAGCAATGCGCATGGCGCATACTCTCATGAATCAGATTCTTATTGATGAGCCGAAGAAGGCTAAGTTTGAAGCTGGTAGTAGCGAAAAGAGGAAATGGGACAATAACCATAACAACCACAACAACCACAACAACAACAACAACAACAACAGGGGGAGAAACTACGATCAAACCCCCGCCAAGAGGCACAACAACGGTGGAAACCCTAATCCCAACAACAACACCAACACCAACCTGAACTACAAAGGAACCTTACCACAATGCAAGCGGTGCTACAAGCACCATACTGGATATTGCAATGTTGTCTGTGAGAAGTGCCAACGGGCTGGGCATATCGGAAAGGACTGCAAGGTCACCACTTTGAATGGGAAGCCGAACACCAATGGACCTAAGAAGTGCTACGAATGTGGACAGACGGGCCATTTCAGAAATGCGTGCCCAAACAAGCGAAAGGATGGTGGACCACCGCGCGCTAGAGCTTTTAATGTTAATGCAAGGGATGCATGCGATAACCCCGACTTGGTGACAGGTATATTCACAATCAACAATCTTTTAGCTTCTGTCTTGTTTGATACTGGTGCGGATAGAAGTTATGTATGTAGACATTTTTGCAATAAGATTAATTGGTCATTAGTCCCGTTAAAAGAAAGTATGCTTGTCGAGGTCGCCAATGGAAAACTTGAAAAGGTTGACCACATTAGTCGAGGAGCTATTATCAACATAGCTGGTGTAGATTTCGAAATTGATTTGATACCTATCAAACTGGGAAGTTTTGACGTGATCGTCGGTATGGATTGGTTGAGCAAGATAAAGGCCGATATAATCTGTGGAGATAAAGCACTTCGTATACCACAAGGAGATGGCGAACCACTGGTTATCTATGGAGAGAGATGTACCTCGAAGTTGAACCTCATTAGTTGCGTGAAAGCGCAAAAGATTATGAAGAAGGGACGTTTTGCTGTCCTAGCACATGTGAAAGCGGTAGAAACTGAGGTGAAGAGCGTGAACGACGTTCGAATTGTGAACGAATTTTCCGATGTCTTCCCAGAGGAATTGCCTGGATTGCCACCGCAGAGAGCCGTAGAGTTTCAGATTGACTTAGTTCCAGGAGCTGCACCTGTAGCTCGCGCACCTTATAGACTCGCACCTTCCGAGATGCAAGAATTACAGAGTCAACTACAAGAGCTACTTGATCGAGGATTTATTCAACCAAGCTTCTTGCCTTGGGGCGCACCTGTGTTGTTTGTAAAGAAGAAGGATGGATCTTTTCTTATGTGTATCGAGTACCGTGAACTCAACAAATTGACAATCAAGAATCGGTATCCTCTTCCACGAATTGACGATCTTTTTGATCAACTACAAGGATCGAGCATTTATTCAAAGATCGATTTGCGATCCGGCTATCACCAGTTGAGGGTGAAGGAAAGTGACGTGATGAAGACTGCATTCAGAACCCGTTATGGTCATTATGAGTTCCTCGTGATGCCATTCGGTTTGAAAAATGCACCTGCCGTGTTCATAGATCTCATGAATCGTGTCTGCAAGCCTTACTTGGACAAGTTTGTTATCGTCTTCATAAATGATATCCTCATCTACTCTAAGAGCGAAGAAGAACATGAGCAACACCTTCGATTAGTGCTTGAACTCTTAAGACAAGAGCAACTTTACGCCAAATTCTCCAAGTGTGAATTTTGGTTGAAGGAAGTACAATTTTTGGGTCATGTTGTGAGCGACCAGGGTATCAAAGTTGATCCCGCCAAGATTGAAGCCATCAGCAAGTGGGAGACCCCCACTACTCCGACGCATATTCGCTAATTCCTAGGTCTCGCCGGTTATTACCGAAGATTCATCGAAGGATTTTCTCTGATTGCGCGTCCTTTGACCGCACTGACTCACAAGGGCAAGAAGTTCATTTGGGAACCCGCACACGAATCAGCATTTCAAACATTGAAGAAGAGGTTAACCACCGCACCTATCTTATCACTTCCTGAAGGCAGTGACGACTTTGTTGTTTATTGTGATGCATCGAAGAGTGGTTTTGGTTGTGTACTGATGCAACGATCAAAGGTTATTGCCTATGCCTCCCGCCAACTGAAGATTCACGAGCGGAACTACACTACTCACGATCTTGAACTTGGAGCCGTTGTCTTTACGCTTAAATTGTGGAGACACTATTTGTATGGAACTAAGAGCACTATCTTCACCGATCACAAGAGTCTCCAGCACATCTTTGATCAGAAGCAAATGAATATGAGACAACGTCGATGGATCGAGACGCTCAACGACTACGATTGTGAACTCCGTTATCACCCTGGCAAGGCCAATGTTGTAGCTGACGCTTTAAGCCGAAAGGAGAGGACGACACCTCTTCGTGTTAGGGCTCTGAACATCACCATCCATTCGAACCTCAACAGCCAGATCAGAGTAGCCCAAGATGAGGCTCTCAAGGAGGAGAACATATCTCATGAACGTTTAAACATACTTGTCTCTCGATTCGAGGTTAGGGAGTCTGGACTTCGATGTTATGCCGGAAGAATTTGGGTACCTCTTTATGGAGATCTACGGAACCTGATACTTGATGAAGCACACAAATCGAGATATTCGATTCATCCTGGAGCGGGCAAAATGTACCACGACCTTAAAAAACAGTATTGGTGGTCGAATCTTAAGAAGGACATTGCGACTTATGTTGGTAAGTGTTTGACTTGCTCGAAGGTTAAAGCCGAGCATCAGAGACCTTCTGGTTTACTCCAACAGCTGGAGATCCCACAATGGAAGTGGGAACGGATAACAATGGATTTCATCACCAAGCTACCAAAGACGGTGGGCGGATACGATACTATTTGGGTTATTGTTGACCGCCTTACCAAATCTGCACACTTTCTAGCGATGAAGGAAACTGATACAATGGAAAGACTTGCTCAGTTATACATCAAAGAGGTTGTATCTCGTCATGGTGTACCTTTATCGATCATCTCAGATCGCGATCCCCGTTTTGCTTCTAGATTTTGGCGTTCTTTGCAAGAAGCCATGGGAACTCGTCTCGACATGAGCACTACTTATCATCCCCAAACTGACGGGCAAAGTGAACGAACGATCCAGACATTGGAGGACATGTTGCGTGCATGTGTCATTGATTTCAGAAAGGCCTGGGAAAGGCATTTGCCACTCGCCAAATTCTCGTACAACAACAGCTATCACTCTAGCATTAATGCTGCACTTTTGAAGCATTGTATGGCCGTAAGTGCCGATCTCCTATTTGTTGGGCTGAAGTAGGCGAAAAACAAATCACCGGACCCGAGGTAGTCCATGAAACAACGGAGAAGATTGCTCAGATTCAAGCTAGACTTAAGACTATCCGTGACCGCCAAAAGAGTTATGCCGATCTTAAACGTAAAGACTTTGAATTCAACGTTGGTGATCGTGTTATGTTGAAGGTTACACCTTGGAAGGGTGTGATTCGCTTTGGAAAACGTGGAAAGTTGAACCCACGATACATTGGTCCTTTTGAAATCTTAGAACGTGTTGGACCCGTTGCATATCGTTTGGATCTACCAGCACAATTGAGCTCAGTTCATCCTACCTTCCATGTGTCAAACTTGAAGAAGTGTCTTGCTGCACCTGAACTTATCATACCACTGGAAGAACTTACAATTGACGACAAACTCCACTTTGTGGAAGAACCAGTTGAGATTATGGATCGTGAGATCAAAACTTTGAAACGCAACAAGATTCCGATTGTACGAGTACGATGGAATGCCAAACGAGGACCTGAGTTTACTTGGGAACGAGAGGATCAAATGATGCGAAAGTATCCTCACCTTTTCCCGACTCCTCCATCTACCTCAACTTAAATTTCGGGACGAAATTTTCTTTAACAGGTGGGTAATGTAACGACCCTGGAATTTCCAACGTTTATTTATTAATAATTATTATTATTAATACGTGTGATTAAACGAATGTATGTAATTACATTTACATGTTGCCATGATTGCCCGTACTTGACTTTTAAGTGCCCGAAACGTCTTTGTGACACCCGGAACTTTCACGAATAATATTTTTAGATATTATTTACATTCATGATTAGTTTTATTAATCATTTTAATTAACTAAGGTTGATGGTTAATTACTTGGGCTTTAAATGGATTAATTTGTTAATTATTTGAACTTGGGCTTCGTTAGTGTAATGGACTCATGATATTGGGCTTCCAAGCCCACCCTACTTCTTAGTTGGACTATTTAGCCCATATTTACATGTAAGTATCATGTTTGAATGGAACTAGTTAGTCTAAAAGACTTGGAATCTAGTTGCTACACAATCCCCATGAACTAACACCAAGTATCCAACTTTTGTAAGACTTTACTTGCTAATGACCAAAGAACATTTCCCTCCCCCCTTATTCACCCATAACCGTTGGCCTTTATTAGTGTAGGGGAGAGATTTTCAAAATTTTTTTTACTACATGTACACTAGTATCTTTCATTTACTTCTCATTCTCAAAACACACTTCAACTTGCACTTCAACTTTCCTTTCTTTTTCTCTCAAGATTGTAAGTAACTTGAGACAACTCTTTCTTCTCTTTTTCTTGCTAAAACCGAATTCCACATTCACAAACATCATCATCTTTTGTTACTTGTAGTTAATTACTTGTTGTTTACATACTTGTTGATGATTACTTACTAGTTAACAAGAATCAAGCTTTCTAGTTTGAATTCTTCTTTTTATCTTGTACTAACAAGAACAACAAGAACTAACTTACTAGTTTATGTTCTACATATGTTGCATCAAAAGATTTAAGTTCATGGTTGTATAAAATCATACTTGTAAGTCATGGAAGTAAACTTAAAGTTTACTTTACTTAAAGATCAACTTTGGTTGAATCTTTAAAAGTATGAACAACCATGAATCTTTTTCTTGTTTATTTAAGCTTATTTCTTCAATTTATGCACTTTAATTTCATGTAGTTAGTTTATATGGTCAAGTACTACAAGTTAGTCTTGATCTCATATCTCTTGAACAAATTAAGTTAACTTTGAAAGATCAAGAACACACAAATAAGTTTTCTTTAAATATAACTTTGGATCTAGACTTTTGAGTCTTGGATCTTCAAGATCAAACTAAGAACTATGTTCTACTACTTATGATCTTGATTAGTTAGTTAACTTTCAAGTTTATAGTTCATGTAAGTGTCAAACCTAAGACTTTGATGTAACTTTGGTTCATCAAACTACATGCAACTCTTAAGTGAGTTGTGCTTCATGTCTTAGACTTGCACTAGGGTTATGATGGTCAAGACTTGGTTAAGATGATGTAAACACACCCATGAGTTGTACACTTGAAGCTATATGCATCAAGGATGAGAACCATGATGAACATCAAACACCAAGACCACCGGAACCCTTTTAAACTTACTGTTTCTGTCCAAAACTTTCTGACCTGATGCTTCTGGAACATACCAGTATACCTGGGCTGTTCTAACCTTGATTTTTAGATAGATATTTTTGAGTAGATAACTTTTCATATAGGACTCGTCTTAATCCGAGTTACGGTTTAGGATTTATGGCCCTCCGATCGTTACTATGTCCTTTAACGTTGTGCAGAAATTTCTGACCTACTCGCACTTAGACCATCACCACGGTCAAACCAAGACGATTTTGCTTCTGTAAATTTTACCACACTTAAGGTACTCATAGACGGAGCCATGGCCACTGGTCTCACCTTAATTCAGTAAGGGTAGAGGCCGTGGTGACTGACTGAAGTCAGACTTTGTTGAAAACTACTTTCATAAACGAAACTTACTTTACGCCTTTTGTTTAATGATGAATGATGATGACCCTTAAGACCTTAAATACATACTTTTAAACCTATTAAGACGATTTACTGACTTAGTACTATTTGACTTAGGTTGAGGACTTCGGACCATTTACTTGCACACCTTTCCCGACTACTACTTTACCGCTACATTATCATTGTGAGTTATAGCATTCCCTTTTTACTTTAACTTATTTTGGGAACTGAGAATACATGCGGATTTTATGTTTTACATACTAGGCACAAGTACTTAAACTTTATATATGTGTGGGTTATACAACGGCATAAACATTCCCTTTAGCTCGGTAACGTTTAATCATTGGTTTTTGAACCGTGAACGCGAATCTTAGATATGGATCCATAGGGTTTGACATCCCCACTCGGGCTAGTAGCGCTAGCATTTAACGAGTGTTTAATACTACGTATACATACGTACTTGCCAAGTGTACTTTCAGGGGGTATAAACGTTAAGTTAGTTACCAAGTGCCCACGGTTAACATATACTTTATCATACTGTTTTGAAACGCTCTTTGTAGCACTGAAATCTCGTGACCTACCTTACATACTGTTATACTTAAACTATAGCTCACCAACCTTTGTGTTGACATTTTTAAGCATGTATTTCTCAGGTGCTTGAGGTTGCTTCCGCTGTCTTACTTGTTGTGCTGTAGACACCCGCTGCTTAGAGTTGTCCATGCATGAACTACTTTACTTTGCATTCAAATATTAGTACTTTTGAATTATGACTTGTAACGACCATTTGGGGTCACGTACACTTAATTATTGCTTCTACTTAGTGAAGCATGCTTTTGAAATGTAAAACATTTGATGTCGGTTACGACATCACCTTTTTATCGTGAATGCAACTTCTTTAATTACAGCATATAGTACTTAACCTTGTAATGATCCTGTTGTTGATGATTCGTACACGATGGTTTAGTACGGGGCATCACAGGCTACATTGTTTTCAATGTTCAATTCAAATCTTTGACACTAATAAGGTTTAAAAGTCATATATTATTGGGCAATTGAAATACATTTCTACCTTTTAAATCTGTTTGTTTAATTATGTAGATAATAATTGGAGGATTAAACAGATAATTGGGATATGAATTGGATATAAATTTCATGGGTAACGATGCCACAACTGTGAAGTGCAGCACGGAGATCAAAACGGGTCGGTGATCTTCAGCATGCAACTCAACCAATTGACCAAACTGATAAGGTCATTGCACCAATCTAAAACAGAGGTAGAAGAAGAACAGGTGGTGGCGGTGACACCTGGCAGGCCAGCGGCTGGTGGTGGTGGTAGAGGAGGCAGAGGCGTTAGGTTGATTGATTTAGATCAGGAACCACCGTTTGAAATTGGTCCTGACCCTTTGGTTCTCGGTGTTGGTGAGCCAGTTCTGAATAAAGATATTGTAATGGAAGGTGCAAGTGGTTAATTATGGCGGTTGAAGAAGAAGGAAACACGGCCCCTGTGCCTGAGAGGGTATTATATTCTTATTTTGTGAATCACTTATTCTTTCTTTATGCATTGCTTTATGAAATATATAGCATTAGGTGATTTAAATAATTATCGGCAGATACTTTATGGGATGGTGGTTGGCTTATAAAGCAATTGCTTCCTTACAGTGACACCGAGTTCAACACTCATCATCTTCAATCCCTTAAGGTAAGTAGAGTATGTTTATTCATGAGCTATAAGTAATTAAAAATCTCAAAATTATTTAATAATAGGATCTTATTCAAACAAAAAGAGACAAAATCCATCGATGTGCATATAGTTTAAACGACACACTTTAATTTCTAAATGTTAATTGGATTTTTGAGAAAGAAGGCTTATGGTTGTTATTATTAGTAGTAACAATAATACAACAGATGTGCATGTGCTTGATATACTAAGCTATTCATTTTTTTCGTTTAGGTAAGATATCTCACTCGATCAAATAAACATGTCACAATGTTGGTGTTTGAGAAATAAAGCACCAAGGTGGCATGAACACTTGCAACAACGATGGTCATAACCTTTTGAGAAATATGGCGAAGGTACTTGTCAAAACCACAAATAGGAAACAACATGATTTTTTTTAATTGCATAGCTGTTATGCTTTTTTTGTGTTTTGTTGTCATAGTGGCGGTGGCTCAAGCGCCAGTGTCTGATTTAGTGGTGGACGCAGCGGTGGTGGCTGATTCAGCTACCATTTTGGTGGCAATAGTCATAAACTCATAACGAAGGTCCATCGGGAATGGTCATAGGTCTGTATTATTCATCTTCTATATGTATTAGTTTATACATATTCTGTAGCGACCCCGACAAATCGTCAAATGACGGCGTCATCTACGTATGGTCCCATTACATGGTCGTAAGTCTTTATAACAAAGTTTGACCGAAAAGTATGTCGCATTCATTTCATAAATAAGGGTGTTTCAAAGTTTACAAAAGTAGTTTCCATAACAAGTACATAACAATGTTTAAAGTTTGTATGAAACACGTGCGACACGATTAAAAGTAGTTAAAAAGACGCTCCACGTATGCAAGTATACTCGACATCCAATGCAGGTATCAAAAAGTATGAGCGGAAGCATATATCGCCTAAGTTCAAGGACCTGAGAAAAACATAGAGAATCTGTCAACGAAAACGTTGGTGAAATCATAGGTTTAAATAAGTAAGTGAGTAAAAGTAAGTTGAACCACAAGATTTGCAACATCGATAAAGTTATAGTACATTCTAAAAGTTAATATTCACGAGCACTCAATTATCAAAGCTTAACATTCCGTCCGTTGAACCCCGTAATAATAGTGTTAGAACATACACTGTTTCCCGAAAATATATTTCACCCGTAGACGGTAGCGAACCGTCCGAAGTGAGGGTTTGTCAAACCCATATGGCCATATAACATAAGTTCTCGCTTACACCATCTGATGTAACTAATGATAATCGAATTGAGGATTTGTGTTCAAACTCGTATGTAGAATGTTTGTTTTCCTTGTACTTGTGTTCACGTAGTTTAAAAGAACGTTTATGTTTTCTCATCCCAAAAGTAAGTTCAAAAAGAGTAAAAGTGGGACTATGATCTCACCTTGTATGCACGAACCAAAAAGTACTTCGACAAGTAACGTGTGCAAAGAACAATGCTAGTCTTGACCTAAACAAATAGGTTGTATCAATAACGATAGTCACGAAGGGTCAAAGATGTTCAATTAGTCCTATGGCTCAATACGACTCGATTATGTTAGCATGTGAATCAACTAGTCAAGTTTCATGCAAGATACAAGTAAATAATCATGTTAGAAAGGTTGTATAAGTATTTGGTTAAGTTTGACAAAAAGTCAAACTTGGTCGGGTCAAAGTCAACGGAAAGGTCAACATGGTCGGGTCGGGTCTCGGACAAATTTTCTATGCTAGTTATTCATATATAAGCAGGTTAAAACAAGTTGCACGTGAATTTGAGGTCTAGAACATGCCAAACATTTTTCGTCAAAAGACTAAGCGAACAGCCAGTTTTAGGCCATTAGGACGGCGTCCCAGATGACTGGACGGCGTCCTATATTGAAGAGTGGGACGGCGTCCTGAGTACCTAGACGGCGTCCTGAGTTTCTGGACGGCGTCCTGGTTGGTTTCCAGGCCCTGTTTGCTGCAACTCTAAGTGCACGAACCAACAATCAAACCAACCCAAATTACAAACCGCAAACAATTAGAACATGTATTTTATATCACCGGAAAGGTAATTTGACGAGGAAAACACCTAGACACATTTCATCAAGCAATTCAACACTTACACACCCCAAAACCGCATTTAAACGTCCATAATCAAAGTTCAAGTTCCAAATATGCATTTCATGATTCGGGCAACCGTTTTACATGTATGATATGCCGTTTCGAAGGTGATCAAACACACATTGCAACAAAACACTTAACAACAATATCTCATAGCATTTGACGCATCAAAAGTTCATGTAAAGCATATCAAACCCTAATCCAAGTCACAAAATCACTAATCATGTTCTTGGAGTTTCCTTAATCAACCTATACATCAACATGAAGCTAATGATGCTAGTAACACTTTTAAAACATGCACTTTAACAATCTAACAACATTTGATCATCCAAAATCAAGGATTTAGCAAGCAATTTTCATAATGAACTAGTTACACCAAAAACAACAAATCGAGCATACAAATTACATACACGACATCACAATGAGCCATAGACACTAATTAACATACTTTTAAGTCAAGAACACGAATTTAAAGAAATCTAGTGTTTTAGAAATATTACCCAAAAGTGATGAAGTTGGTATCAAATCGAAGAGGATGAAGAGAGGATCACGAATACGTATTTTGTTTTGTTGCTAGCTCCTTATTCCGGATTTAGATGATGAATTTGTGTTTGAATGTTGAGAGGATTTGAAAGTAGTAAAAAGAGGAAGAGGAGGTGAAATGAATGGATGAAAAGGGGTTGACTCTTTGACCTAGTCAAATGTTTCAACCTTTGGCAAGTTTGGTCCCTCAACTTTAAACCGGGTGCGGGAATTACCTAAACGAGATAATTCAACGCATATTAACGGGATGTGTTATAAACATATAACGGAACTTAAATAGTTAAACGGAAAAGTAAACGGAAAAAAAGGCGGGATGTTACATTACCTACACCTTAAAAGAAATTTCGTCCCGAAATTTAGGTAGGCGTAGTAGTCGTTGTTTCTTCCTCGGAATCTGACGTTTCCGGGACCGGGAATAGATGAGGGTGTTTCTTTCGCATTTGATCTTCTCTTTCCCAAGTAAACTCGGGTCCTCTTTTGGCGTTCCATCGGACCTTAACAATCGGGATCCGGCTTTGTTTTAATTCCTTCTCGACGTAGTCCACAATTTCAACCGGTTCCTCCACAAAATGGAGTTTGTCATTAATAGTAAGTTCCTCGAGAGGGACGACGATATCGGGCTCGGCGAGACACTTCTTCAAGTTAGATACATGAAAAGTAGGATGGACGGAGCTTAGTTGAGGCGGAAGGTTTAAACGATAAGCAACGGTTCCAATACGCTCTAAGATTTCGAAAGGACCAACGTACCGCGGATTTAGTTTCCCACGTTTCCCAAAACGGATGACACCTTTCCAAGGTGCGACTTTTAACATGACGCGGTCACCGACTTGAAATTCGAGGTCTTTTCGTCTTTTGTCGGTATAGCATTTTTGACGACTCCGGGCCGTCCGAAGCCTATCTCAGATTTGAAGAATCTTTTCGGTCGTTTCGTGAATGAGTTCGGGCCCGAAAATTTGCACGTCACCCACTTCGGCCCAACAAAGAGGAGAGCGACATTTTCGACCATATAATGCTTCAAAAGGTGCGGCCTTAATACTCGCGTGATAACTATTGTTGTAAGAGAATTCGGCGAGAGGTAAGTGATTGTCCCAAGCTTTTCCAAAATCAACAACGCAGGCTCGTAACATATCCTCTAAGGTTTGTATTGTACGTTCACTTTGCCCATCGGTTTGGGGATGATATGCGGTGCTCATGTCCAAACGCGTTCCCAACGCTTCTTGTAACGTACGCCAAAATCTAGAAACGAAACGACCATCTCGGTCAGAGATAATCGATAACGGTACTCCGTGTCGGGCTACAATCTCTTTAATGTAAAGTCGTGCAAGTTTCTCCATTTTGTCGGTTTCTTTCATGGCGAGAAAGTGCGCGGATTTGGTGAGACGGTCAACAATGACCCAAATTGTATCATAACCGCCTGACGTTTTCGGTAGTTTGGTGATAAAATCCATCGTGATCCTTTCCCACTTCCATTGCGGGATCTCGGGTTGTTGAAGTAACCCGGATGGTCTTTGGTGTTCAGCTTTGACTTTAGCGCAAGTCAAACAATTGGCGACGTATCTAGCAACCTCCTTTTTGATGTTTGGCCACCAATATTGTTCTTTAAGGTCATGGTACATCTTATTGGCGCCGGGATGAATCGAGTATCGCGATTTGTGGGCTTCGTCTAGGATGAGGTTTCGTAGATCGCCATATCTAGGCACCCAAATTTTTCCGGCGTAATATCGAAGTCCGGTCTCCCTAACTTCGAATCGGGAGACGAGAATGTTTAAAAGTTCGCGTGCGATGTTGTTGTCCTTAAGAGCTTCATCTTGGGCTACCCGAATTTGGCTATTAAGGTTGGAGTGGATGGTGATATTCAAAGCTCGGACACGAAGAGGCACCGCTCTTTCTTTTCGACTTAAGGCATCGGCCACTACATTTGCCTTCCCGGGGTGGTAACGAAGCTCGCAATTATAATCGTTCAAGGTTTCAATCCACCTTCGTTGTCTCATGTTTAGTTGCTTTTGATCGAAGATATGTTGGAGACTTTTGTGATCGGTAAAGATAGTACTCTTGGTACCAAGAAGATGATGTCTCCATAGCTTAAGTGCAAAGATGACGGCACCGAGTTCAAGATCATGTGTCGTGTAGTTTCATTCGTGAACCTTGAGTTGTCGAGAGGCATAAGCAATGACTTTCTTTCGTTGCATTAGTACACACCCATAACCGTTTTTCGAGGCATCACAATATACAACAAAATCATCATTGCCTTCAGGAAGTGACAAGATAGGAGCGGTGGTTAGTTTAGTTTTCAAGATTTGGAAAGCAGTTTCTTGTTCGGATGTCCAAACGAATTTTCGTTCCTTGTGAGTTAACGCGGTTAAAGGACGAGCGATTAGGGAGAAGTCCTTGATGAATTTACGATAGTATCCGGCGAGACCCAAGAATTGACGAATTTGAGTAGGAGTAGTAGGAGTCTCCCATTTACTAATGGCTTCGATTTTTGCGGGATCGACTTTAATGCCTTGATCACTTACAACATGACCAAGAAATTGAACTTCCTTTAACCAAAATTCACACTTGGAGAACTTGGCATACAGTTGCTCTTTTCTCAAGAGCTCGAGCACGAGTCGGAGATGTTCTTTGTGTTCCTCTTCGCTTTTAGAATAGACCAAAATATCGTCAATGAACACGATAACGAATTTGTCGAGGTAAGGTTTGCACACGCGGTTCATGAGATCCATGAACACCGCCGGTGCGTTAGTGAGACCGAAAGGCATGACAAGGAATTCATAACTACCATAACGAGTCCGGAAAGCGGTTTTGGAGACATCTTCCCCCTTAACCCTTAGTTGATGATAACCCGAACAGAGATCGATTTTTGAATATACACGAGAACCTTGTAGTTGATCAAAGAGATCATCGATGCGAGGAAGGGGATATCGGTTCTTAACCGTCAATTTGTTTAGTTCACGATAATCAATGCACATTCGTAGGGATCCGTCTTTCTTCTTGACGAATAAAATCGGAGCGCCCCATGGTGAATGGCTAGGTTGAATGAAACCACGGTCAAATAACTCTTGGATTTGACTTTGTAATTCTTGTAATTCGGATGGAGCGAGTCTATATGGTGCACGCGCTACGGGTGCGGCTCCTGGAATAAGATCGATTTGAAATTCAACCGGTCGATGAGGTGGAAGACCCGGTAATTCGTCGGGAAATACATCGGAAAAGTCACTAACAATTGGCACATCTTCGATGCGCTTTTCGTCGGCCTCGACTTTCTTAATGTGAGCAAGAATCGCGAAACAACCCTTGCGAAGTAGCTTTCGAACTTTAAGGCACGAAACGAGATTGAGTCCGGTGCAATTTTTGTCGCCATAGACAATCAATGGTTCACCATTCTCGATAGGAATTCGGATTGCGTGAAGATCGCAAAGAATGTGAGATTTATTTTTGACCATCCAATTCATACCGATTATTACATCAAAACTCCCTAATTCCATGGGTATCAAGTCAATTTCAAATTCCTTACCCAAAATGTTCAAAGTACACCCCCGGTAATATGTGTCGGCACTTAAGAGTTTTTCGTCGGCCACTTCGATGGAATAAGTAGTATCTAAAGGGTGTGGTGGAGTGCAAAGGGTAGGAGCCAAAGTCTTAGACACAAAACATTTATCGGCACCCGAATCGAATAAGCAAGTAACATAAGAGTTGTTGAGAAGAAACGTACCCGTGACTAGTTCATTGTCATCTCGGGCTTCCTCGGTGTTGATGTTAAAGGCTCGGCCTCGGTTGTTGGGGTTGGCTTTCTTTTTCGGGCATTCGTTCTTATAATGGCCCGTTTGGCCACATTCGTAACAAGTGACCGTTTTTGGAGGATTGGGCCCCTTTCGAGCAACGGGGGCGGCGCTTGTGCAATTGTTGGCCCTATGACCAACACCTTGGCAACGGTGACAAACTAGCTTGTTACATTCGCCGTGATGATGCTTGTGGCATTTGTTGCAAAAAGGTAAGTTTCCGACATAACCCTTCTTGCCGTCGTTGTTGAAAGGCTTTTTGGTGAAGGTGTTGTTGTAGTTGGTTGATGGAGTGGCTTCCCATTTCCTTTTGTTGCCACCCGACTTGTCCTCGGCCTTAGGAGCCGGCACTACGATTTCGTCAACCGTTTCGATTAATTGACGGGCCATGTTCATAGCGGCTTGATGAGTAGCGGGTTTGGATGACATCACCCCTTGTTTGATGCTTTTTGGAAGACCGAGCATGTAGAGCTCAATCCTTTGAGATTCGGGGTTAACAAGATTAGGACACATCAAGGATAGTTCGGCGAAGCGTTGATTATAAGCTTTAAGATCGTTTCCGACCGCTTTCAAAGCTCTTAGTTCTTCCTCAAGCTTTCGGGTTTCTTCGCGCGGAAAATATTCAACAATCATCTTTTCCCTTAGATCGGCCCAAGAGAGGGCATGAGCTTCATCGGTACCCACCGATTGAACATAGGTGTTCCACCATGTTAGAGCAATTCCGGAGAAAGTGTGGGTGGAGTATTTGACCTTGTCTTGATCCCGACAACCGCTTATGCTAAAGACGGCCTCGGTTTGTTCAAACCAACGAGTAAGCACAACCGGTCCCCCGGTTCCATCATAAGTGTGAGGTTTGCACCCCATGAAAGCTTTGTAGGAGCACCCTTCGCTAGAGTTACCGGCTCCTTGGTTATTGTTGTTGTGGTTGGTGTTATTGTTGTTGTTAGACGAGTGACCAGCCATGGCCGCATCCACGGCGGTGGCTATCATGCGTTGTAAGGCTTGTTCGGGAGTTTCATTGCGTCGTACACGGCGAGGAGCCATTGTTCCTTCAAAACAAAAGAATACCGTTGGTTAGTATTCTAAATAATACTAACCGTGATATGGGATAAATATAGAGAGAAAATTATCCTTGACCCGCCTTAAATTCTTTATGTCATAATGTCGGTATGTTCATATGAGTCACCGTAATATAATTTCCGGGAATTATATTACCCTAATTCATATGTGCATTCGACATTACATCATATAGTCAAGGTGGCGTGTCAATTAAATTATATAACGCAAGATTTAGATAGAATAAGAGTAGATATGAGTAGAAGAGTCAGAGTATAAATGCACAATTTATCAAGTAATTCCTATGTCAAGTCTATATGCCGGTTGTAGTCTAGACTCACCAATGTACCCTATGACTCGGGGTTGACACCAATGAACTCTAAATCCCTACAACCAAAGCTCTGATACCACTTGTAGCGACCCCGACAAATCGTCAAATGACGGCGTCATCTACGTATGGTCCCATTACATGGTCGTAAGTCTTTTTAACTACTTTTAATCGTGTCGCACGTGTTTCATACAAACTTTAAACATTGTTATGTACTTGTTATGGAAACTACTTTTGTAAACTTTGAAACACCCTTATTTATGAAATGAATGCGACATACTTTTCGGTCAAACTTTGTTATAAAGACTTACGACCATGTAATGGGACCATACGTAGATGACGCCGTCATTTGACGATTTGTCGGGGTCGCTACATATTCGTCAATATACGTATCCATAAAGCAGATATCCTTGAAATAATTTGATTGTTAATAATTCCATTTGATCTATTTTTTTTTTGTTTTTGCTGTTATTTGTTGTGTGATTCTGTTATAGCAATATGTGTTCTACCATATTACATACATCAAACATATTTAACTTATAGTCTTTAGGCTCACATCTTATTTGACTTCCAAGTTCACACAGAGTTGTAAGACACGTGGCTTCCGGGCCAAAAGAGTTGAAATACATATGTTTTCAGTATATATCTCACATTTTTAAAGAGTATCCATTTGGGTTAATTTGACCCGTATAACTAATTGGGTGTCAATTCAGTTAACGGTTAATTTAGATACGTCACATATGTTGTATTAAGTGTATTTGTAAGTTTTGTGTTTTTAAAATGTGTTTTGAACTTATTTTGACTTACCTTGGAAATTATGACCCATTTAGGTCATAAGAGGCTAAGAGCCTATTTATCCATATGCATTATTTCTGGAAACCGAAGTTACAAACACTTCCATAATGTCATTTTAGATTTTCTGGTTGTATCCACATACATAGGTTTCTTGATAGCATTTAGGGAAATTTCATTATTATTATTTTTTTTTGCCATTATTTGTGTCATTGGTATGTACGATTGATGATGTTTGTGAATACAGTTTTAGTGTGTTTGTCTCTACATTTTTTGTTGTTTATGAGTTCTTTGATAACTTTGTTATTTATTGTCTAAGGTGTATTGTATTTTATGAGGATCTTTGTGACATTGGTGTTGTTTGTTGTAGACTTTAGTGTTGGTGGTCAACAATAGGATTAAAATCAATAACCAATTGACCATGTTTTAAACTTGCACGTCCAAGTTGCCAGCTAGAGTCTCATGTTTGTACAAAAATGTACAATGAGCTTTACAATAGTTAGTGATGTTAGTGTTTTATCTCTTATGCCATTAACTATGTTACTTTATTTGTTCTTCTTTTTTCATTTTGAGGTGCTACCATCATTTGTTTGTGGGTTGTGAGTATACCAAACTGTTATGGGGTGAATTTAAGGAAAGGTGATGGTATTATTTCAGTAAGTCAAACATGCATCTGATATTTGGAGGTTTGGCTATTAATCTCCAGTTAATGATCAAAATGTTGCATAAAATAGTGGTACGGTCATACATATATATAGTTACTACTTATTCTGTTACTACCAATCTTATACTTAGTCTTTATAGGGCCCTCCGTGCAACGCACGGGCTCTTAAAGGCCAGTTAAACTAACAAAGGGAGTGAAACTTTTGCTTTTGATTGTTCGCGGACAGAAACTAACACTATACTACTTATATTTTTATACTCTATCAAATATGAAATGAAATGATAAAATAACATCACGTCTTTTTTTTAAAACAGTAGTTTGGGGGCACTCAGGGGGACTAAACCACTCACACGTTCATCTCCTTCAGTTGCATGATCCGCCCTCAACTGCTGTCCCGTAGGAAACTCGTTCCAATCCGAAAGCATGGTCGGTAAAACCCCTCTCCCACTACCCCCGCAACACGATGTGCGGAAGGCACCCTTAGGTGAAATTTAAGGGTCAAGGGACAACCAAGTGTGCAATGCTGCACCCTACGAGAATCGAACTCTTAACCTCTCGCTAAAAGAGACAGACCACTGCTACATAAACTACAACAAAATGTTAATAACGTCACGTCTTAAACTAGAATTTAACAAAGAAATACTTTGGGTATTTTATACATTAATAAAATAGTTGCTTTTCAAAACAAAAAGAAAAAGGAAAAACTACCAGTGCAATATAAACAAAATGTGTTTGAGTATTTTATCTATTTTGTGACAAATAAAATAAACAATAATAATAATAAATAAATAAATAAATAAATAAATAATAATAATAATAATAATAATAAACTATCAATATCTATATTCAATATGTATAATAAATAATAATAATAATAATAATAATAATAATAATAATAATAATAATAATAATAATAAAACGGAGTAATAATTAATGATAAATATATGGTAATATGATACTCCCTCCGTCCCAAAAAATTGTCCACCTTTCGATTTTCGTTTGTCCTAAAATTATTGTCCATTTATCTAAATAATCATTAAATATTATTAAGTTCCAATTATGTCCCCTTTTTGTTTTAAAAATTCAACTTTAAACATATCAATTAATTTATTTGTTACTTTTTATAACTACATTAAATGAAGGACAAATTAGACAAATCACTACTATATTTTAAATCCAACAAAAAGTTAAAATGGAATGTGTTTTGAGACGGAGAGAGTAATATATTACCCATATATTAAGTATCCATATTTTAGACAAATTTTATTTTGGAAATTCAACTTTAAACATATCAATTAATTTATTTCTACTCTTTATAACTACAATAAATAAAAGACAAGTTAGACAAATCACTACGTACTATATCTTAAATCCAACAAAAAGTCAAAATGAACTGTTTTTTAAGACGGAGAGAGTAATATATTATCCATATATTAAGTGCCCATATTTTAAACAAACTTGTATTTATTACTTGATGAATGATAATATATGGTAATATATATTAAGTACCCATATTAGAACTTGTGGATGTGATGTAGTGGATTGACGTATTCTTCTCATAGGAGAGATGCGGGTTCGAATCTTTGCACACACAATTAATTTTCAAGTTCACCCCTACATAACGTGGGATGCCTGGGTTGAAGTCACCAATTTAAATCTCTTCGTGAGAGAAGATGTCTCATTAAAATAAGCCCGACTGGGAGGTTTTACTGGATTTGTTCACGGACCTCTACCCGGACACTGCCCGTATGGATGTGTTCCGGGTACCGTCGAGCGGGTTCAGGTTTCTGCCCGAACGTTTGTGTAACGTGCAAATGATGAGGGTCGTTGAAATAAATAATCCGCTGATACAAAAATTGTTGTTCAAAAAAATAAAATAAATTTAAGTAACCATATTTTAAACAAACTTTTATTTATTACTACGTGATGAATGAGAAATATACGGTAATATGGTAATATAGTATATGGTATTATGGTATGAAGAAATAAAATGGGGGTGTGGCAAGTACAAATGGTGAAATGGGTCTGTTTTGTTGTGATCATTCCGTAAATAGCGGGAATTTATCTGCCAAACTTTGTGCGTGCTTCCCTTCAAATTTACCTCATCTCACCCCGATATATGGTTGACTTTGACCATTTCAAAACGTTGTTTTTACTGTGGATATTTTACCTTCTCATTTTTAACGTATATATACTTGCAATTGCTTCGAACAGAATGTTTTAGGCGTTGCTCAAATCAGTAAAATGAAAAATATAAAATAAATATGTTTCATGATGTTGTAGTACAGTATAACACATTAGAACATGTTTGGTCCCGTGTGATAAAAAATAATTGTACACGAATCAAACCATCTCTATTTAGTTAAGTGGTTATCGCCCTTCTTGATGTCCGTGAGATTTGGAGTTCGAGTCTTACCTGAGAATTACATAATATAATTTTCTTTGCAATTGATTATAGAGTTCTCTTGAGGCATCGCTGTCAGAACATGTTCTATGACAGTTGTTTAAGGGGTGTTTCCTAAGGGTGACTGCACGCGGAACCTGTCTAATGTTATTGTTCAGTGGAACATCCTTGACATATGATCGGTTGGTGAGAACTCCTTTGGTGGTCCTCCATCACTGACTCCAATCTCGCTATTCGAAAAAAATGTAGTACGAATCATCACCACATTTTATATGTTTCGAAAGCTAATATCACTACCGGGAATTTTCTGTATGTAATATGGAGTATAATTTATACTCTGTCAGTTACAAAATTACTGGCTCATTTAACTTTTAAAGTTTTTTCTTCATAAATTTGACTTTACATATTTTAAATTTTTATGAAATATTTAATGAAATTTATATGAACATATTAGGTTTTAAACGTGTATTCATTTATATATTTTTTTATCATAATATATTATATAACACAAATAAAAATCATTTAAATTAAAAGTTAAAAAAACTACAAAAGTCAAACTAGGCCAATTATTTTGGGTCATAGGGAATAATTATAATTATAATATAAAATACAAAGTAATAAAAGTATAATATGTTTTTTTAAGGAAGAATAAAAATATAATATTACTATAATACAAATATACAATAATTTGTGTTATATTGTTAAGGTGTTCAATTTAAGGGGAAAACCGAACCGAATGAAAACAAAAATAATTTGAATTTACTTTCGGTTCGATCGTTTTTCAAACTTGAATTCATGATTTGATTTTATTTTTTCGAATTCGGTTTAACAAATAATCAAACTCAAACCCAATTCAACTAATAGCAATAGCGGAGCTAGAGGGGGTATGGTGGTGCCTAGCCACCCCCAGCTTGCAACACATTTGTTATTTCATAAGCTTAAAACTTATACAACTAAATAACTACTTTACTCATGCCTCCCTCATGTAATATTTTTCACCAACTTTAAGCCTCACAGTCAGTAATTGTTGACTATTCTTTTGTTATCATTTACATCTTCTTCCTTTATTTTTTCATTTTAAACTACGGAAGATAAATACTTTGAGATTTGACCCTTTCAGTAAACTACCTGGTTAAATTTATTAGATAAAGTTTAGCATCATCATTATTTTTTAAATAAAACACCATAAACAACATATTAATCGTTATATCTAATATACTTTTTAGTGGTTTAATGGATATTGTACACCTATAGTGAAAAAATGATGGTAAAATAGATACTAATGAAACAAGTTATTTTGTTTACGAATAGTTGGTGTGTAATTTCTTTTTACTCACTGTCTTATGATATTTACTATTACCATATTTGTAGTAAAATTCGAGCCCCCCTAATCAAAAAATTCTAGCTCCGCCCCTGACTAATAGTACACTCCATTCGTTCTATATAAAGTGTTTATAAAGAAATTTTTGTAGGATTTTTAATAGGTATCACGAATATCAGTTTTAATATAATATTTAAAGTATGTTTGACTGAATCTATATAATTAAAAAGTGACTCCAAGTGTATTAAGTATGCACATTTAATTTCATCTAAATAATGACTTCATTTATAAATATATTATTTTTATTTATAGCTTTATATCTATATAATTAAGTAGATAATTTTAAAGTAATGATTTTAAAATATTAAATTTGTGTTATTATTAAAATACTAAATTGTTATCGTAAATTTGATCGAAAATATTTTTAATAACTAAAGTTAATCCCTTTCATACATAAGAACAATTTTAATCTTTTCATTTTTTCTAAACATCCATAATAAATTTATGTCATATCATAAGTAATAACAAGAGTTTTAGTCATTTCACTTTATTTTATTAAATACTTAATTAAATTGATATACATTGTTACCCATAAATACTATTTTTTCGTTTTCATATCACCTACATTTTGCAAATGAAATAACTGATAGAGTTATATAAATATTATTCTTCGTCATCATATTTAATATGTTTGATCTTTCAATGTCAAATATCATCGATCACACGAAGGTTGAAGAAGATATATTACATTAGCCCTTCTTTAAGATATTATTTATGTACATATAGACTTTATATATAATTTTATTTTATTCATGTTCATTTTAGTTCATAACTTTCCTTTATTTTTTTATCACTCTGAGTTTGAATATTCATTTAGATTTAGATGTTTGTGATAATTACATTTTTAGATTGTAAAATTATTTGTATATCATCTCAATATTATATATAATGTTGCTTATTTGAAGATAAACCTTTTATATTACAATTGTGATATTTTTGCCATCGATGTTACTTAAGTAGATAGTCAAATATTGCTATAATAAACATAAGTTCTATTAAAGTGCTTATAAAATATGTTTGCATGTATATAGTAAACTTGGCGGTTCATGAATTTTTTATGTTATGTGTGATAAAAGATGTACAGTTAAATAATTATTGCAGTCTTTCATATTTGTCTAAGTATTACATTCAAGAAATTTATATATAGAAAATTTATATATAGAGTGTAAGCCTAAGTAAGCGTTTAGGTTGTGATCAGTATAAATTAAAGAATTAGATGTCAAATACAACACACACATTCATGTCGCAAATTGAAGAATAAGTCATTACAAAACCTACAAATGCTAATGTGGTAATTGAATGAAATTACACATTTACGTATTTTTAATTTGTTATTTACTTGGTGTTGATAATATTAAACATGTCTATGAGAGATTAATAAATAGTCTCAGAAGAGTGAGGAAAGACAAAATTTCTTTGTTTTATAAAGTTGATTTACCAACTTATTTGAACTTCATTTATGTTGTTAACAATCATTAGATCATTTTTTGTTGTTCATGTTAATCATCATTATTTAATAAGGAGTATCTTGGCACATGAACTAGGAATGAAATGTAAAAATCTCGACAAGATATATAGGGGTTTAACAATTCACTTTAAAAATAACTATATTATAAAATTCTTAAATACCTGTAATATCACGGAATGTCGTTTCAAGAGTTAAACCTCAAAATAGGACTAACGATAATGTTTTTAAATGTTGAATCGTACCGAAATTCGTGCAACGCACGGGCCTTACCACTAGTTTATTTTATAAGTAGATGATTAATAGTGATAAATGAGAGTAAAGTGTGGAGATAATTTTTTATTTTTTTAAAGGTAAAACTGAGTAGTTTAATAAAATTTATGGCTGGACAATTGTCATGAATCAGGCCGTCTCTGCTCCCTATTCCCATGACTCTTCATGCTTGAGGCTAACAAAGACACAAAGGTTGTGTCATGCCCCCCAAATAGGGTCGGGGGTAAATATGACTTTTCCAATATCATCACACAGTTATATAAACGAGAACGACTCTAAATGAGACGTTTAATAAAATCAGTAATTTAATTGTAGCGGAAAACGAATTGTTTTACATGATAAACCCAAATGTAATAAATGTTTAACAATGCTAAATATAAGAAATGTGGACTCCAATGCAACAGCAAGCAAGCAACATAGGGCAGCACATAAGCTATTTTTCACCTGAGACAAACATGCTTAAAATGTCAACACAATGGTTGAGTGAACATCATAGGTTTAATAATCAATAAGTTCAGACCACAAGATTTATTTCAAAACATCAAAATATTCAATATGCCATGAGTTCTAATATCGAGCTAAACATTAACCCCTGACACTGTACGGGTTTCGTTAGTCATTATTATGTACCCCATTGACGATCGGTCAATGAGTAGAGACGTCGCTCTCAATAGGCCTACTCACAATAATTAAGTTTTCAACATTTCAATTCCTGCAATTAACGATATTATGGCGGGGATTTGCATGTAAGAATACAAGTTAACAAAATGTCTCACGAAGTTGCATATCAAAAGTTTAGGCACTTGTGTCTAAATTGTAAATCATTTAAAATACAAGCATGTGTCTCACCCCAGGATTTATAAAATTCAATAAAATATGTAAAAGCGAGGCTATGAGTTCACCTTAGTAGCACAGAAGAGTTATTCCACAAGAGAAATGAATTGAACGGAAGAACGTGATCGAGATCTCAACCTAGAGATAGAATGTACGATCAAATATAGCCTAAAAAACTTAAGTATAATAATTATACTAATAATGATGGTTTTCTAAAATAATTTCCATTTTCAGAAAGTTACTATTTATGGAAAGTTTCCACTTATAGTAACTTTCTAATTATAGAAAGTTCGGGTTATAATCTATAACAAGACTTTGTACAGCTTTACCCAAATCTCGTTGCTATCATACAAGTCACTTGAATGATCAGTTGTTACCGGGCGCCCAGGATTCTTGACCAGAATCTATGTCATGGCATTCGAAATCCACAAGCGGTTCCCATAAAGCAACTGTAGCGACCCGACCAAATCATGTTTGACGGCGCCAACTACTTAGGTCCCGTTACGTGGTCATAAGTCTTTAACGTGACGTTTGAAAAAAATATGTCGCATTCATTTCATAAGTAAAAGGATGTTTCAAGTTTACAAAAGTAGTTCAATGACTAGTTACATTTCAATGTTTAACGTACAAATGAAACCTATGCGACACAATTTATAAAAGTAGTCAAAAGACGCTCCAACAATGCACGTATACTCGAAATCCAAGCAAGTATCAAAAAGTAAGCTGAAGCTTGTATCCTTAAGCATTCAAGGACCTGAGAAAACATATAGAAAACTGTCAACGAAAACGTTGGTGAAATCATAGGTGTTTTAGTAAACGTTGTATTTGAACCACAAGATTTAATATAAGATGATTATCAAAATCATTTGCATTCCAAAGTTTGTTATTTGTTTCGCGGGCACCCAATGATCAAACTTAACTATTTTGTACCCTGTTATGTAGTGTTAGAACATACATTATACTCGAAAATATATTTCATCTGCTAACGGTAGCGAACCGTCCGAATGAGGCTCGTCAAGCCCATGTGATCACATAATATAAGTTCTCGTTTACACCCTGCAAGTGTAACTAATGATAATTGAATTGAGGCTTTTTGTTCAAACCCGTACGTGGAATGTTCGTTTTCGTACTTGTGTTCAAAGTGTAAAAGTATGATACGTATATGTTTCTCATCCCATAGTTTAAAGCATAAAAGTTGTTTGAAAGATGGGACTATGATCTCACCTTGTGTGCACGAGCAATAAGTACTTCAACAAATAACGTGTACAAAGAACAATGCTAGTCTTGACCTAAACAAATAGGTCGTATCAATAACGGTAAACACGATAGGTCAAAGATGTTCAATTAGTCCTATGGCTCGTTACGACTCGATTATGTAGCATGTGAATCAAATTGTCAAGTTTCATGCAAGATACAAGTATAGAAACAAGTTAGAAAGATTGCATAATCATTTGGTTAAGTTTGACAAAAAGTCAAACTTTGGTCGGGTCAAAGTCAATGAAAAAGTCAACACGTTCGGGTCGGGTCCCGAACTATTTTTCTGAGGTTTTTAATTATGTATAAGCATGTTAGAACAAGTTACATGTGAATCGGAGGTGCGTAGCATAACAAACATTTTTCATAAAAGTGACAAGTTGGTCAGCCCACTTTGGCGCGCCGCGCGGGGATATTGCGCGCCGCGCCATTACCTGTGCAGAAATTCTGGCAGTTTTCAAGTTTAATGCACGAACCTAACTTCAAACAATCACCATTTATGACCCGCAAACAACCAAAACATGTATCTTATATCATCAGAAAGGTATTTTGACAAGGAAAGCAACTAAACACATTTCATCAATAACATTTACTTTTACAATAACCAAATTGTACATTCAAAGCTCCTCATTTAATGCATCCAAGTTCATAAATGCAATTCGATGATTTGGCAACCAATTTACATGAACGATATGCCGTTTCGAAGGTAATCAAGCATACAATACAACCTAACACTTACAAATAACATTTCATGTTATTCAAAGCATCAAAAGTCCATTTCAAGTTCATCAAACCCTAACCCAATTTCACCAAAATCACTAATCAAGTTCTTGAAGTTTTCTAAAGCAACATACACATCAAATTGAAGCTAGTGATACTAGAAACACATTTAATACTTGCACTTTATCATAACAACAACATTTAAGCAACCAAATCATCAATCAAACACACCAAACTTTCAAGTTCATGCTAGTTACTAAAATAACAAGATCGAACATATAAATCATATATTCATGTTAGACTTGAGCCATAGACACTAATTAACAACTTTATTAGTTAAAAGCATCAAGAACACAAAATCTAGTGATTTTAGAAAGTTACCCAAATTAGATGTAATCGGTATGGAATCGAAGAGGAAGTTGCAAGGATTCCAAAAATGTAATTTGTTTTGCGAAACACCCGCTAGCTTGGATTTGGATGATGATTCTTTGAAATGGTGTTTTGAGAGAAAATATGAAAGTAGTAAAGAAAAAGGGAAATGAAAATGAAAAAGAAAGGGAGGTGGGTGTTGACTAGTCAAAAGCTAGTCACATCTTTTCTCCCTTGGCGAAACTAGTCCCTCGAGTTCGGTTACGGTTGCGTGAATTACCTAAACGAGATATTTTTAAAATGCGTATCAACGGGAGATGTTATAAACATATAACGGAATTTAAAATAGTTAAACGGAAAAGTAAACGGAAAAGGCAGGATGTTACATTACCTACTCCTTAAAAGAAATTTCGTCCGAAAATTTAAGTAGGCGTAGTAGTCGTTGTTTCTTCCTCGGAATCTTGCGTTTCCGAAACCGGGAATAAGTGAGGGTATTTCCTTTGCATTTGGTCTTGTCTTTCCCAAGTAAACTCGGGTCCCCTTTTGGTGTTCCAACGGACTTTGACAATCGGGATTCGGCTTTCTTTCAACGTCTTGACGGAGGTGTCCACAATCTCAACCGGTTCCTCCACAAAATGGAGTTTGTCATTAATAGTAAGCTCCTCGAGAGGGATGACGATATCGGGTTCAGCAAAGCACTTTTTCAAGTTAGATACATGGAAGGTAGGATGAACGGAGCTCAATTGAGGTGGAAGATCTAAACGATAAGCAACGGTTCCAATACGTTCCAAGATTTCGAAAGGACCAATATACCGTGGATTTAGCTTCCCGTATTTTCCAAAACGGATTACACCTTTCCAAGGCGCGACTTTTAACATTACTCGGTCACCGACTTGAAATTCGAGGTCGTTGCATCTTTTATCGGTATAGCACTTTTGACGACTCCGGGCCGTCCAAAGCCTATCTCGGATTTGAACGATCTTCTCGGTGGTTTCGTGAATGAGTTCGGGTCCGGTGATTTGCACGTCGCCTACTTCGGCCCAACAAAGAGGTGAACGACATTTTCGGCCATATAACGCTTCAAAAGGTGCGGCTTTTATACCCGCGTGATAACTATTGTTGTAAGAGAACTCGGCGAGAGGCAAGTGCTTGTCCCAAGCTTTTCCAAAATCAACAACGCAATCTCGTAACATGTCCTCCAAGGTTTGAATTGTTCGTTCGCTTTGCCCATCGGTTTGGGGATGATATGCGGTGCTCATGTCTAAACGCGTTCCCGACGCTTCTTGCAAGGTACGCCAAAATCTAGAAACAAAACAGCCATCTCGGTCGGAGATAATCGATAAAGGTACACCGTGTTGGGCTACGATCTCCTTGATGTAGAGTTGTGCAAGTTTTTCCATTTTGTCTGTTTCTTTCATAGCGAGGAAGTGTGCGGATTTGGTGAGACGGTCAACGATAACCCAAATAGTTTCATAACCGCCCGTCGTTTTTGGTAGCTTGGTGATAAAATCCATTGTTATTCTTTCCCACTTCCATTGTGGGATTTCGGGTTGTTGAAGTAACCCGAACGGTCTTTGGTGTTCGGCTTTGACTTTGGAACATGTCAAACACTTGGCAACATACGTAGCTACGTCCCTTTTGATGTTCAGCCACCAATATTGTTCTTTAAGGTCGTGGTACATCTTATTAGCACCGGGGTGAATTGAGTATCGTGACTTATGGGCTTCATCTAAAATAAGGCTTCGCAAGTCCCCATAACTAGGCACCCAAATTCTTCCGGCGAAATATCGGAGTCCGGTTTCTTTAGTTTCGAATAGAGAGATGAGAATGTTCAAGAGCTCGTGTGAAATGTTTTCATCCTTGAGAGCCTCATCTTGGGCCACCCGAATTTGGCTATTAAGGTTTGTGTGAATGGTGATGTTTAAAGCTCAGACACGAAGAGGCACAGCTCTTTCCTTTCGACTTAAGGCATCGGCTACTACGTTTGCCTTCACGGGATGGTAATGAAGCTCACAATCATAATCGTTTAAAGTTTCAATCCACCGTCGTTGTCTCATATTTAGTTGCTTTTGATCAAAGATGTGTTGGAGGCTTTTGTGATCGGTAAAGATAGTACTCTTGGTTCCATAAAGATATTGTCTCCATATTTTAAGTGTGAAGACAACGGCTCCGAGTTCGAGATCATGTATCGTGTAGTTTCGTTCATGAATTTTGAGTTGTCGAGAGGCATAAGAAATGACTTTCTTTCGTTGCATCAATATACACCCAAAACCATGTTTCGAGGCATAGCAGTATACAACAAAATCGTCATTGCCTTCGGGAAGTGACAAGATAGGAGCGGTGGTTAGCTTTGTTTTCAAGATTTGAAATGCGGATTCTTGTTCGGTCGCCCAAACGAACTTCTTTCCCTTGTGAGTTAACGCGGTTAGAGGACGAGCAACCAAAGAGAAATCCTTAATGAATCTACGATAGTATCCGGCGAGACCCAAGAATTGATGAATGTGAGTAGGAGTAGTAGGAGTCTCCCATTTACTAATGGCTACGATTTTTGATGGATCGACTTTAATACCTTGATCACTTACAACATGACCAAGAAATTGAACTTCCTTCAACCAAAATTCACACTTGGAGAATTTGGCATATAGTCGTTCTTGTCTCAAGAGTTCGAGCACAAGTCGGAGATGTTGTTCGTGCTCTTCTTCGCTTTTAGAATAGACCAAGATGTCATCGATGAAGACAATAATGAATTTATCGAGATACGGTTTACACACGCGGTTCATAAGATCCATGAACACCGCCGGTGCTTTAGTGAGACCAAATGGCATAACAAGAAATTCATAACTACCATAACGAGTTCAGAAAGCGGTTTTGGAGACATCTTCCCCTTAACCCTTTATTGATGATAACCCGAGCGGAGATCGATTTTCGAATATACACAAGACCCTTGTAGTTGATCAAAGAGGTCATCGATGCGAGGAAGAGGATATCGGTTCTTAACCATCAATTTGTTTAGTTCACGATAATCAATGCACATTCGTAGGGATCCGTCTTTCTTTTTAACAAACAAAATCGGAGCGCCCCATGTTGAATGGCTAGGTTGGATAAAACCACGGTCAAGTAGTTCTTGGATTTGACTTTGCAATTCTTGCATTTCGGATGGAGCAAGTCTATATGGTGCACGTGCTACGGGTGCGGCTCCCGGAATAAGATCAATTTGGAATTCAACCGGTTGATGAGGTGGAAGACCCGGCAATTCGTCGGGAAATACATCGGAATAGTCGCTAACAATTGGCACATCATCGATGTGCTTCTTATCGGACTCGACTTTCTTAACGTGAGCAAGGATCGCAAAATAACCCTTACGGAGTAGTTTTCTAACTTTAATGCACGAAACGAGGTTGAGTCCGGTGCAACTCTTATCGCCATAAACAATCAAGGGTTCACCATTCTCGATAGGAATTCGGATTGCATTAAGATCACAAAAGATGTGAGATTTCGTTTTGGCTAGCCAATTCATACTGATTATTACATCGAAGCTTCCTAGTTCCATGGGTATCAAGTCAATTTCAAACTCATTACCCAAAATGTTTAACGTACACCCCCGGTAATATGTGTCGGCACTCAATAGTTTCCCGTTGGCCACTTCAATGGTATAAGTGGTATCTAGTGGAAGTGGTGGAGTGCTAAAAGAATGAGTCAAAGTCTTAGATACAAAACTATTATCGGCACCCGAATCGAATAAACAAGTAACATAAGTGTTGTTGAGAAGAAACGTACCCGTGACTAATTCTTTGTCATCTCGGGCTTCCTCGGTGTTGATGTTGAAAGCTCGGCCGCGTGTGTTGGGGTTGGCTTTCTTCTTTGGACATGTATTTCTAAAATGACCCGTTTGGCCACATTCATAACAAGTACCCGATTTTGGTGCATTGGGCACCTTTTTGGGCGACGGGGGTGGCACTTCTACAATCGTTGGCCACATGACCACCCCTTTGGCACCGGTGGCAAAATAAATTGCTACATTCACCATAGTGGTGTTTGTGGCATTTGTTGCAAAATGGTTTATTTCCGCCATAACTTTTCTTGGCATCGGAGGTGAAAGGCTTTTTGGTGAAGTTGTTGTTGTAGTTGTTGCTTGATTGGGGGGGGGGCTTCCCATTTTCTTTTGTTTCCGCCCAATTTATCCTCGGCCTTAGGTGCCGGAACTACGATTTCGTCAACCGTTTCGATCAATTGGCGGGCCATGTTTAAGGCTTGTTGTAGGTTAGCGGGTTTGGATGACATCACTCCTTGTTTGATGCTCTTTGGAAGACCATCCATATAAAGTTCAACCCTTTGAGATTCAGGGTTCATGAGGTTGGGACACATCAAGGATAAGTCGGCGAATCATTGATTGTAGGCCTTGAGATCGTTTCCGACCGCCTTTAAAGTTCTTAGCTCTTGTTCGAGCTTTCGGGTTTCTTCACGAGGGAAAAATTCGACGATCATCCTTTCCCTTAAATCGGCCCAAGAGAGGGCGTGAGCTTTATCGGTACCCATCGATTGTACATACGTGTTCCACCACGTGAGGGCGATACTGGTAAAGGTGTGGGTGGAATATTTGACCTTGTCTTGGTCCCGACAACTGCTTATGCTAAAGACGGCTTCCATTTGCTCAAACCATCGGGTGAGCACGACCGGTCCTCCGGTCCCATCAAAAGTATGAGGTTTGCACCCCATGAAAGCTTTATAGGAGCACCCTCCGCTTAAGTTACCGGCCCCCTGATTGTTGTTGTTGTGGTTGTTGTTATTATTGTTGTTGGAGGAGTGACCGGCCATGGCCGCATCTACGGCAGTGGCTATCATTCGTTGTAGAGCTTGTTCGGGAGTCTCATGGCATGGCACACGACGAGGAGGCATTGTTCCTTCAAAACACAAGAATACCGTTGATTAGTATTTTCAATAATACTAATCATGATATGGAATAAGGATAGAGAAAAATTTTCCTTGACTCGCCTTAAATTCTTTATGCCATAATGTCAGAACGTTCATATGAGTCACCGTAATATAATCCCGAAAATTATATTACCCTAATTCATATATGCATTCGACATTATTTCACTAAGTCAAGGTGGCGTGTCAATTAAATTAAACGACGTGAGATTAAGATGAAATAAGAGTAGATATGAGTAGAAATGTTCGAGTATAAATGCACAAGTAGTCAAGTAATTCCTACTTCAAGTCTATATGCCGGTTGTAGTCTAGACTCACTAATGTACCCTATGACTCGGGGTTGACACCAATGAACTCTAAATCCCTACAACCAACGCTCTGATACCATCTGTAGCGACCTGACCAAATCATGTTTGACGGCGCCGACTACTTAGGTCCTGTTACGTGGTCATAAGTCTTTAACGTGATGTTTGACCAAAATATGTCGCATTCATTTCATAAGTAAAAGGATGTTTCAAGTTTACAAAAGTAGTTCAATGACTAGTTACATTTCAATGTTTAACGTACAAATGAAACCTATGCGACACAATTTATAAAAGTAGTCAAAAGACGCTCCAACAATGCACGTATACTCGACATCCAAGCAAGTATCAAAAAGTAAGCGGAAGCATGTATCCTTAAGCATTCAAGGACCTGAGAAAACATATAGAAAACTGTCAACGAAAATGTTGGTGAAATCATAGGTGTTTTAGTAAACGTTGTATTTGAACCACAAGATTTAATATAAGATGATTATCAAAATCATTTGCATTTCAAAGTTTGTTATTTGTTTTGCGGGCACCCAATTATCAAACTTAACTGTTTTGTACCCTGTTACGTAGTGTTAGAACATACACTATACTCGAAAATATATTTCATCCGCTAACGGTAGCGAACCGTCCGAATGAGGGTCGTCAAGCCCATGTGATCACATAATATAAGTTCTCGTTTACACCCTGCAAGTGTAACAAATGATAATTGAATTGAGGCTTTTTGTTCAAACCCGTACGTGGAATGTTCATTTTCGTACTTGTGTTCAAAGTGTAAAAGTATGATACGTTTATGTTTCTCATCCCATAGTTTAAAGCATAAAAGTTGTTTGAAAGATGGGACTATGATCTCACCTTGTGTGCACGAGCAATAAGTACTTCAACAAATAACGTGTGCAAAGAACAATGCTAGTCTTGACCTTAATAGGTCATATCAATAACGGTAAACACGATAGGTCAAAGATGTTCAATTAGTCCTATGGCTCGTTACGACTCGATTATGTAGCATGTGAATCAAATTGTCAAGTTTCATGCAAGATACAAGTATAGAAACAAGTTAGAAAGATTGCATAATCATTTGGTTAAGTTTGACAAAAAGTCAAACTTTGGTCGGGTCAAAGTCAACGAAAAAGTCAACACGTTCGGGTCGGGTCCCGAACTATTTTTCTGAGGTTTTTAATCATGTATAAGCATGTTAGAACAAGCTACATGTGAATCGGAGGTGCGTAGCATAACAAACATTTTTCATAAAAGTGACAAGTTGGTCAGCCCACTTTGGCGCGCCGCGCGGGGATATGGCGCGCCGCGGCATTACCTATGCAGAAATTCTGGCAGTTTTCAAGTTTAATGCACGAACCTAACTTCAAACAATCACCATTTATGACCCGCAAACAACCAAAACATATATCTTATATCATCGGAAAGGTATTTTGACAAGGAAAGCAACTAAACACATTTCATCAATCACATTTACTTTTACAACAACCAAATTGTACATTCAAAGTTCCTCATTTAATGCATCCAAGTTCATAAATGCAATTCGATGATTTGGCAACCAATTTACATGAACGATATGCCGTTTCGAAGGTAATCAAGCATACAATACAACCTAACACTTACAAATAACATTTCATGTCATTCAAAGCATCAAAAGTCCATTTCAAGTTCATCAAACCCTAACCCAATTTCACCAAAATCACTAATCAAGTTCTTGAAGTTTTCTAAAGCAACATACACATCAAATTGAAGCTAGTGATACTAGAAACACATTTAATACTTGCACTTTATCATAACAACAACATTTAAGCAACCAAATCATCAATCAAACACACCAAACTTTCAAGTTCATGCTAGTTACTAAAAATAACAAGATCGAACATATAAATCATATATTCATGTTAGACTTGAGCCATAGACACTAATTAACAACTTTATTAGTTAAAAGCATCAAGAACACAAAATCTAGTGATTTTAGAAAGTTACCCAAATTAGATGTAATCGGTATGGAATCGAAGAGGAAGTTGCAAGTATTCCAAAAATGTAATTTGTTTTGCGAAACACCCGCTAGCTTGGATTTGGATGATGATTCTTTGAAATGGTGTTTTGAGAGAAAATATGAAAGTAGTAAAGAAAAAGGAAAATGAAAATGAAAAAGAAAGGGAGGTGGGTGTTGACTAGTCAAAAGCTAGTCACATCTTTGCTCCCTTGGCGAAACTAGTCCCTCGAGTTCGGTTGCGGTTGCGTGAATTACCTAAACGAGATATTTTTAAAACGCGTATCAACGGGAGATGTTATAAACATATAACGAAATTTAAAATAGTTAAACGGAAAAGTAAACGGAAAAAGGTGGGATGTTACAGCAACAAGGACCACCCTAGGCCATATGTAGCGGTGAGGTTCGTATATAGTGCAAGTTATCTTGATTATAACCTTCACATATTATAGGTGTAGACTTTTATTATATAGCTAAGTTAATTTTATATATATATATATATATATATATATATATATATATATATATATATATATATATATATATAGTTACTATTTGTATTATATAACTATTAATAGTTTAATAATTATATATGTATTATTATTCAAGCTAATATTACTAACTTATGACATGGATTAATTGATATTTATAATATACCAATCATTATCTCATACAATATATATAACATAAATGTGTTATATTATTTGTTACTTAATTTACAAGATACTTATTAATATAGTACCTTATTAACCCAATATTATACATAAATACCTAAATAATTAATTAAATACCTAATAATAATATACATAATTTTTATAGTCTTATTTAATTATAAAAATCAGTAGAAAAATTTAAGAAAATATTTTTATTACAATTTTGTATTTATATTTGTTTTTATCCTTAATTTAATCACAAAAAAAAGTTTAATTCCACATAAAATATTAATAAACATAAATAATTATTTTTAAAATTTTTATAAATTTTTGACAGTCAAATAACCTATAGAAAAATATTTATAAAAATATTTCTCTATTTTTACAATTATTTCATTATTTAACTCCCATTTACATAATAATAGTGTTTAATTATGTAATAATTATTAATTCGACCTATAAATTAATTTTTATAATTTTATAAGCCCTAGAAAAAGTTTATGAACTTAGAAAAATTATTTATATATTTTTATTTACTGTACATATTTTTATTACGAATTTCACATTGTTTTAATAATTAAATAACACATAATTCGAGTTTAATTTTTATAAATTATTTTCTGACCTAAATAATTAAGTTAAATATCATAATTTACTGGAAAAATATTTTCATAGCTTAAATAGCCTTTTTCATATTTTTTATAAATATATATGTATATATATATATATATATTAAAGAAACTGTTTTAATTAAATAAAATATAAAAAATTATTATAAATCAGAAATATTATTTTTCCTAGATCTTATATTACTTATTAATATTTATCATTCATAATACATAATTTAATAAACTCAATACATAATTATTATTATATATATATATATATATATATATATATATATATATTTCGGTCGATTGAAACACAAACAATTTAAATAAAATTATTAAATCAACTCATAAATCTGAAAAATTAATTTTTATAAAACTTATTAATCATGTAGCTAATTATCATGAGTTTAGAAAAATTTTATGAAGTGCAAAAATATTTTTGTTTGTTTTTGTGTGGTTTTCGACCGAAAAAAAACAAGAAAAAGAAAAAAACGAAAAAGAAAAAGATAAAAAGAAACTCACAAAATTTTTTTAGGGTTTGAGAGCTGCAAAAGTTTGATGTAAAAATTATGAGGGGTTAAGGCCCTATTTATAGTTTTTAATTACTTGGGCTCCAAGAAAAATACATTCCATTTAAAAATACAAATTAATTTCTTTTTCTTTTTTTTATTCGGCCTACTTTAGGCCTTTCTTTTTTTTATTTTTTTTTATTAAAAGGAATATTCTAGAATTGTTTGCATTTTATTTTCTTTTATTTAATTAATATAATTTATTATATATTTATTTATATTTTTTGATATATATATATATATATATATATATATATATATATATATATATATATATATATATTTTTATTTTACAAATTTACATTTGTTACCCATTACTTAATCATTTTATACATACTCATATTTATATCTTATTTATATTTTATTTACACTAATATAGAGTATATACTTTTTAATACGTAATATATACATTTAATAATAATAATAATAATAATAATAATAATAATAATAATAATATAATAATAATAATAATAATAATAATAATAATAATAATAATAATATTATTATTATTATTATTATTATTATTAGGGTTAGGGTTACATAAATAATTAGGGTTTACACTAAATGATTAGGTTTAGGGTTTAGTTCATTAATGGCGAGTATTAATTACTTCATTTAATACGTCCGGATAAGAACCCTAATATAAAGTACGAATCAACAATGTAACCCTAGGGGCATTATAGTCATTACAGAGTGGAAAAATGAGGGTTTTTATAGTACCTCCCCGTTAATTTAAATTTCGTCCCGAAGTTTCAGGAAGACTTCTCTGATGTATCAGTAATTGGAAAAAGATGAGGATATTTTCGCTTCATCTGGTCTTCACGTTCCCAGGTATACTCGGGGCCTCTTCGTGTATTCCAATAGATCTTAACAATAGGAATAGAGCTTTGTTTTAAGCTTTTAACCTCACGATCCATAACCTCTACCGGTTCTTCAACAAAATGCATTTATCATCAATGCAGATATTATCCAATGGAATAATGAGTGTGTCATCAGCAAGACACTTTTTAAGATTCGAGACATGAAATACATCATGCACATTACTAAGCTCAGTGGGTAATTCTAATCGATATGTCACATGACCAACTCTTTCAATAATCTTGAAAGGTCCAACATAACGTGGACTTAATTTGCTTCGCTTACCAAAACGAACGACGCCCTTCCAAGGGGATACTTTCAACATAACTTTATCACCAACTTGGAATTCTAAATCTTTCCGACATTTATCAGCATAGCTCTTTTGTCGGCTGCAGGCAGTTTCTAATCGTTTCTTAATCTGAACGATCTTTTCGATAGTTTCATGAATGATTTCAGGACCAGTTAACTGTCTGTCCTCCAATTCATCCCAGCATAACAGGGATTTACATTTTCGTCCATATAAGGCTTCAAAGGGTGCAGTCTTAATACTTGAGTGATAGCTGTTGTTATATGAAAATTCAGCTAAAGGCAAGTGTCTATCCCAACCTTTGCCGAAATCGATAGCACAAGCACGTAGCATATCTTCCAATGTCTGAATGGTTCGCTCACTTTGATCTTCAGTTTGCGGATAATAAGCTGTACTCATGTCGAGTTGAGTTCCAAGAGCAGATTGTAAAGTTTTCCAAAATCTAGAGACAAATCGACTGTCGCGATCAGAAATGATTGAGATAGGAACTCCATGACGTGAGATAATCTCTTTGATATAGAGTTGTGATAATTTCTTCATCTTGTCGGTTTCCTTGATCAGTAAGAAATGTGCAGATTTAGTAAGACGATCAACTATGACCCAAATAGTATCGTTACCATTTGAAGTCTTAGGCAACTTAGTAACGAAATCCATAGTGATACATTCCCATTTCCACTGGAGAATATCCGGCTATTGAAGTAAACCAGACGGCTTTTGATGCTCGACCTTAACCTTCAGACAAGTAAGGCACTTGCTTACATTATCAACAATGTCAGACTTTAGATTAGGCCACCAATAGAATTCTTTCACATCGTGATACATTTTACTGGAGCCTGGGTGAATAGAATATCTAGTCTTATGTGCTTCATCCAAGACTAGTTCTCGAAGATTTTCAAAAATTGGGACCCAGATTCGGTTATTGAAATACCTTGTTCCGTTTCCCTTGAGTTCTAGTTTCTTTTCGAGACCTTTCAGTCCATCTAGTTGGACATTCTCTTCCTTCAATACCTCAAGTTGTGCTTCACAAATTTGAGATGTAAGATTCGTACGAATACGTATATTTAAAGCTCAGACTCGAATCGGTTTGACACGATCCTTTCTACTAAGGGCATCGGCTACTATATTCACCTTGCCAGGATGATATCGAAGTTCATAATCGTAGTCATTTAGTAGCTCAATCCAACGCCTTTGCCTCATGTTTAATTGCCTCTGGTCAAAGATATGTTGAAGACTTTTTATGATCGGTATTCACCGTGATTCTAACCCCATAGAGGTAATGTCTCCACATCTTTAGCACAAATACCACGGATCCTAATTCCAGGTCATGTGTGGTATAATTCTTCTCATGTTTCTTCAACTCTCTAGATGTGTAGGCGATAACCTTTTCACGTTGCATCAAAACACATCCGAAACCTTGATTCGAGGCATTGCAATAGACTACAAAATCGTCGGTACCTTCAGGTAATGACAGAATTGGGGCTGTGGTCAATTTATCCTTCAAAATCTTGAAAGCAGATTCCTGTTCTTTGGACCAATCAAACTTCTTCCCCTTATGAGTTAGCTTGGTAAGAGGTTTGGCTAGAATAGAAAAATCCTTGATGAACCTTCGGTAATAACCAGCAAGTCCCAAAAATTGGTGAATATGCTTCGCTTTTATAGGCACTTCCCAGTTTTGAATAGCGGTGATCTTCGCTGGATCGACATGTATTCCTTCACTATCAACTACATGTCCGAGAAATTGAACTGTTCGTAGCCAAAATTCACACTTGGAGAACTTAGCATACAGTTGTTCCTTCTTTAAGAGCTCTAGAATCAATCGCAAATGTTGCTTATGCTCCTTCTCGCTCTTGGAGTAGATTATAATGTCATTGATAAAGACAATCACGAACTTGTCAAGATAAGGCTTGCATATACGGTTCATAAGATATATGAATATAGCAGGAGCATTGGTTAAGCCAAAAGGCATGATAAGAAACTCATAATGTTCGTAACGTGTTCGGAAAGCAGTCTTAGAAACATCAATTTCCTTGACTCTCAACTGATGGTAACCGGACCTAAGATCAATCTTCGAATAGATGCTTGATCCTTGCAGTTGGTCAAACAGGTCATCAATACGCGGGAGTGGGTAACGGTTCTTGATGGTTAGCTTATTGAGTTCACGGTAATCAATACACATCCTCAACGTACTATCTTTCTTCTTGAAAAATAGAACGGGTGCTCCCCACAGAGACGAGCTAGGACAAATGAAACCTTTATCCAAAAGTTCTTGGAGTTGGTTGGATAATTCCTTCATCTCGGATAGAGCTAATCGGTAAGGTGCCTTTGCAATAGGTTCAGCACCAGGAATTAAATCAAATTGAAACTCAATCTATCGCTGGGGAGGGAGGCCAGGGAGTTCTTCAGGAAATACTTCAGGAAAGTCTCTAACCACTGGCACATCTTCAATGCGGGAGTGGATTTTGGAAACGAAAGAAATTTTGAGGCCTCGGATAATATGATATCCAAAGTTGATATTTTTAGTTGACAATATAGGGATAAGGAGTCAGGTAACGGTACACGATGGTCATAGGGTTAATCAGACCTTATTTCCATCATGATCCATTAGGATTTTTGCACGACTTATCATAATATAATCACGTTGATCAGGCGTCATTATATCATGCTAAATCATACTTCTAGCACTCCATATAGTTACTACTAACGTCATCTAGTCAATATTTATCTTTTTCGAGACAGGTGGTTCAATGGAAAATGAAAGAAAATAACAGCATTCATTCATTTAAAGAAAATAACCAGATTATTACAAGAACTTAACAAAATCTCCAAAGTATATAAGTACTAAACGGTAACATAAAGAACACTATGAGAATGAAAGTTTTAAATGGCTCTGTAGCTGCCAAAAGCTCTTCCTCGTCTCTCTTCATCATTTTCTCATTCGGGTATTAGTGCATGTGGTGGCCTACTCCTCCACATATAGGGCAAGTAGGAATGGTTGCATTAGCTTTGGTTGCAGAAGTAAGAACTGGGGGAATTGTAACTCTGCAATTTTTGGCTATCTGACTCACTTTTTTACACTTGGTGCACTTAGCCTTACACCATCCATCATGATGTTTCTCACACCTTTGGCAATAAGGATGGGTTCCCTTATAGCGTTTGCTGAATTCTCCCCTTAAAGGCTCTTGCTCTTCTTCCTCCCACTTTCTTTTGGTATCTCCTTTCTTCTCATTTTTGACAGCAAGTTGGTTTGCCATGCAAATGGATTCTAGCACGGTCTTTGGGTTTAAAACAGTGACGCCCCTTCGAAGGCCATCAGGTAACCCATTGATGTAGCATTGGATCCCTAGATACTCGGGAGTAATCATGTGAGGATTCATGGAAGCAAACCCTTGAAATCGGTTGGTGTAGTTTATGAGATCAGCATCCACCATCTCCATGTTCCCAAACTCAGGTCTTTCAGTACCTTTGTAGCTTGGAGGCTTGCAGTTTGAGAAATCCCTGTATGAATAAGGGTTAGGGAGATTCTGTTGACCGTTGTTGTTTTGATTGCCATTGCCATAGTTGCTTTGAGCGGCAGCTAAGAGCATCTGAAATTGCTCGACAAAGAGGGTGATGTTGGGAGTAGTGTTGTTGTTGTTTGGTTGTGCACCACGAGCCATTTCCTTCATTACGTAAATATAGTATTAGCTGAAGAGTTATGGTGCATGAAGTAACTACACCAATGGATAAGAAAAGGTAGTATGGGTTAAATAGTGATAATGATGGTGAAGCAAGTGAGTAATTGGGTGTACGGACAGATTATAACAACTCTCATTTTTCCATTCTATATTTCTCATTTTTCCATTCTATACTTTTCCTTATTAAATGCCCAACAATATAATTAAACTTAATAATTAAACTTTAATCGATAAAGGTTAAGCGTTAAGAATTATAAAATACGATAATTAACTTTGTACAAGTTAATAAAAATAATAAGTTAATAAACTTTTGTGAGTAAATATATAACTATAAAGACTTGTGTAATTAAAATAAATAAACTTGGATAATTAAGGGTTATTAAGCTAAATTAAAGTACAAGGACTTAAGTGAAAATGTTAAACCCTAACCCTAATTAGCCTAGCCGATTTTAGGGAGGGTGAAATACCCTTTTTGCCCCTCAAATTTTCGGCCCATGCATCCCTCCTAACCCCTTTTCCAAGTTAGACTTGTTCCCTAAGTAATTCCTTATAAAACCCTAATTCTAGAATAATCCTAACACTCCTATAAATAGGGACCTAGGCTAAACCATTCCATGTACCAAATCACAAACAAATCCCTCACTCAAAAATCTCTCTCCCTCTCTAATTTTCGGCCAAAGCCGAAAATATCACCACCACCACCATCGAAATCCACCACCAATCTTCAAGGTGATCTTCGAGTTGTTCTTCGCGTTCTTCGTGTTCTTCAAGGATCTTCAAGAAGTTCTTCAAGATTTTCAAGACTTTGATCTTCAATCTTCAAAGTGTTCATCTTATCTTTGTTAATCTTCTTGGATCTTCAAAGGTATAACATAAAACCCTAAACTATTTCCTTAATTCTTTGATCTTGGTTTTAATCTATAATCATATAAATTTATAAACATATAAACATAAGAACAAACCTAGATCTATACATGTAAGAAAAAAAATATATAAATCTATACATGTGTGTGTGTGTGTCGACTAGAAAAAGAAAAAGAAGGAAGGAAACTTTGATCTTTAAAAAACCCTAGATACAATTAGGAGATTTGTTAGTGTTAATTAAGGAAACAAAATAAACCTATATACATATACATACAAATCGACATATACATATATATACATGTAGAAAATAAATTTTTGTATACATATATATATATATACACGACATCATATACATATATACACTAAAACCCTAAACCCTAAATTAAATTATACTACTTTAATCAAAACCCTAGTTTTATTAAAAATCTAATTAATTATTAAACCCTAATTCATTAAACCTAACCCTAATTAATTAATACCACTTTAATTATTAAACCCTAATCATTACTACATTAAATAAAACCCTAATTTACTAAACCCTAATTTATGAAACCCTAGGACATTAATTACTAAACCCTAGTTATTAAATACTACTTTAAATAACTAACTCTAATTAATGAAATCCTAATACTACTTATACTATTAATTAACATGTATACACTGTTACTATTATTAACACCTAAAACCTATTACTTATATTATAACACGTAAAGACATTTTGGGATATGTATTAGAGATGTATAGATCTTCGAACTTTCTGGATGAATGGTTTCTACGAAACTCTAGGCGGACGGGTTTGGATTTCCGATTTAAAGGGTCCTATAGCTCAAGTCCCTAGACCTGAAATGGTCATTCGAAGAGAAAGGGGTGATTGGAAGCTTATCTAATACGACAAGTATCCTAAAATGGAAAACACTCTTAAAGTAGAAACTTTTCTAATTATAGAAACTTACTAAAATAAAGAATCTACTAAAATAAGAAACTTTCTAAAAATGGAAACGTTCTAAAAGTGGAAACTTACTAGGAATAGAAACTTATTAAAACAAATTATACTTACACACTTAAACTTAAACACATACTTAAACTTAAACATGGGCAAAACACTTAACTTCTCTTAAATGTCAATAGGTTGACTTTCCTGCTCACTCGTCCAACTTTCTATTTCGAGGAATAACTCTCTCTCTCTCTACTTACTAAGGTGAACTTCATAGCTCCACTTTCTATTATGCACAACTTACTTACTTTACTTGGGGTGAGACACATGCTGTTTTTACTTTTTACACTTTAGACACAAGTACCAAACTGTTAAACTATGCTATACCCGGCTATGTTCGACTAAGTCTCTACAGTGATATTTTTAATTGCTGCGGCATGCTTAATTATTGGGGGTAGGCCTATCGGGAGTAACGTCCCCGATACATTTGACTAAGTCTTTGTATTACTTGATAATGAAATTAAAACCGACAAGGACAGACACAACTTGTCATGGGGCAAACTTGAACGTTTAGTCTAAATATCATGCTTTGGCATAACTTTTGATCCTGTGGGAGATCTACTTTACAAACTAAATCTTGTGGTCTAAAACAACGGTCAAACTTTTGTTAAACCTATGAACTTCACTCAACCTTTTTGGTTGACACTTTAGCATGTTTTGTCTCAGGTGTTGTTTGATTCAAGCTTACTTATCTACTGCTTATGTGATGCTACCTGGACATAGGATCAAGAGATTATCGCATTTATTACTATTGCATTTAAATAATTACTTTATTCCTTTGTAATGACATTTCATTTTCCGCTACGTACTCATTGAAGTTAATTTTCTCATTTAGTATTGTTCTCGTTATTATAATATATTGGTATATTTTGATATTAAGTCACATTTCGCCCAGGCCCTAACTGGGGGTGTGATACTAATATTACTAACTATTAATATAACTATTAATAGTTTAACTATAATATGTTTGTATTGTTCTCGTTATTATAATATGTTTGTATTATATAACTATTAATAGTTTAATAATTATATATGTATTATTATTCAAGCTAATATTACTAACTTATGACATGGATTAATTAATATTTATAATATACCAATCATTATCTCATACAATATATATAACATAAATGTGTTATATTAGTTGTTACTTAATTTACAAAATACTTATTAATATAGTACTTTATTAACCCAATATTATTCATAAATACCTAAATAATTAATTAAATACCTAATAATCATATACATAATTTTTATAGTCTTAGTTAATTATAAAAATCAGTAGAAAAATTTAAGAAAATATTTTTATTACAATTTTGTATTTATATTTGTTTTTATCCTTAATTTAATCACAAAACAAGTTTAATTCCACATAAAATACTAAATAAACATAAATAATTATGTAGGATGCACCTACAAAGAATTCACTGCCTGCAAACCTTTAGAATTTGATGGAACCGAAGGACCAATTGGATTGAAACGGTGGACCGAGAAAGTCGAATCGGTGTTTGCCATAAGTAAGTGTACTGAAGAGGACAAAGTTAAGTACGCTACGCATTCCTTCACAGGTACTGCGTTAACATGGTGGAACACCTATCTTGAACAGGTAGGACAAAATGCTGCTTACGCACTACCGTAGTCGGCATTCAAGCAATTGATGAACGAGCAGTACCGTCCTAGAAACGAAGTCAATAAGCTCAAGGCAGAACTTAGAGAGTTATGAACACAAGGGTTTGACGTTACCACATATGAACGAAGATTCACAGAGTTGTGCCTATTGTGTTCGGGAGCGTTCGAAGATGAAGAAGAGAAGATCGACGCATTTGTAAAAGGATTACCGATAAGGATTCAAGAAGATGTGAGTTCACACGAGCCCGCTTCCATACAAAAGGCAAGTAGAATGGCTCATAAACTCATAAATCAGATTGAGGGAAGAATTAAAGAGCAGGCGGCCGAAGAAGCCAACACGAAACAACTCAAGAGAAAGTGGGAAGAAACCAGTGACAAGGGTCACCAATACAACAACAACAATTACAACCACAACCGCAACAATAATCGCAACAATAACCGCAATCCTAACAATAACTACAACAAATGTCCCAACAACAACAACAACTACAACAACCGTTCCAACAACAATAACAATCCCAACAACAACCTCAATAACAACAACGGCAACAAAAACCAAAAATGCCAAAGGTGTGAAGAGTACCACCAGAATGGGTTCTGCACGATATTTTGCACCAAGTGTAAAAGAACTGGCCATGGTGCGAAAAAGTGTGAGGTCTACGGACCAAAATTTAACAGAACTAAAGGAACAAATAGTGGCGAAACAAGTAATGCCGCCTTTGTTTGTTATGGATGTGGAAAACTGGGCCACATTAGAAGTAATTGCCCAAATCAGGGGAATACTAATGGGCAGGGCCGCGGAAGATTTTTCAATATTAATACGGCAGAAGCGCAGGAAGACCCGAAGCTTGTTACGGGTATGTTTCTTATTGATAATAAATTTGCTTATGTTTTATTTGATTCGGGTGCGGATAGAAGCTATATGAGTAGAGTTTTTTGTGCTAAGTTAAGTTGCCCATTGACGCCTTTGGATAGTAAATTTTTACTCGAATTAGCAAACGGTAAATTAATTTCAGAAGATAATATATGTTGGGATAGAGAAATTAAACTGGGTGATGAAACATTTAAGATTGATTTAATACCAGTCGAGTTAGGGAGTTTTGATGTAATAATTAGCATGGACTGGTTGAAGAAGGTGAGAGCATAGGTCGTTTGTTACAAAAATGCGATTCGCATTATGCGTGAAAAGGGAAAACCTTTAATGGTGTACGGAGAAAAGAACAATGCGAAATTAAATCTTATTAGTAGTTTGAAGGCGCAAAAAACTGAAATGTCCCATTCATATTGATTATAAACGTTCCATATTAATTGATTTCGTTGCGAGGTTTTGACCTCTAAATGAGACGTTTTTCAAAGGCTGCATTCATTTTTTAAACAACCATAACCTTTATTTTATCAATAAAGGTTTTAAAAGCATTACGTAGATTAGTAAATAATGATAATCTAAAATATACTGTTTACACATGACCATTACATAATGGTTTACAATACAAATATAATACATCGACATATGTTTCTTGAATGCAGTTTTTACACAATATCATACAAACATGGACTCCAAATCTTGTCCTTATTTTAGTATGCAACAGTGGAAGCTCTTAGTATTCACCTGAGAATAAACATGCTATAAACGTCAACAAAAATGTTGGTGAGTTATAGGTTTAACCTATATATATCAAATCGTAACAATAGGCCACAAGATTTCATATTTCAATACACATCCCATACATAGAGATAAAAATCATTCATATGGTGAACACCTGGTAACCGACATTAACAAGATGCATATATAAGAATATCCCCATCATTTCGGGACACCCTTCGGATATGATATAAATTTCGAAGTACTAAAGCATCCGGTACTTTGGATAGGGTTTTTTAGGCCCAATAGATCTATCTTTAGGATTCGCGTCAATTAGGGTGTCTGTTCCCTAATTCTTAGATTACCAGACTTAATAAAAAGGGGCATATTCGATTTCGATAATTCAACCATAGAATGTAGTTTCGCGTACTTGTGTCTATTTTGTAAATCATTTATAAAACCTGCATGTATTCTCATCCCAAAAATATTAGATTTTAAAAGTGGGACTATAACTCACTTTCACAGATATTTCCTTCCTCGGAAATAAGACTTGGCCACGGATCGATTCACGAACCTATACAAATATGTACATATATATCAAAGTATGATCAAAATATAATTACTACCATTTTTATTATGTTTTAAAGATTTAAGTGTATTAAGTCAGTTGTCCTCGTTAATAACCTACAACTAGTTGTCCACAGTTAGATGTACAAAAATAAATTGATATATATTATCTTGAATCAATCCACGACTCAGTGTATATACGTCTCAGGCTAGATCACAACTCAAAGTATATATATTTTTAGAATCAACCTCAACCCTGTATAGCTAACTCCAACATTACTGCATATAGAGTGTCTATGGTTGTTCCAAATAATATATATACATGGGTCGATATGATATGTCAAAACATTTGCATACGTGTCTATGGTATCCCAAGATTACATAATATATTAGAATACATGTATAATACAATATAAGTTAGCTAGGATATGATTTGTATAGATTTGTTAAACATTTCCCGTAGCTAAAAAGATCAAAAATATCCAATCTTGTTTTACCCATAACTTCTTCATTTTAAATCCGTTTTGAGTGAATCAAATTGCTATGGTTTCATATTGAACTCTAATTTAAGAATCCAAACAGAAAAAGTATAGGTTTATAGTCAGAAATTTAAGTTACATGTCAATTATTAAAGAGGTAGTCATTTCCGTCGAAAGAACGACATCTTGATAACCATTTTGAAAAGCATACTTTCACTTTGAGTTTAACCAAGATTTTTGGATATAGTTTCATGTTCATATGAAAAATAATTTTCCCAGAATAACAACTTTTAAATCAAAGTTTATCATAGTTTTTAATTATCCAAACCAAAACAGCCACCGGTTTCACTACGACGGCGTATATCCGATTTTATGGTGTTCATCGTGTTTCCAGGTTTTAAATCATTAAGTTAGCATATCATATAGATATTGAATATATGTTTAGTTGATTTTAAAAGTCAAGTTAGAAGGATTAACTTTTGTTTGCGAACAAGTTTAGAATTAACTAAACTATGTTCTAGTGATTACAAGTTTAAACCTTCGAATAAGATAGCTTTATATGTATGAATCGAATGATGTTATGAACATCATTACTACCTCAAGTTTTCTGGATAAAACTACTGGAAATTAGAAAAATAGATCTAGCTTCAAAGGATCCTTGGATGGCTTGAAAGTTCTTGAAGCAGAATCATGACACGAAAACAGTTCAAGTAAGATTTTCACTCGAAATAAGATTGTTATAGTTGTAGAAATTGAATCAAAGTTTGAATATGAATATTATCTTGAATTAGAAAGATAACCTACTGTAAATAACAAAGGCTCCTTGATCTTAGATGATTACTTGGAATGGATTAGAAAGCTTGGAAGTATAGTTGCAAACTTGGAAGTATTCTTGATTTTTATGAAATTATACTTATGGAATTTATGAAGAACACTAAGACCTTGAAGATGGAACTTGAGAGAGATCAATTAGATAAAGAAAATTGAAGAATGAAAGTATTTGTAGGTGTTTTTGGTCATTGGTATATGGATTAGATATAAAGGATATGTAATTTTGTTTTCATGTAAATAAGTCATGAATGATTACTAATATTTTTGTAATTTTATGAGATATTTCATGCTAGTTGCCAAATGATGGTTCCCACATGTGTTAGGTGAATCACATGGGCTGCTAAGAGCTGATCATTGGAGTGTATATACCAATAGTACATACATCTAAAAGCTGTGTATTGTACGAGTACGAATATGGGTGCATACGAGTAGAATTGTTGATGAAACTGAATTAGGATGTAATTGTAAGCATTTTTGTTAAGTAGAAGTACTTTGATATGTGTCTTGAAGTCTTTCAAAAGTGTAAGAATACATATCAAAACACAACATGTATATACATTCTAATGGAGTCGTTAAGTCTTCGTTAGTCGTTACATGTAAGTGTTGTTTTGAAACCTTTAAGTTAACGATCTCAATTAATGTTGTTAACCCAATGTTTATTATATCAAATGAGATGTTAAATTATTATGTTATCATGATATTATGATGTATGAATATCTCTTAATATGATATATACATTAAAATATCGTTACAACGATAATCGTTACATATAAGTCTCGTTTCGTAATTCTTGAGTTAGTAGTCTTGTTTTTTTTACATATGTAGTTAATTGTTGACATACTTAATGATATATTTAAATATCATTTTATCATGTTAAATATAGTGTATCAATATCTTAATATGATACATATGTATTTAGTAGACGTTATCATAACGATAATCATTATATATATCATTTCGAGTTTCTTAACTTAGTAATCTCATTTCTTATGTATATCACACATTGTTAATATACTTAGTGAGATACTTACTCATTATAATCTCATGTCAACCATATATATATGTCTATATATACCACAACATGTAGTTTTTACAAATTTGTAACGTTCGTGAATCGCCGGTCAACTTGGGTGATCAATTGTCTATATGAAACTTATTTCATTTAATCAAGTCTTAACAAGTTTGATTGCTTAACACGTTGGAAACATTTAGTCATGTAAATATCAATCTCAATTAATATATATAAACATGGAAAAGTTCGGGTTAATACAGTACCTACCCGTTAAATAAATTTCGTCCCGAAATTTTAAGCTGTTGAAGGTGTTGACGAATCTTCTGGAAATAGATGCGGGTATTTCTTCTTCATCTGATCTTCACGCTCCCAAGTGAACTCGGGTCCTCTACGAGCATTCCATCGAACCTTAACAATCGGTATCTTGTTTTGCTTAAGTCTCTTAACCTCACAATCCATTATTTCGACGGGTTCTTCAATGAATTGAAGTTTTTCATTGATTTGGATTTCGTCCAACGGAATAGTGAGATCTTCTTTAGCAAAATATTTCTTCAAATTCGAGACGTAGAAAGTGTTATGTACAGCCACGAGTTGTTGAGGTAGCTCCAGTTGGTAAGCTACTGGTCCGACACGATCTATAATCTTGAATGGTCCAATGTACCTTGGATTTAGTTTCCCCCGTTTACCAAATCGAGCAACGCATTAAAGGTGAAACCTTAAGCATGACCATTTCTCCAATTTCAAACTCTATATCTTTTATTTTACTATCCGCGTAGCTCTTTTGTCGACTCTGGGCGGTTTTCAATCGTTGTTGAATTTGGATGATTTTCTCGGTAGTTTCTTGTATTATCTCCGGACCCGTAATCTGTCTATCCCCCACGTCATTCCAAAAAATTGGAGACCTGCACTTTCTACCATAAAGTGCCTCAAACGGCGCCATCTCAATACTAGAATGATAACTGTTGTTGTAGGAAAATTCTGCTAACGGTAGGTGTCAATCCCAACTATTTCCGAAATTAATAACACATGCTCGTAGCACGTATTCAAGCATTTGTATCGTCCTTTCTCTCTGCCCATCAGTTTGTGGATGATAGGCAGTACTCATGTCTAGACGAGTCCCCAATGCTTGTTGCAACGTCTGCCAGAACCTTGAAACAAATCTACCATCCCTATCAGAGATAATAGAGACGGGTATTCCATGTCTGGAGACAACCTCCTTCAAATACAATTGCGCTAACTTCTCCATTTTGTCATCTTCTCTCATTGGCAGGAAGTGTGCTGACTTGGTGAGACGATCAACTATTACCCAAATAGTATCATAACCACTTGTAGTCCTTGGCAATTTAGTAATGAAATCCATGGTAATGTTTTCCCATTTCCATTCCGGGATTTCAGGTTGTTGTAGTAGACCTGATGGTTTCTGATGTTCAGCTTTGACCTTAGAACACGTCAAACATTCTCCTACATATTTAGTAATATCGGCTTTCATACCCGGTCACCAAAAGTGTTTCTTGAGATCTTTATACATCTTCCCCGCTCAAGGATGGATTGAATATCTGGTTTTATGTGCTTCCTTAAGTACCATTTCTGTCACATCTCCAAACCTTGGTACCCAAATTCTATCAGCCCTATATCGGGTTCCGTCTTCCCGAATATTAAGATGTTTCTCTGATCCTTTGGGTATCTCATTCTTCAACTTTCCTTCTTTTACAACCCCCTGTTGCGCCTCCTTTATTTGAGTAGTAAGGTTAGTACGAATAATTATATTCATAGCTTTTACCCATATAGGTTCTCTGTCCTTTCTACTCAAAGCGTCAGCTACCACATTCGCCTTCCCCGGGTGGTATCGAATCTCAAAATCATAATCATTCAACAGTTCAATCCACCTGCATTGTCTCATATTCAGTTGCTTCTGATTAAATATATGTTGGAGACTTTTGTGGTCGGTATATATAATACTTTTGACCCCATATAAATAATGCCTCCAAGCCTTTAATGCAAAAACAACAGCACCCAATTCCAAATCGTGAGTCGTATAATTTTGCTCATGAATCTTCAATTGTCTAGACGCATAAGCAATCACCTTCGTTCGTTGCATTAATACATAACCGAGACCTTACTTTATGCGTCACAATAAATCACAAAATCATCATTCCCTTCAGGAAATGACAATATAGGTGCTGTAGTTAGCTTTTTCTTCAATAACTGAAACACCTTCTCTTGTTCATCCTTCCATTCAAATTTCTTCCCTTTATGCGTTAATGCAGTCAAGGGTTTTGCTATTTTGGAGAAATCTTGGGTGAATCTTCTGTAATAACCAGCCAATCCTAAAAATTGACGTATATGCTTCGGAGTTTTTGGGGTTTCCCACTTTTCAACGATTTTGATCTTTGCCGGATCCACCTGGATACCTTCTTTGTTCACTATGTGACCGAGGAATTGAACTTCTTCCAACCAAAATGCACACTTTAAAAACTTAGCGTACAGTTTTTCTTTCCTCAATACTTCTAGCACTTTTCTCAAATGTTCTTCGTGCTCTTGATCATTCTTTGAGTTAATAAGTATGTCATCGATGGAAAGAATGACAAACTTGTCAAGATATGGCCCACACACTCAGTTCATAAGGTCCATGAACACAGCTGGTTCGTTAGTCAATCCAAACGGCATAACCATAAACTCGTAATGACCATAACGTGTCCTAAAAGCAGTTTTTGGAATATCATCCTCCTTTACTCGTATTTGATGATATCCAGAATGTAAATCGATTTTCGAATAAACCGACGAGCCTTGTAGTTGATCGAATAAGTCGTCAATTCTCGGCAGTGGATAACGGTTTTTGATGGTAAGTTTATTCAACTCTCTGTAGTTAATACATAACCTAAATGCACCATCCTTCTTCTTGACAAACAAAACAGGAGCTCCCCATGGTGATGTGCTTGGTCGAATGAAACCACGTTCTAATAGTTCTTGCAGTTGGCTTTGCAGTTCAGTCATCTCGCTGGGTGTGAGTCTGTAAGGAGCACGAGCTATTGGTGCAGCTCCTGGTACAAGATCTATTTGAAATTCAACAGATCGATGTGGAGGTAGTCCCGGTAATTCTTTCGGAAATACATCAGGAAATTCTTTTACGACGGGAACATCATTGATGCTCTTTTCTTCAGTTTGTACTTTCTCGACGTGTGCTAGAACAGCATAGCAACCTTTTCTTATTAGTTTTTGTGCCTTCAAATTACTAATAAGATGTAGCTTCGTGTTGCCCTTTTCTTCGTACACCATTAAGGGTTCTCCTTCTTCTCGTACAATGCGAATTGCATTTTTGTAACATACGATCTCTGCTTTCATCTCCTTCAGCCAGTCCATGCCAACTATTACATCAAAACTCCCTAACTCTACAGGTATCAAATCAATCTTAAATATTTCGCTACCCAGTTTAATTTCTCGATTCCGGCATATATAATCTGCTGAAATTAATTTACCGTTTGCTAATTCGAGTAAAAATTTACTATCCAACGGCGTCAATGGACAACTTAATTTAGCACAAAAATCTCTACTCATATAGCTTCTATCCGCACCCGAATCAAATAAAACGTAAGCAGATTTATTGTCAATAAGAAACGTACCCGTAACAAGTTCCGGGTCTTCCTGTGCCTCTGCCGCATTAATATTGAAAACTCTTCCGCGGCCTTGTCCATTTGTGTTCTCCTGGTTCGGGAAATTTCTAATAATGTGGCCCGGTTTTCCACATTTATAACAAACTACATTGGCATAACTTGCTCCGACACTACTTGCTCCACCATTACTCGTTCTGACACCATTTGTTTCTTTCGTTCTGTTAACCCCTGGTCTGTAGACCTCACACTTCGCCGTGCTATGACCATTTCTTTTACACTTGTTGCAAAATTTGGTGCAGAACCCCGAGTGATACTTTTCACACATTTGGTATAGCTGCTTCTGATTGTTGTTGTTGTTGCGGTTGTTATTGTTGTTGAGATGATTGTTGTAGTTGTTGTTGTTGTTGTACCGTTTGTTGTAGTTGCGATTGATGTTGCGATTGTTGGGATAGTTGTTGTTGTATTGGTGACTCTTATCACCGTTTTCCTCCCACTTTCTTTTGACTAGCTTCACGTTGGCCTCTTCGGCCGCCTGTTCTTTAATTCTTCCCTCAATCTGGTTCACTAGTTTGTGAGCCATTCTACATGCCTTTTGTATGGAGGCAGGCTCGTTTGAACTTATATCTTCTTGGATTCTCTCCGGTAACCCTTTCACAAACACGTTGATCTTTTCTTCCTCATCTTCGAACGCTCTCGGACACAATAGGCACAATTCTGTGAATCGTCTTTCGTATGAAGTAATATAGAATCCCTGTGTTCGTAACCCTCTAAGTTCTGACTTAAGCTTATTGACCTCGGTTCTAGGACGGTACTTCTCATTCATCAAGTGCTTGAATGCTGACCACGGTAGCGCATAAGCAGCATCTTGTCCCACTTGCTCTAGATAGGTATTCCACCATGTTAACGCAATACTTGTGAAGGTATGCATAGCGTACTTCACTTTGTCTCCTTCAACACACTTACTTATGGCAAACACCGATTCAACTTTCTCGGTCCACCGTTTCAATCCGATTATTCCTTCGGTCCCATCAAATTCTGAAGGTTTCCAGGCAGTGAATTCCTTGTAGGAGCATCCTACACGATTTCTTGCGCCGTTGGCTGTATTGCTAGATTCAGAGTTATTGTTGATATGTAGCGCGGCCTGTACCGCGGCTATGTTTGAAGCAAGAAAGGTACTCTTCGCTCATATTCAAGGTGTGTCGAGTAGTCGGTGCCATTTCCTTCAAAATAGTCAAATGAAACAAGTTAATCATACAAGATATTGAGAGTAGTCAATAGTATCTCGTAGCATAATATGAACTCATTTATAAAAGCTTTTTCTTCATATTAGCGTTTTATAAGTTTAAATTCGGGTACTACCTACCTGTTAAGTTTATACTTAGTAGCTAATATACAATTCAACTACTACAATTCCATATGAAAAACTGATTATAATAATATATCACATACAAATATTCTTCAAACTTACAACTTCGCTATATTACATATAACATGAAATATAGTACACTATGATACAGGACAGTTTTGAAGATAAATCTAGTTAATACGCAAGTTGTTCAGCAAAGGAAATAAAGACACGTAATTCATAAGTCCAGAAACAAGTCATGCATTCTGGTTTTACTAAGACGACTTCCCATCCTTGGTCTTGTGGAAAATAACCATTATGACCATCGGCTAGGCAGCATGTTGTAATGTCATCAAAAGGACGAGGGGTTCGTAATGTCCAACAGCCCCGTAATAATCTAAAAACCTTGTTTCTCACCCCAACTACTGAATCCGTCACTTGTGGGAAAGTTTTATTTAAAAGCTGCAATCCGATGTTCTTTTTCTCACTTTGGTAAGAAGTGAACATCACTAACCCGTAAGCATAACATGCTTCTTTATGTTGCATGTTAGAAGCTCTTTCTAATTCATGAAATCCTATGTTGGGATATGTTGAGTCAAAATAGGTTCTTAACCCGTAGCGTAAAATTGCATTTGGGTTCCCCGCATTTAACGCTTTAAAGAAAACACGGCGTAACTTAAAGTCTCCCCAATGTGATATACCCCACCTATCAAAGGAAAGCCTTTTATAAACTAAGGAGGCATTTCTGGAGAGTCTTTCAAATGTTTGACAAGTTAATTTCGCCATAACTAAATGTGCTGATGAATTCTGACCGACCCTAGACAAGATTTCCTCAATCATATCCTCTGGTAGGTCTTCTAAAATATTCGATTGTCTACCCTTAATGTCCATTTTGTTTTTATACTGTAAAATAGACAAGGATTAGATTCGTAATAACAAACAATACAAGCACACTACAATACATTTATTACACAACATTTTAACACCCCTCTAATCTGAATCACTGGTTTCTTCTTCTTCGGACTTGGTTCTTTTTCCTAATTTTCTAGGGATATATGATGTTCCTCTAATACGAGCTGTCGTTTTCCACATTGGTTTAGAAAAACCTGGTGGTTTAGAGGTTCCCGGGTTATTGTCACGATATTGAAAATACGGGTGTTGACGGTACATATAAAGTTCATCGGGGTCAGAATCAGATTTCTCTATTTTGATGCCTTTTCCCTTATTATTTTCTTTTACCTCATTAAATTGGGTCGGGGTAATTTCTATTACATCATCGGAATCCTCATCAGGATCCGATTCATCGGAAAATTGGTAATTTTCCCAATATTTTGCTTCCTTAGCGAAAACACCATTGACCATTATTAACTTTGGTCCATTGATTGAGGATTTTCTTTTATTTGACCGGTTTTCTGTAGTTCCTACTATTCCCCCCCCCGGAACCTCTTCTTCTTCTTCCAGTTCCTCTTCTTCTGGTTCCTCTTCTTCCAGTTCCTCTTCTTCCGGTTCTTCAGGAACTTGTGAATCTTGCCAATATATATTCGAATCTTCGTTATTATTAGGTGAGTCAATGGGATTTGTGCTAGAGGTAGACATCTATCACACAATATCAAACATGTTAAGAGATTAATATATCACATAATATTTACATGTTAATAATATATAGTTTCCAACAAAAATGTTAAGCAATCATTTTCAAAGAAAACACGGTGGAAGTCCAGACTCACTAATGCATCCTAACAAACTCGATAGGACACACTAATGCAAATTTTCTGGTTCTCTAAGACCAACGCTCGGATACCAACTGAAATGTCCAGTTCATATTGATTATAAACGTTCCATATTAATTGATTTCGTTGCGAGGTTTTGACCTCTATATGAGACGTTTTTCAAAGACTGCATTCATTTTTAAAACAACCATAACCTTTATTTTATCAATAAAGGTTTTAAAAGCATTACGTAGATTATCAAATAATGATAATCTAAAATATACTGTTTACACATGACCATTACATAATGGTTTACAATAGAAATATATTACATCGACATATGTTTCTTGAATGCAGTTTTTACACAATATCATATAAACATGGACTCCAAATCTTGTCCTTATTTTAGTATGCAATAGCGGAAGCTCTTAGTATTCACCTGAGAATAAACATGCTTTAAACATCAACAAAAATGTTGGTGAGTTATAGGTTTAACCTATATATATCAAATCGTAACAATTGGCCACAAGATTTCATATTTCAATACACATCCCATACATAGAGATAAAAATCATTCATATGGTGAACACCTGGTAACCGACATTAACAAGATGCATATATAAGAATATCCCTATCATTCCGGGACACCCTTCGGATATGATATAAATTTCGAAGTACTAAAGCATCCGGTACTTTGGATGGAGTTTGTTAGGCCCAATAGAACTATCTTTAGGATTCGCGTCAATTAGGGTGTCTGTTCCCTAATTCTTAGATTACCAGACTTAATAAAAAGGGGCATATTCGATTTCGATAATTCAACCATAGAATGTAGTTTCACGTACTTGTGTCTATTTTGTAAATCATTTATAAAACCTGCATGTATTCTCATCCCAAAAATATTAGATTTTAAAAGTGGTACTATAACTCACTTTCACAGATATTTCCTTCCTCGAAAATAAGACTTGGCCACGGATCGATTCACGAACCTATACAAATATGTACATATATATCAAAGTATGATCAAAATATAATTACAACCATTTTTATTATGTTTTAAAGATTTGAGTGTATTAAGTCAGCTGTCCTCGTTAATAACCTACAACTAGTTGTCCACAGTTAGATGTACAGAAATAAATCGATATATATTATCTTGAATCAATCCACGATCCAGTGTATACACGTCTCATGCTAGATTTCAACTCAAAGTATATATATTTTTAGAATCAACCTCAACCCTGTATAGCTAACTCCAACATTACTGCATATAGAGTGTCTATGGTTGTTCCAAATAATATATATACATGGGTCGATATGATATGTCAAAACATTTGCATACGTGTCTATGGTATCCCAAGATTACATAATATATTAGAATACATGTATAATACAATATAAGTTAGCTAGGATATGATTTGTATAGATTTGTTAAACATTTCCCGTAGCTAAAAAGATCAAAAATATCCAATCTTGTTTTACCCATAACTTCTTCATTTTAAATCCGTTTTGAGTGAATCAAATTGCTATGGTTTCATATTGAACTCTAATTTAAGAATCCAAACAGAAAAAGTATAGGTTTATAGTCGGAAATTTAAGTTACATGTCAATTACTAAAGAGGTAGTCATTTCCATTGAAAGAACGACATCTTGATGACCATTTTGAAAAACATACTTTCACTTTGAGTTTAACCAAGATTTTTGGATATAATTTCATGTTCATATGAAAAATCATTTTCCCAGAAGAACAACTTTTAAATCAAAGTTTATCATAGTTTTTAATTATCCAAACCAAAACAGCCCTCGGTTTCACTACGACGGCGTATATCCGATTTTATGGTGTTCATCGTGTTTCCAGGTTTTAAATCATTAAGTTAGCATATCATATAGATATTGAACATGTGTTTAGTTGATTTTAAAAGTCAAGTTAGAAGGATTAACTTTTGTTTGCGAACAAGTTTAGAATTAACTAAACTATGTTATAGTGATTACAAGTTTAAACCTTCGAATAAGATAGCTTTATATGTATGAATCGAATGATGTTATGAACATCATTACTACCACAAGTTTTCTGGATAAAACTACTGGAAATGAGAAAAATGTATCTAGCTTCAAAGGATCCTTGGATGGCTTGAAAGTTCTTGAAGCAGAATCATGACACGAAAACAGTTCAAGTAAGATTTTCACTCGAAATAAGATTGTTATAGTTGTAGAAATTGAATCAAAGTTTGAATATGAATATTATCTTGAATTAGAAAGATAACCTACTGTAAATAACAAAGGTTCCTTGATCTTAGATGATTACTTGGAATGGATTAGAAAGCTTGGAAGTAGACTTGTAAACTTGGAAGTATTCTTGATTTTTATGAAACTATACTTATGGAATTTATGAAGAACACTTAGAACTTGAAGATGAAACTTGAGAGAGATCAATTAGATGAAGAAAATTGAAGAATGAAAGTGTTTGTAGGTGTTTTTGGTCGTTGGTATTTGGATTAGATATAATGGATATGTAATTTTGTTTTCATGTAAATAAGTCATGAATGATTACTAATATTTGTGTAATTTTATGAGATATTTCATGCTAGTTGCCAAATGATGGTTCCCACATGTGCTAGGTGACTTACATAGGCTACTAAGAGCTGATCATTGGAGTGTATATACCAATAGTACATACATCTAAAAGCTGTGTATTGTACGAGTACGAATATGGGTGCATACTAGTAGAATTGTTGATGAAACTGAACGAGGATGTAATTGTAAGCATTTTTGTTAAGTAGAAGTACTTTGATATGTGTCTTGAAGTCTTTCAAAAGTGTAAGAATACATATCAAAACACAACATGTATATACATTCTAATGGAGTCGTTAAGTCTTCGTTAGTCGTTACATGTAAGTGTTGTTTTGAAACCTTTAAGTTAACGATCTCAATTAATGTTGTTAACCCAATGTTTATTATATCAAATGAGATGTTAAATTATTATTTTATCATGATATTATGATGTATGAATATCTCTTAATATGATATATACATTAAAATATCGTTACAACGATAATCGTTACATATTAGTCTCGTTTCGTAATTCTTGAGTTAGTAGTCTTGTTTTTTTACATTTGTAGTTCATTGTTAACACACTTAATGATATATTTAAATATCATTTTATCATGTTAAATATAGTGTATCAATATCTTAATATGATACATATGTATTTAGTAGACGTTATCATAACGATAATCGTTATATATATCATTTCGAGTTTCTTAACTTAGTAATCTCATTTCTTATGTATATCATACATTGTTAATATACTTAGTGAGATAATTACTCATCATAATCTCATGTCAACCATATATATATGTCTATATATACCACAACATGTAGTTTTTACAAATTTGTAACGTTCGTGAATCGCCGGTCAACTTGGGTGATCAATTGTCTATATAAAACTTATTTCATTTAATCAAGTCTTAACAAGTTTGATTGCATAACACGTTGGAAACATTTAGTCATGTAAATATCAATCTCAATTAATATATATAAACATGGAAAAGTTCGGGTCACTATAGAAACTAATAAGAAAAGGTTGTTACGTCATTCTAGCACACATCAAGGAAGTTAAACCTGAAGAAAAGAACATCAGTGATGTTCCCGTCGCAAAAGAATTTCCCGATGTATTTCCGAAAGAATTACCGGGATTACCCCCACATCGATCCGTTGAATTTCAAATAGACCTTGTACTAGGAGCTGCACCAATAGCTCGTGCTCCATACAGACTTTCACCCAGCGAAATGAAGGAACTTCAGAGCCAATTACAAGAACTTTTAGAGCGTGGTTTCATTCGACCAAGCACATCACCGTGGGGAGCTCCTGTTTTGTTTGTCAAGAAGAAGGATGGTTCATTTAGGTTGTGTATCGACTACCGAGAGTTGAACAAACTTACCATCAAGAACCGCTACCCACTACCGAGAATCGACGACTTATTTGATCAACTACAAGGCTCGTCGGTTTATTCGAAGATTGATTTATGTTCTGGGTATCATCAAATGCGGGTGAAGGAGGATAATATTCCAAAGACTGCTTTTAGGACTCGTTACGGTCATTACGAGTTTATGGTTATGCCATTTAGGTTGACTAACGTACCAGCTGTGTTCATGGACCTCATGAACCGAGTGTGTGGACCATACCTTGACAAGTTTGTCATTGTTTTCATCGATGACATACTTATTTACTCAAAGAATGACCAAGAGCACGAAGAACATTTGAGAAAAGTGCTAGAGTTATTGAGGAAAGAAAAACTGTACGCTAAGTTTTCAAAGTGTACATTTTGGTTGGAAGAAGTTCAATTCCTCGGTCACATAGTGAACAAAGAAGGTATTCAAGTGGATCCGGCAAAGATTGAAACCGTTGCAAAGTGGGAAACCCCAAAAACTCCAAAGCATATACGCCAATTTTTAGGACTAGCTGGTTACTACAAAAGATTCATCCAAGATTTTTCCAAAATAGCAAAACCCTTGACTGCATTAACGCATAAAGGGAAGAAATTTGAATGGAAAGATGAACAAGAGAAAGCGTTTCAATTGTTAAAGAAAAAGTTAACTACGGCACCTATCTTGTCATTACCTGAAGGGAATGATGATTTTGTGATATATTGTGACGCCTCAAAGTAAGGTCTCAGTTGTGTATTAATGCAACGAACGAAATTAATTGCTTATGCGTCTAGACAATTGAAGATTCATGAACAGAATTATACGACGCATGATTTGGAATTAGGTGCGGTTGTTTTTGCATTAAAGCCTTGGAGGCACTACTTATATGGGGTCAAAAGTATTATATATACCGACCACAAAAGTCTTCAACACATATTTAATCAGAAACAACTGAACATGAGGCAGCGCAGGTGGATTGAATTGTTAAATGATTATGACTTTGAGATTCGTTACCACCCGGAGAAGGTAAATGTGGTAGCCGACGCCTTGAGCAGAAAGGACAGAGAACCCATTCGAGTAAAAGCTGTGAATATAATGATTCACAATAACCTTACTACTCAAATAAAGGAGGCGCAACAAGGAGTTTTAAAAGAGGGAAATTTAAAGGATGAAATACCCAAAGGATCGGAGAAGCATCTTAATATTCGGGAAGACGGAACCCGATATAGGGCTGAAAGGATTTGGGTACCAAAATTTGGAGATATGAGAGAAATGGTACTTAGAGAAGCTCATAAAACTAGATACTCAATACATCCTGGAACGGGGAAGATGTACAAGGATCTCAAGAAACATTTTTGGTGGCCGGGTATGAAAGCCGATGTTGCTAAATACGTAGGAGAGTATTTGACGTGTTCTAAGGTTAAAGCGGAGCATCAGAAACCATCAGGTCTACTTCAACAACCCGAAATCTCGGAATGGAAATGGGAAAACATTACCATGGATTTCATCACTAAATTGCCAAGAACTGCAAGTGGTTTTGATACTATTTGGGTAATAGTTGATCGTCTCACGAAATCAGCACACTTCCTGCCAATAAGAGAAGATGACAAGATGGAGAAGTTAGCACAATGGTATTTGAAGGAAGTCTTCTCCAGACATGGAATACCAATCTCTATTATCTCTGATAGGGATGGCAGATTTATTTCAAGATTCTGGCAGACATTACAGCAAGCATTACGAACTCGTCTAGACATGAGTACTGCCTATCATCCACAAACTGATGGGCAGAGCAAAAGGACGATACAAATGCTTGAAGACATGCTACGAGCATGTGTTATTGATTTTGGAAACAGTTGGGATCGACACTTACCGTTAGCAGAATTTTCCTACAACAACAACTACCATTCAAGCATTGAGATGGCGCCGTTTGAAGCACTTTATGGTAGAAAGTGCAGGTCTCCGATTTGTTGGAGTGAAGTGGGGGATAGACAGATTACGGGTCCGGAGATAATACAAGAAACTACTGAGAAGATCATCCAAATTCAACAACGGTTGAAAACTGCCCAAAGTAGACAAAAGAGCTACACAGACATTAAAAGAAAAGATATAGAATTTGAAATTGGAGAGATGGTCATGCTTAAAGTTGCACCTTGGAAAGGCATTGTTCGATTTGGTAAACGAGGGAAATTAAACCCAAGGTATATTGGACCATTCAAGGTTATTGATCGTGTCGGTCAAGTAGCTTACCGACTTGAGTTACCTCAACAACTCGCAGCTGTACATAACACTTTCCACGTCTCAAATTTGAAGAAATGTTTTGCTAAAGAAGATCTCACTATTCCATTAGACGAAATCCAAATCAACGAAAAACTTCAATTTATCGAAGAACCCGTCAAAATAATGGATCGTGAGGTTAAAAGACTTAAGCAAAACAAGATACCAATTGTTAAGGTTCGATGGAATGCTCGTAGAAGACCTGAGTTCACCTGGGAATGAGAAGATCAGATGAAGAATAAATACCCGCACTTATTTCCAGAAGATGCGTCAACACTTCCAACAGCTTGAAATTTCGGGACGAAATTTATTTAACGGGTAGGTACTGTAGTGACCCGAACTTTTCCATGATTATTCCATGATTATATATTAAATGAAAACTATATTTGCATGATTAAATGTTTCCAACATGTTAAGCAATCAAACTTGTTAAGACTTGATTATTTGAAATGAGTTTCATGTAGACAATTGACCACCCAAGTTGACCGGCGATTCAAGAACGTTAAAACTTGTAAAAACTATATGTTGATATATATATGGACATATATGTAATGATTATCATTGTAACGACATTTTAAAGTATATATATCATATCAAGATATATTCATTATTGGTGATTTGTGTCACCAATATAATTTAATTGTAATGGGATTAATTTGTTAACCAAAATAACCTTGTTGGATATCGAACAAGTTTGGGGAAAGTGTGGAGTGCACAATTATTTGAAATTATCTTGATTATGACGGGGGTTCGAGGGCAGCACCCCCGATAGCGGGGTCCAAGGGGTGGCAACCCCTGGCGGGGTCCAAGGGGTCGCTTTATTAAAAATGTGTTAAAAATTTGATTTTAAGATTTCAACAACATTAAATAAGATCGTTAACTAAGACACATATCAAAGTACTTTTACTTAGCAAAAATGCTTACAATTACATTTCCATTCATTTTTCATCAATAATTCTACTCGTAGTCATTCAGTATTCGTACCTGTATTATACACAGCTGCTAGACGTACTTACTATGAGTATATACCAATAGGAACTAGCATGGGATTCCACTCTTGATTATGTCATGCATGACTAATAAAATTTAACTCCTACCATGAACTAGTCAACTAACTAGAGCTCCTTTTAACCCCACTCACCACTCATCATTCACCACTCACCAATCAATCCATTTCACTTTCAATTCTCTTTCTAATTCTCTCTAAACACACACACACACATACACACTCTTAGGAACGAAATTTCTAGTAAACTAATCATCATCTTCATCAAAAATTACTTCAAGAATCAAGCTATAATCATCATAGGAAGAACACTTCAAGAACACTTCGAAAATCCTTTCAAGTTTGCTAGTTTACTTTTAATCTTGCAAATCCATTCCAAGTAATCATCTAAGATCAAGAAACCTTTGTTAATTACAGTAGATTATCTTTCTTATTCAAGGTAATACTCATATCTAAACTTTGATTCAATTTCTATAACTATAAACTATCTTGATTCGAGTAATAATCTTACTTGAAATTATTTTCGTGTCATGATTCTGCTTCAAGAACTTCCAAGCCATCAAAGATCCATTCAAGCTCAAGATTATCTTTGTCATTTCCAGTAGGTTTACCTACTATACTTGAGGTAGTAATGATGTTCGTAACATCATTCAATTCATATATAAATAACTATCTTATTCGAAGATTTGAAAACGTAATCACTAGAACATAGTTTAGTTAATTCTAAACTTGTTCGCAAACAAAGTTAATCCTTCTAACTTGACTTTTAAAATCAACTAAACACATGTTCTATATCTATATGATATTCTAACTTAATGATTTAAAACCGGAAAACACGAAAAACACCATAAAACCGGACATACCCCGTCGTAGTAACACCGCGGGCTGTTTTGGGTTTGATAATTAAAAACTATTATAAACTTTGATTTAAAAGTTGTTCTTCTGGGAAAATGATTTTTCTTATGAACATGAAACTATATCCAAAAATCATGGTTAAACTCAAAGTGAAAGTATGTTTTTCAAAATGGTCATCCAGACGTCGTTCTTTCGACTGAAATGACTTCCTCTTACAAAAATGACTTGTAACTTATATTTCCGACTATAAACCTATACTTTTTCTGTTTAGATTCATAAAATATAGTTCAATATGAAACCATAGCAATTTGATTCACTCAAAACGGATTTAAAACGAAGAAGTTATGGGTAAAACAAGATTGGATATTTTTTGATTGTTGTAGCTACGGGAAATATTGTAACAATTCTATACAAATCATATCTTAGCTAACTTATATTGTATTATACATGTATTCTAATATATTATGTAATCTTGGGATACCATAGACACGTATGCAAATGTTTTGACATATCATATCGATCCATGTATATATATTATTTGGAACAACCATAGATACTCTATATGCAGTAATGTTGGAGTTAGCTATACAGGGTTGAGGTTGATTCCAAAAATATATATACTTTGAGCTGTGATCTAGCCTGAGACGTGTATACACTGGGTCGTGGATTGATCCAAGATAATATATATCGATTTATTTCTGTACATCTAACTATGGACAACTAGTTGTAGGTTATTAACGAGGACAGCTGACTTAATAAGCTTAAAACATTAAAACGTATTAAAAAATATTGTAAATATATTTTGAACATACTTTGATATATATGTACATATTTGTTATAGGTTCGTGAATCGACCAGTGGCCAAGTCTTACTTCCCGACGAAGTAAAAATCTGTGAAAGTGAGTTATAGTCCCACTTTTAAAATCTAATATTTTGGGATGAGAATACATGCAACTTTATAAATGTTTTACGAAATAGACACAAGTAAATGAAACTACATTATATGGTGAATGATCGAAGCCGAATATGCCCCTTTTAGCTTGGTAGCCTAAGAATTTGGGAACAGACCCCCAAATTGACGCGAATCCTAAAGATAGATCTATTGGGCCCAACAAGCCCCATTCTGGAATTTGGAATGCTTTAGTACTTAGAAATTATCATGTCCGATGGGTGTCCTGGAATGATGGGATATTCTATATGCATCTTGTTAATGTCGGTTACCAGGTGTTCACCATATGAATGATTTTTATCTCTATGTATGGGATGTATTGAAATATGAAATCTTGTGGTCTATTATTATGATTTGATAATATATAGGTTAAACCTATAACTCACCAACATTTTTGTTGACGTTTTAAGCATGTTTATTCTCAGGTGATTATTAAGAGCTTCCGCTGTTGCATACTAAAATAAGGACAAGATTTGGAGTCCATGCTTGTATGATATCATGTAAAAACTGCATTCAAGAAACTTATCGTGTGTAAACGGTATATTTTAGATTATCATTATTTGATAATCTACGTAATGCTTTTTAAACCTTTATAGATAAAATAAAGGTTATGGTTGTTTTAAAAATGAATGCAGTCTTTGAAAAACGTCTCATATAGAGGTCAAAACTCGCAACGAAATCAATTAATATGTAACGTTTATAATCAATATGAACGGGACATTTTAGAAATTGACCACAACCCCGATTCTATCTTTACCTGAAGGTACTGACGACTTTGTTGTTTACTGCGATGCTTCAAAGCAAGGCTTTGGTTGTGTTCTAATGCAACGTGAAAAAGTTATTGCCTACGCATCTAGGCAGTTGACGAAACTTGAAGAGAACTATACCACACATGACCTTGAGTTAGGTGCCGTGGTATTTACATTAAAGATATGGAGACATTATTTGTATGGTACCCATTTTACGGTGTACACTGATCATAAAAGTCTTCGACATATCTTTGATCAAAAATAGCTGAACATGAGGCAAAGCCGATGGCTCGAGTTATTGAACGATTATCACTGTGAGCTGAAATATCATCCTGTCAAGGCGAATGTAGTTGCTGATGCCCTTAGTCAAAAAGACGATGTTAAACGTGTTCGTGCTCTAAACCTGAAAATCAAATCAAATCTTATCTCATGAATCTGTGAAGCTCAATTGGAAGCCATTAAATCGACACTTATCGAAGGTGAAGGACCCATTGGTTTTGAGAACCAACTTCAAGTGAAAGCTAATGGTACACGGTACTTTGGCAACAGAATTTGGGTTCCTCGTTTCGGTAATCTCCGTGAACTAGTCTTGGATGAAGCTCATAAGACTAGATATTCTATTCATCCCGGTTCCAGTAAAATGTGTCACGATGTGAAGCAATTCTACTGGTGGCCTAATATGAAAGCCGACATTGCTACTTATGTTAGTAAGTATCTCACTTGTTTGAAGGTCAAGGCCGAGCATCAAAAGCCTTCTGGTCTATTGACACAACCCGATATTCCGCAGTGGAAGTGGGAGTGCATCACCATGGATTTCGTTACTAAGTTACCTAAGACTTCGAATGGTAACGATACTATTTGGGTAGTAGTTGATCGTCTTACTAAATCTGCGCATTTCATATAAATCAAGGAAACCGACAAGATGGAGAGATTAGCACAACTTTATATTAAAGAAATTGTCTCACGTCATGGTGTTCCTATCTCGATTATCTCTGATCGCGACAGTCGATTCGTTTCTAGATTTTGGAAAACTTTACAATCTGCTCTTGGAACTCAACTAGACATGAGTACAGTTTATCATCCTCAAACTGATGGTCAAAGTGAAAGAACTATTCAAACCATGGAAGATATGCTACATGCTTGTGCAATCGATTTTAGCAAAGGTTGGAATACACACCTACCTTTGGTTGAATTTTCTTATAACAACAGTTATCACTCTAGCATTAAGGTTGCACCTTTTGAAGCTTTGTATGGACGGAAGTGTAGATTCCCTCTGTGTTGGGATGAACTTGAGGACAGGCATTTAACTGGTCCTGAAATTATCCACGAAACTACCGAAAAGATCGTTCAGATTAAGCAACGTTTAAAAACTGCCCGTAGCCGACAAAAGAGCTATGCTGATAGGAAACGAAAAGACATCGAATACCAAGTTGGAGATAAAGTCATGTTGAAAGTATCCCCTTGGAAAGGTGTTGTCCGTTTCGGTAAATAAAGAAAACTCAGTCCACGATATGTTGGACCTTTCACAGTCACTGAAAGAGTCGGTCCCGTGGCATACCGATTAGAACTACCAACCGAACTCTGTCAAGTACATGATGTGTTTCATGTCTCAAATCTTAAATGGTGTCTTGCTGATGACACACTCGTTATTCCTCTGGATGATGTTCGCATTAATGAGCAAATGCACTTTGTTGAAGAACCTATAGAAATCATGGAAGGAGAGGTCAAACAAACACGTAAAAGCAACATACCTATCGTTAAAGTCCGGTGGAATTCGCGTAGAGGCCCCGAATATACCTGGGAACGCAAAGACCACATGAAACGGAAATATCCCCATCTCTTCTCAACTGCTGATGCAAACGAGGAATCTACCTAAAAACTTCGGGACGAAGTTTTCAATAACGGGGAGGTACTATAACGACTCTCATTTTTCCATTCTATATTTCTCATTTTTCCATTCTATACTTTTCCTTATTAAATGCCCAACAATATAATTAAACTTAATAATTAAACTTTAATCGATAAAGGTTAAGTGTTAAGAATTATAAAATATGATAATTAACTTTGTACAAGTTAATAAAAATAATAAGTTAATAAACTTTTGTGAGTAAATATATAACTATAAAGACTTGTGTAATTAAAATAAATAAACTTGGATAATTAAGGGTTATTAAGCTAAATTAAAGTACAAGGACTTAAGTGAAAATGTTAAACCCTAACCCTAATTAGCCTAGCCGATTTTAGGGAGGGTGAAATACGCTTTTTGCCCTTCAAATTTTCGGCCCATGCATCCCTCCTAACCCCTTTTCCAAGTTAGACTTGTTCCCTAAGTAATTCCTTATAAAACCCTAATTCTAGAATAATCCTAACACTCCTATAAATAGGGACCTAGGCTAAACCATTCCATGTACCAAATCACAAACAAATCCCTCACTCAAAAATCTCTCTCCCTCTCTAATTTTCAGCCAAAGCTGAAAATATCACCACCACCACCATCGAAATCCACCACCAATCTTCAAGGTGATCTTCGAGTTGTTCTTCACGTTCTTCGTGTTCTTCAAGGATCTTTAAGAAGTTCTTCAAGATTTTCAAGACTTTGATCTTCAATCTTCAATCTTTAAAGTGTTCATCTTATCTTTGTTAATCTTCTTGGATCTTCAAAGGTATAACATAAAACCCTAAACTATTTCCTTAATTCTTTGATCTTTGTTTTAATCTATAATCATATAAATTTATAAACATATAAACATAAGAACAAACCTAGATCTATACATGTAAGAAAAAAAAATATAAATCTATACATGCGTGTGTGTGTGTCGACTAGAAAAAGAAAAAGAGGGAAGGAAACTTTGATCTTTAAAAAACCCTAGATACAATTAGGAGATTTGTTAGTGTTAATTAAGGAAACAAAATAAATCTATATACATATACATACAAATTGACATATACATATATATACATGTAGAAAATAAATTTTTGTATATATATATATATATATATATATATATACACACAACATCATATACATATATACACTAAAACCCTAAACCCTAAATTAAATTATACTACTTTAATCAAAACCCTAGTTTTATTAAAAACCTAATTAATTATTAAACCCTAATTCATTAAACCTAACCCTAATTAATTAATACCACTTTAATTATTAAACCCTAATCATTACTACATTAAATAAAACCCTAATTTACTAAACCCTAATTTATGAAACCCTAGGACATTAATTACTAAACCCTAGTTATTAAATACTACTTTAAATAACTAACTCTAATTAATGAAATCCTAATACTACTTATACTATTAATTAACATGTATACACTGTTACTATTATTAACACCTAAAACCTATTACTTATATTATAACACGTAAAGACATTTTGGGATATGTATTAGAGATGTATAGATCTTCGAACTTTCTGGACCAATGGTTTCTACGAAACTCTAGGCGGAAGGGTTTGGATTTCCGATTTAAAGGGTCCTATAGCTCAAGCCCCTAGACCTGAAATGGCCATTCGAAGAGAAAGGGGTGATTGGAAGCTTATCTAATACGGCAAGTATCCTAAAATGGAAAAACTCTTAAAGTAGAAACTTTTCTAATTATAGAAACTTACTAAAATAAGGAATCTACTAAAATAAGAAACTTTCTAAAAATGGAAACTTTCTAAAAGTGGAAACTTACTAGGAATAGAAACTTAGTAAAACAAATTATACTTACACACTTAAACTTAAACACATACTTAAACTTACACAAGGGCAAAACACTTAACTACTCTTAAATGTCAATAGGTTGACTTTCCTGCTCACTCGTCCAACTTTCTATTCCGAAGAATAACTCTCTCTCTACTTACTAAGGTGAACTTCATAGCCCCACTTTCTATTGTGCACAACTTACTTACTTTACTTGGGGTGAGACACATGCTGTTTTTACTTTTTACACTTTAGACACAAGTACCAAACTGTTAAACTATGCTATACCCTGCTATGTCCGACTAAGTCCCTACAGTGATATTTTTAATTGCTGCGGCATGCTTAATTATTGGGGTAGGCCTATCGGGAGTAACGTCCCCGATACATTTGACTAAGTCTTTGTATTACTTGATAATGAAATTAAAACCGACAAGGACAGACACAACTTGTCATGGGGCAAACTTGAACGTTTAGTCTAAATATCACGCTTTGGCATAACTTTTGATCATGTAGGAGATCAACTTTACAAACTAAATCTTGTGGTCTAAAACAACGGTCAAACTTTTGTTAAACCTATGAACTTCACTCAACCTTTTTGGTTGACACTTTAGCATGTTTTGTCTCAGGTGCTGTTTGATTCAAGCTTACTTATCTACTGCTTATGTGATGCTACTTGGACATAGGATCAAGAGATTATCGCATTTATTACTATTGCATTTAAACAATTACTTTATTCCTTTGTAACGACATTTCATTTTCCGCTGCGTACTCATTGAAGTTAATTTTCTCATTTAGTATTGTTTTTGTTATTATAATATGTTGGTATATTTTGATATTAAGTCACATTTCGCCCAGGCCTTAACTGGGGGTGTGATACTAATATTACTAACTATTAATATAACTATTAATAGTTTAACTATAATATGTTTGTATTGTTCTCGTTATTATAATATGTTTGTATTATATAACTATTAATAGTTTAATAATTATATATGTATTATTATTCAAGCTAATATTACTAACTTATGACATGGATTAATTAATATTTATAATATACCAATCATTATCTCATACAATATATATATAACATAAATGTGTTATTTTAGTTGTTACTTAATTTACAAGATACTTATTAATATAGTACTTTATTAACCCAATATTATTCATAAATACCTAAATAATTAATTAAATACCTAATAATCATATACATAATTTTTATAGTCTTAGTTAATTATAAAAGTCAGTAGAAAAATTTAATAAAATATTTTTATTACAATTTTGTATTTATATTTGTTTTTATCCTTAATTTAATCACAAAACAAGTTTAATTCCACATAAAATACTAAATAAACATAAATAATTAGTTTTAAAATTCTTATAAGTTTCTTACGGTTAAATAACCTGTAGAAAAATATTTATAAAAAGATTTCTTTATTTTTACAATTATTTCCTTATTTAACTCCCATTTACATAATAATAGTGTTTAATTATGTAATAATTACTAATTCGACCCATAAATTAATTTGTATAATTTTCTCAGCCCTAGACAAAGTTTATGAACTCATAAAAATTATTTATATATTTTTATTTACAGTACATATTTTTATTACGAATTTCACCTTTTTTATAATTAAATAACACATAATTCGAGTTTAATTTTTATAAATTATTTTCTGACCTAAATAATAAAGTTAAATATCATACTTTACTGTAAAAATATTTTCATAGCTTAAATAGCCTTTTTCCTATTTTTTATAAATATATATATGTATAGCGTATATATATTAAAGAAACTGTTTTAATTAAATAAAATATAAAAACGTATTATAAATCGGAAAATTTATTTTTTCTAGATCTTATATTACTTATTATATTTATCATGCATAATACATAATTTAATATATATATATATATATATATATATATATATATATATATATATATATATATATATATATATATATATATATATATATATATATATGTGTGTGTGTGTGTGTGTGTGTGTGTGTGTGTGTGTGTGTGTGTGTGATGACCCGAAAATTTCTGACCAAATTTAAACTTAATCTTTGTATGATTAACATTTCCGACACGATAAGCAAAGTTTGTAAAACTGAATCTCAAAATTTTTGAACTATTCAAATACCTTTCGGTTGCTCTCGACGATTCGTGAACAATTATATGTATATATATATATATATATATATATATATATATATATATATATATATATATATATATACACTATAACTTGAAAATGTAATAATGTATTAATTGTTTAATACCGTACATTAAACTTATTAGTTTAAATATTTATTTGAATATATATGATAAGCTGGAATATTAATTGTATGAATAACTTGCGACGTATATTTAAAACGTGTTTATGAATGTTGAAAATATATATTAACTTGGTCATAAAACGATTTGTTATTATATATATATCAACAAATAGCGAGACAATAATTTATAGAAGTAAATGACCAAAACACTCGAAAGTTTAAGATACACTTTGAATGATATAGTTTATTGATAATTTAAGACTATATTTTGACAAAGGTACTAGTCACAAAACGTAAATTGCGAGTTTTCTAAGCGTACGAAAATGCGTTCGAGAAACCGGAACCTGGACATAAGTCGAGTGACAACGTACGAGTCATCAGAATGAAAATTACAAGTCAACTATGCACATGAATTTAATATAATATATAATTAATTATTTAAATTATATAAATTATATATATATTATATTTAATTATGTCGACAAACAAGAAAACAAAAACATTTTGAGCTGGATCAGGCGGCCATGCGATCGCATGGAAAATACACTAAAAACCCATGCGATCGCATGGACATCAGATTTCAAAAAAGTTACCTATAAAAGTCCAGTTTCTGCTCGAGTTCTTTTACACATATATTACTCTGTAAGTATTTATTTATTATTATTATTATTATTATTATTATTATTATTATTATTATTATATTATTATTATTAAGATTATTATTATTATTAATCTTAATATTTTTAGTAATATTATACATAAAATATTACGACGAGGTCATGAGCGTGTCACTTTCAAAACAAGCTTCAAACGGGAAAGAACTAAGGAAATTATGGGTTATAGCTATGGAGGTTATGGGTAATGATCATGGGTATTGTTCGCAAGTCAAACCTAGTATTTATCATCTCTGTTGCGTCTACGTACTTTCCTGCAATATTGAATCTCAATATTGATACGTGAGCATTCATATCTTATCTTTTATATATTAATAGTGTATACATGTCTAGTGCTCGAGTATATATTTATACATGCTTGTATGCTAAATTTCATCGTTAAATGGTTTATAATGAATCACGAATTAAATATATATATTACTGGTAAAAGGTATATGATATACATGTTTTCGGAAAGCTGGCGAAAAATCAATAACTTTTCATTTAGAAATCACGTAATTTCGATGAACGAATCAAAAGATATGGTCAACTGAATTATAATTGGCGTTAATTGGAATTGCTTTTGAATCTGCAATTAATATTTAAACAACCTGTTTATGATATTGATAAAATACTACTAGCCAAGTAAATGAATCCTTATATAAGACACGTCTCGTTTTGTTGAACAATTGTCAAAATTGACTTTTTGAAATGACTTTTGATAACTTTTGTATGTCGATCTCGAGCATTAGGATTGTGATACACTATAACCCAACCTAGTTTATTAGACATGTATTGACCAACATATGTTCTCTAGGTTGAGATCTACGGTTAATCTTGCATTCCGAGTTACAGTCACTTTTTGATGAATGACCTTATGTGCTGCTAAGGTGAGTTTCATTTGCTCCCTTTTTAAATGATTTTGCAATATATATTTTTGGGCTGAGAATACATGCACTTTATTTTAAAAACAATGGACACAAGTACATACTAAATTCTATACTGAGTTTGAACCGAAAATCCCTTAGCTTTGGTAACTAGTAGCTGTCGGTTATAAGAACTGGTGGCGCGGGTAGTAGTATATGGATCCATAGGGCTTGATATCCCCGTCCGAGCTAGAGCGCTAGCATTTTAACGGACGTATGCTATTTGAGAAGCGTACACGTTGGTTTGCGTGTATTATTAAGATGATTATACAAAGGGTATAAAATATATATACGTTAAGTTTAGTTACCAGGGTGCTCAATTTCGTAGAATATTTTGATAAACGTTTCTGGATGAAACAACTGAAAACTTGTGATTCACCTTTATATACATATTATGCGCAACATTAAAACTATGAACTCACCAACCTTTGTGTTGACACTTTTAAGCATGTTTATTCTCAGGTTTCTAGATGTCTTCCGGTGTTTGCTTATATGTGATACAAGCTATGTGCATGGAGTCATAAATGCTTTATTCAAGAAAACTTTGCATTCACAAAATCATCACTGTGTATCTTATTTTGACTTCATTATCAACGGATGTATTATGGTAAACTATTATTTATGGTGATTGTCTATATGTAGAAATTATCAAACGTTGAAAACCTTAGAAATTGATATTCATTTATTGTGTACCTTTTGAAAAGAATGCAATGTTTACAAAACGTATCATATAGAGGTCAAAACCTCACTGTGGAATTAATGATTAACGTGCCGCGTCAATAGCGATTTTGACGGGTCGTTACAGTTGGTATCAGAGCGTTGGTCCTAGCGAACCAGGTCTTGCATGAGTGTGTCTAACTGATAGTTGTTAAGATGCATTAGTAAGTCTGGACTTCGACTGTGTCTGCATGTCAAAAGTTTTGCTTATCATTTCTTGTCAGAAATTACATGTCTGTCATCTTAAGTCTAAACACGTCTTATTGCATTGATTGCATAGATAGTGTATAGACAAAATTCATATCTTGGCATATCTATTACAGTAAACTTTGACTGCCATCTTCCGAAAATTTCTCCGTAATTTACGGGATTTTGGTATTATATATACATATGTAAATTATGTATTGAAGAGTACCAATATAAATTCTATAATCTATTTCATATCAAAAATTATATCTCTAATTATACAAGATGGATCCCGTATCTAGTTCAAATTCCTTAAATTCCGACAGCTATTCCGATATGGATATTCACCTGAACTCTGAAGAAAGTGTAACCGGAATGGATCAACCAATCAGCCATCACCTATTCTGGATGAATTGGGGATGGGTTCGTAGCCTACTTAATCATTGGAGACAAGAAGAAGGTGATCCCTTCCATCCACCACATTCACCTCTTGGCGAAGAACCTGAAGCACTTACCGGCGAACCTATTCGTAATACTATTTTCTCTCTCATTTCCAGAGTATCTCATCATGATTATATACTATCACATATTATAAATCTTATTTATCCGATCGTCCGAACCACCGATCATCCCGGTATAATAGAAGAAGTCAACGAGCTTCGTGCTCGGGTAGTAGCTTTGGAGAATATGGTGCAAGGGTTACGAACACCAGCAGCAGCACCCGCAGCATAACCGGTACCACCATCATCCACACCAACAGGATCATTACCACCACCAACAACCACATCCGCATCACACGCCTCAACATTACAATCTGTACCGCAGATATCAACATCATACGCATCATAGATACCAAGAAGTACCCGCAATGACAAATGATGAAGTATGGATTCATAACTTCATCGGAGAAACATTCTACGGCGATTATGTAATTTCTAAAGTTTAGAGATTATCTATTCTAGCCTTAACCCTAAATCAGATAGAGTAGAAACCCTTATCCGAATGGTGTAAGATACAAGCTAGACTTGTTTTACCAACAGCATCAACAGTACCCTTAGCCTCACCGGCACATTCAATTCTGCCAACATCGTCAGAATTAGCAGCACCTCTAACATCACAAGCTCCGTCAGTTCAAGAAAGCACCGTGGACATCATTACGAGTCAACAACGAGTATATTGTATCAATGAGTTATGAAGTAATAACTCAATTCATCTAAAGAATTTATATGTATATCTTATATATATATAAATTTTAAAACCACCATGAATCTTTTAGTACTAAGCTATTACGTGTGAATTTTAAGGGATAGATACTACTCGGTTAATTCATATTACTAATATGCTATGATGTACATCCTTCGTTAACAACTTAACCATCGTTAACTACAAATATCTGTTTCAACTCAATGAATTCCATTTCATAATGAACTTAGTGTATTAATCAATTACATGTTTGATTTTACACTTTTATCTTCGATGTACTCGAAACTTTCTAGAAAATATCATTTATATCTTATGAAGTTCATAAGAATTCCACGAGCATCAACATCCTTCACCGAGGAATAAGAATGAATAATGAAGTATTGATTACATTAGTGAAATACTCTGCGAAGATTATGAAATCTTTAATATTTTAGAGATTAATCATTTCTAATCTAGCCAAAAATTAAATGAGCTTAATATGATATTAATTCATTAAATCTGTATTACATCTAAAGAAAATATACATACATATATTTTCATAAGGACTGTAATAAAATTCTCTGGTACAAAATATTACTTGTGAAACTTTTAACGGGTAGGTAATACCCGAAAGATATATAAATTCACAAGTAATATGTTATTCGATTCTGATTCAACAAATCATCAACTATACTCACTACTTTCACAACGATATACATTCTTTCTGAAAAATCAAAACAACCATTCACATCCAAATTTGATTACATATTCTGATTTTGAAAAATCAGAATCCAAGCCAAGATTTAACAGAAAACATCACTCTTAGATTCTTACATCTTTCAAAGCTATACTTTGACTTCAAAACTGTGCTAGAACATCACTTCTATTCATAAACCCTGGGAAAAAAATTTTGTATCGTTCAAAATTCTAGAACATCATATGTATCTTGACAATTAAAATCTTCATGCAAACCCTTCAAACTTTTAAAAACACCTCGGATTGATAACCAACGATTCGATTATGATAACTTTGAATGCTGATGAAGCAGCAAAAACTGTAAACGACCTTAACAGCCAAAAGTTTGATGATAAAGAATAGTGTGTTAGCAAAGCTCGGAAAAAGAGAATGTTTGGAACTGGAAAACGGATTAAGCAAAGTATGAAGGAGGCTGTGGATAAATCACAAAGACTAAACCTGCCTTCAAAGAATCCAAATTATTCAGTATCTGCTGAAGCCATTAACGAATACCTTACTTCCGAATCTAAACCCTTGCGGATAATATTCTTCATTATCCTCTGATATTAGAAATTCTAAGATATCATCGTATCTTTCATTATAAATATCCTCCATATTTTTGGAGATAATTCCATAATCATTCTTATCGGAAATCAATTTTCTCCTTGCGATATCTGTGTAACATCATAAAAGAAACTATTTTAGTTTCTAAATTCTGAAACCTTCGAGTTTAAAATATGAATATTTTTGAAGTGGTGTTGGGAACTAAAGCATGAGTTAGTATAATATAATGACACTTGATCAACGTGATTATATTACAGTAAGTCATGCTGAGTTTCTAATGGAACATGCTGAGTTTCTAATGGAACGTGATAAAGGTTCACAGATCATACCCTCATTATAAACCATGTTACATAACTCTTTCATTCTATTTAACCTCTAAACTATCAAGAAAATATTTTCTTAATGATTCGGTCTTTTTCGAGGTATTCTAGTAATTTGACAAGTCAGATTGTGCTATTACCGTTTTTTTAGAACATTAATTATGTTCATTCTGAAATTCATACCTATGAATTCTGGACCATTATTCGCTTGATTTAAAGTCGGGAAGATAAAACAAAAGTATGAAGCTTCAAAATATCAATGGGAGTATATATAAATCACAGTAAATTGGAGAGATTATTAACTGTGGATGTCAATGATTATGGAAAGAAAGAAGCAGAGACATCGAAATATAAGGGAAGATATAAAACCCAACAACCACCCAGAAATTACAAACTGTGTATATCAATACGTATAGCAATATAAAGACATGAGAGAATGAAAAAAACTATAACCCCAAGGTAATGGTAGAAGAAAATAACTTCCTCCGGTGGTAGATGAAAAAGAAGAATGACAGATATGAAAGTTAGGAGTATATCAAGAATCAGAACTGGATGAAGCATTTTTTACAATCTTTTGAAAATAGGAAATGAGGAAGAAGATGTAAGAGTGATGAAAATAATGAAACGGAAGAGGTCAATTTATAGCGAAATATCAAACATAGCAATCGAGGCAAATTACGCATTTAATCAAAAGAAATCTTAATTTCCTTAAATTTTGAAGAATCAAATCTTATTTAGATTATGAAGATTTTCTATTCCTTAAATTACGGAAATCAATCGTTAATACGTCAAGAGTTAAGACGAATCTCTATTCTTCATTTCACTCTTTTACGATAACTTCTCTCATACGCTTCGAATAATCGGATTGTTTTATCCATATTATTTAACGGTGATAAAACTCCATTTATCAACACATATATGGCATGAAAACATTTTTATTGTTAGTCATGACGACCTCACTCAAATTTCGGGACGAAATTTCTTTAACGGGTAGGTACTGTGATGACCCGAAAATTTCTGACCAAATTTAAACTTAATCTTTGTATGATTAACATTTCCGACACGATAAGCAAAGTCTGTAAAACTGAATCTCAAAATTTTTGAACTATTCAAATACCTTTCGTTTGTTCTCGACGATTCGCGAACAATTATATGTATATAGATACATATATATATATATATATACTATAACTTGAAAATGTAACAATGTATTAATTGTTTAATACCGTACATTAAACTTATTAGTTTAAATATTTATTTGAATATATATGATAAGCTGGAATATTAATTGTATGAATAACTTGCGACGTATATTTAAAACGTGTTTATGAATGTTGAAAATATATATTAACTTGGTCATAAAACGATTTGTTATTATATATATATCAACAAATAGCGAGACAATGATTTATAGAAGTAAATGACCAAAACACTCGAAAGTTTAAAATACACTTTGAATGATATAGTTTATTGATAATTTAAGACTATATTTTGACAAAGGTACGAGTCACAAAACGTAAATTGCGAGTTTTCTAAGCGTACGAAAATACGTTCGAGAAATCGAAACCGGGACATAAGTCGAGTGACAACGTACGAGTCATCGGAACAAAAATTACAAGTCAACTATGCACATGAATTTAATATAATATATAATTAATTATTTAAATTATATATATTATATATATTATATTAAATTATGTCGACAAACAAAAAAACAAAAACATTTTGAGCTGGATCAGGAGGCCATGCGATCGCATGGAAAATACACTAAAAACCCATGCGATCGCATGGGCATCAGATTCCAAAAAGTTGCCTATAAAAGTCCGGTTTCTGCTCGAGTTCTTTTACACATATATTACTCTGTAAGTATTTATTTATTATAATAATAATAATAATAATAATAATAATAATAATAATAATAATAATTATTATTATTATTATTATATTATTATTATTATTAAGATTATTATTATAATTAATCTTAATATTTTTAGTAATATTATACATAAAATATTACGACGAGGTCATGAGCGTGTCACTTTCAAAACAAGCTTCAAACGGGATAGAACTAAGAAAATTATGGGTTATAGCTATGGAGGTTATGGGTAATGTTCATGGGTATTGTTCGCAAGTCAAACCTAGTATTTATCATCTCTGTTGCGTCTATGTACTTTCCTGCAATATTGAATCTCAATATTGATACGTGAGCATTCATATCTTATCTTTTATATATTAATAGTGTATACATGTCTAGTGCTCGAGTATATATTTATACATGCTTGTATGCTAAATTTCACCGTTAAACAGTTTATAATGAATCACGAATTAAATACATATATTACTGGTAAAAGGTATATGATATACATGTTTTCGGAAAGCTGGCGAAAAATCAATAACTTTTCATTTAGAAATCGCGTAATTTCGATGAACGAATCAAAAGATATGGTCAACTGAATTATAATTGACGTTAATTGGAATTGCTTTTGAATCTGCAATTAATATTTAAACAACCTGTTTATGAGATTGATAAAATACTACTAGCCAAGTAAATGAATCCTTTTATAAGACACGTCTCGTTTTGTTGAACAATTGTCAAAATTGACTTTTTGAAATGACTTTTGATAACTTTTGTAGGTCAATCTCGAGCATTAGGATTGTGATACACTATAACCCAAGCTAGTTTATTAGACATGTATTGACCAACATATGTTCTCTAGGTTGAGATCTACGGTTAATCTTGCATTCCGAGTTACGGTCACTTTTTGATGAATGACCTTATGTGCTGCTAAGGTGAGTTTCATTTGCTCCCTTTTTAAATATTTTGCAATATATATTTTTGGGCTGAGAATACATGCACTTTATTTTAAAAACAATGGACACAAGTACATACTAAATTCTATACTTAGTTTGAACCGAAAATCCCTTAGCTTTGGTAACTAGTAGCTGCCGGTTATAAGAACTGGTGGGCGCGAGTAGTAGTATATGGATCCATAGGGCTTGATATCCCCGTCCGAGCTAGAGCGCTAGCCTTTTAACAGACGTATGCTATTTGAGAAGCGTACACGTTGGTTTACGTGTATTATTAAGATGATTATACAAAGGGTATAAAATATATATACGTTAAGTTTAGTTACCAGGGTGCTCAATTTCGTAGAATATTTTGATAAACGTTTCTGGATGAAACAACTGAAAACTTGTGATTCACCTTTATATACAGATTATGCACAACATTAAAACTATGAACTCACCAACCTTTGTGTTGACACTTTTAAGCATGTTTATTCTCAGGTTTCTAGAAGTCTTCCGTTGTTTGCTTATATGTGATACAAGCTATGTGCATGAAGTCATACATGGTTTATTCAAGAAAACTTTGCATTCACAAAATCATCACCGTGTATCTTATTTTGACTTCATTGTCAACGGATGTATTATGGTAAACTATTATTTATGGTGATTGTCTATATGTAGAAATCATCAAACGTTGAAAACCTTAGAAATTGATATTCATTTATTGTGTACCTTTTGAAAAGAATGCAATGTTTACAAAACGTATCATATAGAGGTCAAAACCTCACTGTGGAATCAATGATTAACGTGCCGCGTTAATAGCAATTTTGACGGGTCGTGACAGTATATATATATATATATATATATATATATATATATATATATATATATATATATATATATATATATATATATATATATATATATATATATATATATATATATTTTGGCCGATTGAACACAAACAAATTAAATAAAATTGTTAAATCAACTCATAAATCTGAAAAATTAATTTTTATAAAACTTATTAATCATGTAGCTAATTATCATGAATTTAGAAAAATTTTATGAAGTGCAAAAATATTTTTTTTTATTTTTGTGTGGTTTTCGGCCGAAAAAAAACAAGAAAAAGAAAAAAAAATGAAAAAGAAAAAGAAAGAAAAAGTAGAAAAGAAACTCACAAATTTTTTTAGGGTTTGAGAGCTCTAAAAGTTTGATGTAAAAATTATGAGGGGTTAAGGCCCTATTTATAGTTTTTAATTACTTGGACTCCAAGAAAAATACATTCCATTTAAAAATATAAATTAATTTATTTTTCTTTTTTTTTATTCGACCGACTTTAGGCCTTTTTATTTTTTATTTTTTATTTATTAAAAGGAACATTCTAGAATTGTTTGCATTTTATTTTCTTTTATTTAATTAATATAATTTATTATATATTTATTTATATTTTTCGGTATATATATATATATACATATATTTTTATTTTACAAATTTATATTTGTTACCCATTACTTAATTATTTTATACATACTCATATTTATATTTTATTTACACTAATATAGAGTATATACTTTTTAATACGTAATATATACATTTAATAATAATAATAATAATAATAATAATAATAATAATAATAATAATAATAATAATAATATTATTATTATTATTATTATTATTATTATTATTTATTATTATTATTATTATTATTATTATTATTATTATTATTAGGGTTAGGGTTACATTAAATAATTAGGGTTTACACTAAATGATTAGGTTTAGGGTTTAGCTCATTAATGATGAGTATTAATTACTTCATTTAATACGTCCGGATAACAATCATAATATAAAGTACGAATCAACAATGAAATCCTAGGGGCATTATAGTCATTACAGAGTGAAAAAAATGAGGGTTGTTATAGGCTGCTGACAGAATTTCAACTCACAATGCTATCTCCACCGGAACTTGGAATTGGACATGAGATCCTAGTGGACACACTCTAAACGAACTCAACACGCTAAATAACTTAATCTCTTCTTGTTTACTGACTGGCAGAATGGATTCATGGAAACGGTCATTATATGCGCCGGGCCATTTCATTACAAAGACACTTGCAAACCTACTTGATATGCACAAACTTGAAAGCTCATCTTCTCCCGTGGTCACCCCTAGAAACAAACTCATACCACAAAAAATCAACATATTCGCTTGGAGAACCATACTTCGTCGTACCCCAACTCGTGTTGAACTAGACAAAAGTGGGGTTATCCTCTAGTCGGCTCTTTGCCCACTATGTAATAACCAAAATGAAATAGTTGATCACATCATCCTTCATTGTCCTGCTACCATGAGCATTGGGAACCACGTTCTCCGATGGTGGAACCAACCCTCTATCACATTTACAAGCCTAGACGACATCCTTACTTCTAACCAATCTTTCGCTAATTCATCATCCGGTATCCATATTTGGCAAGCCACCAAGTGGGCTTGTAGCTACATTATTTGGAAATATAGAAACCTAATAGTTTTTAGCAATAAAGATTGGAACCCTGCAACTATAATCTACGAAATCCAAACTCAAAGTTTCTCATGGATTTCCAAGCGCTCAAACAAAATAAGGCTCAAATGGCAACAATGGCTCATAAACCCTTCATTCTTCGCCGTATCATCCAACACTCGTACGTGATTGGTTAAATCATCTTGATCCATAAATAATGGGTATATGCGTTCGGGATTAAAAGTATATTGGTCTCCCCCTTGTCACCGCACGATCGGTACTGGAGGTTTCTTCTATTCTGTTTGCATGCAAGTTCATTCGGCCATTCTTCCATCATTCTTGGATCGAGTAGTAATATACTAATTCGTCATATGTATTATCTCGTATATGAGCATTAAGGTAGACATGTATTTTGAAATTGTGTGAGTTAAATTATCATAAATATATTTAGACAATCGGTTAAATTTAAAATTGATTTGTTATATTTTTATGATTATATTATAACCTTTGGTTATTCGGTTTTCACTAAAACCGAATCAAATTTGATTTCAATACCGTTATGGTTTTAAAATTGAATTCGGTTTTAGTTTTGGTTTTGTCTCCAAAATTTTCAAAACCGAAGACACTAAAAATCAAATTGATAAAAACTCCGCGATTTCTTAATGACAAAGACATCCTACATAATTTAGTCTTATGGTTATAAATTATTCGCATATGGCCTTCTTTTACAAGGGGTTCACAAATATCGTTGTAGAGAATAGTGGGATTTCAACTCTTATGGTCGTGGGATTTAATAACAGTGGACATATTAGCAGGGTCGTCTCAATAATTCGAAGGCCCTAGGCGAAAACAAAAATGAGCTCTCACATACGTTTAATTTTTTTAATACATATAAATATATAATACTTAAATTTATCAATTTGTATATACTTACAACGCATTTAACTATTTAAAATAACAATATTACAACTTTAATTAATAATTTTTTATTTAACTAAACATAATATTTTGAGAAATATATACATATTCAAAATTTTGGGCCCTTCAAACTTTTTAGACCATAGGTGGTTGCCTATCTTGCCTATGTCCAAAGACTGCTTAATGTTGAACCTATTATTTTATGTTAAGTTATTATTAATAGTATAGTATAAGTATAATAGGAGTATTACGTAGATGTGTGCACGAATGGAGGTGCATGCGCGTGTAAAACAAGTAGACGATTCCCATTTCACGCTCATCATTTTCTGCCATCTTCTTCGGGCATGCCTCTACTCTTATTATTTAGGCATTTACTTTTCCAAAATGATTTATTTATTTAACCCTCAATGCGATTAAAATATTTAGTGTTTCCTAGTTTTACGTTTGTTTATGTTTGCATTCAGCCATGTAATAACGATTAACATTGTAGTTGTGACTATTGAACCTCTATGTGTGTGAGTTAATGTTTATTTATATCAATAGTTAAACTGTCAACACCGTCGACGGACTGAGTCAACTCGGTCGACCGACGGAATACACACAGTCGACCGACTGTCTTAAACAGTCGATCGACTGTGTCTGGTGACAGTATATATACGGGTTTGGACCTCCATTGGTGAGGTTACTCATTTCCTTAACCCTAAACCATGCCTTGTTCGTTCCAGTTGTTCCCTACGTCCATAACCCACCGAATAACATTGTTAGGAGTCGATCTAATCTAGTTCTACACCTTAGGTTCGACTAATTCGACCCCGATACGACCCGGTATTCGATTGATCTCATTTTAATGTTTTCTGCATCTAGATCGAGTCACAAACGATTATAAAATCCTTCACAATTCGTCTACGTTTAGATACTTTCTTTTTCAAAACGAATGGAAGCTAGTCATAATATTTTACAATGATGAAAGTATAAAAATCCCATGATTTGGAAATACAACCAGGGGCGATTCCAAGTATAGACCCGTGGGGTCACGGGGCACCGCTAGTTTGAAATATTTTAGTAAAAAATACTCTGTAAATTGTATAGGACACCACTAAATTTAAATGTATGACCACATATATTTTTTAAATCTATAGCTTTTTTCTAATTAATTGTATAGAACATCACTAAAATATACTACTCGGATACCATATATTTTTCTAATTTCTAATTTTGTTAATGTAAACCATCACTAAAATAACAACTTAATATGATTGGTACTTAAAATAATTTAAATTTCGGGATGAATTACAATCCTGAAATCGCCACCGAATACAACCCTCAATTAATGCGATATCACCCCACAACTATATCTGAATTGAAATTGAAATGCATATCATATAGTCGGACTCCTTTCATTCGACTTTAGTGATGTTGCTTTTCCTAGCATTCAATTCGTGTGTGTTTGTGGACAATTATTTCATGCAATTTCGATATAAAAGCAACATACTTGTTCAATCATGATTCTACCAAAACACTTAGAATAAACAATATTACCTATTCGTGTTTTCAGGATTGTGTATGCCACAAAAAAACAGAGGACCCTTAACTTTATAAAAGTTTAACACCCAGTAAACCAACAAACATCATTTTTAACTTTAATATCCTATCCTACTATACCATAAAAACATTCTTGCATCATTCTTAAATTGGATTTGCATTTGCATTGATTTGCCTAATCAAATCTTTCAAAACAAATACTATATTCTATCGGTACCGTGATGAATTGTACTCCGTATCAATAAGACGAATCACATGACTTAATTCATAATTCATCATATGTACATTAAATGTTGTTATAGACTTATAGTGCTAATTTACAATGCAAATACAAAAACAATACAAATACAAATTTACAATTTACAAATTAAGATTAAATATAAGATGAATAAAAAAGATTGAAGTAGTATCATTATTAAAGGTTAATTGTAATATTTAAGGTGGTGGAGGATGAATTTGGGAGTTTAACTTTACAAGCGTGGTTAGTTTTTGTTAAAGGATCCATGATGTAGAAGATAAGACTTGAGCAGCAAGTTACTTGCTGGAGGTTTTTTAATATTTAGAAATTTGATAATTAGGAGTTCGATTTGATTAGAAAAATTTAAAAGCTTTAATTTTTAATATAGATATCTAGGATTTTGATTTGTTCCTACTAGGATATATATGTTTCACCCTGACAAGATCCTAGAAAAGAATTATAAAAGTTTTAGAAGTCACAAGTTTCAATCCGAAACTAAATGACTTCTATAATCTTGTCTAAATTTGATGACTAGAAATAAAAGCATACTAGCCTAGACTTATAATCTTGTCTATCACATGAGATAACCTAGCAAGTTTGTAAGAATCTTCGATACGGAGTATAATTTTATATAGCACCCCGACAAGAGATATGGGACGGAAATCAATGATAAGAACTAGACTAGTATTCTTCATAATCAAGGAAAAATATACGACACTAGCTTAAATATATGACGCTAGCTGTTGGTTGCATACTTGCGTGATACATTGTGATAAAAAATACCGGCGAAAAACATTACAAATATCAGCGTGCAACAAGTCTCAATGGCTTAGGCGCTTTAGAACTACCACACTCTCACATCGCATTTATATCTTCTCATTATTACTTCACGTTCCAATGACTCAACTTCTATATAAGATAATATGTTTCCAGAGCTTCGTTCCATTGACATCGTTAAAAGCAATACTAGAATCCTCATCTGCAAACTTTTTTTTAAAAAAAAAAAAAAATGTTTTTTATGAGATTATAATCGGTAATCCACGCCGTCTAATAAAATACCGTAACTAGCTTTTTGAGAACCTTTCTACGAGCTGACCTTGTTTCTTGTTAGTCGTATATTATTGTTATTCTGAAAAAAGAAAACGAATAATGTACGTTTGCAAGTTTTGTAATTATCTTCAAAAATGTGATTATGATTAAACCCCTTTCCATACCAGTTCAAGTATATACGGAGTACGTAGCTGAAAACTTAGGGTGCGTTTGTTTGCCTCTTAATGGAATGGTTCAGTGCTGAATGCTAGTGCTGAATGCTGAACCATTCAGCATTCAGTGCGTTTGTTTCTGATCTCAGAATGATATATTGTGCTGAATGGTTCAGAATTCAGTGCTGAACCATTTAGAGATGAAACACACTCTTAACCATTAAGAGCCTAAATTTTCTGTAGTTTTTTCCTCAAATCATATCCTGAACAATTAACTAACAACTATATTGAATATTTTATTCATGTTACACTTTAATAAAGTAATTTTTTTCAGTTTATATAGTTCATTCTAAATGATTATCAAACAGTTTATTTTCATTCAGAACAAACTTTATTCAGAGGCTTTGAATCATTCAGATTTTAAACCATTTAACGCTAAATCATTCAGTTTTATTAAACGTATCATTGGTAATTAAATTTACGTACTTTAAGGTGTTTTAAAACTTGAACTATTCCGTATAGCAATTTTTTATATTGCATATTTATTTATTTAACATGATTGGTTGATTCGGTCAATGAGCATGCAATGTTTCACATCAATCACATCATCATTTTCGTATTATGTGATAATCCGTGTCAGCTAGATATAGAATAGTAGGAATTTTTTTAACGAAGATGTATACGACTTGTTTTTTTATGATTAGTTTTTAAAATATCAACTTATAACACATTTTTAATCGGTAGTTGTTTTTATTAAAAGAATGGAAACCATAATGAACTCGACTCTACTAAATTGTTACTCCGTAAATTTTAGACTTACTAAGACCACTCTCAACGATGACATTCTTTATCGCCGTCACATCAGCGTCACATCAGCTTCTCTCTCAATTTCCTCACCATTTCCTCTGTGACATTCACATAACACACCACTGTCAACTATGACATCTTTCCTCCCTATCACATACCCCACCAAATTAATTACGGAGTAAATAAATTAGTTTACAATTTTTTTTTTTGGTAACTTAGAAAACCCTCATATAAATGAGCACATTGACTCCCCCATAGAAGGTAAAACTTCAGGTAATCAAGCCACTAGAGCACGAGACCTGGTACCATATGAATTGCGCATTATGCGCACCATCTAGTCACACTCTCTTTTTGATCAATTTAACATACTCATGAATTGAACCGAGTGGTGTGCTTTATTGGTCAATTAGTTTACAAGTTATTAGGTAGGAATACAAATACATCATGCATAATAAATAGAGAAAGAGAAAATCTCTCGTACTCAAATATACTGTGTGAAGAAAACTGTGAGGGCGAAGCATGTGAGGGCGATTGAGGGCAAGTGAGGACATGGGAATACAAACGGTGCCCTTAGGTTTTTGATTTGAGGGCAAGTAAGCAAGTATCGCGTTGGGAGTGTTCTGAATGTTTTATAATAAGACATATATAATTGACACGTATTATTGGTTTAAGTGATCTCACATTCCACATGATAATCCTGCTAACCGTACAAATATTGATCAATGCCTTCTTCTTTCTTATTTTGCTGCTGTTTTCCTTCCCAATTATATCACCATTGATATAAGCAGACAATCAAATTGAATATGGTGGATAGTGCTTAATCAACAAAGTTGATGCTTTTTATTTCATTTTTTTTAAAGATTTTTTTTTTTTAAACATGTCCCCAAGTTGTGGATATGGTGAGGCGACTTCCCCTATTTCTACCACTAATTATTTAGTTTTACAAAACCTATACCTTGTGTTATAAATTTATAATTATTACGGAGGATTAGTTTGATCAAGAAGTTGATAATGTCTTTGTGTTATTCTAAACTAATTAAATAGGTGACTGTATAGTCTAGAATGCTTCTTGTTAGAAATCAAATTTGTGTAAATATTGTAAACTTTGGGGATCAGAAAACTATCATCATTTCCCTCAAATGACAGCAAGGATACAGCAGCATATGGATCAATACAGCCAGCCTTCCAAAGATAGAAATTTCTTTCCATTCTTGTAGGCATATAGCCGTTGGTCCTTTGTGTATATATAGGATCCATTGTAAATGATAAAAAGTACCAAATCTAGTTTTATCAATTCAAAGCAATCAATAAAACGATCAATACTTTTTCTCATTGTTTTATCAATTCAAACATGGTATCAGAGCATTGTTAATGATCCTGGATCATTTAACATCTTTTTTTTTTCATCATATTCATCTTGTTTCGAATAACCAACAATGTCTGGAGAAGACAGTAATCCAAACAACCAACTTATTACTGAACTAACCAGCCAATTGGCTAGGTTACTTCAGTCCAATAATGAAAATCAAACACAAAGGTTACCAGATTCGTTGAAAATCAATGTTAACCTCAACAATTCCAATTTTTCATTGTGGTCTAGGATGATTAAGGTTGCCATCGGAGGCAAATTCGAGACCCTCCTTAAACATCTCACAGAAGACCCACCTGCAATTGATAATCAAAAATGGAACCAGGATGACCTGGTTGATTTTTTCGTGGGTGATTCAAAACATTGAACCACAAATTGCCAGCAATCTTACTCAATTCCCAACTGCAAAGACACTTTGGAATGCTCTCATCACAACTTACAGTTCAGGCAAAGATAAGTTGCAAACGTTTGATCTACACGTCAAAGCAAACAACATTAAGCAAGAAGGTAAGTCAATCGAAGAACTGTGGTTAAAATTACAAGGGATTTGGGGTGAGATTGAAACAAGGGATCCAAACCCTATGGAACACCCAAATGATATTATCAAATACAACAATATCAGATCAGAGCAAAAACTTTTTCAATTTTTAAACGCTCTGGATCACAAACATGATAATATCAAAAGGGAATTGCTTCGAATCGAACCCTTACCAACCGTTGAGGCAGCATATGCTGCAATTAGGAAAGAAAATGCTCACCAGAGTATTTTTAACAAGATCGAATCCACAAACCACTCAGGCATAGCCTCTGGGTTAATTGCACCTGCATCTAAAACCAAAGAGGCCGATGGCCATGGCCTGTATTCAAAAAACCAGCGTAGATCAAATTACCTTTCATCCAAAGATAAAGATAAACCAGAATGTGAAGAATGTGGGATGAAACGGCACACCAAAGATCAATGTTTTCGACGGGTTGGGTATCCCGAATGGTGGAACGATGGACACAAAAAGGGAAAAGCATCAATAGCAGCAGGAACGACGGCAACCAGAGGTAATCAAGAGACTACCAACTCCGGTACCACCACTGCTCAAGGAGGATTTGGGTTAATGGCGGCTGAAAAACCTGCATCATCTTCCCCAGGTGGAGGTAAATTAGGGTTAGGGTTAGGATTTACACCCAAACCCGTTCAGTATTCGGATGGGGAGAAGACGGGTTATTTAACGCAAAACAAATATCATTTATTACATAAAGACCCCTCTTGTGAAACTCTTGACAAAAAACAACCTCTGGGTAATCTAAATTTACCCAACAGACCCCCCCAAAGGTTATGAATATCTTGAACAGTCCCATAATCACAAAAGTAACCCTAAGTGTCAATTTTTTTTTACAAAACAGGTCCTTTTCTACTAACGACGTTTCATTTGCTAATGTTATGTCTAACAAAACAAAAAAACGAGAAATGGATTATCGATTGTGGTGCCACCGACACCATGACATTTGATAAAACTGATTTTTATTCGGAGTCAAAACCAAATAAAACTCAAATTAAAACGGCTAATGGAGGAAGTGTTCAAGTTAAGGGAGGAGGGGCTATTGAAATATCACCTACGTTAAAATTAAAAAATTGCCTTTACGTCCCCGCACTGTCACATAAACTCTTATCCGTTAGCCACATGACCAAAGAGCTTAATTGCACCGTATTATTACACCCAACGTTCTGTATCTTGCAGGACATCAGGACCGGGAAGATCATTGGTCGTGGTACTGAACATGATGGGTTATACTATGTGGATGAAGTCACTCAAGATGGTACAATCATGCTAGCTCATGGGACTCCTAATAGACAAGCTTGGTTGTGGCATAGACGTCTAGGACATCCGTCTGCTGGTTATTTAAAGATTTTATTTCAGAATCTTTTTTCAAATAAAGTTATTGAATGTGAAACTTGTATTTTGGCTAAAAGCCATCAAAACTCGTTTAAAACTAGTGATTCTAAATCTGATCACCCTTTTACCTTGGTTCATTCTGATGTATGGGGACCCGCAAGGGTAAATGGGGGGCATAACCTTCGATATTTTGTTCTCTTTATTGATGATTGCACGAGAATGACATGGACATATTTTTTAACTAACAAATCCGAAGTATTTAAAAAATTCAAAACCTTTTATTCCATGATTGAAACACAATTTAAAACTAAAATACAAATTCTAAGATCTGACAATGGCGGAGAATTTTTCAACACTCAAATGAAACTTTTTTGCGAAACAAAAGGGGTTATTCACCAAACTTCGTGCCCTCATACTCCCCAACAAAACGGTGTTTTCGAAAGAAAAAATCGGATCCTTCTTGAAATTACTCGAGCTTTAATGATAGAGTCAAATGTTCCGAGGTCTTTTTGGCCCGAAGCTCTTGCTACCGCCACTTACCTTGTTAACAGACTTCCAACCAAAGCCTTAGAGTATAAGAATCCCCTTGAAACTCTTGCTAAATTTTACAAACCCCCGTCAAACCTTACTCTAAAACCTAGAATATTTGGATGCACGGTCTTTGTTCATATTCCCAAAGGAGAAAGAACTAAACTCGACCCTTGTGCTAAAAAATGTGTCTTTGTCGGCTACGGGGTTAATCAAAAGGGGTATAGGTGTTACAGTCCAAAAAGGAGACATATGTTCACCTCTATGAGTTGCGACTTCTTGGAGACTGGATACTACTATACCCAACACACAAGTCAGGGGGAGTCAGAATTAGGTGACTCTGTGAGTTGGCTAGATTTGCCGTCATCTGAAGAAGTGACTCATAGTAACCCTCCTACCGGTTTTCCAATACGACTGAGGTCAGTTCTGAATCCTTTGAACCTATTATTACCAACCTTGAAAATGAGGTGGATTCATTAGTACAGGAAACAGGTCAGACTGAGGAACAACCTAACCAACAAAGTCAACCCGATCAACCAACTGAATCCGAACCCGAGCCTCTACAGGAACAATATGTTCTCCCTCCAAGAATTAACCGGGGAATTCCACCAAAAAGCTATTCTCCCGAAAGAGAAAATCCAAAGTCAAGATATCCAATGGCGAACATTGCCAAAGGTAATCTATCACATGAAGCAAAACAATTCACTTCCGCGATATACTCTGAAAAAATTCCAAACACTGTTGAGGAAGCCCTAAAATCACCTAACTGGAAAAAGGCAATGGAAGACGAAATGAAAGCTCTTATTGCTAATAACACATGGGAAAAATGCATGCTTCAAGAATCAAAGAAACTAGTTGGATGTCGATGGGTGTTCACAATCAAACATAAAGCCGATGGAACCATTGAAAGATATAAAGCTCGACTTGTTGTAAAAGGATATACTCAGACATATGGGGTTGACTACTCAGAAACCTTCTCACCAGTAGCCAAGATTGATACGATCAGAATCCTCTTCTCAGTCGCAGCAAACAAAGATTGGCCACTTCATCAATTTGACGTAAAAAATGCCTTCCTACATGGAGAACTCAAGGAAGAGGTGTACATGGAAGGACCTCCCGGATTCACATCTACCTTTAAAGAAAGGGAAGTGTCTCATCTTAAAAAATCTCTTTATGGCTTAAAACAATCTCCTAGGGCTTGGTTTGGGCGGTTTACCATAGCAATGAAAAAATACGGTTTCAAACAAAGTAATTCGGATCATACACTTTTCTTGAAATGAAGAAATAATCTTATCACGTGTCTCATAATCTATTGTGATGACATGATCATTACGGGGAACGATAAAAAAGAAATTTCAAAGTTAAAAGCAAATTTGTTTAAAGAATTCGAAATGAAAGATTTGGGCGGTCTTAAATATTTCCTAGGGATTGAAGTCTTAAGATCCCGTCAGGTGATCTTTATTTGTCAAAAGAAATACATACTCGACCTTCTTGCTGAAACAGGTATGATCGATTGCAAACCAGCTGATACTCCGATGATTCCAAATCAAAGACTTTATATGGAAGAAAAGGCTAGCTTAGCTGATCGAGGTCAATACCAAAGGATCGTGGGAAAACTCATCTATCTTGCTCATACTCGCCCAGACATTGCTCATGCTGTTGGGGTCGTTAGTCAATTCATGCATCAACCCCAACATCATCATATGGAGGCTGTATGGCGGATAATCAAATATCTAAAGGGAACCGCAGGAGATGGAGTTTTATTCAGCAAAAGTAATCACCTAGAAACACAAATATACACAGATGCCGGGTACGGGGGAGAGAAAGGTGATAGAAAATCAACATCCGGGTACTTTTCTCTCGTCGGAGGTAACTTGGTCACATGGAAGAGCAAGAAACAAAAGGTTGTAGCCCTCAAGTGCCGAGGCCGAATTTAGGGGGATTGCTAGAGGTGTAACTGAAGCTTTATGGATTAGGAAACTCTTAACAGAGATCGGGTTTCCTCCTAAGGCTCCTATCAAGATTATGTGTGATAATGAAGCTGCAATAGCTATCTCTGAAAATTCAGTTCAACATGATCGAACCAAACATATAGAGATTGACCGACACTTCATCAAAGAAAAACTCGAAGCCGAAATAATATCTCTACCATCAGTCCGATCCGAAGACCAACTAGCCGATATTTTAACCAAGTCAGTTAATGGGAGACTCTTCAAAGATATACTCTCCAAGTTGAATATTAGGAACCCTACTATTCAACTTGCGGGGGAGTGTTAGAAATCAAATTTGTGTAAATATTGTAAACTTTGGGGATCAGAAAACTATCATCATTTCCCTCAAATGACAGCAAGGATACAGCATCATATGGATCAATACAGCCAACCTTCCAAAGATAGAAATTTTTTTTCCATTCTTGTAGGCATATAGCCGTTGGTCCTTTGTGTATATATAGGATCCATTGTAAATGATAAAAAGTACCAATTCTAGTTTTATCAATTCAAAGCAATCAATAAAACGATCAATACTTTTTCTCATTGTTTTATCAATTCAAACACTTCTCACCAGTGGCGATTTCAGGATTATAAATTAATGGAGTCCCGAATTTTTTTTCACTACTAATTATATTAGAATGTTATTTTAGTGATAGTTTACCTTCAAAAAAATTATAAATTTGACAAATATATGAGGTCCGAGTAGTATAATTTAGTGGTATCATGTACAATTTAAAGAAAAACTATAGATTTGAAAAATATATGGGGTCATACATTTAAATTTAGTGGTGTCCTATACAATTTACAGAGTATTTTCTACTAAATTTTTTTAAACTAGCGGTGTCCCGTGACCCCACGGGTCTCTACATAAACTCGCCACTGCTTCTCACTTATCTCTCGATCAAAATATTTTTTCCTCCTGATATTACCAATATATATATATATATATATATATATATATATATATATATATAACCCTGCAACACCTTAAGAACCTTTAAAGTTGGCGTTAGAAAATTAAATTTTGTAACCACGTAACGAAACTACAAACCAAGTCATGAATGCATACGCAACTTGGGTTTTTTTTTTTTTTCGTTTACTTAACGTAGTAAGTAAAGATATGTTTAGATCACCAAAATCATTGTTACTTAAAATGTTGAAATTATCGAAAAGAATTGGTAGGAAATTATATTTCTAATAAATTATAATGAACTGATGAAGTTAGGTGTTGATTGTATAGAATTTATGGAGACTGTGGAAAAATTTGACTATCGTTTTCGAACAAAAACCTACTACGTTTTTATTAGTGATTATCAAATGATTTTTGTGAGTACGACACTTAATAACTACTCGTCTGCTTAGTTAAAATAATACGGAGTATGTTTTTTTCTAGAAAATATAAAAGGCTTTGTATATTAAAAAAAATATATTAAAAAAATGGTTAAGTGTTTCAATATTTATTTATCTACCAAACTAAGGTATATGATTATATTACTGAGTATGAGCTCTAAAAAGAGATGCAGAAAAGTTAATAAAAGTGATGTTTGTATTGATTAATTTTCTTTATAAAAGTGAACAATCTCACAAAAATGGCGGTACCGAAAAAAATTTGGCTAGTCTTTTTGCAAAACTCCTTGTTAAAAGTTATAAATTACTACATGGGTCTTAATTTTATAGGTTGGTTTTCCATTTTTCAATGTCTCAATTTAATAGTTCATTTCTAAAAATGAATAAGAATAATAAGGTACAAAGTATATATTTTTAAGGTATTTTATTTGGAATTTGGAATAATCCTTAAATAAACGTATCTTGATTGTATCATCAAAACTATTTGACTGATGGAATAATAGATGTATAACCTTAAAACAGTTTTCACTTTCGCAGTTTTGCGTCTTCTTTTTTTGGAAAAGCCGCTTCATACATTGAAGGCATTAATATTAATATATTAATAATGTTTATGTGTTAATCTATAGTAAGTATTTTATTTTGGATCCTCGATTATGATGTTATGAGCTAATCATTTACTTTTTAATTAAAGTTAAAATTAATAACAAACGGCTTGTATGATTACTAGCATGAGGTTAGTTAGGCCAAATCGGTTTGGTAATTGAGATAGATTTCATCTAATCTTTTCTTCACTTAAATATTTGATTTGTATATCTATACATTATTATAGAGCGTGTGCTATAAATCATACGTGTCATTTTCTCAATTAAACTTAATCAAATAATTCTACGTGTCATTCTCTTAATTAAATTAATCCTACGTGTCATTTTATTATTAAATCGAATTAAATATTAAATAATCAAAGAAGGTAAAAAGCTTATTCATGGAAACAAAATTTTATTAAAAATATAAAGAGATAATATCTAAAAATATACTCCGTATATAAAGACTCTAATATACATTTAGGATAAACTTAAAATACATTTATTTAATTCTCTATTTATAAACTAAACAAAAATCATTTATTTAATTCTCTATTTATAAACCAAACAAAAATGGATTAGAATTAGGATTACTTGTATTAAAATTAAATTTCTTTATATAATGATTTACTATTTTTTTTTTAAAAAAAGTGATATAAATTACTTAATATACAGAGTATATCATATCATATACGGAGTACTTTCATATATAAACATAAAAACTTATAAGTGTCCAAATTTTTTAATATATAAACCCGTAAATTATGGATGATTTTTAATTTGGTTAGCTTTAAAAATAAACATTCTAATTCTAATTATATACTTGTACTATCTAATTGTATTATTATTATTATTATTATTATTATTATTATTATTATTATTATTATTATTATTATTATTAGTATTATTATTATTATTATTGTTATTATTATTATTATTTTTACTGTTACTATTATTAATAATAATAATATTATATTATTACTATACCTATACCTATTTTTATTTTGGACAATTATAAATAATTCAAGATAACAGTAGCTTTTAACGTTAACATACCGACATATACGGAGTATATGTGATTTTCGTGCATATTCATAATGTTCGTGCTTTTTAAGGTTCATTGTGATTAAACTTTTAGTTATACTTATATTTAAAATTTTATCGGTTATTTCCATCTATTAATTGGATTACTAGATTTCCTAATTTAGTTTAATATATAAATTTCATTACCTAAAATATTATATTATATTATAAAATAAATATTTCTTTATTAACATTATAATATTATTTATGAATGACATTTTATATAATATAAAATTAATTTACAGTTTTCACATAAATTTTAAAAATTATGTTAATATAATATTTGTAGAATATTATATAAACGCACGGGCTCATGTTTGTCAATTGAAGTTAAAATGGTTATTTGATAATCCTTAATGATATTAAGATATACGTCTGCTCTGGTTCGTTTAAGATTATGACATAATGTTATTACTTTGTACTAAAAACATATACAATTAGAGATGTACATAAAATATTATTATTCGCGATCGATTTTAAAATAACTTTTTAGGGGTTCATGTTTGGTTTTTTATTGATTATTTGTCAATTGAAGTTAAAATGATTCCAACACACGGCTTCATAATCTATGCGTTAGTATTAAATACTAATGTTTTCGATACAAATGTTATCAGTAATAAAAGATTTTTTTATTGTAATTGTATTATACATTCGATAAGTATCAATATTGACATTATTTACTACTAATTTATATAAATGTCGTGCAACGCACGGGCTCATAAAACTAGTTTTATATATATTGAGTATAGACGATACAAAACTCATAATATTATTATTATATCTTATAATTTATAACACCGTTTATTTAATTGAGGGAATATGTTATTTTAAGTACACAATTATATATATTATATTATTGTTAATTATTATATATATATATATATATATATATATATATATATATATATATATATATATATATATATATATATATATATATATATATATATATATATATTTATATTTATATATATATATATATAAAGAATTTGCATTTGTAGCCACCATGAAAGATCAAAACAAAGTGGCGAAAATAAAAGACTCGAACATATACCAGGAGAACCTAACCAATCTCTAATCTCGAGCTATAAAAACGATATAACAGTGTAATCCTAGCTGACACCTCTTCTATTACTAATCACATAAAAACGTGGATTTTGCATCCATTGATGCCATTCTAAGTTGAGTTTTTTCACTCGAGAAGATATCTACCCGTAACTTGTGCTTTGAATCCCGGAGACAATATTTGCGCTATTCCATTCCTCCCCAATGAAAACATTGTTATTTCTCCATTTCCAAATCATGTAACAAAAAACCCATTTTACCGCTTCCCATATAGATTTACCAACGATTGTAGCCGAATTGAAGATGGGGTCGTTAAGAAGTGGTTCAAGGACAGTTATTTTATCTACCGGGATACTCCACCACCTTAGCAACCCTTTTCACACTTCCGATGTGAGCCTACATTTTGATAATATATTATCCACGTTTTCGATTTCGTCACCACATAAAGGACATAGCACCGAGTCTAGATCAACGCCTCATTTGTTAAGCTCGAATCTTACCGGGATCCTTTTTAGTTTTGCACGCCATACGAAGATAGAGATTTTCTGCGGTACTACTCCGTTCATGATAGTTTCTGTTGCATTGTTGCCACCATGAGTGTTTTTTTCTTTGATCAACGATTTGAGTTTTTTTGGTAGTGAAGACGCCATCTGAGTCAAGGGACCCTTTCATGCAATCTGTGAAATCTGATCGGAGTTGGATACCTGCTATTGAACTGGATAAAGCCGCACAATTCGTCCAGTGCTCTACCTCTAAGGTCTCTAGCCCACTGCCAATTGAATGTAATTGTATTACCTGCAATCGAGACATGATTTTGTAATGTTGCAGACTTGTCCATATCTAGAGCGTATAATATGCCAAAATTCTCTTTCAGTGTTGTGGTACCAAGCCAAATATCCGTCCAGAAATTGATAGTGCTACCATCACCAAGCTCCCTTGAAAAGGATGATGTGAATTCAATACCCATATCATCGATCTTTGAACCCGCTTTTATAATATGTGCCCATGTAGAACTGCATCCAGGGGACAATGAAATATTAGATGAACCCAACCCCCCGCCGACCAATAAATACTTGTAATGATTTTGGACCATAGTAAATTTTGGCTAATTTTGAATCTCCACCACCACTTGCCCAAGAGTGCAAGATGTTTTGCGTTTAATGACCCGATGTTTACCACCCGACCCATAAGGGAGAAGTGTTTTCTCCCATTTGACCCAAGTAATTTTTCTCCTGAAGCGACCCATCCTAATCCATAAGGACGAATACAATAACATATGGTTACATTGCGAGGTTTTGACCTCTATATGATACATTTTACAAACATTGCATTCGTTTTCAAAAGACAACATTTCATTACATCGAAAGTTGACAGGTATGCATGCCATTTCATAATATCCAAACTATAAATGACCTAATCTGCCATTTACTTATAATAATCTATATTGAACTCAACGACTTGAATGCAACGTCTTTTGAAATATGCCATGAATGACTCCAAGTAATATCTCTAAAATGAGCAAATGCACAGCGGAAGATTTCTTTAATACCTTAGAATAAACATGCTTTCAAATGTCAACCAAAAGGTTGGCGAGTTCATTAGTTTATCGTAATCAATCATTTCCATAATTTTAATAGACCACAAGATTTCATTTTTCGTTTCAATATACATCTCATATCAGGCATTTCGCACAAACTGCATAGAGATAAAAATCATTCATATGGTGAACACTTGGAAATCGACATTAACAAAACGCGTCTAGAATATCCCCATCATTCCGAGACTCTCATCGGACATGATAAAATCGAAGTACTAAAGCATCTGTAACCTGGATGGGGTTTGTTAGGCCCAATAGATCCATCTTTAGGATTCGCGTCAATTAGGGTTTCTGTTCCCTAATTCTTAGATTACCAGACTAAAAAGGGTGATATTCGATTCGATAATCCAACCATATAATGTAGTTTCGATTACTTGTGTCTATTTCGTAAAACATTTATAAAAGCAGCGCATGTATTCTCAGTCCCAAAAATATATATTGCAAAAGCATTTAAAAAGGGAGCAAATGAAACTCACAATACTGTATTTTGTAGTAAAAATACATATGACGACATTGAACAAGTGTAGGGTTGGCCTCGGATTCACGAACCTATATCATTCATATATGTATTAATACATATACTTGTAATCGAATAAATCTATATATTATTATTAATGATATAATTCTTTATATTAATAACTTATATTCAAAAATATTAAATCTTGTTATGTTACCAAAATGTTATTTGTAATGGTAAAAATGATAATAATGATAATACTTAATGTTACTAATAAAAATATTAAAGTTAATAATTTTGTTAATAATAACATAAATGATAGTTTTTAATTATAAATCTCATAATGATATATCAGTAGTTTTTGATAAAATGAATAATTTAATAATAATGGTAGTGAAAATAATAATTTTTTTGGTATTAGTACTTAATACTTAATAATATTAATTATAACAATCTTATTACTAATGATAATCTTAGTAATAATACTTTTATTAATAATAATACTTCCTAAATGTTTCTAATATTAATATTAATGATAATAATAATAATTCTAAAAATAACACTTTTATTACTAATGCTAATAATGATAATAATTATAATACTAGTCATAATAACAGTAATAATAATACTAACAATAATAATATTAGTAATGATAATACTAATAAGTTTTGGATTATAATTATAGTAGTTATAATAATAATGATAATAAAATTCATAATATTAACATTAGTGATAACAATAATTAGTATAATAATAATAACATAATTAATAATAATAATAATGATAATAAAAAATGATAATAATAATGATAATAATAAAGTTACTACCTCACTAAATAGGCTTAAAAAAAAACAGATGCCACCAGTAGGAATCGAACCCGAGACCTCTCGGTAACCCGAACCATATACAAACCACCCCGCTATTTCTCCTTTTCTGATTGAAAACCCAACCCATTTTTATTTAACCGAATTTCCTGTGTTCATATGTCTTCCTCTTCTTCACACGTCAACTAGGGACTTCAATAACGAATATAACGAATTTGTGATTTCATTTAAGACTTGTGGATAATCATAAAATTATAAAAAAATTGTTCTTGAATAACAAAAAAAAAAAGAAAAAATGAAAGAAAAAAAACAGAATCCAACAGCCACTGCTGTTCGTCGCTACTTTTGAAAAAAAATTTTTGATTTTTAAATTTGATAACGTTTTAGTTAAAGTTTATAACACGAAATAGTTTGAAAAACGTTCATAGAAACTATTGGAATCGTCAATTGAACTTAAAACATCCATACGAACTCGAATTTGATCAATGTTCATACGTTTGACTTTTTGAAATAAAACTTTGACTTGAAAATTCGAACTCGATATCAAGAATTGAAATTTGAAACTTCACAGATAGTTTAAACACATGATTTCTAGCAACACTGCATTGTTACATTTTTAAAATTGATTCAAATTCGATATATGGCTAAAAAGTTGAAGAACAGAGGTTTCGAGCTTTGATTTCTGTATTGTTTTTTTTTTTTTTTGATTTTGATATATGCATTGTACAATATATAGAGTGAACTAATAATTGAATTAGACACTGGTTACTCACAGAATTTGTATGGTTGCGTACTAAGTCAACAAGGATTAAATCAAAATAGCAGGAGAATACAAAGAAGAAGAACAAAATAAAAAAAAACTTGGTATTGATTTGTACTGAATTTGATTTTTAATTGTGATTGAATTGATATTGTAATCAGCTTTAGGGACACAAAACAAATTTTACGCACAGTTTGAAAAAGATCTGTAACCGATTCCATAATATAACTTTGTTTTTGATTATAAATAATAATAATAATAATAATTCTATTAATAAATATTAATAATAATAATACTAATAATTAATAATAATAATAATATTAATAATGATATTAATAATAATAGTATTTATAAGATAGTAATATTATTATGCTAATAAGGATAATGATGAGAATAATAAGAATAATGTTATAAAAAAATCTTATAGTAATAAATAATAATAATAATTTTAATACTAATAATATTAATGATATCTATCATAATAATATTAATAATAATCATATAAAAAATGGTAATAATAGTATTATTAATAAATTGTATTATTTCCTAATAACTATAATGATAATAATAATTCATAATACTAATAGTAATTCTTAATGATAATGGTAAAATTAATATTTAATACTAATATTATTTATAATAGTTAAAATTATAACTTTACTACTAGTTATTATGATATTAACAATGATAACAATAATATTAATAATTATAACAATCAAATATATCAAATTTCATATTATAATTTTAATAATATTAATAATACTAATATTAATATTAAATGTAATAATAATAATTATAATTAAACTTGTAATTACATTTAATATATTTTATTAGTTATGTAATATTTAATAATTATATCATATATTACATGATAACATTTATTGAATATGTAATATTTATATATTTTACTTATATTACAATATAATAATTATTAATAATAACCATATGTATTTATATATAAATTCATTTTAATTTACTCTTAATTATTTTGTATTTTGTTTTGCATATTTAATTCTAATGTTTAAATTATACTTTATAATTTCAAATCATATATATATATATATATATATATATATATATATATATATATATATATATATATATATATATATATATATATATATATATATATATATATATATATATATATGCATTTTTATTTACAAACAAGTGTCGTGAATTATCGGGAATAGTCCAATGGGTAATTAAACATATGAAATCATCTTAATGTAATATGTCACATGGGTTTATCTTGTTGACAACCATTATTCCAATTAATTACTATACATGATTTCACTTTTACATTAAATATTATGAAAGCTAAATGTTTAACTTATCAAAAGTCACGAGGAAATTATTGTAAAACATGCTTTGAAAAATTAATCAGGAATCTCCACTAACTTTTGTCCAATTACCGTTAATTGACACGTTTGTTCTTACTTGTAAATCACTTTACCATTTATTCCGAATATCGTTAAAAGAATAGATTTCTTAAATCAACTTGGACCTCACAACAAAGACTCATAATCATACAATGTATATGATAAATCAATCATTTGATATTATCTTCTAATTTCACCGATAAACATATTAAAACAAATACATTCATGTAAAGTATTATACGTTTAATACTTTGTTAATAATTTCAAGTTATAATATATAAACATATACATATATAATCATATTCGTTCATTTAATGGTTCGTGAATCGTTGGAATTTGGTCGAGGTTAAATGAATGTATGAACACAGTTTAAAATTCTTGAGATTTAACTTAACAAACTTTGCTTATCGTGTCGGAAATATATAAAGATTAAAGTTTAAATTTGGTCAGAAATTTCCGGGTTGTCACAGTACCTACCCGTTAAAGAAATTTCGTCCTCGAAATTTGATCGAGGTCTTCATGGCTAACGATAAGAATGTTATTATGACTAATATGAGTTGATAAATATAGTTTTATCATCATTGAGTAATATGGATAAAACAATTTGATTATGTAAAGAGTACGAGTGAAGCTATCGCAAAAGAGTGAAATGAGAAAATAAAGTTTCATCATATCTTTTGACATAGATACGGTTGATTTCCAGAGTTAAAGGGATTTGGAGAAATCTTCGTAATAAGATTTGATTCTTCGGTAATCAAGGGAATTAGGATTCACTTTAAATGCGATCATCAGTTTTGATTGCTCTGTCGGATATTTTACTATAAATCAACCCCCTACATTTCCTTACAACTCACACCTGCTATTCTTTCTCCCTCAACTCATAATTTAAAGCATTCAACAATATGCTTCATCCAGTTATGCTTCTTGATATATTCCTAACTTTCATATCTGCCATTCTTCTTTTTCATTTACCGTCAGAAGAGTCTATTTACTTCTACTATACTCTTGGTTTTATAGTGTTTTTAGTTCTCCCATGTCTTTATATTGCTATATGAATCGATATATATGGTTTGTATTTTTTAGGTTGTTGTTGGGCTTTATATCTTCCCTTATATTTCAAAATCCCTGCTTCTGTCTTCTTTAATTATTGCCATCCACAGTTAATGCTCTCTCCTATTTGCTGCAATTTATACTCCAATTTCTATTTCGGAGCTTCATGCTCTATTTTCTCTTCCCGACTTTAAGTCAAGCGATTAATGGTCCAGAATTCGTAGATATGAATTTCGGAGTGAACTTAGTTAATGTTCTAAGAAAGAAATTGTAATGACACGATCTTGATTTGGCAAATTACCAGAATATCCGGAAAAGACCGAATCATCAAGAAATATTTTCTTGATATTGTAGAGGTTAAATAGAATACAAGATCGTATAACATGGCACATGATGACGTTATGATCTATGAATCATCACGTTCCATTTAGAAACTCAGCATGACTTACTGTAATATAATCACGTTGATCAAGTGTCATTATATTATACTAACTCATGCTTCAGTTCCCAACACTACTTCAATACTATTCATATTTTAAACTTGAAGGTTTCAGAATTTAGAAACTAAAATAGTTTCTTTTATGATGTAACACAGATAGCGCGAAGAAGTAAATGATTTCAGATAACAATAGTTATGAAGATATCTTTAGAAATATGAAGGATATTTATAATGCAAGATACGATGATATCTTAGAATATTTAAGATAAGAGGATGATGAAGAATATTGTCTGCAAGGGTTTTAGAGTAAGAAGCAAGGTATTCACTTAAGGCTTCAGCAGACACTGAATCATTTGGATTCTTTGAAGGTAGATTTCGTCCTTGTGATTTGTCCACAGCCTCTTTCATGGTTTGTTCAATCCATTTTTCAGTACCAAATCTTCTCTTTTTCTGAGCTTTGCCAACATACTACTCTTTATCATCAAACTTTTTGCTGTTAAGGTCGTTTATAGTTTTTGCTGCTTCATCAGCATTTCGAGAACTAGTTCGCAGTTCAGGGTGTTTTTCAGAAACTTCACATTCGAAGTATGTAAGTCTTGGAGGTAGACGTTATATGTATATATAACTGTTGATGTAGACATGCTGCGAGATTTCAAAATACTGATTGCTGATTCTCAATACTTGGTATGACAATTCTTGTTACAAGGTGCGGATGAGTATATGATAGGGTTCCAATAAATATAACGATTTTTCTGAAAATCAAAGATCAGCGGAGTTGTTGGTAAGTTTATTGCTAATGTGGTGGAACATAAACGGTTCTCCGGTAACGATGGCGAAAGGGCATCGTATATATCGAGGTTATAATACGACTGTTTCAATTGAAAAATTGAAGTTGACTTGCTAGAGCTGTGACAAAACTGACTACTTTGGAAAGGAATTGAAAAGTCATTTTAGCTAATAAATGCCAAAGGGTCTGACACGGATACGTGTTAAACTATGACTTTGGTTTAGAGAGTTTTTCAGGTACAAGACTGTGGGTAATATGTGGTTGGATCATAAATCTCGATTGTTCATTATTTGAAGTGTCTTCAGGAATTTCGGAAGGTTTGAACACAGATTGTAATCATTAATATACATATGATGTTCTAACACAGTTTTGAAGCCAAAGTATAGCTTTGAAAGATGTAAGGATCTAAGAGTGATGATTTTGGTTATATCTTGAGTTGAATTCTGAGATTTCAGAATCAGAATATATAATTAGATTTTGAATGAGTATGGTTGTTTTGATTTCTATAAAAGAATGTATATTGTTGTGAAAGTAGGGATTATAATTGATGATTTGCTGAATCGGATTCGAAGAATATAACATATTAATTGTGAATTTATATATCTCTCGGGTATTACCTACCCGTTAATTTTTTTTTCACAATTAATATTTTGTACAGAAGAATTTTATTACAGTCTTTATGAAATATATATGTGTATATTATTTTTAGATGTAACATAGATTTAATGAGTTAATATTAAATTAAACTCATTTGATTTACGGTTGAAACTAGAATTGAGTAATCCCTAAAACTTTAGGAATTACATAAGTATTTCTTCAATGATATTGAAATTATGAATCAATACTTCGTTATTTGTTGATGCATGATGTTGGTTTTTGTGAAATTCTTGTGAACTTCGCAAGGTATTAATGATGTTATCTGAAAAGTTTCGAGTACATCGATGATGAAAGTGTAAAATCAAACATATATTTGAATAATACACTTGATTTATTATGAAATGGAATTCATTGAATTAAAACAGAGATTGTAGTTAACGATGGTTAAGTTGCTGACAAAGGACGTACATCATAGCTTATTAGTAATATGAATTAACCGAGTAGTTAAGATTCACACATAATAGCTTAGTACGGAAAGATTTATTATGGTTTAAAAATATATATATATAAGATATACATATAAATCCTTCAGTGAAAATGAGTTAATACTTCATAACTCGTTGATATGACATACTTTGTTGTTGATTTGTGATTATATCTGTGGTGATTATAGAGTTGACGACGCTTGTGATGTTGTAGATGCTGCTGGTGCTGGTGATGCTAACAGTACTATTAGTACTGATGATGTTGACGGTACTATTGCTGCTGGTGTTGCTTATGTATGTCTCGCTTGTAAATCATGCACTATTCTGGTTAGGGTTTCTATTCTTCCTTATATCATTTTGGTTCATTCATCTAATTTATGGTTAGGGCTAGAATAGATAATCTCTAAGACTTTAGAGATTACATAATCGCTGCAGAATGTTTCTCTAATGAAGTTATGAATCAATACTTCATCGGTTACTATTGTTGGCACTCCTTAATATCTATGGTACGTGTGACGTTGATGCTAGAGGTACAAATTGTGATGTTGAGGTGTGGGATGTGGATGTTGCTGTTGGTGGTGGTGATGGTACTGTTGGTGTTGTTGATGATGATATTGTTGTTGCCGGTGCTGTTACTGGTGCATGTAACCTTTGCACCATATTCTCTAAAGCCACTACCCGAGTGCGAAGCTCGTTGACTTCTTCTACTATACCGGGATGATTGTCGGTTCGGACGAGCGGATGAATAAGATCTAGAATTTAAGATAGTATATAGTCATGACGAGATACCCTGGAAATGAGAGAGAAAATGGTGTTTCGAATAGGTTCGCTGGTAAGTACTTCAGGTTCTTCACCAAGAGGGGAATGTGGTGGATGGAAGGGATCACCTTCTTCTTGTCTCCAATGACTTAGTAGACTACGAACCCATCCCCAATTCATCCAAAATTGATGATGGCTAATCGGTTGCTCCATTCCGGTTACACTGCTTTCGGAGCTCGTGTGGAAATCTCTATCGGAATGGTTTACGGAATCTAAGGAATTTGAACTAGTTGAGAGTTCCATCTGTACGGTTAGATAAAAGGTTTTTGATATGAAATGATTTTCGGATATCGGATGATATTCTAATTACATAGATAACCTGTATATAGTATAGAAGATCCCGTAGATTACGGAGGGAATTAAGGAAACGTATCAGACAAGATTTAATGTGATAGGATATGAATTTGTCTGTACACCATCTATACAATAATTGCAATAAGACGTGTCGAGACTAAAAATGATAGGTAGATATTTTTCGACATAGAACGGTAAGCAAAACTTTTGACATACAGACCAGGTTCAAGTCCAGACTTATTAATGTAACCTAACAACTACTAGGTTGAAGTCCAGACTCACTAATGCATCCTAACAACTACCTGTTAGACACACTAATGCAAGACCTGGTTCGCTAATACCACCGCTCTGATACCACATGAAGCGACCCGTCCTAATCCTTAAGGACGAATACAATAACATATGGTTACATTGCGAGGTTTTGACCTCTATATGATACATTTTACAAACATTGCATTCGTTTTCAAAAGACAACCTTTTGTTACATCGAAAGTTGACAGGTATGCATGCCATTTCATAATATCCAAACTATAAATGACCTAATTGTGATAACCCGTCCTAATCCATCCGGGCGAAGTCCATATCGATTATAAACGTTCACAATAGTTGATTACATCGCGAGGTACTTGACCTCTATATGATACATTTTACAAACATTGCATTCGTTTTTGAAAAGACAATCTTTCATTTCATCGAAAGTTGACGACAAACATACCATTTCATAATATATCTAACTATAATTGATTTAATAACAATCTTGATGAACGCAATGACTCGAATGCAACGTATTTTGAAATATGTCATGAATGACTCCAAGTAATATCTCAAAGATGAGCAAATGCACAGCGGAAGATTTCTTTCATACATGAGAATAAACATGCTTTAAAGTGTCAACCAAAAGGTTGGTGAGTTCATTAGTTTAACATAAATAATCATTTTCATCATTTTAATAGACCACAAGATTTCATATTTCCATTTCTCATAAACATACGTCCCATACATATAGACAAAAATATCATTCATATGGATTGAACACCTGGTAACCGACATTAACAAGATGCATATAAGAATATCCCCTATCATTCTGGGAAATCCTTCGGACATGATAAAAATGAATTCGAAGTACTAAAGCATCCGGTACTTTGGATGGGGCTTGTTGGGCCCGATAGATCTATCTTTAGGATTCGCGTCAATTAGGGTGTCTGTTCCCTAATTCTTAGATTACCAGACTAAAAAGGGGCATATTCGGTTTAATAATCCAGCCATAGAATGTAGTTTCATTTACTTGTGTCTATTTCGTAAAACAGTTATAAAAATTGTGCATGTATTCTCAGCCCAAAAATATAATGAGTAAAAAGGGAGCAAATGAAACTCACGCATATAAATATTGTAAAACAGTTAACAAAGCATTTGCATGTATTGTCAGCCCAAAAATGTAAAGAGTAAAAAGGGCAAATGAAACTCACCATACTGTATTTTGTAGTAAAAATACATAGGACGACATTGAACAAGTATAGGGTTGGCCTCGGATTCACGAACCTATATCATTTGTATATTTATTAATATTCATAGTTATAATTGAACACACACACACACACACACACACACACACACACACACATATATATATATATATATATATATATATATATATATATATATATATATATATATATATAAGTATTAGTGTTATCATTTTTATGTTAATAATTTATACATACTTTATATGTTCATTTTATATATAAAGATATTAAATTTTGTTATGTTATATGTGTTAAATATCTATATTTATGTATGTATTTCATTTGTTTATCGAAACATTGGTTCAAATTACACTAAATTAATATTAGTAAAAAAATGATGATAGTAACTTTAATAATATATTTATGTTAATAATAACTCTATTAGTGATAATAACAATGATATTAATAATAATACTTGTAAAAATATGAATTTTATGGTTGATGATCATTATGATATCGATTTTAGTAATTACATAATAATAATACTCGTGATAATATAATTAATAATATTTATGTTAATATTAACAATTCTAATATTTGTAAAAAGATACTAATACTAATATTTGCGAAAATAATTTTAATTTGTATTATTTTCATAATAATAATCATAATAATCCTAATCATAATCATAATAATAATAAAAAATACAACTATTAGTGATATATAATAGTAATCTTCATACTTGTATATATATCATAATTTTATCATAATACTTATATTTGTAAAGATAATAATTATTATGTTACTAATAATAACAATGTTGATAATTATATTAATGATGATCTTAAAAAAATAATAACACTAATAACCATAATGATTATAATACTTCATGATAATAATAATAACAATAATACTAAGTGTAATAATAATGATAACAACTCTAATAATAATAACAATAATAATAATAATAATAATAATAATAATAATAATAATAATAATAATAATAATAATAATAATAAAAATTAAAAATAAAAGAAATAAAAATATACACTTGAAGTTTGTTTGTAAAAAGAATTGTCCCATATGGGACTCGAATCCACGACCTTCTGTTATAACAAACACCCTCACGACCATCCTTCCATCTCTGTCTTTCTGAATTTATTCTAACCTGAAATGTATTTAACCTGATTTAGTTGTTCTTCATCTTCTTCAATTTGGAATTCGATCAGACACCCATTTTATATAACAGCAATCAATTCAATCGACATTAAGATTCTCAATTCAAACAGAATGTCAGGGATTCCTTTAACTTGAATTATTTAACAGCAAACAACAAAAAAAATACTTTAATTACAACCGTCGTGTTCTTGAGTTCATGAACTCAATGTTTGATTTTGATTTTAAGACCATTTTAAAAGAAACTTTATATATGAAATAGATTGCAAAAGACTCCTATAAACTATATGAATTCTCAATTTAACAGGAAACAACTTACAGAATTCAATTTTCACGATGAACTCAATTGTTGACTTTTGATTCAAAAAGCTTTGACTCGAAAATTCATGTTTGATATAACGAATTAAGACCTGCGAATTTGAGGAAACATTCACGACATAATTTTGGACACTTCTGCAATTTTACTTCTGGTCAATTCGTTTCAAATCAATTCGAAGGTTAAATGGGTCAACGATGAACACAAAGGTCAAATTTAATCTAATTCACTAAAATAAATTTCTGTAAAGTTGTAATGATGATTTTAGAAGTTTAGGAATCATAAAGTGAATGGATTACAGTAATTAATCCGTATTGAAAAGTTCCAGAATTGGATTGGTGAATTTTGGATCAAATAGGCTACAATAAGAGAGTTTAAAGAGAAAAAAAAGAAATAAAGAACAGATGAAACAGATTTAATCGAATAAGGATTGTTTTCATGAAGGAGTTCTTGTATACATCATTTTCTATCGACATACCTTCACAGGTAAATAGAAGACAGAAGAAATAAATAAATGAACTGATGGCTATAGCTAACAGTCTTTGTTCTTATGTTATATATATATATTAATTTATAAATATAATATACAAATATAAATATATTAATAATAATAATAATGTTAGTAATAATAATTAATACAATAATAATGACATTAATAATATTAATATAACAACTATATTTTAAATTGTATTATATATATTACTAGTTATGTACTAGTATTTAATAACTATATGATATTTTATATAATAATATTTATTAAAATAATATTTATACATTACAATATGACAATAATTATACATATAGATCTTATATGTGTATATATATTCTAATAACAACATAACTATTTTGTATATATATATATATATATATATATATATATATACATTTTAACACCAGACTTTATTATATAACTAAATATATTAAATATAAATTTAATATTTAATTTATTATATTTATAATTAATAATACTTCTCATTACATCATATATTATTTTATTTTACTTATTTACTTCTAGCAGTTAAATCGTATTTTATTTCAAATTATATTTCAAACCAAATATATATATATATATATATATATATATATATATATATATATTCAAATATATATGTATCTATTTACAATTAGTTGTTCGTGAATCGTCCGGGAGTGTTCAAAGGTCAAAATGCATATATGAAACAGTTCAAAAATTTGGAGACTCAACTTAACAGACTTTTCTTATCGTGTCAAAAACATTCAAAGATTAAGTTTAAATTTTGGTCGGAAATTCCCGGGTCATCACAGTACCTACCCGTTAAAGAAATTTCGTCCCAAAATTTGAGTGAGGTGGTCGTGGCTAATAATAAAAATGTTTTCATGACGAATATGAGTTGATAACTTGAGTTTTATCATCATTGAGTAATATGGATAAAAATAATTCGATTATTCGAAGAGTACGAATGAAGCTATCACCAAAGAGTGAAATAGGAAAGTAAAGATTCATCTTAACTTTTGACAGAGTCAGGGTTGAATTTCGGAATTCAAGGGATTTAAAGAAAATCTTCGAAATCTAAAAGATTTGATTCTTCGGCGAGTAAGGAAATTAAGATCTCTATAATTAAATACGGTGATCTGCCTTGATTACTCTGTCTGATATTTCCATTATAAATTAAGCTCTTCCGTTCCATTATTCTCACCATTCCTATACTTTCTTTCTTAGTTCATACATCCAAAAGATTGTGAAAATACTTAGTCCAGTTCTAATCCCTAATATTTTCCTAATTATTATTTCTGTCATCCATCATTTCAATCTTCCATCAGAAGAATCTGTTTACTTCTACTATTACCTTGGGGTGATACTATTCTTAATTATACCTTGTCTTTATATTGCTATTCGTATTAATATTCGCGGTTTGTGACCTCTGTGTCGTCATTGGGCTTTATATTTTCTCTTATATTTCGATGTTCCTGCTTCTGTCTCCTATAATCATCGTCATCCACAGTTAATGCTCTCTCTTATTTGCTGCAATTTATACCCCCTTTCTATTTCGGAGCTTCATGCTTTTATTTTCTTTTCGCAAGTATTGGTCCAGAATTTGTAGGTATGGAGTTCCGAATGAACTAAATGTTCTAAGCAAGAAAGAACGTAATAGCACGATTTGATTTGTCAAATTACCAGAATCACTGAGAATAGAACTATCAAGAATATATTTTCTTGATATGTTCAGAAGTTAATTTGAATGAAAGAGTTATGTAACATGGCACGTGATGACGATATGTTCTGTGAATCATCACGTTCCAATAGAAACTCAGCATGACTTACTATAATATAATCATGTTGATCAAGTATCATTATATTATACTAACTCATGCTTCAATTCCCAACACTTCTCCAGAATTCATTCATAATTTATACTTAGATGTTACAGAATATTGAAAACTAAAACAGTTTTCAATATGATGTAATACAGATAGCACGAAGAGGTATATAATTTTGGACGAGAATATTTATAAAAATATCTTCAGAAGTATCGAAGATATTTATGATGATATTTTGGAATTTCTAAGTTCGAAAGTTGATAAGAAAAAGGTTTTCCGCAAGATTTTAACATGACTTCGGAGCAGGATATTCTCTAAAGATTTCATCGGATCCAGAATTACCTGGATTCTTTGAATATAGGGTTTGGTCCTTGTATTTGTCCTTGGTCTCCTTCATGGTTAGCTCAATCCGTTTTCCAGTTCCAACTTTTCTGAGCTTTTCCAACATACTATTCTTTATTATCAAACTTCTGGCTGTTAAGATCGTTTACGGTTGTCTACGGTTTCTGATGCTTCATTCAGATTTTTTAATATTCAGAGTATTGATTTGTAGACTGGGTGCTTTTCAAAATTTCAGAATGGAAGGTCATTATTCTAGAAGATAAATGTTATACATATAACTGTTGATGTAGATATGCTGTGAGTTTTCAAAGTACTGATTGCCGATTCCTCTACATTTACTGCTACCATATCTGAATCATTGGTTATCGTTGGTGATTTCAAGAGAATTGTGTTTTTAGATGATTAAATGCTGACGGTAATATGGTGGAATATAAAAGGTTCACCGGTAACAATAAAAGAGCATACATATAAATCACGGTGATAATAAGGTTATTTCGAACGAAAAGTCGAAGTTGACTTGCTGGAGCTGTGACAAAATTTGCTACTTTGAAAGGAATTACCAAGTTATTTTGGGTAATAATAACACTAAAGGAATTAGCACAACTACGTGTTAAACGTTTACTCAGTTTTCGAGAGTTTTTCAGATGCATAACAAAATGCATCAATCTTTTCTCCCGTAGATGAAGTGCGGTTGGTTCATCCTCTCATTTGAGATGTTTTCAAGAATCATGAAAGGTTTGAACGTGGATCGTAATCGTCAAGATACAAATGAGGTTTGAGATGAAATCAAGTGGCAAACTTGAAGAATTGTTTAGTTTCATATCTTATAGTCAATATTTTAATTCATTTTAATTGTCCAATGTTATTAGTCCACAGTCGATAGTCCACAGTTGACAGTCCGATAATTCATATATAGTTTAATATATAATATTCGAATTAATTAATACGTATCGTGACCCGTGTACATGTCTCAGACTCGATCACAACTCAAAGTATATATATTATTATAGAATCAACCTCAACCCTGTATAGAGAACTCGATCATTACTGCATATAGAGTGTCTATGGTTATTCCAAATAATATATATATATGCGTCGATATGATATGTCAAAACCTTGTATAAGTGTCCCGATATTTAAAGTGCGTAAAATAAATACAGAATTTAAATGACGATAAATAAAATGCGTAAAGCAAATAACAGAAATTAAATGACGATAAATAAAATTGCGAGAATTAAATTGCGATAAAATAAATTGCAATAAATAAATTGCGATAATTAAATTGCGATAAAATAAAATGTAATACGAAATTAACATTTAGCTAGGATCTTGTTAGCGTGGTTTCTTAACAAAATTTCATATTTGTTAATTAGTCTGTTTCTAATCAATTTTTATTGTGTCCATTATTTCTTCATTATGCCACTTGTTGGATTCTGATAGATCAAAATCCAAATATGAAATTGAATAAAGAATGGTTATTCTGCGTTGAATGGATTCGTATATCCGTGGATGTAACTAGGATAGTAAATGAATGTTGAATCAGATTTGAAGAACGTACAATATAACTTATTAATGTAAAATCTAAATATTCCTTGGGTATTACCTACCCGTTAAAATATTTTCACCATTGACAGTTTGAACAAAAGAATTTTTAATTACAATCTTTATGAAAATATACTTACATATATATTTTTCTCAGATGCAATCATGGATTTAATGAGTTAATATGATATTAACTCATCTGATTTACCGTTAGAACAAGAATATATAATCTCCAAAACATTAGAGATTACATAATCGCTATGTCGAACGAAAGATAATTGATCTAGAACGATTCGTAGAACGATGATTATACTCGAGGTACAGAATGAGATGTTGAGGCATGGATTGTTGATGATACTGGTGCTGTTGCTGATGGTACCGTTGGTACCGATGATGTTGCTGAAGCTGGTAAATTTTGCACCATATTCTCCAAATTTATTTCTCGAGCGCGAAGTTCTTTGACTTCTTCTATTATTTCGGGATAATTGTCGGTCGGAACGAGCGGATGAATAAGGTTTAGAATCTGAGTTATGATATATTCGTGGTGAGATACTCTGAGAGAGAAATTGGTGTTTCGAACAGGTTCCTCGGTAAGTGTTTCAGGTTCTTCGCCAAGAATGCAGGTTGGTGGTTGGAAAGGATCGCCTTCTTCTCGTCTCCATTGGTTAAGTCGCCTACGAACTCATCAGATGAATTGGGGATGGATGATTGGCTGATTCATTCTGGTGACGCTTCTTCCGGAGCTTAGGTGAACATCCATGTCGGAATAGTTGTCCGAATAACTATCGAAATAGCTATCGGAATCTGAGGGACTCGAACTGGTTGAGGGATTTATCTCGTACGATCAGATGAAGGATTTTCGATAAGAAATAGATTATAGGATATAGATTAGTACCCTGCAATACATAATTTACATATGCATATATAATACTAAATCCCATAAGTTACGAAAGAATCTACGGAAGCTGTCAGGCAAAGGTAACAATAACAGATACGCTAAGATATGAATTTTTGTCTATACACTATTCATGCAATCAATGCAGTAAGATGTGTCTAGACTAAGAATGATAAGAAGATGATTTCCAACAAAAACGATAACCAAAACTTTTGACATGCAGACACGGTCGAAGTCCAGACTTACTAATGCATCCTAATGACTTATCAGTTAGACACACTAATACAGACCTGGTTCACTAAGACCACCGCTCTGATACCAACTGTGATAACCCATCCTAATCCATCTGGGCGAAGTCCATATCGATTATAAACGATTCACAACAGTTGATTACATCGTGTGGTACTTGACCTCTATATGATACATTTTACAAACATTGCATTCGTTTTTGAAAAGACAATCTTTCATTTCATCGAAAGTTGACGACAGACATACCATTTCATAATATATCTAACTATAATTGATTTAATAACAATATTGATGAATGCAACGACTCGAATGCAACGTATTTTGAAATATGTCATGAATGACTCCAAGTAATATCTCAAAGATGAGCAAATGCACAGCGGAAGATTTCTTTCATACCTGAGAATAAACATGCTTTAAAGTGTCAACCAAAAGGTTGGTGAGTTCATTAGTTTAACATAAATAATCATTTCCATCATTTTAATAGACCACAAGATTTCATATTTCCGTTTCTCATAAACATACGTCCCATACATATAGAAAAAATATCATTCATATGGATTGAACACCTGGTAATCGACATTAACAAGATGCATATAAGAATATCCCCTATCATTCCGGGAAATCCTTCGGACATGATAAAAATGAATTCGAAGTACTAAAGCATCCGGTACTTTGGATGGGGCTTGTTGGGCCCGATAGATCTATCTTTAGGATTCGCGTCAATTAGGGTGTATGTTCCCTAATTCTTAGATTACCAGACTAAAAAGGGGCATATTCGGTTTAATAATCCAGCCATAGAATGTAGTTTCATTTACTTATGTCTATTTCGTAAAACAGTTATAAAAATTGTGCATGTATTCTCAGCCCAAAAATATAATGAGTAAAAAGGGAGCAAATGAAACTCACGCATATAAATATTGTAAAACAGTTAACAAAGCATTTGCATGTATTCTCAGCCCAAAAATGTAAAGAGTAAAAAGGGCAAATGAAACTCACCATACTGTATTTTGTAGTAAAAATACATAGGACGACATTGAACAAGTATAGGGTTGGTCTCGGATTCACGAACCTATATCATTTGTATATTTATTAATATTCATAGTTGTAATTGAACACACACACACACACACACACACACACACACACACACATATATATATATATATATATATATATATATATATATATATATATATATATATATATATATATATATATATATATAAGTATTAGTGTTATCATTTTTATGTTAATAATTTATACATACTTTATATGTTCATTTTATATTTAAAGATATTAAATTTTGTTATGTTATATGTGTTAAATATCTATATTTATGTATGTATTTCATTTGTTTATCGAAACATTGGTTCAAATTACACTAAATTAATATTAGTAAAAAAATGATGATAGTAACTTTAATAATATATTTATGTTAATAATAACTCTATTAGTGATAATAACAATGATATTAATAATAATACTTGTAAAAATATGAATTTTATGGTTGATGATCATTATGATATCAATTTTATTAACTACATAATAATAATACTCGTGATAATATAATTAATAATATTTATGTTAATATTAACAATTCTAATATTTGTAAAAAGATACTAATACTAATATTTGCGAAAATAATTATAATTTGTATTATTTTCATAATAATAATCATAATAATCTTAATCATAATCATAATAATAATAAAAAAAATACAACTATTAGTGATATATAATAGTAATCTTCATACTTGTATATATATCATAATTTTATCATAATACTTATATTTGTAAAGATAATAGTTATTATGTTACTAATAATAACAATGTTGATAATTATATTAATGATGATCTTAAAAAAATAATAATACTAATAAGCATAATGATTAAAATACTTCATGATAATAATAATAACAATAATACTAAGTGTAATAATAATGATAACAACTCTAATAATAATAACAATAATAATAATAATAATAATAATAATAATAATAATAATAATAATAATAATAATAATAATAATAATAATTAAAAATAAAAGAAATAAAAATATACCCTTGAAGTTTGTTTGTAAAAAGAATTGTCCCATATGGGACTCGAACCTACGACCTTCTGTTATAACAAACACCCTCACGACCATCCTTTCATCTCTGTCTTTCTGAATTTATTCTAACCTAAAATGTATTTAACCCGATTTAGTTGTTCTTCATCTTCTTCAATTTGGAATTCGATCAGACACCCATTTTATATAACAGCAATCAATTCAATCGACATTAAGATTCTCAATTCAAACAGAACATCAGGGATTCCTTTAACTTGAATTATTTAACAGCAAACAAAAAAAAATACTTTAATTACAACCGTCGTGTTCTTGAGTTCATGAACTCAATGTTTGATTTTGATTTTAAGACCATTTTAAAAGAAACTTTATATATGAAATAGATTGCAAAAGACTCCTATAAACTATAGGAATTCTCAATTTAACAGGAAACAACTTACAGAATTCAATTTTCATGATGAACTCAATTGTTGACTTTTGCTTCAAAAAGCTTTCACTCAAAAATTCATGTTTGATATAACGAATTAAGACCTACGAATTTGAGGAAACATTCACGACATAATTTCGAACACTCCCGCAATTTTACTTCTGGTCAATTCGTTTCAAATCAATTCGAAGGTTAAATGGGTCAACGATGAACACAAAGGTCAAATTTAATCTAATTCACTGAAATAAATTTCTGTAAAGTTGTAGTGATGATTTTAGAAGTTTAGGAATCATAAAGTGAATGGATTACAGTAATTAATCCGTATTGAAAAGTTCCAGAATTGGATTGGTGAATTTTGGATCAAATAGGCTACAATCAGAGAGTTTAAAGAGAAAAAAAAGAAATAAAGAAAAGATGAAACAGATTTAATCGAATAAGGATTGTTTTCATGAAGGAGTTCTTGTATACATCATTTTCTATCGACATACCTTCACAGGTAAATAGAAGACAGAAGAAATAAATAAATGAACTGATGGCTATAGGTAACAGTCTTTGTTCTTATGTTATATATTTATTAATTTATAAATATAATATACAAATATAAATATATTAATAATAATAATATTATTATTAATAATAATTAATACAATAATAATGACATTAATAATATTAATATAACAACTATATTTTAAATTGTATTATATATATTACTAGTTATGTACTATTTAATAACTATATGATATTTTATATAATAATATTTATTAAAATAATATTTATACATTACAATATGAAAATAATTATACATATAGATCTTATATGTGTATATATATTCTAATAACAACATAACTATTTTGTATATATATATGTATATATATATACATTTTAACACCAGACTTTATTATATAATTAAATATATTAAATATAAATTTAATATTTAATTTATTATATTTATAATTAATAATACTTCTCATTACATCATATATTATTTTATTTTACTTATTTACTTCTAGCAGTTAAATCGTATTTTATTTCAAATTATATTTCAAACTAAAATATATATATATATATATATATATATATATATATATATATATATATATATATATATATATATATATATATATATATATTCAAATATATATGTATCTATTTACAATTAGTTGTTCGTGAATCGTCCGTGAGTGGTCAAAGGTCAAAATGCATATATGAAACAGTTCAAAATTTTGGAGACTCAACTTAACAGACTTTTCTTATCGTGTCGAAAACATTCAAAGATTAAGTTTAAATTTTGGTCGGAAATTCCCGGGTCATCACACTAATCTGCCATTTACTTATAATAATCTATATTGAACTCAACGACTTGAATGCAACGTCTTTTGAAATATGCCATGAATGACTCCAAGTAATATCTCTAAAATGAGCAAATGCACAGCGGAAGATTTCTTTAATACCTGAGAATAAACATGCTTTCAAGTGTCAACCAAAAGGTTGGTAAGTTCATTAGTTTATCGTAATCAATCATTTCCAAAAATTTTAATAGATCACAAGATTTTCATTTTTCGTTTCAATATACATCTCATATCAGGCATTTCGTACAAACTGCATAGAGATAAAAATCATTCATATGGTGAACACCTGGTAATCGACATTAACAAAATGCGTCTAGAATATTCCCATCATTCCGGGACTCTCATCTGACATGATAAAATCGAAGTACTAAAGCATCCGTAACCCGGATGGGGTTTGTTAGGCCCAATAGATCTATCTTTAGGATTCGCGTCAATTATGGTTTCTGTTCCCTAATTCTTAGATTACCAGACTAAAAAGGGTGATATTCGATTCGATAATCCAACCATAAAATGTAGTTTCGATTACTTGTGTCTATTTCGTAAAATATTTATAAAAGCAGCGCATGTATTCTCAGTCCCAAAAATATATATTGCAAAAGAATTTAAAAAGGGAGCAAATGAAACTCATAATACTGTATTTTGTAGTAAAAATACATATGACGACATTGAACAAGTGTAGGGTTGGCATCGGATTCACGAACCTATATCATTCATATATGTATTAATACATATACTTGTAATCGAATAAATCTATATATTATTATTAATGATATAATTCTTTATATTAATAACTTATATTCAAAAATATTAAATCTTGTTATGTTACCAAAATGTTATTTGTAATGGTAAAAATGATAATAATGATAATACTTAATGTTACTAATAAAAATATTAAAGTTAATAATTTTGTTAATAATAACATAAGTGATAGTTTTTAATTATAAATCTCATAATGATACTGAAAGGACCCGTCCTAATCCACCTGGACGAAGTCATCAACATTTGGTCCCATTGCGATGATCGGCTCCAAGTAATGTCCTTATATTGAGCAAATGCACAGCGGAAGACTTAATTCGTACCTGAGAATAAACATGCTTTAAAGTGTCAACCAAAAGGTTGGTGAGTTCATAGGTTTATCATAACAATCATTTCAATATGTTAATAGACCACAAGATTTCATAATCATAAACATAATACACTCGCAAGTGTATGTAAAGCATTCTAAGTGGTTGAGCACTTGGTAACCATACTTAACATTTAATCCACGTCGCATATTCCCTTTATTATGAAATCTCACTACACCGTACCAAGTGTAGTCACCAAAACGAAGTACTGTGCAACCGTTGAATACTGGTCGTCCAGTCCGGTTGGGGTTGTCAGGCCCGATAGATCTATCAACAGGATTCGCGTTTACAATACCCATGTAAATAGTAGTTACCAAGCTACAGGGAAATATGCCAGTGGTACAACTCAACGTAGAATATATTTTTAAGTACTTGTGTCTATTTTGTAAACATTTATAAAACAGCGCATGTATTCTCAGCCCAAAAATATATATAAAAAGGGAGTAATGAAACTCACTTTTGCCTTGAAGGTATTTAATTCGACTAGGTCTCCGATAGATATCACGAACCTAACCATATATATAATATATCAACATATTTTCTTTTTAAGTAATCGTTACATATATATATATATATATATATATATATATATATATATATATATATATATATATATATATATATATATATATATATATATATATATATATATATATATATATATATATATATATACTTTTAATATTTTCTTAGTCCGTAGTTAGCAGTCCGATGTTAGTGGTCCACAATTAGTTGCTTAAATAAAATAAATAAAGACCCCATCGTATTCGTATTGATCAGAATTAATCTCGACCCATGGTACCATGTTGTCAAATGACGTGTTGCGTACATAAAGTACCGTGTTGTCAAATGACGTGTTGCGTACAATCATGAGGTCTTATGATAAATCTTCTCGTGTTGTTTACGGGTGGTCCTGAAATATATAAAATCAAATCATAAGTAATTATATATAAAATATCATATGAATTAGAAAAGATATGATTAATTTACTTTTTCTCCAAATATTTTCGTAGCTAAACTAGCTTCGGATACCCAATCTTGTTTTAGTCGTAGTTTCTTCATTACAACTCCGTTTTTGTTGGTTCAACTTGCCACTTCCTTGGATCAAGTCAAATTTTAAGAATATGAACTGAAAATACCTTAGTTTGTATTCGAAATCATAAGTTATAGGTCAAACTTTGGTGAAACTTATGAAAGTGATCATTTTCCATCATAAAAACAACATTTAATGATCATTTTTCTAAAAATACTTACACTTTGAGTTAAACCATGAAATTTTTATGTGTTAACATATTCATAAGAAATATCATTTTTCCAGAATATGAACTTCCAATTCAAAGTTCAAGATGGTTTTTAATTATCCAACCCAAAACAGTCCCCGGTTGCACTCTGAGACGTAGATTCAGTTTTTAAGATGTTCTTTGTAAAACCAAGTTATATCTTGTTAGGTTAGCATATCATTATGATATATTACAGGTCTTGAAGTGTTTTAAAATTCAAGTTAGAAGGATCTATTTAGTTTGCGAATAAGTTTGAAATCATTCAAACTATGTTCTTGTTGTTAAAATTTTATACCACAAAATAAGATAGCTATATAAATATGAATTGTATAAGATTATGAACAAGGTTACTACCTCAAGTTACTTGGACAAAGTTACTGCAAAAGATAAGAAATAATCTTGGAATCAAAGAGTGGTGGAGTTAGATCAAAAGGTTGGAAGTAACTTCTTCAAATGGGTGGTTATTTTGATATGTTCTTGAAAGAGTTTTCTTATGGTGTTTAAGGCTTGTAATTGAAGCTAAATGATAGGGAAAATGCTTAGAGATGATCAAGTATGAAGTTAGGAGTATTTTGAGAGAGAAATGAGGGTGTAGGTATGAGAAAATGGAGTGAAGAAATGGTGTTCATTCATAAAAACATTTTTAGTTTATAAAGAAAGAAAAGGATTCCTAATTTTGTTTTCTTACTAATAATTCATGCTACTTGACAAATCCTAGTTACCTCATATCTAGGGCAGTAATAATGTTGATTAGGATGTTGATTTGATGTGTATATACCAATAGTAAATACATATAGAAGCTGGGTATGATACGGGTACATATACCCTAGATATACGTATAGAAATCTTGAGGAAACGGAATGAGAATTCAAATATAGCTATCTTTTGTGAATATACTTATATTTTTTTATATATTTAAGTCCTTAAAAAGTGATTAAATACATTATATATACGATACATGTATAAGCATTATAGGTTATAAGTATATATATCAAAGAATGTTACGTATAGTTATCGTTTTGAAAACTTAAGTTAGTAGTTTCAAAATATACTTATAACTCATTGTCATTAGTACACAATGAGATGTTAAACCATCCTTAGATCATGTTAAATATATATAAATACATATATATACACAAACGTATAATTATCGTATGTTATATAGTTCGTGATATCATCGGTTAAATTGGACGGTCAAACGTTGTGTAAAACTCTTTTAAAAAACATAAGTCTCAACAATTTGAATTGCTTATCAAGTTGGTAAGGTTTAATTTATGTAAATATTAATCTCATAAGTATAAAATGATTAGAAAAATCCGGGTCGTTACAGATAATATCAGTAGTTTTTGATAAAATGAATAATTTAATAATAATGGTAGTGAAAATAATAATTTTTTTGGTATTATTACTTAATACTTAATAATAATAATTATAAAAATCTTATTACTAATGGTAATCTTAGTAATAATACTTTTATTAATAATAATAATTCCTAAATGTTTCTAATATTAATATTAATGATAATAATAATAATTCTAAAAATAACACTTATATTACAAATGTTAATAATGATAATGATAATAATTATAATACTAGTAATAATAACAGTAATAATAATACTAACAATAATAATATTAGTAATGATAATACTAATAAGCTTTGGATTATACTTATAGTACTTATAGTAATAATGATAATAACATTCATAATATTAACATTAGTGATAACAATAATTAGTATTAGTATAATAATAATAACATAATTAATTATAATAATAATGATAATAAAAAATAATAATAATAATGATAATAATAAAGTTACTACCTCACTAAATAGGCTTTAAAAAAAAAAACAGATGCCACTAGTAGGAATCGAACCCGAGACCTCTCGGTAACCCAAACCATGTACAAACCACCCCGTTATTTCTCCTTTTCTGATTGAAAACCCAACCCATTTTTATTTAACCGAATTTCCTGTGTTCATATGTCTTCCTCTTCTTCACATGTCGACTAGGGACTTCAATAACGAATATAACGAATTTGTGATTTCTTTTAAGATTTGTGGATGATCATAAAATAAAAAAAAAAAAATTGTTCTTGAATAACAAAAAAAAAGAAAAAGTGAAAAGAAAAAAAAAAACAGAATCCAACAGCCACTGCTGTTCGTCGCTACTTTTGAAAAAAAAAATTTTGATTTTTAAATTTGATAACGTTTTAGTTAAAGTTTATAACACGAAATAGTTTGAAAAACGTTCATAGAAACTGATGTGCAGCGGGGTAGTATATAAAATAGTTTATATTTTTCTAGGAAAAACTATTAAATACGATACAATTTTACACAAGATATTTATTTATTTATAGAATGGATATACTTAAACCTTGCTACAACACTTATAGGCAGTGTACCTAATCGTACAGTAGTGTAGTTTTTAGTAAGTCCGGTTCGTTCCACAGGGAAATCTTTAAACAATGCTCAACACTATATTAGTTTACTTTTATAAAAATACAAATATATATATAAGTAATATTATTATTATAAAGGGGGGTTTTTACCGTTTAATGACCGGTTTGTCGATTTTAAGACTTTAGTCGCAGTTAAAACCTAATGTAAAATATAAAATAAATACAAGACTTAAATTAAAGCGTAAAGTAAATAACGATAATGAAATTGCGAATAATAAAAGTACGATAAAATAAACTTACGATAATTAAAAAGTACGATACTTAAAATTGCGATTAAATAATCAATAAATAAAAGTGCGATAATTAGAAGTGCAATTAAATATAAAATAAAGGAAATTAAATATGAAATAAAAGAATTATGCTTATTTAAACTTCCGTAATCATGATGTTTGACGTGTTGATTTTAGTTTTATGCCCATGGGTTAATTGTCCTTTGTCCTGGATTATTTAATATGTCCGTCTGGTTTTTGTCCATAACAGTCCATCAGTCATAAATATAAATTGCGAGTGTCCTCATCAAATTATTCTTATACCCGAAGTTAAATATTTCAACTAATTGGGGATTCGAATTGTAACAAGGTTTTAATACTTTGTTTAATGAATACACCAGGTTATCGACTGCGTGTAAACAAAGGTTTTACCACTTTGTTAACAATTACACCAATTACCCTTGAATGTAATTTCACCCCTGTTTTAATTATTCTAGTGGCTATTAATCCATTCCCGTGTCCGGTTAAATGAACGATTATTCGTACATATAAATACCCCGCCCATCGTGTCCGATCGAGTGTATATGGTAATTTATAGGGATGCCCAATTGTAAATCTTTATATTAACATTAACAAACTTTCATTTAATTAAACAAATATAAAGCCCATTAATAGCCCATAGTCTAATTTCCACAAGTGTCGTTCTTTTGTCCAAACCCCAATTATGGTACAAAGCCCAATTACCCAATTTTAGTAATTAGCCCAACATCATGATTACTTCGTTTTAAATAAGCATAATAATAACTTAGCTACGAGACATTAATATAAAAAGGTTGAACATAACTTACAATGATTAAAAATAGCGTAGCGTTACACGGACAGAATTTCGACTTACACCCTTACAACATTCGCTAACATACCCTTATTATTAGAATTAAAATTAAAATTAAAATATAAATTATATATATATATATCGTATATATTGAGAGATGAGAGAAATAAGATTTTAAATTTGATCAGAATTCGGTTTGCTTTATAGCCAGAGTTGAATTTTGGGGCTCCGCGACTCGCGGCAAAATCCCCTTCAAACTCCGCGAGTCGCGGAGATAGTATTTACAGCTCAGTCCTTGGAGTTTTCTCTGCCGACGGTTTTATATATATAAATATAATATATATATAATTAATATAATTAATTATATATTATATTATATTTATATACATAGTTAACTTGTAATTTTTAGTCCGTTGCGTCGAGCGTTAAGAGTTGACTCTGGTCCCGGTTCCGGATTTTCGAACGTCCTCGCGTATAATTTAATATCTTGTACTTTGCGTTTTGAATCTTGTACTTTTGTAATTTCGAGACGTTTCTTATCAATAATTGGAACCTTTTTGATTGTCTTTTGTATTTTTGAGCTTTTTGGTCGTTTGCGTCTTCAATTCGTCGAATCTGTCTTTTGTCTTCACCTTTTATTATACAAACGAATATCACTTGTAAATAGAATAATTGCAACTAAAAGCTTGTCTTTGTTGAGGAATAATGCTATGAAATATATGTTCGTTTTTAGCATTATCAAATATTCCCACACTTGAGCGTTGCTTGTCCTCAAGCAATATTGTCTTGAAATACTAGAATCACTTCTTTATTCTTCACACTTTGTACATCAGTGATTTCTATACGGCGGTATAAACAATGGTAGTAACGATATGGTTTACAGTCCCACATGACTATAAAAATTTAGATCCATTAAGGAAATTGGATCTTTATGAAAACATTTGATCTTTTGAAAATTAAATCTAGTTTTTACCCTAGATAAGTTTTCCGGAATAACCCTTTACCGGTGTTTGCAAAATATTTTTGTGGGTTTGGTGGGTTTTAGATTTGAAAATTTTAGCTCAAAACTTGCTGTTTTGTGTCACCCACTTGCTAACCTTGTATTTGGAAAGCAACACGTCCAGTTTACTTGTTCCGTATATTACCTTTCGGCAAACTACCGTCCGGTTGTAAAGGAAAGCGTTGAACAAGCAACTGTTAAGGCAATGTCCCGTGACATGCTTTTGATTATGGTCTATAACGTGTCGGACGCAATTACTATCCTTGGTAGGAGCAATAGTAAAGCTCACCCTTATAATTTTTCGGTCTGGCACAAGGTCCTGTCTTTGACCATGTTATGCAACCACCGTTCTTACGGTTGACACCCGATTTAGTTCAGGTGACCTAATGAATTTCAGGTGAATTCCTAGGATTTTACGTTCAATGGTAATGAACGCATTGAAAATAGGGTTTTCAGAAAACAAATCGGTTTATAATTTTGATCAAAATATTTTCTCGTTCAAGCTCGAGTTTAGATATCATTGAATTCCATGAGTTTGAATTCTCAATCTTTAAGGTCAATCTCTAGGATTGAGTAATATCAGTCTTAAAAGCTGATTTTTAATCTTTAAGGAGATTATCCTTTCTGGGGATCTGATTCATTAGTCTTATCCAGCTAATTTGCATGGTGCCCCCCATTGTACGAGATAAATCCTTCTCATGGTTAGGATAAATCTGACCACTTGGCGACCCTGTTTAATGCTGAGGTCCGTGGATTTCCTGCTGATTTTAGAGATGACTTTTCTAGATTTTTCGTCAACCTACAGCTGGTCTGGACGACAACTTCATGACCTAAATCAAGAAGCGCGTGTCTTTTTCGGAAGACTTTACTTCCTTTTAATGATGGAATTGATTCATCGTGTAGATCCATCTCTTCTTTTCTTTCATCGGGTAAAACAGTTTAGTTTAGTCCAAAGCAAAAGTATTTTCAGTTATTTGTTACAGATATATGTGACATATGTTTAAAATAACTTGGTAAATTTTCCCACACTTGGCTTTTTATTTTTCTTTTTATCGTCCTCTATTCCATTTTAAATGAATTTTGACATTTTAGTTTGTTTCTTAATTTATGTTCTTTCTGAGATAACAATAATTTCGGTGTTAAAACCTAGTTTTATCGTTCATAAATATGTATAAACATGATTTGAATTCATTTAATTGAAAAATTTTGAAAAAATTTACTAGAATTGGGTAGTCAGTATATAAGACTAGGGCTGTTCTTTTTTTATCAGAGAGCACTAGATTCTAATACAACTACTGCTTTACTAGTATTTTTAATGGTAACCAAGTGTTTAATATAAAAATTTTAAAATCCGAAAGAATTTAATCCCTTCCCACACTTAAGATCTTGCAATGCCCTCATTTGCAAGAAATCAGTAACAATTTAAATTATTGAGGGTGATTTGTGTGAAAATGATTAAATTTTTACCAAAGTTTCCAAATATATTGGCGTTTGTTTGCTGAATGATAAATGGTGCACATCATTTGTTCATTCCGTCTTGTTGTTATTTCACATATATTTTGCATCTTGTCGTCAAAATTAGTTGCTTTTGCTGAACTTAATGTCAGTCTTTGAAAATGCGTTGTTTTACCCTGTTGTGTACATAAGATAAACTGCAAACATATATACATATTTTTGAAGTTTGGTATATTACCCCAAATTCAAAAATTATTAAAATCTAAGAATAAAAGTTAGATAATTATAAAAATGATTACAATATTAACTAAAATATTAAATGTATCAATAATTACAAATTACAAAATAAAAAAAAAATAATAATAATAAGTAAACTAAGGATGATATTGGTACCAATAGGGGTTCCAGGCATAACCATAAGTGCTATAGAATGCTTCGGCAGGGTCATACGTAGGATATGGTGGCTGCATCTCTATAGACCAAGGAGGGAAGACGGGTTTCGGTGTAGGAATATAGTTTCTACCTATGTGTTGGCAATGAGCTATGATCTGGTTCTGATGAACTTGCCAATCTTCAAATGCTCTCTGTCTAGCATTTTCGTATTCCTGAGAAGCTATAAACCTATGCATCTCTTGCATCTCATTCCCCCCTCCTACATTACCTTGTTGCTGGTTTCTCTCCACCTGTGGATGTCTACCATGGTATCTTACTGCGGCGTTATTTCGCCTCTTCAAAACTTTCGCACCATGGTATACATTTAAACCTATAGTATCGCGGGGTTCCGGCTCTTCTACTAATAATCCCCCCCGACTTATATCCACACCGAGATATTCACCAATCAAAGTAATAAAAATACCACCTCCTATTATGCTATGTGGTCGCATCCCCCGAACCATAGCTGATAAATAATAACCCACACAATATGGTATACTTACAGCGCTCTGTGGGTCTCGAATACACATATGGTAAAACAAATCTTGTTCATTTACTTTTTCTTTGTTCTTACCCCTTTGTGTAATCGAATTAGCTAAAAACCTATGTATCACTCTTAATTCGGCTCTATCTATATCCAAATAAGAGTAGTTTCCCCCTTTGAAACGGTGATGGCTTGTCATTTGACTCCACACACCGTGTGTATCAAAATTCTCATCTATCTTTCTACCGTTTAGTATCAATCCTCTACAATCGGCAGACGCTAACTCCTCAGGCGTATATATACGTAAAGCCTGAGCCATGTCTAGTAAAGACATGTGGCGCATCGAACCGCCTAACAAAAATCTAATAAAAGAACGATCGGTTAAACTAGCTACCCGATCATTCAACTCTATACTACATAACAACTCTTCACACCATACTTTATATACAGGTCTACGTATGGTGAATAAACATATCCAGTCATTAAAAGAAGAATTACCATACCTCTGTACAAGTAATTCCCTAATTGGCCCGGCCAATTCTACAGCTTCTAAGGGTCCCCATTCTATAACCCTCGGTACCTCAACAACCTTGGAATGAAGAGTATGCAAACCCCGTTGATATTTTGGATAATCTATCCAAAGTCTGTCATATCTCAGGTTCGGGTGCAACTCTTCCAAATGCATATCGGAAAAGGTCATGACTGGATGAGGTACATCATGCTTGTAGTAGTTATCTACCTCCTGTTGTTCCAAATTCTCAGCAGGAGCATTGCGGGCTTAGGATGAAGATTCACCCCTTTCATTCTGCAAAACACATCAAACACAAATTTTGTGCATCCAAATATGCATTAGTGTCAGCAAAATCATCAATCAAAATAATTACAATGACATTATCAATTTATATCAAACTTAAGCTTATTTTTACAATTTTATCAAATCTACACTTTTTCAAATAAGCATATACGAAAATTTTCGCCAAGTTCATAAGCATTCAACTCAAATAACATGTCAAAATAATCATTACTAGCAATTAAACAAGTCTCAAATGGCATTATCTTTCAAAAATCAAGTTCATGAATTTTAGACTTGAAAAAGTCCACTTTAATTCTCAAAATCATGTTTAGGCTCAAAGTTTGGATCATTTAACTACCTAGACATGTTACACTACTCAATTTAGCAACAATTCATGACAAAAATCGGCCATAACCTGTTTATATCAAAAAGCCCCAAATTGCTCGAGAACACAAACCCTAGATTACTCAAAATTTGAAGTTTAAGGCTTCTAATCATGTTAAACAGCATCAATCTAGGTTATACAAGCATAATACATAAACAATTTAAGTCTAATTACACTAAAAAGCATCAAAATCAAATTGGGGAAAAAATAGCTCAAGAACACCAAAATTCGGATTAAATGGTGTTTAGGTGTAGAAATTTACCGTTTTTCTTGAGTAATTCTTAGATAGCATCCTTCTCAACATGATTTTAGCAAAAAATTTGGTGATTAACGGTTAAAAATTGGGATTTTTGGGGGTGTTTTTCGGGTTTTTTCGCAGCTCTTTTCGCAGTGTTTTTGGGTGTTTTTGTGTGGGGGAAGTGAACTGATCGTGCAGCTCTTTTTATTTTTTTTCTGATTTTTGGTCCCTCCGCGAGTCGCGGAGGTTTTGCACTTCAAACTCCGCGAGTCGCGGAGTTTGCTCTTTTTTTTTTTTTTTTATAATCATTAACTTATTAAAACAATTAAGTAATTAATTTTAAAATTTTGTTTCCCTTGTTATTTAGGACGAGGTCATTTCGGATCGATGTCCTAGTCCGTCCTTCGACAAAATTTTAAAATTTGTCTTTTTGTAGCGATTGTTTTAAAAGCTAAGATTTTTGGGTTTTTTTTTAATGTTTTTGGCATACTTTAAATTAATAAGATTAAAAATAATGATAATAAAAGTTCTCGTCCCTCCCTTGGGTAAAGCAATTTCGGTTCAAAGACCTAGTCTTCAACTTACGACGAATTTTAAAAATCATATTCTTAACTTAATGAGATAAAGTAAATTTTTGTTTTTAAATTCACACAACTTAAATATAAAATTCAAAATTAATATTAAAAATTCACACCAAACTTAAAATTTGAAATGCATAAAATTAAAAATTAATATTTTAAAAATTAAAAATTCATACCAAACTTAATTTAAAAATTTATAAATTCATATCAAACTTATATTATTTTTTTCAAATATTTACAATTTTAAATATATTGTTTTTATAAAGTTTACAATATTAATTTAAGATTTAAATATTAAGATTAAAAACATGGTAAAAATAAAATTAAAAATCTTTTTGTCTTTTTATCCCACTTTAATCAATCAAATATTATCAAAAATATGCGCCCCTCTTTTCGGTAAAGTAATTTCGGTTCCAAGACCTAATTTAACTCATGACGAATTTTTGAAATATTTTGGGTTGATTGATTAAAGATATTTATACCTTAAGAATAAACGTTAAATTTCGAAGTGATGTAATAAATTTTTGAATGATATCAATAATTTCGGTCGCCAAACCTAATTTTATTCAATACCAATTTAATACTTTTTAGCGAACAAATTAGCGTTTATTATCAAAAGGTTAAAAATAAAAAAAAATAAAAACTGTACAGACATACCTGTGAAATAGATCTTAGTTATATGATCTATTCCATTCATAAGATAGTCGGTTTAATTGGTTTTCCATGGCTCCAAAGGCGTAACCTCGAGCATTCAGTGTCTTTTCTTCTAAACATATGAACGGTCCGTCTCTGCATAAAGTAACAAATTCGGTATTTGAATAGGTTTGATTATTTGAACATTTACCTCCATGTGACCATTTTCCGCATTTGTGACATCGTTCTAGGTGTCGTGCTCTTCTTTTCGCTGCGGATTTTGATTTTCCTTTACCAAATTGTAACTTATTATCTTCGCATCTGGATTCTTTTCTAACTCCGTCCATTCTTTCTCTGATTACTGATACTAATTCACTCGGTAGTATGTCATTATTACGTTTAGTGATCAAAGCGTGTAGCATTAGACCATGGTTTAGTTCACAGGCAGTCTTCATTTCGTAAAAACCTAAAAAAATAAAAATTCAGAATGGGGGGAGAAGACTAGTTCTTTAGGGTCTGCTAGGGAAAGACCATACGTGTTCCATTTTCGAGAACTACACGAAAACAGACAATTTAACTCTAACAGAAATATATATTATCCTTTAAAGACTTGATTCTCCCCACACTTAGTTAGCTGTGGTGTCGAAATTGTGATTAACTTCGTTGTCGACTTCCATCGGACCATGTATGTAATGTTTAACTCTGTGACCATTAACTTTAAATTCAATCCCATTTGAATTTATTAATTCTATCGTTCCGTATGGGAAAACTCTTTTGACTATGAATGGTCCAGACCATCTTGATTTCAATTTTCCAGGAAATAGCTTGAATCGTGAATTGAAAAGAAGAACTCTGTCTCCTTCTTTAAATTCTTTTGAACTTCTGATTCTTTTATCATGCCATTTCTTCGTTCTTTCTTTATAGATTAACGAATTTTCGTATGCTTCATGTCTTAATTCTTCTAATTCGTTTAGTTGACTTAATCGTAGACGTCCGGCTTCATGTAAATCAAGATTACATGTCTTCAAAGCCCAAAATGCTTTGTATTCAATTTCTACTGGAAGATGACATGCTTTTCCATAAACAAGTCTAAAAGGTGTGGTTCCAATTGGAGTTTTGTAGGCTGTTCTAAAAGCCCAGAGTGCATCCTCCAATTTAATGGACCATTCCTTCGGATTTGATCCTACGGTTTTCTCTAGAATACGTTTTAAAGCTCGGTTGGTATTTTCAACTTGTCCACTTGTTTGTGGATGATATGCGGTGGAGATTTTATGAGTTACTCCATATCTTTTAAGAACTTTCTCAAGTTGATTATTACAGAAATGAGTACCCCGATCACTTATTAAAGCTTTCGGTGTTCCAAACCTTGCAAAAAGACGTTTTAAAAAGTTGACTACAACTCGTGCATCGTTAGTTGGGAGAGCTTGTGCTTCCGCCCATTTAGATACATAGTCAATGGCTACGAGTATATATAGATTATTATGAGATTTTGGAAATGGACCCATAAAGTCAATACCCCAAATGTCAAATACTTCACATACTTGGATGACATTTTGTGGCATTTCATCACGTTGACTTATTTTTCCGGCCCTTTGACATGCATCACAGGATTTGCAAAGAAGGTGTGTGTCTTTGTAAATTGTAGGCCAATAGAATCCAGCTTCATAAACTTTTCTTGCTGTTAGTTGAGGCCCATAATGCCCTCCTGTTGGTCCTGTGTGACAATGGTTTAAAATTTTACTAGCTTCATCTCCAAATACATATCGGCGTATTATTCCATCGGGACAACTTTTAAACAGATGTGGATCTTCCCAGAAATAGTGTTTTATATCACTGAAGAATTTCTTTCGTCTTTGGTACGATAATCCTTTTTCAAGGAATCCACAAACTAAGTAGTTTGCATAGTCTGCAAACCATGGGATTTCTTTATAATCTATCTTCAATAGATATTCATCAGGAAAGTTGTCTTGTATGGCCGATTCATTTAGAACTTCTAATTCGGGATTTTCAAGACGAGAAAGATGATCAGCGGCGAGATTTTCTGCTCCTCTTTTATCTCGGATTTCAATATCAAACTCTTGTAAGAGTAAGATCCAACGGATTAATCTTGGTTTAGCATCTTGTTTTGAAAATAGGTATCTAAGAGCAGAATGGTCGGTATAGACCACCGTTTTTGCTAGAACGAGATATGATCGAAATTTGTCAAAAGCAAATACAATAGCAAGGAGTTCTTTTTCAGTAGTTGTATAGTTTGTTTGTGCTCCTTGTAATGTCTTACTAGCATAATATATAGGTTGAAATCGTTTTTCAATCCTTTGTCCTAAAACGGCTCCCATTGCAAAATCACTTGCATCGCACATTAGTTCAAATGGTAGATTCCAATTTGGTGTTATCATGATTGGTGCATTAGTGAGTTTTTCTTTAAGAATATTAAAAGATTTGATACACTCATCTGAAAAGATGAATGGCGCATCCTTTTCTAGGAGTTTATTCATAGGAGTGGCAATTTTAGAAAAATCTTTTATAAAACGTCGGTAAAAACCGGCATGCCCTAGAAAACTCCTAACTCCTCTAACATTTGTGGGATGTGGAAGTTTAGCAATTACATCTACTTTAGCTCTATCCACTTCAATCCCTTCTTTTGAAATTTTATGTCCAAGAACGATGCCTTCTTTAACCATGAAATGGCATTTCTCCCAATTAAGTACTAGATTTGATTTTTCGCATCTAATTAGCATTCGTTCCAGATTAACTAGACATGATTTAAATGTATCACTGAAGACTGAAAAGTCATCCATGAATACTTCCATGCATTCTTCTATCATGTCGTGAAAAATCGCCATCATACACCTTTGAAAGGTTGCAGGGGCGTTGCAAAGTCCAAATGGCATGCGTTTGTAAGCAAAAGTACCATAAGGGCACGTGAATGTGGTTTTCTCTTGGTCCTCGGGTGCTATTGGAATTTAAAAATATCCGGAAAATCCATCTAGAAAACAATAGTAACTATTTCCGGCTAATCTTTCCAACATTTGATCTATGAAAGGTAAGGGAAAGTGATCTTTTCTGGTGGCGTCATTTAATTTTCTATAATCAATACATACACGCCATCCTGTTACAGTCCTAGTAGGAATAAGCTCATTTTTCTCATTTGTAATGACAGTCATGCCACCCTTCTTAGGTACGCATTGAACTGGGCTTACCCATGGACTATCAGAGATTGGATATATTAAACCTGCATCTAGCAGTTTAATAATCTCTTTCTTAACTACATCTTGCATATTAGGATTTAGTCTTCGTTGGCGTTGCACATACGTTTTATGACCTTCTTCCATAAGGATTTTATGTGTGCAATACGAAGGACTTATTCCTTTAATATCATGAATCTTCCATGCAATGGCTGGTTTATGAGCTTTCAACACAGAAATGAGTTGTGATTTCTCATTTTCAGTAAGAGAAGACGATATTATTACAGGTAATTCAGATTCACCATGTAAATAAGCGTATTCCAAATGGTTTGGAAGTGGCTTTAACTCTAATTTCGGAGGTTCTTCTATCGATGATTTATATCGATATCTGTCTTCTTCTTTTAGCATTTGAATTTCTTCTGTTGTTGGTTCATATCTATTAGCTATAAGTGTAGCTAACATTTCAGCTTCATCAATTGGTTCATTACCTTCTCCTAAAGAACATTCTCCTGTTCCTTGTAATTCTGGAAATTCTTCTAATAATTCTGCATGTGCATCTATAGTTTGCATATAATAACATGTATCATCTGCAGATTGTGGTTGTTGCATTGCTCTATCAACTGAAAAGGTAACACTCTCATCCTCTATACTTAGGGTCAGTTTCTTACCGAACACGTCTATCATTGCTTTAGCCGTGTTTAAGAATGGTCTTCCTAATATGAGAGGAACTTGAGAATCTTCTTCCATGTCCAAAACAACAAAATCTACTGGAAATACTAAAGTACCAACTTTAACTAGCATGTTCTCCATTATCCCTCTAGGATATTTTATTGATCTATCGGCTAGTTGTATGCTTATTCTGGTTGGTTTCAATTCTCCAAGGTCTAGTTTAGCGTATAGTGAATACGGCATTAGATTTATACTAGCACCTAAGTCTGCCAATGCTTCTATTGAACTAAGACTACCCAGAAAACATGGAATTGTGAAACTTCCTGGATCAGATAATTTTTCTGGTATCTTATTCAACAGCACTGCTGAACAATTTGCATTCATAGTGACAGCTGAGAGTTCTTCCATTTTCTTTCTATTTGTGATTAGATCTTTCAAGAATTTAGCATATCTAGGCATTCCTGAAATCACATCAATGAAAGGAAGATTTACATTTATCTGTTTAAACATATCCAAGAATTTGGATTGCTCGGCTTCAAGTTTTTCTTTCTTCATTTTACTTGGGTAAGGAAGTGGTGGTTGGTATGGTTTAACATAAGGTTTATCCTTAACTGTGTTATCTTTATTATCCTTTTCAACTACCGGTTCTTTTTCCTTATCTTGATCAGGTTGTGGTTCTTGTGGAGTAGGAATAGTTTCATCAGAAGTTACAGGTATTTCAGGTGGTTTAAGTGTTGTACCACTTCTTGTGGTAATGGCTTTAGCTGTTTCATTCCGGGGGTTAGCATTTGTATCACTAGGTAGACTTCCCGGTTTTCTTTCACCTATCAACCTTGCTAGGTTACTCACTTCTTGTTCCAGATTTTGAATAGAAGCTTGTTGATTTCTAAATGCTTGAGCATTTTGTTCATTGGTTTGTTTCTGAGATGTGAAAAACTGCGTTTGAGTTTCAACTAGCTTCGTCATCATATCTTCTAAATTCGGCTTTTTATCATCGGTTTGTTGTGGTGGTTTGTTTTGAAAATTCGGTCTTTGCTGATTGTAAGTATTATTGGATACTTGTTGATTGCTAGGACCTTGTTGGTTGTTGTATGGAATATTTCGGTTATAATTCTGGTTTTGATTGTAAATCGGTCTTGGCGGTTGATAATTATTCTGATAATTATTTCCAAGCCTTTGGTTTATGTATGAAATATTCTCTCTTTGTTCCATTGTTAATTCAATACTGAGACAATCTTTTGTCAAATGTGGTCCTCCACACTGCTCACAACTAATTCGTATTGAGTGAATATCCTTAGTCATCTTTTCCATTCGTCTCTCCACAGCATCTATCTTTGCGGCAATGGAATCTAAGTCATGGCTAGAATCGGCTCTAGCTGCTTTAGATGATCTAATGATATCTTTTTCTTGGTGCCACTCATGTGAGTGGGAAGCAGTGTTATCAATAATTTTGTAAGCATCAGTTTCGGTTTTCTTCATAATAGAACCACCAGCTGCTATATCTATGTCTTTTCTTGTAGTGATGTCGCATCCTCGGTAGAATATTTGTACTATTTGACAGGTGTCTAAACCATGTTGCGGACATCCTCTTAACAACTTTCCATATCTTGTCCACGCCTCATATAGAGTTTCATTTGGTTTCTGTGTGAACGTAACAATTTCTGCTTGAAGTCTTACGGCTTTAGATGCAGGAAAGAATTGTTTAAGAAATTTGTCAATTAAAACATCCCATGTATCAATCGCCCCTTCAGGTAACGATTCCAACCAATCTTTGGCTTCTCCCTTTAAAGTCCAGGGAAATAACATGAGATATATCTGTTCATCCTCCACTTCTCGGATTTTAAATAGTGTGCAGATCCTATTAAAGGTACGTAGATGTTCATTTGGATCTTCCTTCGGCGCACCACTAAATTGGCATTGATTAGTCACCATGTGTAGAATTTGTCCTTTGATTTCATAATCTGGCGCATTAATGTCTGGATGAGTAATTGCGTGACCTTGGCCAGTGCGTTTAGCTCTCATTCGGTCTTCCATACTTAAAGGTTCCAGATTCTCCATAATTGAATTTGTTGAATCGGTATCACTAGATGATTCTGATTTAATAGTTCGTTCCTCAACAATCTCTGTTTGAATGATTGGTGGTTCCGGAGGAAAGTTTAATGGTTCAGGATCTATGAACCGTTCCTGAATATTCTCCGAATTCTCAATTGTGAGGTTGGGTTCAAAAAATGGATTATCGGAAATTTGAACTGAAGTACTTGGTCTACTGGATGTCGATTCTAAAGAAAAATCAACGGCGGTTATATTTGCTAAATGTCTTGATCTAGTTACAGGTGGTGAACGTACAAAAGGTGGTGAACGTCTTGCTCGGTGCATTCACTGAATATTCTATTAGTTTTTAAAAGGAAAGAAAAATTATAATAAGTTATCCAATCAATAGACTTTTCTGATTTTGCCCACGTTTTGAATAGCCAAAAGATGCAGCAGAGGGGCAGGATTCGTTTGGTCTCAATATAATTGAGGACTGTTTGGCTCCAATAACCCGGTCCACGTACAAATCCAACTATTACTACGAACCAGAAAATTTTGATGTCTATCAATTTAACCACTTAAAATAAATTTTCGTAATTTTAAGAAATTTAGATAAGAAGTAGAAAAAATTCTAAGTCCTAAAAACTAGAATAGCGAGAAATAAGAGAGAAAAAGAGTTCGTCGCAAAAGGTCGAAAAAGAAAAAAAATGGTTGAAAAATAAAAGGTGACGGAAAAAAATAAAAGAAACTTATCAAAACTTAAAAATACTTTACTAACCTAACCTTATTACTACAACTAACTTAAAATTATAATCGCAAATTGAAATTACTAATTGGAATGATAATTGGTACATAGTAAAAGGTCTAAAAATATTAAAGCTTACAGGAAAAACTAAATCCCAAATGGAAATAACTTAAAAAGAAACTAAAACTTAAAAAGGCGTCGCAAAATTCTAAAGCACCTAAATCTTAGTCTAAAGAAAAAGCACTTAAGGAATTCTACGGCAAAGCCTAAAAATCTAGGAGTAAAAATAACTATGGCAAAAACTAAGTTTAAAATTAAATATGAGCGAAAAAATACAAATATTACGCTACAGCGATTAAAAAGGTACAAAATATAAAAATATACAAAAAGTTGTAAAAAGTACAATTTTTATAAAAATATTATTTTTATATTAATTTTTTAATAAAACTACTAATTTTACAAATTAATAAAACTAATTAATACTAAATAAAACAAATTAAATAAAAAGTAAAAATAAAAATAAAACTAATAATAATAATAATACATAATTATTAGGTTAAATAATAATAATAATTAATTATAACCCGTAATTAATGCAGATTTAGGGTTCTTTGTCCGTGTGTCAGATGGTCTCCGCGAGTTGCGGCAATTAAAGAAGAAAACCCCGCGAGTCGCGGGGTTCAGAAATTCAGTTGACAGCTTTCAATTTTTTCGCGTTTTTCTGTATATTTTTTTTTTATTTATTTTCTGTTTTCTGTTTTTTTAATAAATAAAAGATTTTAAAATAAAACTTATATTTTTATAAACTAAAATAAAAATAAAGAAACTTATAAAACTTAAATATTTAACAAAATCTTAAAAATACATATATTTTTGTTTTTCTTTTTATATTTTTTAAAACGTATTTTTACAAAAACGAATTTTAATAAAAGTTAACTAAAAAATTTTTTTTTTTTTTTTATATTAGCGTTGCGCTTCCGGCTTTTAAGATATTTCCCCGGCAGCGGCGCCAAAAATACCTTGATGTGCAGCGGGGTAGTATATAAAATAGTTTATATTTTACTAGGAAAAACTATTAAATACGATACAATTTTACACAAGATATTTATTTATTTATAGAATGGATATACTTAAACCTTGCTACAACACTTATAGGCAGTGTACCTAATCGTACAGTAGTGTAGTTTTTAGTAAGTCCGGTTCGTTCCACAGGGAAATCTTTAAACAAAGCTCAACGCTATATTAGTTTAATTTTATAAAAATACAAATATATATACAAGTAATATTATTATTATAAAGGGGGGTTTTTACCGTTTAATGACCGGTTTGTCGATTTTAAGACTTTAGTCGCAGTTAAAACCTAATGTAAAATATAAAATAAATACAAGACTTAAATTAAAGCGTAAAGTAAATAACGATAATGAAATTGCGAATAATAAAAGTGCGATAAAATAAACTTACGATAATTAAAAAGTACGATAATTAAAATTGCGATTAAATAATCAATAAATAAAAGTACGATAATTAGAAGTGCAATTAAATATAAAATAAAGGAAATTAAATATGAAATAAAAGAATTATGCTTATTTAAACTTCCGTAATCATGATGTTTGACGTGTTGATTTTAGTTTTATGCCCATGGGTTAATTGTCCTTTGTCCTGGATTATTTAATATGTCCGTCTGGTTTTTGTCCATAACAGTCCATCAGTCATAAATATAAATTGCGAGTGTCCTCATCAAATTATTCTTATACCCGAAGTTAAATATTCCAACTAATTGGGGATTCGAATTGTAACAAGGTTTTAATACTTTGTTTAATGAATACACCAGGTTATCGACTGCGTGTAAACCAAGGTTTTACCACTTTGTTAACAATTACACCAATTACCCTTGAATGTAATTTCACCCCTGTTTTAATTATTCTAGTGGCTATTAATCCATTCCCGTGTCCGGTTAAATGAACGATTATTCGTACATATAAATACCCCGCCCATCGTGTCCGATCGAGTGTATATGGTAATTTATAGGGACGCCCAATTGTAAATCTTTATATTAACATTAACAAACTTTCATTTAATTAAACAAATATAAAGCCCATTAATAGCCCATAGTCTAATTTCCACAAGTGTCGTTCTTTTGTCCAAACCCCAATTATGGTACAAAGCCCAATTACCCAATTTTAGTAATTAGCCCAACATCATGATTACTTCGTTTTAAATAAGCATAATAATAACTTAGCTACGAGACATTAATATAAAAAGGTTGAACATAACTTACAATGATTAAAAATAGCGTAGCGTTACACGGACAGAATTTCGACTTACACCCTTACAACATTCGCTAACATACCCTTATTATTAGAATTAAAATTAAAATTAAAATATAAATTATATATATATATATATCGTATATATTGAGAGATGAGAGAAATAAGATTTTAAATTTGATCAGAATTCGGTTTGCTTTATAGCCAGAGTTGAATTTTGGGGCTCCGCGACTCGCGGCAAAATCCCCTTCAAACTCCGCGAGTCGCGGAGATAGTATTTACAGCTCAGTCCTTGGAGTTTTCTCTGCCGACGGTTTTATATATATAAATATAATATATATATAATTAATATAATTAATTATATATTATATTATATTTATATACATAGTTAACTTGTAATTTTTAGTCCGTTGCGTCGAGCGTTAAGAGTTGACTCTGGTCCCGGTTCCGGATTTTCGAACGTCCTCGCGTATAATTTAATATCTTGTACTTCGAGTTTTGAATCTTGTACTTTTGTAATTTCGAGACGTTTCTTATCAATAATTGGAACCTTTTTGATTGTCTTTTGTATTTTTGAGCTTTTTGGTCGTTTGCGTCTTCAATTCGTCGAATCTGTCTTTTGTCTTCACCTTTTATTATACAAACGAATATCACTTGTAAATAGAACAATTGCAACTAAAAGCTTGTCTTTGTTGAGGAATAATGCTATGAAATATATGTTCGTTTTTAGCATTATCAGAAACTATTGGAATCGTCAATTGAACTTAAAACATCCCTACGAACTCGAATTTGATCAATGTTCATACGTTTGACTTTTTGAAATAAAACTTTAACTTGAAAATTCGAACTCGATATCAAGAATTGGAATTTGAAACTTCACAGATAGTTTAAACACATGATTTCTAGCAACACTGCATTGTTACATTTTTAAAATTGATTCAAATTCGATATATGGCTAAAAAGTTGAAGAACAGAGGTTTCGAGCTTTGATTTATGTATTATTATTATTATTATTATTATTATTATTATTATTTTTTGATTTTGATATATGCATTGTACAATATATAGAGTGAACTAATAATTGAATTAGAACACTGGTTACTCACAGAATTTGTATGGTTGCGTACTAAGTCAACAAGGATTAAATCAAAATAGCAGAAGAATACAAAGAAGAAGAACAAAATAAAAAAAACTTGGTATTGATTTGTACTGAATTTGATTTTTAATTGTGATTGAATTGATATTGTAATCAGCTTTAGGGACACAAAACAAATTTTACGCACAGTTTGAAAAAGATCTGTAACCGATTCCATAATATAACTTTGTTTTTTATTATAAATAATAATAATAATAATAATAATTCTATTAATAAATATTAATAATAATAATACTAATAATTAATAATAATAAAAATATTAATAATGATATTAATAATAATAGTATTTATAAAGATAGTAATATTATTATGCTAATAAGGATAATGATGAGAATAATAAGAATAATGTTATAAAAAAAAATCTTATAGTAATAAATAATAATAATAATTTTAATACTTATAATATTAATGATATCTATCATAATAATATTAATAATAATCATATAAAAAATGGTAATAATAGTATTATTAATAAATTGTATTATTTCCTAATAACTATAATGATAATAATAATTCATAATACTAATAGTAATTCTTAATGATAATGGTAATATTAATATTTAATACTAATATTATTTATAATAGTTAAAATTATAAATTTACTACTAGTTATTATGATATTAACAATGATAACAATAATATTAATAATTATAACAATTAAATGTATCAAATTTCATATTATAATTTTAATAATATTAATAATACTAATATTAATATTAAATGTTATAATAATAATTATAATTAAACTTGTAGTTACATTTAATGTGACGACCCGGAAATTTCCGACCAAATTTAAACTTATTTTTAATATGATTTCAACACGACAAGCAAAGTCAGTAAAGTTGAGTTTCAAAATTTGTGAACTGTTTACATGAAACCATTTGACCTTTGACTTTTTCCAACAATTCACGAACAATTGTATATAAACTAATATGTAAAAATATATATAAATATAAATATAAGTGTATATACAATATTCTAAATTAATAAAGTACACTTTAATCATTTGAATTAAAATGTAAAATAGTAAATAGAATAATTAAGTTACCTTCATGTGATTATATATAAATATATATATGATAATATTATAAATATATATATGATTTCTATAAATAATTATTATTATATTGTAAGGTTTAAATACTAAACATTCAATGAATATATGTAATTATTAAATACCACGGGATTGATAAACTGCAACATTAATATATTTAATTACAAGTTAAAATATAATGTTATATTAATATTATCATATTTACTTTCATTATTAATATTAGTATTAATATTAATATTAATGTTAATATTAGTATATTATTATTTGATATTATAGATTGAATTGATACGTCAAATTTGTTATATCATATTAATTAATAATAAAATTATAATTTTAAGTTATTATTATTGTTATTACTATTATTGGATTTGATATTATTATTAATTAATAATAGTATTATTATTATTATTATTAATGTAATTATTAATTATATTAATATCAATTATAATATATAGATATAGATATAGATATATACACCATGTAACATTATTTCATTATCATATATATATATATATATATATATATATATATTTGTGTTTCTTTCCTACCCGTGAACTCCCAGTCGACATGCTTTTCAGTACAAAACAAATTAGTTAGTAAATCGTACGTCCTTTATTCTTATTTTTTTATGTTCCTGATCAAGAGTCTTGTGGAACTAATCCACCAAAGCACTAAACTCTATCTGTTTTTCTTATTCAACTATCACCTTTCTCTTCTCTCAAACAATCCATGACTGCTACTAGTTTATTGTGTCAAAACCCACAAACTGAACGCACCATCAAGTAACTTATCACCTCTTGGAATTCTCATTACCTACGATCGCTACCACCTTCATCATCTCCGGTAATCATCAAGACAACCCACCATAGAACCACCACCTTAAACTACTTTCGGTTATGATCATGAACCCGTCACCACAACACCTTCCACTATCACACACACTCTTTTCCTCCTACCGTTTTCGGTTATTTATGAGCAAGACCAAAAACCCAAATACACCTGTAAGTCGAACCCACTTCCACTCAACTGATTATGTTTCTATTATTCGTTTCTTTTTGGTCGGGAGCCAAATCAAACACCACCAAGAATGACTACCATAAACAGCCATCTCAAAACCCAATGCTATACGCTACTACACAGTATTAATTTTTTTCTGCTCAATCATAACAATCAAGCGTGATAAGGTGCTGTATTATCTAGTGAAGAATATATAAATTTATAATGCTTAGTGTTTCACTGCCAAACGAAAATATGGGGAATAAATAAAGTTATAATGGCCAACACCTATAAGCTTCAAACCCTCCGTGTATTCTTTCTTTGCTGCTACCGAAAACTTTTTAAACAAATAACCCCACCCACTCAATTTGTTTAAAGGAATATCGATAAAGAAAATGCTTATGGCCCTACTCAAGAATTTATCACTTATACAAAGCATTATTAAAAGTGTCGATTACTTGATTATGCTTTGATAATGGAAAGTGACGAGGGATGATGTGAAGACAGATTGATAATCGAATAAAGCTGTGGGTCGGTTTGATTTTTTTTTCCTGATATCAAGCCACAACACCACACGTATGTTTACTGTTGCTGCTAATTAATTTATGTTTCAGTAAACCATAACCAAAGTAACCCTCTCTCAATCACTGCTACAGGCTGCTGTTATACTATTTCTTTTCTTTTCTTTCGGTTACAGACGCTGCAACTATCACTATCATTGAGATGTTGCTGCTGCTCGAACCACCGCTGCTATACAGTTTCTGTTTCAATCGAAGATACATGATGATGGTTATGTTAATGAATGGTGATGTTGGTGAACGATGGTGATGTTGGTGAACGATGATGATGATGCAATAATTAAGATAATGATGTTAACATTAGGATAACGATGATGATGCAATAATGGAGATGATGTCGAGTGATGTATGTAACGAGTATGATGGCGATGTTATACGATGAATGATGATAATGGATAGTGATGATGTTATGATGATGAATACGAGTGAAAAGATGAACGAAACCCTTTTTCTTGTTGTCGGCCACAGTTAAAAAGATGATGCGTTAATAAATAAATTTGTATATCGGCCTTTTTCCAAATGATGAAACATGGGCTATGGTTCCTACTTGGGCCGTTTCCTTTTTAATTTCCTAGTGGGCTTACGGATCACTAATGGACTACAAGATGTATTGGGTCCAAAAGAAGAAGAAAACATATTATTGGGTTATACATGTTTCGGTTATATATTAAAACAGAAAAGATGGGTGGTGCAGATGGTCATAAAGTCTTTTGTGTGAGCGAGTGGTCACGGTTTCGAGCCCGGTTCGGGGCATTCTTTTTAGAACAAGTTTATGGAGGTAGTTTCCTTATTAAAAATTATTTCTATTAACATTTATATTATTGTGAATATTAATATTATTGTTATTATTAAGTATTATTATTACTATTGTTAATATTAGTAAGTGTTATGAAATGTATGACCTTTATTATTATTATTATCACTAACATGTATTATCAATTAGGATTATTATTATTATTATTATTATTATTATTATTATTATTATTATTATTATTATTATTATTATTATTATTATTATTATTATTATTATTATTATTATTATTATTATTATTACTATTATTATTATTATTATTACTATTATTATCTTGATTATTAACTAATATGATGTAGAAGAAAATATGGATTTAGAACTATTAAGATGGAAGTAAATATGGATGCTATAAGTAAAAATCATAAAACTTAATCGTTATTATTTTTAAGTATTATTTTTATTATCTTTATTATTATTACTATCATTATTATCATTAATAGTAAAATTGCTATATTCATAGTTATTATTATTAGTAAACCATTAATAACAAGACTATCATTTTTAAACAAATAAATATTTTGTACAATAAAACATAGTTATTACATATGCTATAATTATATTAATATTCCATATAAATATATATAAAACATATTAACATTTCTTATATAAAAACTTATATACAAATGAAGTATTTATAATATAATACTAAATATATATAGATATTAATATAACTATATTAATCACTTTATATACACATATAAAATAAATATATATAACATATAATTTAAGGTATAAAATTAAGTGTATGTTTTAAATAGAATCTAGTATAAATCTTATATAACTACGAAATATAAATAAATAATATATATAAATTAATAAAATTATGAGATTTCTATTATATGTTTTAATAGAAATACAATTGATATAGGTTCGTGAATCCGAGGCCAACCCTACACTTGTTCATTGTCGTCATATGTATTTTTACTACAAAATACAGTATGGTGAGTTTCATTTGCTCCCTTTTTAAATGCTTTTGCAATATATATTTTTGGGACTGAGAATACATGCGCTATTTTTATAACTGTTTTACGAAATAGACACAAGTACGTGAAACTACATTCTATGGTTGAATTATCGAAATCGAATATGCCCCTTTTTATTAAGTCTGGTAATCTAAGAATTAGGGAACAGACACCCTAATTGACGCGAACTCTAAAGATAGATCTATCGGTCCCAACAAGCCCCATCCAAAGTATCAGATGCTTTCGTACTTCGAAATTTATATCATGTCCCAAGGAGGATCCCGGAATGATGGGGATATTCTTATATGCATATTGTGAATGTCGGTTACCAGGTGTTCAATCCATATGAATGATATTTTTTGTCTCTATGCTTGGGACGTATGTTTATGAGAAATGGAAATATGAAATCTTGTGGTCTATTAAAATTATGAAATGATTATTTATGTTAAACTAATGAACTCACCAACCTTTTGGTTGACACTTGAAAGCATGTTTATTCTCAGGTATGAAAGAAATCTTCTGCTGTGCATTTGCTCATTTTAGAGATATTACCTGGAGTCATTCATGACATATTTCAAAAGGCGTTGCATTCGAGTCGTCGCGTTCACCAAGATTATTATTAAGTCAATTATAGTTAGATATATTATGAAATGGTATGCCTGCCGTGAACTTTTGATGTAATGAAAGATTGTCTTTTCAAAAACGAATGCAATGTTTGTAAAATGTATCATATAGAGGTCAAGTACCTCTCGATGTAATCAACTGTTGTGAATCGTTTATAATCGATATGGACTTCGTCCGGATGGATTAGGACGGGTCGCTACAGTTGGTATCAGAGCGGTGGTCGTACGAACCAGGTCTTGCATTAGTGTGTCTAACTAGTAGTCGTTAGGATGCATTAGTGAGTCTGGACTTCGACCTGGTCTGCATGTCAAAAAGTTTTGCTTATCATTTTGTGTCGAAAATTATCTGCTTATCATTCTTAGTCTAGACATGTCTTGCTGCATTAATTGCATGAATAGTGTATAGAAAAAATTCATATCTTAGCGTATCTGTTACTGTAAACCTTACCTGACATATCTCGTAAATTCCTCCGTAATCTACGAAACCTTTTGTTCTATATATATGGATATTCTATGTAATTAGAATACCATCCGTTAGCCAGAAAATCATTTCATATCTAAAAATTCTTTGTTCAATCGTACGAAATGGAATTCGTCATTAGTTCAAGTCACTCGGATTCTGAAATGGAATCCCACTCAAGCTCCGAAAGCAGTGTGACCGGAATGGATCAACCAATCAGTCATCATCTATTCTGGATGAATTGGGGATGAGTTCGTAGCCTCCTCAACCATTGGAGACAAGAAGAAGGTGATCCTTTCCATTCGCCACATTGCCCTATTGGCGAAGAACCTGAGGCACTTACCGGTGAACCTGTTCGAAACACCATCTTTTCTCTCATTTCCAGAGTATCTCGCAACAATTATATACTATACCAAATTCTAGATTATATTTATCCACTAGTCCGAACCGAAAATCACCCCGGTGTAATAGAAGAAGTCAACGAGCTTCGCGCTCGGGTAGTGGCTTTAGAGAATATGGTGCGAAGGTTACAAACACCAGCAGCACCAGCAGCATAACCAGTACCACCACCAACGCCAAAAGTACCATTACCACCACCAAAAACAACCGCATCGTAAACCTCAACTTCACAATCTGTCACGCGAACATCAACGTCATACGCACCATGGATACCAAGGAGTACCAACAACAATGAACGATGAAGTATTAATTCATAACTTCATCGAGGAAATATTCTGCGGAGAATATGTGGTTTCTAAAAGTTTTAGAGATTATTTATCTTTGCTCAAACCGAAAATTAAATATGTTTAATATCATATTGATTCATTAAATCCATAATTATATCTGAAGAAAATATATATGTATATATATTTTCATAAAGATTGTAATTAAAAATTCGTTCGTATAAACTGTTAATGGTGAAAATATTTTAACGGGTAGGTAATACCCGAGGTATATTTAGATTTCACATTAATAAGTTATACTGTACATTCTTCGAATCTGATTCAATAGTCATTTACTATCCTACTTACAACCACCGATATACGTATCCATTCACCGCAAAATAACCATTTTTATTCAATTTCATATTCGGATTTTGACCTATCAGAATCCAACAAGTGGCATAATGAAGAAAACATACGACAAAATAAAATTTGTTAGAAACAGACTAATTAACTATGATAAATTGTGTTAAGAATCCACGCTAACTGTTCCTAGCTAATTGTTCCTAGCTAACTGATTACATTTTATTTATCGCAATTTAATTATCGCAATTTACATTCTCGCAATTTACATTTTTTTTCAATTTTATTTATTGTCATTTAATTTCTGTATTTATTTTACGCACTTTAAATATCGGGACACGTATACAAGGTTTTGACATATCATATCGATGCATATATATATTATTTGGAATAACCATAGACACTCTATATGCAGTAATGATCGAGTTCTCTATACAGGGTTGAGGTTGATTCTATAATAATATATATACTTTGAGTTGTGATCGAGTCTGAGACATGTACAAGGGTCACGATACGTATTAATTAATTCGAATATTATATATTAAATTATATATGAATTATTGGACTATCAACTGTGGACTATCGACTGTGGACTAATAACATTGGACAATTAAAATGAATTAAAATATTGATTATAACATATGAAACTAAACAAATTCTTCAAGTTGCCACTTGATTTCATTTTAAACCTCATTTGTATCTTGACGATTCCAAACTATGTTCAAACATTTCATGACTCTTGAAAACACCTCAATCGATAGGATGAATCAACCGCACTTCATTCACGGAAGGAAAGATTTATACATATAGTTATGCACCTGAGAAACTCTCGGCAACTGAGTAAAAGTTTAACACGTAGCCGCGTCAGATCCTTTGGCATTTATTAGCAAAAATAATTTTTGCAATCCCTTTTCAAAGTAGCCAATTTTGTCACAGCTCCAGCAAGTCAACTTCGACTTTTCATTCGAAGTAGCCTTACTATAATCCTGATATATACGATTACCCTTTTGATACCGGAGAATTCTTTTACATTATACCATATTACCAGCAGATGTACCAGCAACCTCGTTGCTTCTTGGCTTAAATCTCTCTGACAAATCATTATATTTATTCATTGAAACCCTATCATATACTCATCCGCATCTTGTAACGAGAACTGCCATACCAATTACCGGGAATCAGCAATCAGTACTTTGAAAACTCACAACATATCTACATCAACAGTTATAGGTATGACATTTATCTCTTAGAATTATGATCTCTCATTCTGAAATTCTGAAAAGCACCCAGTCTACAAATCAATACTCTGAATGTTGAAAAAGCTGAATGAAGCAGTAGAAACTGTAGACAACCGTAAATGACCTTAACCATCAGAAGTTTGATGATAAAGAATGGAGTGTTAGGAACGCTCGATAGAAAATTTAGTACCGAAAAGCGGATTATGCGAAACTATGAAAGAAGCTGTGGACAAATCACAAAGAATAAGTTTGACTTCAAAGAATCCAAATGATTCAATGCCTGCTAAAGTCTCTAGCGAATATCTTGCTCCTTACTCTAAACCCTTGCGGACAATAGTTTCCATCATCCTCTGATCTTAGATATTCAAAGATATTATCGTACCTTTCATTTTAAATATCCTCCATATTTCTGAAGATGTTTACATAACTATTCTTATCTGAAATCATTAATCTCTTCGTGTTATCAGTGTTACATCATATAGAAACTGTTAGTTTCTATATTCTGTAAACTTTCGAGCTTAAAATATGAATGTTATTGAAGTAATGTTGGGAACTGATGCATGAGCTAGTATAATATAATGACACTTGATCAACGTGATTATATTACAGTAAGTCATGCTGAGTTTCTAATGAAACGTGATGATTCACAGACCCTAACGTCATCATGTGCCATGTTACACGACTCTTGTATTCTATTTAAACCTCTAAAATATCAAGAAAATATTTCTTGATGATTCGGTCTTTTTCAGGGTATTCTGGTAATTTAACCAATCAAGATCGTGCCATTACCATTCCCTTCTTAGAACATTAACAATGTTCATTTTGAAATTTAAATCTGCGAATTCTGGACCATTACAAGAGATGCCTAACCGCAAGAAGAAGAAACGAAGGGACAAAGCTCCGAAATAGAAATTGAAGTATAAATCGCAGCAAATAGGAGAGAGTATTAACTCTGGATGACAATGATTATAGGAAACAGTAATAGGGACACTAAAAAATAAGGGGAGATACAAAGCCCGATAACAACGTATAAATTACAAATCGTAGATATTAATAGGAATAGCAATATAAAGACACGATATAATTAAGAATAGTATCATCCCAAGGTTATATTAAAACTAAACAGATTTTTTTCTGGTGGAAGATTGAAAAGAGGGATGACAGAAATGATAATTAGGAAAATATTAGGGATTAGAACTGGACTAAGCATTTTCAAAATCTTTTGGATGTATGAACTAAGAAAGAAAGTATAGGAATGGTGAGAATAATGGAACGGAGGAGTTTAATTTATAATGGAAATATCAGACAGGGTAATCGAGGCAGATCACCGTATTTAATTATAGAGATCTTAATCTCCTTATTCGCCGAAGAATCAAATCTCTCAGATTTCAAAGATTTATTTAAATCCCTTGAATTCCAGAATTCAAACCTGACTACGTCAAAAGCTAAGACAAATCTCTATTTCCTCATTTCATTCTTTTGTGATAGCTTCACTCGTACTCTTCGAATAATCAACTTATCTTATCCATATTACTCAACAGTAATAAAACTATATTTATCAGCTCATATTCGTCAGGAAAACATTCGTATTGTTAGCCATGACGACCTCACTCAAATTTTGGGACGAAATTTCTTTAACGGGTAGGTACTGTGACGACCCGGCAATTTCCGACCAAATTTAAACTTATTTTTAATATGATTTCAACACGACAAGCAAAGTCAGTAAAGTTGAGTTTCAAAATTTGTGAACTGTTTACATGAAACCATTTGACCTTTGACTTTTCCCAACGATTCACGAACAATTGCATATAAACTAATATGTAAAAATATATATAAATATAAATATAAGTGTATATACAATATTTTAAATTAATAAAGTACACTTTAATCATTTGAATTAAAATGTAAAATAGTAAATAGAATAATTAAGTTACCTTCATGTGATTAAATATAAATATATATATGATAATATTATAAATATATATATGATTTCTATAAATAATTATTATTATATTGTAAGGTTTAAATACTAAACATTCAATGTATATATGTAATTATTAAATACCACAGGATTGATAAACTGCAACATTAATATATTTAATTACAAGTTAAAATATAATGTTATATTAATATTATCATATTTACTTTCATTATTAATATTAGTATTAATATTAATATTAATGTTAATATTAGTATATTATTATTTGATATTATAGATTGAATTGATACGTCAAATTTGTTATATCATATTAATTAATAATAAAATTATAATTTTAAGTTATTATTATTGTTATTACTATTATTGTATTTGATATTATTATTAATTAATAATAGTATTATTATTATTATTAATGTAATTATTAATTATATTAATATCAATTATAATATATAGATATAGATATAGATATATACACCACGTAACATTTTTTCATTATCATATATATATATATATATATATATATATATATATATATATATATATATATATATAGTTTGTGTTTCTTTCCTACCCGTGAACTCCCAGTCGACATGCTTTTCAGTACAAAACAAATTAGTCAGTAAATCGTACGTCCTTTATTCTTATTTATTTCTTTTTCTGTTCCTGATCAAGAGTCTTGTGGAACTAATTCACCAAAGCACTAAACTCTATCTGTTTTTCTTATTCAACTATCACATTTCTCTTCTCTCAAACAATCCATGACTGCTACTAGTTTATTGTGTCAAAACCCACAAACCGAACGCACCATCAATTAACTTATCACCTCTTGGAATTCTCATTACCTACGATCGCTGCCACCTTCATCATCTCCGGAAATCATCAAGACAACCCACCATAGAACCACCACCTTAAACTACTTTCGGTTATGATCATGAAACCGTCACCACAACACCTTCCACTATCACACACACTCTTTTCCTCCTACCGTTTTCGGTTATTTATGAGCAAGACCAAAAATCCAAATACACCTGCAAGTCGAACCCACTTCCACTCAACTGATTATGTTTCTGTTATTCATTTCTGTTTGGTCGGGAGCCAAATCAAACACCACCAAGAATGACTGCCGTAAACAGCCATCTCAAAACCCAATGCTATACGCTACTACACAGTATTAATTTTTTTCTGCTCAATCATAACAATCAAGCGTGATAAGGTGCTGTATTATCTAGTGAAGAATATATAAATTTATAATGCTTAGTGTTTCACTGCCAAACGAAAATATGGGGAATAAATAAAGTTATAATGGCCGACACCTATAAGCTTCAAACCCTCCGTGTATTCTTTCTTTGCTGCTACCGAAAACTTTTTAAACAAATAACCCCACCCACTCAATTTGTTTAAAGGAATATCGATAAAGAAAATGCTTATGGCCCTACTCAAGAATTTATCATTTATACAAAGCATTATTAAAAGTGTCGATTACTTGATTATGATTTGATAATGGAAAGTGACGAGGGATGATGTGAAGATAGATTGATAATCGAATAAAGCTGTGGGTCGGTTTGATTTTTTTTTCTGATATCAAGCCACAACACCACACGTATGTTTACTGCTGCTGCTAATTAATTTATGTTTCAGTAAACCATAACCAAAGTAACCCTCTCTCGATCACTGCTACAGGCTGCTGTTATACTATTTCTTTTCTTTTCTTTCGGTTACAGACGCTGCAACTATCACTATCATTGAGATGTTACTGCTGCTCGAACCACCGCTGCTATACGGTTCCGGTTTCAATCGAAGATACATGATGATGGTTATGTTAATGAATGGTGATGTTGGTGAATGATGATGATGACCTTGATAATGATATACGTATAACGATAATTAAGATAATGATGTTAACATTAGGATAACAATGATGATGCAATAATGGAGATGATGTAGAGTGATGTATGTAACGAGTATGATGGCGATGTTATACGATGAATGATGATAATGGATAGTGATGATGTTATGATGATGAATACGAGTGAAAAGATGAATGAAACCCTTTTACTTGTTGTCGGCCACAGTTAAAAAGATGATACGTATATAAATAAATTTGTATATCGGCCTTTTTCCAAATGATGAAACATGGGCTGCGGTTCCTACTTGGGCCGTTACCTTTTTAACTTCCTAGTGGGCTTACGGATCACTAATGGACTACAAGATGTATTGGGTCCAAAAGAAGAAGAAAACATATTATTGGGTTATATATGTTTCGGTTATATATTAAAACAGAAAAGATGGGTGGTGCAGATGGTCATAAAGTCTTTTGTGTGAGCGAGTGGTCACGGGTTCGAGCCCGGTTCGGGGCATTCTTTTTAGAACAAGTTTATAGAGGTAGTTTCCTTACTAAAACTTATTTCTATTAACATTTATATTATTGTGAATATTAATATTATTGTTATTATTAATTAATATTATTACTACTGTTAATATTAGTAAGTGTTATGAAAAGTATGACCTTTATTATTATTATTATTATCACTAACATGTATTATCAATTAGGATTATTATTATTATTATTATTATTATTATTATTATTATTATTATTATTATTATTATTATTATTATTATTATTATTATTATTATTATTATTATTATTATTATTATTACTACTATTATTATCTTGATTATTAACTAATATGATGTAGAAGAAAATATGGATTTAGAACTATTAAGATGGAAGTAAATATGGATGCTATAAGTAAAAATCATAAAACTTAATCGTTATTATTTTTAAGTATTATTTTTATTATCTTTATTATTATTACTATCATTATTATCATTAATAGTAAAATTGCTATATTCATAGTTATTATTATTAGTAAACCATTAATAACAAGACTATCATTTTTAAACAAATAAATATTTTGTACAATAAAACATAGTTATTACATATACTATAATTATATTAATATTCCATATAAATATATATAAAACATATTAACATTTCTTATATAAAAACTTATATACAAATGAAGTATTTATAATATAATACTAAATATATATAGATATTAATATAACTATATTAATCACTTTATATACACATACAAAATAAATATATATAACATATAATTTAAGGTATAAAATTAAGTATATGTTTTAAATAGAATCTAGTATAAATCTTATATAACTACGAAATATAAATAAATAATATATATAAATAAATAAAATTATGAGATTTCTATTATATATTTTAATAGAAATACAATTGATATAGGTTCGTGAATCCGAGGCCAACCCTACACTTGTTCATTGTCGTCATATGTATTTTTACTACAAAATACTGTATGGTGAGTTTCATTTGCTCCCTTTTTAAATGCTTTTGCAATATATATTTTTGGGACTGAGAATAGATGCGCTATTTTCATAACTGTTTTACGAAATAGACACAAGTACGTGAAACTACATTCTATGGTTGAATTATTGAAATCGAATATGCCCCTTTTTATTAAGTCTGGTAATCTAAGAATTAGGGAACAGACACCCTAATTGACACGAACTCTAAAGATAGATCTATCGGTCCCAACAAGCCCCATCCAAAGTACCAGATGCTTTCGTACTTCGAAATTTATATCATGTCCCAAGGAGGATCCCGGAATGATGGGGATATTCTTATATGCATATTGTGAATGTCAGTTACCAGGTGTTCAATCCATATGAATGATATTTTTTGTCTCTATGCTTGGGACGTATGTTTATGAGAAATGGAAATATGAAATCTTGTGGTCTATTAAAATTATGAAATGATTATTTATGTTAAACTAATGAACTCACCAACCTTTTGGTTGACACTTGAAAGCATGTTTATTCTCAGGTATGAAAGAAATCTTTCGCTGTGCATTTGCTCATTTTAGAGATATTACCTGGAGTCATTCATGACATATTTCAAAAGGCGTTGCATTCGAGTCATCGCGTTCACCAAGATTATTATTAAGTCAATTATAGTTAGATATGTTATGAAATGGTATGCCTGCCGTCAACTTTTGATGTAATGAAAGATTTTTCAAAAACGAATGCAATGTTTGTAAAATGTATCATATAGAGGTCAAGTACCTCGCGATGTAATCAACTGTTGTGAATCGTTTATAATCGATATGGACTTCGTCCGGATGGATTAGAACGTGTCGCTACATTTAATATATTTTATTAGTTATGTAATATTTAATAATTATATCATATATTACATGATAACATTTATTTAATATGTAATATTTATATATTTTACTTATATTACAATATAATAATTATTAATAACAACCATATGTATTTATATATAAATTCATTTTAATTTACTCTTAATTATTTTGTATTTTGTTTTGCATATTTAATTCTAATATTTAAATTATACTTTATAATTTCAAATCATCATATATACTTATATTTATATATATATATATATATATACATTTTTATTTACAAACAAGTGTTCGCGAATCATCGGGAATAGTCCAATGGGTAATTAAACATATGAAATCATCTTAATGTAATATGTCAAATGGGTTTATCTTGTTGACAACCATTATTCCAATTAATTACTATACATGATTTCACTTTTACATTAAATATTATGAAAGCTAAATGTTTAACTTATCAAAAGTCACGTGGAAATTATTGTAAAATATGCTTTGAAAAATTGATTAGGAATCTCCACTAACTTTTGTCCAATTACCATTAATTGACACGTTTGTTCTTACTTGTAAATCACTTTACCATTTATTCCGAATATCATTAAAAGAATAGATTTCTTAAATCAACTTGGACCTCATAACAAAGACTCATAATTATACAATGTATCTGATAAATTAATCATTTGATATTATCTTCTAATTCCACAGATAAACATATTAAAACAAATACGTTCATGTAAAGTATTATACGTTTAATACTTTGTTAATAATTTCAAGTTATAATATATACACATATACATATATAATTATATCCATTCATTTAATGGTTCGTGAATCGTTGGAATTTGGTCGAGGTTAAATGAATGTATGAACATAGTTTAAAATTCTTGAGATTTAACTTAACAAACTTTGCTTATCTTGTCGGAAACATATAAAGATTAAAGTTTAAATTTGATCAGAAATTTCCGGGTTGTCACATCTCCCAACCCCGGACCCGCCCCAAAAGAAATTGCACCTTATGGATTCGAGTAGCTTGATCACACTAGCTGGCGCATGATGTAACGACCCTACTTTTTCCGTTATCTTTTACCGTTAATTATTTAACGACTGTTAACTGTTATTCGTGCCACGTCATTTCTATGACCTATATTATTATTTTAGTAATAATATATTAATTATTATGTGTTAAATGAATATTTGTATTCACATTTTAAATCGTATGTTTCTACGTGTCGCAGATTTCTATCCGGCGAATCTTTTCGGTTTTCAAACCAATGGTCAAGTTTTAGGGATTTTTAAGTCCTAATTATTTTAAATATGATATTTTAGGGTCATATGATTATATATAGTATTTATATATATTTTTCGTCGCGTTTTTTTATCTTTCCGGATTTTTAATCGCTTTTCGGGTTTCGATCGAGCGTTCGGGCGACAAGGAAATTATCAAAATACAAAATTGGGCTAAGTGGGGCCCACCCCACTCACCCATTCGGTCGAATGCAAGGGGGAGGGGGTAACCCCTTTTGATTTCTTTTTGCTAGTTTTTTTTTTTTTTTTTTTTTTCATTCTACATTTTATCACTTAAACCTGAATTTCATTTTTCTCTCAACCTTTCCTCTCCCTCTCCTCTTTGGCCATCACCACCACCATCCAAAATCATCATCATCTTCATCAAATTGTTAATCATTTCAAAGGGCTTTCATCATAATCGGATTCACCGCATCGTTCTCTACGCGCTCATACTTTTTATTTCTTGATTAGGGTATAAACCCTAACCCTAGCTTTTTAATTTTTCATTTATTTTTCTGTTTTTATATATTATATTAGTAGTAAGATGATTATATGTTATTGTATTGTTGATTGTATGCGTAGAAATGCTCGTTATTTCATGTTTTCGGTTTGATTGTTTTGGGACAGCGGTTTGATTGTTGTTTTCTGTATATATAACTGATATAAAAGTGAAATTAAAGTGTTTAGATGAGTTCCTCTCATCAATACATTAATTTTAGACTCTGGATTCATGTTATTTCGATTCCCGGAGCTCTAGTTATGCTTAAAATGGTGTTTTGTTGAGATTAAAATGTGAAAACGAATTGAATCAGGTATGGTCTGACTTTGTAATCATTTTTGGAGTCTTTAAGGTGTACTAGTGTGTTAGGATTGATGATGGGATGAACTTTCATGTTTGGGTCATTGAAATCCGAGCCACGGATCACCCGGTATGACTAGAACATGTTTTTGAACGGATTAAAGCTACAAGTTGTTTCATGGCTGTAAGTCATGACTTGTTTGCTGTTCTTGGGGTGTTCTTGAGCACACTAATGTTTCGGGTGGGTTGGTTAGGCGAAGATAAATATAAGACTCGCCGAAAACTGATTCCCGGGGCTCAAGTTATGACCCGATGAACTTTTAATTAAAACTTAAGGTTATTAATTATGACTTATGATATAAATAATGAATTTCATTATTAATAAATTACTTATTAATAAATTACTTATGATATAAAAAGTAATTAATTTAATTTAAGACTTATGATATATATATATATATATATATATATATATATATATATATATATATATATATATATATATATATATTTATTATATCATTTATTAATTACTTATGATTTAATTAAACATTTAATCAAACTTATAATTAATAATACTTTTATTATTAATGAAAAATACTTATGGTAAGTATTAAACTTATATTATGAGATTATTATAATAAGACTTGTAATAAGGATTAATTAATCACTTAATTATTATAAGGCTTAGTTATTATTTAATTATAATCTAATTATTAAATACTTATGATTTAATGATTATAATTAGAAACTTATGATATGATTAATAATTCATTATTAATTAATAATACTTATATTATGATTAATATTTAATTAATTAATTAAATACTTATGTTATATTAATTATATCATTTAAACTTATGTTAACTTTGATAATTCATTTAATTTAATTAGAACTTATGTTATGACATAATTATACATATATGACTTTAATTAATATTATAACCTATATTATTATTATAACTTATACTTTTAAAATTAACGTTGACTATGTTTGACCAAGGTTGACTTTTGAGTTGACTTTCGACTGACTTTGACTTTCAGTTGACTTTTGTTGACTTTCTAATTAAGAAAAATTTCCTAACTTATAAACTTTCCAAAAATATCAACTTTCTAAATTTGGAAACTTTCCAAAAATAGAAACTTTCCTAAAATAGAAACTTTCCTAAAATAGAAACTTTCCTAAAATAGAAACTTTTCAAAAATGGAAACCTGCTAAAAATAAAAACTTTCTAAAAATAGAAAGTGTGTGTCCGTACGCTGTTTCGATCAAACTGATGCATGTTGAGTGTTGTTCTATGTCTACTTGCAACATGTACAATAGCTATCATACTACGACTTGACCTAAGTTAGTTATTTATATCGACCTGCTTTATTTATAGGTCGGCGTTGTGATCATTCCTGATCACTTTACTTCATTGTTGTTCGCATTTTTGTCTGGTTACTTCATTTGCTTTAAGGTGAGTTATAGTCCCATTTTTCTATTTTAAATCTTTTGGGATGGGAATACATGCAATTTATTTTATATTTTGGACACAAGTGGAAATTGGTTTAAATTATTTATTGTGAGTCGAACAAAAATATTCCCTAATCTGGTAATTGTAATCACTGGTTTCTGCTGGTGAACGCGGATCCTATGGATAGATCTATCGGGTTTGACAACCCCATTTCGAGCTAGTTACGCTAGCAATTTATAATCGGAATGTTTAGTAATTCGTATTTAGTTGAAGATATACTTGTTCGGTGTATATTATTTATTGTGCTTGGCAAGGGTAAATAAATGGTTAAGTGGTTACAGGTGTCTCACGGAAGATGAAATAATGTTTTTATATGTTTTCTAGCATATAATTTTGTGGTCCAAAAAGGAGTTTTTATGTTTTCAAACATAAATTTTTATGGTTTAAATTAAATATTGTTTGCAATATTAAATATATAATTCACTCAACATTTTTATTGACAGTTACTCGCATGTTTTATTCTCAGATTCATGATTGATTGCTTCCGCTGTGCTTAGAGAGTCTGCATTTTTATGATGGCAGCTTTTGTTAAACATTAACTTGCATTCTATTTTGATACATTTAATAGTGAATGTTGTTGACTTTGTTTTGGTCAACTTCTGGTTAAGTAATAATGTATGGTTTTTCTAAACTTACATATTTTGGTAGGTTTCCTTTATAGGAAATCATTTTTAAATAAAAAATGCAAAGTTATTTATCAAATTCATATAGAGTTATGATCAAGCTGTGGGACCAAGAAAACGATGGTCGTCAAGTGTACTTTGACGGGTCGTTTCAGTTGGTATCAGAGCTCTGGTTGTAGGGAATTAGGTTGCATTGATGTCGTTACTTGAGTCAATAGGGTGCATTAGTGAGTCTAGTCTACAGCCCGGCCTATAATATATTATTACATGTGGTTATTTGTATCGTATTGGTATGTATATTGTTATCATACATACATCTCTGTTATGTTCTGAATCCGGGAGGAACTCCCGTTCCGATTTAAACGTATTCTCCGACTCATGCGAGTTCATCTCTATAAGAACACCTCGGATAGTGAAACCGAGGGATGTCATTCTTGACTTCTGAAATTCTCGGCATTTCTATGTCATCTGTTATGGTTATGTATATAACGTTTGAGTTATATTACGTGATATGTCATCCTTGACTTCTAAAGGCTCAGCATTTCAATGCCAGCTATTATGTTTAGGTATATAACATTCTTGTTATATTACGTGCCTTGGTGTCGTGGTGCCTTTGTGCTTTGGGTTGCGAATCGGAAACGTCATTCTTGACATTTAAAGATTCTTGATACTTCAAAGACATTTTTATGTCATCGTTACTCTTATTCATTACTTTTGATGTTTTTGCCCCTTGTGCTATTCTTAGCACATTGTTTAAGAAATCGTTTTAGAGAAATTGTGTGGAAATATGAGGTTGATCGCGTGTCCTGACCTCATTTAGTGGTATTGGAATGGAACTATGAATTAGTGAAATATAATGGCATCAGGCCAGCGTGATTATATTACGTTAATTCATAAAGAAATTCCAATATTGTGACATGAGGAATAGAAAGCGAGTCAAAGAAAAATTTTACACCACTCATTCAGAAATTCCAATGTTATTACATGAGTAAGGAAAATACTCATTATCTTATTTGTTGAAATACGAGAAGCTTGTTGTGATGACCCGAAAATTTTTGACCAAATTTAAATTTAATCTTTGTATGATTAACATTTCCGACACGATAAGCAAAGTCTGTAAAACTGAATCTCAAAATTTTTGAACTACTTTCATATATTCAAATACCTTTTGATTGTTCTTGACAATTCGCGAACAATTATATGTATATATATATATATATATATATATATATATATATATATATATATATATATATATACACTATAACTTGAAAACATAACAATGTATTAATTGTTTGATACCGTACATTAAAATTATTGGTTTAAATATTTATTTGAATATATATGATAAGTTAGAATATTAATTGTATGAATAACTTGCGACGTATATTTTAAAACGTGTTTAAAAATATTGAGAATAGATATTAACTTGGTTATGAAACGTTTGATAAATACTATTATATTAATAAATAACGAGACAATGATTTATAGAAGTAAATAATCAAAACACTCGAAAGATTAAGATATACTTTGAGTGATATAGTTTATGGATAATTTAAGGCTATATTTTGACAAAGGTACGTGTCACGAAACGTAAAATGCAAGTTTTCTAAGTGTACGAAAATGCGTTCGAGAAACCAAAATCGGGACATAAGTCGAGTAACAACGTACGAGTCATCGGAACGAAAATTACAGGTCAACTATGCACATGAATTTAATATAATATATAATTAATTATATAAATTAAATATATAATATATATATTTAAATAATATGTCGACAAACAAGAAAACAAAAGTTTGTGAGCTGGATCAGAGGGCCATGCGATCGCATGGCCTTGAAGCACAAATCCCATGCGATCGCATGGGGTACTTTTTCAGAAAAGGTTCTATAAATTGCTCAGTTTTCACACTCTTTCTGTTAATCATATATTACTTCGTATTTATTTCATTTATTATTATTATTATTATTATTATTATTATTATTATTATTATTATTATTATTATTATTATTATTATTATTATTATTATTATTATTATTATTAAGATTAATATTATTATTAATCTAATTATTATTAATATTATTAATAAAATACTACGACGAGGTTATGAGCGTGTCACTTTCAAAATGGTTTTCAAGCGGGATAGAGCTAAGGAAATTATGGGTTATTGCCAAGGAGGTTATGGGTAATGGTCGGGGGTATAATGGTGAATCAAACTTAGTGTTTATCATCTCCGTTACGTCTACGTACTTTTCTACAATATTGAATCTCAATATTAATACGTAAGCATTTATATTTTATATTTTATAAATTAATAGTGTATACATACTAGTGCTCGAGTGTATATATTTATACATGCTTGTATGCTAAATTTTGTCGTTAAACAGTTTATAATAAATCACGAATTAAATACATATATTACGGGTAAAAGGTATATGATATACATGTTTTCGGAAATCTGGCGAAAAATCAATTACTTTTCATTTAGATATCGAATAGTTTCGAGGAACGAATCAAAAGATATGGTCAACTGAATTATAATTGACATTAATTGGAATTGCTTTTTGAATCTGCAATTAATACTTAAACAACTTGTTTACGAGATTGATAAAATGGATTTTTAAATATTACCAACCGAGTAAATGAATCCTTATATAAGGTACGTCTCGTTTGTTGAACTATTGTCAAAATTGACTTTTTGAAACAACTTTGAATAACTTTTGTATGTCAATTTCGAGCATTAGGATTGTGATACACTATGACCTGACCTAGCTTGATAGACATTTATTGACCAACATATGTTCTCTAGGTTGAGATCTACGATTATTTGATATACCGAGTTTCGGTCACATTACGATGAACAACTTTATGTGCTGCTAAGGTGAGTTTCATATGATCCCTTTTACTCAATATATTTTTGGGCTGAGAATACATGCGACTGTTTATAAATACTGAAAATACTAGATTTATATGCGTGAGTTTCATTGCTCCCTTTTTAATTGCTTTTGCAATCTATATTTTTGGGCTGAGAATACATGCAATTTATTTTAAACGCAATGGATACAAGTACATACTAAATTCTACACTGAGTTTGAACCGAAAATCCCTTAGCTTTGGTAACTAGTAGCTGCCAGTACATAGGATATGGACTGGTGGGCGCGAATAACAGTATATGGATCCATAGGGCTTGACATCCCCGTCCGAGCTAGAGCGCTAGCCTTTTAACGGACGTGTGTTATTTGAGTTTAGGACATGTTGGTTTGCGTGTATTAAAACGAATGGGGTATTTATCATTATAACGTTAAAGCTTAGTTACCAGGGTGCTCTGTTATGTAGAATCTATTGATAAACGTTTCTGGATGAAACAACTGAAATCTTGTGATCCATCTTTATATACAGATTATGCGAAACATACAAACTATGAACTCACCAACCTTTGTGTTGACACTTGTTAGCATATTTATTCTCAGGTTCCCTAGAAGTCTTCCGCTGTTTGCTTATATGATAGACAAGCTATGTGCATGGAGTCTTATATGGCATATTTTTCAAGGAAACGTTGCATTCACCAAATCATCACCATGTATCTTATTTTGACTGCATTGTCAACGGAAGTACTATTGTAAACTATTATTTACGGTGATTGTCTATATGTAGAAATCATCAGATGTCAAAAACCTTTGATTTAAATATTCATTTATGGTGTGCCTTTTCAAAAGAATGCAATGTTTACAAAACGTATCATATAGAGGTCAAATACCTCGTAATGAAATCAATGAATGACGTATTATCCATATGGATTTGGAGCGATCGTCATAGTTGGTATCAGAGCGTTGGTCCTAGTGAACCAGGTCTTGCATAAGTGTGTCTAACTGATAGTTGTTAGGATGCATTAGTAAGTCTGGACTTAGACTGTGTCTGCATGTCAAAAGTTTTGCTTATCATTCCTTGTCAGAAATTACCTGTCTATCATCTTAAGTCTAAACGCGTCTTATTGCATTGATTGCATTGATAGTGTATAGACAAAATTCATATCTTGGCATATCTATTACAGTAAACTTTGACTGCCATCTTCCGAAAATTTCTCCGTAATTTACGGGATTTTGGTATTATATATACATATGTAAATTATGTATTGAAGAGTACCAATCAAATTCTATAATCTATTTTATATCAAAAATCATCTCTCTAATTATACAAGATGGATCTCATATCTAGTTCAAATTCCTTAAATTCCGACAGCTATTCCGATATGGATATTCACCTGAACTCTGAAGAAAGTGTAACCGGAATGGATCAACCAATCAACCATCACCTATTCTGGATGAATTGGGGATGGGTTCGTAGCCTACTTAATCATTGGAGACAAGAAGAAGGTGATCCCTTCCATCCACCACATTCACCTCTTAGCGAAGAACCTGAAGCACTTACCGGCGAACCTATTCGTAATACTATTTTCTCTCTCATTTCCAGAGTATCGCATCAGAATTATATACTATCCCATATTATAAATCTTATTTATCCGATCGTCCGAACCTAGGGCTGTGCATGGTCCATACCCGGACCGAACCAGACGATACCCGGACCGGACCGAAACCCAAATTTTTATGAAAATAAGAACCGAGGACCGGACCATTTCTACACGGTTCGGTTCGGTCCGATTCTTGCTTCGGTCCAAATGGTCCGGGTAAATACCCGGCCCATTCATATTTTTTGGAAAAACTAATATATATTCTTTCATTCCAAAATTTAGAAATGTACATCACATAACTATCAATCTATAATACGTTTAACATAAAAAAACTTAATCAAATTAATCAAAATTCATTATTAAAGTAGTAACCATAACTTTAGATGATAGAAATGCATGATGTTATCATGTTTACGGTAAGAAAACACTAATCTAACTTTCAAATAGTAAGCAAATTTGTAACGACCCTGAAAATTTCAACGCTTATTTATTAATAATAATTATTATTAATACATGTGATTAAACGAATGTATGTAATTACATTTACATGTTGCCATGATTGCCCGTACTTGACTTTTAAATGCCCGGAACGTCTTTGTGACACACAAAACTTCACGAATAATATTTTTGGGATATTATTTACATTCATGATTATTTATTATTAATCATTTTAATTAACCAAGGTTAGTGGTTAATTACTTGGGCTTTATCTATTTAATTGCATCTTTATTTAAACTTGCGCCTTTAATTAATAGACTTGGACTAGTAAGCCCACCCTACAATTTATATGGACTTGTAAGCCCATTTCTTAAGCTAGTATTATATTAAGGTTGAGGACTTCGGACCGTTTACTTGCACACCTTTACTTGCACACCTTTACTTGCACACCTTGACTTAGGTTGAGGACTTCGGACCGTTTACTTGCACACCTTTCCCGACTACTACTTTACCGCTACTACATATCATTGTGAGTTATAGCATTCCCATTTTACTTTAACTTATTTCGGGAACTGAGAATACATGCGGATTTTATGTTTTACATACCAGGCATGACTACTTAAACTTTATATATGTGTGGGTTATATAACGGCAGAAACATTCCCTTTATCTCGGTAACGTTTAATCATTGGTTTTTGAACCGTGAACGCGAATCTTAGATATGGATCCATAGGGTTTGACATCCCCACTCGGGCTAGTCGCGCTAGCATTTAACGAGTGTTTAATACTTCGAGGTTATACGCACTTGCCAAGTGCACTTTCAGGGGGTACGTAAACGTTAAGTTAGTTACCGGGTGCCCACGGTTAAGCATATACTTTTACATACTTTTGAAACGCTCGTTGTAGCACTGAAATCTCGTGGCCTACTTACATTACTGTTATACTTAAACTATAGCCCACCAACCTTTGTTTTGACGTTTTTAAGCATGTATTTCTCAGGTGCTTGAAGTTGCTTCCGCTGTCATACTTGTTTTGCCATAGACACCCTGCTGCTTAGAGATGTCCGGCATAAACTACTTTATCTTTGCATTCAAACTATTAGTACTTTTGAACTATTATTGTAACGACCATTTGGGGTCACGTACACTTATGATTTGCTTCTACTTAGCGAATCATGCTTTTGAATTGTAAAACTTTCGATGTTGGTTTAGACATCACTTTAGTTAATGAATGCAAACTCTTTTTGAAAACGCATATAGTACTTAACCTTGTAATGATCCTGTTGTTGATGGTCCGTACATGATGATTTAGTACGGGGCGTCACAAAATTCGGCAAGAATACGATGTTATATTATCTACAAAGACCAACTTGTTTATGCATTCATCGATAAGTTTATTATATAGCAACTTTAGTATATAGCAAACGTCGACAATTGTTTATAAAATACTTTTCATAGTTATCTTTTTTGTTTGTAAATGTAGATAATGAATGTAATATGGTTTGTACGATGCCGAACACGAATATTATTCTTCAAATCACCAAAGAATATATCACATATATATACATCATCCGGTTCGGTCCAAAACCATGGTTTTTTCGGGTTTGGCCCGGACCGGACCGAAACCCGAAAAAATGGAAAACTGTGGACCAAGGACCAGACCAAATAACTTCGGGTATTTCGGTTTTGGTTCGGTTCCTCCTCGGTTCTCGGTTTTTTTCGGTTCTACCCGGACCATGCACACCCCTATCCGAACCACCGATCATCCCGGTATAATAGAAGAAGTCAACGAGTTTCGTGCTCGGGCAGTGACTTTGGAGAATATGGTACAAGGGTTACGAACACCAGCAGCAGCACCCGCAGCATAACCGGTACCACCATCATCCACACCAACACGATCATTACCACCACCAACAACCACATCCGCATCACACGCCTCAACATCACAATTTGTACCTCGGATATCAACATCATACGCACCATAGGTACCAAGAAGTACCAGCAATGACAAACGATGAAGTATGGATTCATAACTTCATCGGAGAAACATTCTACGGCGATTATGTAATTTCTAAAGTTTAGAGATTATCTATTCTAGCCTTAACCCTAAATCAGATAGAGTAGAAACCCTTATCCGAATGGTGTAAGATACAAGCTAGACTTGTTTTACCAACAGCATCAACAATACCCTTAGCCTCACCAGCACAGTCAGTGCTGTCAACATCGTCAGAATCAGCAGCACCTCTAACATCACAAGCTCCGTCGGTTCAAGATAGCACCGTGGACATCATTAAGAGTCAACAACGAGTATATTGTATCAATGAGTTATGAAGTAATAACTCAATTCATCTAAAGAATTTATATGTATATCTTATATATATAAATTTTAAAACCATCATGAATCTTTTCGTACTAAGCTATTACGTGTGAATTTTAAGGGGTAGATACTACTCGGTTAATTCATATTACTAATATGCTATGATGTACATCCTTCATTAACAACTTAACCATCGTTAACTACAAATATCTGTTTCAACTCAATGAATTCCATTTCATAATGAACTTAGTGTATTAATCAATTACATGTTTGATTTTACACTTTTATCTTCGATGTACTCGAAACTTTCTAGAAAACATCATTTATATCTTATGAAGTTCAGAAGAATTCCACGAGCATCAACATCCTTCACCGAGGAATAAGAATAAATAATGAAGTATTGATTTCATTAGTGAAATACTCCGTGAATATTATGTAATCTTTAATGTTTTAGAGATTATTCATTCAATTCAAAAATCAAATGAGCTTAATATGATATTAACTCATCAAATCTGTATTACATCTGAAGAAAATATACATACATATATTTTCATAAAGACGGTAAAAAAAAAATTCTTTTGTACAAAGTATTAATTGTGAAATCTTTAACGGGTAGGTAATACTCGGGAAATATATAAGTTCACAATTAATATGTTATACTGTACATTCTTCAACTTTGATTCAAAAATTATTAACTATGCTCACAGCGATATACAATCGTTTCCATACAAATTCAATTACATATTCTGATTTTGAAAAATCAGAATCCAAGCCAAGATTTAACAGAAAACATCACTCTTAGATTCTTACATCTTTCAAATGCTATACATTGACTTCAAAACTGTGCTAGAACATCACTTCTATTCATAAACCCAGAAAGAAAGAAAAAATTTTTGTATCGTTCAAAATTCTAGAATATCATATGTATCTTGACAATTACAATCTTCATGCAAACCCTTCAAACTTTTGAAAACACCTCGGATTGATAATCAACGATTCGGTTATGATAACTTTGAATGCTGATGAAGCAGCAAAAACTGTAAACGACCTTAACAGCCAAAAGTTTGATGATAAAGAATAGTGTGTTGGCAAAGCTCAGAAAAAGAGAAGATTTGGAACTGGAAAACGGATTGAGCAAAGTATGAAGGAGGCTGTGGATAAATCACAAAGACTAAACCTGCCTTCAAAGAATCCAAATTATTCAGTATCTGCTAAAGCCATTAACAAATACCTTGCTTCCGAATCTAAACCCTTGCGGACAATATTCTTCATCATCCTCTGATATTAGAAATTCTAAGATATCATCGTATCTTTCATTATAAATATCCTCCATATTTCTGGAGATAATTCCATAATCATTCTTATCGAAAATCAATTTTCTCCTTACGATATCTGTGTAACATCATAAAAGAAACTATTTTAGTTTCTAAATTCTGAAACCTTTGAGTTTAAAATATGAATATTTTTGAAGTGGTGTTGGGAACTGAAGCATGAGTTAGTATAATATAATGACACTTGATCAACGTGATTATATTACAGTAAGTCATGCTGAGTTTCTAATGGAACGTGATAAAGGTTCACAGATCATACCCTCATTATAAACCATGTTACATAACTCTTTCATTCTATTTAACCTCTAAATTATCAAGAAAATATTTTCTTAATGATTCGGTCTTTTTCGAGGTATTCTGGTAATTTGACAAGTCAGATTGTGCTATTACCGTTTTTTTTTAAAACATTAATTATGTTCATTCCGAAATTCATACCTACGAATTCTGGACCATTATTCGCTTGATTTAAAGTCGGAAAGATAAAACAAAAGCATGAAGCTTCAAAATATCAATGGGAGTATATATAAATAAATTGGAGAGAGTATTAACTATGGATGTCAATAATTATGGAAAGACAGAAGCAGAGACATCGAAATATAAGGGAAGATATAAAACTCAACAACTACCCAGAAATTACAAACCGTGTATATCAATGCGTATAGCAATATAAAGACACGGGAGAATGAAAAATACTATAACCCCAAGGTAATGGTAGAAGAAAATAACTTCCTCCGGTGGTAGATGAAAAAGAAGAATGGCAGATATGAAATTTAGGAGTATATCAAGAATCAGAATTGGATGAAGCATTTTTTTACAATCTTTTGAAAATAGGAAATGAGGAAGAAGATGTAAGAGTGATGAAAATAATGAAACGGAAGAGGTCAATTTATAGCGAAATATCAAACATAGCAATCGAAGCAAATTACGCATTTAATCAAAAGAAATCTTAATTTTCTTAAATTCCGAAGAATCAAATCTTATTTAGATTATGAAGATTTTCTATTCCTTAAATTATGGAAATCAATCGTTAATACGTCAAGAGTTAAGACGAATCTCTATTCTTCATTTCACTCTTTTACGATAACTTCTCTCATACGCTTCGAAAAATCGGATTGTTTTATCCATATTATTTAACGGTGATAAAACTCTATTTATCTACACATATACGGCATGAAAACATTTTTATTGCTAGTCATGACGACCTCACTCAAATTTCGGGACGAAATTTCTTTAACGGGTAGGTACTGTGATGACCCGAAAATTTTTGACCAAATTTAAATTTAATCTTTGTATGATTAACATTTCCGACACGATAAGCAAAGTCTGTAAAACTGAATCTCAAAATTTTTGAACTACTTTCATATATTCAAATACCTTTTGGTTGTTCTTGACAATTCGCGAACAATTATATGTATATATATATATATATACGCTATAACTTGAAAACATAACAATGTATTAATTGTTTGATACCGTACATTAAAATTATTGATTTAAATATTTATTTGAATATATATGATAAGTTGGAATATTAATTGTATGAATAACTTGCGACGTATATTTTAAAACGTGTTTAAAAATATTGAGAATAGATATTAACTTGGTTATGAAATGTTTGATAAATACTATTATATTAATAAATAACGAGACAATGATTTATAGAAGTAAATAATCAAAACACTCGAAAGATTAAGATATACTTTGAGTGATATAGTTTATGGATAATTTAAGGCTATATTTTGACAAAGGTACGTGTCATGAAACGTAAAATGCAAGTTTTCTAAGTGTACGAAAATGCGTTCGAGAAACCGAAATCGGGACATAAGTCGAGTAACAACGTACGAGTCATCGGAACGAAAATTACAGGTATGCACATGAATTTAATATAATATATAATTAATTATATAAATTAAATATATTATATATATATTTAAATAATATGTCGACAAACAAGAAAACAAAAGTTTGTGAGCTGGATCAGAGGGCCATGCGATCGCATGGCTTTGAAGCACAAATCCCATGAGATCGCATGGGGTACTTTTTCGGAAAAGGTTCTATAAATTGCTCAGTTTTCACACTCTTTCTGTTAATCATATATTACTTCGTATTTATTTCATTTATTATTATTATTATTATTATTATTATTATTATTATTATTATTATTATTATTATTATTATTATTATTATTATTATTATTAAGATTAATATTATTATTAATCTAATTATTATTAATATTATTAATAAAATACTACGACGAGGTTATGAGCGTGTCACTTTCAAAATGGTTTTCAAGCGGGATAGAGCTAAGGAAATTATGGGTTATTGCCAAGGAGGTTATGGGTAATGGTCGGGGGTATAATTGTGAATCAAACTTAGTGTTTATCATCTCCGTTACGTCTACGTACTTTTCTACAATATTGAATCTCAATATTAATACGTAAGCATTTATATTTTATATTTTATAAATTAATAGTGTATACATACTAGTGCTCGAGTGTATATATTTATACATGCTTGTATGCTAAATTTTGTCGTTAAAAAGTTTATAATAAATCACGAATTAAATACATATATTACGGGTAAAAGGTATATGATATACATGTTTTCGGAAAGCTGGCAAAAAATCAATAACTTTTCATTTAGATATCGAATAGTTTCGAGGAACGAATCAAAAGATATGGTCAAATGAATTATAATTGACATTAATTGGAATTGCTTTTTGAATCTGCAATTAATACTTAAACAACTTGTTTACGAGATTGATAAAATGGATTTTTAAATATTACCAACCGAGTAAATGAATCCTTATATAAGGTACGTCTCGTTTGTTGAACTATTGTCAAAATTGACTTTTTGAAACAACTTTGAATAACTTTTGTATGTCAATTTCGAGCATTAGGATTGTGATACACTATGACCTGACCTAGCTTGATAGACATTTATTGACCAACATATGTTCTCTAGGTTGAGATCTACGATTATTTGATATACCGAGTTTCGGTCACATTACGATGAACAACTTTATGTGCTGCTAAGGTGAGTTTCATATGATCCCTTTTACTCAATATATTTTTGGGCTGAGAATACATGCGACTGTTTATAAATACTGAAAATACTAGATTTATATGCGTGAGTTTCATTGCTCCCTTTTTAATTGCTTTTGCAATCTATATTTTTGGGCTGGGAATACATGCAATTTATTTTAAACGCAATGGATACAAGTACATACTAAATTCTACACTGAGTTTGAACCAAAAATCCCTTAGCTTTGGTAACTAGTAGCTGCCAGTACATAGGATATGGACTGGTGGGCGCGAATAACAGTATATGGATCCATAGGGCTTGACATCCCCGTCCGAGCTAGAGCGCTAGCCTTTTAACGGACGTGTGTTATTTGAGTTTAGGACACGTTGGTTTGCGTGTATTAAAACGAATGGGGTATTTATCATTATAACGTTAAAGCTTAGTTACCAGGGTGCTCTGTTATGTAGAATCTATTGATAAACGTTTCTGGATGAAACAACTGAAATCTTGTGATCCATCTTTATATACAGATTATGCGAAACATACAAACTATGAACTCACCAACCTTTGTGTTGACACTTGTTAGCATGTTTATTCTCAGGTTCCCTAGAAGTCTTCCGCTGTTTGCTTATATGATAGACAAGCTATGTGCATGGAGTCTTATATGGCATATTTTTCAAGGAAACGTTGCATTCACCAAATCATCACCATGTATCTTATTTTGACTGCATTGTCAACGGAAGTACTATTGTAAACTATTATTTACGGTGATTGTCTATATGTAGAAATCATCAGATGTCAAAAACCTTTGATTTAAATATTCATTTATGGTGTGCCTTTTCAAAAGAATGCAATGTTTACAAAACGTATCATATAGAGGTCAAATACCTCGTAATGAAATCAATGAATGACGTATTATCCATATGGATTTGGAGCGATCGTCATACTTGTTTTAGACAAACTACCTATCTCGTGCTTTATCTTTCATACCTCGCTTGTTAGCGACAGCTTCACACGTGAACAGTTTTGGTCCAAGGACTTATGTCCTGATAATAGTTAAAACGACATTTAACTCATTGGTATTCATGACCACGTAACATTTGTGGGTCAATGTCGCACGACGATCCAAGTCCTCCACTCGATCTTTTACGATCTTACTTAAATTCGTAACCTTTGAAATACGAATACCCTGTTTATCAGAATTTTTACACATTTGTTTATTTGTGTGGTCCCCACGAGATTTATGGGCGAATAGAAGTAATAAAATATTCCATCACGAATGCAATTTATAAAATCATATATGTACGTATAAATTTAAATGAATAAATGTGATGACCCGGAAATTTCTGACCAAATTTAAATTTAATCTTTGTATGATTAACGTTTCCGACATGATAAGAAAAGTCTGTAAAACTGAATCTCAATATTTTTGAACTATTTTCATATGTTCAATTACCCATTCAATGTTCTCGACGATTCGCGAACAATTATATAGATACATATATATATACACACTATAACTTGAAAACGTAACAAAGTGTTTATTTAAATAACATAATTTGGACACATACAATAATAAGGAATATTAACTGTTGGAATTAGATATATGAATAACTTGTGATATGTATTTTAAAACGTGTATATTAATATTGAAAATATATATTTAACAATACGATAAAATATAATATTAACTTGGTCATAAAACGAATTGTTATTATATATATATTAACAAATAGCGAGACGATGATTTATAGAAGTAAATGACCAAAACACTCAAAAGTTTAAGATATACTTTAAGTAGTATAGTTTAGGGATAATTTAAGGCTATATTTTGACAAAGGTACGTGACACGAAACGTAAAATGCAAGTTTTCTAAGCGTACGAAAATGCGTTCGAGAAACCGGAACCGGGACATGAGTCGAGTGATAACGTACGAATCATCGAAACAAAATTTACAAATCAACTGTGCACGAGAATATAATATAATATATAATTAATTAATATAAATTATATATATTATATAATAAATTAATATGTCGACAAACTAGATTACAAAATCAGATGTGGACTGGAAATGGGAGCCATGCGATTGCATGGCATCCCCTCACACAAACCATGCAATCGTATGGCTGTGGTGGACAGGCCAGGTCTATAAAGCTCGAACGTTTTTCAATTTGTGTATCACTCTATCTCTCGCACACATACACTTACATAATAATAATATTATTATTATTATTATTATTATTATTATTATTATTATTATTATTATTATTATTATTATTATTATTATTATTATTAATCTTATAATTAGGAGTATTATTATTAGTATTATACATAAAATAATACGATGAGGTTATGTCCAAATCATTTCAAAACGGGTTTTTCGAGTGGGATATAGCTAAGGAAATTATGGGTTATAGATATGGAGGTTATGGGTATGGATCAGGGGTATAGCTCGTAAAGTCAACCTAGTGTTTATCATCTCTGTTGCGTCTACGTACTTTCCTGCAATATTGAATCACAATATTGATACGTGAGCATTCATATCTTATCTTTTATATATTAATTGGGTATCCATGTCTAATGCTCGAGTACATATATTTATGCATGCTTGTATGCTAATTTTCATTATTAAACAGTTTATAATGAATCACGAATTAAATACATATATTACTGGTAAAAGGTATATGATATACATGTTTTTGGAAAGCTGGCGAAAAATTAATAACTTTTCATTTAGAAATTGCGTAATTTCGATGAACGAATTAAAAGATTTGGTCAACTGAATTATGATTGACGTTAATTGGAATTGCTTTTGAATCTGCAATTAATATTTAAACAACTTGTTTGTAAGATTGATAAATGGGATTTTTGAATATTACCAACCGAGTAAATGAATCCTTATATAAGGCACGTCTCGTTTTGATGAACAATTGTCAAAATTGATTGTTTTATCATATTTTAAAGCCTTATAAAAACTATAATCTAATTTTACAAGAATTGAGAAACTATGTGAAATGTTAAAATGTTTCGATTGTCATGATCATTCAACTGTAGTATTGAGTAAGATTGACTTATTGAAACGACTTTTGATAACTTTTGTATGTCGATCTCGAGCATTAGGATTATGATACACTATGACCAGACCTAGCTTGTTAGACATTTATTGACCAACATATGTTCTCTAGGTTGAGATCTACGATTATTTGGTATTCCAAGTTTCAGTCACATTTCGGTGAATGACTTTATGTGCTGCTAAGGTGAGTTTCATATGCTCCCTTTTTAATTGCTTTTGCAATCTATATTTTTGGGCTGAGAATAAATACACATTATTTTAAACGCAATGGATACAAGTACATACTAAATTCTACACCGAGTTTGAACCAAAAATCCCTTAGCTTTGGTAACTAGTAGCTGACAGTTATAAGAACTGGTGGGCGCGAATAGTTGTATATGGATCCATAGGGCTTGACATCCACGTCTGTTCCAGGTATAGAAACCCTAGCCTGAACTATAAGACAGACGTATGCTATTTGAGGTTAGTACACGTTGGTTTGCGTGTATTGTATATGTTGGTTGCATGTATGTTAAAACAGGGGTACTTATTATATAGACATTAAAGCTTAGTTACCAGGGTGCTCAATCTTGTAGAATATTTTGATAAACGTTTTTGGATGAAACAACTGAAATCTTGTGATCCACCTTTATGTACAGATTATGCAAAACATTAAAACTATGAACTCACCAACCTTTGTGTTGACACTTGTTAGCATGTTTATTCTCAGGTTCCCTAGAAGTCTTCCGCTGTTTGCTTATATGTTAGACAAGCTATGTGCATGGAGTCTTACATGGCATATTTTTCAAGGAAACGTTGCATTCACCAAATCATCACCATGTATCCTATTTTGACTGCATTGTCAACGGAAGTACTATTATAAACTATTATTTACGGTGATTGTCTATATGTAGAAATCATCAGATGTTGAAAACCTTTGATTTAAATATTCATTTATGGTGTGCCTTTTCAAAAGAATGCAATGTTTACAAAACGTATCATATAGAGGTCAAATACCTCGCAATGAAATCGATGAATGACGTGTTCGTTCATATGGATTTAGAGCGATCGTCACAGTTGGTATCAGAGCGTTGGTCCTAGCGAACCAAGTCTTGCATGAGTGTGTCTAACTGATAGTTGTTAAGATGCATTAGTAAGTCTGGACTTCGACCGTGTCTGCATGTTAAAAGTTTTGCTTATCATTTCTTGACAGAAATTACATGTTTATCATTCTTAAGTGCAGACACGTTTTCCTGCATTTATTGCATAAATAGTGTATAGACAAAAATTCATATCTTAGCGTATCTGTTACTGTAAATTTTTCCTGACATCTTTCGAATATTTCTCCGTGATTTATGGAATTTGGTATTATATATACATATGTAAATTATGTATTGAAGAATACCAAACTAAATTCTATAATCTAATTCATATCAAAAATCATCTCCCTAATTATACAAGATGGATCCCGTATCTAGTTCAAATTCCTTAAACTCCGGCAGCTATTCCGATATGGATATTCACCTGAACTCCGAAGACAATATAACCGGAATGAATCAACCAATCAGCCATTACCTATTCTGGATAAATTGGGGATGGATTCTTAGCTTACTTAATCATTGGAGACAAGAAGAAGGCGATCCCTTCCATCTACCACATTGCCCTCTTGGCGAAGAACCTGAAGCACTTATCGGCGAACCTGTTCGAGACACCATTTTCTCTCTCATTTTCAGAGTATCTCGTCACGATAATATACTATCTTAAATTCTGAATCTTATTCATCCGCTCATCCGAACCAACAATCATCCCGGTGTAATAGAAGAAGTCAACGAGCTTCGCGCTCGGGTAGTGGCTTTGGAGAATATGGTGCAAAGGTTACAAGCACCAGCAGCATCACCGGCATCAACAGTACCACTGACAACAATACCAACAGTACCATTACCACCACCAACAACAACCGCACCACAAACCTCAACTTCACAATCTATCCCACGAGCATCAACGTCATACGCCCTATAGATACCAAGGAATATCAACAACAACTAAGGATGAAGTATTGATTCATAACTTCATCGAAGAAATATTCTGCAGAGAATATGTAGTTTCTAAAAGTTTTAGAGATTATATATTGTAAATTAGTAGTGGGCGGATAGAAATAATAAAGTGAAACCCTGACAGGAATAGTGCGTGATTTACAAGCTAGACTTGTTATACAAGCAGCATCAACAGTACCGTCAGCATCACCAGCACATCAATACTATCAGCATCGTCAGCACGAGCAGCACCTATAACATCACGATTTCCACCAGTTCCATAATCACCAACATCATCACAAATTAACAACGCATATATTGTATCAACGAGTTATAAAGTATTAACTCATTTTCCCTAAAGAAAATATTCATACATATATTTTCATAAAGACTGTAGTAAAATTCTTCTGTACAAAATATTACTTGTGAAATTTTTAACGGGTAGGTAATACCCGAAAAATATATAAGTTCACAATTAATATGTTACACTGTACATTCTTAAATTTTGATTCAAAAATTATTGACTATACCCACTACTTTCACGACGCTATACATTCGTTCATAGAAATCAAAACAACCATTCGCATCCAAATTTAATTACATATTCTGATTTTGGAAAAAAAAATAAGAATCCAAGCCCAAATTTAACGAAAAACATCACTCTTAAATTCTTACATCTTTCAAATACCATACTTTGAATTCAAAACTGAACTAGAACATCATATGTATACATATAACATTCATCTCTTAGAATTATGAGCTTTCATTCTGAAATTCTGAAAAGCAACCAGTCTACGAATCAATACCCTGAATGTTGAAAAAGCTGATGAAGCAGCAAAAACTGTAAACGACTTTAACAGCCAAAAGTTTGATGATAAAGAATTGTGTGTTGGCAAAGCTCAGAAAAAGAGAAGGTTTGGAACTGGAAAATAGATTGAGCAAATCATGAAGGAGGCTGTGGACAAATCACAAAGACTAAACCTGCCTTCAAAAAATCCAAATGATTCAGTATCTGGTGAAGATATTAACGAATACCCTGCTTCTAACTCTAAACTTTTACGGACAAATCTTCTTCATCATCCTTCGATATTAGAAATTTTAAGATATCATCGTATATTTCATTATAAATATCCTCGATATTTCTGAAGATATTTTCATAACTATCCTTATCTGAAATCATTTATCTCCCCGCGTTATCTATATTTCATCATAAAGGAAACTGCTTAGTTTCTATATTCTGTAAACCTTCGAGTTTAAATTATGAATATTTTGGAGCAGTGTTGGGAACTGAAGCATGAGTTAGTATAATATAATGACACTTGATCAACGTGATTATATTACAGCAAGTCATGCTGAGTTTCTAATGGAACGTGATAAAGGTTCACAGATCATACCCTCATCATGAACCATGTTACATAACTCTTTCATTCTATATAATCTCTAAAAATATCAAGAAAATATTTTTCTTGATAATTCGGTTTTTTCCGTGAATTCTGGTAATTTGACAAATCAAGATCGTGCTATTACCATTTCTTTCTTAGAACATTAGTTATGTTCATCTGAAACTTCATACCTACGAATTCTGGACCATTATCCTCTTGACTTAAGGTCGGGAAGAGAAAATGAAAGCATGAAGCTCCGAAATATAATGGAGAATATAAAGCCCGATAACAACCCCAAAATTACAAACCGTGTATATCAATGCGTATAGCAATATAAAGACACGGGAGAATGAAAAACACTATAACCCCAAGATAATAGTAGAAGAAAATAACTTCCTCTGGTGGCAGATGAAAAAGAAGAATGAAGGATACGATAGCCAGGAACATATCAATAATCAGAACTCGATTAAGCATTTTCACAATCTATTGGGATGTATGAAATAAGAAAGAAGATTATATAAGTGGTGAAAATAAATGAAACGGAAGAGGTCAATTTATAGCAAAATATCAGACATAGCAATCGAGGCAGATTACGCATTTAATCAAAGGAAATCTTAATTTCCTTAAATTTCGAAGAATCGAATCTTATTTAGATTATAAAGATTTTCTATTCCTTAAATTCCGGAAATCAATCGTTACTATGTCAAGAGATAAGACGAATCTCTATTCTCCATTTTACTCTATTACGATAACTTCTCTCATACGCTTCGAGTAATCGGATTGTTTATTTCATATTATTCAAACAGTGATAAAACTTTATTTATCGACTCATATTCATCATGAAAACATTTTTATTGTTAGCCATGACAACCTCACTCAAATTTCGGGACGGAATTTCTTTAACGGGTAGGTACTGTGATGGCCCGAAAATTTCTAACCAAATTTAAATTTAATCTTTGTATGATTAACGTTTCTGACATGATAAGAAAATTCTGTAAAACTGAATCTCAATATTTTTGAACTATTTTCATATGTTCAATTACCCATTGAATATTCTCGACGATTCGCGAACAATTATATAGATACATATATATATACTATAACTTGAAAACGTAATAAAGTGTTTATTTAAATAACGTAATTTGGACACATACATTAATAAGGAATATTAACTGTTGGAATTAGATATATGAATAACTTGCGATATGTATTTTAAAACGTGTATATTAATATTGAAAATATATATTTAACAATACGATAAAATATAATATTAACTTGGTCATAAAACTAATTGTTATTATATATATATATTAACAAATAGCGAGACGATGATTTATAGAAGTAAATGACCAAAACACTTGAAAGTTTAAGATATACTTTGAGTAGTATAGTTTAGGGATAATTTAAGGCTATATTTTGACAAAGGTACGTGACACGAAACGTAAAATGCAAGTTTTCTAAGCGTACGAAAATGCTTTCGAGAAATCGAAACCGGGACATGAGTCAAGTGATAACGTACGAATCATCGGAACAAAATTTACAAATCAACTATGCATGAGAATATAATATAATATATAATTAATTAATATAAATTATATATATTATATAATAAATTAATATGTCGACGAAGTAGATTACAAAATCAGATGTGGGCTGGAAATGGGAGCCATGCGATCGCATGGCATCCCCTCACACAAACCATGCGATCGCATGGCTGTGGTGGACAGGCCAGGTCTATAAAGCACGAACGTTTTTCAGTTTGTGTATCACTCTATCTCTCGCACACATACACTTACATATTATTATTATTATTATTATTATTATTATTATTATTATTATTATTATTATTATTATTATTATCAAGATTAATATTATTATTAATCTTATAATTAGGAGTATTATTATTAGTATTATACATAAAATAATACGACGAGGTTATGTCCAAATCATTTCAAAACGGGTTTTTCGAGTGGGATATAGCTAAGGAAATTATGGGTTATAGCTATGGAGGTTATGGGTATGGATCAGGGGTATAGCTCGTAAAGTCAACCTAGTGTTTATCATCTCTATTGCGTCTACGTACTTTCCTGCAATATTGAATCACAATATTGATACGTGAGCATTTATATCTTATCTTTTATATATTAATTGTGTATCCATGTCTAGTGCTCAAGTACATATATTTATGCATGCTTGTATGCTAATTTTCATCGTTAAACAGTTTATAATGAATCACGAATTAAATACATATATTACTGGTAAAAGGTAAATTATATACATGTTTTTGGAAAGCTGGCGAAAAATCAATAACTTTTCATTTAGAAATCGCGTAATTTCGATGAACGAATTAAAAGATATGGTCAACTGAATTATGATTGACATTAATTGGAATTGCTTTTGAATTTGCAATTACTATTTAAACAACTTGTTTGTAAGATTGATAAATTAGATTTTTGAATATTACCAACCGAGTAAATGAATCCTTATATAAGGCACGTCTCGTTTTGATGAACAATTGTCAAAATTGATTGTTTTATCATATTTTAAAGCCTTATAAAAACTATAATCTAATTTTACAAGAATTGAGAAACTATGTGAAATGTTAAAATGTTTCGATTGTCATGATCATTCAACTGTAGTATTGAGTAAGATTGACTTGTTGAAACGACTTTTGATAACTTTTGTATGTCGATCTCGAGCATTAGGATTATGATACACTATGACCAGACCTAGCTTGTTAGACATTATTGACCAACATATGTTCTCTAGGTTGAGATCTACGGTTATTTGGTATTCCGAGTTTCAGTCACATTTCGGTGAACGACTTTATGTGCTGCTAAGGTGAGTTTCATATGCTCCCTTTTTAATTGCTTTTGTAATCTATATTTTTGGGCTGAGAATAAATGCACTTTATTTTAAAGGCAATGGATACAAGTACATACTAAATTCTACACTGAGTTTGAACCGAAAATCCCTTAGCTTTGGTAACTAGTAGCTGACGGTTATAAGAACTGGTGGGCGCAAATAGTTGTATATGAATCCATAGGGCTTGACATCCCCGTCTGTTCCAGGTATAGAAACCCTAGCCTGAACTATAAAATAGACGTATGCTATTTGAGGTTAGTACACGTTGGTTTGCGTGTATTGTACATGTTGGTTGCATGTATGTTAAAACAGGGGTACTTATTATATAGACGTTAAAGCTTAGTTACCAGGGTGCTCAATCTTGTAGAATATTTTGATAAACGTTTCTGGATGAAACAACTGAAATCTTGTGATCCACCTTTATGTACAGATTATGCAAAACATTAAAACTATGAACTCACCAACCTTTGTGTTGACACTTATTAGCATGTTTATTCTCAGGTTCCCTAGAAGTCTTCCGCTGTTTGCTTATATGTTAGACAAGCTATGTGCATAGAGTCTTACATGGCATATTTTTCAAGGAAACGTTGCATTCACCAAAGCATCACCATGTATCTTATTTTGACTGCATTGTCAACGGAAGTACTATTGTAAACTAATATTTACGGTGATTGTCTATATGTAGAAATCATCAGATGTCGAAAACCTTTGATTTAAATATTCATTTATGGTGTGCCTTTTCAAAAGAATGCAATGTTTACAAAACGTATCATATAAAGGTCAAATACCTCACAATGAAATCGATGAATGACGTGTTCGTCCATATGGATTTGGAGCGATCGTCACAATAAATTTACCCTTACCTATTTTGGTTAGTACATACAAAATTATATCTTTAAAAGTATTTTGAAACCACTCCTTTATTGAGTTGTTTAAATAAGTCAAATTGTTTTACGTAAAATGGTACACGTTGTACATACTTCTAAAATTACTAAGAAATTCGTTCCGTTTATGGAATAACATCAGACGTTTAAAGCTTTTTCAAAAACTTCTTTGATTGATTACATTAAAATTTTCACATTACTCTGCAGTGTGCTTGGATCACAATTCTTCTCATCCTCTGTTTAAGGATGAAATTTACCATTAAGTTCAATGATAAAAACTCTTACGCCACTTTGGGTGGCGGTTTTATAAAATTTGTTAGAAAAGTCTTTGCGCTCATAAAATTTTCATTCTTTTGGAGTTGACCATTCTTTATAACTCATGATTCACATTTCTTTTCATCTGCACATAAATTTAAGAATAAGGATGATTCCTAGATTGACTCGTTATTTGTGCGAGGAAGTTCACTCTCGTTGAAAGATCTCACCTTTCGTACGTCTTCCTTTCGGAAATGTAATGGAAATTACTTTGAAGTCCATGATCCTCGTTATCCCCTTTGAAGGAATTCCCATAAACATCTATATCACTGATGTGGCCACTCTATATAATGTTTTCTTGCTGGTTGCAACTATACTTCATTCGTCCCAGTTCATCCCCGTGGGGAGCTCCTGTTTTGTTTGTTAAGAAGAAAGATGGTTCGTTCCGATGGTGTACTGGTTATCCCGAGTTGAACAAGTTTACTGATAAGAATTGTTATCCTCTTCTGAGAATTGATGATCTGTTCGTTCAGCCTCAAGGTTCGTCCATTTATTCTAAGGTTGATCTTCGTTCTGGTTATCACCAATTGCGCGTTAAAGAAATCGATATTCTGAAAAACGCTTTCCGTACCCATTATGGTCACTACGAATTTCTTGTTATGCCGTTCGGATTGACTAACGCACCTACTGTGTTCATGGACCTCATGAACCGTGTGTGTAGACCTTATCTGGACAAGTTCGTTATCGTTTTCATCGGTGATATTCTTATCTATTCCAAGAGTGATCAAGAACACGAAGAACATTTGAAGTCGGTCCTTGAGTTGTTGAGGACGGAAGAGCTGTACGTTAAGTTCTCTAAGTGCGCGTTCTGGTTGAAAGAAGTTCAATTCCTTGGACACGTTGTTGGTAAGAAGGGAATTCAAGTTGATCCTGCTAAGAATGAGGCGATTGAGAAGTGGGAAATTCCGAAAACTCCTACTCAGATTCGTTAGTTCCTAGGTTTGGCAGGTTACTATAGAAGGTTCATTCAAGATTTCTCTTGTATAGCGAAATCTCTGACTGCTTTTATAACAACCCAGAAATTTTAGACTAAATTTAAACCTAACCTCGACTAATTTTGACGATTCACGAACAATTATTTGTAAATAATTATGTATAATAATATTATTATTACTTTCATTATTAATATTGATATCAATATTATTAGTGTTATCTTTATTATTATTGTTATTAAATATTATCATTTATATAATTACTAATATCATTACTAACATTATTAGTAATACCATTATTACTAAAATTATTAAAATTATTATAATGGGTGTTATCATTATAATACACTTTATTAATTTTTATCATTAATATTATCATTAAATCTATTATTGCTATTATTAAAAATCATCATTTTATTTAGAATTATTATTATCATTATTCTTATTAATATTAATATTATTTCGATACTATTAATTATAACTAAACTTATCATTTCTATTAAAGTTATCATTATATTATTATTATTATAAGTATTATCACTTTTACTAAAAGTGATAAGATTATATCACTATTATTAATGCAATTTATTATTAATCATAATAATAATATTATTATTAATAGTATTAATTACATTTTTTAATGATTATTATCATTATTACTAATTATAAAAAAAATTATCATTTTTATTATTAATATTGTCATATTAATATTATTATCATTATTTTTATTATTATTATCATTAATAATATTATTATTAGCATCATGTTCATTATTATTAATGTTACATATTATTAGTAATATAATTATTATTAATAGTATTATTATTATTAATATTATCATTAATTCCATTATTATTAGTATTAGTATTTTTATTATTATTAATAGTTTTATTATTATTAATATATCTATATCTATTAATTATTAATTAAAATTTAAAATAAATTGAAAAGTCAAATAAAGGGTACCTACTTAAATTTTTTCCGCTTTTTATTATTATTTTTTATTTATTCCATCGTGATTTTTATTTTTTTCCCACTATCTGCTTTTATATTTTATTTCCTGCTTTTAATTCTTTTTTTCTAAGATCGTGAGCGATATGTATTTTTTTTAATTGAATCCATGTTGACTTAAGTACAAAACAAATTTTTGGTAGTTGATCAAACACTACATATGTCGATCTGTAATTAAGGAATGAAAAACAGAAGCATTTGTTTTTTTTATATGCTCGATATATCCCTGTTCGTCCTCAATTTTTCAAAAACTACGAATACGAATCAAAATTCAAAATCTGTTAATGCAGTTGTGTTATAAATCCTTTAAACAATCTTACCGCAAAATCCTAAACTCCAATTTTCTATATCGAATTCTAATTTTTGAGTCAAAGTTTCAGTTTTAAAAAGTCAAACGATTGTTCATCATCAAATTCGAATTTGTTTTAAAGTTTTAAGTTAAATTGATGATTCATAAACTTTCTATAAACGATTTATAATATATTTCATGTTATAATCTTGGGCTAAAATGTTCCTAAAAGCAAAAATCAATTTTATTTTTTTGAAACAGCGATGGTACCATAAACAGTTTTTTTTTTTTTTTTTTTTTTTTTTTTTTTTTTTTTTTTTTTTTTTTTTACAAACACCCATAATCAATTAGTGATGTTTCATTTTCATATTTATTCAAATCTTGAATTAGTGGTGATGTTGCTACCTCTGATCGATTTAAACTGTGAAGAATAAGAAGAAAAAGGAGACAGAGGTCATATGGGTTAAATATGGATAAGTCGTGATAAAATTCAGAAAAGCTATCTAGCCCAGCTGGTTAAGAGTGTTAGCGAGGGAGCGGGAGGTCATGGGTTCAAGCTCGGTCTTGGGCAATTTTTTTGGAAAAACTCTTTAAGGTAGCATCTTTATTTTTTATTATTATTATTATTATTATTATTATTATTATTATTATTATTATTATTATTATTATTATTATTATTATTATTATTATTATTATTATTATTATTATTATTATTCTTATTATTATTACTATCATAAGTATTAGTATTATTATTAGTAGTATTACCATCATTATAATTAGTAATAACTAGTTGTGGAGCCCTCGCTTCGCGCCGGGGACTCCGTTTTGAATGCGAGTTAAAAAATTTTTTGATCTATTTTGCAAAAAAGATTTTTTTCGACATCTAACATTGAAGGGTTGTTCCTTCTGTGAAAGTTGCTTATTTTAGCCTTCATTTTTTTTTTAAAGTTAGTTGATCTATTTTGTAAAAAAGATTGTTTTTCGACATCTTTTAGTAGCATTGAACGGTTGTTCCTTTTATGAAAGTTGCTTCCTTTTTCGTTGAGGAAGGGGAAAAAAAGTTAGTTGATTTTTTTGTAAATTTTTTTTTTTCCGAGATCTTTTTCTAACATTGAAGGGTTGGTTCTTTTACAAAAGTTGCTTCGTTGGGACAAAAAAAAATCACTGTAGTGCAAATAGTACTATTCAATCGATGGGAACAAAAAAAGGAAAAAAATACTATAGCGCGAATAGTACTATTCATAACAGAGAAGGCAAATTTTGTCTATTAATTAATATGTAAATAATATAATAATAGTCCAAATAATAGTAGTAATAAAATGATAGTGATAAAAAAAAGTTGTGTTAATGTGTAAAGAATGTAGTTGTTTGAAGTTAATATGTGAAAAATAAAGAGTTTTGTGGTAAATTTTAGGAGTTTAAAAGTTTTGTGTTTGTTTTGAAAGAAGTAAAAGTTTTGTGGTTGATGTTGAAAAAGTAGGAAGCTACTATTCATTTGAAGTATGCCAAATAGATATATAGAGTAATTTGTATTTATTATTATTATTATTAGTATTATTATTAAAAGTATTATCGTAATCAAATATACCTTTTTATATATTATTTTCGATATTATTACTATTACTAATGTTAAAGTTATTATAAACATTAATATTTAAAACATAATTATAATTAAAAAGTATCAGTTATCAAAATTATCATTTCTAATGAAACTATCATTTTATTAAAAATTAACATTGTTATTAAAATTATAATTAAAATTTATTTTGGTAATTATTATTATCGTAAAAAGATACAACTTTATATTTATACTTATTAATATTATTTTACTAAATAAATACTCGATGCATAAAAATATATTCAAAACCTACAACAGAACTATATTTATATTTTTATAATGAACACTGCTTAATTAATTATAATAAATATATTTAACGTACTATTTTCAAATAACATATAAAAATAACATACATATATATAAACATATATAATTTAAATAACAAATATATTACTATAAGTAATATATTATACACAAACTGTGTTGATTAACATTATATGTTCAATATACGTGTTAATATATAAATACTTGATATGGGTTCGTGAATCCGAGGACAACTCTGCACTTGTTCAGTGCCATCATACACATAATTACTACAAACTATCATATCGTATGGTGAGTTTTCATAGTTTCCTTATTATATATATTTTTGGGCTGAGAATACATGCACTATTTTATATCTGTTTTACAAAATAAATATAAGTATTAAACTTAATTCTACGTGGGTTAGAATCACAAATATTCCCTTAGCTTGGTAACTTAATCTATTGGTCTCTGTACCGTAGGCGCAAATCCTATTGATAGATCTATCGGGTTTGACAACCCCATCCGGGCTAGTCGCGCTAGTAGTCAACGGATGTTTAGTACTTCGAGGGTCGAATCCTATTGATAGATCTATCAGGTTTGACAACCTCATTCGGGCTAGTAGCGCTAGCAGTCAACGGATGTTTAGTACTTCGAGGGTATTTATTGCACTTGATTCCGTGCTCTATAGACATCAGGGGTATTCATTATTATATTATTATCATTAAGGCTGTTACCAGGTGCCCATGGTTGTAGAATCTTTTTATTACACTGCGGTGTAAGGATATTTATAGAAACTGAAATCTTGTGATCTATTACTATTATCAAAATCATTAATTATGACAAACCTATGAACTCACTCAACCTCGTGTTGACTTTTTAAGCATGTTTATTCTCAGATACTTTTTGCTTCCGCTGTAAAACTTTGATGTTACATAGAAGTCAAGCCAAGCACTGGAACCAGAGTTAACATCGCCGTTAATGGTTTTTGATGGGATGTTACAGTTGGTATCAGAGCGTTGGTCTTAGCGAACTAGAATTTGCATTAGTGTGTCTAACCGGTAGTTGTTTGGATGCATTAGTGAGTCTAGACTTTGACCGTACGTGTTTATTTTAAATTTTACTTATTATTTCTTGTCGGAAAATTTCAACTTATTTTTAAGTCAATTCTCTATATGATTGAATGCTTTCGACTCGATAAGCAAACTTGTTATTATGAGTCTCAAAATTTTGAAAGGTTTTATGGAGTCATTTTATGTGAATAAATTATATTCTAATATTCCTATACTATTTATTTAATAAAAAAAGTGTGACTATGTGTTTTTACGTTCCTACGTATAACGTTTTTATTCGATGAATCGCCTCGGTTTGCAAACCAACGATTAGACTTTCGAGATTTCCAAATCTGAATTATTTTAATACGATATTTCGATGTCGTATGAGTTAATAAAATATTCCTATGTTTTATTTCTTGAATTATTATTTTTTTCGCGTATTTAATTTGCGTAGCGGTATTTTTCTCGGATCGCGCTCGTTTAATTGTTCGGGCCAATTTATAAAATAAATTTTGATGAGTGGGCCATCTAGGCCATGTTGGCTAAAATTCTCATAGATAACCCAGATTTATAAGGTGCATTAAAGTCTAGTCTACAGCCTGACCTATAGCTTTAAAAAAAAATTATTACTTGCATTATACATATACATATCTCTTATTCTGTCACTCCGGGAGGAACTCCCATTGTGATTCACAATATTTTATAACTCACGCGCATTATCTTTATAAGATCACCTCGGTTGGTGAAACCGAGGGATGTCACTCATGATTTCTGAAGTTCTTGACATTACTATGTCATCTATCATGGTTTTGTGTATTACGTATGTATTATATGAAATGTCATTCCTGATTTTTGAAATTTCTATATTTGTTATTACTCATACGTATATGGCCTCCTTGTTATATCACGTACCTATGTGCGTATGTGCATTGGTTTGCGAACCGGAAAATGTCATTATGACTCATAAAGATTCTCGATAACTCAAAGACATTATAATGTCATCACTATTCATATTCGTTACTTTTAAAATTTTTATTTTCTCGTTATTTTTTATCATTGAACTATCTTGACGGGTGGCGTCTACGAAACTCTAGAATGGAAGGGTTTGGATTACCGATTTAAAGGATCCTATAGCTCAAGCCTCTAAACCTGAATAGGCCATTACGAATTGAAAGTCTTTAATCGAAAGATTATCTGATTACATACTTATCATTTTTATCTCGACACGTCATACTGCAATTATTGCATAAATGGAGTATAGACAAATCATATCTTAATTTATCCTAGTAGACTTTGTCTAACACTTTTGCTAAATTTCCTCCGTAAATTACGAAAATCTTTTTGCTATATATACGTATTTGAGGAGACAAATATATCAATCAGTATTCAACACTCATTTCAGATCAAACCCTAATTCCAATCACATAATATGGAATTCTCACTTGATTCCTCGAGCTCCAATGGCAGCGTAACCGGAACGAACGAACCAAATAGCCATCATCTATTTTGGATGAATTGGGGATGGATTCGTAGTCGACTTAATCAATGGAGACAAGAAGAAGGTGATCCCTTCTACCAACCGAATTCACCACTTGGCGAAGAACCTGAAGCACTTACCGGCGAACCAATCCGAAACACTATTTTCACCCTCATTTCCAGGATATCCCGCCACGAATATATAATATCTAGAATTCTAGATCTTATTCATCCTCATGTCCGAACCGCCAATCATCCCGGAGTAGTAGAAGAAATCAACGAGCTTTGCGCTTGAATAGTGGCTCTGGAGAATATGGTGCAAAATCTAAGAGCATCCGCAGCATAACCAACACCACCAGTACCATCGGTACCACCAACATCACCAAGACCGCAAACACTGAAAGCACCAGCAGCATCACAAGCTTCGCAAACTCCGAAACTACTAAAGACAGCAACACAACCACCAAGGAATATTAGTAATAATGAGTTAAGATGTATTGACTCATTCTTCTTGAAAAATTATATATGTATACTTATATATATATATATATATATATATATATATATATATATATATATATATATATATATATATATATATATATATATATATATATATATATATATATATATGGTTTGGAACAATAATAAATCTTTTCGTACTAAGCTATTACTTGTGAATCTTAACTAGTAAGTACTACTTGGTTAATTCATATCACTAGTATGCTATGATGTACATCCTTTGTTAATGACTTAACCATCGTTAACTATAATCTCTGTTTCAACTCAATGAATTCCATTTCATAATAAACTAAGTGTATTATTCGAATACATATTCGATTGTATACTTTCATTTTCGAAGTACTCGAAACTTTTAAGAAAACATTATTCGTGTCGTGCAAAGTTCACAAGGATTTCACGAGCATCAACATCATATACCGAGGTATATCAATAACAATGAACGATGAAGTATTGATTCATAACTTCATTAAAGTAATATTCCACGATGATTATGTAATCTCTCAAGTTTTGAAGATTATTATTCTCGTTTCAACCGTAAATCAAATGAGTTTAATATTATAGTAACTCATTAAATCCATGATTACATCTGAAGGAAAATATATATGTACGTATATTTTCATAAAGATTGTAATTAAATATTCTGTTGTACAAACTGTTGATGGTGAAAATATTTTAACGGGTAGTTAATACCCGAGAAATATTTATATCTCACATTAATACACTGTACATTCTTCAATTTCGATTCATAAATCATTAACTATACTCACTACCTTCACAGCGATACACAATCATTTTCATACAAATTCAATTACATATTCTGATTTTAACATATCAGAATTCAAGTAAAGCTTTAGCAGATGTTATCTTCCTAAAGATCACTACATTCATGAATTATATTATTTCGTATTCTGTGATGAATTATCACATCAAATCACTGAAATTATCATTCATTACTTTTGAAATCAACAACGCCTATTCGTCAACCATTAGATCCGTTGACGATTACAATCAGCGTTTAATCATCTAAAAAATTAAATTTCTTGAAACCATCTCGGATTAATAACCAACGATTCAGATTCGTTAACCCTAATAATGCTGATGAAGCAGCAAAAGCTATAGATGGTCTTAATGGTCAAAAGTTTGATGATAAAGAATGACGTATTGAATAAGCTCAGATTTGGAACTGGAAAACGGATTGAGCAAACTATGAAGGAGGCTGTGGACAAATCACAAGGACTAAACTTATACTCAAAGAATCTAGATGATTCGACTTCTGATGAAAACCACAAAAGATATCTTTAAGTATTCTAAATCCTTACAGGAGAATTTTCCTTATTATCATTTGAACTTAGAAAATTTTAAGATATCGTCGTATCTTTCGTTATAAATATCCTCTATATTTCTGAAGATACCTTCATAACGATTCTTGTTCGCAGTTAATTATCTCTTTGCGATATCTTTATCACATCATAAAGGAAACTGTTTTAGTTTCTATATTCTGTAAAATTCAAGTTTAAATTATAAATATTTTGAAGAAGTGTGGGATTTGAAGCATGAGTTAATATAATATAATGACGTCAGGCCAACGTGATTATATTACAATAATTCATGCTAAATTTTTAATGGAAGATGATGATTCATAGACTTTATAATCATCATTTGCCATGTTACACGACTCTTACATTCTATTTAACCTCTAAACATATCAAGAAAATATTTTTCTTGATGATTCGGTCTTTTCCGGATATTCTGGTAATTTAACAAATCAAATCATGATATTATGTTCCTTTCTACTTAGAACATTAGGTTCATTCGAAACTTCATACCTACAAATTCTGGACCATTACTCGCTTTACTTAGAGTCAAGAAGAGAATAAAAAGACAAAGAGCTCCGAAATATAAGGAAAAATATAAAGCCTGATAACAACACATAAATTTAAATCGTGTATATCAATACATATTGCAACGTAAAGACACGGGAGAATTAAAAACATTATAACCCCAAGGAAATAGTAGAAGTAAACAGATTCCTCTGGTGGTAAATGAAAAAGAAGAATGACTGCATATATGGTCAATATAATAACAAGTATCAATACGGGAGTGAACATATTAACAAATCTTTTGGAAGTATGAATTAAGGAAGAAATTATAGAAGTGGTGAAAATAATGAAACGGAAGAAGCTAATTTATAGCAAAATTCCAAACACAGTAATCGAGGCAATTCACCGCATTTAATCAAAGAAATCCCAAAATTTCCTTAATTACCGGAGAATCAAATCTTATAAAGATTTTGAAGGTTTCTTTAAATCTCTTGAATTCCGAAAATCAACTTTAACTGTGTCAAAAGTTAAGGCAAACATTTAATTTACTCAACTCACTCTTTTACGATAGCTTCGTTTATACTCTTCCTATAATCGAATCATTAAAATTATATTATTCAAAGGAGATAAAACTCTATTTTTCAACTCATATTCATCATTCTTATTGTAAAGAATGACGATCTCTATTAAACTTCATGACTATGATTTTCATGAACTCCTCTCTGTTTTGTATGCCCTAATATTGTGGCATAAACGCTCAAAGTTTTAAATGAGCTCAATACTATTCATAACACATTTCATGTATCCAATTTACTGAAACGACTTGTACAACATCATCATTTTGAATGACCTCCGCATTAATAATAAAATGCACTTCATCGAAGAACCTGTAGAATTTATGGTTCGTATGATTTAAACGCTTGAAACAGAACAATATTCTATCCGTTGGAATTCACGAAAGGCCCCGAGTATACCTGGGAATGTGAAGACCAAATAAACCATAAATATCCTCGTCTATGTACGAACAACGCTGATTGATGGCAACAACTAAATTTTGGGACGGAATTTCTTTTAACGGGTAGGTACTATAACAACCCAGAAATTTTCGACTAAATTTAAACCTAACCTCGACTAATTTCGACGATTCACGAACCATTATTTGTAAATAATTATGTATAATAATATTATTATTACTTTCATTATTAATATTGATATCAATATTATTAGTGTTATCTTTATTATTATTGTTATTAAATATTATCATTTATATAATTACTAATATCATTACTAACATTATTAGTAATACCATTATTACTAAAATTATTAAAATTATTATAATGGGTGTTATCATTATAATACACCTTATTAATTTTTATCATTAATATTATCATTAAATCTATTATTGCTATTATTAAAAATCATCATTTTATTTAGAATTATTATTATCATTATTCTTATTAATATTAATATTATTTTGTTACTATTAATTATAACTAAACTTATCATTTCTATTAAAGTAATCATTGTATTATTATTAATATTATAAGTATTATTACTTTTACTAAAAGTGATAAGATTATATCACTATTATTAATAATAATAATATTATTATTAATAGTATTAATTACATTTTATAATGATTATTATCATTATTACTAATTATAAATAAAATTATCATTTTTATTATTAATATTTTCATATTAATATTATTATCATTATTTTTATTATTATTATCATTAATAATATTATTATTAGTATCATGTTCATTATTATTAATGTTACATATTATTAGTAATATAATTATTATTAATAGTATTATTAGTATTAATATTATTATTAATTCCTTTATTATTAGTATTAGTATTTTTATTATTATTAATAGTTTTATTATTATTAATATATCAATATCTATTAATTATTAATTAAAATTTAAAATAAATTGAAAAGTCAAATAAAGGGTACCTGCTTCCATTTTTTTTATTCCATCGTGATTTTTATTTTTTTTCCCACTATCTGCTTTTATATTTTATTTCCTGCTTTTAATTCTTTTTTTCTAAGATCGTGAGCGAGATGTATTTTTTTTTAATTGAATCCATGTTGACTTAAGTACAAAACAAATTTTTGGTAGTTGATCAAACACTACATATGTCGATCTGCAATTAAGGAATGAAAAATAGAAGCATTTGTTTTTTTTATATGCTCGATATATCCCTGTTCGTGCTCAATTTTTCAAAAACTATGAATACGAATCAAAATTCAAAATCTGTTAATGCAGTTGTGTGATAAATCCTTTAAAAAATCTTTCCACAAAATCCTAAACTCCAATTTTCTATATCGAATTCTATTTTTCGAGTCAAAGTTTCAGTTTTAAAAAGTCAAACGATTGTTCATCATCAAATTCGAATTTGTTTTAAAGTTTTAAGTTAAATTGACGATTCATAAACTTTCTATAATCGATTTAGAATATATTTCATGTTATAATCTTGGGCTAAAACGTTCTCAAAAGCAAAAATCAATTTTATTTTTTTTGAAACAGCGACGGTACCAGCAGCAGTTTTTTTTATTTTTATTTTTTTATTTTTATTTTTACAAACACCCATAATCAATTGGTGATGTTTCATTTTCGTATTTATTCAAATCTTGAATTAGTGGTGATGTTGCTACCTCTGATCGATTTAAACTGCGAAGAACAAGAAGAAAAAGGAGACAGAGGTCATATGGGTTAAATATGGATAAGTCGTGATAAAATTCAGACTAGCTAGCTAGCTCAGCTGGTTAAGAGTGTTAGCGAGGGAGCGGGAGGTCACGGGTTCAAGCTCGGTCTTGGGCAATTTTTTTGGGAAAACTCTTTAAGGTAGCATCTTTATTTATTATTATTATTATTATTATTATTATTATTATTATTATTATTATTATTATTATTATTATTAGTGTTACTATCATAAGTATTAGTATTATTATTAGTAGTATTACTATCATTATAATTAATAATAATTTGTATTTATTATTATTATTATTAGTATTATTATTAAAAGTATTATCGTAATCAAATATACCTTTTTATATATTATTATCGATATTATTACTATTACTAATGTTAAAGTTATTATAAACATTAATATTTAAAACATAATTATAATTAAAAGTATCAGTTATCAAAATTATCATTTCTAATAAAACTATCATTTTATTAAAAATTAACATTGTTATTAAAATTATAATTAAAATTTATTTTTGTTATTATTATTATCGTAAAAGATACAACTTTATATTTATACTTATTAATATTATTTTACTAAATAAATACTCGATGTATAAAAATATATTCAAAACCTACAACAGAACTATATTTATATTTTTATAATGAACACTGCTTAATTAATTATAATAAATATATTTAACGTACTATTTTCAAATAACATATAAAAATAACATACATATATATATAAACATATATAATTTAAATATATGTTCAATATACGTGTTAATATATAAATACTTGATATAGGTTCGTGAATTCGAGGATAACTCTGCACTTGTTCAGTGCCATCATACACATAATTACTACAAACTATCATATCGTATGGTGAGTTTTCATAGTTCCCTTTTTATATATATTTTGGGCTGAGAATACATGCACTATTTTATATCTATTTTACAAAATAAATATAAGTATTAAACTTAATTCTACGTGGGTTAGAATCACAAATATTCCCTTAGCTTTGTAACTTAATCTATTGGTCTCTGTATCGTAGGCGCGAATCCTATTGATAGATCTATCGGGTTTGACAACCCCATCTGGGCTAGTCGCGCTAGCAGTCAACAGATGTTTAGTACTTCGAGGGTCGAATCCTATTGATAGATCTATCGGGTTTGACAACCCCATTCGGGCTAGTCGCGCTAGCAGTCAACAGATGTTTAGTACTTTGAGGGTATTTATCGCACTTAATTCAGTGCTCTATAGACATCAGGGGTATTCATTATTATATTATTATCGTTAAGGCTGTTACCAGGTGCCATGGTTGTAGAATCTTTTTATTACACTACGGTGTAAGGATATATATGGAAACTGAAATCTTGTGATCTATTACTATTATTAAAATCATTAATTATGACAAACCTATGAACTCACTCAACCTCATGTTGACTTTTTAAGCATGTTTATTCTCAGGTACTTTTTACTTTTGCTGTAAAACTTTACTGTTACATAGAAGTTAAGCCAAGCACTGGGACCAGAGTTAACATCGCCGTTAATGGTTTTTGACGGGGTGTTACAGCTTTAATGCACAAGGGGAAGAAGTATGAGTGGAAGAATGAACAAGAGACTGCTTTTCGAACTCTGAAGAAGAAGTTGACTACCACTCTAATGTTATCACTACCTGAGGGTAATGACAATTTTGTTGTTTATTGTGATGCTTCGTGTCAGGGCTTTGGCTGTGTTTTGATGCAGTGAAAGAAAGTCATTGCTTAAGCGTCACGTCGGTTGAAGATCCACGAGCAGAATTATACAACCCATGATTTAGAGTTGGGAGCTGTTGTGTTTGCACTTAAGATTTGGAGACATTATCTTTATGGGGTCAAAAGTATAGTGTACACTGATCACAAAAGTGTTCAACATATTCTTGATCAGAAACAGTTAAATATGAGCCAACGAAGATGGGTTGAGACGTTGAACGATTATGATTGCGAACTTTTATATCATCCTGGAAAGGCCAATGTTGTGGCTGATGTGTTAAGTCGTAAAGAGAGGGCTGAACCTCGCAGGTTTAGAGCCTTGAACATGACAATTCGAATAAACCTCCCAAGGCAGATTCTTGAGGCACAACAAGAAGCCTTGAAGGAGGAGAATTTTGTGAACGAGAAAGTCAGAGGCATGGCTAAGAAGTTTGAGGTATGAACCGATGGTACTAGGTACTTTGCGGGACGTCTTTGGGTTCCGAAGTTTAGTGATCTGCGACAACTGGTTTTAGATGAGGCTCATAAGTCTAGGTACTCTATTCATCCTGGTTCAGGAAAGACGTATCATGATCTTAAGGAGCTATATTGGTGGCCTAATTTGAAAGTTGATGTGGCTACGTATGTGGCTAAGTGTTTGGTCTGTGCTAAGGTTAAAGCTGAATATCAGAAACCTTCTGGACTTTTGGTGCAACCTGAGATTCCCGAGTGGAAATGGGAAGGTATTAAGAGGGATTTTATTACGAAGTTACCGAGATTTGTGGGTGGTTAAGATACCATTTGGGTGATTGTTGACTGACTCACAAAGTCAACTCATTTCTTGCAGATTAAGTAAACAGATTTGATGGAGAAGCTTACTCGTTTGTATTTGAAGGAGATTGTTTCAAGACATGGTGTTCCTGTATCTATTATTTCAGACCAAGACAGTCGATTTATATCGAGGTTTTGGCAATCCTTACAGAAGCTTTGGAAACTAAGTTGGATATGAGCACCGCTTATCATCCGCAGACGGATGGTCACAAGGAAATTATCTCTCCGGAATTTTAATCGCGTTTCGGGTTTCGATCAAGCGTTCGGGCCACAAGGAAATTATCAAAATACAAAATTGGGCTAAGAGGGGCCCACCCAACTCACCCATTCGGTCGAATGCAAGGGGGAGGGGGTAACCCCTTTTGATTTCTTTTTGCTAATCTTTTTTTTTCATTCTACATTTTATCACTTAAACCTAAATTTCATTTTTCTCTCAACCTCTCCTCTCCCTCTCCTCTTTGGCTGTCACCACCACCATCCAAAATCATCATCATCTTCATCAAATTGTTAATCATTTCAAAGGGCTTTCATCATATCGGATTCACCGCATCGTTCTCTACGCGCTCATACTTTTTATTTCTTGATTAGGGTATAAACCCTAACCCTAGCTTTTCAATTTTTCATTTATTTTTCTGTTTTTATATGTTATATTAGTAGTATGATGATTATATGTTATTGTATTGTTGATTGTATGCGTAGAAATGCTCGTTAATTCATGTTTTCGGTTTGATTATTTTGGGACAGCGGTTTGATTGTTGTTTTCTGTATATATAACCGATATAAAAGTGAAATTAAAGTGTTTAGATGAGTTCCTCTCATCAATACATTAATTTTAGACTCCGGATTCATGTTATTTCGATTCCCGGAGCTCTAGTTATGCTTAAAATGGTGTTTTGTTGAGATTAAAATGTGAACACGAATTGAATCAGGTATGGTCTGACTTTGTGATCATTTTTGGAGTCTTTAGGGTGTACTAGTATGTTAGGATTGATGATGGGATAAACTTTCATGTTCGGGTCATCGAAATCCGAGCCACGGATCACCCGGTATGACTAGAACATGTTTTTGAACGGATTAAAGCTACAAATTGTTTCATGGCTGTAAGTCATGACTTGTTTGCTGTTCTTGGGGTGTTCTTTAGCACACTAATGTGTCGGGTGGGTTGGTTAGGCGAAGATATATATATAAGACTCACCGAAAACTGATTCTCGGGCCTCAAGTTATGACCCGATGAACTTTTAATTAAAACTTATAGTTATTAATTATGACTTATGATATAAATAATGAATTTCATTATTAATAAATTACTTATGATATAAAAAGTAATTAATTTAATTTAAGACTTATGATATATATATATTTATTATATCATTTATTAATTACTTATGATTTAATTAAACATTTAATCAAACTTATGATTAATAATACTTTTATTATTAATGAAAAATGCTTATGGTAATTATTAAACTTATATTATGAGATTATTATAATAAGACTTATAATAAGGATTAATTAATCACTTAATTATTATAAGGCTTAGTTATTATTTAATTATAATCTAATTATTAAATACTTATGATTTAATGATTATAATTAGAAACTTATGATATGATTAATAATTCATTATTAATTAATAATACTTATATTATGATTAATATTTAATTAATTAATTAAATACTTATGTTATATTAATTATATCATTTAAACTTATGTTAACTTTGATAATTCATTTAATTTAATTAGAACTTATGTTATGACATAATTATACATATATGACTTTAATTAACGTTATAACCTATATTATTATTATAACTTATACTTTTAAAATTAACGTTGACTATGTTTGACCAAGGTTGACTTTTGAGTTGACTTTCGGTTGACTTTGACTTTCAGTTGACTTTTGTTGACTTTCTAATTAAGGAAACTTTCCTAACTTATAAACTTTCCAAAAATAGCAACTTTCTAAATTTGGAAACTTTCCTAAAATAGAAACTTTCCTAAAATAGAAACTTTCCTAAAATAGAAACTTTCCTAAAATAGAAACTTTCCAAAAATGGAAACCTGCTAAAAATAGAAACTTTCTAAAAATAGAAACTTTCTAAAAATAGAAAGTGTGTCTGTACGCTGTTCCGATCAAACCGATGCATGTTGAGTGTTGTTCTATGTCTACTTGCAACATGTACAATAGCTATCATACTAAGACTTGACCTAAGTTAGTTATTTATATTGACCTGCTTTATTTATAGGTCGGCGTTGTGATCATTCCTGATCACTTTACTTCATTGCTGTTTGCATTTTTGTCTGGTTACTTCATTTGCATTAAGGTGAGTTATAGTCCCATTTTTCTATTTTAAATCTTTTGGGATGAGAATACATGCAATTTATTTTATATTTTAGACACAAGTGGAAATTGGTTTAAATTATTCATTGTGAGTCGAACAAAAATATTCCCTAATCTGGTAATTGTAATCACTGGTTTCTACTGGTGAACGTGAATCCTATGGATAGATCTATCGGGTTTGACAACCCCATTTCGAGCTAGTCGCGCTAGCAATTTATAATCGGAATGTTTAGTACTTCGTATTTAGTTGAAGATACACTTGTTCGGTGTATATTATTTATTGTGTTTGGCAAGGGTAAATAAATGGTTAAGTGATTACCAGGTGGATCACGGAAGATGGAATAATGTTTTTATATGTTTTCTAGCATATAATTTTGTGGTTCAAAAAGGAGTTTTTATGTTTTCAAACATAAATTTTTATGGTTTAAATTAAATATTGTTTGCAATATTAAACCTATAATTCACTCAACATTTTTGTTGACAGTTACTCGCATGTTTTATTCTCAGGTTCATGATTGATTGCTTCCGCTGTGCTTAGAGAGTCTGCATATTTATAATGGCAGCTTTTGTTAAACATTAACTTGCATTCTATTTTGATACATTTAATAGTGGATGTTGTTGACTTTGTTTTGGTCAACTTTTGGTTAAGTAATAATGTATGGTTTTTCTAAACTTACATATTTTGGTAGGTTTCCTTTATAGGAAATCATTTTTAAATAAAGAATGCAACGTTATTTATCAAATTCATATAGAGTTATGATCAAGCTGTGGAACCAAGATAATGATGGTCGTCAAGTGTACTTTGACGGGTCGTTTCACCTGAAACATATAGAAGAAATATAATGGCAAACTACCGAGATCAAAATATTTTATTGCAGAAGTGATTACAAGAGTCAAAGGTTTATACGGGCGCTATATCCAACATTTAACTCTTATTGTCTTTATGTAAATTCTGTTACCGTTTACCAGAATGTCTGATAATGGTCCTATAAATTTGGCCCATGAATCTTTAATTCATAGCACTCCTAAAAATGTTACGGAGGATCAATGTTTTAATAAAAATTGTCATTCGTCTTGCGCTTTTTATCGAAGAAAAATTTAAAAGCGTAGAGAGAATATGAAAGTTGACAAAGATATTGGGTCTAATTCGGGAAACAATGATTCGTTTAAAGTTCGTAAGAAAAGGAAGAATAAAGGGACCATTTACGCAAAACGTGCAAATCACAAGGATTGCCAGAGCAAGAAAAAAAAGTTTAGGGACTGTTCATGAAATTTGGGCAAATCATAGAGACTGTTCACGTACACTTGTGTATTATTTATTTATAATTTGCTTTTAGTGAAAGAAAAAAAATCTATAATACTCGGGTTTTTTTTAGGTGGGTCTTCCGAGGTCTCTAAAATGACGTGGATCAAATGGGATACTTGTCTTAAGCCTCGTGAATATGGTGGGTTAGTGTGATGCCCCGTACAAAACCATCGTGTATGGTTCATCAACAACAGGATCATTACAAGGTCAAACATTATATGCAGTTTGAAAACCAGTTTTACATTCATAAAAGATAGCGTTTTACAAAAGATAACATGACACAAAAGTCGTTACAAAGTCATTGTTTGAAAATAACATAAATTACGAATGCAAAGGAAAAGTTCCATGATTGCGACATCTCTAAGTAATGCAGCGGAAATCTAACACAGCAGGTCCATAACAACAAGTCTATAACACCAAGACAGCAAGCCTAACAGCAAGTCTAACAGCAACAACGTCTAAGCACTTGAGAAATACCTGCTTAAAAGTCAACACGAATCACCACTGAGCTATAGTTTGTTTGTAATCAGTAATGTAATGTAGACCACGAGATTTCAGTGCTTCAACCAGCAGTTTAAATCAGTATTTCAAATCAGTATGATAAAGTATATGCTTATCCGTGGGCACCCGGTAACTAACTTAACGTAATAGTAATACCCCCTAAAAGTATACTTGGCGAGTGCGTATGTCCTCGAAGTATCAAACACCCGTTAAATGCTAGCGCGACTAACCCGAGTGGGGATGTCAAACCCTATGGATCCATATCTAATATTCGCGTTCACCGGTTCAAAACCAATGTTAAAACGTTACCGTGCTAAGGGGAATGTTTATGCCGTTATATAACCTACACATATGTAAAGTTTAAGTACTCATGTCAAGTAAGTAAAACGTAAAAAGCGCATGTATTCTCAGTCCCAAAAATAGTATGAGTAAAAAGGAAAGCTATAACTCACAGTGATAAAAGCGGTAAAGTCGATAATGAAAGTATGCAAGTAGTAAGTCGGTCTGAAAGGTCGTCAACCTAAGTCAAAGGTCACTAGGTCAATATGTTGTCTCAAAAGGTTAAAAGTGAATAAATTAAGTTTAAGTGTCATCATCATCATCATTCATAAAAGCTAAGTAAGTTTGACAAGAATAGAGATCGAAACAATATGCTGACTTCGGTCAGCTGCTACGACCTCTATACAAAATGAAAAGATGCGTAGTCAGTGGCTATGGCTCCGTACATGAGTCCTCTAACCGCTGACCAATTTTTAGAACCTAACTCGTCTTCGTTAGACCGTGGTGATGGTTTAAGTGCGAGTAGGTCAGAAATTTCAGCACAACGTTACAAAGATGTAGTGACTTTCGGAGGGCTATAAATCCTAAACTGTATATCGGATTAAGACGAGGCCTAAACAAAAAGTCATCTAATCGAAACGAAATAACTAAAAATCAATTTTTCAGAAGTCTAGGAATCTGATCAGATCCCTAAAAACAGTAAACAAGTGTTCCGGTGGGGTTCTTGGTGCTTGATGCTCATCACGGTTCTCATCCTTGATGCTTGTAAGCTTCAAGTGTACAACTCATTGATGGGTTAGCATCACCTTGACCAAGATTCAACCATAAAACATAATATGTTAAGACCAAGTAAGAACACAACTCATTTAAGAGTCTTAGATGGATGATGAACCAAGGTTACATCATATCTTTAGTCTTAACACAAATACAAGTCCTATTTACAACTAAAGCTACAAACTTTACTTCAATCAAACAAGTATGAACATAATATTAATCAAATGAAGTGATGGAACCCTAAGCTAGAGAGCTTGGATCCTTTTCACACAAGTTATAAGATTACAAAGCTAGAAATCTTGAATCTTTGGTGTTCTTGAAGACCTTGAAGCATAAGGCTTAGATCTTCAAGTTACATGAAGACCACAAACACAAGTTTTGATCTTTATAATATAATAATGAGATAATAAGTTAGAAAACTTAGATCCAACAAAAGATATGAAGATTCAAAGCAAGAAAGCTTGAATCTTGGTTGTTCTTGAAGATCTTGAGGCATAAAGCTTGGATTTTTAAGTTACACGAAGATTACAAACACAAGTTTGAATCTTTATAACAAAATAACAAGATTAAAGGTAAAAGATTTAGATCTACAAAATAGGTGAAGATTCAAAGCTAGAAAGCTTGAATCTACCATGTTCTTGAAGGATTCAAATCCATGTTTGAATCTACAAGATGTAATCAAGATCAAAGCTTAAAAAGCTAGACCCATGATGATGATGATGAATTCGTGAAAGTTAGAGGAAGAAGAAGAAGAAGAAAAATCAATTACTTACAATTTTTAGAGAGAGAAAGACTAGAGAAAGAATTAGAGAGTAAGTGTGTGCAAAATGCAAATGAGAGCAAGTGTAAAATGGATGGAATAAGGCTTATATTTATAGGTGGTGAGGGTGTGGGAGGGTGATGGTGGACATGGGATATGATGGGGGACAAGGGGGACACCTTTTTGCTTTTTGGTTAATGGTTGTCTAAAGTTGGTGCTTGTGTTAGGATCTCATGCAACATTAAGGATAACACTTGACAAAAATGCTAGTATATTCTCTCTAATAAATGGGCATTTGTCTTACTTATTAATGGGTCACTAGTTATTTATAATTGGGCTAATTAAATAGTCCACTAGCTAGTGTAGGGTGGGCTAAGGTCCAACAAGGTAGAAAGTCCAACAAGACTAACTAGTGTGCTCTAGTGAATTACTAAGCGTAATTAACAAACCCAAAACCCAAGTAATTGTTATTATAAAATAAAAATTAGTATTTCGCAGTTGTAATATTCCGATTAAGACCAAAGTTAAACGTGTGCGCAGTACGCAGTTCGTTAAAAACGTCAAGTAACACCAACGGTCATAAAAGCTTTCGGGGATCAAGTTAAGTGATTACATACTTAATAGCTTGTAGTAAGATATTAACCAAAGTAATTAATCATTAAATAAGATCCTAGAGCATAAACTAGCTCAGTACGCACATATACGCAGTTTCGTGAAAGCACAAAGCGCAAAAGCAAGTCGAAAAAGCCGGGTCGTTACATTACCCACTTGTTAAAGATAATTTCGTCCCGAAATTTTGAGGAGTGACCAACAATGGTACCGTTTTTGAATAAGAAGAGCGTATCAAAGTTTCGTGAGACTCGTGGGCTCAGAAGTGAGTTATTTACCTTGAAAGGTACTTGGGCGTATAAAAGTAAGAATAGGTATATGCCATTAATTAAGTCTCTTGTCCTAAGAGATCAATAAATTGATTTCATTTTTGGTTAACATGAGTATGTCATCTGAATATATATCCACAAAAGGAAAGATGACATTTTTAGCCCTACATGCATCTTCAGTAAGCTGGATGCATGAAATGCATCACGAATGTTTCTAAACTCATTTAAAAGATTGAGTGCTTATGTCGCAATACAAAGCTGATAGATAGAGTGGAAAATATGGCGATTACAACTGAAATGTCCCGTTCTTATTGATTAAAAACGTTCCATATTAATTGATTTCGTTGCGAGGTTTTGACCTCTATATGAGACGTTTTTCAAAGACTGCATTCATTTTTAAACAAACCATAACCTTTATTTCATTAATAAAGGTTTAAAAAGCTTTACGTAGATTATCAAATAATGATAATCTAAAATATCCTGTTTACACACGACCATTACATAATGGTTTACAATACAAATATGTTACAACAAAATAAGTTTCTTGAATGCAGTTTTTACACAATATCATACAAGCATGGACTCCAAATCTTGTCCTTATTTAAGTATGCGACAGCGGAAGCTCTTAATAATCACCTGAGAATAAACATGCTTTAAACGTCAACAAAAATGTTGGTGAGTTATAGGTTTAACCTATATATATCAAATCGTAACAATAGACCACAAGATTTCATATTTCAATACACATCCCATACATAGAGATAAAAATCATTCATATGGTGAACACCTGGTAACCGACAATAACAAGATGCATATATAAGAATATCCCCATCATTCCGGGACACCCTTCGGATATGATATAAATTTCGAAGTACTAAAGCATCCGGTACTTTGGATGGGGTTTGTTAGGCCCAATAGATCTATCTTTAGGATTCGCGTCAATTAGGGTGTCTGTTCCCTAATTCTTAGATTACCAGAATTAATAAAAAGGGGCATATTCGATTTCGATAATTCAACCATAGAATGTAGTTTCACGTACTTGTGTCTATTTTGTAAATCATTTATAAAACCTGCATGTATTCTCATCCCAAAAATATTAGATTTTAAAAGTGGGACTATAACTCACCTTCACAGATTTTTACTTCGTCGGGAAGTAAGACTTGGCCACTGGTTGATTCACGAACCTATAACAATATATACATATATATCAAAGTATGTTCAAAATATATTTACAACACTTTTAATATATTTTGATGTTTTAAGTTTATTAAGTCAGCTGTCCTCGTTAGTAACCTACAACTAGTTGTCCACAGTTAGATGTACAGAAATAAATCGATAAATATTATCTTGAATCAATCCACGACCCAGTGTATACGTATCTCAGTATTGATCACAACTCAAACTATTTATATTTTGGAATCAACCTCAACCCTGTATAGCTAACTCCAACATTCACATATAGAGTGTCTATGGTTGTTCCGAAATATATATAGATGTGTCGACATGATAGGTCGAAACATTGTATACGTGTCTATGGTATCTCAAGATTACATAATATATAATACAAGTTGATTAAGTTATGGTTGGAATAGATTTGTTACCAATTTTCACGTAGCTAAAATGAGAAAAATTATCCAATCTTGTTTTACCCATAACTTCTTCATTTTAAATCCGTTTTGAGTGAATCAAATTGCTATGGTTTCATATTGAACTCTATTTTATGAATCTAAACAAAAAAAGTATAGGTTTCTAGTCGGAAAAATAAGTTACAAGTCGTTTTTGTAAAGGTAGTCATTTCAGTCGAAAGAACGACGTCTAGATGACCATTTTAGAAAACATACTTCCACTTTGAGTTTAACCATAATTTTTGGATATAGTTTCATGTTCATAATAAAAATCATTTTCTCAGAATAACAACTTTTAAATCAAAGTTTATCATAGTTTTTAATTAACTAACCCAAAACAGCCCGCGGTGTTACTACGACGGCGTAAATCCGGTTTTACGGTGTTTTTCGTGTTTCCAGGTTTTAAATCATTAAGTTAGCATATCATATAGATATAGAACATGTGTTTAGTTGATTTTAAAAGTCAAGTTAGAAGGATTAACTTTTGTTTGCGAACAAGTTTAGAATTAACTAAACTATGTTCTAGTGATTACAAGTTTAAACCTTCGAATAAGATAGCTTTATATGTATGAATCGAATGATGTTATGAACATCATTACTACCTTAAGTTCCTTGGATGAACCTACTGGAAAAGAGAAAAATGGATCTAGCTTCAATGGATCCTTGGATGGCTCAAAGTTCTTGAAGCAAAATCATGACACGAAAACAAGTTCAAGTAAGATCATCACTTGAAATAAGATTGTTATAGTTATAGAAATTGAACCAAAGTTTGAATATGATTATTACCTTGTATTAGAATGATAACCTACTATAAGAAATAAAGATTTCTTGAGGTTGGATGATCACCTTACAAGATTGGAAGTGAGCTAGCAAACTTGAAAGTATTCTTGATTTTATGAAACTAGAACTTTTGGAATTTATGAAGAACACTTAGAACTTGAAGATAGAACTTGAGAGAGTTCAATTAGATGAAGAAAATTGAAGAATGAAAGTGTTTGTAGGTGTTTTTGGTCGTTGGTGTATGGATTAGATATAAAGGATATGTAATTTTGTTTTCATGTAAATAAGTCATGAATGATTACTCATATTTTTGTAATCTTATGAGATATTTCATGCTAGTTGCCAAATGATGGTTCCCACATGTGTTAGGTGACTCACATGGGCTGCTAAGAGCTGATCATTGGAGTGTATATACCAATAGTACATACATCTAAAAGCTGTGTATTGTACGAGTACGAATACGGGTGCATACGAGTAGAATTGTTGATGAAACTGAACGAGAATGTAATTGTAAGCATTTTTGTTAAGTAGAAGTATTTTGATAAGTGTATTGAAGTCTTTCAAAAGTGTATAAATACATATTAAAACACTACATGTATATACATTTTAACTGAGTCGTTAAGTCTTCGTTAGTCGTTACATGTAAGTGTTGTTTTGAAACCTTTAGGTTAACGATCTTGTTAAATGTTGTTAACCCAATGTTTATAATAACAAAAGAGATTTTAAATTATTATATTATCATGATATTATGATGTACGAATATCTCTTAATATGATATATATATACATTAAATGTCGTTACAACGATAAACGTTACATATATGTCTCGTTTCAAAATCATTAAGTTAGTAGTCTTGTTTTTACATATGTAGTTCATTGTTAATATAATTAATGATATGTTTACTTATCATAATATCATGTTAACTATATATATAACCATATATATGTCATCATATAGTTTTTTTACAAGTTTTAACGTTCGTGAATCACCGGTCAACTTGGGTGGTCAATTGTCTATATGAAACCTATTTCAATTAATCAAGTCTTAACAAGTTTGATTGCTTAACATGTTGGAAACATTTAATCATGTAAACATCAATCTAAATTAATATATATAAACATGGAAAAGTTCGGGTCACTACAGTACCTACCCGTTAAATAAATTTCGTCCCGAAATTTTAAGCTGTTGAAGGTGTTGATGAATCTTCTGGAAATAGATGCGGGTATTTCTTCTTCATCTGATCTTCACGCTCCCAGGTGAACTCGGGTCCTCTACGAGCATTCCATCGAACCTTAACAATTGGTATCTTGTTTTGCTTAAGTCTTTTAACCTCACGATCCATTATTTCGACGGGTTCTTCGATGAATTGAAGTTTTTCGTTGATTTGGATTTCATCTAACGGAATAGTGAGATCTTCTTTAGCAAAACATTTCTTTAAATTTGAGACGTGGAAAGTGTTATGTACAGCCGCGAGTTGTTGAGGTAACTCTAGTCGGTAAGCTACTGGTCCGACACGATCAATAATCTTGAATGGTCCAATATACCTTGGATTTAATTTCCCTCGTTTACCAAATCGAACAACGCCTTTCCAAGGTGCAACTTTAAGCATGACCATCTCTCCAATTTCAAATTCTATATCTTTTCTTTTAATGTCAGCGTAGCTCTTTTGTCGACTTTGGGCGGTTTTCAACCGTTGTTGAATTTGGATGATCTTCTCGGTAGTTTCTTGTATAATCTCCGGACCCGTAATCTGTCTATCCCCCACCTCACTCCAACAAATCGGAGACCTGCACTTTCTACCATAAAGTGCTTCAAACGGCGCCATCTCAATGCTTGAATGGTAGCTGTTGTTGTAGGAAAATTCTGCTAACGGTAGATGTCGATCCCAACTGTTTCCGAAATCAATAACACATGCTCGTAGCATGTCTTCAAGCGTTTGTATCGTCCTTTCGCTCTGCCCATCAGTTTGTGGATGATAGGCAGTACTCATGTCTAGACGAGTTCCTAATGCTTGCTGTAATGTCTGCCAGAATCTTGAAATAAATCTGCCATCCCTATCAGAGATAATAGAGATTGGTATTCCATGTCTGGAGACGACTTCCTTCAAATACAGTCGTGCTAACTTCTCCATCTTGTCATCTTCTCTTATTGGTAGGAAGTGTGCTGATTTGGTGAGACGATCAACTATTACCCAAATAGTATCAAAACCACTTGCAGTCCTTGGCAATTTAGTGATGAAATCCATGGTAATGTTTTCCCATTTCCATTCCGGGATTTCGGGTTGTTGAAGTAGACCTGATGGTTTCTGATGCTCAGCTTTGACCTTAGAACACGTCAAACATTCTCCTACGTATTTAGCAACATCGGCTTTCATACCCGGCCACCAAAAATGTTTCTTGAGATCCTTGTACATCTTCCCCGTTCCAGGATGTATTGAGTATCTGGTTTTATGAGCTTCTCTAAGTACCATTTCTCTCATATCTCCAAATTTTGGTACCCAAATCCTTTCAGCCCTATACCGGGTTCCGTCTTCCCGAATATTAAGATGCTTCTCCGATCCTTTGGGTATTTCATCCTTTAAATTTCCCTCTTTTAAAACTCCTTGTTGCGCCTCCTTTATTTGAGTAGTAAGGTTATTATGAATCATTATATTCATAGATTTTACTCGAATGGGTTCTCTGTCCTTCCTGCTCAAGGCATCGGCTACCACATTTGCCTTCCCCGGGTGGTAACGAATCTCAAAGTCGTAATCATTCAATAATTCAATCCACCTACGCTGCCTCATATTCAGTTGTTTCTGATTAAATATGTGTTGAAGACTTTTGTGGTCGGTATATATAATACTTTTGACCCCATATAAGTAGTGCCTCCAAGTCTTTAATGCAAAAACAACCGCGCCTAATTCCAAATCATGCGTCGTATAATTTTGTTCGTGAATCTTCAATTGTCTAGACGCATAAGCAATCACCTTCGTTCGTTGCATTAATACACAACCGAGACCTTGCTTTGATGCATCACAATAAATCACAAAATCATCATTCCCTTCAGGCAATGACAATATAGGTGCCGTAGTTAGCTTTTTCTTCAATAACTGAAACGCTTTCTCTTGTTCATCATTCCATTCAAATTTCTTCCCTTTATGCGTTAATGCAGTCAAGGGTTTTGCTATTCTGGAAAAGTCTTGGATGAACCTTCTGTAGTAACCAGCTAGTCCTAAAAACTGGCGTATGTGTTTCGGAGTTTTCGGGGTTTCCCACTTTTCAACAGTTTCTATCTTTGCCGGATCCACCTTAATACCTTCTTTGTTCACTATGTGACCGAGGAATTGAACTTCTTCCAACCAAAATGCACACTTTGAAAACTTAGCGTACAATTCTTCCTTCCTCAATACTTCTAACACCTTTCTCAAATGTTCACCGTGTTCTTGGTCATTCTTTGAGTAAATAAGTATGTCATCAATGAAAACAATGACAAACTTGTCAAGGTATGGTCCACACACTCGGTTCATAAGGTCCATGAACACAGCTGGTGCATTAGTTAAACCAAACGGCATGACCATAAACTCGTAATGACCGTAACGTGTTCTGAAAGCAGTCTTTGGAATATCATCTTCTTTCACCCGCATTTGATGATACCCGGAACGTAAGTCAATCTTTGAATAAACAGACGAGCCTTGTAGTTGATCAAATAAGTCATCGATTCTCGGTAGTGGGTAGCGGTTCTTGATGGTAAGTTTGTTCAACTCTCGGTAGTCGATACACAACCTGAATGTACCATCTTTCTTCTTGACAAACAAAACAGGAGCTCCCCACGGTGATGTGCTTGGTCGAATGAAACCACGCTCTAAAAGTTCTTGTAATTGGCTTTGTAGTTCTTTCATCTCGCTGGGTGCGAGTCTGTAAGGAGCACGAGCTATTGGTGCAGCTCCTGGTACAAGATCTATTTGAAATTCAACGGATCGATGTGGGGGTAATCCCGGTAATTCTTTCGGAAATACATCAGGAAATTCTTTTGCGACGGGAACATCATTGATGCTCTTTTCTTCAGTTTGTACTTTCTCGACGTGTGCTAGAACAGCATAGCAACCTTTTCTTATTAGTTTTTGTGCTTTCAAATTACTAATAAGATGTAGCTTCGTGTTGCCCTTTTCTCCGTACACCATTAAGGGTTTTCCTTTTTCTCGTATAATGCGAATTGCATTTTTGTAACAAACGATCTCCGCTTTCACTTCTTTCAACCAGTCCATACCGATTATCACATCAAAACTCCCTAACTCTACTGGTATCAAATCAATCTTAAATGTTTCACTAACCAGTTTAATTTCTCGATTCCGACATATATTATCTGCTGAAATTAATTTACCATTTGCTAATTCGAGTAAAAATTTACTATTCAAAGGCGTCAATGGACAACTTAATTTAGCACAAAAATCTCTACTCATATAGCTTCTATCCGCACCCGAATCAAATAAAACGTAAGCAGATTTATTGTCAATAAGAAACGTACCCGTAACAAGCTCCGGGTCTTCCTGTGCCTCTACCGCATTAATATTGAAAACTCTTCCACGGCCTTGTCCATTCGTGTTCTCCTGGTTCGGGCAATTTCTAATAATGTGGCCTGGTTTTCCACATTTATAACAAACTACATTGGCATAACTTGCTCCGACACTACTTGCTCCACCATTACTCGTTCCGACACCATTTGTTCCTTTCGTTCTATTAACCCCTGGTCCGTAGACCTCACACTTCGCCGCGCTATGACCATTTCTTTTACACTTGTTGCAAAATTTGGTGCAGAACCCCGAGTGATTCTTTTCACACCTTTGGCATAGCTGCTTCTGATTGTTGTTGTTGTTGCGGTTATTATTGTTGTTGGGATGATTGTTGTAGTTGTTGTTGTTGTTGTTGTTGTTGTTGTTGCTGTTGGGCCGTTTGTTGTAGTTGCGATTGATGTTGCGATTGTTGGGATAATTGTTGCGATTATTGTTGTAATTGCTGTTGTTGTTGTATTGGTGATTCTTATCACCGTTTTCCTCCCACTTTCTTTTGACTTGCTTCACATTGGCCTCTTCAGCAGTCTGTTCTTTAATTCTTTCTTCAATCTGGTTCACTAGTTTGTGAGCCATTCTACATGCCTGTTGTATGGAGGCGGGCTCGTGTGAACTTATATCTTCTTGGATTCTTTCCGGTAATCCTTTCACAAACGCGTCGATCTTCTCTTCCTCATCTTCGAATGCTCCCGGACACAATAGGCACAATTCTGTGAATCGTCTTTCGTACGTGGTAATATCAAATCCTTGGGTTCGTAACCCTCTAAGTTCTGTCTTGAGCTTATTGACCTCGGTTCTGGGACGGTACTTCTCGTTCATCAAGTGCTTGAATGCTGACCACGGTAGTGCGTACGCATCGTCTTGTCCCACTTGCTCTAGATAGGTATTCCACCATGTTAACGCAGAACCTGTGAAGGTATGCGTAGCGTACTTTACTTTGTCCTCTTCAGTACACTTACTTATGGCAAACACCGATTCGACCTTCTCGGTCCACCGTTTCAATCCGATCGGTCCTTCGGTTCCATCAAATTCCAAAGGTTTGCAGGCAGTGAATTCTTTGTAGGTGCATCCTACACGATTTCCTGTACTGCTAGATCCAAGGTTATTGTTGGTATGTAGCGCAGCCTGTACTGCGGCTATGTTTGAAGCTAGAAAAGTACGGAATTCCTCTTCATTCATATTCACGGTGTGTCGAGTAGTCGGTGCCATTTCCTTCAAAATAGTTAAATGGAACAAGTTAATCATACAGAATATTAAGAGTAGTTAATAGTATTTCGTAGCATAATATGAACTCATTTATAAAAGCTTTTTCTTCATATTAGCGTTTTATAAGTTTAAATTCGGGTAGTACCTACCCGTTAAGTTCATACTTAGTAGCTAATATACAATTCAACTACTACAATTCTATATGAAAAACTGATTATAATAATATTTCGCGTTCAAACTTTTATACAATATTTTACAAACTTACAATACCGCTTATTTTACATAAAGCATGAAATATAGCACACAATAACTTTGATACAAGATAGTTGTGAAGACAATTCTAGCTAGTACACAAGTCGTTCAGCAAAGGCAATAAAGACACGTAATTCATACGTCCAGAAACAAGTCATGCATTCTGGTTTTACTAGGACTACTTCCCATCCTTGGTCTTGTGCAACATAACCGTTATGGCCGTTGATAAGACAGCGTGTTGTAACGTCATCAAAGGGACGAGGGTTACGTAATGTCCAACAGTCCCGTAATAATCTAAAAACCTCATTTCTTACCCCAATTACCGACTCCGTCACTTGTGGAAAAGTTTTGTTTAATAGTTGTAGCCCGATGTTCTTGTTCTCACTTTGGTGAGAAGCGAACATTACTAATCCGTAAGCATAACATGCTTCTTTATGTTGCATGTTAGCCGCTTTTTCTAAATCACGAAGTCCAATATTCGGATATATTGAGTCAAAATAATTTCTTAACCCGTTGCGTAAAATAGCATTTGGGTTCCCCGCAATATATGCGTCAAAGTAAACACATCGTAACTTATGGGTTTCCCAATGTGATATCCCCCATCTTTCAAACGAAAGTCTCTTATAAACCAAGACATTCTTGGAACGTTCTTCGAATGTCTTACAAACTGATCTCGCCTTAAATAGTTGTGCCGAAGAATTCTGGCCGACTCTAGACAAGATTTCATCAATCATGTCTCCGGGTAGGTCTCTTAAAATATTGGGTTGTCTATCCATTTTGTGTTTTTAAACTGTAAAATAGACAAGAGTTAGATTCATAAAAAAAATACTTATTAATACAAGCAATTTTTACATATATCATAAAGCATAAGAACACTATATTCCATATATTACACCACACGAATACAACTATCTTATTCCGACTCGCTCGTTTCTTCTTCTTCGGTTTTGGTTCGTTTTGCCAAGTTTCTAGGGATATATGATGTTCCCCTAATACGAGCCGTCGTTGTCCACATTGGTTTAGAAAAACCTGGTGGTTTAGAGGTTCCCGGGTCATTGTTACAACTTAAGGACTTCGGGGGTTGACGATACATATAAAGTTCATCGGGGTTGGAATTAGATTTCTCTATTTTTATGCCCTTTCCCTTATTATTTTCTTTTGCCTTTTTAAATTCAGTTGGGGTAATTTCTATAACATCATCGGAATTCTCGTCGGAATCCGATTCATCGGAGAATTGGTAATCCTCCCAATATTTTGCTTCCTTGGCGGAAACACCATTGACCATAATTAACTTTGGTCGGTTGGTTGAGGATTTTCTTTTACTTAACCGTTTTATTATTTCCCCCACCGGTTCTATTTCTTCATCCGGTTCCGATTCTTCTTCCGGTTCCGATTCTTCTTCCGGTTCCGACTCTTCTTCCGGTTCCTCTTCGGGAACTTGTGAATCAGTCCACAAATCATTCCAATTTACATTTGACTCTTCATTATTATTAGGTGAGTCAATGGGACTTGTTCTAGAGGTAGACATCTATCACATAATATCAAACACGTTAAGAGATTAATATATCACATAATATTCATATGTTAAAAATATATAGTTTCCAACAAAAATGTTAAGCAATCATTTTTAAAGAAAACACGGTCGAAGTCCAGACTCACTAATGCATCCTAACAAACTCGATAAGACACACTAATGCAAATTTTCTGGTTCTCTAAGACCAATGCTCGGATACCAACTGAAATGTCCCGTTCTTATTGATTAAAAACGTTCCATATTAATTGATTTCGTTGCGAGGTTTTGACCTCTATATGAGACGTTTTTCAAAGACTGCATTCATTTTTAAACAAACCATAACCTTTATTTCATTAATAAAGGTTTAAAAAGCTTTACGTAGATTATCAAATAATGATAATCTAAAATATCCTGTTTACACACGACCATTACATAATGGTTTACAATACAAATATGTTACAACAAAATAAGTTTCTTGAATGCAGTTTTTACACAATATCATACAAGCATGGACTCCAAATCTTGTCCTTATTTAAGTATGCGACAGCGGAAGCTCTTAATAATCACCTGAGAATAAACATGCTTTAAACGTCAACAAAAATGTTGGTGAGTTATAGGTTTAACCTATATATATCAAATCGTAACAATAGACCACAAGATTTCATATTTCAATACACATCCCATACATAGAGATAAAAATCATTCATATGGTGAACACCTGGTAACCGACAATAACAAGATGCATATATAAGAATATCCCCATCATTCCGGGACACCCTTCGGATATGATATAAATTTCGAAGTACTAAAGCATCCGGTACTTTGTATGGGGTTTGTTAGGCCCAATAGATCTATCTTTAGGATTCGCGTCAATTAGGGTGTCTGTTCCCTAATTCTTAGATTACCAGACTTAATAAAAAGGGGCATATTCGATTTCGATAATTCAACCATAGAATGTAGTTTCACGTACTTGTGTCTATTTTGTAAATCATTTATAAAACCTGCATGTATTCTCATCCCAAAAATATTAGATTTTAAAAGTGGGACTATAACTCACCTTCACAGATTTTTACTTCGTCGGGAAGTAAGACTTGGCCACTGGTTGATTCACGAACCTATAACAATATATACATATATATCAAAGTATGTTCAAAATATATTTACAACACTTTTAATATATTTTGATGTTTTAAGTTTATTAAGTCAGCTGTCCTCGTTAGTAACCTACAACTAGTTGTCCACAGTTAGATGTACAGAAATAAATCGATAAATATTATCTTGAATCAATCCACGACCCAGTGTATACGTATCTCAGTATTGATCACAACTCAAACTATTTATATTTTGGAATCAACCTCAACCCTGTATAGCTAACTCCAACATTCACATATAGAGTGTCTATGGTTGTTCCGAAATATATATAGATGTGTCGACATGATAGGTCGAAACATTGTATACGTGTCTATGGTATCTCAAGATTACATAATATATAATACAAGTTGATTAAGTTATGGTTGGAATAGATTTGTTACCAATTTTCACGTAGCTAAAATGAGAAAAATTATCCAATCTTGTTTTACCCATAACTTCTTCATTTTAAATCCGTTTTGAGTGAATCAAATTGCTATGGTTTCATATTGAACTCTATTTTATGAATCTAAACAAAAAAAGTATAGGTTTCTAGTCGGAAAAATAAGTTACAAGTCGTTTTTGTAAAGGTAGTCATTTCAGTCGAAAGAACGACGTCTAGATGACCATTTTAGAAAACATACTTCCACTTTGAGTTTAACCATAATTTTTGGATATAGTTTCATGTTCATAATAAAAATCATTTTCTCAGAATAACAACTTTTAAATCAAAGTTTATCATAGTTTTTAATTAACTAACCCAAAACAGCCCGCGGTGTTACTACGACGGCGTAAATCCGGTTTTACGGTGTTTTTCGTGTTTCCAGGTTTTAAATCATTAAGTTAGCATATCATATAGATATAGAACATGTGTTTAGTTGATTTTAAAAGTCAAGTTAGAAGGATTAACTTTTGTTTGCGAACAAGTTTAGAATTAACTAAACTATGTTCTAGTGATTACAAGTTTAAACCTTCGAATAAGATAGCTTTATATGTATGAATCGAATGATGTTATGAACATCATTACTACCTTAAGTTCCTTGGATGAACCTACTGGAAAAGAGAAAAATGGATCTAGCTTCAATGGATCCTTGGATGGCTCAAAGTTCTTGAAGCAAAATCATGACACGAAAACAAGTTCAAGTAAGATCATCACTTGAAATAAGATTGTTATAGTTATAGAAATTGAACCAAAGTTTGAATATGATTATTACCTTGTATTAGAATGATAACCTACTGTAAGAAATAAAGATTTCTTGAGGTTGGATGATCACCTTACAAGATTGGAAGTGAGCTAGCAAACTTGAAAGTATTCTTGATTTTATGAAACTAGAACTTTTGGAATTTATGAAGAACACTTAGAACTTGAAGATAGAACTTGAGAGAGTTCAATTAGATGAAGAAAATTGAAGAATGAAAGTGTTTGTAGGTGTTTTTGGTCGTTGGTGTATGGATTAGATATAAAGGATATGTAATTTTGTTTTCATGTAAATAAGTCATGAATGATTACTCATATTTTTGTAATCTTATGAGATATTTCATGCTAGTTGCCAAATGATGGTTCCCACATGTGTTAGGTGACTCACATGGGCTGCTAAGAGCTGATCATTGGAGTGTATATACCAATAGTACATACATCTAAAAGCTGTGTATTGTACGAGTACGAATACGGGTGCATACGAGTAGAATTGTTGATGAAACTGAACGAGAATGTAATTGTAAGCATTTTTGTTAAGTAGAAGTATTTTGATAAGTGTATTGAAGTCTTTCAAAAGTGTATAAATACATATTAAAACACTACATGTATATACATTTTAACTGAGTCGTTAAGTCTTCGTTAGTCGTTACATGTAAGTGTTGTTTTGAAACCTTTAGGTTAACGATCTTGTTAAATGTTGTTAACCCAATGTTTATAATAACAAAAGAGATTTTAAATTATTATATTATCATGATATTATGATGTACGAATATCTCTTAATATGATATATATATACATTAAATGTCGTTACAACGATAAACGTTACATATATGTCTCGTTTCAAAATCATTAAGTTAGTAGTCTTGTTTTTACATATGTAGTTCATTGTTAATATAATTAATGATATGTTTACTTATCATAATATCATGTTAACTATATATATAACCATATATATGTCATCATATAGTTTTTTTACAAGTTTTAACGTTCGTGAATCACCGGTCAACTTGGGTGGTCAATTGTCTATATGAAACCTATTTCAATTAATCAAGTCTTAACAAGTTTGATTGCTTAACATGTTGGAAACATTTAATCATGTAAACATCAATCTAAATTAATATATATAAACATGGAAAAGTTCGGGTCACTACAACAACCATGCGATTTGATGTCTGAGATGTGTTAGCCACGGATTTTTCTAACCCCTAAATTTCGGAAGGAGACCATAGGTATAAAGAACCAGATATTTAAGAAATGTTTGTTTGATTAAATGAATTGAAATTTTAGCCGATAGTGACAAATCAGACTAACATGCAATGCCAGCCATAATTATTTATAGTATCTTCAGGGCGGTCTGAACGAACAATGAAAGGTATCACCCAGTTTTCCATGACGCATATGATCTTATCCTTGAACGGAATGAAATCATAGTTCTATAATGTAACTTTATCCTTTCAGTTACATGTTGAAGTTAGGGTTAACATTAACTAGAACAACATATAGTTGCAACCAACGAAGGAAGAAATATGTAGAGTATCCACATCAGTGTCGTAAATGTTTTAAGCAGTCCCCTTCCAGTGGATAACAGGGTTCATATATTCTCAAAGTATCTTATATTGCATTTCCGAAAGAAAATCGCACGAAAAGTGTGATCTTTGAACGGGAGTGAACTTTTCGAGCGGTTCGTTCTGAATTTATCCTTGTACTTAAGGGGATGAGCAGATGAGAAGATACGTGAACTCTTGGTCCTAAAGAATGGTTTTCTCCGAGTGAAAAGAATTTCAAAAATGATTCTTGTATATCAACATACTGATTCATAGAGGTGATGTTTACGAGAGTATTGCGATTAGCCGTGAAATATTGAGAGTAGAAACCTGCCTAGTACCTTTCCTACAATGGGGTGACCACTGAGTGTATCTCGAAAAACTGATTTATCGGCCCACGTTTTTGTCAAGTCTAACCTTAAGGGGAACATTTCATGAGCGTAAAGTCTTCTTAACAAATTTTACAAAACTGCCATCCAAAGTGGCTCAAGAGTTTTTAACAAAGATCTTAATAGTAAGCTTCATCCCTAACGGAGGGCGAGTTGAAGCGTGATCCATACATGGTGTAGTCTAATACGAAAACCTTTAGTAAAATCATCCAAGGAAGTTTTGAAAAACCTTTAAACGTTTGATGAGTCAACATAAACGAAACGAAGTTCTTAGTAAATTTGGAAGTATGTACAACGTGTACTATTTTGCACAAAACCATTTGTCTTAAGTTAAACAACTCATCAAAGGAGCGATTTTTAAAGAATTTGAAGGTATCACTTAGTATGTACCAACCATAATAAGTAAATGTAAACTTGTTAACTTAATTATATACATACATATATGATTTTATAAATCGCATAAGTGACAGAAAATTTTATTATTTTCATTTGTCCATAAATCTCGTGAACACCGCACAAATAAACAACGTGTAAAATTTTTGATTAACATAGTTTTTCGTATTTCAGAGGTTACGAGTTGAAAAAGATCGAGTGAAAAATTCTTGAATTTTCGAGTGACATGTTACTAAGTAATGAAAACTAATGAATTAAATGTAGTTTTGATAATTATCAGGACATAAGTCTTTGGGCCAAAAATGTTCACGTGTGAAGCCATTGCTAAAAAGTGAGGTATGAATGATAGAGCATGAGGATGAGAAGTTAATCGCTTCTTGACTTTGCAAAATGTCAAAAAGGTTATGATTAATACTAAAGTCGGAATACTTATGGTGTTAGTATCACCAAATGAGAATCCCCTGGAATAAGTCAGGACTTAAGAAAGAGTATCGTTCCAACAGGTGTGGCGAATAAGATCCGTGGGGTAACGCAATAATTTTGAATGGTTTAAGTGTTAGTGGATGCCCGAAGGCTCTGCTTGACGTAGCGGTAGTGCCTTCAACACATACACAAACGCATGAATCTCTCGATTTCGACGGTCAAGTCTTCATGATGATTTAGATACGAATAAGCAACAGAAAATTTTATATAATAAGCAACGAAAATTTTATAGAAATTGTTTAAGGTGACAATGTAAGAAAAGAAATGAAGTTCTTAGTAAACTAGAGTTATGTACAACACGTACCATTCAAAGTGAAATATCTTTTGAATAAAAGATTTGGTTTGTAAAAGTGAAAGTAAAATTTCATATGTATTTGTCAAAAATAAGTAATCATTTGCTTTATTTTATATAGCATATACGATTTAAAAAATTTGTACGAATGGCAAATAAAATGAATTTTCTTTTATAAAGCTTTGAGAGGATCGTACAGTAAAATTTTGGCAAACAAAATTTTCATATTTCGGAGGTTACAAGTTGGAAAAAGATTCACGAGTAAAAGATTTTTGAAATTTTTCGGGTGATATGTGAGCAAAAATGTTACGAGGTAATGAAAACTGTTGAATTTAAATGTGGTTGATGACTATTAGTAGGGCATAAGTCCTTCAACCAAAAATGCTTAAGTGTAAAGTTGTTGCTTATAAGTGAGATACGAAAGGGAGAGTATGAGGATGGAAATTAACTACCCATTGATTTTGGAAAATTTCAAATTGGTATGACTAATATCGAAGTAAGAAGGATGATGGTGTGATTATCATCAAATAAGAAATCTCTCGGAATAAATTAGGATTCAGAGTCGTGTAAGTATGAGTATCAAATAAGATTCTTGGGTAGTCCTTAATATAGAATTTGAATCGCTGAAGTGACGGGATACAATTTCCTTTATGTATTGTTGTGCAAGTTTATCCATTGTATCGGTTCCTTTCATGGTTAGAAAGTAAGCAGATTTGGTGAGATGGTCAATAATAACCCAGATAGTGTCCTAACCGCCTACCGTTTTCGGTAGCTTCATGATGAAATCCATTGTTATTCATTCCTATTTCCATTGTGGGATTTCGGGCTGTTGAAGTAACCCAGATGGCTTTTGGTATTCGGCTTTGACCTTTTGTGCCTTCATGTAACTAATAAGGTTTAGCTTCGGCAACTTCTCTTCTCGTAAACTATTAGTGGTTCGCCATTCTCGCGAGGTATATGAATAATCTTCTCACTATAAATAAATTTCACTTTCATCCTTGAAAGCCAATCCGTTCCAACTATTTCATCAAAGCTTCCTAACTTGATGAGTATTAGGTTAATCCTAAAGTCCATTCCAACTATTACATCAAGCTTCTCAAATTGATGGGTGTTAGGTTAATCTTAAGGTTCATTCCAACTAAATCTTATTATACTACCGTGGAAAATTCTATCAAACTTCTCAAATAACATCAGCTTGTGTGTAGGTAACTAATCCTTTCCAACCACTACTTTAAAACTTCCAAGTTTTGTTGACATGAGGTCATCTCCAAATGACCCACCTGTTAATTTTAAGGTACTACCTTAAATTATTCCTCTATCTCTGCCAGCTTACCATTTGCTTGTCTTATAGAATATTTAACCCTCATGGTTGTTGATGGCTTATTAGTCATAACACTAAGGTCCTTAGATATAAGGTTTCTATCGCTCTAGTAATAAACAACCTCGAGAATATAAAACGTTGTGACGAATCGTCCCCTAACTATAATCAGGATCCATGCGAGTCTCCATAACGATTGCTCTACCGCAAGTAAGTCCAAAGTTTTTCCTATTTGGGAACTTTTTCCTTAAGTGTCCAGGATGTCAATATCTCTAATAGATTTTCGGGTTATCAATTATGCAATCAAGGCCCTTATTGTACAGTATCTAGGCTAAGTGGTTTCCTCTAACAGACCATGATGCGTATACTCAAGTGGTTCCTACCAAAATTTCCTTTGAATCACTTCATATTCCTTATATAGTAGCATTGGGACTTCTGCATGATTTACTTCAATATAATCATGCTGGCCTGGCATCATTATATTGTACTAAATCGTACGTTCATTCCAATATCACTCCATATGGTCAATGTAACGTGATCACTCCAAGTTCTACTCAATTTCATCTAACGGTGCTTTATCTATGCTATCTCAAAACAAATTCTACATAATTAATCTCATGGTTTCTCGGTGTGGGTGCGTAGGTTCCGTAGATCATGCATCATTGCCTAAAGGTCCTGGAATTTCTTCAAAATGTTCGGGTTCAGGTATCGTCATTAGGTTCCTTTTTAGAAGTTCCATCTGGGTCTCGTGTCGAACTGTATGTCTTGCAAGTAGTAATACGATATGTCTTGAGGCAACTCCCAAGTCTTCAGCTATGGCTGGGCATCAGTAGATGACACTCTGACCTTGTGAAAGGAGATGCCTTCCTAACTTCTCCAATGCCTATGAGTGTTAGGGACCTAAGTCCAGAAGTGTCGTTAGATCGTCGAGTAGTGGTGTAGAATGAAAGAGATAAGTGACGGTCATGAAAGCGTACGGGGTACGAGTCAACTTGCGAAAACTGAACATCCTTCTAATGTTCATACGTTGTATGTGGCTAATTAGGGTAAGCTCGGGGTGCGGTTACTCCGACAAGTCCTCTCATATCTCCTCCTCCGAGGATTAACTTTAGTGGGCATGTAATCCGAGGGGTACTCCTCCTAGATTGCGTGAAGTAATGTTTCGATCTCTAGAATGGTGGAACAGTAGTAATAGGTGGATTACATTACTAGTCCTTAGGGTTAGACGAGTGGGAAGAGGGTTCAGAAAAACATCTGAACTAGGAAAGGTAAATTCTCCAAGTCGGTACAGCGAAATGTAGAAGGGTAGCAAGCACGTAATCAGGCATAGTAACTACAACAACCTAGATCGTCTACAGCAGTGCATAGTATGGCAATAATAACATTTCTAAACGGAAGTAATATGCAAAAGCAGATAGTAGCTGTGACGATCGCTCCAAATCCATATGGACGAACACGTCATTCATCGATTTCATTGCGAGGTATTTGACGTCTATATGATACATTTTGTAAACATTGCATTCTTTTGAAAAGGCACACCATAAATGAATATTTAAATCAAAGGTTTTCGACATCTGATGATTTCTACATATAGACAATCAACGTAATATAATAGTTTACAATAATACTTCCGTTGATAATGCAGTCAAAATAAGATAGATGGTGATGATTTGTGAATGCAACGTTTTCTCGAATAAAGCATGTATGACTCCATGGACATATCTTGTATGACATATAAGCAAACAGCGGAAGACTTCTAGGAACCTGAGAATAAACATACTAACAAGTGTCAACACAAAGGTTGGTGAGTTCATAGTTTTATTGTTTCGTATAATCTGTATGTAAAGGTGGACCACAAGATATCAGTTGTTTCATCCAGAAACGTTTATCAAAATATTCTACAAGATTGAGCACCCTGGTAACTAAACTTTAACGTCTATATAATAAGTACCCATGTTTTAACATACATGCAACCAACATGTACAATACACTCAATCCAACATGTACTAAACTCAAATAGCATACGTATGTTTTATAGTTCAGGCTAGGGTTTCTATACCTGGAACAGACGGGGATGTCAAGCCCTATGGATCCATATATAACTACTCGCGCCCACCAGTTCTTATAACTGGCAGTTACTAGTTACCAAAGCAAGGGGATTTTCGGTTCAAACTCGGTGTAGAATTTAGTATGTACTTGTATCTATTGCATTTAAAATAAAGTGCATGTATCCTCAGCCTAAAAATATAGATTGCAAAAGCAATTAAAAAAGGAGCAAATGAAACTTACCTTAGCAGCATATAAAGTCGTTCACCAAAATGTGACCGAAACTCAAAATACCAAATAACCGTAGATCTCAACCTAGAAAACATATGTTGGTCAATAAATGTCTATCAAGCTAGGTCTGGTCATAGTGTATCATAATCCTAATGCTCGACATCGACATACAATAGTTATCAAAAGTCAATTTCAAAAAGTCAATCTGACTCAATACTATAGTTGAATGATCATGGCAAACGGAACATTTTAACATACAAGTATTTAATTCGTGATTCATCATAAACTGTTTAACTCGAGCACTAGACATGGATACACAATTAATATATAAAAGATAAGATATGAATGCTCACGTATCAATATTGTGATTCAATATTGCAGGGAAGCACGTGGACGCAACAGAGATGATAAACACCAGGTTTGACTTGCCAATAATACCCACTTACATTACCTATAACCTTCATAGCTATAATCCATAATTTCCTTAGCTCTATCCCGCTTGAAAACCCATTTTGAAAGTGACACGCTCATGACTTCGTCGTAGTATTTTATGTATAATAATACTAATAATAATAATAATAATAATAATAATAATAAGATTAATAATAATAATATTAATCTTAATAATAATAATAAAAATAAAAATAATAATAATATATAATAATACGGAGGATGAAAGATATATGTGTGTGTGACAGAAAACTGAACTCGATCGAATTTATAGATGTTTGCTTATTCTGGTTCCCATGCGATCGCATGGGCTTCCAGTGCAAATGCCGATAAGTCGTACGTCGTCACTCGACTTATGTCCCGGTTCTGATTTTTCGAATGCCCCTTCGTACGCTGAGAAAACTCGCTCTTTATGTTTCGTGACTCATACCTTTGTCAAATTATAGACTTAAATTATCCATAAACTATACCACTCGAAATATAACTTATACATTTGAGTGTTTTGGTCATTTACTTCTATAAATCATCTTCTCATTATTTGTTAATATATATATAATAACAAATCGTTTTATAACCAAGTTAATATTATATTTTATCGTATTGTTATATATATATATATATATATTTTCAATATTAATAAACATTTTTTAAAATACATATCGCAATTTATTCATATATCTAATTCCAACAGTTAATATTCCTTATTATTGTATGTGTCCAAATTACGTTATTTAAACAAACACTTTACCATTTATTCCGAATACCGTTAAAAATGAATGATTTCCCAAATCAACGTGGACCTCACAACAGAGACCCGTAATAATATCATAATCCTTAAGGGACTCAATAAATATCTTTTAATTCAATTCGTTTGGCATAATCTTTTAACTCCGTAGTTAAATATATCAATCAGATAATCAAACCAATAAGTTTAATGCACAATATCATATACTCAACACTTTGTTACGTTTTCAAGTTATAGTATGTATCTATTTACATATAATTGTTCATGATTCATTGAGAATAACCGAAGGGTAATTGAATAGTTTAAAATTTGAGATTCAACTTTACAGACTTTGCTTATCGTGTCGGAAACATTAAATAATATTGAGAATTTGGTTCAAAATAAGTTGAAATTTTCCGGGTCATCACAGTACCTACCCGTTAAAGAAATTTCGTCTCGAAATTTGAGTGAGGTGGTCATGGCTAACAATAAAAATGTTTTCATGACGAATATGAGTCGATAATTAGAGTTTTATCACCGTTGAATAATATGGATAAAATAATCCAATTACTCGAAGCGTATGAGGGAAGTTATCGTAATAGAGTGAAATGGAGAATAGAAATTCGTCTTATCTCTTGACGTAGTAACGATTGATTTCCAGAATTTAAGGAATAGAAAATCTTCATAATCTAAATAAGATTTGATTCTTCGGGAATTAAGGAAATTATGATTTCCTTTGATTAAATGCGTAATCTGCCTCGATTGCTATGTCTGATATTTTGCTATAAATTAACCACTTCCATTTCATTATTTTCACCACTCCTACATCTTCTTCCTCATTTCATACTTCCAAAAGATTGTGAAATGCTTAATCCAATTCTAATTCTTGATATTTTCCTGGCTATCGTATCCTTCATTCTTCTTTTTCATCTGCCACCAGAGGAAGTTATTTTCTTCTACTATTACCTTGGGGTTATAGTGTTTTTTATTCTCCCGTGTCTTTATATTGCTATACGCATTGATATACACGGTTTGTAAATTTCGGGGTTGTTATCGGGCTTTATATTTTCCATTATATTTCGGAGCTTCATGCTTTCATTTTCTCTTCCCGACCTTAAGTCAAGCGAATAATGGTCCAGAATTCGTAGGTATGGAGTTTCGAATGATCATAATATACAAAGCATAAAGGAAAGGTAATAGCACGATTTGATTTGTCAAATTACCAGAATATCCGGAAAAGTCTGAATCATCAAGAAAAATATTTTCTTGATATGTTTAGAGGTTAAATAGAATAAAAGAGTTATGTAACATGGTTCATGATGAGGGTGTGATCTGTGAACCTTTATCACGTTCCATTAGAAACTCAGCATGACTTATTGTAATATAATCACGTTGATCAAGTGTCATTATATTATACTAACTCATGCTTCAATTCCCAACATTACTTCAAACATCCATTTTTTTTTATTTTTTTTTTATTTTTGAAACTAAAATAGTTTCTTTTATGATGTAACACAGATAGCGCGAAGAGATGAATAATTTCAGATAAGAATAGTTATGAAAATATCTCCAAAAATATCGAGGATATTTATAATGAAAGATACGAGGATATCTTAGAATTTCTAATATCGAAGGATGATGAAGAAGATTTGTTCGTAACGGATTTTGAGTCAGGAGCAAGGTATTCGTTAATGACTTCAGCAGATACTGAATCATTTGTATTCTTTGAAGGCAGGTTTAGTCTTTATGATTTGTCCACAGCCTCCTTCATGATTGGCTCAATCCGTTTTTCAGCACCAAACTTTCTCTTTTTCTGTGCTTTTCCAACACACTACTCTTTATCATCAAACTTTTGACTGTTAAGGTCATTTACAGTTTTTGCTGCTTCATCAGCATTTTTCAAAAATTCGGAGAACTAGTTTCGCAGTTTGGGTGTTTTTCAGAAACTTCACATTCGAAGTATGTAAGTCTAGAAGATAGACATTATATGTATATATATAACTGTTTGCGTAGAATTGCTGCGAAATTCAAAATACTGATTGCTAATTCCCGGTAGTTAGTATGGCAATTATTGTTACAAGATATTGATGAGTACATGATAAGGTTTCAATGAGTATAATGATTTTTCGGAAGGTCAAGGATCAATGAAGTTGTTGGTAAATTTACTGCTAATGTGGTGGAACATGAAAGGTTCCCTAGTAACAAAAACGTATATACTAAAGTTACAAGTCTGAAAGGTTGTCATTGACTGGTTGAATGGTTGATAATACTGGATACTTTGAAAAGGAATTGCAAGGTTATTTTTGGTAAATACAATGCTAAAAGATCTTGCACAGTTTTGAAGTCAAATTATAGCTTTGAAAGATGTAGAGATCTAAGAATGATGTCTCCCTACGAGTCGTCCGGCAGAAAAGACTTTCTGAATGGGGTAAAAGAACTTGGGATCTTGACTTGGATTCTGTTCTGTAATTGAATTTGAATAAGAATGGTTGTTCAGATTTCTATGAACGAATGTATAGCGTTGTGAAAGTAGTGGGTATAGTCAATAATTTTTTTAATCAAAATTGAAGAATGTACAGTGTAACATATTAATTGTGAACTTATATATTTTCCGGGTATTACCTACCCGTTAAAAATTTCACAAGCAATATTTTGTACAGAAGAATTTTACTACAGTCTTTATGAAAATATATGTATGAATATTTTCTTCAGATGTAATACAGATTTAATGAGTTAATATCATATTAAGCTCATTTAATTTTCGGCTGGATTAGAAATGAATAATCTCTAAAACATTAAAGATTTCATAATCTTCGTGGAGTATTTTACTAATGTAATCAATACTTCGTTATTCAGTTTTATTGATATTTCCTCAGTGAATCATGTTGGTGCTTATGGAACTCTTGCTAACTTCGCAAGGTACGAATGACATTTTCTGGAAAGTTTCAAGTACATCGAAAATGAAAGTGTTAAAATCAATCATGTATTTGAATAATACACTTGATTTATTATGAAATGGAATCTATTAAGTCGAAGCAGAGGTTATAGTTAACGATTGTTAAGTCATTAACGAATGATGTATAGCATATTAGTAACATGAACTAACCGAGTAGTACCTACCAGTTATGATTCACATGTAATAGCTTAGTAAGAAAAGATTTATTTTGATTTCAAATTTCACATATATATATAAAATATACATATAATTTCTTCAGAGGAAATGAGTTAATACTTCATAACTCGTTGATACAATATATGCGTTGTTGATTTGTGATGATGTTGGTGATTATGGAACTGGTGGAAATCGTGATGTTATAGGTGCTGCTAGTGCTGACGATGATGATAGTACTGACGTGCTGGTGATGCTGACGGTATTGATGATGCTGCTTGTATAACAAGTCTAGCTTGTAAATCGCGCACTATTCCTGTCAGGGTTTCACTTTATTATTTCTATCCGCCCACTACTAATTTACAATATATAATCTCTAAAACTTTTAGAAACTACATATTCTCTGCAGAATATTTCTTCGATGAAGTTATGAATCAATACTTCATCGTTTGTTGTTGTTGATATTCCTTGGTATCTATAGGGCGTATGACGTTGATGCTCGTGGGATAGATTGTGAAGTTGAGGTTTATGGTGCGGTTGTTGTTGGTGATGGTAATGGTACTGTTAGTGTTGTTGTCGGTGGTACTGTTGATGCCGGTGATGCTGCTGGTGCTTGTAACCTTTGCACCATATTCTCCAAAGCCACTACCCGAGCGCGAAGCTCGTTGACTTCTTCTATTACACCGGGATGATTGTTGGTTCGGACGAGCGGATGAATAAGATTCAGAATTTGAGATAGTATATTATCGTGACGAGATACTCTGGAAATGAGAGAGAAAATGGTGTCTAGAACAGGTTCGCCTGTAAGTGCTTCAGGTTCTTCGCCAAGAGGGGAATGTGGTGGATGGAAGGGATCACCTTCTTCTTGTCTCTAATGATTAAGTAGGCTACGAACCCATCCCCAATTCATCCAAAATAGGTGATGGCTGATTGGTTGATCCATTCTGGTTACACTGTCTTCGGAATTCAGGTGAATATCCATATCGGAATAGCTGTCCGAGTTTAAGGAATTTGAACTAGATACGGGATCCATCTTGTATAATTAGGGAGATGATTTTTGATATGAATTAGATTATAAAATTTAGTTTGGTATTCTTCAATACATAATTTACATATGTATATATAATACTAAATTCCATAAATCACGGAGAAATTTTCGGAAGATGTCAGGAAATGTTTACCGTAACAGATACGCTAAGATATGAATTTTTATCTATACACTATTTATGCAATAAATGCAGGAAAACGTGTCTAGACTTAAGAATGATAAGCATGTAATTTTCGATAAGAAATGATAAGCAAAACTTTTAACATGCAGACACGGTCAAAGTCCAGACTTACTAATGCATCTTAACAACTATCAGTTAGACACACTCATGCAAGACCTGGTTCGCTAGGACCAACGCTCTGATACCAACTGTGACGATCGCTCTAAATCCATATTGATGAACACGTCATTCATCGATTTCATTGCGAGGTATTTGACCTCTATATGATACGTTTTGTAAACATTGCATTCTTTTGAAAAGGCACACCATAAATGAATATTTAAATCAAAGGTTTTCGACATCTGATGATTTCTACATATAGACAATCATCGTAATATAATAGTTTACAATAATACTTTCGTTGACAATGCAGTTAAAATAAGATAGATGGTGATGATTTGTGAATGCAACGTTTTCTCGAATAAAGCATGTATGACTCCATGAACATATCTTGTATAACATATAAGCAAACAGCGGAAGACTTCTAGGAACCTGTGAATAAACATACTAACAAGTGTCAACATAAAGTTTGGTGAGTTCATAGTTTTATTGTTTCGTATAATCTGTATGTAAAGGTGGACCACAAGATATCAGTTGTTTCATCCAGAAACGCTTATCAAAATATTCTACAAGATTGAGCACCCTGGTAACTAAACTTTAACGTCTATATAATAAGTACCCCTGTTTTAACATACATGCAACCAACATGTACAATACACGCAATCCAACATGTACTAAACTCAAATAGCATACGTCTGTTTTATAGTTCAGGCTAGGGATTCTATACCTGGAACAGACGGGGATGTCAAGCCCTATGGATCCATATATAACTACTCGCGCCCACCAGTTCTTATAACTGGCAGTTACTAGTTACCAAAGCAAAGGGATTTTCGGTTCAAACTCGGTGTAGAATTTACTATGTACTTGTATCCATTGCGTTTAAAATAAAGTGCATGTATTCTCAGCCCAAAAATATAGATTGCAAAAGCAATTAAAAAGGGAGCAAATGAAACTCACCTTAGCAGCATATAAAGTCGTTCACCAAAATGTGACCGAAACTCAGAATACCAAATAACTGTAGATCTCAACCTAGAAAACATATGTTGGTCAATAAATGTCTATTAAGCTTGGTCTGGTCATAGTGTATCATAATCCTAATGCTCGAGATCGACATACAAAAGTTATCAAAAGTCAATTTCAAAAAGTCAATCTGACTCAATACTATAGTTGAATGATCATGGCAATCGAAACATTTTAACATTTCACATCGTTTCCTAATTCTTGTAAAATTAGGCTATAGTTTTTATAAGGATTTAAAATATGATAAAACAATCAGTTTTGACAATTGTTCAACAAAACAAGACGTGCCTTATATAAGAATTCATTTACTCGGCTGGTAATATTTAAAAACCTACTTTATCAATCTTACAAACAAGTTGTTTAAATCTTAATTGCAGATTCAAAAGTAATTCAATTAACGTCAATCATAATTCAGTTGATCATATCTTTTAAATCGTTTATTGAAATTACGCGATCTCTAAATGAAAATTTATTAATTTTTCGCCAGCTTTCCAAAAACATGCATATCATATACCTTTTATCAGTAATATATGTATTTAATTCGTGATTCATCATAAACTGTTTAATGATGAAATTTAGCATACAAGCATGCATAAATATATAATGAAATTTAGCATACAAGTATTTAATACGTGATTCATCATAAACTGTATAACTCGAGCACTAGACATGGATACACAATTAATATATAAAAGATAAGATATGAATGCTCACGTATCAATATTGTGATTCAATATTGCAGGGAAGTACGTAGACGCAACAGAGATGATAAACACCAGGTTTGACTTGCCAATAATACCCACTTACATTACCTATAACCTTCATAGCTATAATCCACAATTTCCTTAGCTCTATCCCGCTTGAAAACACATTTTGAAAGTGACACGCTCATGACTTCGTCGTAGTATTTTATGTATAATAATACTAATAATAATAATAATAATAATAATAATAAGATTAATAATAATAATATTAATCTTAATAATAATAATAAAAATAAAAAAAATAATAATAATATATAATAATACGGAGGATGAAAGATATATGTGTGAGTGACAGAAAACTGAACTCGATCGAATTTATAGATGTTTGCTTATTCTGGTTCCCATGCGATCGCATGGGCTTCCAGTGCAAATGCCGATAAGTCGTAAGTCATCACTCGACTTATGTCCCGGTTTCGGTTTTTCGAATGTCCCTTCAAACGCTGAGAAAACTCGATCTTTATGTTTCGTGACTCATACCTTTGTCAAATTATAGACTTAAATTATCCATAAACTATACAACTCGAAATATAACTTATACATTTGAGTGTTTTGGTCATTTACTTCTATAAATCATCTTCTCGTTATTTGTTAATATATATATAATAACAAATCGTTTTATAACCAAGTTAATATTATATTTTATCGTATTGTTATATATATATATATATATATTTTCAATATTAATAAACATCTTTTAAAATACATATCGCAATTTATTCATATATCTAATTCCAACAGTTAATATTCCTTATTATTGTATGTGTCCAAATTACGTTATTTAAACAAACACTTTACCATTTATTCCGAATACCGTTAAAAATGAATGATTTCTCAAATCAACGTGGACCTCACAATAGAGACCCGTAATAATATCATAATCCTTAAGTGACTCAATAAATATCTTTTAATTCAATCGTTTAGCATAATATTTTAACTCTATAGTTAAATATATCAATCAGATAATCAAACCAATAAGTTTAATGCACAGTATCATATACTCAACACTTTGTTACGTTTTCAAGTTATAGTATGTATCTATTTACATATAATTGTTCGTGATTCATTGAGAATAACTGAAGGGTAATTGAATAGTTTAAAATTTTCAGATTCAACTTTACAGACTTTGCTTATCGTGTCGAAAACATTAAATCATATTGAGAATTTGGTTCAAAATAAGTCAAAATTTTCCGGGTCATCACAGTAGCATGCAGTACCGAGAATAAGCAAAAGCATACAGCAAGTTTACATAGTAGTAAAAGGAAATGGTAGCATGCAGCAAGTTCATACAGCAGTAGAAGTAAGCAGTGGCATGCAGTAGTAGTAAGCAGTAACGTGCAGTAATATAACACAGTAGCATGCAACAGGTTCCGCAGAAACAAGTAAACGAGCAAGCTGTAGATTAGTCCTATTAGCGAATCCTACTCGACTCGGTCAAGACTCAATAATGCAACCTAATTCCCTACAACCAATGCTCTGACACCAAATGTGACGCCCCATACAAAACCATCGTGTACGGTTCATCAACAACAGGATCATTACAAGGTCAAACACTATATGCTGTTTGAAAACCAATTTTGCATTCATAAAAGATAGCATTTTACAAATGATAACGTGACACAAAGGTCGTTACAAAGTCATTGTTTGAAAATAACATAAATTACGAATGCAAAGGAAAAGTTCCATGACTGCGACATCTCTAAGTAATGCAGCGGAAATCTAACACAGCAGGTCCATAACGGCAAGTCTATAACACCAAGACAGCAAGCCTAACAGCAAGTTAAACAGCAACAATGTCTAAGCACCTGAGAAATACATGCTTAAAAGTCAACACGAATGTTGGTGAGCTATAGTTTGTTTGTAATCAGTAATGTAATGTAGACCATGAGATTTCAGTGCTTCAACCAGCAGTTTAAATCAGTATTTTAAATCAGTATGATAAAGTATATACTTATCCGTGGGCACCCGGTAACTAACTTAACGTAATAGTAATACCCCCTAAAAGTACACTTGGCGAGTGTGTATGTCCTCGAAGTATCAAACACCCGTTAAATGCTAGCGCGACTAGCCCGAGTGCGGATGTCAAACCCTATGGATCCATATCTAATATTCGTGTTCACCGATTCAAAACCAATGATTAAACGTTACCGTGCTAAGGGGAAAGTTTATGCTATTATATAACCTACACATATGTAAAGTTTAAGTACTCGTGTCAAGTAAGTAAAACGTAAAAAGCGTATGTATTCTCAGTCCCAAAAATAGTATGAGTAAAAAGGGAAGCAATAACTCACAGTGATAAAAGAGGTAAAGTCGATAATGAAAGTATGCAAGTAGTAAGTCGGTCCGAAAGGTCGTCAACCTAAGTCAAAGGTTACTAGGTCAGTATGTTGTCTCAAAAGGTTAAAAGTGAATAAATTAAGTTTAAGTGTCATCATCATCATCATCATTCATAAAAGCTAAGTAAGTTTCACAAGAATAGAGATCGAAACAATAGGCTGACTTCGGTCAGCTGCTACGACCTCTATACAAAACAAAAAGACGCGTAGTTAGTGGCTATGGCTCTGTATATGAGTCCGCTAAGTGTGAGTAGGTCAGAAATTTCAGCACAACGTTACAAAGACGTAGTGACTTTCGGAGGGCTATAAATCCTAAACCGTATATCGGATTAAGACGAGGCCTAAACGAAAAGTCATCTACTCGAAATGAACTAACTAAAAATCAACTTTCCAAAAGTCCAGGAATCTGATCAGATCCCGAAAAACAGTAAACCAGTGCTCCGGTGGGGTTCTTAGTGCTTGATGCTCATCACGGTTCTCATCCTTGATGCTTGTAAGCTTCAAGTGTACAACTCATTGATGGGTTAGCATCACCTTGACCAAGATTCAACCATCAACACACAATATGTTAAGACTAAGTAAGAACACAACTCATTTAAGAGTCTTAGATGGTTGATGAACCAAGGTTACATCATATCTTTAGTCTTAACACAAATACAAGTCCTATTTACAACTAAAGCTATAAACTTTACTTCAATCAAACAAGTATGAACATAATATTAATCAAATGAAGTGATGGAACCCTAAGCTAGAGAGCTTGGATCCTTTTCACACAAGTTATAAGATTACAAAGCTAGAAAGCTTGAATCTTTGGTGTTCTTGAAGACCTTGAAGCATAAGGCTTAGATCTTCAAGTTACATGAAGACCACAAACACAAGTTTTGATCTTTATAACATAATAATGAGATAATAAGTTAGAAAACTTAGATCCAACAAAAGATATGAAGATTCAAAGCTAGAAAGCTTGAATCTTGGTTGTTCTTAAAGATCTTGAAGCATAAAACTTGGATCTTTAAGTTACATGAAGATTACAAACACAAGTTTGAATCTTTATAACAAAATAACAAGATTAAAGCTAAAATATTTAGATCTACAAAATAGGTAAAGATTCAAAGCTAGAAAGTTTGAATCTTCCATGTTCTTAAAGGATTCAAATCCATGTTTGAATCTACAAGATGTAATCAAGATCAAAGCTTAAAAAGGTAGACCCATGATGATGATGATGAATTTGTGAAAGTGAGAGGAAGAAGAAGAAGAAAAATCAATTACTTACACTTTTTAGAGAGAGAAAGACTAGAGAAAGAATTAGAGAGTAAGTGTGTGCAAAATGCAAATGAGAGCAAGTGTAAAATGAATAGAATAAGGCTTGTATTTATAGGTGGTGAGGGTGTGGGAGGGTGATGGTGGATGTGGGATATGGTGGGGGACAAGGGGACACCTTTTTGCTTTTTGGTTAATGGTTGTCTAAAGTTGGTGCTTATGTTAGGATCCCATGCAACATTAAGGATAATATTTGACAAAAATGCTAGTATGTTCCCTCTAATAAATGGGCATTTGTCTTACTTATTAATGGGTCACTAGTTATTTATAATTGGGCTAATTAAATAGTCTACTAGCTAGTGTAGGGTGGGCTAAGGTCCAACAAGGTAGAAAGTTCAACAAGACTAATTAGTGTGCTCTAGTGAATTACTAAGCGTAATTAAGCATCCAAAAACTCAAGTAATTGTTATTATAAAATAACAATTAGTATTTCGTAGTCGTAATATTCCGATTACGACAAAAGTTAAACGTGTGCGCAGACGCAGTTCGTTAAAAACGTCAAGTAACACCAACGGTCATAAAAGCTTTCGGGGATCAAGTTAAGTGATTACACACTAAATAGCTTGTAGTAAGATATTAACCAAAGTAATTAATCATTAAATAAGATCCCGGAGCATAAACTAGCTCAGTACGCACATATACGCAGTTTCGTGAAAGCACAAAGCGCAAAAGCAAGTCGAAAAAGCCGGGTCGTTACATTTAGATATTGCCCCTTGCTCTTAAAAATCGTGCCTTACTTTCAAAATGGTGGTGGCGTTTTAAACATGAAAAGGATTCACTTTGGGTATCAATTATAAAAAATATTTACGGTGAGGACGGGGGTTGTAGGACTTCATTTTCTCCCCCATCCTCTCGTGCTTCTTCCACGTGGGCGGGTATCCTTAAGGTGGGTAAAAATATTTTTAACGCTAACTCCGTTTTCGCCCACTCTTTAAAAAAAAGGATTAGATGGATCTAATACTCATTTTTGGGAGGATTTTTGGCTTGGGGAGTCGACGCTCAAAGAAAAATTTAATAGGCTTTACCGACTTGACACGTGTAAATCTGCCACCATACTTGACCGGGCTCGATGGGAGGGTGGCAATTTTCACGCGACTTGGTGTTGGTCCCGCAATATCTCGGGGAGATTGGTCGGGGACCTCACCAACCTTTCTAATCTTTTATCTAGATTTGTACCTTGTGTGATGACCCGGCAATTTCTGATCAAATTTAAACTTTAATCTTATTGGACTTCGATACGATAAGCAAAGTCTGTAATGTTGATGTTTCAAAAACTTTGAACTGTGTTCATGTAATCAATTACCCTTCGACTATTCCCGACGATTCACGAACAACTATATAAATAGATGAATATAGATATTATTGAAATAATATATGATTAAACTGTTAGAATTAAATATGTAAAATAATATGCCATATAATGAAAACTATATTTATAAATATATAGATATATATAATTATGTATGTAAATATTACTTGTAAATATAAAATAATATTAAATCAATTTGTTTAAAAATATATAATATATATTTATGTGATAAAACTTGTTATTTAAAACTGATTTTATTTAGAGAGAGAGTAAATGGAAAATGAATGATTTCGAGCTTAATTAGTAGACGTCAGTAACACTCGGTTGACGTTTTGTTAGTTTTAATATAGATATTGTACATGTTCATGAAGGATTGAAATAAAAGTTGGACTGTAAATTGATTACGAAGATTTTAGACTTGTCAAAAATATTTTTACCTTTTTAGGATTAAATATTAGTACTCCGTACCTATAAATTGGAACAGAAAATAAATATTTATTGAACTTTTTTATCAGGTTTCAAACAGTTAATGAGTGAAATAATTAAATATATTTAATCTAAAAGTTTGGGATTTTTAGGAACACATTTATTCGTTAACTGTTTAGCATTGGACACGCTATGATATCCTATTAAAACTATCGGTAGAAGAAACATTATTGGATGACAGCTTTCAATTGCAATTATACGTGTGATTCCTTTTCTTTCATATCACTTGATCAAGTTATTATTATTAAAATATAATAAGTTGTTGCACTGATTCAAGACTTCTCATTTACATGTTTCTTTTATTTTTCTTATATTTGATAAACATTTGCATATCATTGAAACTTAGATACACAAAAACAAAGACCTTCTTCCTTCTTAAATTTTTTTGTGAACTCCGACCACTCCAACACCATCACATGACCACCACAACCGAAGCAAACATCCGCCATAAATCACCATACCACCACCGTATACACCATAATCCACCACCATCACTTTGATTAAACCCATATGGCCATTAGAACTACATCACCGGCCAACTCTACCCTCATCAAATCAAAACCCATCATCGAGCCACCCTTAGCCATTCCATGTTCATGTGTGTACCATCACCAACGAGGACATCTTTGAACTTCTTCCACTGCTGCAACCACTGGTCACCCCTATACCACCATCAATCGCCACCTCAATCTCTTTCCTCTCTCACTTAAACTTAATCGTGAAACAAAACCATATTGCACCATCGTAAAACCCTGCAACTCCTACAACACCACTGCTACACCTATTGTTTGTAGCTGCTAATGTCGTCGGACTAAACCACCATTCAAAACCACCATAATCCCGTCACCTTTATCTCTCTCTACCACTAACTCTCTCTCTACCCTCTTCGTGAACTTCATCACTACCATAACATCATCAACACAATGAGTTTTCTTCTTCTCCTGGTTATCGAACTAAACAATTCCAGGATCCATAGCATTATTCGAGTTAACTTGACCTGCACCAAAATCTAATGGGTTACCATCACCATAACCCACCAAGAACCCCAAACCGTTATCGTGTTTCTTGTATTCTTATTTTTTTTGTTATAAGCAACCGCACCACCATCGAGTTTATTTCCTGTTGTCTTCTATTCCTATTTGAAACACAAAACCCACTTCGTTTCCTATTTTTCTGGTTCGGTTTGCAGCAAGAACTTTCGATTGGTTTTTGCTGTTGCACTTGCTTTACTTTTATTTGTTTCTAATTAACCGAAACCAAACACTCCTGTCTGCAACTACTGCCGTACGTTAATGTTTCCCTTAAGTGAAGATAATGATGATTTGATAATGACAAGATGAGCTGTAAAGGTTTAGATAGGGACGAGTTCTAGTACCGGTTATAAATCTGAAAACTTATTAAATTTGGGCCACCAGTTCCTGATTCATATTAGGTTTAACGATGTTGGGCTTGGGTTGTTGTTGGGCCGAAGGATTTGGCCAAGTTATGGAAGAAACGGGTTTTATGGGTATGAGTCGATATATTAAACAGAAACACAGAATGGTGCAGATGGTTATGGGGTGTTGTGTATGTGCGAGAGGTCGCGGGTTCGAGTCCCGGCTTGGGCGGTTTGTTATTTTTTTTGAGACTTTAAAGGTAGTTCCATTATCAATTTATTATTATTATCATTATTATTAGTTTTATTATTATTATGATTGTAATTGTAATTATAATTATTATAGTTAATGTTAATGTATGTATTATTTTTTTTACATGATTAGAATTATTATTAGTATTATTTATTGGTTATTATTATTATTATTATTACTATCATTAATATAAATAATATTATTACCATTAAAATTAGTACCAGGTATGATCATTTTGTATCAATAGTATTAATATGCAAATTATAATCATCATTAATATTAACATCCTTAATCATAAGTATAGTTATTATTATAACTAAGGAGATTAAGTATCATTATCATTAAAATTAGAATATTTGGAATACCCTTTAGTATTATTAACTATACGAACATTAAAAATTTCTATTAAAACAATAGTTATTATTTAAACTTACCATTACTATTAAAAATACTATTTTTGCCAAAACTATGATTTTTACTTTATCAAATTTTAGTAAAATTACCATTTTTATTAAAATTACTATTATCAGAATTATTATTATACTTAAACTAGTATTACCACAATTGATAATGTTACAAAAATATATATATATATATATATATATATATATATATATATATATATATATATATATATATATATATATATATATATATATATATATATATATTTATATACTAATACTACATAAATTTTCGTTTTAACCAATAATCTTAATTAAATACAGAATTAAATATCATAATGCAAGGTAAGTATTAATAAAATTATAAATATAAAGATATTAATATTAAAACATAAAACAATATGTATACACTTGTTTGATTATGAGTATCTGTTTTAATTTATATACAAATAATATAGGTTTGTGAATCCGAGGCTAACCCTACAATTGAACATTGTCGTTATATGTATTTTTACTACAAAATACATTAGGTGAGTTTCATTTGCTCCCCTTTTACTCTTTACATTTTTGGGCTGAGAATACATGCAAATGCTTTATTAACTGTTTTATAATATTTATATGCGTGAGTTTCATTTACCTTTTTAGCCTTTATATTTTTGGGCTGAGATTACATGCGCAATTTTTATAAATGTTTTACGAAATAGACACAAGTAATCGAAACTACATTATATGGTTGAATTATCGAAATCGAATATGCCCCTTTTTATTTAGTCTGGTAATCTAAGAATTAGGGAACAGACACCCTAATTGACGCGAATTCTAAAGATAGATCTATCGGGCCTAACAAGCCCCATCCAAAGTATCAAATGCTTTAGTACTTCGAAATTTATATCATGTCCGAAGGAGGATCCCGGAATGGTGGGGATATTCTTATATGCATCTAGTTAATGTCGGTTACCAGGTGTTCAATCCATATGAATGATATTTTTGTCTCTATGCACGGGACGTATGTTTATGAGAAATGGAAATATGAAATCTTGTGGTCTATTAAAATGATGGAAATGATTATTTATGTTAAACTAATGAACTCACCAACCTTTTAGTTGACACTTTAAAGCATGTTTATTCTCAGGTATGATAGAAATCTTCCGCTGTGCAATTGCTCACTTTAAAGATATTACTTGGAGTCATTCATGCATATTTCAAAAGACGTTGCATTCGAGTCATCGAGTTCATCAAGATTATTATTAAGATAATTAGAATTAGATATAGTATGAAATGGTATGCATGTCTGTCAACTTTAGATGTAATGAAAGATTGTCTTTTTTAAACGAATGCATTGTTTGTAAAATGTATCATATAGAGGTCAAGTACCTCGCGATGTAATCAACTGTTGTGAATCGTTTATAATCGATATGGACTTTGTCTGGATGGATTAGGACGGGTCCTTTCAGTTGGTATCAGAGTGGTGGTCTTAGCGAACCAGGTCTGCATTAGTGTGTCTAACTGATAAGTCGTTAGGATGCATTAGTGAGTCTGGACTTCGACCTGGTCTGCATGTCAAAAAGTTTTGCTTATCATTTCATGTCGAAAATTATCTGTTTATCATTCTTAGTCTAGACACATCTTACTGCATTGATTGCATGAATGGTGTATAGACAAATTCATATCTTAGCGAATCTGCTAATCCATATCTTAGCGTATCTGCTACTGTAGACTCTATCTGACATGTTTTCTTAATTCCCTCCGTAATTTACGGGATCTTCTATACTATGTATAGGTATTCTATGTAATTAGAATATCATCCAATATCCGAAAATCATTTCATATCGAAAATCCTTTATCTAACCATACAAGATGGAACTCGCAACTAGTTCAAGTTCTTCAGAATTCGACAGCTATTCTGACATGGAATCCCATTCAAGCTCCGAAAGCAGTGTAACCGGAATGGATCAACCGATTAGCCATCATCTATTCTGGATGAATTGGGGCTGGGTTCGTAGCCTACTTAGTCATTGGAGACAAGAAGAAGGTGATCCCTTCCATCCACCACATTGTCCTGTTGGCGAAGGACCTGAAGCACTTACCGGCGAACCTGTCCGAAACACCATTTTCTCTCCCATTTCCAGAATATCTCATCACGATCATATACTACACCAAATTCTAGATCTTATTTATCCGCTCGTCCGAACCGACAATTATCCGGAATAATAGAAGAAGTCAACGAACTTCGCGCTCGTGTAATTAATTTGGAAAATATGGTGCAAAACGTACCAGCTTCAGCAACATCACCGACACCAACAGTACCATCAATAACAGCACCAGTACCATCAACAATCCATGCCTCAACATCTCATTATGTACCTCGAGTATAATCATCGTTCTACATGACGTCCTACATCATTTATCTTCGTTCGACATGATGGTTATGTAACCTCTAATGTTTTAGAGATTATGTACTCTAGTTCTAAATGTAACCCAAATGAGTTTAATACCATATTGACTCATTAAATCCATGAATACATCTGAAGAAAATATATATGTATATATGTTTTCATAAAGATTGTAATTAAAAATTATCTTGTACAAACTGTTAATGGTGAAAATATTTTAACGGGTAGGTAATACCCTAGGAATATTTAAATTTCATATTAACAAGTTACATTGTACGTTCTTCGAATCTGTTTCAACAGTCATATACTATCCTACTTACATCCACCGATATACAAATCCGTTCACCACAGAATAAGCATTTCCATTCAAATTTCATATTTGGATTTTGACCTATCAGAATCCAACAAGTGGCATAATGAAGAAAACATTTGACGAAATAAAATTTGTTAGAAACAAACAAATTAACTATGAAAAATTTTGTTAAGAATCCACGCTAACTGTTTCCAGCTAACTGTTCCTAGCTAACTGATTACATTTTATTTATCGCAATTTAATTATCGCAATTTACATTCTCGCAATTTTATTTATCGTCATTTAATTTCTGTTATTTACTTTACGCACTTTATTTATCGTTATTTAATTTTCTGTTATTTATTTTACGCACTTTAAATATCGGGACACTTATACAAGGTTTTGACATATCATATCGACGCATCTATATATATTATTTGGAATCACCATAGACACTCTATATGCAGTAATGATCGAGTTCTCTATACAGGGTTGAGGTTGATTCTACAATAATATATATAGTTTGAGTTGTGATCGCGTCTGAGACGTATACGGGTCACGACACGTATTAATTAATTCGAATATTATATATTAAACTATATATGAATTATTGGACTGTCAACTGTGGACTATCGACTGTGGACTAATAACATTGGACAATTAAAATGAATTAAAATATTGATTATAACATATGATACTAAACAATTCTTCAAGTTACCACTTGATTTTGTCTTAAACATCATTTGTATCTTCACGATTACATTCTGCGTTCAAACCTTTCATGATTCTTGAAAATACCTCAATCGAGAGGATGAACCAACCGCACTTCATTTACGGGAGAAAAGATTGATGCATATAGTTATGCACCTGAAAACACTCAGAACCTGAGTAAACGTTTAACACGTAGCTGTGCTAATTCCTTTAGCGTTATTATTACTGAAAATAATTTTACATCTGCTGTTCGAGATAGCCAGTTTTGTCACAGCTCCAGCAAGTCAACTTCGACTTTTCGTTCGAAACAACCTTATTATAACCTTGATATAAATGTGTGCTCTTTTATTATTATCAGGGAACCTTTTATATTCCTCCATATTACCATCAAACATACCAGCAAACTCGTTGCTTCTTGGCTTAAATCTCTCTGATAAATCATTATATTTATTCATAGAAACCCTATCATATACTCATCTGCATCTTGTAACGAGAACTGCCATCCCAATTACCGGGAATCAGCAATCAGTACTTTGAAAACTCATAGCATATCTACATCAAAAGTTATATGTATAACATTTATCTCTTAGAATTATGATCTTTCATTCTGAAATTCTGAATAGCACTCAGTCTACAAATCAATACTCTGAATGTTGAAAAAGCTGAATGAAGCAGCAGAAACCGTAGACAACCGTAAATGACCTTGATCATCGGAAGTTTGATGATAAAGAATAGTATGTTGGTAAAGCTCAGAAAAGTTGGAACTGAAAAACGGATTGAGCTAACCACGAAGGAGACCAAGGATAAATACAAGGACCATACCCTATATTCAAAGAATCCAGGTAATTCTGGATCCGATGAAACCTTCAAAGAATATCTTACTCCGATGTCATGTTAAAAATCTTGCGAAAAATCTTTCTCCATCAACCATCGAACTTAGAAATTTCAAAATATCATCATCAATATCTTCGATATTTCTGGGGATATTTTCATAAATATTCTCGTCCGAAATTATATACCTCTTCGTGCTTCCTGTGTATCATTATATTGGAAACATTCAATAGAAAATTTAGTACCGAAAAGCGAATTATGCGAAACTATGAAGGAAGCCGTGGACAAATTACAAAGAATAAGTTTGACTTCAAAGAATCCAAAAGATTTAATGTCTGCTGAAGTCTTTAGCAAATATTTTGCTCCTTACTCTAAACCCTTACGGATAAATCTTCTTCATCATCCATTGATATTAGAAATTCCAAGATATCATCGTAGCTTTCATTATAAATATCCTCCATATTTCTGAAGATATTTTCATAACTATTCTTATCTGAAATTATTAATCTCTTCCTGATATCAGTGTTACATCATATAGAAACTGTTAGTTTCTATATTCTGTAAACTTTCAAGCTTAAAAATATGAATGTTATTGAAGTAATGTTGGGAACTGATGCATGAGTTAGTATAATATAATGACACTTGATCAACGTGATTATATTACAGTAAGTCATGCTGAGTTTCTAAATGGAACATGATGATTCACAGATTATAACGTCACCATGTGACATGTTACATAACTCTTTCATTCTGATTAACTTATGAATATATCAAGAAAATATATTCTTGATAGTTCTATTCTCAGTGACTCTGGTAATTTGACAAATCAAATCGTGTTATTATGTTCTTTCTTGTTTAGAACATTACATTCATTCGAAACTCCATACTTATGAATTCTAGACCATTACAAGAGGTGTCCAATCGTAAATAGAAGAAACGAAGGGACAAAGCTCCAAAAGAAATAGAAATTAGAGTATAAATCTCAGCAAAGAGGAAGGAGTATTAACTGTGGATGACAATAATTATAGAAAACAGATTTAGGGACATTGAAATATAAGGAAAGATATAAAGCCCGATAACAACACCTAAATTACAAACCGTGTATATCAATGTTTATCGCAACATAAAGACACGGGAGAATTATAAGTACTATAACCCCAAGGTCAAAGTAGAAGTAAGCAGATTCGTCTGGTGGAAGTTGGAAAAGAAGAATAATTGTTGCGATAATAAGGATGAGGACAAGGATCAAAACCGGATTAAGCATTATTATAATCTTTTGGATATATGAACTGAGAAAGAAAGTATAGGAATGGTGAGAATAATGGAACGGAAGAGCTTAATTTATAATGGAAATATCAGACAGAGTAATCAAGGCAGATCACCGTATTTAATTATAGAGATCTTAATTTCCTTACTCGCCGAAGAATCAAATCTTTTAGATTTCGAAGATTTTCTCTAAATCCCTTGAATTCCGGAATTCAACCAAGGCAACGTCAAAAGTTAAGATGCACCTCATTTTCTAAATTCAACCATGACTAGTCAAAAGTTATGATGAAACTTGTCTTTCTCATTTCACTCTTTTGTGATAACTTCACTCGTACGCTTCACAATAATCGGATCGTTTTATTTAATATTAATCAATAATGATAAAACTCTATTTATCAGCACATATTCGTCCGAAAAACATATTTATTGTTAGCCACGATGACCTCACTCAAATTTCGGGACGAAATTTCTTTAACGGGTAGGTACTGTGATGACCCGGGAATTTCCGATCAAATTTAAACTTGAACTTATTGGATTTCGATACGATAAGCAAAGTCTGTAATGTTGATGTTTCAAAAACTTTGAACTGTGTTCATGTAATCAATTACCCTTCGACTATTCTCGACGATTCACGAACAACTATATAAATAGATGAATATAGATATTATTGAAATAATATATGATTAAACTGTTAGAATTAAATATGTAAAATAATATGCGATGTAATGAAAACTATATTTATAAATATATAGATATATATAATTATGTATATAAATATTACTTGTAAATATAAAATAATATTAAATCAATTTGTTTAAAAATATATAATATATATTTATGTGATAAAACTTGTTATTTAAAACTGATTTTATTTAGAGAGAGAGTAAATGGAAAATGAATGATTTCGAGCTTAATTAGTAGACGTCAGTAACACTCGGTTGACGTTTTGTTAGTTTTAATATAGATATTGTACATGTTCATGAAGGATTGAAATAAAAGTTGGACTATAAATTGATTACGAAGATTTTAGACTTGTCAAAAATATTTTTACCTTTTTAGGATTAAATATTAGTACTCCGTACCTATAAATTGGAACAGAAAATAAATATTTATTGAACTTTTTTTATCAGGTTTCAAACAGTTAATGAGTGAAATAATTAAATATATTTAATCTAAAAGTTTGGGATTTTTAGGAACACCTTTATTCGTTAACTGTTTAGCATTGGACACGATATGATATCCTATTAAAACTGTCGGTAGAAGAAACATTATTGGATGACAGCTTTCAATTGCAATTATACGTGTGATTCCTTTTCTTTCATATCACTTGATCAAGTTATTATTATTAAAATATAATAAGTTGTTGCACTGATTGAAGACTTCTCATTTACATGTTTCTTTTATTTTTCTTATATTTGATAAACATTTGCATATCATTGAAACTTAGATACACAAAAACAAAGACCTTCTTCCTTCTTAAATTTTTTTGTGAACTCCGACCACTCCAACACCATAACATGACCACCACAACCGAAGCAAACATCCGCCATAAATCACCATACCACCACCGTATACACCATAATCCACCACCATCACTTTGATTAAACCCATATCGCCATTAGAACTACATCACCGGCCACCTCTACCCTCATCAAATCAAAACCCATCATCGAGCCACCCTTAGCCATTCCATGTTCATGTGTGTACCATCACCAACGAGGACATCTTTGAACTTCTTCCACCGCTGCAACCACTGGTCACCACCATACCACCATCAATCGCCACCTCAATCTTTTTCCTCTCTCACTTAAACTTAATCGTGAAACAAAACCATATTGCACCACCGTAAAACCCTGCAACTCCTACAACACCACTGCTACACCTATTGTTTGTAGCTGCTAATGTCGTCAGACTAAACCACCATTCAAAACCACCATAATCCCGTCACCTTTCTCTCTCTCTACCACTAACTCTCTCTCTACCCTCTTCGTGAACTTCATCACTACCATAACATCATCAACACAATGAGTTTTCTTCTTCTCCTGGTTATCGAACTAAACAATTCCAGGATCCATAGCTTTATTCGAGTTAACTTGACCTGCACCAAAATCTAATGGGTTACCATCACCATAACCCACCAAGAACCCCAAACCGTTATCGTGTTTCTTGTATTCTTATTTTTTTTTATTACAAGCAACCGTACCACCATCGAGTTTATTTCCTGTTGTCTTTTATTCCTATTTGAAACACAAAACCCACTTCGTTTCCTGCTTTTCTGGTTTGGTTTGCAGCAAGAACTTTCGATTGGTTTTTGCTATTGCACTTGCTTTACTTTTATTTGTTCCTAATTAACTGAAACCAAACACTCCTGTCTGCAACTACTGCCGTACGTTAATGTTTCCCTTAAGTGAAGATAATGATGATTTGATAATGATAAGATGAGCTGTAAAGGTTTAGATAGGGACGAGTTCTAGTACCGGTTATAAATCTGAAAACTTATTAAATTTGGGCCACCAGTTCCTGATTCGTATTAGGTTTAACGATGTTGGGCTTGGGTTGTTGTTGGGCCGAAGGATTTGGCCAAGTTATGGAAGAAACGGGTTATATGGGTATGAGTCGATATATTAAACAAAAACGCAGAATGGTGCAGATGGTTATGGGGTGTTGTGTATGTGCGAGAGGTCGCGGGTTCGAGTCCCGGCTTGGGCGGTTTGTTATTTTTTTTGAGACTTTAAAGGTAGTTCCATTATCAATTTATTATTATTATCATTATTATTAGTTTTATTATTATTATGATTGTAATTGTAATTATAATTATTATTGTTAATGTTAATGTATGTATTATTTTTTTTACATAATTAGAATTGTTATTAGTATTATTTATTGGTTATTATTATTATTATTATTATTATTATTATTACTATCATTAATATAAATAATATTATTACCATTAAAATTAGTACCAGGTATGATCATTTTGTATCAATAGTATTAATATGCAAATTATAATCATCATCAATATTAACATCCTTAATCATAAGTATAGTTATTATTATAACTAAGGAGATTAAGTATCATTATCATTAAAATTAGAATATTTGGAATACCCTTTAGTATTATTAACTATGCGAACATTAAAAATTTCTATTAAAACAATAGTTATTATTTAAACTTACCATTACTATTAAAAATACTATTTTTGCCAAAACTATGATTTTTACTTTATCAAATTTTAGTAAAATTACCATTTTTATTAAAATTACTATTATCAGAATTATTATTATACTTAAACTAGTATTACCACAATTGATAATGTTACAAAACAAAATATATATATATATATATATATATATATATATATATATATATATATATATATATATATATATATATATATATATATATATATATATATATGTATGTATGTATGTATGTATATATATACTAATACTACATAAATTTTTGTTTTAACCAATAATCTTAATTAAATACAGAATTAAATATCATAATGCAAGGTAAGTATTAATAAAATTATAAATATAAAGATATTAATATTAAAACATAAAACAATATGTATACACTTGTTTGATTATGAGTATCTGTTTTAATTTATATACAAATAATATAGGTTCGTGAATCCAAGGCTACCCTACAATTGAACATTGTCGTTATATGTATTTTTACTACAAAATACATTAGGTGCGTTTCATTTGCTCCCTTTTTACTCTTTACATTTTTGGGCTGAGAATACATGCAAATGCTTTATTAACTATTTTATAATATTTATATGCGTGAGTTTCATTTGCCTTTTTACCCTTTATATTTTTGGGCTGAGATTACATGCGCAATTTTTATAAATGTTTTACGAAATAGACAAAAGTAATCGAAACTACATTATATGGTTGAATTATCGAAATCGAATATGCCCCTTTTTATTTAGTCTGGTAATCTAAGAATTAGGGAACAGACACCCTAATTGACGCGAATTCTAAAGATAGATCTATCGGGCCTAACAAGCCCCATCCAAAGTATCAAATGCTTTAGTACTTCAAAATTTATATCATGTCCGAAGGAGGATCCAGGAATGATGGGGATATTCTTATATGCATCTAGTTAATGTCGGTTACCAGGTGTTCAATCCAAATGAATGATATTTTTGTCTCTATGCACGGGACGTATGTTTATGAGAAATGGAAATATGAAATCTTGTGGTCTATTAAAATGATGGAAATGATTATTTATGTTAAACTAATGAACTCACCAACCTTTTGGCTGACACTTTAAAGCATGTTTATTCTCAGGTATGATAGAAATCTTCCGCTGTGCAATTGCTCACTTTAAAGATATTACATGGAGTCATTCATGACATATTTCAAAAGACGTTGCATTCGAGTCGTCGAGTTCATCAAGATTATTATTAAGATAATTATAATTAGATATAGTATGAAATGGTATGCATGTCTGTCAACTTTAGATGTAATGAAAGATTGTCTTTTCAAAACGAATGCAATGTTTGTAAAATGTATCATATAGAGGTCAAGTACCTCGCGATGTAATCAACTGTTGTGAATCGTTTATAATCGATATGGACTTCATCTGGATGGATTAGGACGGGTCCTTTCACCTTGCAGCTCGGGTCGAGAAGAATGGTCGTGGTCATGGAGTAATGATGGTTCATTTTCGGTTCACAAGCTTACGGATCTTTTGGTTCGGAGCAACCTCGACAACGCCTCAATGAGCATTAAATCTCTTCGTAACCACCTTGTGCCCCTCAAAGTTGAATTGTTCATTTGGCATACTCAGCACAAAAGGCTACCTACAAGAGTTGAACTAGACAAGCGTGGTAAGGACTTGGGTACAGTTCGTTGCCCGGGTTGTGACAACGGTTTGGAATCGGTAGAGCACTCCATTGTAGTGACCCAAACTTTTCCATGTTTATATATATTAAAAGAAATTGTTATTTACATGATTAAGTGTTTCCAATATGTTAAGCAATCAAACTTGTTAAGACTTGATTAATTGAAATAGGTTTCATATAGACAATTGACCACCCAAGTTGACCGGTGATTCACGAACGTTAAAATTTGTAAAAACTATATGATGATATATATATATGATTATATATATAGTTAACATGATATTATAATAAGTAAGTATCTCATTAGATATTTTAAAAATGAGTTATATACATAAAATTGAGTTTATTGAATTAAGAAACTCGAAACGATATATATAACGATTATCGTTATAACAACGTCTTACTAAATACATATGAATCATATTAAGATATTGATACACTATGTTTAATCATGATAAATGATAATTAAACATGTCATTAAGTGTATTAACAATGAACTACATATGTAAAAACAAGACTACTAACTTAATGATTTCGAAACGAGACATATATGTAACGATTATCGTTGTAACAACATTTAACTGTATATATATCATACTAAGATATATTAATATATCATAATATCATGATAATGTAATAATTTAACATCTCTTTAGATATAATAAACAATGGGTTAACAACATTTAACAAGATCGTTAACCTAAAGGTTTCAAAATAACATTTACATGTAACGACTAACGATGACTTAACGACTCAGTTAAAATGTATATACATGTAGTGTTTTAATATGTATTCATACACTTTTGAAAGACTTCAAGAAACTTATCAAAATACTTCTACTTAACAAAAATGCTTACAATTACATCCTCGCAGTTTCTTCAACAATTCTACTCTTATGCACCCGTATTCGTACTCGTACAATACACAGCTTTTAGATGTATGTACTATTGGTATATACACTCCAATGATCAGCTCTTAGTAGCCCATGTGAGTCACCTAACACATGTGGGAACCATAATTTGGCAACTAGCATGAAATATCTCATAAAATTACAAAAATATTAGTAATCATTCATGACTTATTTACATGTAAACAAAATTACACATCCTTTATATCTAATCCATATACCAACGACAAAAAACACCTACAAACACTTTAATTCTTCAATTTTCTTCATCTAATTGATCTCTCTCAAGTTCTATCTTCAAGTTCTAAGTGTTCTTCATAAATTCTATAAGTTCTAGTTTCATAAAATCAAGAATACTTCCAAGTTTGCTAGCTTACTTTCAATCTTGTAAAGTGATCATCAAACCTCAAGAAATCTTTCTTATTTATAGTAAGATATCTTTTTAATACAAGGTAATACTCATATTCAAACTTTGATTCAATTTCTATAACTATAACAATCTTATTTCGAGTGGAAATCTTACTTGAACTTGTTTTCGTGTCATGATTCTGCTTCAAGAACTTTCAAGCCATCCAAGGATCCTTTGAAGCTAGATCTATTTTTCTCATTTCCAGTAGGTTTATCCACAAAACCTGAGGTATTAATGATATTCATAACATCATTCGATTCATATATATAAAACTACCTTATTCGAAGGTTTAAACTTGAAATCACTAGAACATAGTTTAGTTAATTCTAAACTTGTTCGCAAACAAAAGTTAATCCTTCTAACTTGACTTTTAAAATCAACTAAACACATGTTCTATATCTATATGATATGCTAACTTAATGATTTAAAACATAGAAACACGAAAAACACTGTAAAACCGGACATAAGCCGTCGTAGTAACACCGCGGGCTGTTTTAGGTTTGATAATTAAAACCTATGATAAACTTTGATTTAAAAGTTGTTCTTCTGGGAAAATGATTTTTTATGAACATGAAACTATATCCAAAAATCATGGTTAAACTCAAAGTGGAAGTATGTTTTTCAAAATGGTCATCAAGACGTCGTTCTTTCGACTGAAATGACTACCTCTTACAAAAACGACTTGTAACTTATATTTCTGACTATAAACCTATACTTTTTCTGTTTAGATTCATAAAATAGAGTTCAATATGAAACCATAGCAATTTGATTCACTCAAAACGGATTTAAAACGAAGAAGTTATGGGTAAAACAAGATTGGATATTTTTTGATTGTTGTAGTTACGGGAAATATTGTAACAATTCTATACAAATCATATCCTAGCTAACTTATATTGTATTATACATGTATTCTAATATATTATGTAATCTTGGGATACCATAGACACGTATGAAAATGTTTTGACATATCATATCGACCCATGTATATATATTATTTGGAACAACCATAGACACTCTATATGCAGTAATGTTTGAGTTAGCTATACAGGGTTGAGGTTGATTCCAAAAATATATATACTTTGAGTTGTGATCTAGCCTGAGACGTGTATACACTGGGTTGTGGATTGATTCAAGATAATATATATCAATTTATTTCTGTACATCTAACTATGGACAACTAGTTGTAGGTTACTAACGAGGACAGCTGACTTAATAAACTTAAAACATCAAAATGTATTAAAAATATTGTAAATATATTTTGAACATACATTGATATATATATATATATATATATATATATATATATATATATATATATATATATATATATATATATATATATATATATATATATGTATATATTTGTTATAGGTTCGTCAATCGACCAGTGGCCAAGTCTTACTCCCGACGAAGTAAAAATCTGTGAAAGTGAGTTATAGTCCCACTTTTAAAATCTAATATTTTGGGATGAGAATACATGCAGTTTTATAAATGTTTTACGAAATAGACACAAGTAAATGAAACTACATTATATGGGTGAATGATCGAAGCCAAATATGCCCCTTTTGCTTGGTAGCCTAAGAATTAGTAAACCGATCTACTAATTGATGCGAATCCTAAAGATAGATCTATTAGGCCTAACAAAACCCATCCAAAGTACCGGATGCTTTAGTACTTCAAATTCATTTTTATCATGTCCGAAGGATTTCCCGGAATGATAGGGGATATTCTTATATGCATCTTGTTAATGTCGATTACCAGGTGTTCACCATATGAATGATTTTTATCTCTATGTATGGGATGTATATTGAAATATGAAATCTTGTGGTCTATTATTATGATTTAATAATATATAGGTTAAACCTATAACTCATCAACATTTTTGTTGACGTTTTAAGCATGTTTATTCTCAGGTGATTATTAAGAGCTTCCGCTGTTGCATACTAAAATAAGGACAAGATTTGGAGTCCATGCTTGTATGATATTATGTAAAAACTGCATTCAAGAAACTTATTTTTGATGTAATATATTCTTATTGTAAACTATTATGTAATGGTCGTGTGTAAATGGTATATTTTAGATTATCATTATTTGATAATCTACGTAATGCTTTTTAAACCTTTATAGATAAAATAAAGGTTATAGTTGTTTTAAAAATGAATGCAGTCTTTGAAAAACGTCTCATATAGAGGTCAAAACCTCGCAACAAAATCAATTAATATGGAACGTTTATAATCAATATGAACGGGACATTTCAGTTGGTATCCGAGCGTTGGTCTTAGAGAACTAGAAATTTGCATTAGTGTGTCTTATCGAGTTTGTTAGGATACATTAATGAGTCTGGACTTTGACCGTGTTTTCTTTAAAAACGATTCCTTAACACTTTTGTTGGAAACTATATATTATTAACATGTAAATATTATGTGATATATTAACCTGTTAATGTGTTTGATATTGTGTGATAGATGTCTACCACTAGTACAAATCCCATTGATTCACTTAATAATAATGAAGAGTCGAATATATTTTGGGAAGATTTACAAATTCCCGAAGAGGAACCGAAGAGGAGGAACCGGAAGAAGAAGAGGTTCCGGAGGAAGAAATATTGATACCTATAGTAAATCGATTAAATAAAAGAAAATACTCAACCAACGGACCAAAGTTAATAATGGTCAATGGTGTTTCCGCCGAGGAAGCAAAATATTGGGAAGATTACCAATTTTCCGATGAATCGGATCCCGATGAGGATTCCGATGATGTTATAGAAATTACCTCGACCCAATTTAATAAAGTGAAAGAAAATAATAAGGGAAAAGGTATAAAAATAGAGAAACCCGATTCCAACCCCGATGAACTTTATATGTATCGGCAACATCCGTATTTCCTAAAATGTAACAATGACCCGGAAACCTCTAAACCACCAGGTTTTTCTAAACCATTGTGGAAAACGACGGCTCGTATTAGAGGAACACCATATATTTCTAGAAAATTAGGAAAACGAACCAAGTCCGAAGAAGAAGAAACCATTGATTCAGATTAGAGGGTTGTAATCATGTTGTGTATTATATGTATTGTAGTGTGCTTGTACTTTTATGTTCTATGTAAAAATTGTCTGTATTGTTTGTTAATTATCTTTTATGAATCTAATCCTTGTCTATTTTACAGTATAAAAACAAAATGGACGTTAAGGGTAGACAACCGAATATTTTAGAAGATCTACCAGAGGATATGATTGAGGAAATCTTGTCTAGAGTCGGTCAGAATTCATCAGCACAATTAATTATGGCAAAATTAACTTGTCATACATTTGAAAGACTTTCCAGAAATGCATTAGTTTATAAAAGGCTTTCCTTTGATAGGTGGGGTATATCACATTGGGGAGACCGTAAGTTACGCCGTGTTTTCTTTAAAGCGTTAAATGCGGGGAACCCAAATGCAATTTTACGCTACGGGTTAAGAACCTATTTTGACTCAACATATCCCAACATAGGATTTCGTAAATTAGAAAGAGCTTCTAACATGCAATATAAAGAAGCATGTTATGCTTACAGGTTAGTGATGTTCGCTTCTTACCAAAGTGAGAAAAAGAACATCGGATTGCAACTTTTAATAAAACCTTCCCACAAGTGACGGATTCAGTAGTTGGGGAGAGAAACAAGGTTTTTAGATTATTTCGGGGCTGTTGGACATTACGAAACCCTCGTCCTTTTGACGACATTACAACACGCTGCCTAGCCAATGGTCATAACGGTTTTTTCCACAAGACCAAGGATGGGAAGTCGTCTTAGTAAAACCAGAATGCATGACTTGTTTCTGGACTTATAAATTACGTGTCTTTATTTTTTTTGCTGAACAACTTGCGTATTAACTAGATTTATCTTCAAACTGTCATGTATCAAAGTGTACTATATTTCATGTTATATGTGATATAGCGATATTGTAAGTTTGAAGAATATTTGTATGTGATATATTATTATAATCAGTTTTTCATATGGAATTGTAGTAGTTGAATTGTATATTAGCTACTAAGTATGAACTTAACGGGTAGGTAGTACCCGAATTTAAACTTATAAAATGCTAATATGAAGAAAAAGCTTTTATAAATGAGTTCATATTATGCTACGAAATACTATTGACTACTCTTAATATTCTGTATGATTAACTCGATTCAGTTGGCTATTTTGAAGGAAATGGCACCGACTACTCGACACACCATGAATATGAGCGAAGAGGAATTTCGTACCTTTCTTGCTGCAAACATAGCTGCAGTACAGGCTGCACTACATATCAACAATAACTCTGAATCTAGCAATGCAGCTAACGGCGCAAAAAATCGTGTAGGATGCTCCTACAAAGAATTCACTGCCTGCAAACCTTTGGAATTTGATGGAACCGAAGGACTAATTGGATTGAAACGGTGGACCGAGAAAGTCGAATCTGTGTTTGCCATAAGTAAGTGTACCGAAGAGGACAAAGTTAAGTACGCTACGCATACCTTCACAGGTACTGCGTTAACGTGGTGGAACACCTATCTTGAACAGGTAGGACAAAATGCTGCTTACGCACTACCGTGGTCGGCATTCAAGCAATTGATGAACGAGCAGTACCGTCCTATAAATGAAGTCAATAAGCTCAAGGTAGAGCTTAGAAAGTTACGAACATAAGGGTTCGACATTACCACATATGAACGACGATTCACAGAGTTGTGCCTATTGTGTCCGGGAGCGTTTGAAGATGAAGAAGAGAAAATCGACGCGTTTGTAAAAGGGTTACCAGTAAGGATTCAAGAAGATGTGAGTTCATACGAGCCCGCTTCCATAAAAAAGGCAAGTCGAATGGCTCATAAACTCATAAATTAGATTGAGGGAAGAATTAAAGAGCAGGCGGCCGAAGAAGCCAACACGAAACAACTCAAGAGGAAGTGGGAGGAAAACGGTGACAAGAGTCACCAGTACAACAACAATAACAATTACAACCACAATCACAACAACTATCCTAACAACCGCAACAACAATCGCAACAATAACCGCAATCCTAAAAATAACTACAATAAACATCCCAACAATAACAACAACTACAACAACCGTTTCAACAACAATAACAATCCCAACAACAACCTCAATAACAACAACGGCAACAAAAACCAAAAACAGCCATGTCATAGGTGTGAAGAAAATCATCAGGGGTTTTGCACGACATTTTGCAACAGGTGTAAAAGAAATGGTCATAGCGCGACAAAGTGTGAGGTATACGGACCAAAGTTTAACAGAACTAAAGGAACAAATAGTGTCGGAACAAGTAATGCTGGAATGAATAGTGTCAGAGCAAGTAATACCAACGCTGTTTGTTATAAATGTGGAAAACCAGGCCACATTATTAGAAATTGCCCGAATCAGGGGAATACTAATGGGCAGGGCCGTGGAAGAGTTTTCAATATTAATGCGGCAGAAGCACAGGAAGACTCGGAGCTTGTTACGGGTACGTTTCTTATTGACGATAAATCTGCTTATGTTTTATTTGATTCGGGTGCGGATAGAAGCTATATGAGTAGAGAATTTTGTGCTAAATTAAGTTGCCCATTGACGCCTTTGGATAATAAATTTTTACTCGAATTAGCAAATGGTAAATTAATTTCAGCAGATAATATATGTCGGGATAGAGAAATTAAATTGGGTGATGAAACGTTTAAGATTGATTTAATACCAGTCAAGTTAGGGAGTTTTGATGTAATAATTGGCATGGACTGGTTGAAGAAGGTAAGAGCAGAGGTCGTTTGTTACAAAAATGCGATTCGCATTATGCGTGAAAAAGGAAAACCTTTAATGGTGTACGGAGAAAAGAACAACGCAAAGTTAAATCTTATTAGTAGTTTGAAGGTGCAAAAACTAATAAGAAAAGGTTGTTACGTCATTCTAGCACACATCGAGGAAGTTAAACCTGAAGAAAAGAACATCAGTGATGTTCCCGTCGCAAAAGAATTTTCCGATGTATTTTCGAAAGAATTACCGGGATTACCCCCACATCGATCCGTTGAATTTCAAATAGACCTTGTACCAGGAGTTGCACCAATAGCTCGTGCTCCATACAGACTCGCACCCAGTGAAATGAAATAATTACAAAGTCAGTTACAGGAACTTTTAGAGTGTGGTTTCATTCGACCAAGTACATCACCATGGGGAGCTCCTGTTCTGTTTGTCAAGAAGAAAGATGGTACATTCAGGTTGTGTATCGACTACCGAGAGTTGAACAAACTTACCATCAAGAACCGTTACCCATTACCGAGAATCGACGACTTATTTGATCAACTACAAGGCTCGTCGGTTTATTCGAAGATCGATTTACGTTCTGGATATCACCAAATGCAGGTGAAAGAAGATAACATTCCAAAGACTGCTTTTAGGACGTGTTACGGTCATTACGAGTTTATGGTTATGCCGTTTGGATTGACTAAAGCACCAGCTGTGTTCATGGACCTCATGAACCGAGTGTGTGGGCCATATCTTGACAAGTTTGTCATTGTTTTCATCGATGACATACTTATTTGCTCGAAGAATAATCAAGAGCACGAAGAACATTTGAGAAAAGTGCTAGAGTTGCTGAGAAAAGAAAAACTGTACGCTAAGTTTTCAAAGTGTGTATTTTGGTTGGAAGAAGTTCAATTCCTCAGTCATATAGTGAACAAAGAAGGTATTCAGGTGGATCCAGCAAAGATTGAAACCGTTGAAAAGTGAGAAACCCCGAAAACTCCGAAACACATACGCCAATTTTTAGGGCTAGCTGGTTATTACAGGAGATTCATCCAAGATTTTTCCAAAATAGCAAAACCCTTGACTGCATTAATGCATAAAGGGAGGAAATTTGAATGGAAGGATGAACAAGAAAAAGCGTTTCAATTGTTGAATAAAAAGTTAACTACGGCACCTATATTGTCATTACCTGAAGGGAATGATGATTTTGTGATATATTGTGACGCCTCAAAGCAAGGTCTCGGTTGTGTATTAATGCAACGAACGAAAGTAATTGCTTATGCGTCTAGACTATTGAAGATTCACGAGCAGAATTATACGACGCATGATTTGGAATTAGGCACGGTTGTTTTTGCATTAAAGACTTGGAGGCACTACTTATATGGGGTCAAAAATTATTATATATACCGACCACAAAAGTCTTCAACACATATTTAATCAGAAACAACTGAACATGAGGCAGCGCAGATGGATTGAATTGTTGAATGATTACGACTTTGAGATTCGTTATCACCCGCGGAAGGCAAATGTGGTAGCCGACGCCTTTAGCAGAAAGGACAGAGAACCCATTCGAGTAAAAGCTATGAATATAATGATTCACACTAACCTTACTACTCAAATAAAGGAGGCGCAACAAGGAGTTTTAAAAGAGAGAAATTTAAAGGATGAAATACCCAAAGGATCGGAGAAGCATCTTAATATTCGGGAAGACGGAACCCGGTATAGGGCTGAAAGGATTTGGGTACCAAAATTTGGAGATATGAGAGAAATGGTACTTAGAGAAGCTCATAAAACCAGATACTCAATACATCCTAGAACGGGGAAGATGTACAAGGATCTCAAGAAACATTTTTGGTGGCTGGGTATGAAAGCCGATGTTGCTAAATACGTAGGAGAATGTTTGACGTGTTCTAAGGTCAAAGCTGAGCATCGGAAACCATCAGGTCTACTTCAATAACCCGAAATCCCAGAATGGAAATGGGAAAACATTACCATGGATTTCATCACTAAATTGCCAAGGACTGCAAGTATTTTTGATACTATTTAGGTAATAGTTGATCGTCTCACCAAATCAGCACACTTCCTGCCAATAAGAGAAGATGACAAGATGGAGAAGTTAGCACGACTGTATTTGAAGGAAGTCGTCTCCAGACATGGAATACCAATCTCTATTATCTCTGATAGGGATGGCAAATTTATTTCAAGATTCTGGCAGACATTACAGCAAGCATTAGGAACTCGTCTAGACATGAGTACTGCCTATCATCCACAAACTGATGGGCAGAGCGAAAGGATGATACAAACGCTTAAAGATATGCTACGAGCATGTGTTATTGATTTCAGAAACAGTTGGGATCGACATCTACCGTTAGCAGAATTTTCCTACAACAGCTACCATTCAAGCATTGAGATGGCGCCGTTTGAAGCACTTTATGGTAGAAAGTACAGGTCTCCGATTTATTGGAGTGAAGTGGGGGATAGACAGATTACGGGTCCGGAGATAATACAAGAAACTACCGAGAAGATCATCCAAATTCAACAACGGTTGAAAACCGCCCAAAGTCGCCAAAAGAGCTACGCCGACATTAAAAGAAAAGATATAGAATTTGAAATTGGAGAGATGGTCATGCTTAAGGTTGCACCTTGGAAAGGCATTGTTCGATTTGGTAAATGAGGGAAATTAAATCCAAGGTATATAGGACCATTCAAGATTATTGATCGTGTCGGACCAGTAGCTTACCGACTTGAATTACCACAACAACTCGCGGCTGTACATAACACTTTCCACGTCTCAAATTTGAAGAAATGTTTTGCTAAAGAAGATCTCACTATTCCGTTAGACAAAATCCAAATCAACGAAAAACTTCAATTCGTCGAAGAACCCGTCGAAATAATAGATCGTGAGGTTAAAAGACTTAAGCAAAACAAGATACCAATTGTTAAATTTCGATGGAATGCTCGTATAGGACTCGAGTTCACCTGGGAATGAGAAGATCAGATGAAGAAGATATACCCGCACTTATTTCCAGAAGATACGTCAACACCTCCAACTGCTTAAAATTTCAGGACGAAATTTATTTAACGGGTAGGTACTGTAGTGACCCGAATTTTTCCATGTTTATATATATTAAATGAAATTGTTATTTACATGATTAAGTGTTTCCAACATGTTAAGCAATCAAAGTTGTTAAGACTTGATTAATTGAAATAGGTTTCATATAGACAATTGACCACCCAAGTTGACCGGTGATTCACGAACGTTAAAATTTGTAAAAACTATATGATGACATATATATGATTATATATATAGTTAACATGATATTATGATAAGTAAGTATCTCATTAGGTATTTTAACAATGAGTTATATACATAAAATTGAGTTTATTGAATTAAGAAACTCGAAACGATATATATAACGATTATCGTTATAACGTCTTACTAAATATATATGAATCATATTAAGATATTGATACACTATGTTTAATCATTATAAATGATAAGTAAATATGTCATTAAGTGTATTAACAATGAACTACATATGTAAAAACAAGAACACTAACTTAATGATTTCGAAACGAGACATATATGTAACGATTATCGTTGTAACAACATTTAACTGTATATATATCATACTAAGATATATTAATATATCATAATATCATGATAATGTAATAATTTAACATCTCTTTAGATATAATAAACAATGGGTTAACAACATTTAACAAGATCGTTAACCTAAAGGTTTCAAAACAACATTTACATGTAACGACTAACGATGACTTAACGACTCAGTTAAAATGTATATACATGTAGTGTTTTAATATTTATTCATACACTTTTGAAAGACTTCAAGACACTTGTCAAAATACTTCTACTTAACAAAAATGCTTGCAATTACATCCTCGTTCAGTTTCATCAACAATTCTACTCGTATGCACCCATATTCGTACTCGTACAATACACAGCTTTTAGATGTATGTACTATTGTTATATACACTCCAATGATCAGCTCTTAGCAGCCCATGTGAGTCACCTAACACATGTGGGAACCATAATTTGGAAACTAGCATGAAATGTCTCATAAAATTACAAAAATATTAGTAATCATTCATGACTTATTTACATGTAAACAAAATTACACATCCTTTATATCTAATCCATATACCAACGACCAAAAACACCTACAAACACTTTCATTCTTCAATTTTCTTCATCTAATTAATCTCTCTCAAGTTCTATCTTCAAGTTCTAAGTGTTCTTCATAAATTCTATAAGTTCTAGTTTCATAAAATCAAGAATACTTCCAAGTTTGCTAGCTTACTTCCAATCTTGTAAAGTGATCATCAAACCTCAAGAAATCTTTCTTATTTCTAGTAAGATATCTTTCTAATACAAGGTAATACTCATGTTCAAACTTTGATTCAATTTCTATAACTATAACAATCTTATTTCGAGTGAAAATCTTACTTGAACTTGTTTTCGTGTCATGATTCTGCTTCAAGAACTTTCAAGCCATCCAAGGATCCTTTGAAGCTAGATCTATTTTTCTTATTTCCAATAGGTTTATCCACAAAACCTGAGGTAGTAATGATATTCATAACATCATTCGATTCATATATATAAAACTACCTTATTCGAAGGTTTAAACTTGAAATCACTAGAACATAGTTTAGTTAATTCTAAACTTGTTCGCAAACAAAAGTTAATCCTTCTAACTTGACTTTTAAAATCAACTAAACACATGTTCTATATCTATATGATATGCTAACTTAATGATTTAAAACCTGGAAACACGAAAAACACTGTAAAACCGGACATACGCCGCCGTAGTAACACCGCGGGCTGTTTTGGGTTTGATAATTAAAAACTATGATAAACTTTGATTTAAAAGTTGTTCTTCTGAGAAAATGATTTTTCTTATGAACATGAAACTATATCCAAAAATCATGGTTAAACTCAAAGTGAAAGTATGTTTTTCAAAATGGTCATCAAGACGTCGTTCTTTCAATTGAAATGACTACCTCTTACAAAAATGACTTGTAACTTATATTTCCGTCTATAAACCTATACTTTTTCTATTTAAATTCATAAAATAGAGTTCAATATGAAACCATAGCAATTTGATTCACTCAAAACGGATTTAAAACGAAGAAGTTATGGGTAAAACAAGATTGGATATTTTTTTATTGTCGTAGCTACGGGAAATATTGTAACAATTCTATAAAAATCATATCCTAGCCAACTTATATTGTATTATACATGTATTCTAATATATTATTTAATCTTGGGATACCATAGACACGTATGCAAATGTTTTGACATATCATATCGACCCATGTATATATATTATTTGGAATAACCATAGACACTCTATATGCAGTAATGTTTGAGTTAGCTATACAGGGTTGAGGTTGATTCCAAAAATATATATACTTTGAGTTGTGATCTAACCTGAGACGTGTATACACTGGGTCGTGGATTGATTCAAGATAATATATATCATTTTATTTCTGTACATCTAACTATGGACAACTAGTTGTAGGTTACTGACGAGGACAGCTGACTTAATAAACTTAAAACATCAAAATGTATTAAAAATGTTGTAAATATATTTTGAACATACTTTGATATATATATATATATATATATATATATATATATATATATATATATATATATATATATATATATATATATATATATATATATATATATATATGTATGTATATATTTGTTATAGGTTCGTGAATCGACCAGTGACCAAGTCTTACTCCCGATGAAGTAAAAATATGTGAAAGTGAGTTATAGTCCCACTTTTAAAATCTAATATTTTGGGATGAGAATACATGCAGTTTTATAAATGTTTTACGAAATAGACACAAGTAAATGAAACTACATTATATGGGTGAATGATCGAAGCCGAATATGCCCCTTTTGCTTGGTAGCCTAAGAATTAGTAAACCGATATACTAATTGACGCGAATCCTAAAGATAGATCTATTGGGCCTAACGAACCCCATCCAAAGTACCGGATGCTTTAGTACTTCGAATTCGTTTTTATCATGTCCGAAGGATTTCCCGGAATGATAGGGGATATTCTTATATGCATCTTGTTAATGTCGGTTACCAGGTGTTCACCATATGAATGATTTTTATCTCTATGTATGGGATGTATATTGAAATATGAAATCTTGTGGTCTATTATTATGATTTGATAATATATAGGTTAAACCTATAACTCACCAACATTTTTGTTGACGTTTTAAGCATGTTTATTCTCAGGTGATTATTAAGAGCTTCCGTTGTTGCATACTAAAATAAGGACAAGATTTGAAGTCCATGCTTGTATGATATTATGTAAAAACTGCATTCAAGAAACTTATTTTTGATGTAATATATTCTTATTGTAAACCATTATATAATGGTCGTGTGTAAACGGTATATTTTAGATTATCATTATTTGATAATCTACGTAATGCTTTTTAAACCTTTATAGATAAAATAAAGGTTATGGTTGTTTTAAAAATGAATGCAGTCTTTGAAAAACGTCTCATATAGAGGTCAAAACCTCGCAACGAAATCAATTAATATGTAACGTTTATAATCAATATGAACGAGACATTTCATCCATCATCCTATGTAGTTTTGCATTGGATATATGGAATCGGGTCTTTGACTGGTGGAATTTTGGCCCTTTCACAAACTTGAGCATAAACGAATCTTTCCTTGGAAATGGGTATAATTTTACCTCCGACTTGGGTAAACAGTTGTGGCAAGCCACTGAATGGGTAACGGGGTATATGATTTGGAAAAATACGAACGCTTTCACTTTCACTAAGGCAAAATCGACATTTGCAATGGTTTTTAAAGATATCCAACTCAAATGTTCCGAATGGTTTTCTAACAGGATCAAAGGTATTAATATCAAATGGGATGTCTGGTTAGCAAATCCACGAGTATACGATTCACTAGCTTTATCATCTAGAAGATCCGGGATTGGTTAATTCGTTGTTTTTCACGCAGGTTTGTTGCCCCACTCCTGGAGTAGTCGTTTTGGTCGAGAGAATTTGGGGTGGATCGGGGTGCTTAGTCGTTGAATTGCCAACACTGTGCTCTGTACCCACTCCAGCTTGTCTAGTTAATTCTTTGCAAGTCCAATCTCGCCCTTAATAATAATGAACGGACTAAGGCGTTTTCCTGCCCATTTGTGGAGTCATACCATCTTGAATTCTATAGACTTTCGTTTTCGGTTTTCGTTTTTTCTAGACATATGTTTGCTTATGTAATTGGAACTATCTTGTAAATGTTCTCTGTTGAAATATATAATATATACTTCTTTGCCGTTTAAAGAAAAAGAAAAAAAAAAAAAAACTATAATTTTTCTTTTTATCAGAAAAGACTTTTTTTCACTGTTCTTTATCTTTTCAAGAAGGTTATGCTAGCATGGAACCTTTATGGTTCAAGTCTTCGCACCACCAATGTAAATGATGGGTTTGGGGAACCTATAAATTGCTTACTCCATATATATCGAATATAATTACCTCTCTTTTTTTTTTCTTTTTTTTTTTTTTTTTTTTTTTACTTTTATAATTTTATGCTTTGACCATCATTTCTTTAATTAGACCCTCTAACTGATTTATGGTTGAATGGTCAATTACCATATCATTGGTGTTTTTGGGATGCATAGGATGCTATCTTGATTTTTTACTTTACAACAAAAAGGGAAGAAAAAAATGGAAAACCGGTATTAGAGTGTGCATTCCTATTTGTATGGCAAAATTTACTCATCAAGTCTAAACTCTAAAGTAGTAAAAGAGAAAAATAAAGACATTTGACCGCATTATTTGAAATTTAACCATAAAAACAAACAATTATGCTTGCAATACACAAATTGCAACAATATTTTATTTTTTCCACATATCTGACTCGCTTTGCGAGTTGACTAACTCACAATGTAATAATAAATACTACGTAAAGGTTTCTTAGACTCACTAATACCATGAAGGCACTAATCAACATGGCAACTTGTAATCTTAGCAATAGTACATAAAGGGTATGTGGTCTATTGGCGTAAATTTGAAGTACAAAACATACAATGTTAGAATGTTCATTCAACACAAATACAGTTTAAATGTTCATTCAACATACAATGTTAGAATTCACTTAACATACAATGTTAGAATGTTCATTCAGTTAACATACAATGTTAGAATGTTCATTCAACACTATACATTTAAATTTCACATTCTTAATATGTTGTTCACAATAATATTTTCTCTTAGCACACAAAAACTACAACAAATTGCTGCAACCCAATTTATAATAAAGACTATTTAATTGGAAGCTTATTCAAGTCTATTGGTGCAACCCAATTTATAATAAAGACTATTTAATTGGAAGCTTATTCAAGTCTAGTTGAGAATCTCGCCTTATCAACACACCAATATTTGATTCATTGTTATTTCGAAAAAAAATTAAAATAAACAATAAACACACCAAAATTTCTTGTGAGCTTTTTTTTTTTTTTTTTTTTCGGTAGTTTCTCGCAGTTTTTTCTATTGAACATATATATATAGTGGTAGGATCAAGAGGGAAGTAACCATTCGGGGGGAAGCGGGGGGAAGCAAAAACTTTTTTTTTTCGTTTTTTGAAAAAACTTTTTCACGAACATTATAGATGAGATGAAAATATAAACATTTAGTAGAGACACTTTGTGATAAATGTTTTTATTTTGGCGGGAAAACGCTCGAAGAAGTAATATATAACAATTATCGTGTTTTTCGAGCGTATTTTGAGGTTTTAGCTATTGGGGTTTAGATATTAGGGTTTAGATATTAGGGTTTATAGGGTTTAGATATTAGGGTTTAGAAATTTAGGGTTTAGGGTTTAAAATTAGGGTTTAGATTTAGGATTTAGATTGAGTTTTTAACACGAACAGTTTAGAGTTTAGGGTTTAGGGTTTGGTGTTTTGGGTTTATGGAATAAACTCAAAACACCAAACCTTAAACCCTAAATCCTAAACCCTAAACCCTAAACTCTACATCAGGCTAAATTTTACTTCACAAAACATTAAAAAAAAACGTTCATATTCTTCACGAACAATTTTATCTTGAATGTTATTTTTTTCGATCGTTTTCCCGCCTAAATAATAACATTCATCACGAAGTGTCTCTTCTAAATGTTTATATTTTTGTGTGATCTTGATGCCGAAAAAAAAAATTTAAAAAAAAACGAAAAAAAAAAAATTGCTTCCCCCCGCTTCCCCCCGATTGGTTACTTCCCCATTGATCCTGCCCCTATATATATATATATATATATATATATATATATATATATATATATATATATATATATATATATATATATATATATATATATATATATACATACATAGGGGCGAAATTCATGGCTAAGCTTAAAACGGGTACAAGCGGGATAAGCAAAATTTAAAAAAAAACAAAAAAATGAAAAAAAAAATATATTTTTAGAGTCTCTTAATATGCAAATAAAAGAAAACACACAAAAAAAAAAACAAAATCATTAAAAAATCGATGATGAATGATTAATTTATCATTCATCACACGAGTAACGAATGATAAAATTAATCATTCATCACGATTATTATCATCCATCACCGATTTTTGAACGATTTCGAATGTTTTTGGCTTATAATATAGATTAGGAGAATATTTTTATACAGATTTATGAATCTAAACAAATTTAAAAAAAGCAAAAAAAAAAAAATGTGATTTTGTATAATAACCCTCACTTTTCCACTTCTAATTTGACTATTATACCCTTAGGGTTTCTTTGCATCTTTATGTGTATTAATGTCTAGTGTTGTTCTTCGAGCTTAATTAATACGATATAATTAAAGTGTATATTAATCGTAATATACTATAATTGATATTAACGTGTAATAAATAATTGTGGCACAATTATAAAATATAAAACTATAATGTAAAACTATAAACTAATTAAATGATTAATTAATATAATTATTGAATTAAATGATATAATATTTATATATTTATTACTAATTGAATAAATAAATAAATAAATAAGAGAGATAATAACAAATTTAAATAAAATCTAGAAACTTCTAAAATATTAGATAAGATTTTATTTTTATTTTATTATAACCAAAATATTTAAATTAAATATATTAAATTCGGATTTAATTAATTAGTTAAGATAATGCTAAATTTAAATAGAATTCTAATACCTTTTTCTCCAAGAAACTTTTCTCCTATAAATACACATTAAAAACCCTCATTTTTTTTATAAAAATTTATGAAAACTCTCCCAAGCCTTGAAAATATTTGAGGTACTTTTTCTCTCTTTTTCTTTTATTTTTTTTTCTTTCGATATATGCATATATGTAAAAAAAAATTAATAAAATAGCTATAAACTATTATAATTCGTAAAAACAATTTTCCCAGGTTCTATTAATGTTATAAAGATGATATAAGTAGAAAATATTATTTTTATGATGTATTTTTATTTTAATTATATCTATCGGCTAGGGTTTATATAAGTTAAAATTAATAAACAATAGCAAACGAATTCAAAAAGTGAAACAAAAATTTTCTAACTTCTTTTTAAAGTATAAAGAGTTTTGGAATTGAAAACTTAATTTATTTGCTGTTCTAAATAATTATTACATATTTAGTATTGAAAACAATATACATATATGTAAAATATAGTAATAATTTGTATAAAAATATAAGAACAGTAGGTTTTGCATTAAAAATACTTAGAACAGTTAAGGTATTTATAAAAATAAATTTTGGAAGTTTTGGTGTATTATTATTAATTATATTCGAATTATATGGTTAAATAATGCAAAATTCGTAATAAATATTTAACACAGAAAATAAAATATATATATATAATTTTCCTAAGTTTATAAAATATATAGAAACCTGTAAAAAAAATATAAAAATTAATATATAGGTTGAATTAGTATTTATGCCATATTTAAACTCTTATTACATACTTACCAAAAATAAATACAAGATATATACTAAATAAATATAGGATAAGGATAAATAATTTTTATAAATTTTTATAAAGTTATACTAATTATATAAGGTCTGTAAAATATATATTTTAATTATTTAATAATTATTTGATTAATCCTGAATTTTGTGTATTATATACATGTATAAAAGATGTATGTATAAGTATTATATATAATAAATAATTAATATATCAAAGGTATATAATTAATAATAAACATTGTTATGATATATTAGACAATAATAACTTAATAAACCTAAACTTATATATACTTAATATAATATAACTATTAGTGTATGATATGTAATACAAGTAATTAAATACTTAAGTTATTATTATACTATAATATTGTAAAAGAATAATATTATACTAATTTAAAAACTTATAGTATAATATAAAATAATTAAATTGTATTACATTAATGAATATAATATAACTTATATAATAACATATAATATAATCTAAAGAAGGTTAATCAAGATAAGGTATGACTTATGCGAACTTCACCGCTACTCACGGTCGTAAGTGAATGATGTCTAGGTTGCCATTTATGGGGATAGCTTGTGGATCTCGAATGTCATGACTTAGATTCTGGTCAAGAGTCCTGGGTCCTCGGTTACATCTGGTCATTCCTGACTTATTTGATAGCAACGAAGTTTGAGTAAAGTTGTACAACGTCTTGCTAAAGATTATAACCCGAACTTTCTATAATTGGAAAGTTACTATAAGTGGAAGTTTTCCATAAATTGTAACCTTCCAAAAATGGAAATTCTTTTAGAAAACCAACACTATTACTATAGTTATATATTAGTACATACGTTGTCTGTTAGGCAATATCTGATCATACGTTCTTTCTCTAGGTTGAGATCTCGATCACGTTCTTCCGTTCAGTTCATTCTTTTGTGGAATAACTCTTCTGTGCTACCAAGGTGAACTTCATAGCCCCTCTTTTTACTATTTCTTAACTGTTTTTATAACTTTGGGGTGAGACACATGCTTGCTTTTAAACTATTTTACGCTTAGACACGAGTACTCAAACTTTATTCTGATTAGTTCAAACTGTGCTAACATGCTTTGATTCATGCTAAATCCCTACCATGATATCTTTAGTTGCTACGTATAAAGGCAAGCTTAGTTATTGTGAATAGCGCTATTGAGAGTGACGTCTCTATCCGGATGACCGTTGGTCAATGGATACATAATAATGATTCACGACACGAACGAGATGTGTTTAGGGTAACTTATGGTTAGTATCGATATCATATACACCAGCACTACTACCGAACTGATTAAACTTTATAACTAAATCTTGTGGTCTAAAAACTTGGTTATTATTGATAAACCTATGTTGTTCACTCAACCATTTTTGGTTGACACTTTAAGCATGTTTTGTCTCAGGTGAAGATTGCTAAAGATTAGTTGCTATTTGGACTTTGCTGCTTTTTGAGTCCGCATTTATACATTCATATTATTGCATTAGTACATTAAAGTTTACAATTGTAATTACTTAATACTATCCGCTGCGTTAATACATTGGTTTTAATAAAAACGTCTCATATAGAGTCGTTCTCGTTTATAAATACTGGTGTTGTGATATTGTGAAGTCATATTTCTCCGACCCTATTTGGGGGTATGACAGAGTGGTATCAGAGCCAGGTTGTTATAGAGAACTAGGATTGTATTTTATGTGTGCCTATTGTGTTAGTTAGGTGCCTTAGCAATCTTTAGGACTATAACCTTTCCTGCCTTAGTTTTAAGAGCTTTCTTTATACTGCCATTTCATCTTACCTCCTGCCTTTATCTCTTCTGATATTTTGTATCATTTCCTAAGGATATCAAGCCAAACCCTATCATCTTGCCGGATCTCGACTCTAAAGGATCGGTTAGTATGTGATTGTTATCATATCCATATATACCTTATGACCCGACTTCGTGTGATGACCCAAAAATTTCTGACCAAATTTAAACTTAATCTTTGTATGAATAACATTTTCGACACTATAAACAAAGTCTGTAAAACTGAATCTCAAAATTTTTCAACTATTTTCATATATTCAAATACCTTTCGGTTGTTCTCGACGATTCGCGAACAATTATATGTATATAGATACATATATATATACTATAACTTGAAAACGTAACAATGTATTAATTTTTTTGATACCGTACATTAAACTTATTGGTTTAAATATTTATTTGAATATATATGATAAGTTGGAATATTAATTGTATGAATAACTTACGACGTATATTTAAAACGTGTTTATGAATGTTGAAAATATATATTAACTTGGTCATAAAACGATTTGTTATTATATATATATATATATTAACAAATAGCGAGACAATGATTTATAGAAGTAAATGACCAAAACACTCGAAAGTTTAAGATACACTTTGAATGATATAGTTTATTGATAATTTAAGACTATATTTTGACAAAAGTACGAGTCACAAAACGTAAATTGCGAGTTTTCTAAGCGTACGAAAATGCGTTTGAGAAACCGGAACCGGGACATAAGTCGAGTGACAACGTACGAGTCATCGGAACGAAAATTACAAGTCAACTATGCACATGAATTTAATATAATATATAATTAATTATTTAAATTATATATATTATATTTAATTATGTCGACAAACAAGAAAACAAAAAATATGTGAGCTGGATCTGACGGCCATGCGATCGCATGAGAAATAGGCATAAAACCCATGCGATCGCATGGGCATCAGAATCAGGAATTATGGCTATTAATACTAGGTTTCTTGCGCATGTTTTTTTACACATATTACTCCTAAGTATTTATTTATTTATTATTATTAATATTATATTATTAAGATTATTATTATTAATCTTAATATTTTTAGTAATATTATACATAAAATATTACGACGAGGTCATGAGCGTGTCACTTTCAAAACAAGCTTCAAACGGGATAGAACTAAGGAAATTATGGGTTATAGCTATGGAGGTTATGGGTAATGTTCATGGGTATTGTTCGCAAATCAAACCTAGTATTTATCATCTCTGTTGCGTCTACGTACGTTCCTGCAATATTGAATCTCAATATTGATACGTGAGCACTCATATCTTATCTTTTATATATTAATAGTGTATACATGTCTAGTGCTCGAGTATATATTTATACATGCTTGTATGCTAAATTTCGTCGTTAAACCGTTTATAATGAATCATGAATTAAATACATGTATTACTGGTAAAAGATATATGATATACATGTTTTCGGAAAGCTGGCGAAAAATCAATAACTTTTCATTTAGAAATCGCGTAATTTCGATGAACGAATCAAAAGATATGGTCAACTGAATTATAATTGATGTTAATTGGAATTTCTTTTGAATCTGCAATTAATATTTAAATAACCTGTTTATGAGATTGATAAAATACTACTAGCCAAGTAAATGAATCCTTATATAAGGCACGTCTCGTTTTGTTGAACAATTGTCAAAATTGACTTTTTGAAATGACTTTTGATAACTTTTGTATGTCGATCTCGAGCATTAGGATTGTGATACACTATAACCCAACCTAGTTTATTAGACATGTATTGACCAACATATGTTCTCTAGGTTGAGATCTACGGTTAATCTTGCATTCCGAGTTACGGTCACTTTTTGATGAATGACCTTATGTGCTGCTAAGGTGAGTTTCATTTGCTCCATTTTTAATTGCTTTTGCAATCTATATTTTTGGGCTGAGAATACATGCACCTTATTTTAAACGCAATGGATACAAGTACATACTAAATTCTACACCGAGTTTGAACCGAAAATCCCTTAGCTTTGGTAACTAGTAACTGCCGATTATAAGAACTGGTGGGCGCGAGTAGTAGTATATGGATCCATAGGGCTTGATATCCCCATCTGAGCTAGAGCACTAGCCTTTTAACGGACGTATGCTATTTGAGAAGCGTACACGTTGGTTTGCGTGTATTATTAAGATGATTATACAAAGGGTATAAATTATATATACCTTAAGTTTAGTTACCAGGGTGCTCAATTTCGTAGAATATTTTGATAAACGTTTCGGATGAAACAACTGAAATCCTGTGATCCACCTTCATATACAGATTATGCGAAACACTAAAACTATGAACTCATCAACCTTTGTGTTGACACTTGTTAGCATGTTTATTCTCAGGTTCCCTAGAAGTCTTCCGCTGTTTGCTTATATGTTAGACAAGCTATGTGCATGGAGTTTTACATGGCATATTTATCAAGGAAACGTTGCATTCACCAAATCATCACCATGTATCTTATTTTGACTGCATTGTCAACGGAATTACTATTGTAAACTATTATTTACGGTGATTGTCTATATGTAGAAATCATCAGATGTCGAAAACCTTTGATTTAAATATTCATTTATGGTGTGCCTTTTCAAAAGAATGCAATGTTTACAAAACGTATCATATAGAGGTCAAATACCTCGCAATGAAATCGATGAATGACGTGTTCATCCATATGAATTTGGAGCGATCGTCACAGTTGGTATCAGGGCGTTGGTCCTAGTGAACCAGGTCTTGCATAAGTGTGTCTAACTGATAGTTGTTAGGATGCATTAGTAAGTCTGGACTTCGACTGTGTCTGCATGTCAAAAGTTTTGCTTATCATTTCTTGGCAGAAATTACCTGTCTATCATCTTAAGTCTAAACGCGTCTTATTGCATTGATTGCATAGATAGTGTATAGACAAAATTCATATCTTGGCATATCTATTACAGTAAACTTTGACTGCCATCTTCCGAAAATTTCTCCGTAATTTACGGGATTTTGGTATTATATATATATATATATATATATATATATATATATATATATATATATATATATATATATATATATATATATATATATATATATATATATATATATATATGTAAATTATGTATTTATGAGTACCAATCAAATTCTATAATCTATTTCATATCAAAAATTATCTCTCTAATTATACAAGATGGATCCCGTATGTAGTTCAAATTCCTTAAATTCCGATAGCTATTCTGATATGGATATTCACCTGAACTCTGAAGAAAGTGTAACCGGAATGGATCAACCAATCAGCCATCACCTATTCTAGATGAATTGGGGATGGGTTCGTAGCCTACTTAATCATTGGAGACAAGAAGAAGGTGATCCCTTCCATCCACCACATTCACCTCTTGGCGAAGAACCTGAAGCACTTATCGGCGAACCTATTCATAATACTATTTTCTCTCTCATTTCCAGAGTATCTCATCATGATTATATACTATCCCATATTATAAATCTTATTTATCCGATCGTCCGAACCACCGATCATCCCGGTATAATAGAAGAAGTCAACGAGCTTCGTGCTCGGGTAGTGGCTTTGGAGAAAATGGTGCAAGGGTTACGAACACCAGCAGCAGCACCCGCAGCATAACCGATACCACCATCATCCACACCAACAGGATCATTACCACCACCAACAACCACATCCGCATCACACGCCTTAACATCACAATTTGTACCTCGGTTATCAACATCATACGCACCATAGGTACCAAGAAGTACCAGCAACGACAAACGATGAAGTATGGATTCATAACTTCATCGGAGAAACATTCTACGGCGATTATGTAATTTCTAAAGTTTAGAGATTATCTATTCTAGCCTTAACCCTAAATCAGATAGAGTAGAAACCCTTATCCGAATGGTGTAAGATACAAGCAAGACTTGTTTTACCAACGGCATCAACAGTACCCTTAGCCTCACCAGCACAGTCAGTGCTGTCAACATCGTCAGAATCAGCAGCACCTCTAACATCACAAGCTCTGTCAGTTCAAGAAAGCACCGTGGACATCATTACGAGTCAACAACGAGTATATTGTATCAATGAGTTATGAAGTAATAACTCAATTCATCTAAAGAATTTATATGTATATCTTATATATATAAATTTTAAAACCATCATGAATCTTTTCGTACTAAGCTATTACGTGTGAATTTTAAGGGGTAGATACTACTCGGTTAATTCATATTACTAATATGCTATGATGTACCTCATTCGTTAACAACTTAACCATCGTTAACTACAAATATCTGTTTCAACTCAATGAATTCCATTTCATAATGAACTTAGTGTATTAATCAATTACATGTTTGATTTTACACTTTTATCTTCGATGTACTCGAAACTTTCTAGAAAATATCATTTATATCTTATGAAGTTCATAAGAATTCCACGAGCATCAACATCCTTCACCGAGGAATAAGAATAAATAATGAAGTATTGATTTTATTAGTGAAATACTCCACGAAGATTATGTAATCCTTAATGTTTTAGATATTATTCATTCAATTCAAAAATCAAATGAGCTTAATATGATATTAACTCATCAAATCTGTGTTACATCTGAAGAAAATATACATACATATATTTTCATAAAGACGGTAATAAAAAAAATTCTTTTGTACAAAGTATTAATTGCGAAATCTTTAACGGGTAGGTAATATTTGGAAATATATAAGTTCACAATTAATATGTTATACTGTACATTCTTCAACTTTGATTCAAAAATTATTAACTATGCTCACAGCGATATACAATCGTTTCCATACAAATTCAATTACATATTCTGATTTTGAAAAATCAGAATCCAAGCCAAGATTTAACAGAAAACATCACTCTTAGATTCTTACATCTTTCAAATGCTATACTTTGAATTCAAAACTGTGCTAGAACATCACTTCTATTCATAAACCCAGAAAAAAAAAAGGAAAAAAAAATTTGTATCGTTCAAAATTCTAGAACATCATATGTATCTTGACAATTATAATCTTCATGCAAACCCTTCAAACTTTTGAAAACACCTCGGATTGATAACCAACGATTCGGTTATGATAACTTTGAATGCTGATGAAGCAGCAAAAACTGTAAACGACCTTAACAGCCAAAAGTTTGATGATAAAGAATAGTGTGTTGGCAAAGCTCAGAAAAAGAGAAGGTTTGGAACTGGAAAACGGATTGAGCAAAGTATGAAGGAGGCTGTGGATAAATCACAAAGACTAAACCTACCTTCAAAGAATCCAAATTATTCAGTATCTGCTGAAGCCATTAACGAATACCTTGCTTCCGAATCTAAACCCTTGCGGACAATATTCTTCATCATCCTCTGATATTAGAAATTCTAAGATATCATCGTATCTTTCATTATAAATATCCTCCATATTTCTGGAGATAATTCCATAATCATTCTCATCGGAAATCAATTTTCTCCTTGCGATATCTGTGTAACATCATAAAAGAAACTATTTTAGTTTCTAAATTCTGAAACCTTCGAGTTTAAAATATGAATATTTTTGAAGTGGTGTTGGGAACTGAAGCATGAGTTAGTATAATATAATGACACTTGATCAACATGATTATATTACAGTAAGTCATGCTGAGTTTCTAATGGAACGCGATAAAGGTTCACAGATCATACCCTCATTATAAACCATGTTATATAACTCTTTCATTCTATTTAACCTCTAAACTATCAAGAAAATATTTTCTTAATGATTCGGTCTTTTCCGAGGTATTCTGGTAATTTGACAAGTCAGATTGTGCTATTACCGTTTTTTTTAGAACATTAATTATGTTCATTCCGAAATTCATACCTACGAATTCTGGACCATTATTCGCTTGATTTAAAGTCGGGAAGATAAAACAAAAGCACGAAGCTTCAAAATATCAATGGGAGTATATATAAATCACAGTAAATTGGAGAGAGTATTAACTGTAGATGTCAATGATTATGGAAAGACAGAAGCAGAGACATCGAAATATAAGGGAAGATATAAAACCCAACAACCACTCAGAAATTACAAACCGTGTATATCAATGCGTATAGCAATATAAAGACACGGGAGAATGAAAAACACTATAACTCCAAGGTAATGGTAGAAGAAAATAACTTCCTACGGTGGTAGATGAAAAAGAAGAATGACAGATATGAAAGTTAGGAGTATATCAAGAATCAGAACTGGATGAAGTATTTTTACAATCTATTGAAAATAGGAAATGAGGAAGAAGATGTAAGAGTGATGAAAATAATGAAACGGAAGAGGTCAATTTATAGCGAAATATCAAACATAGCAATCGAGGCAAATTACGCATTTAATCAAAAGAAATCTTAATTTCCTTAAATTCCGAAGAATCAAATCTTATTTAGATTATGAAGATTTTCTATTCCTTAAATTACGGAAATCAATCATTAATACATCAAGAGTTAAGACGAATCTCTATTCTCCATTTCACTCTTTTACGATAACTTCTCTCATACGCTTCAAATAATCGGATTGTTTTATCCATATTATTCAACGGTGATAAAACTCTATTTATCAACACATATACGGCATGAAAATATTTTTATTGTTAGTCATGACGACCTCACTCAAATTTCGGGACGAAATTTCTTTAACGGGTAGGTACTGTGATGACCCGGAAATTTCTGACCAAATTTAAACTTAATCTTTGTATGAGTAACATTTTCGACACGATAAACAAAGTCTGTAAAACTGAATCTCAAAATTTTTGAACTATTTTCATATATTCAAATACCTTTCGGTTGTTCTCGACGATTCGCGAACAATTATATATATATAGATACATATATATATATATATACTATAACTTGAAAACGTAACAATGTATTAATTTTTTTGATACCGTACATTAAACTTATTGGTTTAAATATTTATTTGAATATATATGATAAGTTGGAATATTAATTGTATGAATAACTTACGGCGTATATTTAAAACGTGTTTATGAATGTTGAAAATATATATTAACTTGGTCATAAAACGATTTGTTATTATATATATATATATATTAACAAATAGCGAGACAATGATTTATAGAAGTAAATGACCAAAACACTCGAAAGTTTAAGATACACTTTGAATAATATAGTTTATTGATAATTTAAGACTATATTTTGATAAAAGTACGAGTCACAAAACGTAAATTGCGAGTTTTCTAAGCGTACGAAAATGCGTTCGAGAAACCGGAACCGGGACATAAGTCGAGTGACAACTTATGAGTCATCGGAACGAAAATTACAAGTCAACTATGCACATGAATTTAATATAAAATATAATTAATTATTTAAATTATATATATTATATATATTATATTTAATTATGTCGACAAACAAGAAAACAAAAAATATGTGAGCTGGATCTGACGGCCATGCGATCGCATGAGAAATAGGCATAAAACCCATGCGATCGCATGGGCATCAGAATCAAGAATTATGGCTGTAAATACCAGGTTTCTTGCGCATGTTTTTTTACACATATTACTCCTAAGTATTTATTTATTTATTATTATTATTACTATTATTATTATTATTATTATTATTATTATTATTATTATTATTATTATTATTAATATTATATTATTAAGATTATTATTATTATTAATCTTAATATTTTTAGTAATATTATACATAAAATATTACGACGAGGTCATGAGCGTGTCACTTTCAAAACAAGCTTCAAACGGGATAGAACTAAGGAAATTATGGGTTATAGCTATGGAGGTTATAGGTAATGTTAATGGGTATTGTTCGCAAGTCAAACCTAGTATTTATCATCTCTGTTGCGTCTACGTACGTTCCTGCAATATTGAATCTCAATATTGATACGTGAGCACTCATATCTTATCTTTTATATATTAATAGTGTATACATGTCTAGTGCTCGAGTATATATTTATACATGCTTGTATGCTAAATTTCGTCGTTAAACAGTTTATATTGAATCACGAATTAAATACATATATTACTGGTAAAAGGTATATGATATAGATGTTTTCAGAAAGCTGGCGAAAAATCAATAACTTTTCATTTAGAAATCGCGTAATTTCGATGAACGAATCAAAAGATATGGTCAACTGAATTATAACTGACGTTAATTGGAATTTCTTTTGAATCTGCAATTAATATTTAAACAACCTGTTTATGAGATTGATAAAATACTACTAGCCAATTAAATGAATCCTTATATAAGGCACGTCTCGTTTTGTTAAACAATTGTCAAAATTGACTTTTTGAAATGACTTTTGATAACTTTTGTATGTCGATCTCGAGCATTAGGATTATGATACACTATAACCCAACCTAGTTTATTAGACATGTATTGACCAACATATGTTCTCTAGGTTGAGATCTACGGTTAATCTTGCATTTCGAGTTACGGTCACTTTTTGATGAATGACCTTATGTGCTGCTAAGGTGAGTTTCATTTGCTCCCTTTTTAATTGCTTTTACAATCTATATTTTTGGGCTGAGAATACATGCACCTTATTTTAAACGCAATGGATACAAGTACATACTAAATTCTACACCGAGTTTGAACCGAAAATCCCTTAGCTTTGGTAACTAGTAACTGCCGGTTATAAGAACTGGTGGGTGCGAGTAGTAGTATATGGATCCATAGGGCTTGATATCCCCGTCTGAGCTAGAGCACTAGCCTTTTAATGGACGTATGCTATTTGAGAAGCGTACACATTGGTTTGCGTGTATTATTAAGATGATTATACAAAGGGTATAAATTATATATACCTTAAGTTTAGTTACCAGGGTGCTCAATTTCGTAGAATATTTTGATAAACGTTTCGGATGAAACAACTGAAATCTTGTGATCCACCTTTATATACAGATTATGCGAAACACTAAAACTATGAACTCACCAACCTTTGTGTTGACACTTGTTAGCATGTTTATTCTCAGGTTCTCTAGAAGTCTTCCGCTGTTTGCTTATATGTTAGACAAGCTATGTGCATGGAGTCTTACATGGCATATTTATCAAGGAAACGTTGCATTCACCAAATCATCACCATGTATCTTATTTTGACTGCATTGTCAACGGAATTACTATTGTAAACTATTATTTACGGTGATTGTCTATATGTAGAAATCATCAGATGTCGAAAACCTTTGATTTAAATATTCATTTATGGTGTGCCTGTCACACCCCCAAAATGGACCAGGGGTAATTGTGACCAATCATATCATAACACAGTTGTATAAGCGAGAACGACTCTAAATGAGACGTTTTATTTATTAAATAAACAGCGGAAGCATTATTCAAAGTTTTACATCATAAAAGTACAGTAAATGGAAAATGTCTTAAACAAAATGATAAATATGAATGATGGACTCCATGCAAGCAGCAAAGCATACATCAATCATCTAGTAGCAAGTAGCAGCTAGCTCAATCATCACCTGAGACAAAACACGCTTAAAGTGTCAACCAAAAAGGTTGAGTGAAATTCATAGGTTTATAAATAATATCCAAAGTTTTAGACCGCAAGATTTAGTTTAAAGTTGATCAATATAGATATATCAATCTAAAAGTGTTGCTGCAGTTTGTAATATCGCTACTAAACAATTTACCCTATGACACCTTGTACTGTCAGTGTCGTGGAATCATTATTATGTAACCAAAGACCAACGATCGAATGGTTAGAGACGTTACTCTCAATAGGCCTACTCACAATAATTAAGTTTGCATTTAAACATAGTAATTAACGATATTACGGTAGGGATTTAGCATGAATCAAAGCATGACAGCATAGTTAACAATTTAGTACTTCTGTCTAAGCGTAAAACAGTTATAAAGCAAGCATGTGTCTCACCCCAAAAGTTGTAAAACAGTTATGAAACAGTAAAAAGTGGGGCTATGAAGTTCACCTTTGTAGCACAAAAGAGTATTCCACGAAAGAATTGAACGGAAGGACGTGACCAAGATCTCAACCTAGAGATAGAACGTATGATCAGACATTGCCTAACAGACAATAGTATATAGTACTATATTGATAGTAATAGTTCACTAAAGAATTTCCATTCTCGGAAGGTTACTATTTATGGAAAGTTTCCACTTATAGTAATTTTCCAATTTTAGAAAATTCGGGTTAATCTTTAGCAAGATGTTGTACAACTTTACTCAAACTTCGTTGCTATAAAATAAGTCAGGAATGACCAGATGTAATCGGGGGCCCAGAACTCTTGACCAGAATCTAAGTCATGGCATTCGAGATCCACAATCTTACCCATAAATGGTAACCTAGACATCATTCACTTACGACAGTGAGTAGCGATGAAGTTCACATGAATTATACATTATCTTTGATTAACCTTCACTTTAGGTGTATACACACAACGAATTATTAATGTACTTAATAATTATATATGTGATAATATAACCTAAGTATTATTTAATATTTAGTTATTATACCTTAGTATGTCTTATATATATTAAATATAATTACCTTTAAATAAATACCTAAATTACTTCAAAAAAAATAGTGTTTTATTAATCGAACATTATTCAAAAATGTCTAAATAATAAATTAAATATCTAAAAATTACATAGATAATTTTTATAGTCTTAGTTAATCATATAGATTAGTAGAAAAATTTAAGAAAACGTTTTTATTATATTTTTGTATTTATTTTTGTTTTTACCCTTAATGTATTCACAAAACAATTTTAATTCTACATAATTACTAAATAGACCCAAATAATTATTTTTATAATTTTTATAAGTTTCTATCAGTCTAATAACCTGTATAAAAATATTTAAAAAAATATTTTTTATTATTTTATATTTATTCTTAATTTACCTTCGAATTACATAATAATAGAGTTTAATTATATAATAAATACCAATTCGACCCAAGTAATTATTTTTATAATTTTTTCAGATCTATATAAGTTTTAAAAACTCAGAAAAAAATTATATATATTTTATTTTTGGTTAAAAGTATTTATTACGAATTTTACATTGTTTTTACGTTTAAACACTACATAATTCGTATTTAATTATAAATAATATTCCATAAATTATCAAAATTATTTTTATGCATCATAACACTTATAATACTAATTATAACATATAAACATAATTAATTTCGAATTTTACAAAGAATATACAATAAATATAAATATAAATGACAATATTGAAAAAATTTAATAAAAATAGAAAGTACCTCAAATTTTCTTCAAGGTTTTGAGAGAATAACTTAAGTTTTTGTGTTTGGCAAGAAAAAATGAATGAGGAGCCATGTATTTATAGGTAAAAAATAGTTGGTGAAAAGAAAAAATAATAATAAAATAAATGTGCTAATTTTGACAAAATAATAAAAACATGTTAAAAATATTTTTAATAAGTTTTTATTTTTGAAAATATTTAGTCAAAATTCATGGGCTCATAATTTAATTTATAAAAAAAATCTTATTTCTTTTTATTTTTATATTTTTTATAAGCTAAAAATATATATATTGATTAAAATAACTTATCATTTAATTAATAATTATGTTGCATATAGTTTTAAATATAATACACATTAATATTAACTAAAGTTATTTTATATAATTAGTGTAAACTTTAGTTAACAGAACGTGTCGACTAAAAATAAATATTTGATCAACGTCGAATTTAATTATATATCACGTATGGATAACAACCCTATAGGCAAATTAGTCAATTCAAGTATGAAAATGTGAGGGTTGTTATAGTACCTCCCCGTTAAAGAAAACTTCGTCCCGAAGTTTCAAGTAGACTTCTCGGATGCATCGGCGGTTGAGAAGAGGTGGGGATATTTCCGTTTCATTTGGTCTTCACGTTCCCAGGTATACTCGGGGCCACGTCGTGAATTCCAACGGATCTTAACAATGGACATGTTGCTTTGTTTCAAGCGTTTAATCTCACGATCCATAACTTCAATAGGTTCTTCGATGAAGTGCATTTTATCATCAATGCAGAGATCATCCAAAGGAATAACAAGTGGGTCATCAGTAAGACACTTTTTCAGGTTCGAGATGTGGAATACGTCGTGTACTCTACTAAGCTCAGCAGGTAGTTCTAATCGATACGCCACGGGACCAATTCTCTCAGTAATCTTGAAAGGTCCAACAAAACGCGGACTTAGTTTGCTTTGTTTACCAAAACGAATGACGCCTTTCCAAGGGGATACTTTCAACATGACTTTATCACCAACTTGGAATTCCAAATCCTTTCGACGTTTATCAGCATAGCACTTCTGTCGGCTGCGGGAAGTTTCCAATCGTTTCTTAATCTGTACGATCTTTTCGGTAGTTTCATGTATGATTTCAGGACCAGTCAATTGTCTGTCCTCTAGTTCATCCCAACATAGGGGTGATCTACATTTTCGTCCGTATAAGGCTTCAAAAGGTGCAACCTTAATACTTGAGTGGTAACTGTTGTTGTAAGAAAATTCAGCCAAGGGCAGATGTCTGTCCCAACCTTTGCCGAAGTCAATAACACAAGCACGAAGCATATCTTCAAATGTTTGAATGGTTCGTTCAGTTTGGCCATCAGTTTGCGGATGATAAGCGGTACTCATGTCGAGTTTAGTTCCAAGAGCAGATTGTAAAGTTTTCCAGAATCTAGATGTGAATCGACTATCGCGATCAGAAATGATAGAAATAGGGACTCCATGTCGTGAGACAATCTCTTTGATGTAAAGTTGTGACAATTTCTCCATCTTATCAGTTTTCTTGATCGGTAAAAAGTGTGCAGATTTAGTAAGGCGATCCACTATGACCCAAATAATATCATTGCCACTAGAAGTCTTGGGCAATTTAGTAATAAAGTCCATAGTGATACATTCCCACTTCCACTGCGGAATATCTGGCTGTTGAAGTAAACCAGACGGCTTTTGATGCTCGGCCTTAACTTTCAAACAAGTAAGACACTTGCTCACATACTCAGCAATATCAGATTTCAGATTAGGCCACCAATAAAACTCTTTCACATCATGATACATTTTACTAGAGCCTGGGTAAATAGAATACCTAGTCTTATGTGCTTCATCCAACACTAGTTCTCGAAGATTTCCAAAGGTTGGGACCCAGATTCGGTTATTAAAATACCGTGTTCCATTTCCCTTGAGTTCAAGTTGCTTTTCAAGACCTTTTAGTCCCTCGAGTTGAACATTTTCTTCCTTCAATGCTTCAAGTTGTGCTTCACGGATTCGAGTTGTAAGATTAGTCTGAATAACCATGTTCAAAGCTCGGACTCGAATAGGTTTATTACGCTCCTTTCGACTGGGAGCATCGGCAACAACATTTCCCTTACCGGAATGGTACTTAATCTCACAATCATAGTCGTTTAGTAGTTCAACCCATCGTCGTTGCCTCATGTTTAGTTGTTTCTGATCGAAGATATGTTGAAGACTTTTATGATCGGTAAACACCGTGAATTTAATTCCGTAAAGGTAATGTCTCCATATCTTCAAAGCGAATACCACAGCTCCTAACTCCAGGTCATGTGTGGTATAATTCTTCTCATGTTTCTTAAGTTGTCTAGATGCGTATGCAATAACTTTTTGACGTTGCATCAATACACAACCGAAACCTTGATTCGAGGCATCACAATAAACTATGAAATCCTCGTCTCCTTCAGGTAAAGATAGAATCGGGGCTGTGGTCAATTTCTCCTTTAAAATCTTAAACGCAGATTCTTGTTCTTCAGACCATTCAAACTTCTTCCCCTTATGAGTTAACTTAGTAAGAGGTTTCGCCAGAATAGAAAATCCTTCGATAAATCTTCGGTAATAACCAGCAAGTCCCAAAAATTGGCGAATATGCTTCGCATTCTTAGGCGCTTCCCAGTTCTGAATAGCAGTGATTTTTGATGGATCGACATGTATTCCTTCACTATTAACCACATGTCCGAGAAATTGAACTGTTCGTAACCAAAATTCACATTTGGAGAACTTGGCATACAATTGTTCATTCTTTAGCAATTCTAAGATCAAACGTAAATGTCGTTCATGCTCTTGCTTGTTCTTGGAATAGATTAAGATATGATGAAAACAATCACGAATTTGTCAAGATAAGGTTTGCATACACGGTTCATAAGATCCATGAATACAGCTGGTGCGTTTGTTAAACCAAAAGGCATAACAAGAAATTCGTAATGTCCGTAACGAGTTCGGAAGGCAGTCTTGGGAACATCAGTTTCCTTGACTCTTAACTGATGATACCCTGACCTAAGATCAATCTTCGAATAGATACTTGACCCTTGCAGTTGGTCAAATAGGTCATCAATACGCAGAAGTGGATAACGGTTCTTGATAGTTAACTTGTTGAGTTCTCGGTAATCAATACACATTCTCAACGTGCCATCTTTCTTCTTAACAAAAAGAACAGGTGCTCCCCATGGAGATGAGCTAGGATGAATGAATCCTTTCTCTAAGAGTTCTTGTAGTTGGATGGATAATTCTTTCATTTCGGATGGAGCTAGTCGATATGGTGCCTTTGCAATAGGTGCAGCACCGGGAGTTAGATCGATTTGAAACTTGACTTATCTTTGAGGTGGGAGACCAGGGAGTTCTTCAGGAAAAACTTCAGGAAATTCTCTAACCACCGGAACATATTCAATTCGTTTGTCTTCCGGTTCGACTTTCTTAACATTAGCTAAGATGGCTTGATACCCCTTCATCAGGTATTTACGGGTTTTTATACAAGAGATGATATTAAGTTTAGAACCACTCTTTTCTCCTTGTATGATTAGGGTTTCACCATTCTCAAGAGGAATATTAATGGTTTTATCATAACACATGATTGCAGCTCTCAACGGGGTTAGCCAATCCATCCCTACAACTACATCAAAGCTTCCTAATTCGACTGGCAGTAAGTTGATCTTAAAGTTTTTGTCAGCTAGAATCAGATCACAATTTTTATAAATATTTTCTACTTTCATAACCCTACCGTTTGCTACTTCTACAAGGCGCTTGATTTCTAAGGCTTGTGGGTTTTCAGTGAATAAGGTACAAAATTCCGTAGACACATAACTTCTATCAGCATCGGAATCGAATAAAACAGTAGCATAGCAATTGTTAACAAGGAACGTACCCGTTATAACTTCATCTTCTTCACGGGCCTCTTCGGTAGTCATGAAAAATGCTCTACCCTTAGCATTACCCGCTGTTGCAGTCTTGTTCTTAGGGCACTGGTTTCTGAAATGCCCAACTTCCCCACAACCGTAACAAGTAGGCACGGTTGGATCAGTCTTTGCAGCTGGAGTGTTGGTTGCAGGCAGCACAACCTTACAGTTCTTGGCTAAGTGGCCAATCTTCTTACACCTACTGCACTCAACAGTGCACCTCCCATGATGATGCTTATCACAGCGATTACATAACGGCTTTGTTCTAATATGACCACTTTTTGTAGCATCACTAACCCTTTTGTTTGAGCCCTGACCCGAACTCTGAGCAGGCTCAAACTTCCTTTTATTATCAGCAGCTTTTACTTCGGTTTGCTTATTAGTGGCGAGCTTCCTTCTTTTCGCCATTACCAAATTTTGAGCCATCAATATCACACCATCGACGGTCTCTTTACCAGCAGCTATCACATTACCCTGAATCTCATCAGGCAGACCCTCTACATAACGTTCAATCTTCTTGTGTTCCATAGGTACCATGTCAGGGCACAATGTAACCAACTCTAAGAAACGGTTGGTATAAGCCTCAATGTCAGTACCCTTTACCTTGAGTTCCCAGAACTCACTTTCCATTTTCTGGACCTGATTTCTTAGACAATACTTGTCCGTCATCATTCTTTTTAGGACAGTCCATGGGATGGCATTTGCAGCATCAAGTCCCACAGTTTGAGAGTATGCGGTCCACCAAGTCAATGCACCACCAGATAAAGATCCTGTAGCAAACTTAACGCGATCAACATCGGCACAATTGCACATCCTAAAAATAGACTCAAGTTTTTCGAACCACCGGGTTAGTTCAACCGGTCCCTCAGTTCCTTTATAGCTTGGAGGTTTGCAATTTGAGAAATCCTTGTATGAACAAGTTTTGGGGAGATTCTATTGACCGTTGTTGCCATTGCTGTGGTTGCCCTGGGCGGCAGCTAAAAGTATCTGAAATTGCTCGACAGAGAGAGTGATGTTGGGAATAGTGTTGTTGTCATTTGTTTGCGCACCACTAGTCATTTTCTTCAATACATAAATAAAGTATTAATTGAAGAGTTATGGTGCTATAAATATAAGTTTGCAATTATGATTCATAATAATCACACAACACACACATATAGATATGGTGAGATAAGACAAAATTTTTAAAAACAAACACTTGACTTTTATTAATAACGAATGGATAAATTATCCTTATTAAACAGAAAACGATGAGTAGGCAAAGCCTTTTATATGAAAAACACTTGACTTTTTTTTTTTAATAACTAAGTTAGTTGTGTTTAAGTCTCTTGGAGGGACTAGGGGTTTCAACAATAGGTGTCCCAGGTTCCTTCCTCTTCTGAGAGGGAGCTAAGACAACAGTGGGCTCAGACTCCTTCTCGGGTTCTGATTCTTCTTCTTCAATGATTTCCTCCATGATTTCTTCTTCATCATCATCCCCATCATAGTCAGCATCAATTTGGGATTCTCCAGCAGGTGGTGAATATGGTGGAGTAGCGGGCATATAGACTGGTGGTGCAGGCGGTGTAGTCGGAACATAAACTGGTAATGCAAGTGGAGTAGCAGGTGCGTAAGTTGGTGAGTTGCCTGATCCTTCAGTTTCAGAATCAGAGATGATGATCGGATTACGTTTGACTGATCCTTCAGTTTCGGAGTCAGAGATGATGATCGGATTATGGTTAGACATCCTAAAAGAAAGAAGGAAAGAGAACTAGAATGATTCTAAGGATGACATAAAAGCACGAGGTAAGATATAAGGGAAAAGCACTTAAAACTAAGGCAGGAAAGGTTATAGTCCTAAAGATTGCTAAGGTACCCTAACTAGCACATAAGGCACACATAAAATGCAATCCTGGTTCTCTATAACAAACATGCTCTGATACCAATCTGTCACACCCCCAAAATGGACCAGGGGTAATTGTGACCAATCATATCATAACACAGTTGTATAAGCGAGAACGACTCTAAATGAGACGTTTTATTTATTAAATAAACAGCGGAAGCATTATTCAAAGTTTTACATCATAAGAGTACAGTAAATGGAAAATGTCTTAAACAAAATGATAAATATGAATGATGGACTCCATGCAAGCAGCAAAGCATACATCAATCATCTAGTAGCAAGTAGCAGCTAGCCCAATCATCACCTGAGACAAAACACGCTTAAAGTGTCAACAAAAAAGGTTGAGTGAAATTCATAGGTTTATAAATAATATCCAAAGTTTTAGACCGCAAGATTTAGTTTAAAGTTGATCAATATAGATATATCAATCTAAAAGTGTTGCTGCAGTTTGTAATATCGCTACTAAACAATTTACCCTATGACACCTTGTACTGTCAGTGTCGTGGAATCATTATTATGTAACCAAAGACCAACGGTCGAATGGTTAGAGACGTTACTCTCAATAGGCCTACTCACAATAATTAAGTTTGCATTTAAACATAGCAATTAACGATATTACGGTAGGGATTTAGCATGAATCAAAGCATGACAGTATAGTTAACAATTTAGTACTTGTGTCTAAGCGTAAAACAGTTATAAAGCAAGCATGTGTCTCACCCCAAAAGTTGTAAAACAGTTATGAAACAGTAAAAAGTGGGGCTATGAAGTTCACCTTTGTAGCACAAAAGAGTATTCCATGAAAGAATTGAACGGAAGGACGTGACCGAGATCTCAACCTAGAGATAGAACGTATGATCAGACATTGCCTAACAGACAATAGTATATAGTACTATATTGATAGTAATGGTTCATTAAAGAATTTTCATTCTCGGAAGGTTACTATTTATGGAAAGTTTCCACTTATAGTAATTTTCCAATTTTAGAAAGTTCGGGTTAATCTTTAGCAAGACGTTGTATAACTTTACTCAAACTTCGTTGCTATAAAATAAGTCAGGAATGACCAGATGTAACCGGGGGCCCAGAACTCTTGACCAGAATCTAAGTCATGGCATTCGAGATCCACAAGCTTACCCATAAATGACAACCTAGACATCATTCACTTACGACCGTGAGTAGTGATGAAGTTCACATGAATTATACATTATCTTTGATTAACCTTCACTTTAGGTGTATACACACAACGAATTATTAATGTACTTAATAATTATATATGTGATAATATAACCTAAGTATTATTTAATATTTAGTTATTATACCTTAGTATGTCTTATATATATTAAATATAATTTCCTTTAAATAAATACCTAAATTACTTCAAAAATAATAGTGTTTTATTAATCGAACATTATTCAAAAATGTCTAAATAATAAATTAAATATCTAAAAATTACATACATAATTTTTATAGTCTTAGTTAATCATATAGATTAGTAGAAAAATTTAAGAAAATGTTTTTATTATATTTTTGTATTTATTTTTATTTTTACCCTTAATGTATTCACAAAATAATTTTAATTCTACATAATTACTAAATAGACCCAAATAATTATTTTTATAATTTTTATAAGTTTCTATCAGTCTAATAACCTGTAGAAAAATATTTAAAAAAATATTTTTTATTATTTTATATTTATTCTTAATTTACCTTCGAATTACATAATAAGCGAGTTTAATTATATAATAAATACCAATTCGACCCAAGTAATTATTTTTATAATTTTTTCAGATCTATATAAGTTTTAAAAACTCAGAAAAAAATTATATATATTTTATTTTTGGTTAAAAGTATTTATTACGAATTTTACATTGTTTTTACGTTTAAACACTACATAATTCGTATTTAATTATAAATAATATTCCATAAATTATCAAAATTATTTTTATGCATCATAACACTTATAATACTAATTATAACATATAAACATAATTAATTTCGAATTTTACAAAGAATATACAATAAATATAAATATAAATGACAATATTGAAAAAATTTAACAAAAATAGAAAGTACCTCAAATTTTCTTCAAGGTTTTGAGAGAATAACTTAAGTTTTTGTGTTTGGCAAGAAAAAATGAATGAGGAGCCATGTATTTATAGGTAAAAAATGGTTGGTGAAAAGAAAAAATAATAATAAAATAAATGTGCCAATTTTGACAAAATAATAAAAACATGTTAAAAATGTTTTTAATAAGTTTTTATTTTTGAAAATATTTAGTCAAAATTCATGGGCTCATTATTTAATTTATAAAAAAAATCTTATTTCTTTTTATTTTTATTTTTTTTATAAGCTAAAAATATATATAATGATTAAAATAACTTATCATTTAATTAATAATTATGTTACATATAGTTTTAAATATAATACGCATTAATATTAACTAAAGTTATTTTATATAATTAGTGTAAACTTTAGTTAACAGAACTTGTCGACTAAAAATAAATATTTGATCAACGTCGAATTTAATTATATATTACGTATGGATAACAACCCTATAGGCAAATTAGTCAATTCAAGTATGAAAATGTGAGAGTTGTTATAGTGCCTTTTCAAAAGAATGCAATGTTTACAAAACGTATCATATAGAGGTCAAATACCTCGCAATGAAATCGATGAATGACGTGTTCGTCCATATGGATTTGGAGCGATCATCACACTTCTCCGTTGTGATTCAAAGTATTCTTTGACTCACGCGAAGGGATGTCACTCATGACTCAACATTCCCGCGTCAACTATCTAAGTTTGATCACATATCCTGACCTTATGGAGTGACCTTGAAATGGAAATATGAATTAGTGAAATATAATGATGCCCGGCCAACGTGATTATATTACGGTAATTCATAAAGATATTCCAATATCATAACATATGGAATAGGAAGTGAATCAAAGAAAATTTCCAAACTATTATTCAAAAATCTCAATGTTATTACATGAAGGGTAATTATCATCTGATTTATAGATATACGAAGAGATCATTATGATCAAACTATCTATCTCATACCCATGAGTAGATTAACAAATTCTCCTATGCCATAAACGTTATAAAGTTTTGCATTCTTTCTTTCTTAAAAAAAAAACTTATCTCTTTATCTTTGACGCTTAGTTATCACATCCCCGCTGGAAGGAAGGATGCCTGTTCTTAAGTGACCTGAAGTGACACCCCCGTAATTCCTTCGAAGCATGCCTTTTGTTATCCGCAATTACGCTCCTAGTGTAGATAATCATAAACCCATTAGGAAACCCGTCGAAGATAAGCGACAACCACTCGCAAGATTTTCATTTGAATATTCAAACGAAGATATTATAAACACCACCTTCACTATCACATTCTCATACTCTACCATTCATATCTCACTTGTCAGCAACAGCTTCACACATGAACATTTTGAATTCCAAGAACATATGCCCTAATAATAGTCAACAACCGCATTTAAATATAATAGATTTCATTACCACACAACATTTTTGCTTAAAAATAGCCCGAAATTTTCAAAATACCTTCACCCGATCTTCATTGATCTGTTTCCAACTCGTAACCTCCGAAATATGAAAAATTCTGTTACCAAAATTTTACACACACTATTTTACTGTGCGATCCTCTCAAAAATTTTATGAAATTTACTACCATTCGTGCGAATTTTATAAATCGTATAAGTTTATATACTAAAGTAAATAAAATTTACCTTTACTTATTTTGACTAGTACATATAAAATTATACTCTCACTTTTTCAATCAATTCTTTTATTCAAAAGATATTTTACATGTTGTACATAACTCTAGTTTTACTAAGAACTTCGCTTCCTTTTTAAATTGTCGCCTTAAATGACTCGAACTTCTATAAAATCTTCATTACTTGTTTATATAAAAATTTTCGTATTATTCTACACCACGTAGTAATCACAATTCCTCTTGCCCTTCGAAACTTACCATTGAGTTCATCATTCAAAACTCTATGTTCTCAGTAACTTTTGCCTTTGTAAGGTTGACCGTTGAGAAATTTTACTTCTGATATCTCACGGCTAAACCACAACAACCTCGTAAAACGTCAATTCTATGATTTAATATCTTTTTGACACAAGAAAGTATTTTTCGTAGATTTTCTCACCTGTTGGAAATAATTTTTATAGCCAATGATTTACATTGATTCTCATCCGCACTTAAACACATAAGTGAACGATAGATCGACTCGCCATCTGAGCGAGAATGTCTTTCTCAATAAGAAGTCACACTTTTCGTGCGGTTTCCTATCAAAAATATAATTTATGATCCTCGCTATCCTCTCTAAAGGAGTTACCTTAAACGATTATGGTGGTTATGTGTTTACACTAAACATTTCTTCCTTACTAGTTACAACTAGATGTGATTCTAAACAAATTTCGACCTCTGTTTCAACATATAGTTAAAATCATGATCATAAGGTGCTTTCCGCAAGGATAAGTTCGTATGTATTATAATATGTTGAACGATATCTTTCATTAATCACTCGTACCATTCTGTGGGCATTATGAGTTTCTTGTCATGCCTTTTGTGTTAACCAATGCTCCTGCTGTATTCATGGATCTTATGAACCATGCATGCAAACCTTATCTTGATAAATTCGTGATCGTCTTCATTAATGACATCTTAAACTATTCCAAGAGCATGAGCAATATCTGCGATTGATTCTAGAGCTCTTAAAGAAGGAACGACTGTATGCCAAGTTCTTCCAAGTGTAAACTTTGGCTGTAAACCGTACAATTTCTTGAACACGTAGTTGATAGTGAAGGAATACATGTCGATCCTATAAAAATCACCACTACTCAGAAATTTTTCAAGAACTAGTCATGGATGAAGTCCATAGGGCTAGATATTCTAATCACCTAGGCTCTTTTAGCTGAAATTTCATACAATATCAGCTCTCACTCAAGTAGATCTCCACTTAATTAAGTGTAAACTTTGCTTTAACAAAACATTGACCGAATGCTAATTTTTAGTCAACACTTCCTGTTAAACAAAAGTTCGTACATTTCACATCTCGAATCTTAAAAAGTGTCTTGTTGACAACATACTCGTTATTCCCTTGAATGATCTTCGCATTAATTTCACTTCATCGAAAAACCTATAGAAGTTATGGATCGTGAGGTTAAACGTTTGAAACAAAGCTCTATTCCTATTGTTAAGATCCTTTGGAATTCACGAAGAGGACTCGAGTATACCTGGGAATGTGAAGACCAGATGAAGCGGAAATATCCACATCTATTCTCAACCATTGATGCATTCGAGAAGTCTTCCTGAAACTTCGGGACGAAGTTTAAATTAATGGGGAGGTACTATAACAACCCTCACTTTTCCACTTCTAATTTGACTATTATACCCCGAGAGTTTCTTTGCATCTTTATGTGTATTAATGTCTAGTGTTGTTCTTCGAGCTTAATTAATACGATATAATTAAAGTCTATATTAATCGTAATATACTATAATTGATATTAACGTGTAATAAATAATTGTGGCACAATTATAAAATATAAAACTATAATGTAAAACTATAAACTAATTAAATGATTAATTAATATAATTATTGAATTAAATGATATAATATTTATATATTTATTACTAATTGGATAAATAAATAAATAAATAAATAAGAGAGATAAAAACAAATTTACATAAAATCTAGAAACTTCTAAAATATTAGATAAGATTTTATTTTTATTTTATTATAACCAAAATATTTAAATTAAATATATTAAATTCGGATTTAATTAATTAATTAAGATAATGCTAAATTTAAATAGAATTCTAATACCTTTTTCTCCAAGAAACTTTTCCCCTATAAATACACATTAAAAACCCTCATTTTTTTTATAAAAATTTCTGGAAACTCTCCCAAGCCTTGAAAATATTTAAGGTACTTTTTCTCTCTTTTTCTTTTATTTTTTTTCTTTCGATATATGCATATATGTACAAAAATTTAATAAAATAGCTATAAACTATTATAATTCGTAAAAACAATTTTCCCAGGTTCTATTAATGTTATAAAGATGATATAAGTTGAAAATATTATTTTTATGATGTATTGCATATTTATTTTAATTATATCTCTCGGCTAGGGTTTATATAAGCAAAAATTAATAAACAATAGCAAACGAATTCAAAAAGTGAAAAAAAAAATTCGTAACTTCTTTTTAATGTATAAAGAGTTTTGGAATCGAAAACTTAATTTATTTGCTGTTCTAAATAATTATTACATATTTAGTATTGAAAACAATATACATATATGTAAAATATAGTAATAATTCGTATAAAAATATAAGAACAGTAGGTTTTACATTAAAAATACTTAGAACAGTTAAGGTATGTATAAAAATAAATTTTGGAAGTTTTGGTGTATTATTATTAATTATATTCGAATTATATGGTTAAATAATGCAAAATTCGTAATAAATATTTAAAACAGAAAATAAAATATATATATAATTTTCCTGAGTTTATAAAATATATAGAAACCTGTAAAAAAATATAAAAATTAATATATAGGTTGAATTAGTATTGATGCCATATTTAAACTCTTATCACATACTTACCAAAAATAAATACAAGATATATACTAAATAAATATAAGATAAGGATAAATAATTTTTATAAATTTTTATAAAGTTATACTAATTATACAAGGTCTGTAAAATTTATATTTTAATTATTTAATAATTATTTGATTAATCCTGAATTTTGTGTAATATATACATGTATAAAATATGTATGTATAAGTATTATATATAATAAATAATTAATATATCAAAGGTATATAATTAATAATAAACATTGTTATGATATATTATACAATAATAACTTAATAAACCTAAACTTATCTATACTTAATATAATATAACTATTAGTGTATGATATGTAATACAAGTAATTAAATACTTAAGTTATTATTATACTATAATATTGTAAAAGAATAATATTATACTAATTTAAAAACTTATAGTATAATATAAAATAATTAAATTGTATTACATTAATGAATGTAATATAACTTATATAATAATAACATATAATATAATCTAAAGAAGGTTAATCAAGATAAGGTATGACTTATGCGAACTTCACCGCTACTCACGGTCGTAAGTGAATGATGTCTAGGTTGCCATTTATGGAGATAGCTTGTGGATCTCGAATGCCATGACTTAGATTCTGGTCAAGAGTCCTGGGTCCTCGGTTACATCTGGTCATTCCTGACTTATTTAATAGCAACGAAGTTTGAGTAAAGTTGTACAACGTCTTGCTAAAGATTATAACCCGAACTTTCTATAATTGGAAAGTTACTATAAGTGGAAGTTTTTTATAAATAGTAACCTTCCGAAAATGAAAATTCTTTTAGAAAACCAACACTAATACTATAGTTACTATATTAGTACATACGTTGCCTGTTAGGCAATATCTGATCATACGTTCTATCTCTAGGTTGAGATCTCGATCACGTTCTTCCGTTCAGTTCATTCTTTTGTGGAATAACTCTTCTGTGCTACCAAGGTGAACTTCATAGCCCCTCTTTTTACTATTTCTTAACTGTTTTTATAACTTTGAGGTGAGACACATGCTTGCTTTTAAACTGTTTTACGCTTAGACACGAGTACTCAAACTTTATTCTGATTAGTTCAAACTGTGTTAACATGCTTTGATTCATGCTAAATCCCTACCATGATATCGTTAGTTGCTACGTATAAAGGCAAGCTTAGTTATTGTGAATAGCGCTATTGAGAGTGACGTCTCTATCCGGATGACTGTTGGTCAATGGATACATAATAATGATTCACGACACGAACGAGATGTGTTTAGGGTAACTTATGGTTAGTATCGATATCATATACATCAGCACTACTACCGAACTGATTAAACTTTATAACTAAATCTTGTGGTCTAAAAACTTGGTTATTATTGATAAACCTATGTTGTTCACTCAACCATTTTTGGTTGACACTTTAAGCATGTTTTGTCTCAGGTGAAGATTGCTAAAGATTAGTTGCTATTTGGACTTTGCTGCTTTTGGAGTCCGCATTTATACATTCATATTATTGCATTAGTACATTAAAGTTTACAATTGTAATGACTTAATACTATCCGCTGCGTTAATACATTGGTTTTAATAAAAACGTCTCATATAGAGTCGTTCTCATTTATACATACTGGTGTTGTGATATTGTGAAGTCATATTTCCCCGGCCCTATTTGGGGGTATGACATTTTGCTTATCCCGTTTGTACGCGTTTTAAAGCTTATCCCTAGATCCGTCCCGTATATATGTATGTATGTATATATATATATATATATATATATATATATATATATATATATATATATATATATATATATATATATATATATATATATAGGGAAGCACTTTTTTGAGGGGAAGTAATTTTTTTCGTTTTTTTCGAATTTTTTTAGGTATCAAGATCACGTGAAAATATAAACATTTTAAAAAGATACTTTGTGATGAATGTTATTATTTTGGGGGTAAAACGCTCGAAGAGAAAAATGAAAACACTCAATGCATTGAATGTTTTGATTCTGAGTTTTTTTTAAAGGGTTAGAAATTAGGGTTTAGAAATTAGGGGGTTAAAATTTAGGGTTTAGCTATTAGGGTTTAGAAATTAGGGTTTTGGGTTTAGAAATTAGGGTTTAGAAATTATGGTTTAGATTGAATATTTTAACACGAACGGTTTAGAGGGTTTAGGGTTTTGGGTTTAGAGACTAAACCCAAAACCCAAAACCCTAAAACATAAACTTTAAATCGGGCTAAATTTTGAAAAAAAACACTTCACACAAGATGAAAACAAAACAATGCAAATAAACTCAGAATCAAAACATTCAATGCATTGAATGTTTTCATTTTTTTCTTCGAGCGTGTTACAACCAAAATAATGACATTCATCACAAAGTGTCTTTTTTAAATGTTCATATTTTCACCTAAACTTGATGCCTGAAAAAAAAAATTCGAAAAAAAACGAAAAAAATTTACTATCGGGCGGGTTATAAATGCGCGTTACATATTTGAACAACTCTGATTGTTGCGTGTTGTGTGAACCTACGTTCACCCTTGAAACTATAACCATTAAAAAACATTGAAATCTAACCTTCCGTTGAAGCATAAAATGACATACAAAAGCAGCATCAAGCTAAACCACCCGCCTAAACCAAGACCTAACAATATAAAATCTCTCAAACTCGACCAAGTATGCGAAGGACCTCCTGATCCACCATTACAACGTCCCATCAGAAAGAACGAAACCATACTATCAATCAACCTGCAAGCAACGACCACCGGGGAACCCAAGAGCACTTCCTCTGAGACCAGGAAAGTAAAGACGCCACCCATCAAATAGAATAAACCACAGTACGAGCGGTTGAAAAGCCCTAGAGAGACCACCTCTGTAAACCTTGATGTTTTGGAGTCGAAAAATTGACAACGGCGAAAACGACATGGTAACAATTCAGACCATAAACGATGAAACAGAAAGTGGAGCGAGGGACTCCAATTAACATGACAAAAAAAGAGAACCAACCCCCAACAACTAAACATCCGACAGCCAAAATCCGGCATGCATTTCACCTACCTAAATAAAGTTGTCGACGAAAAATAGAAGACAATAGTAACCCAAAAGAATATACTCACAATTTCTAAAAGGAAAATAAGCATGAAAAGGAAGGAAAAAAAACCGGTTCCAAGGCAGGAAAAAAAACTCCCAGGAAAAAGAAGAAGATGAAGGTAGATCTGAGAGAAAGAGGAAAAGGGATGGTAAAAGGGGGTCATCAGACCTCCCGCGAGATGCCGGAGGCTAGGGAGCAAGGGTTCCGACGACTAAAACAATAGAGAAGGAGGAAAATTATTAGAGAGAGAAGGATGGAGAAGATTCTAAGAGAGAGAGAGAGAGAGAGAGAGAGTGAGGAGGGGTTCCTTCAGGCACATATGAAGAATGAAGCTTCAAGAAATTAATGGAAAAAAGATGCGGTAGATGGTAACTGGAAAGTTCCGGTGAGAATTCAAAATGGAAAAAAGATAAGCAAAGTAAACAAGGGAGCGTGGTTTAGTTTCTCGCAGTTTGTAAGTTGTTTCTAGACTTCACTTATTTGATGAGGTCCTGTTTGATTTTATATTTAAAATAAAATAATTAACACAATGACATTGATTATCTCTTCATGTGACTATTATCATTTTATCGGCCTATTTACAGGAGTCGTTTTAATCTTAGCTGGGCTTCTTGACTTTGTCATCCTTGTAATCTTTTTATGCTAGTTTTGTGCTCATAATTCTTTAATAAAATTTTGGTGTTAAAAAAACAATAATAAACGATACTTTTTTATTTTGCCTGCCTTGTTGAAAATGCACTTGAATATCAATATAAATGACATTAAAAAACTAAATATTTGATACTTATAGTGTAGTATCTTTTACCGAGGTAGCCAATTTCACCGCCGTAAACCATCTCTACTACCACCACCACTCCTTCCTTCTTCTTTCAGTTCCTTTTATTCATCTCTCAACTTTCCAATTTCACTCCTCTATCACCTATTTCTTAAACTTTTTAACTTTCATCATGTCCACATTACTAATTTTAAACCCTAATTTGATCAAAGGTGGGCGTGTATGGCCCGTTTCATCCAGTAATCCCTTACCTACTTTTTTCGTCTGGTATTGGTGATGGTATTTGACGTGGTGAAACTATACCTTTATTTATAAACGGATTTGAGCGATTTTGTTACACGAATTATTTTATTATATATATATATGGTGTTTTAATGAATTCGGGTTGATTTCACACATATATAGGCAACTAGTCCTATCCGCGTAGTTTAGTTTTATAGGAAAATCCGATTCGTTCCACAGGGAGATGGAGTGTTTAATGGTTTTTAATAGTCTTTGAAGTTAAAATAATTTAAAGGGGGTTTTAGATTAGGAATTTATATTTAGCATAATAATAATAAAATATAACTTAATCTTAATTTAATTAAACTACTTATTAATTAAAATTACAAGATTACATGATTTATAATCATTAACTTAAAAGTGAACTAATTGAAACTATATTATTTGTGATAGAACAATTATATTACTAAATGGTAATAAGTACAACAATAATTTTGCATTAAAACTAAATGATTAGGAATTTGTTTTAAACAATAAAATAAAATACAAATTTACTTAAATTAACTAAATAATAAGTTTTAATTAAATTAAAGATGAATTAAAGATAATTATAATAATTATACTAATTATAAATTAAATACTTTAAAAGTAATAATAAAAGATTTAATTAAAACTTGGATTTTAAACAGTATTCGTATCAGTACTGTATTAGTACATACGCGTTTCGCGTGTATTTATACGTGTTCCGTGTATATTTTTGAAGATACGCGTTTCGTGTGAATATCTACACGGTCCGCGTATGGTATATTCGATGTGACAAAACAGTAAGTTTTAAACTGATGTATATTGATTTATATTTTTTTAATTTTAGCTGAAAAATAATACGTAAAAATAATAATAATAATTATTTGCAATATATAAATGGGAGTGCTCACTTAATTGTTTCTCCTCTAGATCCATGGATTGTTTTGAATTTAAGCTCTATTAAAATGTTATAGTATAAAACTTTATATTTTTTTTCGAATATATAAAGTTACAACTAACTAAATTAAATCTAATTTTCATTTGATCTTATTTAGATAGTTACTATTCCCTAAGTATTTAAATTGAGACCCAATCTAGTTTTGACTTTTGCCAAAACCCAAATCATAACGGTTTCCCTTTTTACAATTTCACTATTATGTAACTAATGATGTTACCCAAACCACCGAACTTTATTTCTAAATTAGTATTAATAACTTATTCATAAGTTCGTCTAAATCACTTTTAGGGCTTGTTTACTTTTTTTTCCGATAAGTCACTTATGTATATGGATAACCATTTGGATATTGAGGGATATATGGAGTAAGTTATGAAAAAGTATTGTTGTTTCTTTTTTGATTGAATGAAGTATCTTAATGAGAGTAATTGACTACTTTACCCTAAATATCAAAATTGTTTTAAACAACTCATTTCCCATTAGTATTTTCCATTTGCAGAGCATATTCTTCAATTTGTTTACAAAACCCAGATCATGGCCGCACACTTACGAACCCCAACAACCCCAAATCCAATATCTAAATCGTTTCACACCATGAGTGATTGAGTGTTACCAAAACGAAACAAAAGAACATTAAACGGAGTACAAAAAAAGAAAAAGCATTTAATCGGAGTACTAAAAAGAAGTGGGTTTTACAAACAAAAAAGCATATAATCTGAGTACTAAAAAGAAGTGGTTTTATAGATAAGTTCAGATCTTAATGAAACATCATAACCCCACTTCTCCATCATTCTTTTTTTCTTTCTTTTCTACCGTCGATCAATTTAATTAACGAGTGAATATTTGTTGTTGAATAATTGTTACAAACAAAGTAGTAAAATTTGGTGTAGCTTCTCGTTTTTGGAGAATCAAAATAGCAAGAAAAAATTTGCCCCAATTATTAGGTCAATGAAATAATTGAAAAGATGAAGAGAAAAGAAAATATAAAAGGGTAATAATGAAATGGGAATGGCTGTATCTGGAGTACATAGGTTTGGGAAGTGAATCAGAAAGTCCTCCAATCAAGTTAAATTAATGAATAATGCAAAAGTAAACACAACACGTGGTTGACCGAATAATTCATCTAGGCAACTCAGCCCATTAATTCAAAAGTAAACAGGCCCTTAATGTTGAAGCTTAATTTATATAAATAAAAATAACTTTCGTTATTTGAATCTAATAAATTAAGTGACAAGGGTTAAATATCTAAGTACATAATAATGGTTCTTTTAATTAGGCACAATGTTAAAAATACTTAAGTTACATTTTAATTTTTACAAATGATAACAATCTATTTCACTAGGGGCTCTACATCTAAGCGAACACTATGGAAATTTAGCTACTCATTATACTAGGGTAAACATAAAAATATAAATATACAAACATAATAATAACGATAAAAGTTGATAACGATAATTTTAATAGAATAAACTTACGAAAATCTTCACTTTCATTAACTTCAAATGGTAGAAAATTACAATAACAACACCCTTGCACTCGCACAATAATACCCTTAATCACGAACAATACACCCTTAATATTGAAACTATCCTAATTCTTGACCTTTGAGAATTAATATGGAACTGTACTAAATTATACGGAGTACTAAAAATACAAAGACATAAAAATAATTTAGTTGTGTTGATATCTCTTCTCTGCTCTCTATCTTTATGTATACATCTTTCTGTCTTGATAGTACTCCGTATTATAGCCTCTTAAGAACTAAAAAGTTGACCAATTATGCTGAATGCCCTCTGTAAAGTTTGATAAAGAATAAATAGAAAATTTGAGGCATGCATAAAAGTTAGCCGACCCATGTGAAAATTAAATCTAAATCTGTACAGAACATTACGCGTTTCGCGTAGGAATTCACGCGATCCGCGTAAGAGTAACAACATTACGCATTTCGCGTAGCTTTGCACACGTTTTGCGTATAAGTAATATGAGATCTGGAATTAGCCACAACATTACGCGTTTCGCGTAAAGGAGTACGCGTTCCGCGTAGGAGTAAACGAAACTTTTCTTGTTTTTGTTCTCTGTTGATCCCTCTGTTGATTCCTTTGTGGACTTATGCTACCTTGTATGATTTGTTTTAACTATTTTCTTCGGTTGATCGTTTGAAGACGTATAAGACTTGAAACTTTCGTTTTGAATCTTTTTTTTTCTTTGATTACCTTTAACTTGCATATCACTCCACTTGTGTTCTTGAATTCGAATAAACGTTTCTTGATATATATTTGATTTAAATTCATCATTTATCGTCTTTCTTCTAACTTTACTCCCGTGTATAATTTTAGTCATTTTCTTTGTAAAATATGAATCGAATGTCTTCGTAAACGGTAAAAGCCTATGAAATATAAATGATATTGCGTCAAAATATATGTATGTTTAAAGTAATATCAAAATACCCCACACTTGAACGTTGCTTGTCCTCAAGCAATTACTTCTTTTAAATAGAATCGGAACATTACATATTTTTTCATGTCGAAAATTAAATTACACAACACACGTCACACGAAATGAAAACACACGCTATATTGAATAAATTGGAAACACTACACAATATTTATCGGATCACACGCACACCACACGAAATGAAATTCTGACAACAGAAACAAAGTTGAAACTCGTGATTAAGGTTTAAAAATTTGGATCCTTAGGAAAATTTGGACCTTGTGAAAACGTTTTATGATTTTATAAAATGTCATGCTAGCTTTTACACTAGACATGTTTTCCGGTTTTAACCTCAAATTCCAGTTGAGGGTAACTGAAAACCGTAGTCTCAGTCGGCGATTAGCAAGCTATCCGCCCCCATGATTGAAGTATCATGGAACTTGAAACCGAATGTCTAAAAAATAGTTTTACACAATATAGTTCATAAAATAGCATAAGTTTTAGAAGAAACTTATATCGTGTCCAAATATCATCGGTGAACCATGAGTTTGCACACCTCAATTTGTTATGGCATATGTATGTTGACCGCAGTCAACATAGATGCGGTTGATCTTTACGGAGATCATCCATCTGGGGATTAGATTCATTAGTCTTAAAAGCTAATTTGTAATGTGCCACCCCATTGTACGAGACAGATCCATCTCATGGTAAGGATAAGTCTGACCACCAAAAACCCTGTTTGATGCTGAGGTGAGGTGGATTTCCAGCCGATGATAGAGATGACTTTTCAATATTTTTCGTCAACCTACAGCTGTTCTGGACTACATCTTCTAACATAAGTTAGCAAGTGTGTCATTTTTGAAGACTTTACTTCCTTAAAGGATGGACTTAATTCATCCTTTATTACTCGCATCAATGGGATATTCAGGTTTATACATTCCAAAGTAATGATATCTGCAATAAACTTTATAGAAACGTGTGATAAATGGTTTTAAACATATGGGTTTATAAATTCTGTTATACTTGGTTTTCTTTTATAGGTTTTAATCAAATAAACTTATGTATTTTTAATGTATGGAGACAATAATTTCGGTTTTTGACACATAATCTTTAATTGCTCGTAATTACCTTAAAAATTGACTAGATATATTTGTTTAAAAATTTTCAAAATTTTTCGTAAAAACCACCAAGTTATAAGTTCTCGAGAATTTATATATTCCCACCCCACACTTAAGATTATGTAATGCCCTCATTACATAAAATCAGATTAAATATATAAATTTGAGAGGACAAAAAGTGTAAAGTATTTGGAACTTCCTTTGTTAAGTAATTGGACATTGTAAAATGCTTATCGTATGAACATATCCAATCCTCATATCACAATATAAATGTAGTTTTTCGTTATGTCGAATGCATCATAAGTACCTGTCAACAAACTTATTAATCACATAAAAGATGGGGTTATACTTTAGTAGTACAAAAATTTTACCCCACACTTAAAATTTTTGTATATATAAAAAAAATTAAAAGTAAAAGTAAATACTTAACACACACCATAAAAATCATTTTTTTACAAACAAGATAAAAAAAATAAAAATAAATTGTTTTAAAACTAAAAACTAGAAAAACGGCCATACTAGGCCTCCTTGATTTTCCTCTTCCTGTTGCTGTTGCTGCCGCTGTTCATTTTGGCGTTGTTCCTCGTAAAAATGCCAATAGGCATCCTGACTTGCAGCTAGAGCAACATTGGGGTCATAAGGTGGAGGGAGAGGATCACCGGGTGCTTGCCATGGGGTGTATGAAGGAAAGACTGAGGGTGCGTAATTCTGTGGGTTAGCTGCGTATAGATATGCCTGATGATGTGCCCACTCAAGTTGTGCTCCCTGGCCCCTTTGATTATATCGGATGTTTTCTAAAATATTACCCTGAGCTAGTTGGGTATTCCTTATGTCCCCTAATTTCCGAGACAAACTAGTGTACTGGTTTTCTGATCTCTGTCCCCAATTTTCATATGAGTTCCTCACATCTAAACTCAATGAATTAAACAAATTTTGTAACATATCGAAATCAGAAGTACCTACATTAGACGAACTAGCCTGATCTGGCTGTCTCCGTCTTCTCCTAGTATCTCGCTCAGGTTCATCATCTTCCTCCATAGGAGCGGGAGCAACAACTTCTTGTCGTCTTAAACTACGTACCCCACCCCTCACTTGTATTGCTTTTGCCGTCTTATACACCTCCAATCCTAAAGTTCTAACAGCTTGATCTACCAGTATGATTGGAGGTTCTGATTCACTCGGGTCGAGTCCGAACCAGTTTCCTAAACAAGTGATATAGTGACCCCCCGACATGTCACTTGACCCTCTAGCACCTTTACCGACATGAGCCAAGAAGTAGGCAACTCCATAGGGTATACTAACAAAAGTCTCCCTATCTCTGATCACATCTAAATACCAAAGGTCAATATAATTAATTTTATCTGTATTACCAAATGACCTTTGGTTTATTGTGTTCACTATAAATTTATGAATTATTCTAAACCGAACATCAGTGATCTTTAGGTATGATTCTTGGCCGGCCTCATATGTATTTCTACGAGTAAAAGATTGCCAAACTCTCCCAGAATCATAATTACCTTTATATCTAGCCCCAGTAAAAATATACTCCATAAAACCGGGAGTCAACATCTCCTCGATGGTGTAAATCCCTAATGCGTTAGTCACGTCGCTTAGGCACATTCTTCTATCTACCCCACCCAGCCTAAATTGTAGAAAATTAGTATCATCGATAGTTTCTGGGTGTATGCTCATTCTAACAGTAGAATAGAATTCTAAGCACCATTCTCTATATACAGGACTATTTAAACTAAACAACCTCTCAAAATCATTAAAAACCAAAGTTATCCCAAATTCGTTTGTGAAACTTTGGTTTAAAATCTCCCTTATTTTTGTATCTAGGTTGACTGGGTCTCCTAAGGGAGCCCAATCCACAATGTATACCGGAGAGGTGTTTCTATGGATCAGAGAAACTAAGTCCTTAACCTTTTGCACCCGTTGAGGTAAATCATTAGGGAATCTCAGGTTCGGATGTAGGGTTTGGAGTTGTTGTTCCATTTGTGGTGTTATTTGTTCCTCTTCTTGTTGTTGGTTTACAGCTCTCATTCTAAATAATCCCTGCATAACATTTTAAAACAAGAAAATCATCCCAATTGGGTGTGTTAATATTAGCAATGAATCCATATTCAACATTCAAGCTTATTTTCAACACCACAGGAACCAATATTTCAACAACAGTTAAAGTTTTACTTCTAAAAATTAAAACAAACAAAAATAAACTAAAAAATTCATAATCATAAATCAAGTTTCATAAACAAAGTTTAATTCACAAGTGGAAACATTCAATGAACTAAGCATATATAATTCAATTCAATCACATTGCGTGCATTCCAGCTTCCAAATAATCCTTAGCATCATTACAATTTATACTTGATTCATGTCAATAACAAAAATTATCAAATTTAGACTAAAAATAAAAATCACAAAATCAAAAAATCAAACTCATGTTCAAAGGTTCTAACTACTATCAAAACAGTTAAAAACATCTAATTATAACAAAAATAACACACTTCAATAGCAATTCATCAATTTTCCCCAATATGTATAAACCTTAACTTTAAAATAATCAATTAAACATCAAATTCTCATGCTAATCGGGTTTAATATCATACTAACAATATAGTTATAGCATTAATCAAGCAAAATTCAACAATAACATGCATTAATTAAGATTAAAGCTATAAAAATAAATAATGAAAATTTTTGAAGAACAAGTGGTAAAATGGGTTTAGGACCCTTACCAATCTAGGCATGTTGAAAGATAGAAGAATTGGAGGAGATTGAGAGTGTTTATATTATTTTTGTAAGTGATTTTGGGTTTTCCCTTCGTTCAGAGCAGAAAAAAAAATAAAAATGTGTGAAGGAGAAGAGATGCTCGTTCAGATATGTGTTCTGAGAATTACGCGTTTCGCGTAGTTTTTAATTCTACGCGTTTCGCGTGGAATCCTACACGTTCCGCGTAAGCTTTAATCCCCTTTTTTAAAATTTATATATATATATATATATATATATATATATATATATATATATATATATATATATATATATATATATATATATATATATATATATATATATATATATATATATATATATATATATATATATATATATTTCTTTCAACTTTATAAGTAATTAAATTTCAAAATATCATTTATAAATTTATATTTTTTATAACGGAAATTTCGGTTTGTTATACCTAGTCTTTATCCGTTTATAAATTTTTAAATTCAATTTATAAAATTTAATTCTTTAAAAGTTAAAGTTTTAATATTTTTCGAAAACAACTTAGAAATAAAACAAAACACTCTATTTTTTCTTTTTAAATTTTTAAAATTAAAAGAAAATTAATATTTTAAAATTTTAAAACAAGTACATGAAAAATAAAAATTAAATGAATTTAAAAATACACTCTATTATATATATATATATATATATATATATATATATATATATATATATACTTTCAAAACAACTAATTTTCAAACTTAAAACTCTGTTTTCTATCAACTAGGTAGAGATAATCTCTGTTGTTACACCTATCATTACCCATGACAAAGTTTACAAGTTATATATTTTTACGGTTATTGATAAAAAAGTATATTTTTAGTAGAAATAATTTTTCTTTTGTTTTTGTGATTTACTATTTAAAAGATATCTTATGAATCCAACAAGAAATTTCGTGCAATTTGAAGAAGACAATTCAGTTGTTACACTTAACATTATCGTTTTCAATGAAAACAGGTTGAACTCAAGGTTCATCAATTTTAAATGGTAGACTTTTTTTTATTATTATAAAACACACAACAAACAAATACAAATTAAAACACACCAAAACATAAACACAAAAATGCACAAACACATAATTGGCGAGAAAAATATTTAGATGGTGAAACCGCGTCGACTCGCCTCATAGTAGAGTCGTACCATTTCGCCCCCATGGCTTCGTAGGCGTAACCTCGTTGGTTTAAGAGGTTTTCCTCTGAACATTTAAAAGGCCCTTCTCGGCACAAGGTTACGTACTCGTAATTAGAGTCCATCTGGTTCTTTGGGCAATTTCCGTAATGAGTCAATTTTTCACATTTTACACACTTGCCCAAATGACGCGCTCGACGCTTCTTAGCTGATTTTGATTTGCCTTTTGCATAATTTTTCTCATTAAGTTCTTGTCTTATTTCTTTTCTCGCCTGATCGCATCTACTCTTTATATCTAATACCACATCCCTCGGTAAAATATTATCGCACATTAAAAGGAAGTGGTTGTAGACATATTGATTACGCATCTTGATAATGAAAAAAAAATAAAATAAATAAAAACGAAAATAAAAAGGTAGAATGGAGGGAGAAGACTAGTTCTTTAGTGTCTGCTAGGGAAAGACCGAACAAACCCCACTCTTAAAGATAAAAATAAAGATTGAGAATGGAGTTGAAAACCTTAAAGTTACCCTAAATTTACTTGTCCTTAGGGTAGAAGGTGATTTCGTCTCTTTCCGTGGTGTTGATTCCGTCAAAGTATAACTTGAGTCGATGACCGTTCACCTTGAAAGTTCCACCGTCTTTGCTATATAACTCTGCATATCCAGATGGAAAAACCTGTTTTATTATATATGGCCTAGTCCACCGGAATCTAAGTTTCCCAGGTGAAAACTTAAAATGTGATTGGAAAACTAATACTTTATCCCCTTGTTCGAATTCTTTCCTTTCTTTTAATCGTGCATCATGCCATCTCTTAGTTTTTTCTTTGTATGATTTAGAGTTTTCATAAGCTTGTAGTCTTAATTCATCTAATTCATTAAGTTGTAAGAATCGGTTTTCTCCAGCTTCCACAAGGCCAGTGTTACATTCTCTTAGAGCCCAATATGCCTTGTGTTCAACTTCGACGGGTAGATGACACGCGGAAAGGTGTAGTACCAATGGGCGTTTTGAATGCAGTTCTAAATGCCCAAAGCGCATCCTCTAACTTTCGATGCCAGATTTTAGGATTATTTTTAACCGTTCTTTCTAAAATCCGTTTAAGACCTCGATTTGTGTTTTCAACTTAGCCACTCGTTTTAGGGTGGTAAGAAGTTGAGAAACGATGATTAACTCAGTACTTTTTAAGTACTTTCTCGAGTAATTGATTTGTAAAATGAGTTCCACGATCACTGATTAATGCTTTTGGAATCCCAAAACGTGAAAATAGGTTTTTTAGGAAGTTCACAACAACACGAGCATCATTTGTGGGTAAAGCTTTTGCTTCGGCCCATTTAGAAATGTAGTCAACTGCCACAAGGATGTATTTGCATTTATTCGATGCGGGAAATGGACCCATGAAGTCAATACCCCAAATTTCAAATACTTCACATACAAGAATGCCTTTTTGTGGCATTTCGTCCATTTTTGAGATGTTACCGGATCTTTGACATGCATCACATTTTTTAACCATGTGGTGTGCATCTTTGAAAATGGTTGGCCAATAAAAACCTGAGTCAAAGACCTTCTTAGCTGTATAGCTAGGTCCGAAATGACCACCCGCTGGGCCTTGATGACAGTGCTCCAATATTTGTTGAGCTTCTTTACCATATACGCATCGGCGGATAACTTGATCTTGATCCGCTCTTATTCGAAAAAGATTGGGGTTTTCCCAGAAGTAAAATTTTAAATCAGCAAAGAATTTCTTCTTTTGCTGGTACGTTTGGTTTTTAATTAATACTCCTACAGCGAGATAGTTTGCAAAATCCGAAAACCATGGAACTTCAAATTCGGTTTCTATTCTCATTAGAAACTCATCGGGAAAAGTGTCATGAATAACTGACTCATCTAGTTTTTCTAGGTCGGGATTCTCAAGACGAGACAAGTGATCAGCAGCGAGATTTTCAGCACCCTTTTTATCCTTGATTTCTATATCAAATTCTTGTAAGAGAAGAATCCAACGTATCAATCTAGATTTTGCATCTTGTTTCTTGAATAAGTACTTTAGGGCTGAATGATCGGTAAAACAATCGTTTTGGATAACACAAGATATGATCTAAATTTATCAAAAGCAAATACAATTGAAAGGAGTTCTTTTTCAGTAGTCGTATAGTTGAATTGTGCTCCTGTTAGTGTTTTATTTGCATAATATATTGGTTGAAATTTGTTATCTTGGCGTTGTCCTAAAACGGCTCCTAGTGCGAAATCACTAGCATCACACATTAGTTCAAATGGTTTGGACTAATCGGGGGATACTATGATAGGTGCATTCGTAAGTTTATCTTTTAGAATGGAGAAAGCTTGTAAGCATTCGTCATTGAAGTCGAATGTACTATCTTTCTCAAGAAGTTTAGTCATGGGTCGAGCGATTTTGGAAAAGTCCTTTATGAATTGTCGATAGAATCCCGCATGACCTAAGAAACTACGAATTCCTTTAACGGTAGTTGGAGGAGGAAGCTTTGAGATTACATCGATCTTAGCTTTGTATACTTCCATTCCATCTCGAGAAATCTTGTGTCCTAAAACAATGTCTTTCTTCACCATGAAGTGGCATTTTTCCCAATTTAAAACAAGATTTGATTCCTCGCAACGAATTAATATTCGCTCGAAGTTTGAAAGGCATGAATCGAAGGAGTCTCCAAAAATAGAGAAATCATCCATAAAGACTTCCATACTTCCTTCTATCATGTCATGAAATATTGCCATCATATACCTTTGAAAAGTGCCTGGCGCGTTGCATAATCTGAACGGCATTCGTCGGTATGCGAAGGTACCAAATGGACAAGTAAAAGTTGTCTTGTCTTGGTCTTTTGGATCAATGGGAATTTGAAAATAACCGGAGAATCCATCAAGGAAACAATAGTACTCTTTTCCCGCTAAACGTTCTAGCATTTGGTCAATATAAGGAAGTGGGAAATGATCTTTCCTTGTGGCGTCGTTTAAACGACGGTAGTCTATACAGACTCTCTAGCCAGTGACTGTTCTTGTAGGAACTAGTTCATTCTTATCATTAAGGATGACAGTTGTACCCCCTTTCTTGAGTACTACTTGAACAGGACTAACCCACGGGCTATCGGATATAGGGTATATTAACCCGGCATCAAGTAACTTGATAACCTCCTTTTTGACAACTTCTTTCATGTTAGGGTTTAACCTTCGTTGTCTTTGTACCACAGGTTTAAAATCTTCTTCCATTAGAATCTTATGAGTACAATAAGCGGGGTTAATCCCTGGAATATCGGTTGTTTTCCAAGCAATTGCTTTCTTGTGAGTTTTTAGAATGGACATTAACCTACTCTTTTCGTTATCGGAGAGTTTTGATGAAATTATAACAGGTAATTGTGACGTATCTTGGAGATAAGCATACTCTAAATGTTCTGGGAGTTCTTTAAGTTCCAAGGTGGGTGGTTCTTCCAAGGAAGATTTTATTCGGAACCTATTACCATCGGTAATTTCTTCAAAGGGTTCATCTTCCTTGGGAATTTCTTCCTCGACGCAATCTTCATCGATGACTACTTTCAACAATTTGTCAAGTTCAAGCTCTACATCAAATTCATTACTTTCACTCATTGAGGTGAATTTCGAGGTGTCTATATTTAGTAATTCTTGTAATTCTTTTTCAACACAACAATCAACAATGTCTACCTCATAACATTCGTCATCGGAAGAGATAGGTTGTTTCATAGCTTTATCTATTTTTAAGGTAACTCTATCTTCCCCTACACCTAGACTAAGTTTTTTATCTTTAACACGCATAATCGCGTCAGCGGTATTTTGAAAAGGTCGCCCTAGAATTAGGGGAACCTTGCTATCTTCTTCCATTTCAAGGACAACGAAATCGGCAGGAAAGATTAAATGATTAACTTTAACCGGTAGGTTTTTGGCAATACCAATAGGATAGTTAAAAGTTCTATCGGCTAGGCGTATACACATCCTAGTTGGTTTTAGATCACCTAGGTTTAGTTTTAAGTACAAAGAGTGTGGCATAAGATTGATACTTGCGCCTAAGTCAGCTAATGCATCGTACATTACTGAATCTCCCATCAGATACGGAATAATGAAACTACCAGGATCTCTAAGTTTCGGTGGCATCTTTTACTTTTGCAAAATTGCTGAGCATTCCTCATTGAGGAATGTGGTTGAAACTTCTTCATATTTACCTTTATCGGCTATGAGATCCTTGATAAACCTTCCATAATTTGGCATACCCGCAAGAACATCTACAAGTGGTACATTGATACAAATTTGCTTAATCATTTCGGCAAACTTGTTGTACTGTGCTTGTAATTTATCTTTCTTCAAACGTTGTGGGTATGAAATTGGATGTTTGTATTCATTTAATGGTGGTTGAGATTTAGGTGCACTTGTGGTTGGCACTTTATCCTCTTCCACAGAAGAATCTTTTTCATTTGGAATTGGAATAGAAATAGGAACATGAGGCTTTGGAACATCGAGGTTAACGGTTAACCCACTTCTCGTAGTTATGAAATTTACTTGCTCATTCCTTGTTTGACTGTTGTTGGGATTCACTTGAGTATTTGAGGGGAGAGCGCATGGCGGTCTCTCTGATAGTAACTGTGAGATCCTTCCAACATCTCTTTCTAAATTCTGTATCGTAGCTTGTTGATTTCGAATTTGCTGAGTTTGAAGTTCCGCAGTCTGCTCGTGCTTAACCATAAAATCTCTCAAAAGATCTTCTAAACCGAATTTCTTCTCAGGTTGTGGTTCTAGAGGTGCTTATGGTTGTGGTTGATTGTGTTGGAAATTATTTTGGTAATTTCGTTGAGGTTGATTTCGGTTGTTTAGGTAATTGTAACTCGGTGGTGCATTTCTTTGATTTTGATTTGAGAAATTCCGGTTATTTTGGTAAATCGGAATTCCTCCTTGGTAATTATTATTTGAACCTGAAGGTCCTCCTACTTGGTAGCTGTTAATTGGAGGATATTTCCGGTTCATTACTTCAACTGCCGAAAAATCGTTGAAATTCATTTCACCTTTTCGCAAGTAACCTAAGAAATTTGCTTGCTCTTCCATTGTTGTTTGATCACAATCTCTAGTAAGGTGAGGACCTTGGCACAATTCACACCCTACCCTAATAGCATGCATTTCTTTCATCACCTTCTCAATTTGTCTTCCTTGATTTGCCAATTGAACTTTTAAAGCAGCGATTTCATCGTTGCTTTCGATACTAGCAACAGTTGTTGATCTAGAGAACTCCATCTCTTGATGCCAATTATGAGAATGTGCTGCTATATCGGCAATGATTGTGTGCGCTTCTTCAGGCGTTTTTTCATGATTGATCCTCCTGCTCCAACATGTATATCCTTTCGAGTAGCCACATTGACTCCTTTATAGAATATTTGGACTTTTTGGAATGTATTCAACCCGTGTTGAGGACATACCCTAAGCATTTTATTGAATCGGGTCCAAGCTTCATAAAGAGTCTCATTAGGCTTTTGCTTGAAGTGATTTATATCACTTTGCAACTTTGCTGCTTTTGAAGCAGGGAAGAACTCTGACAAAAACTTGTCCATCATATCATTCCAATCTTTGATATAATCTTCTGGTAATGAGTCTAGCCAATCTCTTGCATTATCTTTTAACGATCATGGAAAGATTTTTAAACATGCGACTTCATCGGAGACATCTTTGATCTTGAACAGCTTGCAAATGCTTACAAACTTACGAAGATGCTCGTTAGCATCCTTATTTGGAGCTCCACCGAATTGGCATGTATTAGTCACCATGTGGAGGAATTGACCCTTTATTTCAAAGCCTTCAGTCATCGTAGGTTGAATAATTACGTGACCTTAACCTGTTCTTGTTGCCTTCATTAATGCATCCATCGTTTGATTTGTAGCAGCCATCTCTTCTTCTTCTTCTTTAATAACTGGCTCTATGATTGGTTGAATAACTAGTTCAGAGTTAGAATCCAATGAAAGTGATTCTAAACCCTCAGCGAGAGACTCTACTTCTTAAGCTCTTAAACATTCGTGAAATTCCCTTTCGGGTTCAGGATATGAACGAGTTAAATCAGTGTTGGAAGAACGTAAATTCATGCATTAATTTCTATTATGCAATCACAACACCAAAAGCTTTTCTAAGAATTGAATTCCTTCAAAAGGATCGAATAACATAAAAACAATGATAAAAACCTTTAAACAAACAGATTTTCCTTCTGATTTTGCTCACGTTTCGAATAGCCAAAAGATGCAGCAGAGGGGCAGGATTCGTTTGGTCCCAATATAATTGAGTACTGTTTGGCTCCAATAACCCAGTCCACGTACAAATCCAACTACTACTACGAATCAGAAAAATTATCTATTTATTTAACTGCCAACTCCCCGGCAGCGGCGCCAAAAAGTTGATGTGGTGAAACTATACCTTTATTTATAAACGAATTTGAGCGATTTTGTTACACGAATTGTTTTATTATATATATGGTGTTTTAATGAATTCGGGTTGATTTCACACATATATAGGCAACTAGTCCTATCCGCGTAGTTTAGTTTTATAGGAAAATCCGATTCGTTCCACAGGGAGATGGAGTGTTTAATGATTTTTAATAGTCTTTGAAGTTAAAATAATTTAAAGGGGGTTTTAGATTAGGAATTTATATTTAGCATAATAATAATAAAATATAACTTAATCTTAATTTAATTAAACTACTTATTAATTAAACTTACAAGATTACATGATTTATAATCATTAACTTAAAAGTGAACTAATTGAAACTATATTATTTGTGATAGAACAATTTTATTACTAAATGGTAATAAGTACAACAATAATTTTGCATTAAAACTAAATGATTAGGAATTTATTTTAAACAATAAAATAAAAAACAAATTTACTTAAATTAACTAAATAATAAGTTTTAATTAAATTAAAGATGAATCAAAGATAATTATACTAATTATACTAATTATAAATTAAATACTTTAAAAGTAATAATAAAAGATTTAATTAAAACTTGGATTTTAAACAGTATTAGTATCAGTACTGTATTAGTACATACGCGTTTCGCGTGTATTTATACGCGTTCCGCGTATATTTTTGAAGATACGCGTTTCGTGTGAATATCTACACTGTTCGCGTATGGTATATTCGATGTGACAAAACAGTAAGTTTTAAACTGATGTATATTGATTTATATTTTTTTAATTTTAGCTGAAAAATAATACGTAAATATAATAATAATTATTATTATATATATATAAATGAGAGTGTTCACTTAAATGTTTCTCCTCTAGATCCATGGATTGTTTTGAATTTAAGCTCTATAAAAATGTTATAGTATAAAACTTTATATTTTTCTTTCGAATATATAAAGTTACAACTAACTAAATTAAATCTAATTTTCATTTGATCTTATTTAGATAGTTACTATTCCCCAAGTATTTAAATTGAGACCCAATCTAGTTTTGACTTTCGCCAAAACCCAAATCATAACGGTTTTTCTTTTTACAATTTCACTATTATGTAACTAATGATGTTACCCAAACCACCGAACTTTATTTCTAAATTAGTATTAATAACTTATTCATAAGTTCGTCTAAATCACTTTTAATGTTGAAGCTTAATTTATATAAATAAAAATAACTTTCGTTATTTGAATCTAATAAATTAAGTGACAAGGGTTAAATATCTAAGTACATAATAATGGTTCTTTTAATTAGGCACAATGTTAAAAATACTTAAGTTACATTTTAATTTTTACAAATGATAACAATCCATTTCAATAGGGGCTCTACATCTAAGCGAACACTATGGAAATTTAGCTACTCATTATACTAGGGTAAATATAAAAATATAAATATACAAACATAATAATAACGATAAAAGTTGATAACGATAATTTTAATAGAATAAACTTAGGAAAATCTTCACTTTCATTAACTTCAAACGGTAGAAAATTACAATAACAACACCCTTGCACTCGCACAATAATACCCTTAATCACGAACAATACACCCTTAATATTGAAACTATCCTAATTCTTGACCTTTGAGAATTAATATGGAACTGTACTAAATTATACGGAGTACTAAAAATACAAAGACATAAAAATAATTTAGTTGTGTTGATATCTCTCCTCTGCTCTCTATATTTCTGTGTACATCTTTTGGTCTTGATAGTACTCCGTATTATAGCCTCTTGAGAACTAAAAAGTTGACCAATTATGTTGAATGCCCTCTGTAAAGTTTGATAAAGAATAAATAGAAAATTTGAGGCGTGCATAAAAGTTAGCCGACCCATGTGAAAATTAAATCTAAATCTGGACAGAACATTACGCGTTTCGCGTAGGAATTCACGCGATCCGCGTAAGAGTAACAACATTACGCGTTTCGCGTAGCTTTGCACACGTTTCGCGTATGAGTAATCTGAGATCTGGAATTAGCCACAACATTACGCGTTCCGCGTAAAGGAGTACACGTTCCACGTAGGAGTAAACGACAATTTTCTTGTTTTTGTTCTCTGTTGATTCCTTTGTGGACTTATACTACCTTGTACGATTTTTTTTAACTATTTTCTTCGGTGATCATTTGAAGACGTATAAGACTTGAAACTTTCGTTTTGAATCTTTTTTTTTCCTTTGATTACCTTTAACTTGCATATCACTCCACTTGTGTTCTTGAATTCGAATAAACGTTTCTTGATGTATATTTGATTTAAATTCATCATTTATCGTCTTTCTTCTAACTTTACTCCCGTGTATAATTTTAGTCGTTTTCTTTGTAAAATATGAATCGAATGTCTTCGTAAACGGTAAAAGCCTATGAAATATAAATGATATTGCGTCGAAATATATGTATGTTTAAAGTAATATCAGTATTCTTCAAGAAGATAAAGGTTCTGATAGGCTTCGTTCTAACGATGGACAGTTTGTTGATAACGGTGGATCGGTGCCGGAATTTAGATCTGGTAACGTGAACGACACCTATGCTACTGCAGGGTGTACAATATTTGTAGGACGACCCGAGAGGTGAACTAGAGAGTTGTTGAGCAATTGTTTTAGCAGTGAAGACGCTATTAGTGAAATCAAATTTTGGAACGCTATGCGTTATGCGTTTGTCACTTTTGAATCACCTAATTGTGCACGATGAATTTCTAAACTAAATGGGTCTCAGTTCTTTGGGAAACCAATTTATGTCGGGTGGCCTAAGGTGCGTGCTTCTTCCAACAGCAGATTCGGTGATGCCTATAAATGAAGGTATTTCAATCTGTCGCCTAATCCAATGGTGACAGCGGATTTGGAAAGGTGTGTTCTACTGATCGACAAAAAGGGTTTTGATGAAACTAAATGGAGATTCTTCTTGGTTACTAGAAAGGTATATGTAACGACTGTGCTTTGTGCTTTCATGAAACTGCGTATTTGTGTGTACTGAGCTATATTATACTCTGGGATCTTACTACATGTGGATTACTTTCGTTTATATGTTTAAACGTGCCTTTAAGTACTTAGGGTACTTAACTTGATCCCTGGAAGCCTTTATGACCGTTGGTGTCACTTGACGTTTAGAACGAACTGTGTACTGTGTACACGTTTAACTTTGGTCATAATCGGAATATTATGACTACGAAATACTAATTTTTATTTTATAATAACAATTACTTGGGTTTTTGGATGCTTAATTACGCTTAGTAATTTACTAGAGCACACTAGTTAGTCTTGTTGGACTTTCTACCTTGTTGGACTTTAGCCTACCCTACACTAGCTAGTGGACTATTTAATTAGCCCAATTATTATTAGTTAATGACCCATATTAATGTAAGACAAATGCCCATTTATTAGAGGGAACATACTAGCATTTTTGTTAACTATTATCCTTAATGTTGCATGGGATCCTAACATAAGCACCAACTTTAGACAACCATTAACCAAAAAGTAAAAAGGTGTCCCCCTTGTCCCCCCACCAAACCCACGGCCTCCCCACCTCACCACACCTCACCTACTATAAATACTGTAGCGACCCCGACAAATCGTCAAGTGACGGCGTCGGCTACGTGGGTCCCATTACCTGATTATAAGTCTTTAAGATAACGTTTGACCAAAATATGTCGCCTTCATTTCAAAATAAAGATTGTTTCAAAGTTTACAAGAATTGTTCAACCAAAAGTTAAGTTACAACGTTATAAGTACGATTGAAATCTAGGCGACACGGTTTAAAGTAAAGTCAAAAGACGTTCCACGAAAAGCATGTATACTCGACATCCAATGCAAGTATCAAATAACGAGCGGAAGCATGTATCACCTATCGTGCAAGACCTGAGAAAAACATAGAAGAATCTGTCAACGAAAACGTTGGTGAAATCATAGGTTTAGTAAGTATTAAACGTTGTTTTTGAACCACAAGATTTTGTATTTCCATAACGTAGATTATCCAAATCATTTGCATTCCAAAAGTGTTGTTATACGCGAGCACTCAATTATCAAAACTTAACCAACGTTACCCCATCACACAGTGCTAGAACCCGCACTAAAACACAAAAATATATTTCATCCGCATAACGGTAGCGAACCGTCCGAATGAGGGTTTGTTAAACCCGTATGGCCACACAATATAAGTTCTCGCTTACACCCTGCAAGTGTAACTAATGATAATCGAATTGAGGCATTTTTGTTCTAACTCGCACGTGGAATGTTTGTTTTCACACTTGTGTTCAAAACATAAAAGTAAGTAGAACAAGATGTAACAAAGTATATGTTTTCTCAGCCCACGATTTAAAGTATAAAAGTTGTTGAAAAGGTGGGACTATGATCTCACCTTGAGTGCACGAGTAGTAAAGTACTTCAACAAGTAAACGTGTGCAAAGAACAATGCTAGTCTTGACCTAAACAATAGGTTGTATCAATAACGGTAAACACGATAGGTCAAAGATGTTCAATTAGTCCTATGGCTCGTTACGACTCGATTATTTAGCATGTGAAATCAAATTGCCAAGTTTCATGCAAGATACAAGTGTATAAATAAGTTAGGAAGGTTGCATAATCATTTGGTTAAGTTTGACAAAAAGTCAAACTTTGGTCGGTCAAAGTCAACGAAAGTCAACACGTTCGGGTCGGGTTCCGAACTATTTTTCTAATCTTAAAAATCATATATGAGCATGTTGGCCAAGTTACATGTTAATCGGAGGTGCGTAGCATGCCAAACATTTTTCAAAAATTGACCAAGTTGGACAGAATTCTGGCCAGGCCATTTGGCGCGCCGCGCGGGGTAGGGGCGCGCCGCGCCACCCTCTGTGCAGGGATTTCTGGTCAGTTTTCAAAGTATGCACGAACCAAAACACAAACAATCACATTTTATGATCCGCAAACAATTAGAACATGTATTTTATATCATCGGAAAGCTATTTCGACAAGGAATACAACTAACCACATATCATCAATCAAAAACATCATTTACAATAAACGAAAACTCGTCAATTGAGCGCGAAAGGTTTATTTTCAAGTTTCAAGTTCGTAAAACGTATTTTATGATTCGGGAATCCAATTTACACATACGATATGCCGTTTTGAAGGTAATCAAACACACATTGCAACTAAACACTTATCAACAACAATTCATAGCATTTGATGCACCAAAAGTTCATATAAAGCTTATCAACCCTAATCCAAAATCACCAAAATCACTAATCAAGTTTATGAAGTTTTACAATTCAACCTACGCATCAAAACGAAGCTAGTGATACTAGTAACACAATTAAAACATGAACTTTAACAATCAAACAACATTTAATCTTCCAAAATGCAAGATTAAGCAAACCCATTTCAAATGTTCAAACTAGTTACTCAAAACAACAAATCGAGCAAACCAAACATATATTCATGTTAGACTCGAGCCATAGACACTAACTAACACCATTCCAAATCAAAAACACGAATTTAGAGAAATCTAGAGTTTTAGAAATGTTACCCAAAATCGATGAAGTTAGTATCAAATCGTAGAGAATGATGAGAGGATTCCAAATATGTAATCGGATTTGTTGTGAGCTTCCAAGATTGAATTTAGATGATGAATGAATGGAATGGGTTTGTGTGTGTTCTTGAGATGGAGAGAAAAAGGGAGGAGGAAGATGATGGAATGGATGAAATGGGTTGACTAGTTGACCTAGTCAACTAGTTTGCCCATTTGGCAACTCCGGTCCCTCGAGTTTCAAAGCGGGTGCGGGATTTAACCGATCGAATATTTTTAAAACGTAAGTTAACGAGAGATGTTATAATTAAATGACGGAATTATTATGAACGTTAGTCAACGGAAACTACGAATTTAAATAACGAAAGGTATTATTTAAAAGAAAAAGACGGTGTTAAAAATAAATTTAACGGAAAAACGCGGGATGTTACATTATCCACAACTCAAAAGAAATTTCGTCCCGAAATTTAGTTGAAAGTAGTAGTCGATATCTCTTACTCGAGACTTTACGTTGTCAATGCTATGAATAAGTGAAAGTACGTTCTTGAGGGTTCTCATGAATTTGGGTAGTCAGGGTTTTCTTTTTTTTTTTTTTTTTTTTTTTTTTTTTTTTTTTTTTTTTTTTTTTTTTTTTCCGTTGTATTAAGGTTCGGTTTTTACGATCCCCGGTTTCAACTGGTTTTCCTATGAAGAGTAGTTTGTCATCGATAGTTGGTGTATCTAGCAGGATTGCACGTTCCTGTTCCGCAGGACACGTTTCTAAGTTTGTTACATGAAATGTAGGGTAAACGGAAACTTAATCGAATCAGAAGTTCCAAACGGTAGGAAGCGGTTCCAATACGCCCCAAGGTTTCAAAAGGGTTAACATGTCGCGGGTTTAACTTTCCCTGATTCCCGAAACGGATTACACCCTTCCAAGGTGCGGGTTCTCAATATTACGCGGTTACACACTGGGATTTGTGAGGTTCTCCTCTAAGTTTGGTATAACTCTTCTGGCGACAATGGGTTGTCTCGAGCCCTTCTCGGACTTGAACGATCTCAATTGTTGTTTCTTGATGGAGTTCAGATTTCGGTGGTTGATGCTTTGGTTAAATGAACAGGGGTATGACATTAGCGGTCATATAAGGTTTCGAAAAGTGCGCGTGAACACACGAGTGGTAACTACTGTTGTAAGAGTGATCTACTAAAGGTGACAATACGAGTTTGTGAGATGTCTTTCCAAGACGTAAATCGTTCGTTTGCTCGGTTCGTCAGTTTGTGGGTGGTACGCGGTACTCATGTCTAAGCAGGTTCCCAAGGTTTCTTGTAAAGTTAGAAGTGAAACGAGTATTTCGATACAGAATAATTGACAAAGATACACCGTGTCGGAAAAGAATCTCTTTAGATACGTTTGAACAAGTCAGTTAGGGTTCGAAAAATGTTCGTTAGGACTATTCACCCTCGTGGCGAATACTTATGTAATATGAGGAGTTTCTCTATCCATGGAGAAATGTTACAAGGAGTTTCTTTAAACGGAATTGCGAACGGTAAAGATAGTAGTGAAATGAGGACTTAGAATAGGATGAGTTTACATCTCGAGGTTGCTATAACGTGCCTCTAGTTGTCAAAAGTTGAAGTCTGAAAGAGAAACGAGGTAGTACACGTAGTTGTATAGTTCGGGGTTGAATAATAGTTGACCGATTATCAGAAACACAAGGGCGTTAAGTCAAAGAAGAGTGAAGTATCGTTGGATTGTGTGTTATCTTAATTTCCAGTAATATCAGACGGTAACGGTGAAACAACAGAGGTATGTAGTGTGGTACGTGATGACAAGAATATTGATCGGATCCACAATTTAGTATTTGAATTCTTCGTGCAAAATAACGAATTTCCGTCCCGTTGATTTCGAGTCGAGAGAGTATGCCTTTCGGCGTCCAAGTAGAATTATTTCCATATTTGAGTCCCATCTGGTGTTGTACGAATTTAGCTAGAAATGTTGGTGTGAAGAATCACGCTCAAGGTTCGATCGTGGAGAGGTTAAAGTCGTGTAATACGAGAAAAGTCAGAAATGAATCTTCGGTAACATCCGGTGAGATCTAAGATTTTTACGAATACAAGTCTGAGTTGGGAGAGTTTCCTGATTACATGTGGCTTGATTTCGAGATTGATTGTAATTCCTTGACCATTAACTTCATGGTCTAGAAAATTGGACTTCGTTCAACAGAAATTCTCACTCGGAGAATTTGGTATAAAGTTGCTCTTTTCTCAAAAGTTCGAGCGTAAGATGGTGATGTTGTTCGTTTTCCTTCTTTACTTGAATAACTCAAGATGTCATCTATAAATACGATAACCGATTTGTCTAGATAAGTTTGCATACGTGGTTTAGGAGGTTCATGAATACGGACAGAGTCCTAAATAAATCGAATGGTACTAAGAGAGATTTACAACTAACGTTGTGAGTTCGGAAGATGGCTTAGGAGACATCGTCTCACTTAACCCCCAATTGATGATAACCGGAACGGAGGTCGATTTGGAACATACGGGATTCGTGCAAATAATCATGAGGTCATGGATGCGAGGGAGAGGGTATCGGTTTCCAACCGAAAATTACTCAGTTCACAATAATCTATACAAGATGATGGGGAAACATTTTTTTTTTTTTTTTACGAATAGGTTCCGAGCTCCCTAGTTCTATAGGTGTCAAGTCAAAAGTCTTAACGTATTTCCTCCAATAAAATTTATAGGCACACAATATTTTTCCGTTGGTCGCTTAAATTGCCTAAATAGTATCTAGGGGAAAAGATGGAAGGTAATGAGTACAAGTCAAAGTATTGGTTGTAAAACGTCTAGCGGTAATCGAATCGAACGAGTATGAAATATACGGTTTGTTGTGAAGAAACGTACCCGTGACTAGTCCATCATCGTCTCGGGCATCCTAGGTGTCGATGTTGTAAGTTCAACGGCGCGCGTTGGTTTTTGCTTTATTCTTTGGGCATTCATTCCTAAAATGACCCGATTGGCCACATTTGTAGCAAATACTCGGCTTTGGTGCGCCGGGCCCCTTTTGAGTGACGGGGGCGGTACTTCCACAATACTTGGCAATATGACCACTACCTTGGCACCGATGGCAAATTAGCTTGCCACATTCACCAAAATGATGCTTGTGGCATTTGTTGCAAAAAGGTCGTGTCCCGGCATAACTTTTCTTGCCGACGGGGGTGAGAGGTTCCTTGGAAAAGTTGTTGTTGTAGTTACTCGATTGGGGGGCTTCCCATTTTCTTTTGTTGTCACCCGACTCATCCTCGGCTTTAGGTGCCGGCACTTCAATCTCGTCTACCGTTTCGATCAATTGACGGGCCATATTCAGGGCCTCTTGGTGATTACTGGGTTTGGATGACATTACTCCTTGTTTGATGCTCTGGGGAAGACCATCCATGTAAAGTTCAACCCTTAGAGGTTCGGGGGTCACGAGGTTTGGGCACATCAAGGATAGCTCAGAAAATCGTTGATTATATGCCTTTAGGTCATTCCCGACCGCTTTTAAAGTTCTTAGTTCGTGTTCGAGCTTACGGGTCTCTTCGCGCGGGAAGTATTCGGTGATCATCTTTTTCTTTAAGTCGGCCCATGAGAGAGTGTGAGCTTCCTCGATACCCACCGACAGCACATACGTATTCCACCATGTGAGGGCGATACCGGCGAAAGTGTGGGTGGAATATTTGACTTTGTCTTGGTCCCGACAACCGCTTATGCTAAAAACGGCTTCTGTTTGCTCAAACCATCGGGTGAGCACAACCGGTCCTCCGGTCCCATCGAAGGTGTGAGGTTTGCACCCCATGAAAGTTTTGTAGGAGCAACCCTCATTTGAATTACCGGTTCCGTGGTTGTTGTGGTTGTGGTTGTTATTGATGTCGGAGGAGATACTAGCCATAGCCGCACCTATGGCGGTGGCTATCATGCGTTGAAAAGCTTGTTCGGAAGTTTCATTACGTGGTCCGCGACGGGGAAGCATTGTTCCTTCAAGACACAAGAATATCGTTGATTAGTATTCTCAATAATACTAATCATGATAGGGAATGATGATGTAGAGAAAATTTTCCTTGACTCGCCTTAAATTCTTTATGTCATAATGTCGGAACGTCCATGTGAATCACCGTAATATAATCCCGGAAATTATATTACCCTGATTCTCATGTGCATTTAACATTACTTCATAAAGTCAAGGTGGCGTATCAACAAAATTTATCAACTTAAGATTAAGATCGAATACGAGTTAGATATGATAGAAGAGTTCGAGTATAAATGCACAATTAGTCAAGTAATCCCTACTTCAGTCTATATGCCGGTTGTAGTCTAGATTCACCTATGTACCCTATGACTCGGGGTGGACACAAATGAACTCTAAATCCCTACAACCAAGGCTCTGATACCAACTGTAGCGACCCCGACAAATCGTCAAGTGACGGCGTCGGCTACGTGGGTCCCATTACCTGATTATAAGTCTTTAAGATAACGTTTGACCAAAATATGTCGCCTTCATTTCAAAATAAAGATTGTTTCAAAGTTTACAAGAATTGTTCAACCAAAAGTTAAGTTACAACGTTATAAGTACGATTGAAATCTAGGCGACACGGTTTAAAGTAAAGTCAAAAGACGTTCCACGAAAAGCATGTATACTCGACATCCAATGCAAGTATCAAATAACGAGCGGAAGCATGTATCACCTATCGTGCAAGACCTGAGAAAAACATAGAAGAATCTGTCAACGAAAACGTTGGTGAAATCATAGGTTTAGTAAGTATTAAACGTTGTTTTTGAACCACAAGATTTTGTATTTCCATAACGTAGATTATCCAAATCATTTGCATTCCAAAAGTGTTGTTATACGCGAGCACTCAATTATCAAAACTTAACCAACGTTACCCCATCACACAGTGCTAGAACCCGCACTAAAACACAAAAATATATTTCATCCGCATAACGGTAGCGAACCGTCCGAATGAGGGTTTGTTAAACCCGTATGGCCACACAATATAAGTTCTCGCTTACACCCTGCAAGTGTAACTAATGATAATCGAATTGAGGCATTTTTGTTCTAACTCGCACGTGGAATGTTTGTTTTCACACTTGTGTTCAAAACATAAAAGTAAGTAGAACAAGATGTAACAAAGTATATGTTTTCTCAGCCCACGATTTAAAGTATAAAAGTTGTTGAAAAGGTGGGACTATGATCTCACCTTGAGTGCACGAGTAGTAAAGTACTTCAACAAGTAAACGTGTGCAAAGAACAATGCTAGTCTTGACCTAAACAATAGGTTGTATCAATAACGGTAAACACGATAGGTCAAAGATGTTCAATTAGTCCTATGGCTCGTTACGACTCGATTATTTAGCATGTGAAATCAAATTGCCAAGTTTCATGCAAGATACAAGTGTATAAATAAGTTAGGAAGGTTGCATAATCATTTGGTTAAGTTTGACAAAAAGTCAAACTTTGGTCGGTCAAAGTCAACGAAAGTCAACACGTTCGGGTCGGGTTCCGAACTATTTTTCTAATCTTAAAAATCATATATGAGCATGTTGGCCAAGTTACATGTTAATCGGAGGTGCGTAGCATGCCAAACATTTTTCAAAAATTGACCAAGTTGGACAGAATTCTGGCCAGGCCATTTGGCGCGCCGCGCGGGGTAGGGGCGCGCCGCGCCACCCTCTGTGCAGGGATTTCTGGTCAGTTTTCAAAGTATGCACGAACCAAAACACAAACAATCACATTTTATGATCCGCAAACAATTAGAACATGTATTTTATATCATCGGAAAGCTATTTCGACAAGGAATACAACTAACCACATATCATCAATCAAAAACATCATTTACAATAAACGAAAACTCGTCAATTGAGCGCGAAAGGTTTATTTTCAAGTTTCAAGTTCGTAAAACGTATTTTATGATTCGGGAATCCAATTTACACATACGATATGCCGTTTTGAAGGTAATCAAACACACATTGCAACTAAACACTTATCAACAACAATTCATAGCATTTGATGCACCAAAAGTTCATATAAAGCTTATCAACCCTAATCCAAAATCACCAAAATCACTAATCAAGTTTATGAAGTTTTACAATTCAACCTACGCATCAAAACGAAGCTAGTGATACTAGTAACACAATTAAAACATGAACTTTAACAATCAAACAACATTTAATCTTCCAAAATGCAAGATTAAGCAAACCCATTTCAAATGTTCAAACTAGTTACTCAAAACAACAAATCGAGCAAACCAAACATATATTCATGTTAGACTCGAGCCATAGACACTAACTAACACCATTCCAAATCAAAAACACGAATTTAGAGAAATCTAGAGTTTTAGAAATGTTACCCAAAATCGATGAAGTTAGTATCAAATCGTAGAGAATGATGAGAGGATTCCAAATATGTAATCGGATTTGTTGTGAGCTTCCAAGATTGAATTTAGATGATGAATGAATGGAATGGGTTTGTGTGTGTTCTTGAGATGGAGAGAAAAAGGGAGGAGGAAGATGATGGAATGGATGAAATGGGTTGACTAGTTGACCTAGTCAACTAGTTTGCCCATTTGGCAACTCCGGTCCCTCGAGTTTCAAAGCGGGTGCGGGATTTAACCGATCGAATATTTTTAAAACGTAAGTTAACGAGAGATGTTATAATTAAATGACGGAATTATTATGAACGTTAGTCAACGGAAACTACGAATTTAAATAACGAAAGGTATTATTTAAAAGAAAAAGACGGTGTTAAAAATAAATTTAACGGAAAAACGCGGGATGTTACAAATACTAAGCTTATCCCATTCATTTCACACTTGATTTCATTTACAATTTATACACACTTACTCTCTAATTCTCTCTCTAGTCTTTCTCACTCTAAAAAGTGTAAGTTTTAAACTTTCTTCTTCTTCTTCTTCTTCTTCTTCTTCCCTTCTCATTCACGACATCATCATCATCATCATCTTTGGATCTAGCTCTTTAGCTTTTAGATCTTGTTATATCTTGTAGATTCAAACATGGATTTGAATCCTTCAAGAACATGGAAGATTCAAGCTTTCTAGCTTTGAATCTTCACCTATTTTGTAGATCTAAATCTTGTAGCTTTTAATCTCTTTATTTTGTTGTAAAGATTCAAACTTGTGTTTGTAATCTTCATGTAACTTGAAGATCTAGCTTCATGCTTCAAGGATCTTCAAGAACAACCAAGATTCAAGCTTTCTAGCTTTGAATCTTTATTTCTTTTGTTGGATATAGGTTTTCTAACTTATGATCTCATTATTTTGTTATAAAGATCAAAACTTGTGTATATGATCTTCATGTAACTTGAAGATCCAAGCTTTACGCTTCAAGATCTTCAAGAACACCAAAGATTCAAGCTTTATAGCTTTGTAATCTTATAACTTGTGTGAAAAGGATCAAAGCCCTCTAGCTTAGGGTTCCATTACTTTATTTGATCAAGATTGTGTTCATACTTGTTTGATTGAAGGAAAGTTTGTAGCTTTAGTTGTAAAAAGAACTTGTATTTGTATTAAGACTAAGAATATGATGTAACCTTGGTTCATCATCCTTCTAAAACTCTTAAGCGAGTTGTATTCTTACTTGGTCTTAACATATTGTGTTTTGAAGGTTGAATCTTGGTCAAAGTGATGCTAACACATCAATGAGTTGTACACTTGAAGCTTACACGCATCAAGGATGAGAACTGTGATGAGCATCAAGCACCAAGAAACCCACCAGAGCATTTGTTTGCTGTTTTTTAGTGTCTTATCAGACTCCTGGACTTCTGTAAAATTTATTTTCAGATAGTTCGTTTCGAGTAGATGACTTTTCGTTTAGGCCTCGCCTTAATCCGATATACGGTTTAGGATTTATAGCCTTCCGAAAGTCACTACGCCTTTGTAACGTTGTGCTGAAATTTCTGACCTACTCGAACTTAAACCGTCGCCACGGTCAAACGAAGACGTGTTAGGTTCTAAAAATTAGTCAACGCTTAGAGGACTCACATACGGAGCCATGGCCACTAACTACACATCTTTTCGATTTGTATAGAGGTCGTAACATCTGTACAAATTCAGCCTTTTGTTTCGATCTCTATTCTTGTTAAACTTACCTTAGTTTTGATGAACGATGATGATGTTGATGATGACACTTAAACTTAATTTATGCAGTTTTACACTTATTGGGACAACATACTGACCTAGTGACCTTTGACTTAGGTTGGCGACCTTTCGGACCGACTTACTACCTGCATACGTTTCATATCAACTTTTACTGCTTATTCACTATGAGTTATAGCATCCCTTACTACTTTTACTATTTTTGGGACTGAGAATACATGCGTTTTTTTACGTTTTACACACTTGAAACGAGTACTTAAACTTTATGTATGTGTGGGTTACAAAACGGCACAAAGATTCCCCCTAGCTCAGTAACGTTTAATCATTGGTTTCCTAACCGTGAACGCGAATCTTAGATATGGATCCATAGGGTTTGACAACCCCACTCGGACTAGTCGCACTAGCAGATAACGGGTGTTTAATACTTCGAGGACAAACGCACTCGCCAAGTGCACTTTTAGGGGGTGATATACATACGTTAAGTCTAGTTACCGAGTGCCCACGGTTAAGCATATACTTTTCATACTGATTTAAACTGCTGATTGAAGCACTGAAATCTCGTGGTCTACATTACTTTACTGATTACAAACTATAGCTCACCAATATTCGTGTTTACTTTTAAGCGTGTATTTCTCAGGTGCTTAGACGATGTTGCTTTCGCTGTTAGAATTGCTGTCTTGGTGTTATAGACTTGCTGTTATGGACCTGCTGTGTTAGATTTCTGCTACATTACTTAGAGATGTCTCAATCATGGAACTTTTCTTTTGCAATCGTAACTTACGTTATTTTCAAACAATGACTTTGTAACGACCTTCATGTCACGTTATCTTTTGTAAAACGCTATCTTTTTATGAATGCAAAAATGTTTTTCAAACAGCATATACTGTTTGACCTTGTAATGATCCTGTTGTTGATGAACCATACACGATGGTTTTGTACGGGGCATCACATTTGGTATCAGAGCATTGGTTGTAGGGAATTAGGTTGCATTAGTGAGTCTAGACCAGACCGAGTATGATTCACTAATAGGACTAATCTACAACTTTCTCATTTATTGTTACTGCTTACTATTGCTGCATGCTACTGCTTACCTTTACTGCTATATGAACTTGCTGTATGCTATTACTTATCCTCGTTACTGCATGCTACTGTCTGCTTTCGATTGCATGTTACTTTGTTTAAAACTGTTGTTATTGCCATGCTATGTACTGCGGTAGACGATCTAGGTTGCTGTAGTGCCTGATTACGTGCTTGTTATATGTCTTACTGACATGGAAAAAGTTATTTTTCCTTGTTCAGATGTCAGACATGCTACCCATGACCTTTGACTTCGAGAGTGACTCAGAGACGACTGTTGCCTCGCCTACTATTGTTGCTGACTCACCGCTACCCTTCGATGACTCTGACGATTCGCCTTCTGGAGATCCCGGAGCCACAGCACCATTCCAGTGATGCTGTGATTCCTGGGGGAAACGGAGACGGTCCTTTCCGTAACGAGCATGGACATTGGGCTAGACACCGCTAATGGACGTGTTGTACCGATTCCACCAGGCAGATGTCAACTTATGACCACTGGGCAGACGCTTTCTCCTGCCCGCGATGATCCTGCATTACCTTCCGACGATTCAGACGGTTCAACATTCGACGACTCCAGTGAGGAGGATCCCGAGGAGGATTCTGAGGAGGAGCCCGTGCAGCCGCCCTCTACCCTGCTGAAGAAGCGGTATCGTTTCGATGGTACTGTTATTCCAGGGGTTAACGGAGGTAGACCGTTCGTGGACGCACATGGATAGTTGGTTAGGGTCACAGCCCGTAAGCGGGTCGTACCGTATCCTGCCGATCCATTCATGCATAAGACCACCCGCACTGTGCTGTCTACATCTACATCATCTGGACCATCTGCACCATCTGCACCACCTGCCCTACCAGCATCCCTCATCGTCGAGTAACTGACGAGGGAAGTGCATGCCCTCCGTGCTCGGGTAACTGAGCTCGAGGATCAGATGTCCCACCTGATGGACATCATTTACCCATCTTCGCCCTAGGACTATTGTATTAGATTTCCTTATGTATTCGGTTTGTAGTTTCCTGTTTTTCATTAATGTAATGTACGAACCTCATGCCATTGTACGTAACTTTCTTATTATGAATGGAATTACTGTTGCTTAATTGTTGTACGACGTTTTATTACATGTTGGCTTTTATGCTACCTGCTGCTTGTTTCCATGCTTAGTTATCGTGTGTTGTGTTGTTTCCGTACTGTTTACCTTATGCTATGACGTTACCGATTACCGAATTTTGACTTAAGTCGAAATTTTTGTTTGGAAGATCGATGGCTAACGAAAGAGGTCCGAGAGAAATCCCACCGCAGCTCAGATCAAGGAGATGATAGCTACTCGAGTAGCCGCGGCTATAGCGAATGCCAACCCTGCTCCAGCTTCACCGGCTAACCCAGATGTTCAGAACGGGTGTACTTACAAGGAGTTCCAGAGCTGCAAGCCCCACAATTTCAGTAGAACAGAAGGGCCAGTTGGGCTGACGAGATGGTTTGAGAAGTTGGAATCTATGTTTCGTGTGAGTAACTGCTCCGAGGGGAATAAGACTAAGTTCACATCCTGCACTTTGTCAGATGGCGCTTTGACTTGGTGGAATACGTTCGCCCAAGCTCGGGGAATTGACGAAGCTTATGCTACACCATGGGAAGAGTTTAAGAGTGCCATGATCGAGGAGTACTGCCCCAGGACAGAAATTCAGAAAATGGAAGCGGAGTTTTGGGAACTGAAAGTGGTAGGAACTGATCTTGACGGCTATAACCGAAGGTACTTAGAGTTAGCATTGATGTGCCCCACAATGGTTACTCCGGAGTACAAGCGGATGGAGAGGTATCTGTGGGTACTCCCCAAGGACATTCAAGGAAATGTCACTTCATCGAAACCAGCGAATGTCCCAGAAACTATGCGTATGGCGCACACCCTGATGAATCAAATTACCCACCAAGAGCCAGAGAAGGCGAAATCAAAATTGGGAACTAGTAATGGGAAACGTAAGTGGGACGGAAACAAGGGAAAAGGTTTTGACCAGAACCCAGCTAAGAGGTATGAGAATTTCAAAGGGAACAACGACTGGAGGAACCCGAACCCGAATCCTAGCTCCAACCCTAACTACAAAGGTACCCTTACCCAGTGTAAGATATGCTACAAGCATCATACCGGATAATGCAACGTAGTGTGTGAGAAGTGCAAAAGGATTGGACACATCGGCAGAGATTGTAAGAGCACCCCCAGCTGTGAGGACAAACCCAAATGGACCAAGAAAGTGCTATGAGTGCAGACAGCAGGGCCACTTCGGGAATGAATGTCCCAACAAGAAGAAGGATGGCGGGCCAGCACATGGAAGAGCCTTCAACATGAACGCAAGAGATGCCCGCGAGAATCCTGACTTGGTTACAGGTACATTCACTATCAATAACCTATTAGCTTCTGTTCTGTTTGATACTGGTGCCGATAGAAGTTACGTATGTAGACACTTTTGCTCTAAGATAGATTGGTCGTTAGTACCTTTGGAGGAGAGTATGTTTGTTAAGGTAGCCAATGGAAAACATGAGAAAGTTGACCAAATTGACCGAGGAGGTATTATCAACCTAGCCGGAGTGGATTTTGAGATTGATCTAATACCCATCAAGTTGGGAAGTTTTGATGTGATTGTCGGTATGGACTGGTTGTCCAAGGTAAGAGTCGAAGTTATCTGTGGTGAGAAGATTCTTCGTATACCTCGCAAAGATGGTGAGCCACTGATTGTTTACGGAGATAGATGTAGCCTGAAGCTGAACCTTATTAGTTGCTTGAAGGCATAAAAGGTTATGAAGAAGGGGCACTTTGCTATTCTGGCACATGTTAAGAAGCTAGAAGTTGAAGAGAAGAGTGTGGATGATGTACGAATTGTGAACGAATTTCCCGACGTCTTTCCAGAGGAGTTGCCTGGATTACCGCCGCCGAGATCAGTAGAGTTTCAGATCGATCTAATGCCAGGAGCTGCACCTATAGCTCGCGCACCTTATCGACTTGCACCTTCTGAACTGCAAGAGTTGCAGAGTCAACTACAGGAATTGCTAGACCGAGGGTTTATCCAACCGAGTTCATCACCTTGGGGCGCACCTGTTTTGTTCGTGAATAAGAAGGACGGATATTTCAGCATGTGTATCGATTATCGTGAACTGAACAAGTTAACGATCAAGAATCGGTATCCCCTTCCCAAGATTGAAGACCTTTTCGATCATCTGCAAGGATCCAGTGTTTACTCCAAGATTGATTTGCGATCAGGTTATCACCAGTTGAGGGTGAAGGAGAGCGATGTGCTGAAGACTGCGTTCCGAACTCGTTATGGTCATTATGAGTTTCTCGTGATTCCATTCGGTTTAACCAACGCACCTGCCGTGTTTATGGACAAGTTCGTTATCATCTTCATAGATGATATCCTTATCTATTACAAAAGCGAAGAAGAACATGAGCAACATCTTCGACTCATGCTTGAACTCTTGAGACAAGAGCAACTCTATGCCAAATTCTCTAAGTGCGAATTTTGGTTGAAGGAAGTTCAATTTCTCGGTCATATCGTGAGCGATCAGGGTATCAAAGTCGATCCCGCAAAGATCGAAGCTATCAGTAAGTGGGAAACCCCCACTACTCCTACTCATATCCACCAATTCTTAGGCCTCGCCGGTTACTATCGTAGATTCATCGAAGGTTTCTCTTTGATTGCGCATCCTTTGACTGTGTTAACTCACAAGGGGAAGAAGTTCGTTTGAGAAACTGAGCAAGAGTTGGCATTCCAAACCCTGAAGCAGAAGTTAACCACCGCTCCTATTCTATCCCTTCCCGAAGGCAGTGATGACTTCTTTGTGTATTGTGATGCCTCTCGACAAGGTTTTGGGTGTGTATTGATGCAACGGAAGAAGGTTATTGCTTACGCCTCCCGACAACTGAAGATTCATGAGCAAAACTACACTACTCACGATCTTGAACTTGGAGTCGTTGTCTTTGCACTCAAACTGTGGAGACACTATCTGTATGGAACCAAGAGTAATATCTTCACCGACCACAAAAGCCTCCAACACATCTTTGATCAAAAGCAACTGAACATGAGATAGCGTCGATGGATTGAGACGTTGAACGACTATGATTGTGAAGTTCATTACCACCCTGGCAAGGCAAATGTTGTAGCCAATGCCTTGAGCCAAAAGTAGAGGACGGTACCACTTCGTATTCATGCCTTGAACATCACCATTCAGACGAATCTCAATAGTCAGATCCGCGTAGCTCAAGAAGAGCCTTTCAAGGAGGAGAATATTTCTCAAGAGCACTTGAACATTCTCGTTTCTCGATTTGAGGTCAAGGAGACTGGACTCCAATACTTTGCCGGAAGAATCTGGGTGCCTAGTTATGGAGATTTACGGAGCCTTATTCTAGACGAAGCTCATAAGTCAAGGTATTCGATTCATCCAGGAGCTGGTAAGATGTACCATGACCTCAAGGTTCAATATTGGTGGCCAAACCTCAAAAGGGATGTTGCAGCATATGTTAGAAAGTGTTTAACTTGTTCCAAGATCAAAGCCGAACATCAGAAGCCGTCTGGGTTACTTCAATAACCCGAAATCCCGCAATGAAAGTGGGAAGGAATAACAATGGACTTCATCACGAAGCTACCGAAGACGGTTAGGATACCATCTGGGTTATCGTTGACCGTCTTGCCAAATCTGCACACTTCCTAGCCATGAAGGAAACTGATACGATGGAGAGACCGGCGCAGTTATACATAAAGAAGATTGTATCTCGTCACGGTGTACCCTTATCGATTATCTCAGATCGCAATACCAGTTTCGCTTCCAGATTTTGGCGTTCTTTACAAGAAACCTTGGGAACACGTCTAGATATGAGCACAACGTATCACCCGCAAATCGACGGACAGAGCGAGCGCACGATTCAAACCCTGGAGGACATGTTACGTGCTTGTGTTATTAATTTCGGGAAAGCTTGGGAGAAATATTTGCCTTTAGCCGAATTCTCTTACAACAACAGCTATCACGCAAGCATTAAGGCCGCACCTTTTGAAGCATTGTATGGCCGTAAATGTCGTTCTCCTATCTGTTGGACCGAAGTAGGTGAAAAACAACTCACCGGTCCCGAACTCGTCCATGAAACAACCGAGAAGATTGTCCAAATTCAAGGGAGGCTCAAGACGGCGCGTGATTGTCAAAAGATCTATGCCGACCTTAAACGTGGAGATCACGAATTTCAAATCGGCGACCGCGTTATGTTGAAAGTCGCACCTTGGAAAGGTGTAATCCATTTCGGAGAGCATGGAAAGTTGAATCCGCGATATATTGGTCCTTTTGAAGTCTTGAAGCGTGTTGGACCCGTTTGGATCTTCCGACTCAATTGAGCGTAGTTCACCCCACTTTCCACGTATCGAATATGAAGAAATGTCTTGCAGAACCAGAACTCGTCATACCTCTCGAGGAGCTTACGATTGATGACAAACTCCACTTCTTGGAAGAACCTGCTGAAATTATGGACCGTGAGTGTAACAACCCAACCCGATATACAATCGACCACGTGAAATTTACCAACATAAAAAAAAAATTCTTTGTTCAGCAGGTGTCGCGGCGCGCCATAACCTTGCGCGGCGCGCCAAAGTGGCCTGTCCAAAAAGTCTTGAAATGCTAAAATGTTTGGCCACTTCCCGACGTATTTAGACAAGACACTATTCACAACATATTCATATATGAAAAACTAACATGTTCCATTCATAAAAATAAGTTTTACGAGACCGGGCCCACATCGGCCGTTTTACGACTTTCGTACGAAAATACAAGTTTTCAACCACATGATTTGTAATACAAAATAAAGGCCGAGCATGACGATTGGGGATACGCTACCCAATCCTAATCAATCCAAAAGCAAGCCTTCTAAAGCAACTACGCAAGTCCACTAGTCCCCGCTTACCCGAGCCTCCGCATCCATGCAATCTATAAAAAAGTCAACAACGAGAGGGTAAGCTAACGCTTAGTGAATGCAATACTTATACATATACATATGTAATTTACCTACACGCATCCACTTACAATACCATGCAAACAAAATGCATAAACGAGCTAGCAACACCAAACATACGACTAGCAACAATGTTAGTATATAAATCACCACAATAATATACTAAATCACAATAATGCATAAATATAACAAACCGTTCCCCGCTATGGCACTACCGACTTGTAGACGACCATTAACGTCGAGTCTCACTCGTACGATGTCACCGACTTGTGACTCATCATAAGGTGTCACCGACTTGTGAATCACCATGTGGCATCACCGACTTGTGAAGCCCCACCTAGTGTCACCGACTTGTGAACACTAAGAAATGTCACCGACTTCTGACTCATCATAAGGTGTCACCGACTTGTGAATCACCATCTAGTGTCACCGACTCGTGAACACTACGAAGTGTCACCGACTTGTGAATCACTTCCCCAACTTATGGTATCACCGACTTGTGAACCATCAACCAATTACCAAAGGGGTCACCGCCTTGTGAACCACCATGAGGTGTCACCAACTTGTGAGGCACCTAACGAGACACTACCAACCCGTAGTTCTCTTCACCCTTAACCTCAATAAGTCACCATCTTGTGACATAACGCCCAATACTCACGATGTGGCACCAAAGGCCCACATCGCGTACGAGTAAATAAACCACATACATACATGTATAAATATTCCACTCACCTTGTCGCCTTGAAGAAATGCCACCAAATAATCCGTAACACACCGATGGAATGTACCTATTCCATTATCACAAACACAACAACACAATTAGGGTGGATTTACAAATCAACCCAAATTGACAACTAGTGCAATTTCGACCCAAATGCACTTCCAAGCACAAACCGTGCCCAAACTAACCAATAATCACTAACACAAGTGATAATGGTCCTAATACGCCAGTTAGACCCAATCATAGGTGTTAAACACCTATCTTGCCCAAAATGGCACTTAAACACTAATTTGACCCATAAGAAGTCAATATCGCGCCATTATCAAGTTTTAACAACAAAACATATTTAACTCGGTTTTATACTTCAACTTAATCCATTTTAAGTTTATAAACCTTATTAAATCGACAATTGGGTTATAATCATCGCCAAACCCTAATCTTTGACTCTAGTCAAAGTTAGTCAACCAAACATACCCAAAAGAGTTTCAACACTACTAGAATCACTAATACTAGAGATTACACACTACATACAAGCCTTAAACATGGTTAAATCATTAACCAACCCTAAACCCACCAACATCAACAATAACTAGTTACAATTACCCATTTCACCTCTTAAATGGGTTTTACAACTAACTAGTTCAAAACCCTAAACTTGAATATCAAATTACAAAGATGAAGTTCGGAGTTTGAACTTACCAATACCGCTAAAATGATGCCGTTGACGAGTAGAACAACTTTAATACCCAAGGTTTGACCCGAAACACCCTTCTTCTTCTCCAATTGGAGCTCTCTCTCTCTCTCTAACACTCTCCTCTCACTCTAGGGTTTGAAGATGAGAGTGTTTGATGAGTGAAAATGAGCTCCAATGGAGTTCTAGTTCAGTTTTGATGACCCTAAACCGACCCTAAATGAAAAGACCAAAGTACCCCTCATTTAGACCTTTTAAAAAGGCTGAAAATTGCATCAGACGGGTTCGGCGCACCGCGCCGAAAGGTGGAGCGCCGCTCCAACCTACAGGTCAGTTTTCAGAAACTTGTTTTGGCCATAACTTTTTGACCGTAGCTCCGTTTTCGATGAATCAAATATCATTGGAAACGTAATAAGATTTCCTTTCCAATGGTAAGGCTTTAACACATCAACACAAACTTTATTTGGGGTTGAAAAGATACGTACACACCTTGCCACTTCAGACAACGTCTAGTTTCCTTCGGCGTTCGAGCAAGCAACACGTACACTTCATACACGCATCGTACACCATAAATACATTATGTACAATAAATATTTGGGTCTTACAGTGAGGTCAAGAACTTGAAACGCAACAAGATTCCGATCGTCCGAGTCCGATGGAATGTAAAACGAGGAACTGAGTTTACTTGGGAGCGAGAGGATCAGATGAAACAGAAATATCCTCACCTCTTCACAACTCTACCATCTACCTCAGCTTAAAATTTCGGGATGAAATTTTCATTAACAGGTGGGTAATGTAACGATCCGATTTTTTCGATTTGCTTTTGTGCTTTCACGAAACTGCGTATTTGTACGTACTGAGCTATATTATACTCTGGGATCTTACTACATGTGGATTACTTTTGTTTATATGTTTAAACGTGCCTTTAAGTACGTAGGGTACTTAACTTGATCCCCGTAAGCTTTTATGACCGTTGGTGTCACTTGACGTTTAGAACGAACTGCGTACTGTGTACACGTTTAACTTTGGTCATAATCGGAATATTATGACTACGAAATACTAATTGTTATTTTATAATAACAATTACTTGGATTTTTGGATGCTTAATTATGCTTAGTAATTTACTAGAGCACACTAGTTAGTCTTGTTGGACTTTCTAGCTTGTTGGACTTTAGCCCACCCTACACTAGCTAGTGGACTATTTAATTAGCCCAATTATTATTAGTTAGTGACTCATATTAATGTAAGACAAATGCCCATTTATTAGAGGGAACATACTAGCATTTTTGTTAACCATTATCCTTAATGTTGCATGGGATACTAACATAAGCACCAACTTTAGACAACCATTAACCAAAAAGCAAAAAGGTGTCCCCCTTGTCCCCCCACCAAACCCACGACCTCCCCACCTCACCACCACCTCACCTCCTATAAATACCAAGCTTATCCCATTCATTTCACACTTGATTTCATTTACAATTTACACACATTTACTCTCTAATTCTCTCTCTAGTCTTTCTCACTCTAAAAAGTGTAAGTTTTAAACTTTCTTCTTCTTCTTCTTCTTCTTCCCTTCTCATTCACAACATCATCATCATCATTGGATCTAGCTCTTTAGCTTTTAGATCTTGTTATATCTTGTAGATTCAAACATGGATTTGAATCCTTCAAGAACATGGAAGATTCAAGCTTTCTAGCTTTGAATCTTCACCTATTTTGTAGATCTAAATCTTGTAGCTTTTAATCTCTTTATTTTGTTGTAAAGATTCAAACTTGTGTTTGTAATCTTCATGTAACTTGAAGATCTAGCTTCATGCTTCAAGAATCTTCAAGAACAACCAAGATTCAAGCTTTCTAGCTTTGAATCTTCATTTCTTTTGTTGGATCTAGGTTTTCTAACTTATGATCTCATTATTTTGTTATAAAGATCAAAACTTGTGTTTATGATCTTTATGTAACTTGAAGATCCAAGCTTTATGCTTCAAGATCTTCAAGAACACCAAAGATTCAAGCTTTCTAGCTTTGTAATCTTATAACTTGTGTGAAAAGGATCCAAGCTCTCTAGCTTAGGGTTCCATTACTTTATTTGATCAAGATTGTGTTCATACTTGTTTGATTGAAGGAAAGTTTGTAGCTTTGGTTGTAAATAGAACTTGTATTTGTGTTAAGCCTAAGAATATGATGTAACCTTGGTTCATCATCCTTCTAAAACACTTAAGCGAGTTGTATTCTTACTTGGTCTTAACATATTGTGTGTTGATGGTTGCATCTTGGTCAAAGTGATGCTAACACATTAATGAGTTGTACACTTGAAGCTCACACGCATCAAGGATGAGAACCGTGATGAGCATCAAGCACCAAGAAACCCACCGGAGCACTTGTTTGCTGTTTTTCGGGATCTTATCAGACTCCTGGACTTCTAGAAAATTGATTTTCAGATATTTCGTTTCGATTAGATGACTTTTCGTTTAGGCCTTGCCTTAATCCGATATACGGTTTAGGATTTATAGCCTTCCGAAAGTCACTACGCCTTTGTAACGTTGTGCTGAAATTTCTGACCTACTCGCACTTAAACCATCGCTACGGTCAAACGAAGACCAGTTAGCTTCTGAAAATTGGTCAGCGGTTATAGGACTCACATACGGAGGCATGGCCACTAACTACGCGTCTTTTCGATTTGTATAGAGGTCGTAACAGCTGTCCAAAGTCAGCCTTTTGTTTCGATCTCTATTCTTGTTAAAATTACCTTAGTTTTGATGAACGATGATGGTGTTGATGATGACACTTAAACTTAATTTATTCACTTTTTACACTTATTGGGACAACATACTGACCTAGTGACCTCTGACTTAGGTTGACGACCTTTCGGACCGACTTACTACCTGCATACGTTTTATATCGATTTTTACTGCTTATTCACTGTGAGTTATAGCATTCCTTACTACTTTTACTATTTTTGGGACTGAGAATACATGCATTTTTTTACGTTTTACATACTAGACACGAGTACTTAAACTTTATATATGTGTGGATTACAAAACGGCACACAGATTCCCCTTAGCTAGGTAATGTTTAATCATTGGTTTCCTAACCGTGAACGCAAATCTTAGATATGGATCTATAGGATTTGACAACCCCACTCGGGCTAGTCGCACTAGCAGACAACGGGTGTTTAATACTTCGAGGACAAACGCAATCGCTAAGTGCACTTTTAGGGGGTGATATACATACTTTAAGTCTAGTTACCGGGTGCCCACAGTTAAGCATATACTTTTCATACTGATTTAAACTGCTGATTGAAGCACTGAAATCTCGTGGTCTACATTACTTTACTGATTACAAACTATAGCTCACCAACATTCGTGTTGACTTTTAAGCGTGTATTTCTCAGGTGCTTAGACGATGTTGCTTCCGCTGTTAAAATTGCTGTCTTGGTGTTATAGACTTGCTGTTATGGACCAGCTGTGTTAGATTTCTGCTGCATTGCTTAGAAATGTCTCAATCATGGAACTTTTCTTTTGCATTCGTAACTTACGTTATTTTCAAACAATGACTTTGTAACGACCTTCGTGTCATGTTATCTTTTGTAAAACGCTATCTTTTTATGAATGCAAAACTGGTTTTCAAACAGCATATAGTTTTTGACCTTATAATGATCCTGTTGTTGATGAACCGTACACGATGGTTTTGTACGGGGCGTCACAGTATCGATTGCTTCTGTGATCTCTTTTGGTGTTTATGGTTGTATTATTCATTGTCTAGATGATATTAGTGTGTTTAGATTCTTGGGCTCATCTCCTTGTTTGGAGTTTGATGTAGTTTCCCGACTAGCAGACAAAGTCTCTTGTTTTTTTAGGTATGTTTGGATTGAAATCCGGGGGGTTTCGATTACATTCTTATCGGAAAAGAATGCCTCGATTATTTCCAATCACTTTGGTGAGGTTGTTTGTGTCACTAAGTCCTCAATAGTTTTGTTGGTAATGGATCGTTGTTTGTTTTTATTGAGACTCGAGCGGTTAAACACATTCATGATTTGTTGAAAGTGGCTCTTGTTGATGAGGGTGGTAGTTTGAATATTCAGTTTTAGGTTAACGAGATTAACGACCCAAAGGTTCTAGAGCGTGTTTGTAATGAGGGGTTAGATTCAGATTGACTTAAGATGGTGAATAAGGATATTTCGAAAGTAGTGGATGTGGGGACTGTAGGGATTTCAAAGTGTTGTGGGACTGATCTCGACAATGACCATTTGGTTTTTACTCCTGTTTTGAATACGACTGCTTCAGATAAGTTTGAAGATGCTGCTACGATTTTGGCTTCAAAAAGTGACGAGCCTCTTGGTAACTTAAAACTGAGTGGTGCAGAAGATGCGACGACTAATGTTCAGGGGCAACCGTTAAAAGTAAATCAAGTGTCTGGTGATGATGGGGGTATTGGGCAAAGAGGGACTTCAGTTGTGTATAATTTGGCTTGTGTAGATAGGGCACTCGAAGGACAAGGGTTTGTCAACAAAAAATGAAAGTTGAACGAGAGTGTGAATGTTGTTTGGGAATTGGATGTTTCCCAATCGAAGGGATTGGAATCGAAGAGTTTGTTGGAAAATTTGACATGTGTAGCTACGGGTAAAGGTGAGGGTTATTGTCACGAGGGGATATCGAGTAAAGTTCGTGGGTCCGGGGTGAAGAGATTTGATATCAAAGGCAAGTCAAAGGATATGGTAAAAAAAGAAGATAGCATCGGTAAGTTGTCAAGTTTACAGGACAACATTGAAGTTGATGAAGAAGGGACTGCGATTCAAAACGCTTTTAGAAACGCCCCGGTGGGAGAGTCTTGTAAGTAGTGTTTGGTGGGTTCGCTTTCGGGTCGTGTGTTTAAAATTGTGATTTTTTTGATGAGTATCGATTGCTTGGTTTGGGGTCCCTACTTTCGGATACTACCGTTGGAGTTGGGATCGGAAAGGGCTCGTCTTTTTCTTTCAAAGCGGGTACGAGCAATGGCGTCACCAACAAAAACTTTGGCGATGAGGGTTCCTTGCCTTTTCCCACAGGTATGAAGGAGGATGACTTGGTCGGTTAACGGGCGTGTCCATTGTTGTTCCGTGCGTATATCCTTTTTTGTTGTTTGTTACTTTGTGTTTTATTGTACGTTTGTTTCTTGGTGCGTGAGAGGCTTGGGCTTAGTTTTCTTTGTCCGGATAGTTTGATAGGCTTAGTTTTATGTTTTCGAGCCTCCTCGCGTTTTTGGTTTGATGTAGCTCCTTGATGTTCTTTTTCTCTTTTCGAGAAAAGGCTCTATTATAAAGTTTTAGTTTTTTGTAAAAAAAAAATAAATAAAAAAATTAGTGTAATATCTTTAAATCATCTCAAAGCATAATATTGCACGACTAAGTGAAAGTTGAAGAAAAAAGTTGAAAGCAATGCATAAATCATAATGGTGGTTCACTCTCAAACCTAAACATAAAAAAGGTGTCAAAAGAATAACAATAATGAGTAGCACAACCACTCTTGTACAGAAAGATTTATTGATTTTAAATTGTCAAAAAATATAAAGCAACTAATTGTTTTCAACGCATTGAATATTCCAAACATAATATATAAGTTGTTGCAACTATCATGAAAATGGATGTTTTATTCATAAATATTTATTCGATCCGATCTATTTATGATTGATATATAAATGACCTAAATGAATAAATAATAGATATGAATATGGATATAAATATGAATGATCTCAATATTTTATTGATTGAATTTTTTTTTATTAACCGGGGTATCCAATCATTTTTTTGAACTGACTAATCTAAGGGCTACTACCCGCTTTGCGAGTAGCCCGGCGTTATTGCAGGCGAACCTTCGTGGCCATGAAGGAGATAACTTTGTGAATGGCAGGAATCGAACCCTTGACCTCCACATTGGAAGACCAGGGTCTTACCATGCCACCACCCCCCCCATGATTATTTTATTAATTGAATATAAATAAAAATTTATTACCATGAATATATATCAATTATTATCCGAAATACATCTATACATACATACATACATAGGTACTAAAATATGTGCATATAAATCTAGATATCGATCATATACATATACATATACATATAACCTATAGATTTAAAGTTATTAACAAAAATAAGGGTTATAAAAGTTACAATTATTAAATTGTTTCTAATGTTATTAAACATTACACATTTAGATTGACCTAAACATGTATTTAATTATATTGTAACATATTTTGATCAACTGAAGTGATACTCGACGACAAATTACAATTAAAACATATGTAATAAATTAAAAATATAAAGATTTTACATTTACATTTGTTATAATTTATATTTAATTTCTAAAATCTTCATTAGATTAATTGTTTATTGAATATTATATGGATATCCATTAACCCACTTAATTCATATAGATATGAATAGATGAAATAAAATTAACGGATATAAATACAGATCTGGATGAATAAAAACCAAATAGATATGGATGTGGATGTGAATATAATGTGTGTTACGTATCGATTTTGCAGTCTTTTTTTTCCCCCAAAGATCATCCCTCCCAAAAGTTAAGTATAATGTGTGTTATGTATCGATTTTCTCAGATATTATATTTCTTTCTCTCTCTCTCTCTCTAACATGTTAATTGTATAATATATTAGCCATTATGTACAACCTTATGATAAAAACATCCTCATGACTTGTAACAACCCAACCCGTATCCAACCGGATAATATTTTTTTTTTAATAATATAAACCATTATCGCGCCATTTAATGAATCGGAAGAGGTAAACCATTCCATACATCCCATTTAAACTTACAACGAGTTTAATGCTTACAAAAAGGCACGAAAGCCATTAATCAAATGTAATACAAGTTCGACCCATTATTTGATAGTTTTAATCCAAACTATACCCGAGCATGGTTTGGGGCTAAACTACCCAAAACACTAGGTCGACTTCCAAAAGCTTCATCCAAAAGCATCCCCTATCAAAATAAAGCAGGAGGCCACTAATCCAATCGAATACTCTTGCCTTTATCCAAGTCGGAGCCTAAAAAGGTAAACAACGAGAGGGTAAGCAAAACGCTTAGTGAATGCAATAATTATACACATACATATATAACTTACTTACCTGCAAACACTTATACCAAATCCGCATACATACTAGCAATATAATTAGCATACCTTCATAATATATAGCGCTAAATCCTCGATTACGTAGACTAGTATAACAATAGCATATAACGAAAACAATACAATATGCTTCAACACAATACACAACCATTGATGTTCACAACATCAATTAGTATTCAAATACCAAGGCTAGCCCTACGAATGGTATCGTCAACATCGAACTTAAACCCCATCTGCCCCAAATAATGTGGTATCGTCAACATCGAACTTTAAACCCACATATGCGGTATCGTCAACATCGAACTTTAACCCCTCATCGATTTACTACAATAGTGTTACTGCATCGTCAACATCGAACTTTAACTCCATACATGAGGTATCGTCAACATCGAACTTTAAACCCTCATCCAACAAACAATATACTCTAGGATATGGTATTGTCAACATCGAACTTTAACCCATACCCCACAAATAAATAAATCATATACATACATATATAATTATTCCACTCACCTTATAGACTAGGCGATGAATTAACAACTCCGCAAGCTTCAAAGTGAAGTACCTAATACAATAAGTACAATTTCAAAACACCAAACTAGTTAGACTTAACACCAACATTTACCACTTAAGCATTTAACGACCCATTTGCATTAAATGACCCATTTACTCCAAAACCGCCCATTAATGGCCAAGACTCACCATAAATCACTAAAAGCTAGTGATTATAGTCCAATAACAATAACTAACACCTTTTAGGGTATTTTCATACTCATCTTATCCAACTAAGTCAACAATTACTCTTTTGACCCATTTTAACACTTAGACTCGTAAATTGGTCAAACTCGGACCCATTAACAAATCTTTCATCCATTTACAAGTGTATTAGTGACTAACAACACAATTTAACACTTACAATCTCGATTTACATGACCAAACCCTAGATTATAGCTATTAGGGTTTCCTTACATCAATATAACCCAAATTCACCCATTCAACCCCCAAATGGGTCTAACAAGTCTCAAGCAAACAAAACCCTAAGGGGGAGATAGAGAAGAGGAGATTCAGAATAGTCACTCCACTCCATGGATAGTGCACACAGATTCTTCTTTCATTTGCAATTCCTTTCGGGTCAGAAACGTGGGCTGCAGAACGGATTCAACATATCCCAACCCAAAGCCAAAGGGCTATCTAGCTTACATTTCACTAGTTGCCATAAAGATCGAAGGAGAGATGGGAAAGATGTTGAGAGCTATTCTAGAAGCACTGGAGTGATCCAGTAGCCGGGAAGGGGCCTAGAAGTGCCTACTACTACACCACACTACACTTGGCTCTACACCTCTCAGTCAGAATCTGGGCTAGAGAAGTGCTTCAAATCATTGCTATTTGACTCGGACCTGTTCTAAAAAGTCGAGGTATTTCGAATTGTTTGTTGACATGGACAAAGTCAGGGAAAACCTAACTCAAATCACGGAGTTAAGACTTACCAACACTACCTCAACGTAGCTAGTGGCGTAGGGAACAACTTTAAAACTTGGACTCGGGTGAGATTTGGTCTCTTTCTTCTTCAAGTGAGCCCTCTCTCACTAAAAACCTCAACTCTCTCTCAAGATTTAATTTAGGTAGATGAAGATGTGATAAATGAGGATAGGATAAGATTGAATCAGTTTTAGACTCCCCAAAACCGTCCATGAGTGAAAAGACCAATACACCCTCAAAGATGCCATTTAATTTGGGTTAAAAATGTAAAACATCGACATTTGTCGCGTTTCGCGACACCCAAACACGACAAACCAAATCAATACGCGATAAGGTAGACAGAACTGAGTTCCAGAAGTTGTCGCGTCCCAGCCAGCTTTGTCGCGTATCGCGACAAACCAAAGCGCGATAAAACACCTTCAGACGCGACCAGAAGGCCTGATCAAAACATTTTCAACATTTTCTAACATTTAAACTATACACAATCGTTCGCTGTTAAAACTAAACGTTTACAAGGTAAAAATACGTACCTTAATCTATGAAAGAGGAAAATGGGGTGTTACATGACTATATGTATAATATTTGAAGCATTATGTACAATCTTATGGTAAAACACCATCATGAACATATGTACCATATTTGAAACATTATGTACAAGTTTATGATAAAATCTCCATTTCCATATATACAAACTTTTAAATAATTTGTACAATCTTTTACAAAACACTCATGAACACATGTACAAACTTGGAAGCATATTGTATGATCTTCATATAATAAATGTATTTTAATATTTCAAGTGACATTTGTTATTATTAATAATTATAGTTAAAAAAAATATAAATACTCAATTTTTATATAAACTTTATTATAATTTATAATTATAATTATAATTATAATCATTTTAATTATATTATTATTATTTAAATATGAGTTATCTTTACGGGATTAATTATGTTATATATATATATATATATATATACATAATATATATATATATATACATATATATATATATATATATATATATATATATATATATATATATATGCGCGAAATACACGTCTCAATAAATAAAAGGTTGTAATGTAAGTTTTTTATGACAAGGAAAATAGTAATTGTGATTAAAATTGGAAAAAGATGGTGGAAAAATGAATGTAGTTCATTCATTCTGACAACGTTAAATACATCAATATGTTTCTAAAAACAACGATAAGTTTTTTAGTCAAAATCAGTGGTTTATTAGGTCGTTAAGCTACATGACTAGCATTTAAATTCACTTAATACCTAAAACATATATCGTCTAAACAAACGGTGAATTTATGAGTCATTTCACTAGTAATACTCAATGTCGCATATGGGAGCTGTGGGAGAGAAAAAATAAAACAAAAATGTGAATTTGAAGGCAAGCGTGCAACTTCATACGTATCAAAGTATGAATACAGATAGAGAGATACGATACAGGCCTGTATATGATGCACGCGCAAGAGATGTTAAACACAATCAAACTCAATTTCTTTCTTTTATTTGTTTCTTGTGCTTCATCTCTCTCATCACCCGTGCTTCATCTCTCTCTCTCTCTCTCTCTCTCTCTCTCTCTCTCTCTCTCTCTCTGTGCTTTTATTTATATTTATTCATCTTATTTTCTCTCTAATCTGTAATATATCCATCTAGCTACTTTCTATCAAGATTATTCAATTCCTCATTTGGGTTTTCAATTTTTTCAAGGTAATTTCCGCTCTATTCACTCTTTTTTATCATTCACATTCAATCTCTGTTTTTTTTTTTTTTTTTTTTTTTTTTTTTTTTTAATATGTTCTATATAGAATTCTTTAATAATATCTATTTGGTTTCTGGGTTTGGATGATCTATCATTCTTTAGTTGGAGTGTTCATAAAAGTTGTGATTTTTTTCTATGTTTTTTTTTTTTATTTTTTTTTATTTTGTGTTAATTAGCTGTTCAGTATTCACCAAACTTGCCTTCATTGCTTGTGAGTAAAGTGAAGCTGATTTTCCTTTTTTTTTTTTCCCCTTTAGTTTAATGGTATGGATTATAAATTTTATTCATAGCTACCTTAATTTTCTTAATTGAGTTCACATTTTTTACTTAAAAAAAAAGTGAAAATGTTTATAAAAAGTTTTAGTAATATGCTAAAATTCAACATACTCTTTCTACCAGTACCTCAAAAGTGTCATTTTTAAGCTAAATTAAATGGCTTTACTTAGATTAATCACTAGTATTCTTAACTGGTAGCCTGAATTTGCTCTAAAGATTTCAGTAACGAGAAAAAAAATCCAGATTATCAAACGCCTTAGCTAGATTTTGAAGCAAGTTCTGAGATGGATTTAGTTAAACCTATGAGACATTTGAAGGTTTTGTGTTGAGATTATTTGACCATGATTAGATCTAAATTAAAAATTTAACTAAAAGGGGTACTTGGGTGTTTGGGTAAAAGTAAGTTAGATTATAGTTATTCTCGTTCAAAGTAATCGCAGTTTTAATTAAGATCAAGTGAAAATTTGTAGTTTTAATTAACTAAGTGTCTAATTTTTATCTTCTGAAAACAAGGTAAGTACAGTATGTCATTTGTTTGGTTTAATATTGCTCCTAGTTGCTGTAGATCTTAATTTACCATGTAAATCGGTCATAAGATGATAAACCTTTGTTATCTAACCTTAATGTTCTTGTTATGTTTGCTTAACAGACATTTTGAAGGCTTGAAAACGAACACAAAGCTTTGGCGAATATATCTAATTACAAAGAGCATGCACTGGTATAGCTTATTAACAGACGTTTATCGCAAAATCATCTCTCTCAACCTTTATTGTCGCGTGATTCTATAAAACTTGACATTACAAAATCCTCTCTTTCGCTTTTAGCAAGCATTTTACAAAAGTTTCATCCATGGGAACCAATCTTTTTGTTGTCCTCCCTTGTTACTGTCGCTGGATTAGCTGAATTCGCCTACATCAAATTCGTTCTTTAGTTTTACTTCAATTAAAATCAAATCTTTTTATTTTCGGATTGTTTTATCAAATCCTTTAGGGGAGTTAATTTGAATATAAGGGTTGGGGAAGTAGTTATGGTGTGTCAATCAGCTGGACAAACAACATTTCGGTCTTTGAAACATTTAAATGGAACCGCTGGGAGCGCCACCATAATCGTTAAAGTTATCGCATGCTTTCAACCTCTCCAAGATTGCCAGGTATGTTATTATTATTATTAATTATTTATTTTTTTAAATAAATCTTTTAATGAAAGCATTGGATTCTAAATAACTCTATGATGTTCATTGTTGGCTTTGAATTGTATTCTAAAATAACTTTATTATGATGATGGTGATCGTTGGAATAATATGAATATGAATCTTATTTATTTATATTCTGTGCTTATTCTTTTCAGGCCGAATACTTTCGCCATTTGCTTAAACCTGTAACGTAGTTCTGTTTTTCTTTCCGCGATCAAGATAGTCTGGTTTATTTTTTAGTTTTCGTAATTTTTAGAAGTTTTCAGAAATCTATATAACGCCCACATACTCGCTAATTACCTGGTAAGTCTTTCAATGTTCAACTCTGTTATAAAGTTTGATTCTTTTGCATCACATTTGGTATTGTTGGTATCCTTATCAAAGTAAAGTTCCCTTTCAGGTGATTTGTTCAACTGAATGGAAGACGGTTTTCATTCTTGGTTTCGAGAGCAACAAAACTATTTGGGATCACCACCAAATACGAATTTATCGAGTACCCAATTCGGTTTAGGGCCTCGAGCTACCACTGTCCCAACTTTTCGGAATATGGTTTCATCACCTGTACGCCAAGAACCCTGTGGTTGGTTCTATGGCTTGCCTAGATACCGTCAGGGTATGCTCCCTTTGGTCAACAACTCTACTGCAAAAGAAGTCAAACAACAACTTCAAATATCAAGCCCCAATGTGGATCTAGATATGAACAGGGTACAAAAGAAGTTTCTCGTGTTTGATCAATCCGGTGATCAAACGACTATGATTTACACATCGGGTGTTGGTCAACAGTTTCCTTCCTTGGATTACCCAAAACCACAATGTAGACCACCCCTGGCTCACGTTGATGAGCATGTTATTGAAGATGATGGAGATGCTTCAAGTAGTAAAATGCACGAGGATACCGAGGAGCTTAATGCATTGTTATACTCCGATGATGATGATGATGATGATGAAGATGATGACGATGATGAGACGAGTACTGGCCATTCCCCTAGTTTAATGATGAGGTTCGTCGAACAAAAAATGGAAACGGGAAGTGGTGAAGAAGAGGAAGTTGCAAGTTCCGATGGGCCTACGAAAAGGCGTAAACGAGAGGACGAAGATAAAACTGTAAATTCATTCGAGAACACTGCAAGCTCGGGAGAATCTGGAATTAACTGCTCTGGGAATGATAGAAATGAAGTGTTTGAGGAGGAAGTTGGTAATTTTGAATATGGTAACAAGAGACTAAAAACAGAGAAGATGAAGGAGACCATAAAGTTGATTCAGAATCTGATTCCGGGTGATAAAAATGGCAAGAATGCCGTTATGGTTATTGATGAAGCTATCCGTTACTTAAGAAGTTTAAAGGTTAAGGCAAAAGCTTTGGGGCTTGAATCTCTCTAAGATGTGAATGGTACTTGTACATTATGCTTGTTATATAGTATCGGTTAAACGAAGAAGTTGGTAATTCTGATATGGAGTAGTAATGAAGGTCAACATTTGATTATAAAGTTTTCATATTCATATATATGACAAAATAAAGCTTTGAACCTATCAAGGAGGTCCTCAAGTGATTATACTTGAATGCATTGGATGGAAATTTAGGCAAATTAGTGTGTGTTTGTTTGCGTAAGTAGCATTTGGTATGTTTTAGTTTTGTGGTTGATGAATATCAGATTTGGGCATAAAGATTTAAAATATCTGGGAGACAGGGTTAAGAAGCCATCAAGACATGCTCAAGTGGTTTCTTTAATGATGGGTGCAATGCAGTTTGTTAGTGATTATATATATATATATATATATATATATATATATATATATATATATATATATATATATATATATATATATATATAACTACTGTGTTAGGCCGAAGAATCCGATAAATTTCATATATGGTTATGATGAAGGGGTTTGATTAAGAACTTGGGCATAAAGTTGGAAGCTTTGTGAAGAAAAAGTTTAGAACCATGAAGGCATCCTCAGGTACTGTGATAAGAAAAAATTAGTATTTTGACAGATGTGTCATGTATAATTTTATGGAAAATTTGATAATTGTAATGTGGGGTTTGTGATGAAGATTAAGAGTGAGGGATAAAGTTGAAAGCTTTGTGAAGAGAAAGGTTAAAACATGCTCAAGTGTTTTCTTGAATAATGGATGGTGATCATTAATGTGAACCACCTTGTGTAGGAACGATTTGGTAATATCTATATGGGGCAAACGGACATTTGTTTGTATTTGAACATTGATACTTTGTGTTTGTTTGACTTAAATGTTTGTTATATTTTTGGTTGATCAAATGTATTCTCGTTAATGTTTAAATCCAAGGTGAATACTGGTCTGTACGGATGAGTATTTCAAACGTACGAATCACTTTTTTGGATGACACGGTCCGTACAAACTAGAAATACATATTTATGTACGGATTAGATATCACACCCTATAAGTATAAATAGAGGGCTTCGGGTTTTATCTCAAGGTTACACAACTCTATCCGTATTCATTCACTCCCAGCTATCTATCAAGTTTTTTTGACGATTTCTAGCCCTAAAACGTTTATTCTTCTGTGAATTTATTAGTGTTTATTTTGGTTTTTGATTAGAAAATTTAATATTGAGGATTCCACACATAATATTTAAATAAACAATTGATTTATTTTGTTAAATCGATCATACAAATTGGTATCAAAGTTTTTACTTTTTTTTGGGTCAAAAATCATTGTTTGGAAAAGTTAGTTTTTTATAAGTTTTTGATATAATCATCAAAGTTAAGATTTTTATGTTAAAAACTTGTTTTTTCTCATGTTTTGTGTCATAAAAGTGTTTTAGAACTTTCAAAACGTAAGTTTTTACTTCTAAAACTGAGTGCTTATGAAAGTTGAAATTACACATAACGGCAACAATGTTAAATCCAAATTTAGAATCCTTGTCCAAGGTTATCTTCTTTCCAGTTGTCCTGATAAAGTCCTTGGCTTATCTTAAGGTATTGACCATGGTCCACATTATGTCCATCTTCCTCCTTCCATCCTTATCAGTTTGTTCATAATCTTCGTTTGTCAGATGACAAATTCCGACTTGACTTGCCAGTAGATGATCATATGAACTCATAAGTGTAGACACTATAGCCAGATGATCCTTTACATCGTCTGTAGTTCCTTAATTGCAGTTGTCGATCTTAATCGTTGCGGTATAAGCTTCAATAACTACGTGTTGGTTCTGGAAATAGCCACATCTACCATTATATCCAGAATGAGTTGGACCAAAATTTGACACATGCCCTGAAACTCGTCACATTAGCAGTCTGAAGTGGAGCATGGGCAGGTGTGGTAAAAGCGGGAAATCGAGTAAAACCATAATAATATAGAGACGGATCTTGAACATGGTTGTTTTTTCTTTTCACACATCTCAATTTTCGGATTCTTGAGCTCTTATCTTGGTCACAAAGTCATTTATGTCCATGTCAACTAGAGTATCACTATTCTTCAGAACCATGATATATGGAGTCTAGCTTGCAGACAAAGCATCCACTAAACCCAGAACAATCTCCTCATTATTCAGCTCAACATCATGAACATTCAACTCACTAAACAAATAATAATATATGTTTATAACATCATAAAGTGACTCATTCTTCATGCAGGTAAAGTTGTCCAATTTGTTTATCCGTGACGTTGCTTTCATTGCCATTTCCTATAGCTGCTTGGATGTTTTCCATTTCTTAAACTGATGAAAGATTTCCCTCGACATTTCCTGACATATACTGGCACAAGCTTTCTTCTGAGTTTCATAATTTTTTCTTTGAGCTTTCTCCATGCTCTCAGGTGGAATCAAAGCACCAATCTCAGTTCTGGGTTCCATGTATCCATATATAATCATGTGCCACATTCTTGTATCTAACCCCTGAATGTGAATTTGAAAACGTGGTTTTTAGTGGGGATATTCAATCAATAGAGGATAAACTTGGGACCTTGTTAGAGTTACTCACACGTTTGCACTTAGAGAAGAGCTTACATATTAGCTTGTTGAGTGAGCGAGTGCCAATTCAGCATATGTCATTGTTAAAAACATAAAACTTTTCTGTAAAACTGATACGTACATATGTGTGACTAAAACGTACGGATGGGAAAACTTAAATGTTGGAATAAACTGACACTAGTACGTACAGATGTGAGAGTGATACGTACGCATGTCTAAACTGGTACGTACCGATGTATAAACTGATACGTATATGATGAAACGTTTTGGTCATATTGATGGAATGACTCCTACATACCGTAGCCGACAGAAACCAAACCTGAGCTAGACTTAAGATGACCATATTTGCCCTTATGTTTATATTTGTTAATATATGTGCTTTTATTTTAAATATTTGTTTAATGTTATCTGATTGTTTGGTTAAGACGAGTTTGTGACAAGGGTCACAGAACATGTTTGTTTATTTAATTCGAACTTCGTTAGTGCCGCCTAATTAAGTACGAAAGATATTAGATAACTGGTAAATACCCGTGTGTTGAGGGGTATGAGTTTTAACCCACGTAAGTGTAACTTATGAGCTCATTTCTTCCAAAAACTTCTCTCTCTCTCTCTCTCTCACACACACACACACACACTCTCTTTCTCTCTCTCCCGTACCTAACATCTTCAACCTCTTGAAACCCTAATTCTCTAAATCTCGATTTGAAGTCTGATTTGTATACTTAAATCGTTCCTTGTGTTTTTGTGATTCTAACAAGGTACGAATTGTGTGATTTCATCTCCATATTTATGAATTAAATGGGTTTTTAGTTAGGTTTTTACAAAAGTGAGATTGATGTCAAAATTGTTGGAATTTGAAGTTGTTTGTGCTAAAATCCTGTGGGTTTATGGCTTATGATGATTTATAAACAACATTTGTAGGGTTTTTTTTGGTCAAAATCGAGTCCAAGATCGAGATTTGGTGATTTTGGAGCAAAACCCGTAACTTTGCTGCTTGTGCGGCTCAAGAACACAGTCGGCCGATTGTCTCTAGACAGTCGGTAGTTTGTCTCTGGACAGTCGGTAGTTTGTCTTTTGGCGGACAGTCGGTAGTTTGTCTCTGGACATTCGGTAGTTTGTGTAGACAGTGGGTCGACTGTCTATGACAGACTACCGAAATGGGCAGTTTGGGAAAATTTTATGAAAAGTGTCAGATTTTAGCCGTTATGTTGCTCGTATGTCTAATTTTGATTGGAGCACTATACTAACTTCGTTTATATTGTTCTCATGTGATAAGAACAAGGAAGAAGCTCAGAGTTAGATAACTGAGCTGTTGATGATAATCGTGGAGTGAGTCTATCTCCGGATAGAATTTGAGTAGCATGTCATGCTACTGTGATTAACTCTTTTACCATGCTTTAATTCAGTGATATTTCCATGTTTAAATAATGGTTGCCATGCTAGTTAGATGATTGTGTTGGTTAACAATCCAATAATATAATTCAAAAGTTAATCACTTTATTTTGATGATAACATAAAAGACTTAAGTGCTTAAACACGTGCAAGACGACACAAGTTCATAAGCCTACACAATCTCTAGCAGAAGACCAACGCATAATAATCAAATGGTTAAATTTAATACACGGCTGAATCACGGTCGACCGCCGGCCTGACCGTGGAATGCCCACCACAGTTTTGAACATTCACATTTTAAACGTGCACGTTTTCAGAAATAATGAATCCACGGTCGACCTCACGACTGACCGTGGATCGACCGCAGTTTCTTCTGTTACCATTTCCAACCATTTTGAGTTTGACCACTTTAAGGCATCTATAATTTACAAAATCTTTTTCAGTATGCTTAGAATAGTTGCCTTTTTTGTTTTCAAAATAGTTTTGAACTAAAATATGTTAATCTTGATTAATCACACCTAATGACATCTTAATGACAATTTAACTTGAAATAAGGTTAAACACATAAGTGTTACATCCTCTTACACCTTATTACATAATGTTATTTAAACTATCAAGACATACTAATAATGGTCATTAAAGTCCCAATTAAAGAGAGCTCTCCCATTACTATTAAGTACCTTTTGTATGTATGTAAGTGTAATTAGTTCAAACTTTTCAAAGAGCTTCAACTAGATTCAAACAAGTTCATTGAGTTGTAACACGGTTCCAATGGACAAGATCCTTTCATCAAAAAAAAAAAAAAACAAAATTAAAGAGTTGGGTAATGAAGTTTACAGGCTAATGATTTGTCAAGAGACAAAAATCTGCATTTGCCTTATTGGGAATCAATGACAATGGTCGCAATGGGCTTTCCTCTTTTACAAGCACATGCATGTCAACCTCCATGCATATGTCCAAGATCAAAGGGGTAATGAAGTTAATTTCAAAGGTTTTTGGCATCTCATTGCAGCCATTCAATAAGGGAAAGTGACAAAACTCAAGGACAAAAACAGCTATAATTTAAGAGTTCAGAACCTACACGGTCGAACCACGGTCAACCGTGAGGTGAGCCGTACAACGCGCTGTCAGTTTTCTCTTTCCTATATAATCCAAGCCTTGTGCATTTGAAGACTCACCTCTTGCACTTATACTTTCATATATTCTATGAATTCATTCAAGTCTTATACTATTGTAATCTTTAGAGTGATTCTAGCAAGAGTGATTGTAAGCTTAGATGTAAGTTTACTTGTAAACTATCTTTTTAAAGTGATCTAGAAGTTAGTTGTAATTTCACTAGGATTAGAGCATTAGGGTCTTGTGGTAAGAGCATTTGGTGATTGTGAATTCTTCAACGGGACGCAAGGGTTCATAAGTTGCGGCTTATCGAAGGGCTAGTGTTGTATCCGGACATTCCACCGAGTTTGGAGTATCATAGCAAAGAAAAATCTCAATTCGTAGAATTGGGGAGTGGATTAAGGAAGATTAGTTAACGTCTTCCCGAACCACTATAAATCTTTGTGTTTGTTCTCTTATCCCTCATCTTTACTTTCATACATATATTACTTGTGAACAAACAACTCAAATCGCACTATAGTAACTTCAAGTTCTAAACCGGCAAAGAATTTTTTCAAAATCGTTAAAAATCGACTAAGTAACTATTTACGCCCCTCTAGTTACTTACAAATTGCATGCTTACTGTGATTGTGTGATATTATGTGCGTAATGTATTTGGCAACAGATGGGCCGGAGGAGGCTGGGGACTCATAACCAGGCCTGAGGAGATTATAGTCCATATGAGGTCAACCTAGTCTGAGGAGGTTGGGATAATTTCCGTTGTCGGTATATTGATTCGGCAGGAAAGGACTATCGGTAGACACTAGCCCGATCAGCTAGGTGTCATGTGCCCGTACAAGCCACTGATCCTCGTATTGTCTTTATTTGTGTGCTAGTTGGTAGATAGCATGTTTATGGTGTTGTTATTTGCATGCGTGATGTTTAAGCTATGTCTGTTAGATAGATTCCATTTACTTAGCGTTATGTTAATCCCTCACATTTCCACCCTTGCAGGTTTAGGTACTGCTAGTTAGGACGGGTGCAGGTGTTGAAGACATGTTTGACTCATAAACTCTGATGTGGACTTTTGCGAGATGTAATTTGTAAAAATTAATGCCGTTTGTAAACGTTAAACGTGGTGACGTGGATTTATGTAATAATGTGACTATTGTTGTGTTTAATAAATTAATTTCTTTCGCTGTGATTTAAAAAAAAAAAAGATGACTGGTGTTACACGTACGGGTAAAATAATGATGCGTACAGATGTAATAGTTGATCCATATGGTTGTAGTTCTACTACATAAACAACTACAGTAACTATGGTTTGTGCTCCAAATCGATCTAGCATTCAATTTTTGAGGTAAAAACTTAAACACTTACTTTATGAGTTTTTGAGGTAAAAACTTAAACACTTACTTTATGAATGTTTTAGAACACTCTTAGAACACAGAACCATGAACAAAAACATTTTAATGTACAAATCTTAATTTTAATGATTATATAAAAAACTTATCAAAAAACTAACTTTTCAAACAAGTTTTTGACAAATAACGATTGAAAATTAATACCAAAGTGCTGATACCAATTTTTAGGAGCGATTTAACATAACAAATCAATCGTTTATTTCAATATTGAGTGTGAAATCCCCAATATTAACTTTTTTACCAAGAACCAAAACAAACACTAATGGATTAACAAAAGAATGAACATTTTTCGGTTAGAAATTGATATGAATACTTGCTTATAAAATAAGCTAAGACCTTATGAAAGTTGAAATTTCATTATTTTATTATCTACTTCAAGTAGCTTATGTCATAGCTTATTTTTTTGATAAGATTTTGAATAACTTCCTATCAAACAATGCATTACCTTTTGCTTATTATAAAAAATATGCTTAAGCTTCTATAAGCTTGTGTGACAAACACAACCATAGTAGATTTCGAAAATTTACTAAACATCTAGAATGATCTAACGGTGGTAGCACGAGAGAGGAAACTTTCAAACCACTATAAATCATTCTAAAAGATGGTAATGATAATTTTGGTCCCAAGCCATGTAAGGTCTTTGATGAGTGTCTAGAGGTGGATCTGGTGGAGCTAGTTTTTGTGCATACATGGAACAAGGAGGTCGAAGGCAATAGAATAGACCGTGTTTTCATGAAATAATGGAACAAAGAGGTAGTTGGCAACACAATAGATTGTGTTTTCATGAAATAAATCAAGGAAGTTTAAAATAAAGCATTGAAAGAATGAAGTAAATCGGTATACGGAAAGATTGATCGAGAAATTGAGGACTTTAAAATGGAGGCATCAAATTGGAAATTGAAGGCGGAGGAAAGAGAACTAGATGATAGGGAACTGACATGTTGGTTTGAATCAAAGAAGAACTGATTGGAGAAAGATAAAGTAAAGGCTAGTATGATGAAACAAAAGGCTACAATTCGTTGGATACTGGAAGGTGATGAAAGTACAAGATATTTTCACTCAACTATTCGGATGATACTTACTAAAAATAACAATTGAGGTATCTTGTAGTATAGTGGGGGGAATGAGAAACAGAATGATATAAAGGATGCTGCTTACCTACCACCGTTTTTAATCTCGTTTTAAAGAACATTTAGTGAACATGCCGAAAGTGGGTGATATCACCTGATGATGCACATAGTCTTGAGCTACCCTTTGATAGTGAGAGACTTCGGAAGCAATCAAGGAAAGAGGAAGCTCTAAGGACTCGGGTCCCTGCGTAGTCTAGAATGATTTTGTTGATGAAATCATGTGGTTTGGGATTCATGGTGAGATCTCAAAATTATTTAACTCATCCTTTATGACATTAATCCCTAAAAAGTCAGAGCCCCTTGATTTTTGCAACTATTGACATATTACCTCAAATGAGAGCTATTACAAGATTGTTGTAAAGCTTCTTTGCGTCCGTCTTAAAAAGGTGGTCCCTAATTTAATAGGTGTTGAACCAAGTGCCTTCATCAAATGTAGGTACATTCTTAATGGAGCACTAATAGCAAATGAGACGCTCGATCACCTTAGGCTCGATAAGAAGAAAAGTATAGTCTTTAAAGTAGACTTTAAGAAGGCATTAGATTGCTTGATTTAGACTTCCTTGATGAAGTAATGTCATTCATGGGATTTGGCATAACATGGAGGAGATGGATTCGTGTTTGCCTTAAATCGGCCTATATCTCCATCCTAGATAACGGGGCACGAACAAATGAATTCTTATTGGGAAGGGGTGTTCGACAAAGGGATCCACTTTTACCCTTTCTTTATATTATTGTGACGGAAGGTCTAAATTTACTCACCAAAACTTCAATTGAGAGGTGACTATATACGGGGTAAAGTTTGGTAATGATGATGTGTTGAACTTGCACCTACAAGATGCATATGATGTTATTTTCTTCGAGGAATTGAGTAAGACCAATATTTACAACCTCACGAAACTACTCCAATGTTTTGAGATGAATTTCAGACTAAAAGTTTATTAACATAAAAGTCATATTTTCAGTGTTGGCGTAAACAATGATGAGGTGAATGTTATGGCTTTGAGATTAGGTTGTAATGTTGGATCTTTACACTTAATTTATCTCATGTTACCCATTGGAGAAAGAATAAACAAAGCGATTAATTGGGCACCTGTTGTTAAGAGATTCCAAGATAAAGTTTCGAAATGGAAAGCACGTTTGATGTCGTTTGGTGGGCGATTAACTCTTGTGAAGGTTGTTCTTACTAGCTTACAGTTATACTTTTTATCTATTTTTCGTTCCTGGCGTGCGTACTAAAAGAACTTGAGCGTGTGAGGAGTGAATTCTTTTATGGTAGCATGGAATCGGGGAAAAAATATTTTAGGTCAAATGGGATAAAATTCTCTTACCGTATAGGGATGGGGGACTAAATTGTGATGCCCCGTACAAAATTAACGTGTAAGGATCATCAACAACAGGTCCATCACAAGGTTACAACACTATATGCTATTTTAAAACAAGTTGCATTCATAAAAGATAGCGTTTTACAAAAGATAGCATGCTTCTACGAATAGGAAGCGTTAATACAAGTACGTGACACGAAGGTCATTACAAAGCCATTGTTCAAATGTAACATAAGTTTTGAATGCAAAGTAAAAAGTTCCATGTTTGAGACGTCTCTAAATAAGCAGCCGAAATCTAACACCGAGAGTCTAGTACAGCGGAAGCAACATAAGCACCTGAGAAATAACATGCTTAAAAGTCAACACGAATGTTGGTGAGCTATAGTTCGATTGTAACAATAATGAAATGTAGGCCACGAGATTTTGTATTCAAAACTGTATGAAAAGTATATGCTTAACCGTGGGCACTTGGTAACTAACTAAACGTAAATATCACCCCCTAAAAGTACACTTGGCGAGTGCGTAAGTTTACGAAGTATTAAACACCCGTTAAATGCTAGCGCGACTAGCCCGAGTGGGGATGTCAAACCCTATGGATCCATATCTAAGATTCTCATTCACCGGTTCAAAAACCAATGACTAAACGTTACCGAGCTAAGGGGAAAGTTTATGCCGTTATATAACCCACACATATATAAAGTTTAAGTACTCGTGCCAAGTAAGTAAAACATAAAAAGCGCATGTATTCTCAGTCTCAAAAATAGTTGAAGTAAAAAGGGAGCTATAACTCACAGTGATAGTGCAGTAAAATCGGTACGAATAAGTAAACGAGTAAGTCGGTTCGAAAGGTCGTCAGCCTAAGTCAAAAGTTACTAAGTCAGTAAATCGTCCCAAAAGGTTTATAAATAAATAAATTAAGTCTTAAGTATCACCATCATCATCATCATCATCATCATCATCATCATCATCATCATCGTACGTAAAAAGTAACGTAAGTTTTCAATCAAGAATAGAGATCGAAATAAGGGTTGACTACGTTCAGCTGTTACGACCTCTATATAAACTGAAATGATGCGCGGGCAGTGGCCAAGGCTCCGTATGTGAGTCCTTTTACTGCTTTCCGATTTTCAGATCCGAAATCAATGTCGCTTGGCCGTGGCGACGGTCCAAGCTCGAGTAGGTCAGAATTTTCAGCACGTCGTTACAAGGGCGTAGTGACTTTCGGAAGGCTATAAATCCTAAACCGTATGTCGGATTAAGACAAGTCTTAAATGAAAAGTCATCCAATCAAACCGAACTATCTATAAATCAACTTTTCCAGAAGCCCAGGGGCCTGATCAGACCTTGAAAAACAGAAAACAAGTGCTCCGGTGGGATTCTTGGTGTTTGATGCTCATCACGGTTCTCATCCTTGATGCGTGTAAGCTTCAAGTGTACAACTCTTGATTGTTTTAGCATCACTTTAACCAAGGTTTAACCATCAACACCCAAAGTTAAGACTAAGAAATAAAACACAACTCATGTGAGAGTTTGAGCAAGGTGATGAACCAAAGTTACATCAATTTCTTAGTTTTAACACAAGTACAATTTCTATTAAGCTATAAACTTTGAATCAAACTAAATAAGCAAGACCTTAAGCTATAGAACTTAGATCTTAGCTAAATATTAAAGACCTTAGAATACAAAGTCTAGATCTCATGTTCTTGGTGAATCCCTAAGTCATAACGCTTAGACTTTTAACTTTTACACAACTATAAGTTATGAAACTTAGATCTTGTAAAGTAATATGAACACAAGCTAATGAACTTTTGTTTAAACAAAGTAGAAGACCATAAGTTACACAACTTAGATCAAATAAAAAAATGAAACCCTAAGCTAGAGAGCTTGGATTCCTAACAACACTTATGAGATCTCAAGCTAGTAAGCTTGTATCTTTTGTTTCAAGAAAACACAAGTCACAAAACTAAAGTACAACAAATTAAAGAAGATCATAAGTTAGTAAACTTGGATCTTTAACTAACTTTTTGTAGAAACATCAAGCTAGTAAGCTTGTATTTTAAACTTTCTTGAAGATCCATAAAATAAAGTGTTGGATCTACAAGTTACATGAAGATCATAAACATGAGTTTTGATCTTTTAACACAATTAAAGAGATCTTAAGTTTGTAACTTAGATCTAACAAGATTATGAAGATTCAAAGCTCAAAAGCTTGAATCCTTCATGTTCTTGAAGATTCTTCAAAACAAAGTTGAATCTTACGAGAGTAATGAAGATTCAAGTTACAAAACTTGAATCTTTGTTCATGATGATGATGATTCATGAATTAAAGTAAGAAAAGAAAGAAAAAGAAATCAAGAACTTACAAGTTCTTCAAGTAATTTAAAGAGAAAACTTTAGAGTGAGAAAGTAGAGAGAAGTGTGTGTTTGAGCAAATGAATGAAGTGTGGGTATTTAACAAAGAAAGAAAAGAAAAGAAAATTAAATGATGGTGAGGGTGGGGTGGGGTGGTGGCCGACGGTTTGGGAGCAAGAGGGGAGGGGGGCATTTTGGTCTCATGTGGTGTGGTCCATGGTGGTGGTACATGGAGATGTTGACATGTTGGGTGGTTTGAGACATAATGAAAGCCTTGGTACATAAGCATGCAAGTTAGTTGTCTCATTATTTACATGGGCTAATTATGATTACATGGGCTAATTAATCCATTAAGTAGTCCACTAAGTTGAGTAGGTTGGGCCATGGAAGTCCATTAAAGTGTTAAGTCCATTAAGGTAACTAGTAAGCATTAGTAAACACTAAGCATAATTAAGGAACCATAAAGCCAAGTAATGGTCGTAAATAAGTAACAATTATGTTTACGTAGTCATAATATTCCAATTATGACAAAAGTTTAACGTGTACCAAGTACGTAGCTCGCTTTAAACAATAAGTGACACTAACGGTCGTAAATGCATTCAAGGATCATGTTAAGCAACTAAGTACTTAAAAACACGTTGTAAGGCATTAATGAAAGTAATTAACATAATTAATGATCCCAGAATAAAATCTAAATTTGTACGCATAAATACGCAGTTTCGTGAAAGTAATAAATATAATTAAAAGTCAAAAAAGTCGGGTCGTTACATTACCCACCTGTTAAAGAAAATTTCGTCCCGAAATTTAAGTTGAGGTAGATGGTGGAGTCGGGAAAAGGTGAGGATACTTCTGCATCATCTGATACTCTCGCTCCTAAGTAAACTCAGGTCCTCGTTTTGCATTCCATCGGACTCGGACGATCGGAATCTTGTTATGTTTCAAGGTCTTGACCTCACGGTCCATAATTTCAAGGGGTTCTTCCACGAAGTGGAGTTTGTCATCAATCGTAAACTCATCGAGAGGGATGAGAAGTTCTGGTTCAGCAAGACATTTCTTCAGATTCGACACGTGAAAAGTAGGATGAACGGAGCTCAATTGTGTCGGAAGATCCAAACGGTAAGCAACGGGTCCAATACGCTCCAAGATTTCAAAAGGACTAATGTATAGCGGATTTAACTTTCCACGCTTTCTAAAATGCATTACACCTTTCCAAGGTGCTACTTTCAACATTACGCGGTCACCCACTTGGAATTCGAAATCTTTACGTTCAAGGTCGGCATAGCTCTTCTGGCGATCACGGGCCGTCTCGAGCCTCGCTTGAATTTGAAAAATCTTCTCAGTTGTTTCATGAACGAGTTCGGGTCCGGTGATTTGTTTTTCACCCACTTCGGCCCAACAAATAGGAGAACGATACTTGCGGCCATATAACGCTTCGAAAGGTGCGGCATTAATACTCGAATGATAGCTGTTGTTGTAAGAAAATTCGGCTAGCGGCAAAATGCTTTTCCAAAGCTTTTCCGAAATCAATAACACAAGCACGCAACATGTCCTCCAAAGTTTGAATCGTGCGTTCACTTTGTCCGTCGGTCTGCGGGTGATATGCGGTACTCATGTCGAGACATGTTCCCAAAGCTTCTTGTAAGGAACGCTAAAATCTAGAGGCGAAACGGGCATCTCGGTATGAAATAATCGATACGGGCACACCATGACGAGATACAATTTCCTTTATGTATAGTTGAGCGAGTTTTTCCATCGTATCAGTTTCTTTCATGGCTAGGAAGTGAGCAGATTTGGTAAGACGGTCAATAATAACCCAGATGGTATCGTATCCGCCCACCGTCTTTGGTAGTTTCGTAATGAAGTCCATTGTTATCCTTTCCCACTTCCATTGCGGGATTTCGGGTTGCTGAAGTAACCCGGATGGCCTTTGAGGTTCGGCCTTAACCTTTGAACAAGTCAAACACTTCCCAACGTAAGTAGCAACATCCTTCTTAAGATTTGGCCACCAATACCGTTCCTTGAGATCATGGTACATCTTACCGGCTCCTGGATGAATCGAATATCTTGACTTGTGGGCTTCGTCTAGGATGAGGCTTCGTAAATCCCCATAGCTAGGCACCCAAATTCTTCCGGCGAAATATCAGAGTCCAGTCTCCTTAACCTCGAATCGAGAGACGAGAATGTTCAAATGTTCATGAGAAATATTCTCCTCTTTGAGAGAATCATCTTGGGCTACTCGAATTTGGCTATTGAGATTCGAATGGATGGTGATATTCAAGGCTCGGACACGAAGACGTACCATTCTTTCCTTTCGGCTCAAAGCATCGGCTACAACATTTGCCTTGCCAGGATGGTAACGAAGTTCACAATCATAGTCGTTCAGCGTCTCGATCCACCGTTGCTGTCTCCTGTTCAGTTGTTTCTGATCGAATATGTGTTGGAGGCTTTTGTGGTCGGTGAAGATAGTGCTCTTAGTTCCATAAAGGTAGTGTCTCCACAGTTTGAGCGCAAAGAAGACAACTCCAAGTTCGAGATCGTGCGTTGTGTAATTTCGCTCGTGAATCTTCAGTTGACGAGAGGCATAAGCAATAACTTTCGTCCATTGCATCAATACACACCCAAAACCAGGTTTCGAGGCATCGCAATACACAACAAAATCATCACTGCCTTCAGGAAGGGATAAGATAGGAGCGGTGGTTAATTTCTGCTTCAGGGTTTGAAATGCCGACTCTTGTTCGGTTGTCCAAACGAACTTCTTCCCTTTGTGAGTCAATGCGGTTAATGGACGTGCAATCAGAGAGAAACCTTCAATGAACCTTCGATAGTAACCGACGAGACCTAAAAATTGGCGGATATGAGTAGGAGTAGTGGGAGTTTCCCACTTGCTGATGGCTTCGATCTTTGCTGGATCGACTTTGATACCTTGATCACTTACGACATGGCCAAGAAATTGAACTTTCTTCAACCAAAATTTACACTTGGAGAATTTGGCATAGAGTTTCTCTTGTCTTAAGAGCTCAAGCACGAGTCGGAGATGTTGTTCGTGTTCTTCTTCGCTTTTAGAGTAGATTAGGATATCATCTATGAAGACGATAATGAAGTTGTCTAGGTATGGCTTGCATACACGATTCATGAGGTCCATAAACACAGCAGGTGCATTAGTTAAACGAATGGCATCACAAGAAACTCATAATGACCATATCACCCTCAACTGGTGATAACCGGATCACAAATCGATCTTAGAGTAAACGATGGATCCTTGCAGCTGATCAAATAGGTCATCAAACCTGGGAAGGGGATACCGATTCTTGATCAAATAGGTCATCAACTTGTTGAGTTCACGGTAATCAATACACATGCGGAAAGATCCGTTCTTCTTCTTTACAAATAAAATAGGTGCGCCCCAAGGTAAAGAGCTTGGTTGGATAAATCCACGGTCTAACAGTTCTTGTAGTTGACTCTGCAACTCTTGCATTTCGGAAGGTGCAAGTCGATAAGGTGCGCGAGCTACAGGTGCGGCTCATGGTACTAAATCAATCTGAAACTCTACAGATCTTGGTGGGGGTAATCCTGGCAGTTCTTCTGGAAAGAAGTCGGGAAATTCGTTCACAATTCGTACATCATCTACGCTTTTCTCCTCCGTTTCTAACTTCTTTACATGTGTTAAAACAGCAAAACGCCCTTTTCTCATTACCTTTTGTGCCTTCATGCAACTAATAAGGTTCATGTTTGGGCTACATCTCTCTCCGTGTTGAGTCCCCAAAGTAATTAAGGATTTAATTATGACAAAACTGTAATTTATTTGCACTAAAATGTTATGTGCAGCCAGCACAAGTTTGTTTATAGACAGCAAATATTACTGTGTCAAGTGTTCAGTATGCTGCCTAGTCTACCAGCACAAGGTAGAGTGTATTCTTTGAATCAGTACAGGATGAGTACTCAGCAATTCAAGAATATTAAGTGACTCAGCATAAGAAGAACCAGTAAACCTGGTAAGCAGCATACAACACATGATAGCCATGCTCCATTACAAGCATGGTGGTTTCCTAAGTGGTCTACATCAATTGTACTATTCAACAGAAGTCAAAGACAAAGTTGAACAGGAAAGGACACGCGTCGGCGGTTGACAAGTGACCTTATAAGACCACGTGGGAATGCAGAAGTTTAACGCATGTGTAGACATGTGCTATACTTTGTCAATGCCTAGGGAACACAATATTCTATTTGTTTAAACAAATAGTGGTGCCAAACCAAATTGGAGTATTCCTACAAATAGCTACCAAAGAGGAAAGAGGAGAGCATGCTTTCTGATGTAGTTGTCCCCACAAGTACAGACATCCTATGTACCAGTGGACAATAGAACCGTTACACGGTCAATAGGACTACTATAAATTGTTGTATCCACTATTGTAACAACTAGTGGTGTGAGTTTATTTATTCAGAGTCCAAAACATGTAATAGCTTTAAGTTTATCCTCATAGCTATACTTAGGTAAATCTGTATCAACCAACTATCATTCCGCCAAGGATAGTTGTAATTCTTTGTGATTTAATCAATAAAGAATAAAAGTTGAAAAATTACCTTTGACTCTATTTATATTACATGTTTGAATACTAAACAGTGTTTAATTGGTTAGTTAATTAAAAGAAATTGTATTCACCCCCCTCTACAATACTCCTGTTGTTAATCAAGGGACCAACAACTGGTATCAAAGATTCAGTCTTGATAATTTAATATCTTAGATCTGAATTCTCTCATGGCTGCATACTCAAATACAGCTTGTCTTGAAAATGGCTCATCCAATAGACCATCCAAATTTGATGAAGATGAGTATGAAACTTGGAAGGCAAGGTTCATGCTTCACCTGGAGTCTATTGACCCATTTATGCCTGGTATTGCCACAGATGGTCCATTTGTCCTAACTGAGATTATTGATAGCATCCCAGCTACTGCTGACACTCCTGCCGTTCCTGGCATAGAGGTTATTCTCACTCCAGCCAGATGAGATGCTGAGGACAAATGTCGTGTTGGACTTGACCCTAAGATCAGAACTCTATTAGCTATAACTGTGACGACCCAGAAATTTTTGGCCAAATTTAAACTTAATCTTATTATGATTTCGACGCGATAAGCAAAGTCTGTTAAACTGAGTCTCAAAATTTTTGAACTGTTTTCATGAATTCATTTAACCTCGACCATTCTCGACGATTCACGAACAACTATTTGTAAATAGATATTTAAATATATATATATATATATATATATATATATATATATATATATATATATATATATATTTATATAATAACTTGAAATGATACTAATCTATTGTATGAAATTGTTGTTATAAATAATTATGTAAAAGAATATACTAAGTAATGAAATTATTATATATATATATATATATATATATATATATATATATATATATAATATTAAATTTATTTGTTTAAAGATATATAATTAGTAAATTCATTTATGTAATAAAACTTGTTATTTATAATGCATATATATATATATATATATATATATATATATATATATATATACATATATATTGTATATTGAAAATGAATGATTTCGGGCTTAATTAGTAAACGTTGAAACACTCGGTTGTCTTTTCGCTAATGTTCATATAGATCTAATACGAGTTTATGAAGATTTAAAATAAAAGTTAAACTATAAATCGATTACGAAGATTTTAGGTTTGATAGAAATATTTTTATCTTTTTAAGTTTAAATTATAATACTCCGTACATATTATTTGGAACTGAAAATAAATATTAGACGCACCTTTTTGATCAGGTTTCATACAGTCAATGACCAGAATAAATAAATGGTCTTAATTTAAAAAATGGGGATTTTTCTGAATAATATTATATGTTAACTGTTTAGCGATGAACACGATAGTACCCTGCAATTTAAAACTGTCGGCAGTTTAATAGTTATAAACACCCGTGATATTTAACATTATGAATTGGGATTACTGTATTGAGTTTGTCCTTGTTGTCTTCATCATTTTATATATACATAAACATTTACATGAATTACATACAACTTATAACCTGCTCGATTAACCACCTCAAACCCACTTCTTCTTCTTCTTCTTCTTCTTCTTCTTCTACTTTATGTTCTTCTTCTTGATTACTCAACCAAACCAACCACCGATACAACCATGCTCATCCACCACCACCTCAAACCTCCATCACCTTCCAACCGCCACCATACCATCACCATCTCCTGTCATCACCATGAATCGACCACCACACCCTCTACCATTTTTTATCTCTCTTCTCTTTCTCGTCATCTCTCTTCATCGTGAACCCATCACAAACCAACACCACCTCTGGTTTAATGTTATTTTCTGTTTTATCTTTGTGAACACAACAAACCAACCCAAAACCACTTGTTTCTTAGACACTATGGCTACAAACCTCCTGGTTCTACTTCGAAACCCAAACACTACCATATAGCACCTGTGTTTTTCTATTTCAAAGCAAACTAAACCACCACCGCCACTATATTAATGTTACTATTGCCCGCTGTTACTCTCCAGCCTTCATAATCGACACTCAAAATCACCTGCAACTTCCTACTTCTTAATTCATGTTCGATTGAGCCCAAACCAAAAGACACAATTACTGCTACAGTATTTCTGTTTTAATCCTAGTTGAAACTTAACAATTATTCGATGTTATGTTTATGTTTTAATAAACCAAAGATCACCACATTTACCGTCTCCTGTGTTCACCATTAAACCACCACCTTCTCCCTTTTGTCCAGCCATAGTAGACCACCATCACAATACATCATCACCACTTAAACACCACCGAGAATCACCTACTTGATTACCTATTTTCATGTTTTCGATCAAGCATTCCCCAAACTCAAACCCGTTTAAACAATCACCAACAACCACTGGTATTACAAACTGCTGCTATACATTTTTTTGTGACTTTGATCGCTAGTTCACAAACCCAACACCATTTTTGCAGTCAATAGCCAACCCAAGAATTTAAATAACACGTTTTATTTTTTGGGCGATAACTAATAAAGCAACACCCACTTGTTGAATTATGATTAAAGTTTAAATATGTTGGAGCTGGATGATAATGATATGTTTGGCTGCTTGTTTTACTTTTAATCGAACCAATCATGGTATGGTGGACTGCATCGAATTAAAACCCAGGAAACCACGAACGAGTTTACAGATTTTAAAGGTTTGGGCTTCTGTTTGTTTATTAAACGGGCTGGACTTGTTACTTTGATTGAGTAGTAAATGTTTTTTGTTGGGCCGATGGACTGAAATCATATATATATATATATATATATATATATATATATATATATATATATATATATATATATATATATATATATATATATATATATATATATATATATATATATATATATATATATATTTGGGCTTTAGATGGGACAAGAAACCACTCAATAACAAATCTATTCGATCAGCTGTTTTGATTGATCCTGTTCTCGAACAAAACTCACACACGACACATACACTTGTTCTTAGAACTAAGGTATTACGATTAAGATGATTATGATACTGTTTGCGTGAGGTTGAGTGAAGTTGATGATAATTTTGTAATAATCATGGAAGGATGATGCTACATGATCATGAGTTATGATAACGATGAATGGCGATTATGATTCATGATGATGTTACGGTGTATATTGATGATCAGGAAATAATGGGTTTAATAATGAATGGTGATGCATGATAACGAGTAAAGATGATAAACATTTATGATGATGATGATCGATAAGATGATATTTTATAGGATTTAGTTTATGATTTAAATCATAAAAAGAAACAACAGAGCTTTGGTTAGGGTGTGGGTGGTTAAGCGAGAGGTCTCGTGTTCGAGTCCGGGTTGCGACATCTTTTTAGGAAGCTATTCTTTAAGGTAGTATACTTATTATTCAAATTATTATTATTATTATTATTATTATTATTATTATTATTATTATTATTATTATTATTATTATTATTATTATTATTATTATTATTAGTATTATTATTATTATTATTATTATTATTATTATTATTATTATTATTATTATTATTATTATTATTATTATTATTATTAGTATTAGTATTATAATTAAACATTATTAGTATTATTATTACTAACAATATCATTATTAGTATTATTCTTATTATTAATATGATTATCATTAGTAGTATTATTATTTTAAAAATTATTATCATTATCATCATTAGTAGTAAAATTATTATTATAGTTATTATTATTATTATCAGTATTACTATTATTATAATCATTATTACTAAAAGTATCACTATTTGTAAACTTATCTTTTTATTAAAGTTAGTATTAGTTTTATCATTATTATTATTATAATTAATATTACTAACTATAACTTTAGTTTTAAATATATTTCGTATATAAAATATAACTATATTTTTATGATCTTAAATTAAAAAGATAGATATTATAAATTAGATACAAACTTTAAATATATAGAAATATATATAATCAGTATACTACCTTTACTAATAAAATACTTTTTGTTCATTTACATTTTAATATAACTCAAATTTATTAAAAATGTTATCATATAAAAATTATGAGTATTTAAAATTATTAATACTAAGTACTTATCCAAAATATTTTAATAAAGTATATAATAGATTATTATGATAATTTAATAGAATATATATAAAATAAATATATTTAAGTAATTATTAATATTAAATTTAAATATCACAAGTATATTACTAATATCAAAATATATATTTATTTGAATATTATTATATGTGTTAATATACATACTTGATATAGGTTTGTGAATCCGAAGCCACGCCTGCGTTGTTCAATTTCGCCGTATGCATATTTTTAATACAAAATATCGTATAGTGAGTTTCATTACTCCCTTTTTAAATGCTTTTTGCAATATATATTTTTGGTACTGAGAATACATGCGTTTTTATAAATGTTTGACGAAATAGACACAAGTAATCGAAACTACATTATATGGTTGAATGGATCGAAACCGAATATGCCCCTTTTAGCCTGGTAATCTAAGAATTAGGGAACTGACCCCTAATTGACGCGAATCCTAAAGATAGATCTATTGGGCCCAACAAGCCCCATCCATTGTTGCGGATGCTTTAGTACTTCGAAATTTATCATGTCTGGAGGGAGTCCCGGAATGATGGGGATATTCTATATGCATCTTGTTAATGTCGATTATCAGGTGTTCAATCCATATGAATGATTTTTATGCATGATGTTTATGAGAAATGGAAATATGAAATCTTGTGGTCTATTAAAATTATGAAATGATTATTTATGATAAACTAATGAAGTCACCAACCTTTTGGTTGACACTTTAAAGCATGTTTATTCTCAGGTATGAAAGAAATCTTCCGCTGTGCATTTGCTCATTTTAGAGATATTACTTGGAGTCATTCATGACATATTTCAAAAGACGTTGCATTCGAGTCGTTGAGTTCATCAAGATTATTATTAAGTCAATTATAGTTGGATGTATTATGAAATTGTATGCATGCCGTCAACTTTCGATGTAAAGAAAGTTTGTCTTTTAAAAACGAATGCAATGTTTGTAAAATGTATCATATAGAGGTCAAATACCTCGCAATGAAATCAACTATTGTGAATCGTTTATAATCGGTATGAACGGGTCCTTTCAGTTGGTATCAGAGCGGAGGTTTTAGCGAACTAGGTCTTGCATTAGTGTGTCTAACTAGTAGTTGTTAGGATGCATTAATGATTCTGGACTTTGACCGTGTCTGCATGTCAAAAGTTTTGCTTATCATTTCTAGTTAGAAATCATCTGCTTATCATCCTTAGAAAATTACCTGCTTATCATTCTTAGTCTAGAAACGTTTTACTGCATTGACTACATGAATAGTGTATAGACAAAATTTATATCTTAGCACATCTGTAGACTTTTCTTGATAGCTTCCATAGATTCCTCCGTAACTTATGAGATTTTAGTATTATATATGCGTATGTAAATCATGTATTGCAGGGTACTAATCTACATCCTATAATCTTTTTCATATCGAAAATCTTTCATCTGATCGTACGAGATGGATCCCTCAACCAGTTTGAATTCCTCGGATTCCGACAGCTATTCCGATATGGATTTCCACTTGAACTCCGAAAGCAGTGTAACCGAAATGGATCAACCAATCAGCCATCATCAATTCTGGATGAATTGGGGATGGGTTCGTAGTCGACTTAATTAATGGAGACACGAAGAAGGCGATCCTTTCCACCAACCAAATTGCCCTCTTGACGAAGAACCCGTAGCACTTACCGGCGAACCAGTCCGAAACACCATTTTCGCCCTCATTTCTCGAATATCTTGCCACGATTATATTCTATCTAAAATTTTAAACCTTATTCATCCACTCGTTCTGACCGACAATCATCCCGGAATAATAGAAGAAGTCAACGAACTTCGCGCTCGAGTAATCAATTTGGAGAATACGGTGCAAAATTTACCAGATTCAGCAACATCATCGGCACCAACAGTATCATCAGTAACAGCACCAGTACCATCAACAATTCATGCCTCAACATCTCATTCTGTACCTCGAGTATAATCATCGTTCTACGTATTATTCTACATCAATTATCTTCGTTCTTCATGGCGATTATGTAATCTCTAAAGTCTTAGAGATTATTTATTCTAGCTCAAACCGAAAAGCAAATGAGATTAATATCATATTAACTCATTAAATCCATCATTACATCTGAAGAAAATATATATGTATATATGTTTTCATAATGGTTGTAATTAAAAATTCTTTTGTACAAACTGTTAATGGTGAAAATATTTTAACGGGTAGGTAATACCCGAGGAATATTTAGATTTCACATTAATAAGTTAAACTGTACATTCTTCGAATCTGCTTTAACAGTCATTTACTATCCTACTTACATCCGCAGATATACGTATCCATTCACAACAGAATAACCATTTTCATTCAAATTTCATATTTGGATTTTAATCTATCAGAATTCAACAAGTGGCATAATGAAAAAAACATTTGACAAAATAAAATTTGTTAGAAACAAACAAATTAAATATGAGAAATTTTGTTAAGAATCCACGCTAACAAAAATCCTAGCTAACTGTTCCTAGCTAACTGTTAATTTCCTATTACATTATCGCAATTTTAATTATCGCAATTTAATTATCACAATTTAATTATCGCCATTTATTTGTCGCAATTTTAATTTTCGCAATTTTATTTATCGTCATTTAATTTCTGTTATTTATTTTACGCACTTTATTTATCGTCATTTAAATACTGTTATTTACGCATTTTAAATATCGGGACACATATACAATGTTTTGACATATCATATCGACGTCATCTATATATATTATTTGGAATAACCATAGACACTATATATGCGGTAATGTTCAAGTTAGTTATACAGGGTTGTGGTTGATTCTCAAATAATATATATACTTTGAGTAGTGATCGAGTCTGAGACTTGTATACAATGGGTCACGATACGTATTAATTAATTCGAATATTATATATTAAATTATATATGAAGTATTGAATTACTAACTGTGGACTACTAACTGTGGACTACCAACATTGGATAATTAAAATGAATTAAAATATTGATTATAACATATGAAACTAAACATTTCTTCAAGTTGTTACTTGATTTCATCTTAAACCTCAATTGTATCTTGACGATTACAATTTGCGTCCAAACTTTTCACGATTCTTGAAAACACCTCAATCGAGAGGATAAACCAACCGCACTTCATCTACGAAAGAAAAGATTTATGCATATAGTTATGCACCTGAAAACACTCGGAACCTGAGTAAACGTTTAACACGTATCTGTGATAGCTCCTTTGGCATTGTTATTACCGAAAATAACATTGCAATTCTTTTTCAAACTAGTCAATTTTGTCACAGCTTCAACAAATCAACTTCAATTTTTCATTCGAATAAACCTTATTATAAAGATTACCCCTTCATCATCATTACCGAGGAACCGTTTATATCCCACCACATTAGCAGTAAACTTACTAGCAACTTCGTTACTCTTTGACTGAAATCTCTCCTAAAAATAGCTATATTTATTCATTAAAACCCTAGTATATACTCATCTGCACCTTGTAACGAGAATTACTATACCAATTACCGAGAATCAGCAATCAGTATTTTGAATCTCGTAGCATCTCTACGCCAACAGTTATATATATATATATATATATATATATATATATATATATATATATATATATATATATATATATATATATATATATATATATATATATATATATATATATATATACATACATATAACGTCTATCTCCAAGATTTACATACTTCGAATGTGAAGTTTCTGAAAAATGCCCTAAACTGCGAACTAGTTCTCCGAATTTTGGAAAATGTTGATGAAGTAGCAAAAATTGTAAACGACTTTAACAGTCGAGAGTTTATGATAAAGAATAAGGTGTTGGAAAAGATCAGAAAAGAGAAGGTTTGGAACTGGAAAACGGATTGAGCAAACCATGAAGGAGGCTGTGGACAAATCACAAAGAATAATCTTCCTTCATAGAATCCAAATGATTCAGTGTCTGCTGAAGTCTTTACCGAATACCTTGCTCTCCACTCTAAAACCATTGCGAACAATATTCTTCATCATCATCTGATCTTAGATATTCTAAGATATCATCGTATCTTTCTTTATAAATATCCTCGATATTTCTGAAGATATTTTCATAACTATTCTTATCTGAAATCATTTATCTCTTCACGTTATCTGTATTACATCATAATAGAAACTGTTTAGTTTCTAAATTCTGAAACCTTCGAGTTTGAAGTATGAATATTTTTTTTGAAGTAGTGTTGGGAACTGAAGCCTGAGTTAGTATAATATAATGACACTTGATCAACGTGATTATATTACAGTAAGTCATGCTGAGTTTCTAATGGAACGTGATGATTCACAGACCATAACGTCATCATATGCCATGTTACACGACTCTTACATTCTATCTAATCTATAAACATATCAAGAACATATTTTCTTGATAGTCCTATCTTTCTCTTGAATTCTAATAAATTAACAAATCAGATCGTGCTATTACAATTTCCTTCTAAGAACATTAATGAGGATCATAATTTTCTTAATTTCCAAAGGATCAAATCTTTATAAGATTTTCTTTAAATCCCTGAATTCCGGAAATCAACCGTGACTACATCACCGGTTAAGTCAAACCTGCATTTACGCATTTCACTCTTTTATGATAACTTCACTCATACGCGTCGAATAATCGAATTGTTTTATCTGTATTACTCAATAATGATAAAACTCTATTTATCAACTCATATTCGTCACGAAAACATTTTTATTGTTAGCTATGACGACCTCGATCAAATTTCGGAACAAAATTTCATTAACGGGTAGGTACTGTGACGACCCGGAAATTTCTGACCAAATTTAAACTTAATCTTATTATGATTTCGACGCTATAAGCAAAGTCTGTTAAACTGAGTCTCAAAATTTTTGAACTGTTTTCATGAATTCATTTAACCTCGACCATTCCCGACGATTCACGAACAACTATTTGTATATATATATATATATATATATATATATATATATATATATATATATATATATATATATATAATGATACTAATCTATTGTATGAAATTGTTGTTATAAATAATTATGTAAAAGAATATACAAAGTAATGAAATTATTATATATATATATATATATATATATATATATATATATATATATAATATTAAATTTATTTGTTTAAAGATATATAATTAGTAAATTAATTTATGTAATAAAACTTGTTATTTATAATGCATATATATATATATATATATATATATATATATATATATACATATATATTGTATATTGAAAATGAATGATTTCGGGCTTAATTAATAAATGTCGAAACACTCAGTTGTCTTTTCACTAATGTTCATATAGATCTAATACGAGTTTATGAAGATTTAAAATAAAAGTTGAACTATAAATCGATTACGAAGATTTTAGGTTTGATAGAAATATTTTTATCTTTTTAAGTTTAAATCATAATACTCCGTACATATTATTTGGAACTGAAAATAAATATTAGACACACCTTTTTGATCAGGTTTCATACATTTAATGACCAGAATAAATAAATGGTCTTAATTTAAAAATTGGGGATTTTTCTGAATAATATTATATATTAACTGTTTAGCGATGAACACGATAGTACCCTGCAATTTAAAACTGTCGGCAGTTTAATAGTTATAAACAGCCGTGATATTTAACATTATGAATTGGGATTACTATATTGAGTTTGTCCTTGTTGTCTTCATCATTTTATATATACATAAACATTTACATGAATCACATACAACTTATAACCTGCTCGATTAACCACCTCAAACCCACTTCTTCTTCTTCTTCTTCTTCTTCTTCTTCTTCTTCTTCTTCTACTTTATGTTCTTCTTCTTGATTACTCAACCCAACCAACCACTGATACAACCATGCTCGTCCACCACTACCTCAAACCTCCATCACCTTCCAACCGCCACCATACCATCACCATCTCCTGTCATCACCATGAATCGACCACCACACCCTCCACCATTTTTTATCTCTCTCTTCATCGTGAACCCATCACAAACCAACACCACCTCCGGTTTTTTTGTTATTTTCTGTTTTATCTTTGTGAACACAACAAACCAACCCAAAACCACTTGTTTCTTAAACACTATGGCTACAAACCTCCTGGTTCTACTTCGAAACCCAAACACTACCATATAGGACCTGTGTTTTTCTGTTTCAAAGAAAACTAAACCACCACCGCCACTATATTAATGTTACTATTGCCCGCTGTTACTCTCCAGCCTTCATAATCGACACTCAAAATCACCAGCATTTTCCTACTTCTTAATTCATGTTCGATTGAGCCCAAACCAAAAGACACAACTACTGCTACAGTATTTCTGTTTTAATCCTAGTTGAAACCCAACAATTATTCGATGTTATGTTTATGTTTCAATAAACCAAAGATCACCACATTTATCATCTCCTGTGTTCACCATTAAACCACCACCTTCTCTCTTTTGTCCAGCCATCGTAGACCACCATCACAATACATCATCACCAACACCACCAAGAATCACCTATTTGATTCCCTATTTTACTATTTTCGATTAAACATTCCCCAAACCCAAACCCAAACCCATTTAAACAATCACCAACAACCACTGGTATTACAAACTGCTGCTATACATTTTTTTTTTGTGACTTTGATCGCTAGTTCACAAACCCAACACCATTGTTGCAGTCGATAGCCAACCCAAGAATTTAAATAACACGTTTTATTTTTTGGGCGACAACTAATAAAGCAACACCCACTTGTTGAATTATGATTAAAGTTTAAATATGTCGGAGCTGGATGATAATGATATGTCTGGCTGTTTGTTTTGCTTTTAATCGAACCAATCATGGTATGGTGGACTGCATCGAATTAAAACCCAGGAAACCATGAACGAGTATGCAGATTTTAAAGGTTTGGGCTTCTGTTTATTTATTAAACTGGCTGGACTTGTTACTTTGATGGAGCCGTAAATGTTTTCTGTTGGGCCGATGGACTGAAATCACAGATATATAAATATATATAAATATATATATATATATATATATATATATATATATATATATATATATATATATATATATATATATATATATATATATATATATATATATATATATATATATATATTTGGGCTTTAGATGGGCCAAGAAACCACTCAATAACAAATCTATTCGATCAGCTATTCTGATTGATCCTATTCTCGAACAAAAGTCACACACGACACATACACTTGTTCTTAGAACTAAGGTATTACGATTAAGATGATTATGATACTGTTTGTGTGAGGTTTAGTGAAGTTGATGATAATTTTGTGATAATCATGGAAGGATGATGCTACTTGATCATGAGTTATGATAACGATGAATGGCGATTATGATTCATGATGATGTTACGGTGTATGTTGATGATCAGGAAACAATGGGTTTAATAATGAATGGTGATGCATGATAACGAGTAAAGATGATAAACATTTATGATGATGATGATGATCGATAAGATGATAGTTTATAGGATTTAATTTATGATTTAAATCTTAAAAAGAAACAGCAGAGCTTTGGTTAGGGTGTGGGTGGTTAAGCGAGAGGTCTCGTGTTCGAGTCCGGGCTGCGACATCTTTTTAGGAAGCTATTATTTAAGGTAGTATACTTATTATTCAAATTATTATTATTATTATTATTATTATTATTATTATTATTATTATTATTATTATTATTATTATTATTATTATTATTATTATTATTATTATTATAATTAAACATTATTAGTATTATTATTACTAACAATATCATTATTAGTATTATTCTTATTATTAATATGATTATCGTTAGTAGTATTATTATTTTAAAAATTATTATCATTATCCTCATTAGTAGTAAAATTATTATTATAGTTATTATTATTATCAGTATTACTATTATTATAATCATTATTACTAAAAGTATCATTATTTGTAAACTTATCTTTTTATTAAAGTTAGTATTAGTTTTATCATTATTATTATTATAATTAATATTACTAACTATAACTTTAGTTTTAAATATATTTCGTATATAAAATATAACTATATTTTTATGATCTTAAATTAAAAAGATAGATATTATAAATTAGATACAAACTTTAAATATATAGAAGTATATATAATCAGTATACTACCTTTACTAATAAAATACTTTTTGTTCATTTACGTTTTAATATAACTCAAATTTATTAAAAATGTTATCATATTAAAAATTATGAGTATTTAAAATTATTAATACTAAGTACTTATCCAAAATATTTTAATAAAGTATATAATAGATTATTATGATAATTTAATAGAATATATATAAAATAAATATATTTAAGTAATTATTAATATTAAATTTAAATATCACAAGTATATTACTAATATCAAAATATATATTTATTTGAATATCATTATATGTGTTAATATACATACTTGATATAGGTTCGTGAATCCGAAGCCAACCCTGCGTTGTTCAATTTCGTCGTATGCATATTTTTACTACAAAATATCGTATAGTGAGTTTCATTACTCCCCTTTTAAATGCTTTTGCAATATATATTTTTGTGACTGAGAATACATGCATTTTTATAAATGTTTGACGAAATAGACACAAGTAATCGAAACTACATTATCTGGTTGAATGGATCGAAACCGAATATGCCCCTTTTAGCCTGGTAATCTAAGAATTAGGGAACTAACCCCTAATTGACGCGAATCCTAAAGATAGATCTATTGGGCCCAACAAGCCCCATCCATTGTTTTTGATGCTTTAGTACTTCGAAATTTATCATGTCCGAAGGGAGTCCCGGAATGATGGGGATATTCTATATGCATCTTGTTAATGTCGATTATCAGGTGTTCAATCCATATGAATGATTTTTATGCATTATGTTTATGAGAAATGGAAATATGAAATCTTGTGGTCTATTAAAATTATGAAATGATTATTTATGATAAACTAATGAAGTCACCAACCTTTTGGTTGACACTTTAAAGCGTGTTTATTCTCAGGTATGAAAGAAATCTTCTGCTGTGCATTTGCTCATTTTAGAGATATTACTTGGAGTCATTCATGACATATTTCAAAAGACGTTACATTCGAGTCATTGAGTTCATCAAGATTATTATTAAGTCAATTATAGTTGGATGTATTATGAAATGGTATGCATGCCGTCAACTTTCGATGTAAAGAAAGCTTGTCTTTTAAAAACGAATGCAATGTTTGTAAAATGTATCATATAGAGGTCAAATACCTCGCAATGAAATCAACTATTGTGAATGGTTTATAATCGATATGAACGGGTCCTTTCAATAACTTTACCTAACCATCTGTTCAAACTGATTAAGGGAAAGCTGAATGCTAAGCTTATGTTAGACTATCTAGATGTCACTTATGAAGGCATGGGTGAGGTTAGGTAGAACAAGATTATTGTTTTGAAAAGAGAGTATGAAATGTTCTTTGCCTATAAGAATGAGACCCTTAAGCAAACCTTCATTAGGTTTAACTCCTTAGTTGCTGACCTGCTTACTTTAAAAATCATATTTACTGATTTTGAACAAGTAAACAAATTCATTGACTCACTGCCTACTAAATGGAAACCTATCACTGGCCCCTTAAGAACCACCCAGACCTTAAAGAACTTTAACATGTCCTCTCTTTATGGTACACTTTGGAACCATGAGAAGGCGGAAGCTAAACTTGAACTGAATTTAAAAGAAAACTTTAAGTCTGCCCCCACCACCTCAAATTCCTCAAAAACTGATGATACTGCTCTTATTGCTGCTGCTAAAAAGAAAGCTCAAAAAGCTTTACTGGTTCAAAAGTTGATGGCAGAAGATGAGTCAGCTGAAGATGCGGTGGATAGTGGTACTGGGTGTGAAGAAAGCAGTGATGATGAAGATGATGTGAAAGGGTTTGCTGAAGGTATGACTTTGCTGGTTAGGCAGTTCAAAAGGTTCAATCGTAATAGAACTAGCAAGCCATACAAAGGGAGTAAGAAACCAAGTGCTAGGTATATCAGCAAATCAGTCAAGGGTCCTAAGTCTGAGTGTTACAATTGTGGGAAGGTTGGACATTTTGCTGCAGAATGCATGTCTAGGAAACCTTTAACATCACATGCTAACTCCTTCTCAAAAGTTGATAAGTACAAGAACAAGTACAAAGCTATGAAGGCTCAAATGAAGGAAAGTGCAAAGGCTGATAAGAAGGAAAAGAAGCCAGAAAAGGTTCTAGTTGCTGAGCATCATGATTGGGATGAAAACAGCTCTTCTTCATCTTCTAACAGTGATACTGATGATGATGATGCTGATTATGCTTCTGGTAAAAAGCTGTGTTTGATGGCCAAGGAGGTCGAGGAGTCTGATGAGGATGATAATGGTAGTATGTTTTTGGCTAATATGAAGGAAGCTGATCGGAAAAAGGATTCACCTCAATGGAAATCTGAAATGCTGTATAAGGTTGATAATTTTTGAACTTATACTGATGATAGAAAAAGCTGAAATGTTTGACTACCTAAGAGTTGATTTATGTAGAGGCAGTAAACGTGAAGAAGTTTTAAAAAATGATAACAAATCTTTAAATGATAAATTAAAATCAAAACTGATGAAATTAAGATCTTGAAGGATGAAATTTTAAAACTTGAAAAACAAAATTTTGCTTTAAAGTCCCTTCACATTGAGGCAGCAGATGTTAAGATTCAGCTAAACGACCTCAAGAAGGTTGTTGCTTCATGGTGTACATCTGCTCAACGCACAACTAAGTGTGTAAATGAGCAAGTGCCTACCCAAGTTGAAGCTTTCTTTGCTGGTGACTATGCTGCTGCTGCTGCTCTCAGAGAAGTTACTTACATGGACCCCATTCTTGAAACAGATCCTGAAGCTGTCTTGCCAAATACCTTTGCCAAGATAGTTAAGGGTAAAAAGGTCTTAACAAATAAGTTTGTCAGACCTACTGTGACCCACCACCGTCCATGAAAGAAATTTTAGAGGATGAAGTAAAAGCCAAGGAAATCAGTACTTCAATTGATGAAACTACTGATCCCTCAAGCATTTATTATATGACTCCAAAGGAAAGACGCATTAAAAGGGAAATCACTGAAAACAATCAAAGAAAGTTAAAATCAATTGATTCCCCTTCGTGTTCAAATTCCACCAATGCTGAGCCAGCTGATGAAAATTGTACTGGTAAACTAGTAGCTGCTGACAAGCCAGCAAAACGCAATACTGGCAAGTCAAAGGCAGCAATCAAGATTCACAAGAATCGATCAGCATCAGCTGACGGGTCAGTAACTTCTCACACTGATTCGTCGAACAAAGGCAAAGCAGTATACCATGATTATGGTACTGGTTCTAAAAGGAAAGATGCCCTTAAGGGAAAGGCTAAAGTGAACCAAATTGTGGAATCAAGTGCTGGGTCATCTATCATTGAGATAATGACTGTCAAGCTTGACCAGCTCATAGCTGCCATATCTGAAAGTAGACCCAATCTTACTGCACCCATTTACTCAGTGTATGACCAGTCACTGATACCAAATGTTAGAAAATACTACAAATGTGACAGCAAGTTTCACTTAGCCAACCTGTGTACTCTAACCCTAACCCCATCTGCTGCTGCTTCTTCAAGCAAACCAGCAGACAGGAAGAGATCATCAAAGATGACCCTTCCAGAACCCATCCTTGGATGGGTTCCCAAAAAGAACTAATCTATTAGCTACTGTGCATGGCATTCAAAACAAGCAAATCTGGTATCTCGATAGTGGTTGCTCGAGACGTATGACCGGGTGTAAGTCCCTGCTGATGGACTATCAAGAAAAGGATGGTCCAGTTGTATCATATGGAGATAATTCGTTGGGTTACACAAAGGGTTTTGGTACGTTAACAAATGGGAATGTTACATTTTCAAATGTAGCATATGTCGTTGGGCTTAAACTTAATCTACTCAGCATAAGCCAACTGACAAGCAAAGATAAGATAGTGCAGTTCAGAAGAAAGATTGGCACTATTTTTGATAAGACAGGAAAGCCACTGCTGACAGCAAAAAGACATGAGAACATGCATCAAATTGACATGAACACATCTGTCACAACAACTGATACTTGTTTTTATTCAAAGGCAGCAGACAACCTGAAGTGGTTATGGCACAAGAGACTCTCACATCTCAACTTCAAAGATATTCATAAGTTATCCAGTAAAAGTTTGGTGTCTGGGCTACCTACAATGTCTTTTGTGAAGGACAGATTGTGTCCTGGTTGTGAAAAAGGGAAGCATCACCATGCCTCATTCAAATCAAAACAGATTTCATCTATTGAGAAACCATTTCACCTTCTTCATATGGATCTTTTTGGTCCTTTTAATATAGCCAGCTGTAGTGGAAAGAAGTATACACTGGTGATTGTTGATGAATATTTCAGATACACTTGGGTGTTCTTTTTGAAGTAAAAGAGTGAAGCTGCTGATGAAATTATCAATTTTATCAAAAGAATGGAACTACTGAATGGGCAATTGGTGAAGCAGCTTAGAAGTGATCATGGTACAGAATTCAGAAATGCAACATTGGAAGAATTTTGTGCTGACAAAGGTATTTTACAGAACTTTTCTACCGTGAGAATACCTCAACATAATGGTGTTGCAGAAAGAAGAAACATAACTCTCATTGAAGCAGCAAGATCTATGTTGGCTGAGTCTGGGCTGAAAAATTCATATTGGGCAGAAGCTGTGAACACTGCATGTTTTACCCAGAATAGATCTTTAATAGTGAAAAGACATCAGAAAACTTCTTATGAAGTTCTCAAAGGCAGAAGACCCTCAATTTCATTTCTTCATGTATTTGGTACTCCCTGTTTCATTCTAAACAATAGGGATCAGCTAGGGAAGTTTGATGCTAAGGCTGATGAAGGTATATTCTTGGGATATTCCAACATGTCAAAGACATACATGGTTTTCAATAAATGAAGGGGTTGTTTTGAAGAATCCATTAATATTACATTTAATGAAACTATCCCTACTTCATCTTCTGGTCAAGAAGATGAGGAATTACTATTTGAAGAGCCAACTCAGCAAGCTCTTGATGATGAAGAAGAACCAGCAGCAAATCCCTCACCAATCCATGTTGCTGGGTTCTCTGATGATGAGATGGAACACTCTGTTCCATCTGTGTCTAAACCATGTGGGCCTACTGGCTCTACTGAAGTTTTGCAACTGGAGCATAGGTCTACTGGTTCTGAAGGATCTCAAGTTGGTACTGGTTACACTCAAAATGAACAGCTGTCTCCTACTGCTGCTCATTCCTCTTAGCCAGCTGATGATCAAGATGCCGTGTGTTTCACAACAAGCTCACCTGTCCATAACACTAGATAGATAAAGGAGCATCCAATTGAACAAGTTATTGGTAATCTAGCAAGCGGTGTTAAAACAAGAAGACAAGCAACCAACAACTTTTGTATGCATGTAAACTTTGTGTCTACCATTGAACCTACTTGTCCTGATGAAACAATCAAAGATCCAAGCTGAGTAGGAGCTATGCAAGAAGAGATCTCCCAGTTTGATAAGAATAAGGTTTGGACATTGGTACCTAAACCTGATGATGAAACTAAAAAGATCATTGGTACCAAGTGGATTTTCAAGAATAAGATGGATGAAGATGAGATTGTGATCAGAAACAAAGCTAGATTGGTAGATCAGGGTTTCAAATCAGAAGAAGGAATAGATTATGGAGAGACATATGCTTCAGTGGCTAGGATGGAATCTATCAGATTGTTCTTGGCATATGCTGCTAAGATGAACTTTAGGGTATTCCAGATGGATGTTAAATCTGCATTTCTAAATGGGAAGCTGCAAGGAGAAGTTTATGTCAAACAGCCTCCTGGTTTTGTAAGCAGTAAATATCCAAACCATGTCTATAAGTTAGACAAAGATCTTTATGGCCTCAAACAGGCACCAAGAGCATGGTATGAGACACTTCATGTGTATCTCACTGGTATAGGTTTTAAAGTTGGAACAATTGATACCACTATGTTCTTAAAAGAGATAGATGGTGATCTCTTGCTGGTACAGATATATGTGGATGATATTATTTTTGGATCTAAAAATGAGAAACATTATCAAGATTTTTCAAAACTTATGTCAAAGACATATGAAATGAGCTTACAAAGAGATTTGCAATACTTTTTAGGATTGCAAATTAAATAACTTGATGATGGAATTTTTATAAGTCAAGATAAATATATCAAAGATATGTTAAAGAAATTTGGTCTGACCTGTTTAAAAGATATAGGGACCCCAATGGCAGCAACTATTAAAATAGATGCTGATCCTAATGGTGAACCAGTCAATATCACTGAATATAGAGGTATGATTGGATCCCTACTGTATCTTACAGCTAGAAGACCAGATATTATGTTTTCCACATGTCTCTGTGCCAGATATCAAGCTGATCCTAAAGAGTCACACTTGCTAGCAGTAAAAAACATATTTAGGTATCTGAAAGGTACTGCTAAACGTGGTCTTTGGTACCCCCAAAGACCAGGATTTTGAGCTAATTGGGTATTCAGATGCTGACTTTGCAGGGTGTAAAATATACAAGAAAAGTACTACTGGTGGTTTCCACTTACTGGTTGGTAGGCTAGTCAGATGGATGAGCAAAAAGCAAAATACTGTGTCCACATCTACTGCTGAGGCAGAATATGTTTCTGCTAGTAGTTGTACCGCTCAAGTACTATGGATGCAAAGCCAGCTGAAGGACTATGGTGTTCATGTTACAAAAACTCCAATCTACTATGACAACACAAGTGCTATTGCTATTACCAACAATCCTGTGATGCATTCAAGAACTAAGCACATTGACGTTCGATATCATTTCATAAGGGATCATGTTCAAAAAGGAGATGTGGAGCTACATTTTATTTCAACAGACCAGCAGTTAGCAGATCTTTTCACAAAGCCCTTAGATGAGAAACGTTTTAACTATCTCATCTCTGAGCTGGGTATGCTTGAACTTTAAAATAAAAGGCAACTTTGTTGGTGTGCTGGCTCTACAACATGTAGGGCAAACCAGTAAGTCAAAATTTCTTTCACTTACTGCCTACATGTTAAACAGTCAGCACAACAAGGTCTTTTATATCATGGTTATTCAATGTTCAAAACAAAATAATAAATAGCTCACAATACTTAAATGATACCTTAAATCTGAAACTCATTTACTCCCAATGATTTAAAATTAAATTCATTACATATTAAATGTCACAAAGAATTTTTGTATTTAATACAAAATTTATCTTATGGTTTTTAACTTCAAATTGATTTGAAAACTGCTACATTTAATGCTTAATGGGAGGTATGAGTGTTCAAGCCGATTAAACGTCATGTCAACAGTCTGTGTCCCCTTGAAAACATGCCAGTCTGTCACATCTTCCCACGCGCCTGCAGATGACCGTTGCCATTTTCTCTCTCCTGCACTTATTTCACCAATACAAAAGGTTAAATAAGGTAATAAATTCCACATAATAACCTTCGGTTATTAACTCTTTGATTTTCCTTTCAAATACATACTCTTCTCTCTAAAAATCTCAAATCTTCAAATACTTCATAGATTCATCTTCAATATTTCATCAATGGCAGAACAACAACACTAATCACCACCTGCTGAGAATAAGCAAGAGGAACAACAACATCAACAACAACAACCGGTGGAACAACAACAACAGCAACAACACCCTCCTCTAGTCATTAAGGAACAAGTTGTACAGGGTCTACTGTTCAACGTTCACCCCAATCTGATCAGGGCTGCTAATGCACCAGATCAAGCATTGATTCGCCTATCGAGAGGCAATGCAGTACATGCTCTTTTAATTCCCAAGTCTAAAGCCAACATTGGCTATGAGGCTTTGATCGACTACATCATGCATTGTCCCTTGGCAAGATCCATCACCGGAGTTCCTTCCCGTCTCTATCCGGCCTGTTTAGCAAGATTCTGGTATACTGCCACCATGGCCACCACTCAACAGGATGCTCCATGTATTCATGGCATGGTGACTGAAACCCTCCACTGCTCGATCACTGTTGATGCCATCCGTCGTGCCCTTCAATTACCTGGTGGTCCATTTGTTAATTCACCAACGAGTGATGATTTCAGGAGGGAAGTGCTGGAAACAATTGGATATGCTGGTCCAATTGCTCATACACCACTAAGGAAGAACATGCCACCACTATGGTATTACTTCTTTGGACTACTGACCCAGTGCATCAGCCAAAAGTCCGGTAGTTTTGATCAGTGCTCCGATTTTGAGCTCAAAATTGGTCATGGTTTGCTGTTCAACAGGAACATTGACTACGCAGCTGAGATCTACCTCAGGTTAAGGGAAATGGTGCTTGCACCCAAATGAACATATCTAATCCCCATTCCATGGTTCTTGAGCCTTGTTTTTGAAAATGAGCTGGGTGAAGCTTACCAGCAGATTGCTGATCAATCATTCGACCTGCCTCCAAAACAAGGGGGAATGTCAAAAGATGCTCCTGCTGCTCCATATACTGATTTAACACCAGGCATGCTCGAGTATCTTGCTGCTCAGGGTGGAGTAAACCCAATGACTACCTCTGGTGTTGCACCAGCTGAGGGGGAGGGACCTCAGCGAAAGCCAGCTGTGAAAAGGAAGAAGCCAGCTACCTCAACTAGTACAGCCACCGTCTCACATACTGCTAAAGCAGTAGTTGTATTAGAATCTAGTGCTCTCTGATCTTAAAGAACAGCCCTAGTCTTATATATTGACTACCCACTTCTAGTATTGGAATCCGTTGCTTAACTATTTCTTAGTAACAAGCAAATCCAAATGAGCTAAAGCTGGCTCCAAGCAAACCACAGGAGGGATTGCCCCAGTCTCAACTGCTGCTTCTGCAAAGAAAGCTGCTATGGAACCTGGTGCGTCTCTAGACCAAACAACAGTAATCTCTAACTTAATTAAAAATCTTTTAACTGCTGACTTGAAAAATGAAAGTGGAGTTAAAGGCACAACCTTTACTCCCAAGCTGACTGGTTTTAAAATTAGTGTTAAGAATAGTAGCAACTCATACTCTTCTAACCAGGCACTTCCACATTTTTCTAAAATGAACATAATGCAATATCCTCTGCTGACAGTATAACCAGCAGAGAACATAACTGACCCCCAAAGCTATCTTGAGCTGGTTCCTCATGGTGTTGAATCAGCTCAGGCCACTGCACAGCCTAAATGTTACTTGGATCATGCTAAGAGTCTCACTCCTACATCATTACCAGCCAGAACTCTTACACTATCTGGATCAACATGTGTTGCCAATGAGTCAGCAGAGTCACAGCTGTACTTACAGATACCTAACTCTGTCTCAATCGAAGGGCTGACTAAATCACCAGTCTGTCCCCAGAGACCAACAACAGATGTAATTGTTGAGTCAAATTTATTTAGTTCTACAGTTGTTAACATAAAATGTTCTTTTGTTTCAGTTCTTAGCAGGGTAGATGAATAAACAGAGGGGGAGCAAGAAAAGGATGTTATTGTTTCTACTGATGAGCTCTCCGTTTCTGCTACTGGTGTTAGTGCTACTGATTTGTCTACTGGTGGTACTAATACGAGTACTGTTGCTTCTATGGCTGCTGGCTCTACTGGAGACAATGTGGTTGCTGGTTCCACTATTCTTACTGATAATGAGGAGCGAGCTACTGCTGATATTTCTGCTACTCCTCCTACTGTCTCTGGTATTGATGCTTCAACCACTGATTCTGTAGTGGTTGAGGAGATGTTAATGGAACCTGATGGTTAAAGCTAAGGGGTATAAAATATTATTAAATTTTAGCAGGAAATACTATTAAATACGATACAATTTTACACAAGATATTTATTTATTTATAGAATGGATATACTTAAACCTTGCTACAACACTTATAGGCAGTGTACCTAATCGTACAGTAGTGTAGTTTTTAGTAAGTCCGGTTCGTTCCACAGGGAAAATCTTTTAATCAAAGCTTAACGCTATATTAGTTTAATTTATAAAAATATGAATATATATATATATAAGTAATATTATTATTTTAAAGGGGGGTTTTTACCGTTTAATGACCGGTTTGTTGATTTTAAAACTTTAGTCGCAGTTAAAACAAAATGTAAAATATTAAATAAATAAAAGACTTATTTTAAAGCGTAAAGTAAATAACGATAATGAAATTGCGATAAATAAAAGTGCGATAAAATAAACTTGCGATAATTAAAAAGTACGATAATTAAAATTACAATTAAATATAATAACAATAAATAAAAGTGCGATAATTAGAAGTGCAATTAAATATAAAATAAAGGAAATTAAATATGAAATAAAAGAATTATGCTTATTTAAATTTTTCGTAATCATGATGTTTGACGTGTTGATTTTAGTTTTATGCCCATGGGTTAATTGTCCTTTGTCCTGGATTATTTAATATGTCCGTCTGGTTTTTGTCCATAACAGTCCATCAGTCATAAATATAAAGTGCGAGTGTCCTCGTCAAATTATCCTTATACCCGAAGTTTAAATATTCCAACTAATTGGGGACTTAAACTGTAACAAGATTTTAATACTTTGTTTAATAATTACACCAGGATGTCGACTGAGTGTAACCCAAGGTTTTAATACTTTGTTATCAATTATGCCAAGTGTCCTTGTACATAATTTCACCCCTGTTTTAATAATTCTAGTGGCTATTAATCCATTCCCGTGTCCGGTTAAATGAACGATTATTCGTACATATAAATACACCGCCCATCGTGTCCGATCGAGTGTATATGGTTATTTATAGGGACGTCTAATTGTAAATCTTTATATTAACATTAACAAACTATCATTTAGTTAAACAAATATAAAGCCCATTAATAGCCCATAGTCTAATTTCCACAAGTGTCGTTCTTTTGTCCAAACCCCAACTATGGTACAAAGCCCAATTACCCAATTTTAATATTTTTAGCCCAACATCATGATTACTTCGGATTAAATAAGCATAATAATAACTTAGCTATGAGACATTAAATTAAAAAGGTTGAACATAACTTACAATGATTAAAAATAGCGTAACGTTACACGGACAGAATTTCGACTTACACCCTTACAACATTCGCTAACATACCCTTATTATTAGAATTAAAATTAAAATTAAAATATAAATATAAATATATACTACGTATATAGATAGAGAGATTGATATTATGGATGGAAAAATGGTGCACCAAAGCTCGATTTTTATAGGCCTGTGATCTGGAAATGGGGCTCATGCGATCGCATGGATTTATGCCTTCCAGGCCATGCGATCGCATGGCCAGCTGGGGAGAGCCACTTTTGGTTGTTTTCTTCTGCCGACGTTTATTTAAATATAATATAATATATATATTAATTTTAAGAATTAATTATATATTATATTATATTCATATGCATAGTTGACTTATAATTTTTAGTCCGTTGCGTCGAGCGTTGAGAGTTGACTCTGGTCCCGGTTCCGGATTTTCGAACGTCCTTGCGTACAATTTAATATCTTGTACTTTTCGTTTTGAATCTTGTACTCTTGTAATTTTGAGACGTTTCTTATCAATAATTGGAACCTCATTGATTGTATTTTGTACTTTTGAGCTTTTTGGTCATTTGCGTCTTCAATTCATCGAATCTGTCTTTTGTCTTCACCTTTTATTATTTAAACGAATATCACTTGTAAATAGGACAATTGCAACTAAAAGCTTGTCTTTCTTGAGGAATAATGCTATGAAATATATGTTCGTTTTTAGCATTATCAAATATTCCCACACTTGAGCGTTGCTTGTCCTCAAGCAATATAGTCTTGAAATACTAGAATTACTTCTTTATTCTTCACACTTTTTACATCAGTGATTTTTTTACAGCGGTATAAACAATGGTAGTAACGATGTGGTTTACAGTCCCACATGACTAAATCAAGAAGCGCGTGTCTTTTTCGAAAGACTTTACTTCCTTTTAACGATGGAATTGATTCATCGTGTAGATCCATCTCTTCTTTTCTTTCATCGGGTAAAACAGTTAATTATCGTCCAAAACAAAAGTATTTTCAATTATTTGTACAAAAATATGTGATATGTATTTTGAATAACTCGGTGAAAATTTCCCACACTTGGCTTTTATTTTCCTTTTTATTGTCCTCTATTCCATTTTAAATGAATTTTAACATTTTGGTTTGTTTCTCAATTTATGTCCTTTCCGAGGTAACAATAATTTCGTTGTTAACACCTAGTTTTATCGTTCATAAATATGTATAAACATGATTTTGAGTTCATTTAATTGAAAATTTTGAAAATTTTTACTAGAATTGGGTAGTCAGTATATAAGACTAGAGCTGTTCTTTATTATCAGAGAGCACTAGATTCTAATACAACTACTACTTTACTAGTATTTCTAATGGTAACCAAGTGTTTAAAGTAAAAAAAAATTTAAAAAATCCGAAAGAATTTAACCTCTTCCCACACTTAAGATCTTGCAATGCCCTCATTTGCAAGAAATCAGTAACAATTTAAATTATTGAGGGTGATTAGCGTAGAAATGATTAAATTTTACCAAAGTTTCCAAACATATTGGCGCTTGTTTGCTGAATGATAAATGGTACATATCATTTATCCATTCCGTCTGTTGTTACATCACATTTATCTTGTCGTCAAAATTAGTAGCTTTTGCTGAACTTAATGCCAGTCTTTGAAAATGCGCTGTTTTACCCTATTTTATACAATTTACCATATACATACATACAAATATAAACATGCATGGCAATTTGAAATGTGACTTAATATCCCACTTTCAAATCCTAAATGTAAAATATTAGTACACAATAATAATAAAAATGATAAAGATTACATAAGTATATTCAATAACATAAGTTTAAACATGAATAAGTAAAAAGATAAAAAGATAAAAATCATATAAATAACCAAATGGAACTAAATCAGTCTGGATATGGGTTCCAGTTCATCTCGTCAGGTGGGTTCCATTGTTGGTTATAGGTGTTCTGATAGGCTTGATTATGGTCATACCGGTTAAAGTGTGGTCGGATATCGGGGCTGTGTGACGGAAAATAAGCAGGTCGAGTAGGTACGTAATTATTTGGTACTTGATATGATAGCTGGCTCATGATTTGGTGCTGATGAACTAACCAGCTATCGTGTTGGCGTCGCCTATAATCCTCGTATACTAGCTCGGAGTTCCACTGCTCATACATACTATGTCTGGCCGCGTTCGTCATTGCTTCCTCATCTATACGAACGTGGAAGTCAAGAATAGCATCTCGAAAGACATCCCTAATGTCTTCCGCCTCCTCCATTTCCTCGTCTGAGCCTCTCTCTACCTGAAGATGAGATCCCTCATAGGGTACTGCCTGGTTACGTCTACTTTTCAATACCTTAGCACCCACATAAACTTTCAATCTTAAGGGCTCAACCTGTTCTCTACAAAGCTGTAATGGACCCCCTTGGTTCCTATCAACACCTAAATACTCTCCAATGAGAGTAACAAAAATACCTCCTCCTATTATACTCCCGTCCTGCATTCCCTCTACCATTTTAGATAAATAAAAAGAAACACAGTAAGGGATATTGACAAAGCTTCTAGGATCCCGAATACACTTTAGGTAGAATAAATCATGTAAGGTAATTTTTTCTTTATTATGACCTCTCTGTGTAATCGAGTTAGCCAAAAATCTATGAATAATACGAAGCTCGGCTCTGTCAATATGTGTATAGGAGTGTCCTCCTGCTCGTGTAAAAAAATCAAAATGTGACATACGCCTCCAAATGGCGTCAGCGTCAAAGTTACTATCTACCCTTTCACCATAATAAATCAAATTTGTACAATCGGGTAATAGCAACTCACCAGGAGTATATATCTGTAAGGCCCTGGCGATGTCCAGCATGGACATTCTGTACATCCTACCGCCAAGGATAAACCTAAAAAATCTTCTATCATCTATTCTAACTATATTTGTATCAAGTGATACAGTACTCATCAACTCAACACACCATTCCTTATATACAGGTCTACGAATGGTGAAAAGACATTCCCAATCTGTAAAAGAAGAACTGCCATACCTTTGAACTAAAAGCTGTCTAACACGGTCAGCTAGATGGACCGTTTCCAAAGGGGCCTAATCGATTACCCTTGGCACCTCTACATTTTTTGTTACCAATTTGAATTTGTTCCTTTGATATGTCTCGTAATCTCTCCATCTTCTATCAAATCTCAGATTAGGATGCAGAGTGTACTCAGGAATCGTTGGAAATTCTACTGGCAGCCTCATTGGGAATACTATGAATTCATCAACAAACTGTACCGGATCATAATAAGGTACGTGCTGATCAGGCTGTTGTTGTTGTTCCTGTTGTGGTTCTTGTTCGTGTTGCATTTCTGGTTCTGGTGCTGGTCGTCTAGATGATGATGCTCCTGAACCTCCAGTATCGGCTTTCTGCAAAACACATTAAACACAAAATTTGTGCATCCAAATATGCATTAGTGTTAGCAAAATAACAACTTAAAACAATCACTATAACATGTTAAATCAAAATTAAACTTATACACATTTTCACAATTTTTCACAATTCTACACTTTTCAAATAAGCAAATATGAGAATGTATACAAAGTTCATAAGCTTTTAACTCAAATAACATGTCAAAATATTCATTACTAATAATTAAACAAGTCTCAAATGGCAAATATATCAAATTAATCAAGTTCATGAATTTTGGACTTAAAAAGTCCACTTTAATCTCCAAAAATCATGTTTAGGATCAATGTTTGGATCATTTAACTATCTAAACATGTTACACTACTCAATTTAGCAATAATTCATGACAAAAATTGGCCATAACCTATTTATATCAAAAAGCCCCAAATTGCTCAAGAACACAAACCCTAGATTTCTAAAAATTTTGTAGTTTTTGGCTTCAAATCATGTTAAATAGCATCAATCTAGGTTATACATGCATAAAATACTAACAATTTAACACTAATTACACTAGAAATTAACAAAATTGCATTAGGTAAAAAATTGGAATTTATCACAAAAACTAGCAAATTTATGAGTTTAGGAGTGTAATTTTTACCATTTTGCTGAAGAATGAGAATCTAAACATGATTAGAGCAAGAAAAATGATGAATTACGGTGGAAAATTGCGAATTTTAGAGGTGATTTTGGGGTTGGTTCGTGTTTGTGTGTGTGTTGTGTGGAGAAGACAGACCCGCTGGGAGTTTTGAGTCTGACCTGCATTTGATCCACATGCGATCGCATGGGTTCCAAGTGCAAACCTCATGCGATCGCATGGGGTGCTGGCTACAGTGTTTTGCCTTTTTTTTATAATAAATAAAACCTTATACTTTATAAAACATAAAATTAATAAAATTTTAGAAATTTATTTCTTTTTAGGATGAGGGCGTTTCGGATCGATGTCCTATTCTGTCCCTCGACAAAATTTTTAAAATTTGTCAAATCAAAGCGCGGTTTTAAAAGTAAAGATTTTTGGATTTTTTTTAATATTTTTGGTATACTTTAATTCAATAAGATTAAAAATAATGATAATAAAAGTTCTCGTCCTCCCTCGGGTAAAGCAATTTCGGTTCAACGACCTAGTCTTCAACTCACGACGAATTTTAAAAATCATATTTTTAACTTAGCGAAATAAAGTAAATTTTTGTTTTTAAATTCACACCAAACTTAAATTTAAAATATGCATAAAATTAAAAATTCACACCAAACTTAAATAAAAATTCATATTATAAATTCACACCAAACTTATATTATATTTTTGTTTTTATACATACAAAATTATATTAAAAAGATTAATTTTTCAAATATTTACAATTTTAAATATATTGATTTTACAAAGTTCAAAATATTAATTTAATATTTATATATTAATTTTAAAAACATGGTAAAAAAACAAAATTAAAAATCTTTTTGGCTTTTATCCCACTTTAATCAATCAAATATTATCAAAAATATGCGCCCCTCTTTTCGGTAAAGTAATTTCGGTTCCATGACCTAATTTAACTCATGACGAATTTTTGAAATATTTTGGGTTGATTGATTAAAGATATTTATACCTTAAGAATAAACGTTAAATTTCGCAGCGATGTAATAAATTTTTGTATGATATCAATAATTTCGGTCGCCAAACCTAATTTTATTCAATACCAATTTAATAATTTATAGCGAACAAATTAGCGTTTATTATCAAAAGGTTAAAAATAAAAATAAAAAAATAAAAACTGTACAGACTTACCTGTGAGATAGTATTCTTAGTTATATGATCTATCCCATTCATAAGATAGTCGGTTTAATTGGTTTTCTATAGCTACATAGGCGTAATCTCGAGCATTCAGTGTTTTTTCTTCTAAACATATGAACGGTCCGTCTCTGCATAAAGTAACAAATTCGGTATTTGAATAGGTTTGATTATTTGAACATTTACCTCCATGTGACCATTTTCCGCATTTGTGACATCTTTCAAGGTGTCGTGCTCTTCTTTTCGCTGCGGATTTTGATTTTCCTTTACCAAATTGTAACTTATTATCTTCGCATCTGGATTCTTTTCTTACTCCATCCAATCTTTCTCTAATTACTGATACTATTTCACTCGGAATGGTGTCATTATTACGTTTAGTGATCAAAGCGTGTAGCATTAGACCATGGTTTAGTTCACAGGCAGTCTTCATTTCCTAAAAAAAATAAAAATTCAGAATGGGGGGAGAAGACTAGTTCTTTAGGGTCTGCTAGGGAAAGACCATTCGGGTTCCATTTTCGAGAACTACACGAAAACAGACAATCTAACTCTAACAGAAATACATAAAATCCTTAAAAGACTTGATTCTCCTCACACTTAGTTAGCTGTGGTATCGAAATTGTGATTAACTTCATTGTCGACTTCCATCGGACTATCTATGTAATGTTTAACTCTGTGACCATTAACTTTAAATTCAATTCCATTTGAATTTATTAATTCTATCGTTCCGTATGGGAAAACTCTTTTGACTATGAATGGTCCAGACCATCTTGATTTCAATTTTCCAGGAAATAGCTTGAATCGTGAATTGAAAAGAAGAACTCTGTCTCCTTCTTTAAATTCTTTTGAACTTCTGATTCTTTTATCATGCCATTTCTTCGTTCTTTCTTTATAGATTAACGAATTTTCGTATGGTTCATGTCTTAATTCTTCTAATTCGTTTAGTTGACTTAATCGTAGACGTCCAGCTTCATGTAAATCAAGATTACATGTCTTCAAAGCCCAAAATGCTTTGTGTTCAATTTCTACTGGAAGATGACATGCTTTTCCGTAGACGAGTTTAAAAGGTGTGGTTCCAATTGGAGTTTTGTAGGCTGTTCTAAAAGCCCAGAGTGCATCCTCCAATTTAATGGACCATTCCTTCGGATTTGATCCTACGGTTTTCTCTAGAATACGTTTTAAAGCTCGGTTGGTATTTTCAACTTGTCCACTTGTTTGTGGATGATATGCGGTGGAGATTTTATGAGTTACTCCATATCTTTTGAGAACTTTCTCAAGTTTATTATTACAGAAATGAGTACCCTGATCACTTATTAAAGCTTTCGGTGTTCCAAACCTTGCAAAAAGACGTTTTAAAAAGTTGACTACAACTCGTGCATCGTTAGTTGGGAGAGCTTGTGCTTCCGCCCATTTAGATACATAATCAATGGCTACGAGAATATAGAGATTATTATGAGATTTTGGAAATGGACCCATAAAGTCAATACCCCAAATGTCAAATACTTCACATACTTGGATGACATTTTGTGGCATTTCATCACGTTGACTTATTTTTCCGACCCTTTGACAAGCATCACAGGATTTGCAAAGAAGGTGTGCGTCTTTGTAAATTGTAGGCCAATAGAATCCAGCATCCTAAACTTTTCTTGCTGTTAGTTGAGGCCCATAGTGCCCTCCTGTTGGTCCTGTGTGACAATGGTTTAAAATTTTACTAGCTTCATCTCCGAATACACATCGACATATTATTCCATCGGGACAACTTTTAAACAGATGTGGATCTTCCCAAAAATAGTGTTTTATATCACTAAAGAATTTCTTTCGTTTTTGGTACGATAATCCTTTTTTAAGGAATCCACATACTAAGTAGTTTGCATAGTCTGCAAACCATGGTATTTCATTATAATCTATCTTCAATAGATATTCATCAGGAAAGTTGTCTTGTATGGCCGATTCATTTAGAACTTCTAATTCAGGATTTTCAAGACGAGAAAGATGATCAGCGACGAGATTTTCTGCTCCTCTTTTATCTCGGATTTCAATATCGAATTCTTGTAAGCGTAAGATCCAACGGATTAATCTTGGTTTGGCATCTTGTTTCGAACATAGGTATCTAAGAGCAGAATGGTCGTTATAGACCACCGTTTTTGCTAGAACGAGATATGAACGAAATTTGTCAAAGGTAAAGACAATAGCAAAGAGTTCTTTTTCAGTAGTTGTATAATTTGTTTGTGCTCCTTGTAACGTCTTACTAGCATAATATATAGGTTGAAATCGTTTTTCAATCCTTTGTCCTAAAACGACTCCCATTGCAAAATCACTTGCATCGCACATTAGTTCAAACGGTAGATTCCAATTTGGTGTTATCATGATCGGCGCATTAGTGAGTTTCTCTTTAAGAATATTAAAAGATTTGATACATTCATCTGAAAAGATGAATGGAGCATCCTTTTCTAGGAGTTTATTCATAGGAGTGGCAATTTTAGAAAAATCTTTTATGAAACGTCGGTAAAAACCGGCATGCCCTAGAAAACTCCTAACTCCTCTAACATTGGTGGGATGTGGAAGTTTAGCAATTACATCTACTTTAGCTCTATCCACTTCAATTCCTTCTTTTGAAATTTTATGTCCAAGAACGATGCCTTCTTTAACCATGAAATGGCATTTCTCCCAATTAAGTACTAGATTTGATTGTTCGCATCTAATAAGCATTCGTTCCAGATTAAATAGACATGATTCAAATGCATCACCTAAGACTGAAAAGTCATCCATGAAAACTTCCATGCATTCTTCTATCATGTCGTGAAAAATCGCCATCATGCACCTTTGAAAGGTTGCAGGGGCGTTGCAAAGTCCAAATGGCATGCGTTTGTAAGCAAAAGTACCATAAGGGCACGTGAATGTGGTTTTCTCTTGATTTTCGGGTGCTATTGGAATTTGAAAGTATCCGGAAAATCCATCAAGAAAACAATAATAACTATTTTCGGCTAATCTTTCCAACATTTGATCAATGAAAGGTAAGGGAAAGTGATCTTTTCTGGTGGCGTCATTTAATTTTTTATAATCAATACATACACGCCATCCTGTTACAGTCCTTGTAGGAATAAGCTCATTTTTTTCATTTGTAATGACAGTCATGCCACCCTTCTTAGGCACGCATTGAACTGGGCTTACCCATGAACTATCAGAGATTGGATAAATTAAACCTGCATCTAGCAGTTTAATAATTTCTTTTTTAACTACATCTTGCATATTCGGATTTAGTCTTTGTTGGCGTTGCACATACGTTTTATGACCTTCTTCCATAAGGATTTTATGTGTGCAATACGAAAGACTTATTCCTTTAATATCATGAATCTTTCATGCAATGGCTGGTTTATGAACTTTCACATAAATGAGTTGTGATTTCTCATTTTCAGTAAGAGAAGACGATATTATTACAGGTAATTCAGATTCACCATGTAAATAAGCGTATTCCAAATGGTTTGGAAGTGGCTTTAACTCTAATTTCGGAGGTTCTTCTATCGATGATTTATATCGATATCTGTCTTCTTCTTTTAGCATTTGAATTTCTTCTGTTGTTGGTTCATATCCATTAGCTATAAGTGTAGCTAACATTTCAGCTTCATCAATTTATTCAGTTCCTTCTCCTAAAGAACATTCTCCTGTTCCTTGTAATTCTGGAAATTCTTCTAACAATTCTGCATGTGAATCTATAGTTTGAATATAATAACATGTATCATCTGCAGATTGCGGTTGTTGCATTGCTCTATCAACTGAAAAGGTAACACTCGCGTCCTCTATACTTAGGGTCAATTTCTTACCGAACACGTCTATCATTGCTTTAGCCGTGTTTAAGAATGGTCTTCCTAATATGAGAGGAACTTGAGAATCTTCTTCCATGTCCAGAACAACAAAATCTACTGGAAATACTAAAGTACCAACTTTAACTAGCATATTCTCCATTATCCCTCTAGGATATTTTATTGATCGATCGGCTAGTTGTATGCTTATTCTTGTTGGTTTCAATTCTCCAAGGTCTAGTTTAGTGTATAGTGAAAACGGCATTAAATTTATACTAGCACCTAAGTCTGCCAATGCTTCTATTGAACTAAGACTACCCAGAAAACATGGAATTGTGAAACTTCCTGGATCAGATAGTTTTTCTGGTATCTTATTCAACAGCACTGCTGAACAATTAGCATTCATAGTAACAGCCGAGAGTTCTTCCATTTTCTTTCTATTCGAGATTAGATCTTTCAGAAATTTAGCATATCTAGGCATTCCTGAAATCATATCAATGAAAGGAAGATTTACATTTATCTGTTTAAACATATCCAAGAATTTGGATTGCTCGGCTTCAAGTTTCTCTTTTTTCATTTTACTTGGGTAAGGAAGTGGTGGTTGGTATGGTTTAACATAAGGTTTATCCTTAGCTGTGTTATCTTCATTAACCTTTTCAACTACCGGTTCTTTTTCCTTATCTTGTTCAGGTTGTGGTTCTTGTGGAGTAGGAATAGCTTCATCAGAAGTTACAGATATTTTAGGTGGTTTAAGTGTTGTACCACTTCTTGTGGTAATGGCTTTAGCTGTTTCATTCCGGGGGTTAGAATTTGTATCACTAGGTAGACTTCCCGGTTTTCTTTCACCTATTAACCTTGATAGGTTACTTACTTCTTGTTCCAAATATTGAATAGAAGCTTGTTGATTTCTAAATGCTTGAGCATTTTGTTCATTGGTTTGTTTTTGAGATGTGAAAAACTGCGTTTGAGTTTCAACTAGCTTCGTCATCATATCTTCTAAATTCGGCTTTTTATCATCGGTTTGTGGTGGTTTGTTTTGAAAATTAGGTCTTTGCTGATTGTAAGTATTATTGGATACTTTTTGATTGTTAGGACCTTGTTGGTTGTTGTATGGAATATTTTGGTTATAATTCAGATTTTGATTGTAAATCGGTCTTGGCGGTTGATAATTATTCTGATAATTATTTCCAGGCCTTTGGTTTATGTATGAAATATTCTCTCTTTGTTCCATTGTTAATTCAATACTAAGACAATCTTTTGTCTCCACACTGCTCACAACTAATTCGTATTGAGTGGATATCTTTAGTCATCTTTTCCATTCGTCTCTCGACATCATCTATCTTTGCAGAAATGGAATCTAAGTCATGGCTAGAATCGGCTCTAGCTGCTTTAGATGATCTAACGATATCTTTTTCTTGGTGCCACTCATGTGAGTGGGAAGCAGTGTTATCAATAATTTTGTAAGCATCAGTTTCGGTTTTCTTCATAATGGAACCACCAGCTGCAATATCTATGTCTTTCCTTGTAGTGATGTCGCATCCTTGGTAGAATATTTGTACTATTTGACATGTATCTAAACCATGTTGCGGACATCCTCTTAATAACTTTCCAAATCTTGTCCACGCCTCATATAGAGTTTCATTTGGCTTCTGTATGAACGTAACAATTTCTCCTTGAAGTCTTACGGCTGTAGATGCCGGAAAGAATTGTTTAAGAAATTTTTCAACTAAAACGTCCCATGTATCGATCGCCCCTTCAGGTAACGATTCCAACCAATCTTTGGCTTCTCCCTTTAAAGTCCAGGGAAATAACATGAGATATATCTGTTCATCCTCAACTTCTCTTATTTTAAATAGTGTGCAGATCCTATTAAAGGTATGAAGATGTTCATTTGGATCTTTCTTCGGCGCACCACTAAATTGGCATTGATTAGTCACCATATGTAGAATTTATCCTTTGATTTCATAATCTGGCGCATTAATGTCTGGATGAGTAATTGCGTGACCTTGGCCAGTGCGTTTAACTCTCATTCGGTCTTCCATACTTAAAGGTTCCAGATTTTCCATGATTGAATTTGTTGAATCCGAATCACTAGAGGATTCTGATTTAATGGTTCGTTCCTCAACAATCTCTGTTTGAATGATTGGTGGTTCCGGAGGAAAATTTAATGGTTCAGGATCTATGAATTGTCCCTGAATATTATCCGGATTCTCAATTGTGAGGTCGGGTTCAAAAAATGGATTATCAGAAATTTGAATTGGAGTACTTGGTCGACTGGATGATGATTCTAAAGGAAAATCAACGGCGATAATATTTGCTAGATGTCTTGATCTAGTTACAGGTGGTGAACGTACAAAAGGTAGTGAACGTCTTGCTCGGTGCATTCGCTGAATATCCTATTAGTTTTTCAAAGGAAAGAAAAAATTATATAAGTTATCCAATTAATAGACTTTTCTGATTTTGCCCACGTTTCGAATAGCCAAAAGATGCAGCAGAGGGGCAGGATTCGTTTGGTCTCAATATAATTGAGGACTGTTTGGCTCCAATAACCCGGTCCACGTACAAATCCAACTATTACTACGAACCAGAAAATTTTGATGTCTATCAATTTAACCACTTAAAATAAATTTTCGTAATTTTAAGAAGTATAGATAAGAAGTAGAAAAAATTCTAAGTCCTAAAAACTAGAATGACGAGAAATAAGAAAGAAAAAGAGCGCGTCGAAAAAGGTCGAAAAAGATAAGATCGAAAAATAAAAGGCGTCGAAAAATAAGAAAGAAAAAAAAAATGACTATAAAACTTAAAAAAAAACTCGACTAACCCAACCTTATTACTATCACTAACTTAAAATTATAATCGCAAATTGAGATTACTAATTGGAATGATAATTGATACATAGGTAAAAGGTGTCTAAAAATATTAAAGCTTACAGGAAAAACTATATCCCAAATGGCAATATCTCAAAAAGGTATTAAAACTTAAAAAAAAGTCGCAGAATTCCAAAGCACTTAAATCTTAGTCTAAAAAAAAAGCACTTAAGGGATTTTACGGCAAAGCCTAAAAATCTAGAAATAAAAATAACTATGGCAAAAACTATGAATTAAAAATAAATACGAGCAAAAATTACAAAAGTTACGCTAAAACAATTAAAAAGGGATAAAATATAAAAATATACTAAAAGTTGTAAAAAGTACAATTTTTATCCCACTTTAATCAATCAAATATTATCAAAAATATGCGCCCCTTTTTTCGGTAAAGTAATTTCGGTTCCAAGACCTAATTTAACTCATGACGAATTTTTGAAATATTTTGGGTTGATTGATTAAAGATATTTATACCTTAAGAATAAACGTTAAATTTCGCAGTGATGTAATAAATTTTTGAATGATATCAATAATTTCGGTCTCCAAACCTAATTTTATTCAATACCAATTTAATACTTTATAGCGAACAAATTAGCGTTTATTATCAAAAGGTTAAAAATAAAAATAAAAATAAAGACTGTACAGACTTACCTGTGAGATAGTATTCTTAGTTATATGGTCTATCCCATTCATAAGATAGTCGGTTTAATTGGTTTTCCATAGCTACATAGGCGTAACCTCGAGCATTCAGTGTCTTTTCTTCTAAACATATGAACGGTCCGTCTCTGCATAAAGTAACAAATTCAGTATTTGAATAGGTTTGATTATTTGAACATTTACCTCCATGTGACCATTTTCTGCATTTGTGACATCTTTCTAGGTGTCGTGCTCTTCTTTTTGCTGCGGATTTTGATTTTCCTTTACCAAATTGTAACTTATTATCTTCGCATCCTGATTCTTTTCTAACTCCGTCCATTCTTTCTCTGATTACTGATACTATTTCACTCGGAAGTGTGTCATTATTATGTTTAGTGATCAAAGCGTGTAGCATTAGACCATGGTTTAGTTCACAGGCAGTCTTCATTTCCTAAAAAAAATAAAAATTCAGAATGGGGGGAGAAGACTAGTTCTTTAGGGTCTGCTAGGCAAAGACCATTCGGGTTCCATTTTCGAGAACTACACGAAAACAGACAATCTAACTCTAACAGAAATACATATTATCCTTTAAAGACTTGATTCTCCCCACACTTAGTTAGCTGTGGTGTCGAAATTGTGATTAACTTCGTTGTCGACTTCCATCGGACTATCTATGTAGTGTTTAACTCTGTGACCATTAACTTTAAATTCAATCCCATTTGAATTTATCAATTCTACTGTTTCGTATGGGAAAACTCTTTTGACTATGAATGGTCCAGACCATCTTGATTTCAATTTTCCAGGAAATAGCTTGAATCATGAATTGAAAAGAAGAACTCTGTCTCCTTCTTTAAATTCTTTTGAACTTCTGATTCTTTTATCATGCCATTTCTTCGTTCTCTCTTTATAGATTAACGAATTTTCGTATGCTTCATGTCTTAATTCTTCTAATTCGTTTAGTTGACTTAATCGTAGACGTCCGGCTTCATGTAAATCAAGATTACATGTCTTCAAAGCCCAAAATGCTTTGTGTTCAATTTCTACTGGAAGTTGACATGCTTTTCCATAAACAAGTCTAAAAGGTGTGGTTCCAATTGGAGTTTTGTAGGCTGTTCTAAAAGCCCAGAGTGCATCCTCTAATTTAATGGACCATTCCTTCGGATTTGATCCTACGGTTTTCTCTAGAATACGTTTTAAAGCTCGGTTGGTATTTTCAACTTGTCCACTTGTTTGTGGATGATATGCGGTGGAGATTTTATGAGTTACTCCATATCTTTTAAGAACTTTCTCAAG